>NW_026522059.1:29749583-31012500 GCF_021234435.1 Artibeus jamaicensis | reverse complement strand
ACAGCAAGGCTGGTTTATTCTTGACAGTCCTAGAAAGTCCTTCCCCCTCACCCCCCAGTCACAGTCAAATTAAGCTGACCTGGCAAGCAACCAGATTGCCTCTACAAAGATTACGAATTATTAGTGTCGTTGCTTCTTCTGCTGTACAAATTGTTGCTATGTTTAGGACAGCAGCCAGGCAGCGTTTAGACACAACCGGCCTGTCAAAATGTCCTTTAAGGAAAAGAAGCATGTGCATTTGACTTCAAGAGCTGAATCTTTTCCCTTCCATGGGTTTCCTGAGAAAACTAACTTTATTTTTGCCCTTAAATTTACAAGTCAACAGATAAGTAATTGCCAGAGAAGACCTGTCCAAAAAAAGGCTCTGTGTGTGAGTCCAGCCACTGGTCTCCAGGCATTTTACCCAGATGGGCATTCTTTCTCTGCACTTCAGTTACAGGCTTTCATTTGGACTTTTCCCTGTGACCAACTGTCACTAAGACCCAGTGACAATAACCCCCTTATATCTTCCAGCTTCCCTCTGGTTTTAAACTCAGTGTCCCCTGCCACTTTGCTTTCCTCTGATAGGTATTTTGGGTTATTGGAAAGAACTGTGGGATTTTTTTATACTTCTTCTTAAACATTTTTTATTGTTGTTTAACTACAGTAGTCCCTATTTTGCCCCCACCACTTTCCCCTGCCCCACCCACTCCCACCTTGCATTTTTAAAATCTATTTTGCAAAGTAATTTTAATAGTGAAAAGCAGATGATTATGCAGTAACTTCTGGTGATTTGTGCAGCCCAGTTGACTTGGGGATATTATAGAATTGGAAATGTATCCTGTGCTACTTGCTCAATGATGTAGCCTGTATGTGGTCTAGAGAAAAGGCAAAGCTCTACATTGACTCAACTTATGTTTTCTGGAAAAGTGAAACTTATAGAAATAAGTGGTCTTATGGAAATACATGAAATGTATGGAAATAAGTGGTTTCTGGTCTTACCAGAAAGAAAGGCAGAATCATACATTCAAGGATGCTAGGGTATGATAGTTACTCTTATCTCACTATTTATAGTTATTATATAAGTATTGTGTTTTTCCCTAAGGATATTTCCAAAAATTAAATTTATTGGGGTGACATTGGTTATATGGGTTTGAAGTGTACAATTCTATGATACATCATCTGTATATTGCATTATATGCCCACCACCTAAAGTCGAATCTTTTATTAACATATATTTAACACCCTTTACCCTTTTCTACCTTCCATTCCCCTTCTGTCAGGTAACCACCATACTGTTGTCTGTTTCTGTGAATTTTTGTTTGATTGTTTCTCTTTTTTGTTCATTTGTTGCTTTCAGTTTTATATCCCACGCGTGGATGAAATCACATGTTTCTTGATTTTTTTATGCCCAATTTATTTTGCTTATGTTTTCAAGATCCGTCCATGTTATCACAAATGGCAGTATTTCATCTCTTCCTATGGCCGAGTGGTGTTCCATTGTACAGCTGTGTCACATCCTTTTTATCCAGTCATCTATTGAGGAACACTCTGGTTGTTTCCATGTCTTGGCCACCACAAATGATGCTGCAATGAACATAGGGGTGCATATATCTTTCCTACTAAATAGTTTCAGGGGTTTTGCTGGATACCCAGAAGAAGGGTTGCTGGGTCATATGGTAATTCTATTCTTAACTTTTTGAGAAACCTCCATACTCTTGTTGATAGGGGCTGTACCAGTTCACATTCCTACCTGCAGTGATGAGGGTTCCTTTTTTCTTCACAACCTCTCCAATAATTTTTTATTACCTGTTGATAATAGAAATTCTAACAGGTGTGAGGTGGTATCTCATTGTAGTTTTGATGTGCATCTCCTAATAGCTAGTGGAGTTGAGCATCTTTTCATATACCTACTGGCCACTTGTATGCTTTCTTAGAAGTGTTTATTTAGGTCCTCTGCCCATTTTTTAAATTGGGTTGTTTGTTTACTGTTGAGTTGTCTTAGGATATTCTGAAATGAATAAATACTTGATGCTTGAGAAACTATTCTGGATTCTTCTCTAAGGTGGGTAGAACACACTAAAGTTAGGTTGAGATTGAAAATTTCCTTTAAAATAGATGTGCTGCATTGAAAGTCAAGAGACCTCTTGGTTTCATGATTGACTGTGCAATTTGAGGCTGGTGACAGAACATTCCCCTTCTTTATTTCTTTTTCTTGTAAAATGGACAAAATGTTCCCTGCGTCTATGAGAAAACATGTAAAATGACCACAGCATTGCATTTTATACAAACACATCCAAAATTTTTGCTCAGAATGGACAGTAGCATAATAAGTTTAGGATACTTGAATACTTACTTAATTCTTTACTGGGGTGGATTTTGCTACAAACACCTAAATCAAACAAGGATGTAAAAGAAAATTCTACTTCTTCTCATAATAATGACTCTATTTAAAGTTCAGCAATACTAATATGTTGAGATCTTGTGTGCATGTGTGATCTGGAATCCCTCAGCCAAAGTCTGGGAAATATTGTTAGTGATTATGTGAAAATGAATCTCACCTTGGGAATGAGAGAAATAAGTATGTTTGAGAATAATAACTTCAACATTTGTGCATGGGTTTGGAGCAGGACTGCCTTAATGTTGTAATCCTTTGAAAAGGTTTTAAATGAAGTAGATAACTAATTTGTCCTCCAGAAAGCCTTCTCAGATTACTCTGTGTGTGTGCAGGATGGTTCCAACCCCACTGGAAGACTTTTTGTTCAACACACTCATCATCCTACTGGGACTAAGCTAGGTGGAATGAGGGAAGGTGGAATGGGAAAGCTTTGTGTTTTCAGATAGTTCTTATGCTTTCGCGAAGCTAATCATGAAGTGAAACCTTCAGCAGTTGGCAGTGTGCGTTGTTGGCTACTAGGGCATGGTGACAAATAGCCCTGAAAGGTCTTCACTTTCTTCTGTAAACAGAAAGGTAAGGAATTTGCACAAAAATGCACTGGCGAAGATCTGCTTTTCATCAGGGTCTACCCACATAGTAAACAATAGAAATAACTTGTTTTAATAAAGCGTGGTGTTGAAACATTTATCAGCAAGTCCTTTCCACCAGCTTCAAAAGGTATATTTGGATAAGAGAAGCCCTTGCCCCAAAGAATACAATGTGAAATTTAGTTTTAATATTTTCTTCATGTCAGGTCAAAAAACTTAAAGGAAAAGCTTGACTTTCATGTAATCATGAACTTATTTCTTATTAGGCTGAGATAGTATGACTACATATTTGCTCATTACCGGGGTTAGATATGGTGGGGGGGGGGGAGGGGAGAGAAGTCTGCTAAATGTTTGCTATGGAACAGTTTAATGAATTCAATTATTTTAAGTGCCTGCTTCCTTCTCTTACTCTGTATAGAATATACTGGATTCCCTGGGAAAAACCTTTCTTTCTGAATGGAAAAATGTATTGTATTGTTATGATGAGAAAACAAAACAAGATCCAGAGTGATCTGGTAGAAAGCATAGGTAATGCTGGGAGGCAGGCCTGAGCCTGGCCCAGGGAAGGTGAAAAAGCGTTTGAGATGCAAAGCTTTAGGAAGTGGGTTTGAGTAGTACAAGTAGACAAATTCAAAATGGAAGAAAAAGAGAGGAAGGGAGAATATTAACATAATGGTTTCCAGTTTGGGGATGGGCACTGAAACTTGCAAGAATTACACAGAAGCAAATACAATTTTTTCTCCTGTCTAATTTTTATTCTGAAATATAAAGCTCTTTTGAATGAAAGTATAGTTGACATGCAATATTATATTCATTTCAGGTGTATACCATAGTGAGACTTCACATTTATGCACCTTACAAAGAGATCACCACAAAGAGTCCACCATCATCTGTCCCCATACAAAGTTACTGTGTTATCACTGACTGTACTCCTTGTGCTGTACTTTATATCACCATGACTTATGTCATAACTATCAGTTTGTACCTCTTAGTTCCCTTCCCCTTTTTGTCCTACCCCCCTCCATCCAACCCTCTGGCAACTGTCAGTTTTTTTATCTATGAGTCTATTTGTTTTGTTTGTTCATTTGTTTAGTTTTTAAGATTTTACACAGAAATGAAATGAAATGATACACTCTTTGTTTTTCTCTGACTTTTTTCACTTAACGTAATCTCCTCTAGGTCAATCCATGTTGTTGCAAAAGGAAAGATCTCATTCTTTTTCATGGCCGAGTATTATATACACACATGTACATATATACACTTCTTCATCCATTCATCTATTCCCAAACACCTAGATTTCTTCCACATCTCGGCTATTGTTATATAGCGCTTCAGTGTACACACAGGTGCATATATCTTTTTGTTTTGGTGTTTTGTTTTCTTTAGGTAACTGCCCAAAAATGGAATTGGTGGACCCTGCTTTGTTGTTAAAGCCTTTCTTTTAAAGTCTATTTTGTCTAATATAAGTATTGCTATCCCAGTTCTTTTTTTCTTTATATTTTTGTGAAGTATGTTTTCCATTATTTTACTTTCTGTCTGAGTGAGTCTTTCAATCTGCAGTCTTGTGTAGACAGCACATATGTAGTGTTTTTGTTTTTTTAATCTATTCTGTCACCTTATGTTTTTTCAATGGAGCACTTAGTAAATTTACATTTAAAGTAATTATTGATAGGTATGTACTTATTGCTATTTTCTTACTACAGTTATAAGTGGTCGGTCCACCATCTTTACTATATGTTTGCCTTTACTAGTGAGATTTTTTTCTTTCTTATGTGTTCTTATTTCCAGTTTTGGCCTTTTATTTCTCACTTAATTCCCTTTAACATTTCTGTAATGCTGGTTTAGTGATGATGTACTCCTTTAGCTTTTGCTTGTCTGGGAAAATCTTGATCTCTTCTTCAATTCTCAGTGATAACCTTGCTGGGTAGAGTGCTCTTGGTAGTACGTGTTTTGTTTTTTAATCCTATAGGATTTGTTGAAGTCTCATTTTCTCTCCAGCAGATGAGGAGCAGAACGTCTTCAGAAGGCTGCACAGTGGTGTTCAATGAAAAGGTCTGAGGTGAAGGCAGGTGACTGGTGCTGCCTAAGACTTACCATTTATGGTTACCAAACACTTGAAATGGGGCTAGTGTGGCTAACTGAATTGTAAATTTCTAAAATATTTTAACTGATTTTATTAGCCATGTGTGGTTAGTGACTATGGTATTGGGCAGATCAGCCAGGCTTTACCTGTTTGAACTTTTTTCCATCATGGTCAAATGATGGGTTTTGTCATAGGTCAGAAGATAATTCTGAAAGGGTCTGTGGAGAAATGACAACTTCTCACTTTAAATCTGTGATGCTACTAAGCCCCTTAACTTGCACTAATGGAAATATTTCCTAACTGTAAATATTTCATATCTGTTTACCCCCTTGGTGTATGTGGGGTCAGAGATGGACCATATTCAGCTGAGACAGCCTGGCTGCATGGGCAAAGGAAGTGAAAGAGGGAGCCTCCAGTGAGTACTAATGAGCAGGCTTCCAAACTGGATTAAATGGAATCTTGGAGTTTTCACTGGCTTTAGCCTTTGAATGACTGCCGAGTTGCCACAAGTAGAACTTGTTGACTATAAAAATGTAGTTTTGCTACATGACTATAAGAAATTTGTTACACTATGTCATTTTGGTTGAGCTTCATTGTGGATTTTTGTCCTCTTGTTATTGTTGTCTTGGGTTGCCTCCTGTTTGGTACCTGCACAATCTATGAAGCACAGAATTTCTGTAAAAATGAATATATTCACAAGTTTATATGCTGAGGTAGAGCAAAATGTTAGCAAAGGAACTATATATGTAAAGGAAAAAGAGAAACAAGAGGGACATGCATGTGGACTAAAGCCTTTGTATAAACATCTAGAGATTATGTCTAAGTGCTGGCAAAAGACTGTCTGATGAAACTTCAAGAATTGTTAAATTGCCCTCCACCATGGAACACACACTGTAGGAAGATAAGAGAATTGTTTTTGGTGCACACCTAGATACTCAAAAGGGTTTTCATAGCATCAGTAGGGTTCACTCTGCCTCAACAAGATCAACCAACCAACCAACCAACCAACCAACCAACCAACCAACCATTTTAAGCAGCTATCCATCCATCCATCCATCCATCCATCCATCCATCCATCCATCCATCCATCATTTCTCTGTGTTTTCTTGTGTGTGTGTGTGTTTCAGCAACAGTGCATATGAGAGAGTGAAGGATTATGGGAGAGAACTAAGGGAGAAAATCTTAGTTTCCATTTTGATAAGATGCCTAATTACTAATTTTATTTGATTTTCTTTAGTCCAACCACTTACACAATCTCAATTCCTTTAATAACTAATTTATGGTTTATAAAGTACTTCTTCGTATTAATTTATTAAATGAAATGCTATTGAAAGTAAGAGAAGTTGCTTTAACTTCACTGCATTTTCAGTGGTGCAGTTTCATTCCTCTAATCTCTGTTTGGAACTCCTTTCATACTTTTCATATTATCTCCTTCTTATTTATGAAAGCATGTGTTACATGTGCCTCATTGAGTCTGGCATTTCCAGTGTCCAGACCTTGACTGAGAAATAATTGCTGCTGAATAGATATTTATTAAAAATATTTCTTAAAGCATAAGTATCTTTTTGCTTTTTTCTCTAATCTTCTTTTGAAATTGTGTTCAGTTGTGTGATTGACTCATGTCTGGTCATGAATGTATCCACACCTAGACTTTATATTTAATATAAATTCCAAACATTGTTACATATGTTATATAATCAACTTGAAATAATATCTGGGATTCAGAGGGGAAATCTTAAACTACTTCTTTGTCATGATTTTGCAAAATATGACATTTAACACTGTTTGTGGGATGATTGTGTCTCCTATCATCTGAGTCTCTGGTATTCTTTATCTCTTCTAATTTCCCTAGAACTCTTGGGGTCCAAACCAAGGAAGCAGCTGAACTTGTTTCATTAGCCAAATAATCAATCAACTGACTGACAGTCCTTGAGTTCCTCATATCTGCAAGTGACTAGTTGAAGTGATTTGACATTGGTGTCCCTGCCTTTGAACAGAACGCCGTATTAGCAAAGAAGAGTAAGTACCCATGCCCCCCTTTTCAACACACCTGTTTGGCTTAAAAATAAATATTAGACCCACATTCTATAGAGAACAGAAAATTTCTCCACTTTTAATGGTTTCCCAAGTATCTGGAGAATTTCATAATATTAGTGAGTATCATAAAAGAGAATAGGAAGTTAAAATAGTGAGAATAACAAACTTTTACTGCTTCAAAAACAGTGGCAATTCCCCTGAAGTGGTAAATGGACCATCTGTGTGCGCTGGCACCAGAAAATGTATAATTTATTTTAAAGTACCAGGTATATATCTTTCCTTTTAAATGTCTGTCTAAAATAAAGTGTGTATTGTATATGAAAATGAAGCAGGGAAACAGAGTGGACTTTTTAAACAATAAAAGTATGCTTATTTACTTCAGAACTATTATTCTTCCTGTCAACAAGAATAACATTTATTAACTCAGGCAGGTATAAGGAGTCAGGTATTTTCTTGCAATAAGGAGTGTAAGTAGAGCACATCTTGAAAACTTTGTCGGCTCCCATTTGGAAAAGCACTACCTTGAATTCTAAACATTGTGTTTGAAAGTTTACAGACATTGCAGTGGGAAAGGAAAAGCTTGAGTTTTGATGGAACCCACGTCCTGTTTCAGTCAAGTTAGGATTTGTATTTCTTTCTTTTTTAAATATATTTTATTAATTATGCCATTACAGTTGTGCTATTTCCCCTCTTCATTCCCCTCCACCCTGCATACCCCTCCCCCACCATTCCCCCCTTTAGTTTATGACCACGTGTCTCAAGTTCTTTAGATTCTGTATTTCCCATACTATTCTTGCTCTCCCCCCTATTTTCTACCTACTGTCTATGCTACTTATTCTCTATACCTTCTCCCCCCTTTTCCTTCTCCCACTCCCCTGTTGATAACCCTACATGTGATCTTCATTTCTATTGTTCTGCTCCTGATCTAGCTGTCCTCTTAGTTTGCTTTTGTTTTAGGTGTGGTTCTTAATAACTGTGAGTTTGCTGTCCTTTCACTGTTCATCTTTTTTATCTTCTTTCTCTTAGGTAAGTCCCTTTAACATTTCATATAATAAGGGCTTGGTGATGATGAACTCCTTGAATTTGGTCTTATCTGAGAAGCACTTTATCTGTCCTTCCATTCTAAATGAAAGCTTTGCTGGACAGATCAATCTTGGATGTAGGTCTTTGGATTTCATGACTTGGAATACTTCTTTCCAGCCCCTTCTTGCCTGTAAGGTCTCTTTTAAGAAATCAGCTGACAGTCTGATGGGCACTCTTTTGTAGGTGACTGTCCCCTTATCTCTTGCTGCTTCTAGGATTCTCTCCTTCATTTTCATCTTGGCTAATGTAATGATGATGGCCTTGGTGTGTTCCTCCTTGGGTCCAAGTTCTTTGGGACTCTGAGCTTCCTGGATTTCCTGGAAGTCTATTTCCTTTGCCAGATTGGGGAAGTTCTCCTTTATTATTTGTTCAAATAAGTTTTCCAATCATGGATGTTCCTCTTCCCCTTCTGGTACCCCTATAATTTGGATGTTGGAGCGTTTAAAGATGTCCTGCAGGTTCCTAAGCCTCTCCTCCTTTTTTTGAATTCTTGTTTCTTCATCCTTTTCTGTTTGGTCATTTTTTTCCTCCTTCTGGTCCACTTCTTTGATTTGAGTCCCAGCTTCCTTTCCATCACTATTGGTTTCCTATGCAATTCCCTTCATTTCAATTAGTTTAGCCTTCATATGTTGCTCTAATTTGTGACTAAAATCAACCAGTTCTGTGAGCATCCTGATCACCAGTGTTTTGAACTGTGTATCTGAAAGTTTGGCTATTTCTTCATCACTTAGATTTATTGGTTCTGGGGCTCTGAGTTGTTCTTGAGCCATGTTTTGATCTGTTTATGCCTGTTACATATGAGGAGCGGAGCCTTAGTTGTTCACCAGGGTGGGGCTACCCAGGTCTCTGGTTTGTGACGCTGTATGTGGGGGCATGGCTAGAGAGGGACAATGGTGGTTCCCTCTGCTGCCTCCTGCTGCTGGGGCCTGTACGATCCATCTCACTGCTCGCTCCTTCACTGGTTTATCTGCGTGCGAATGTGTGACCTCGATCAGCCCTCAGTGGGTCCGCCCACTTCTCCACACCTGGGATCCACCCACGGCTGCTGGCGCACCTGGGTCATGCTCCTGGGTAGGTCTGGTGGATCTTTTCTGCCCGACCCTGCTCTGCTTCTGGCTCTGCCCCTCTTACCGGTTTGGCTGAAGGGTTTGTTGTTGTCAGACTTCCGTGTAGTTCAATTTTCTGTGGTTTGGCTGCGTTTTTGTTGCTAAAACTTTGTTGTTTTTAAACTTGGTTGTGTGAGAAGGTGCAGCGCTTCCACCTACGCCTCCATCTTGGCGGAAGTCCGGATTTGTATTTCTGATAATTTGTCTATGTGTTCAGCATTAAACTCAAGTCAAAAGAAAGAATTTGTTATTTCATTGTGCTACCCTTTCCTTCTTTTCAGTACTGGTTTACTATCTATAAAAGTCACAGAAACACAGAAGTCAGAGATGGAAAACCTCTATGGAGTTACACCTTTCCTTTTTGCAAACTTCTTGTGTCTTAAATCTGTGTGTGTGGGAGTTTGGTCAGAGTTGATGGAATGAAGAGACTCACCCAGTAACATTTAAGCAAAATTCAAATACTTGAAATCTCTCCCTACTCCCCACCCAGATCTTCAGGAAGCCTTCCTTCATCAAATGCTGCCATACCATTTCTGCCAACCTGGTCTCCTTTCAGTTCTTTTGTACCTCTGGACCTTCTCATGTGCTGTTCTCTCAGCCTGAAACACCCTTCAGTAGGGTAATTTCTGGTTATCTTCAGGTCTCAACTTGAATACCTCTTCCCCACAGGCCTTGTTTGTCCTTTGACTTGATTATTGTCATTTATGATTAAGCCCAAAAGTTAGCTTTTAATTTATTATTGATAAAAAATCACCTGACTCCTAATGAATGCTATTTAAGACATTAAATATTTTCATTTTCAATAATGGCTCTTCTTTATCTCTGGTATTGAATTTCATAATATGGTGATTTCTACTCTTCTCCAGAGTTTTCATAATTTTAACTTGGTTGCTAGATAAATTATTATTTAACTCATTTTTCTCCTTTCTACATTTCTATTGTAAATATAATACATACACAGATAAAATTTAATAACTCATCGCAGAACAAATATTTGTGTAACCAACTACCTCTTGAAGGAGCTATTATGCTCCCTTTTTGTTATAAATGCTTTTCTTTTCTATCAATGATACCTGATCAATAAAGTTTTGCTTATCTTTGAAATTTACTTACATAGGTCAATATTTTTTTGTAACTTGATTTTTTCATTCAATATTAGTTTTGTGAGAATGGTCACCATCATTGTATGTAGTTGTAGATCATTTCCAAAATTTATTTACCCACTTTGCTGTTAATGAATAAAATTTTTGTTGCTTCCAATTGCATGTTTTTGGTGATATGTCCTGGTGAACATGTACATGAGTCTCTCTTGAATATATGTGCATACTTCTGTTGGATCATTGAATATTGATATCTTTATTTTTACTAGGTAATGACAAACTATTTTATAAAGTGGCTGTACCAATGTACACTTCCACCAGAAATCTGAGTTCTCATTGGTCTGTATTTGTGCCAATGTTGATATTATCATACTTTTACATTTTTGCCCAGATGGTGAGTATAAAACATTTTTATTTTTATATCCCAAATTACTACAGTGGTTTTATTCCTTTTTATATGATTATTTTCCATTTAGATGTATTCTTTTAACTGTTTATCCACTTTTCCTTTGGGTTATGGATTTTTTGTTATATGTTTACTTGGGATGTTAACACTCTAGAGTATGGGAAAGGAGAAAGCGCTCTCTGTGCCCACCAGTAGCTCCATCATTTCCCAGGGTCTTGGACTCCTCTGCCATATCCTCTGTGTTTGTCCAGAAGATAAAGGAAGAGGGACACACTGCAGGAGAAGGATTATGTGAGAAGTTTGACAGGAGTCAGGCCTGGAAGTGCTGAAAATTCCTTACTTCTGCCCACATCCTGGTGCCAGATGCCAGTTATGCAGTCCCTGGGAAATACAAATAAGGCAAGGAAGTGTGAGTTTGGAGCACCCGTAATGAAAAGGACTCTGAGTTTGGTGAACTCAAAGAATTGTCTCTGCCGTATACCTCATGGTCATGAGGACATTCCTTATGTTATTTTCTAAAAACTTGTAGGGTTTTCATCTTACATCCAAATGTTTAATCAATTTGGAGCTGGTTTTTGTGTATAATGTCAGGTAGCCATTCCAATTATTTATTTCTTTAAAATTTGATACTCAGTTCTTGCAGTATCATCTTGCAAAGTCCATTCTTTCTCCTGATCTACAGTGGCACCTGTCTTAACCAAAGAATCAGTATATGGGTGTGTCTGTTTCTGGTCTTTATATTTCATTTTGTTACTATCCATTCCTCTCACAGGGTCAATATCACACAAACTACATTGTATTCCTATATAATTTTTATACAACTCTTTGTTTAAAAGAGAAAATGTTGGAAAACCCTCCATCTGTAACTGCCTCATTCGGGCCTTGAACACTGTATGTAACTGCCATCTATCTCGTGTCTCTGCAACAGAGAGAGTAGACTAGAAAAAAATCACAGGGGACCATGTGAATTCGGTTCAAAAGTTAGCTTTAGTTTATAAAAGGTACTATTTTACATGAATAAAATTCACATTATTTGGGCCCACAGAGCATTTTTATGGTTCTTGACTAAATTTTTTCTTCTACGTAGTAAATCAACTTTAACAGATAATCTGGTACATCTGGCTTATGATAACTATCTCTTAGCCCCTTTCTGCCACACTAATGATAGTGTTCTGGGAAAATTATTTAACTTGAGACGTTCTCTCTTACAAAAAGTTTTGGGTTTTTTCCTACCCATTTTATGTCCTTTTTTTTATTACTCCAGCTTAATATCTGGAAGTTTTAATTTCTCTTCAGAATTTGAAATGTCCATTTATTTAGAACAGTCCTCTGTCCTTTAGCTGAAAGCCTCATTCTGTTGTTTTCTCAATTGTTTACTTTTCCTTTATCTTTTTAATTGAAAAAAATGGTTCTTCTTATTTTCATATCTTTGAAGAGTCCCCTGTGAATCCACAGAATCTATTTCTTGGTACTTACATTTTTTCCTTTTTAATGAAACTGTAACTTATTTGTCTTTTTACTATTACAACATTTTTATTGCTTTCTCTCCCACCCCAGTGGCCCCCCCACTTGTCCCTCATGAGCCATGAGTGGCTCACAGAGCCGTTCGAGGTGCCCTGTAAGCTGCCTGTGAGTTCAGAAGCAAAGTGGTCACCAGTGAGGCCATCCCAGGCTTCCTAGTCACTGTCAGAGTGGATGCCTGCCTGTTCCAAGGTTTCTCCCTCTACCCTAGAAATAAACTTTTTTCAACTTTATAACTCATAATAGTATAATTGGGGCATTTCAAAGTGATTTCAATAATAAAAAAGAATACTCTGATGGTTACACCATACCAACAGGAAGTTCACATTTTCTTAATACTTGTGCACTGAGTATGAATCTTACACAGCACCAAACTCAGGCACACCAGAAAAAGAAAAAGGATTCATCTGTCTATAAGTAAACTCATCTGAGCTTAAAAAACCCATTTTGGCTTGGTAGCAGAAAATTTAATCTTTCCAGTTCTAGAAAATTCACTAACATCTAGTCTAACACTTAATCCCTTAGTGGGGAGTGGTTGGTAATTACTTAGCCAAATCAAGATTCTCCGTCTCTGGATTTTTCTCTCCCTCCATCCTATCTCTCATATTGCATATGACATAGAGAGGGGGTGGTGGTGGAAAGTTGGCCTCTGTCCCTGATCACCTCCTGTCCTTGTTGGCCTCTTCCAGGTGTAATCATCCCAACAGACCCAGGCAACGCTGTGAAAGTCTGCATGACTCTGCTGGTGTTAGCACTTCCTCTACACCTCCGAGTATTGACTCCTTTCATTCTCTCCTCTCTTGACTTTGCAGTGTCCTCATGCTAACCAGGAGGTCTCTTCTAGTTTATTTTCAGTCTATCAGCTGTTCCAGCCCCTTGAGCCATGCTTGGCCAGGGGGCTGAGAGGGCAGGGCTGCAGACTTTCCCCACAGCACTGCAGAATGTTCAAGATTCTGTGAGGCTTCTTGGAGGTCTGCCGTCCTGGACACCTTTTAAGCCATGGTGTCTTTACTGCTTAGGGACCATGTGGGATGCACAGGTTCTCTTTGTGGCTTGCAGTTTTCTAGCTTATGCTCTAGGAAGTAGCCAGGAAATGCTCTATTCTGCTCTGGAATCCCACGGACTTCTCAGAAGCCTCTCTGATTATACTGCTTCTGGGGTCCAGCTCAGGGTGGTAGTGCGGCCATTCTCTTCCTTGTCTTTCACAAGGTGAAAAGATCCCCTTCTCCTTCGGGCTGTTAGATGGCCCTACATTACCCTGCATTCATCCTCACTTTATTGTGTAAACTGTATGTTCTAGGTCTCCCAGGATTTGGCTCTTGATACTGAAATCAAGCTTTTGAATTGCAAAAGAGATTTTTTTCCCCAATTGCCTGATTTTTGTGATGAAAAGCCATGACTTTTAAAACTGTTTGTTGTTTCTGTTCTGGATTTACAAAATTGATTTCAGAACTAAAAAAGTAGTATCATATTTAACTCTGTCTCAAGTATTTTCCCTAAGAAAAGTGCATAAACAGCCCTATTATTTCTTGAATGAGTGGGGCATACAGGGCATAGGAAGCCCCCTGTACTGTTTAACGTTAAACTATTACTGCTGTTCTCCAGACAGTCTCCCCTCTGCCTGTCACTCTCTGGTAATGCTGTCAGGGTGGGAAAGCCTGTGGGGATAAGTACATTAGAAGATCAAATAATTATAATGAACACCTAAAACTCGTGACACTCTAACTTTTCAAAATATTCTATTAGTAATTTTAATTATTACAATACAAGCATTTGTATGGGTACTAGATGATGAAGTAGCTTGGGAGTTAGATCAGGTTTTGAATCCTGAGTCTGTCACTTATTAGCAGTGACCTTGGCTAAATAACTTCAATCTCGGAGCCTTTATTTTCTCATTCATAAAACTAGGAGTAACATCTTTTCAATGCCTTTCTATGGCAAATGTTTTATTTTTTTTAAGATTTTTATTTATTTATTTTTAGAAGGGAAGGGAAGGAGAGAGGGAGAGAAATATCAATGTATGGTTGGTTGCCTCTCATGTGTCCGCTGCTGGGAACTGGCCTGCAACCCAGGCATGTGCCCTGGCTGGGAATCGAACTCGGATCCTTAGGTTCACAGGCCCGTACTCAATCCACTGAGCTACACCAGCCAGGTATGGCAAACGTTTTAGAAAGAACATAAGGAAAACAACAACAAAAAGAGATCTTGTAGTCCAATAAAATTGGAAAGCACTAGGAAAAGTGCAATTAAAAAAATATCTTCACCATTGTACATCCAAAATCTCGTGTGCAGGTAAGATGATTGAGTCCTCTGGGGCAGTGTTAAAGAAGAGCGGTTCTTAGTTGCAAGCAACAAAATCTCGTTTTGACTGATAAAATTAGAAAAGAGTGCAGGAGAAGGATAATGGGTAGCTCATGGAACAGCAGGAAGACTGTAAAACCAGTTTTGGAGGAAGGGCAGGCTCAAAGAAGGTTGGGAGGCGCCAGGATGGCTTTCGTGGACTGAGGCCAGTCTGGGGAGCACACGCGGCCTCTGCCGCTGAGTTCTTCCTGGGCGTGTCTGTTCCACCAGCTCTGCTGTGAAGCCGGCCCTGAGTGCCGCTGCTGCCTTTGGGGACTCAGTGGTGCCTCTTACGGGGTTACCTCTTGCTCTCAGCATAGATTATTCACAAGCCCCAGTTCTTTTTCATATTAGCTTCCAATTCAGAATATAAATGGGTGGGGTAGGTTGAATAATGGACCGTCTAAAGATATCCATGTCTAATTCTTAGACCCTGCAGGTAATACATTATCTTACCTGGGAAAAGAGATCTTTCATATGTGATTAAATTCAGGATTTAGAGGTGGGAAGGTTATCCTAGGTATTATGGGTGGGCCCAGTGTAATCACCAATATGTAATGAATGAGTCAGGCCACATTCCCAGCCTACCAGACTCCTGATGGGCAGATTCCTATCAGGACAGATTCCTGGCGTCAGGGCAGATTCCAACCCTGGGGCCTACCTATGACTCAGTCGTCCCAACTCGTAGCCTGAGGCCTGATTGAAACTCTCCCACCCTGCTCCACAGACGTCTGGCCTGCTTATGACTCAGTTGTCCCAACGCTCTTTGATCAGGCCCTGAGGCCTGATCAAAACTCTCCCAGTTGCTGCACAGCAGACACCTGGCGCCAGCCAGAATTGCCAGTGGCCAGACTGACCCTCTAGTACCTGGGAATAGCCCACCTTTTACTAACCCATTGACCTGGCAAGCATTCTGGAACCCTGAGGCACCCGCATGGAAGAACAAGAGACTAACCCTTCCCCTATCCCTTCACAAACCCCACACTTTTTCTTTTAGAAACCCCACTCCTGTCTTCCCCCCAGTACTGAAGGCGACCCCTTACTCAACCCACTTTTCACTGCGGCAACAAATAAAGGCACTTGGATCAGATCACCCGGTTCCTCCTGCCTCCATTTCTCATGAATTTCTAACATATAGTTGTTATAAAAATAACATATGGGGAGCTGTCAGTAAGAGAAGTGGTGACAGAGGCCAGAATTTGAAGTGATGTGAAGTAGGAGCCATGAACCAAAAATTGCAGGTGGCCCCTGGGAGCTGGAAAAGTCAAGAAAGCATATTCTCCCCTGGGGCCCTCCAGGGGGACCTGCACGGATAACGCCTTGACTTTAACCCAGTAAAACCCAGTTTGGGCTTCTGATCTCCAGAATGGTAAGAAAATAAATTTGTTTGAAAATGCTACGTTTGTTGCAACTTGTTACATGAAAATGAAAACTAATACAGGATCCTAAAATATGATTGGTATAGTCTAGGCTATGTGTCCAAGCCCAAAATAGGAAGATGGGAAATGAGCATGAGGAGTTTCCGGTTTCTCTAGTGGGGAGTGAGTGGCCTGTCACCAAGATGCATAAGAACATAAAAAATGGTTTCTGATGCTGGTAGCTTACCCCATCCACCCCAAGACAAAAGCTACTATGTATGAGAGTATTATACAGTATTTCCCACGTGTATTAAGGAGCAGAGCCTTTAGTTTTTACTTTTTTCTTGTAGCATTTCCAGAACATCATCAAAGCTGGATTAGACATAATGATGATAAAGCACATAGCACAAAGTATACTCTCAAGAAAATGGTGATCTCTCTGTGGTTGCTTTTTGTAGATATACTTTGCTAAAAACCAACAAGTTTGATGACTGTAGAAAACTACTGTTCTATTAGTCTCCTTGTGTAAGAAAAAATACATTAGTTTAAACCATGGGAAGATTAAGGCAGTGAAGCTTCAGAAGAAGACATTGAAAGAAATGAAGAAATATTCAGAGTAGCTTGGCAGTGCTGTTTGGTTTTCTATGTGGGGAAGGAATGAAGTCAGGCAGGTAGAAGTGATGCTTGTGGAAATGTTCCTGAGACGAAGAGGTTCTGGGTCCTGATGGTGAGTGGGCATGGAGAGGCAGGGTCTCGTAGGAGGGATTCTGTGAAGAAAGGATTCATGAGTTTTGGCAATGGACTGTCACTGGGGATGAGTGGCTATGAGGTTTGAAAACTAGGGCCCATTCAAAGAACAGTGGTGTTAAAATGGGAGACTTTGAAAAATGAGTTGTTTGGGCAAAATTTGGATTTGCTTTAGACTTTCTTCAGGAAAGTTGAAATTGGAGCTAAAACTAGGTAAAGAATTGTGCTGGCAGATGTGGTGTTTGGTGCCACCAGGATGAACAGGCCAGCTCAGTCCCTAAGATTGTGTGAACTAGGCATGGAGCAAGAGAGAAGGTTGCACAGGAACCTTACTAGGAATCTTAAAATTTCGAGCTGATTTGATTCAATCCATTCTACCTTTAGATAAGAAAATTAGGGCCAGAAGTTTTAAGAGAAAAGGAAAAATAACCAGTAAAAGAGACTGAAAATGAGCCATCAGAGTTGTGACAACTCTGAGGCCCAATATGAGGTTCAATATTACAGAAGCAAAGGAAAGAGACACAGGTGCATCAAAGAGGGATTTGGGGGAAAAAAGAAGTTAATACGTTTTTAGTCCAACCTACACTGTAGGTTTGAAATGTCGAACTAGAAAAAAACTTTTACATGTATTCCCCCACTTCTTACAGCATCCCTGCCGTATCAATGTTACTGCCATTGGAAAGTTGGCAAAACTGAAGCTAAGGGAGATTAAGTACCGTGCCTTAGACTGACCAGGTAGTTTGTGAGGTGTAGGGCAGCAATTTGACCTCATTTGCCTGACTCCAAAGCCTTGTCGGAAATTTTTATAGTGGGGGAGTATATGGGAGAAACATCTATTCTGCATGGGCTCAGATCAGTTTAAGGAGATGTTTTCGAAACTCCCTGAAATTAGCCTCTACAGGCAGATCCTTACATGGTCTGTATGCCTGACCCAGCCCAGAATTTTTTACCACTGCTGCAAAATTTTTAAGGTGCAAACTCTAAATAGAGATGAACAAATCTCATATGTACAGTGGAGTCACAGAGGGCTGCTTCTTATCCAACTGCAGAAGAAGTTTGCATTGGTGGCAGATTTTCTTAGCCTAATTTCTTGAAAGCTTTGTTTCCTAACCCAAACATTTTCAGATGTCTTGTTTCTCTTCTTAGATCTCCAGGCCATATCTGAAGCTTTTCATCTTCCACCTCCTGAATTTTGGGAGAGTCATGTTCCCTTTGCCTGAAGTCCCCAAATCTATGCAGTTTCCCCTACTAAAAAAAGTCTATCTTGAGCTAACTTTTCTTTTGGTTTTTATGTTGTAACTACTTTCCAAACTACCAAACTACCATTTGATTCATTTCCCTACTTAAATAGTAACTTATCTACAGTTTTTTAAAACTTATTTTACATTTACATGTGCAAGAACTCAATTTATATCTCCATATACACTGTACTGCAAAAAGTGTATGCACGCAATTTGTACACAAATAAGACCAGGGCTATTTTTCACTAAACAATCAATGAGATAAAAGAGAGCCTGTTCCAAGATGTCATAGGTTGGGAAGTAAACTTTCAGAGCGGCAATAAACTGGATACTATGGAAGCCTCAGAGCAGGTATAAACTATTGGTTTGGAACTCTTGGCTGAGGTGAAAGAACGAAGTCAGTGCCGTTAAGAACTTATCTTTTAATTGTTGTGTTGTCTACTTAAAAAAAAAATTGTAGCCAAAAAAGTAAGTGTTTATTAGTTTAGGAAATGGTGCCAAGCCCAGAGTCACAAGTGAGCCAGTGCTCAAAGACCTGGTTCCCCAGTGGCTTCCAGGGGATGGGTTACATAGAGGAAAAAATCAATAATCATGGTGGGTGAAGATGTTGGGGTCATGGGCTGTCCTAATTGGTTGGGGCTGGAGTAGGGAGTAGTTGATCATTGTATCAGGTCCTGACGTCAGCCATGGACTTGTTCGGTCTAGTTTAATGAGGGTGTGGTCCATGATGTCAGTCTGCTTTCATGGGCCTGGGGCTAAAACAGAATCAAAGTCAAAATGTTTACTTTCGAGTACAGGCTGCATGGTGTGAATGAGAGAATTGGGAGACAGGAGAGCAAAGCGATAGAGCTGGAGGTCTAGTGTCAGGAGATCATGGATTGGCATCCCGGGTTTTCCTTCGAAATAGCTGGGTGTTTGGTGGCATGTTTCATAACCCTCAAAATGACCTGGCTTCTCCGTGTGTGGTCTGTGGAATAGTATCCACCTGTGTCACTTAGTGCTTCTTAGAAATGCAAAATCTTGGGTCTTGCCCCAGGTCTTACGTTTTGAAAAGATCTCCGGATGATTTATATGTACATTATGCTTTGAGAAGCACTTTGCTAAAGCCACAGTTACAAATCTATAGAATAGTGGTGAGGATAAAATGTCATCATGTGCATCAGGCACGTAGTACGTGCTCAAAAAACATTTGATTATTACTGTTATGGTGATTAAGGCTGAGCACACGGAAAAAAGGGAGAGTATGTTTGATGAGATGCTTCCTTAGCAGGAGGGTAGGGATACATTCAGATGTAGCCGGAGGAGCCAGTTCTCGGTAGAAGCAGGACTGACTTTACCACAGGTGCATCAGGAAAGAATGCTTCCCTCACTGAACACTCCAGGAGTGGGGCAGTCTCTGAGCTCCAGGCTCTCCAGGCCTTCTGATGCTCTCTGGAGTATAAGAATTCCAAACATGAAGGCTTTCTTTAAATGCCCCTGTACAAAGTAAACTGGTTCACTAAAGACATTCTAGTGAATAGTGAATTCAGCAGTTGGGCTTTAGTATTAAAAGTGGATAGAGGCACCAATTTTTAACCTGGTACCTAATTATTTGATTGAACTTTGCTTAAATTGGTGGCAATTCTTAAATGCATGGTTTTGTAAAGGGATAGACAGTAAAGATAATGTTATTTCTGTTGTTTCCATGACAACGGATATGCTTCATGGAATATATCCATCATGCATAGTCTTGAACCATCTGGTTTCTAATTCCTTGGTGAAAACCCTCTAGGAATGAAGTGTAGGTAAACTTTAATCAGTTTTATAATTACTGTAGTCCTTGCAGAAATTATTTAACTTGATTTTGCAGCTGCTTCAACATAAGGCCCAGAGGTCTTATTAGGGTTTTTATTGCCACTTTTAAGGAGCAGTTTAAGAATCATTATTGTACTTTAGCTGCAGATGCCACTGTTTCTGTTTAAGGTTCTGAGACTAGGTTGTAGTGACATCACACAAAGATGGAGAAAGGTCAAAGTTATTTTTTCCAACTGGCTCTGTCAAGTATAAAAATTAACCATACTTTGAGCTGGGTTTTATGTATTGGTAATGTATGTTTATGTTAGAGTTTCTGTCAAAACAGGGATTAAAGATAAATGTAGCCAATTAAAAGAACATTTGCTTAGAGCTCCTGGTAATAGATACCTCTTTGTGAGGTCTTGAGGTATGGCTTTCTTTAAGAACTGATGCAATTTGTGTGACTGAATCAGAAGAGGAAAAGAGACTTTCCATTTTCTGAAAATAAAATGAGTCTAAGCCCTATCCAGTGTAAGTTCTAAGGAAATAATCCAAGTAATGGTTAAGTAAAGTTTGCTTATGCAGTTGTCTATATAAAATGCACATGTCTAATCTACTTCTGACATTTTATGCCACTAAATAGTTTTCCAGAAAAGTCTTTGAAGCAAATCTGCTGTGTCAGGAAGTGATTCCCATTACCTGGTACTGGATGAGTCAACATATTTTGACCTGAGTCCTGGATGATTAAAAAACAAAAGCTTTCATAATCAAATTAGGCAATTACTGAGTTTTTATTCCTCGTTTCTACCAAGCAGTTGGACCTTCACTGCTAATGACCATATTTCTATCATCTGTATTTTGGTTTTTTTTTTCTGTAGTGAGGGGAGGAAAATGTGGAAGCCAGAAGGTGGTTCATCTTGTTTCCCACCAGCTACCAAAGCCAATTAGACTTATAGTTCAAAAGATACAGGTTGATTCCTAGCAATTAGAAGGCATCTCATAAAATTGGTAGAATATTTGTCTCTGTATGTGTGTGCAGGTCCATGCATTTTATACCATGTATGAGTTCATGTTATCAGCGTCTTCATTTTTGAGAGATATTTTTGCTGCATATAGAATTCTGGGTTGACAGTTTCTTCAGCACTTTGAAGATGTTAGTTTGTTGACTTCTGCTTATATGGTTTCCAATAAGAAGACTACTGTAATTCTTACCCTTTTTCCTTTGTCTGTAAGAATGTATCTTTTTTCCTCTCTGGCTGTGTGATGGTTAATTTATATGTCAACTTGATTGAACCACCAGATGCTGAGATATATGGTCAAACATTTCTGTGTGTTTCTGTGAGAGTGTTTTGGGATATGTTTAACATTTACATTGGTAGACCCAGTAAAGCAGATTGTCTTCCCAGGCAATGGTGGGCCTCATCCAAATAGTTGAAACACCAACTGGAACAAAAAGGTTGACCAGCTCCAGAGTAAAAGGGAGTCTTTCTTGCCTGATGGCCTTTGACCTAAGACGTTGGCTCCCCCTCCCCAATTCAAACTCTAACTGAAACATCTGCTCTTCCTGGGTCTGAAACCTGCCACCCTTCGAGCAGGAACTACACCATCTGCTCTCCTCGTTCTCAGGTCTTCAGACTCAGGGTGAAACTAAACCATCAGCTTTCTCTTGGATTGCCAGCTTGCCACTTCACCCTACAGATCTCCAGGCTTGCCTGCCTTCATAACTGCATGAGCCAATTCCTTATAACAAGTCTTTCTCTCAAAAAATTCAGAGTGATAGCATCATTTATCTCAAGAAACCCACTGCATATTATAAGCTATATGTTACATGGTTTTATACAAAAGAACAGCTTCACCTAACAATAAAGAGATTTAAATGTTGGGGGTAAGATGCAGTAAAATTTCCAAACAAACCGCAATAGCTGCAGAAAGTTTTGACATTTGAAACCACTTTATATTTAAGGGGGCCAGGGACTATTAGAGTGACTTTCTAATGTTCAACATAATTCTGGAGTTCATTTCTAACCTCTCCTTTTACTTTGCCATAACTTAGGAACTGCTATTCCATGGATTTAAATATTTATTAGCTTTAAACCCTTTGCCAGGAAAACACACATATGCCACAAAGAGCTATGTAAGGTAAAAACCTGCATCATTTCAGTAGAAGTCTCCTTTGAAGATTAGGAGTTGCTAAGCTTCTGGATATGGAATGTAAGTTTTGCCATTAAATCACTAAGAGGTTTTTACGTTAAGAACTTAATAGTGAGGATAATAATTTGACCACCAGAGGGCTCCATATTTTTTTCTTGAATGCAGTCACAAGAGAGATGAGTCTTGATATTTAAGAAAGATTTCTTTCTCATCTCATATGTCCAAGCTATATATCATTTCGACTCACCTATCCCAGGTTTTAACAATATATAGAAAAACTTTGCTTCCAAATTTCTGGGGCACTTTTATTTCCTTTATGGATATTAAAAAAATTGAAACATCTTACAGGCTCTTTTTGTGTGTGTATGTGTGTGTATAACATTGAGATTCTTATTTCTTTGACAACATTGAGGTCTCCCTGGAGTCAGAAATAATGAGGAAAGTGAAGACAGTGCTTTTTGTTCAGTTGGTTGACCTATTAGACTTCCCAGTAAACTGGGAACAGCTGAGTAGAGGACGCAGCGAGCCCCCATCCTGGGAAGCTGGGCGGGGCCTACGTGCTCTCCAGGCAGCTCTGTGCACCGCAGCAGGCAGAGGAAGGCACCGCATGGAGGGAAACCATGACCTGCAGTGACAGAGAGCTCACAATGTGAGCTGCAAAATTGAATTCCTGAGCATGTTGCAAGAACGAACAACTCTGAATAAGTGAATAAATGTTTCAGAACATAAAGATTTTGTAATGAAATAGTTTTGAATATAAGTGACTAGAACTTACTGAGCTTCTAAAATATATGTCTGCTTAGCTACTCATGTTTCTGTTCATTGATTACCAATGAATACCCCCAAATTTTCCCCCAAATTATTTAAGTTAATTATGTACTTAAGCAGTTCACTACACTTGATGTTTTTTAAGTTGGTGATACCCTAGATTGTTCAGTGAAAAGTCCACTAACTAGAAATTCTTATTTCTGGTTCTGACTTTCAAGAAATGAACTCTGTAGTTTTGAATACATTATTGATACTTACCTCCTTGGTCTTCTGCTTCTTGTGTACACACACCTTTGTTGAAATATCACTTACGTACTATAAAAGTATGTAGTTCAATGGACTTTAGAAAAGGTATAGCTGACAACCATCATCACAATCCAGTTTTAAAACATTTTCATCACCCCACAAACTTCTCTCATGTGGGTTTGTATTCAGTCCATGTCCCCCGAGCCTGAGTCAATTAGTAACCTACTTTCCATGTCTATGAATTTGTTTTTTCTGGAATATTCATATTAGTCAAATCATACAATATATAGTTTTTCATGACTGGCTTCTTTTGCTTAGCACACTGTTTTTGAGGTTCATCTGTAATGTGGTACCTGTCAGTTTCTTTTAATTGTTGAGTAGTAGTCTACTATATAAATATGTCACATTTTGTTTAAAAATATTTGAATTGTTTGGAATTATTAATAATGCTTCTATGGACATGCATGTACAAAGCTTTTTGTGAAGGTATATTTTTATTTCACTTGAGCAATTATCTAGGATAAAATTGCTTAGTCACACAGGAATTATACACTTAATCTTTAGAAAAGTGCCAACATCTTCTGAGGTGTCTGTACAATTTTACATTCCCATTATCAGTGTATGGAGGTTCTTGTTTCTCCATATTTTCCACCACACTTTTTATTATGAGTATTTTTATTGTAAACATTCTGGTGGTTCTAGTGGTATCTGTTTGTTTTTAATTTGTATAGTGATATCTCTGTTTTTAATTTGTATTCTCCTGTTTTTAATTTGTATTTTCCTGGTGAGTAATGAACTTGTGCATTAAAGAGCTACTTATATATCTTCTTTGGTGAAATACATGTATCTATTCAAATAGTTTGCCCATTATTAATTGTCTTTTTTGTCTTCTTATCATTAAGTTGTGAAAATTCTTTATGTATTATGAATGTCTTTTATATTAATAGACTTTACTTTTTAGAGCAGGTTTATGTTCAAAGCAAAAATGAGCAGAAAACATAGAATTCTCACATACCCCTTGCCCCTGACCACTCCCCCACCACGCACATTCCATGTGCTGACATATCATTAATAGGTTTCATTCTTGGTGTTGCACTTTTTATGGCTTTTGACAAATGTACAATGATATGTATCCACAATTGCAGTATCACAAATAGTCTCACTGCCCTAAAAAGAGAGAGCATGAAATCTGCAGATGTTTAATATACTTATTCAAATTTCTAGTAGTTTGTTATGAATTAACACATCTTAGTATGTTGTTTATTTTTTATCAATTTCCAGAACCCTCAAATACTTATTTTGACAATTTTGTATGTCAAAACTTGTTTTCTGGAGAATTTGCCAACGTTTTTTTGCAGTAGTTGAAAGTCCTGTTCTGTTTTTAATTCGTGGTTATTGATGTTTATGTTTTTCCCATGAAATGTCCTTTGTACCACAGGAAGCATTAATGACTCAGTATTTCTTACAATACTGTTTGTTATGGTCTCTGGGATTTTCTTTTATTCACTGATGTTTACTTTGCAAAATTCAGTACTGGAACTTCCTTGATCAGACCATAAGCTGTCAACAGAAGATGGTCAAACAACAATTAGTGCTCATATCTTTCCACACATAGTTCTTAAATGTTTTGTAACTAAGCTGTGGAGGAATTGCCGTTGTTCAACCATTCCATCAGAATTAACTACGAACTTGTTTTTATGCTTACTTATACATATGGCAACTATGTGACAACTGTCAACCAGATAAGAGTGAGAGTCATGTCAATTAAAGAGGTCATTAAAATTAAAAAACATGCCTGTTAGAATTGATGATATATGTTTATATTATAATCCTGTCTACTCTGGAGAAGAATCTAGGGCTATATATTTTTTATTGCCTCTTATCCAAGAAATTTAAGAAAACAAGAGATTCTTACCCATAAAGAGCTTGTATACATAAAATTATCTTCAGAATGAGCTCAGAAAATAGTCATTGAGAGAACCTGGTTTATTTCTTCCCTGTGTTCATTTTAATTGAGACTATGATTCTGTTAAAAAGACAATAAAAATGTTTCCCCATGATTTGAGTCAAGGGAAAGGGCAAAACCATTAGAACAACTTTAACAGAATCAAAGTCCTGCCTGCAGTAAACTTTCAGATTAGAAATTGGCTTTAAAGTATGGTCCATCTATTTTTGTCTTTGAGTAGTAATGCTTTAAAAAATTCCTGACATTTAAAGAACTTAAGTAGGCTTTCTCTTTATCTCTGTTTTGTACTTAGTATTTCACAACTCTTATAAAAATTAGATCATAGCAGAGGGAAACAAAAATAGGGGAAATAAGTATTTTTATCCTTATCAGTCACTTCTGCACATAGGCAAGTGCTGTTTTGCAACTTCCCAAATGGCTTGTCTTATACATCTGTCAGAACCTCCAAACACGTGATAGCAGGGCAGGCTCGGAGTTGATAAGAGATGAGGAATACACAGTACCCAGGGGTTCTGACTCCTGACCACACTGACACACTATCATTGGACTATAAATTTCTAGAGTTGGAAGGGATTGTACAGATTATTTAGACTTGGTGACATGAGTACAGAGGCCAGAGAAGTATTGCAAATGAGGAGCAGAGGCCAGTTTTATTATTTTTGCTATAATTCTTGACCCACACGGTCCTCTCAGTATAGATATCTTTCCCTCTGGCAGCGACATGAGTAGGGAGAAATATTTCTCTGAGAAAAACAGTATGGTAAGTAAAAAGAGATATGGCGGAGAATGCGAAACGATAGCCCCAATGTTCAAATTCAGCCTGCTCCCTGTTTTCGTATGGGTTCTTTTTATTTAGAGCACAGTATCGCCCATTTATTTCAGTCATAGATACTTTTGTATTTATTGTCATTCTTATGCTTTCAGTCATAGATAACACAATAATGACAAAAAATACAAAAATAATGACAAAATTGAACACTTGTTATAAAGACTGTGTTACCCACAAAGCCTAAAATATTTACTATACAGTCCTTAATAGAAAGAGTTTGCCAGTCCCTAACAAATGGCAATTCACACGGCCTCAATGATGGGAGATGGAGTGGCGGGTTCTGTAGCGAACTACGGTGTATGAATCCTTCTTAGCCAACTGCTGTGATCTGGCTCAGAGTCGCTGATCTTGATTTAGATGGAACCTCAACATTTGAATTTTATGTGAAATCTTCATATTTCTAAAGATTGGTTCAAGATTTCATTTAAACACTGGGCCAAATCCTTAGAATCCCCCTAATATATTCAGGCTAAATTTGACCCTGATATTGCCATTTTATGACTTAGGATGTTTTTTTTTAAATTTCGTTATCCCATTTTTTTCTTACTGGAAGTTATATTGAATGTTTTAAAAACAAATTTTGTTACTTTTTATAGTTTTCTTCCTTCTTGCATATATTTTCAAGGTTATTTTAAAAATATGGGTTGTTTTATAGTTTGTACCTGATTATTGTAGTATCTGAAGTTTTTGTGGGGCTGTTTTCTGTTGCTATTTCTGATTCTTATAACCCATAGTGCCTTTCTTTTCTTAAAAGTTGATTATCTGTGATTATATTTATCATATCTGAAAAACTTATCTGTAAGAATATCTTGAAGTACAGGATGAAGGTACTTTCTTCTTGAGATGATTTTATTTGCTTCTTTCAGGCTCATGTAGGAACTAAAGTCTGGGACTAACTTCAGCCAAGTTTAAGACTTCAAATTTCCTGAGCCATGGAAAGTGGATCGCAAGAACATGAGAAAGTAGGTTTATCTTAAAGTTACAATTTATTGTAGAGAGATTCTCCTATTAAGTCCTTTACATTTTGTGAATCTAGGCTTTTGTATTTACACTTCCCCGTGAGGCCAGTGAAATCAAAATCAAAATTTGTTGGCACTGACAAATGCCTTCGAGGCAAAAGCAACTTCTTTTCTGCTTAACACACTGGTTCTTTCTTTTTCTTCCATTTTTCTTTTTTTTTTTTTTAAATATTTTATTTATTTATCTTTAGAGGGAAAGGGAAGGAGAGAGGGAGAGAAACATCAATGTATGGTTGCCTTTTGTGCATCTGGGGAGGAAGGCAAAAAATTGGGGCTGAGTTCATTTTCTTGATAATTATTTTACATCTTGTTAAGTTTTTTATGTCATTAAGAATATACTCATATATATTTTATCTAAATATATTTAGTTTTTAGTGGGAAGGATATTCAACTAGCAACCTATCATTATCAGAAACTGGAACCTGATCTATCTCATTTTATAGGTGAGGAAGTATTAGGCCCAGAATGTGAATTATTCAAGACCATACAAATTGCACTTTGTAACACTTGGACTAGAACTTGATTTTCCTTAGACCCCCAAACCAGAATTCTGTCTACCCTCCACAGTTGGTGGTATGCTGGTAAATGTTTAAAATTGGATATCTGGAAAAAATCAAATTATTGCCTATGCCAATCTCTCTGGCTCAAATACTTCCACTACAGCCAATTTCAAGGTACTAGCTTGCTGGTACTGACAGATAGTTAAGGAGAGATTGCATCTCATGAGCTGGCACAACCTGGTTCCAGCACTCTACCTAAATGAGAGAGAAGTAACGATTAAAAATATCCCCGCATGTCAGGCACTCTACTTATTACCGGATGGTTTAATTTTTACAATAATATTGCTAGGCTGCTGTCATCACAATCACAATTTTATAGAGGCGAAAGTTGAGATTCAGAAAGATGAAGCTACTTAGTCACATAGCCAGCAAACGACAGAACCAATATTTGAGAATTTCATGAGAGATATGGCAGATCTAATGTTTGCTCATTTGGTGAAATGATTGGGGGCATAGCAGAGGTTTTCTTTCCAAGTGATTCCCTGAGCCACTTTCTCTTATCACCTTCTTCTGAGTGGTTGGCTTCTTTTGTTGACTCAGCTACACCTTTCCAAGAAAAGGTACTCAAGTTAATTTAATCTTTTTTTTTTAGTTCTTATTCTGTCTATGAATCTCCTCAGCATTATTCTAGAGTTTTAAACTAGAATTTAGTTTCTTCTTAGGTGTTGTCCATGCTCCTCTTTCAATTCACTTTTGGTTCTGTTTTCTTGAGAGAGTCTGCTCCTTCCTTCCTTCCTTCCTTCCTTCCTTCCTTCCTTCCTTCCTTCCTTCCTTCCTTCCTTCCTTCGTTCCTTCCTTCCTTCCTCCATTCCTCCTCCTCTCCCCTCCCTTCCCCCTCCCTTCTTTCCTTCCCTCCTGCCCACCCTTCTTCCCTTACTTCCTTCCATCCATCCATAAATGTGCCAGACATCACGCTCTGTTCTGGGATACGGAAATTAATTTAATAAGTTAAAAGTCTCTGCCCTAAAGAAGTTCCCTATATAACATCCAAAGAATGTCAAGAATATTAATACTTTTTCCCCAGAGGAATAAAAATTGACATTGTGTTACAAACTCTATGGAGTTTATTAAAGCTAAAAAATCCAAGTAGTGTAGCTAGGAAGCTGAATGCTCTCTTTTCCCACTTTCATAATTCTCTATTTTGCAAGAGGCTCCTACATTGAGAGGGAAGGAACATATTTTAAAGTGACAGGTAGACAAACTAGCATCCTTCAGCAGTCCTCCCACTTCCAGCTGCAGAGGATGTCCCCTTTGACCTAGTTGGAGAGCTGTTGAACACATTCATTTCAAAGGATGGGGACTAAGTTCCCTTTGACCTTCTCCCAGCTGCAAATTCATAGTCTGGCTCCCCAATTTCAGTAATGATTTAATATAAATATATTTAAAATAATAACCCTGCTCTCCCTCTGCCCTCCCCTTCACAGCTGTGGCTTCCTACCTTGAGATGCATCGGAACTTTGATTAATAGCTATGTTTAAAGAAACAGTCACTTCTCCCATTTTTTCTTCCTCACAGCTGTATTTTTCCCACCCTAACAATTTCTCTCCTATACATATTACCCATATATATTTTAGTTCCAGACTCACAAAAACATTAAAAAATACTGGATGGTGTAAATATGCTTGCTTCATGTTCTACCAGAGCCTTCATGCTATGAGTCCATACTAAGACCCTGAAGCTGCTTTAAAAGACATCTTCATACGTCTCAAGTGAATACAAAAGTACTGATGACAAATGCTTAGTGATCACAGCTCACTTAGAAAAGTCAAAATTCCTTTTTCCTTCCTTTCATTGAAGTGGAGCATGGTGAGCATCCCAGTTTAGAGCACTTCAAGAATTTAGGCTGAATGATACTGTATTCTCGGTTAATGTACTGTTCTCTATTTTATGTCTTCTAGGGCCATATTTTTTTAATTGAGGTAGAAGTTACATAACATAAAATCGACCATTTTAAAGTGTACAGTAAAGCTGCATTCAGTACACTTACAATAGTATGCAGCCATCGCCTCTATCCAGTTCCAAAATATTTTCAACACTCCCAGAGGAGACCTCCATATCCAATAAGCGGTCATTCCCATCTCCTCTTCCACTCTGCCCCTGGCAGCCATTAGTCTGCTTTCGGTCTCTATGGAAGGGCCATAATTTCAGGATAGAAGTGTTAACTGTACTACTTATTTGAACAAATTTTTGAATATGGTTTGTTCCACAGCTGAGCGATGGTCTCGAAGTCACAGCTATCAAGCTATAGGATTGCTCTTGCACATCGCACTGTTACAGTCAGAAAGTTCTTGGTGACTAATTCAATGCATGACGGGTTACAGCTGGATCTGATATGGTCCGGCCTCCTTGAAACCCAGACTTCACATGTAAAAATTTTAAAACTGTGAGAAAGAAATTTTCTGAACCCCTCTCAACGATGAATAAAGAGCTAAAAACAGGTTTTGGTTTAATTGGAGGGTTTAAACAAAGTCAATACTCAGAAGAAGACACCAGCATAGTGTAGAAACTGAATGGAGAATGTGGGGGGTACACTCAGAAAGCTTATGAATGCTGAGCACAGAGATTTTGTAGTATTTCCATACAAGATCACAATAAAAGCAGGAAGAAGTCTTTAGCTTTACTCCTCTCTGCTGGACTCAATCGTGACATTTGTGCCTCTCTCTTACTCAGTTCTGAAAGTGCCTGAATTTGTGGTTGGGGATTGGTCTTTGTTTTCTCCACATTACAGTGTTTCTGCAGTGCCCTCCCGTGTATTTCCTAGGACATTAGTTCTAGAAGGTTTTACAGGTGTTGTATAAAAATGGCTTCATGATTTGCTCATTTACTTATTTTCTCATTCATTCTTTCATTCGTTCATCACTAACAAGTGTTTACTGAATTCCTCAGACATATTTAGCATTGTTGAAGGTTCTGGAAATAAAGGAGTGAACAAAACAGACAAACCATATTTGTTCACTCATTAAAACAACATTACTTACTCCAGGTCCTCCTAGGACCTCAATTTAATATGTAAATGTGAATTTTAAGCTTCAAGAATTCCTCTTAGAGGGATTTGACCACACGGAACTTGTACTTTTTAGACATACTTTGGGAACTGCATTAAGTGTGAAAGGAATTTCTTTTTTTTTTGGACTCTGCTACTGCTGCTATTATCTGATTCCCCAAGTAAGTCCCCTTCTTATTCTCTGTAATAGAGAACATTGTTTTTCCCTTCAGAGTACTTACCACAGTGTGAAGTTACATGTTTATTTTGGGGTTTACTTGTTTATGCCTGTCTCTGCTGCTATATTGTTAGTTTCATGAAGACACACTATGGTACCCACTACACTATGGTACCCAGTAGGCAGCCAATAAATAATTTGAATTTACTGAAAGTATAACTGAAATAATAAATTTACGTATCTACTATTTTAATTCATTTTATCCAATGTTTGAGTTCCTCTGTCTCTCTCAATTTTTTCATTCTCTAAGAATATAGGGAACTCTAAGCAGTAGTGGACAGATTGATGACCAAATATAAGGGCTGCATATAAACTCACATTTTTCATTAGGCTTGGTCATTTCTGTGGGAGATGACTTTATAGAAAAATCCCTTATACTCAATAGCTATAATATTAAAATAATAACTGACATTTTGACATTATTGTATTTAGGACAATTTTAAGCACCTTTACATAGAATAATTCAATTATTTTAACAATCCTATAACATAAACATTACTAATATCTCATTTATTGACACTACTATTTATGAAGTAAAGTAACTTGCTCAAAGTTACATAGCTCATTAATAGCAGAGCTGGGATTCCAACACTATTAGTTGGAGTCCATAATGTGAGCTAGTATGCTCTAAGATTTGTATCTACAATATACTCTCATACCCTTGGAGTTGTAATACTCTCTTATTTTTGAAGCAGTATAAACTTTTATAGTACTATGATCTTAATTAGGAAAAACAATTGCATCTTTTAGTGTTCCCATACTCCTGCCATTAAGGAGAGAGAACATTTTCAAGAATTAGTTATTTTTTGTGATTACTGAGAGGTGTATCAGGAATTGAACTCTGGTAGTCTTACCCCAGGCTCCCACACTCATTAACCACTGGATCATATGCCTCAGGACCCCTGTAGTCAATGCTCTGTAGAGTCCATATTGCTCCCTTGATATTGTTTCTCTCTATATTTTTCCTTTGTGGTTTTGACATCTTTTGTGTTTGTTTTATTGGTTGTATGTATAAGTGTATTTAAATTTTAACTGTAATTGTGAAAAGATTTGAAAGGAGGAACTTGCCTTGGGAAGAGTTTCTGCTGGAGTTGATTTGAGAAAAATCCTGAGTAAAGTGGAAAGGGAGAGAAATTGGTAATGAGAAGGTTTGGGATGGAAGGGACAGCACAGCAACAATCTTAGATGCCGGGTGAAGAAGGAAGGGATCGAGAGCTTCTTTACCCAGAGTGATGAGACCATGTTACGAAACAGAGGGAGAGGGATTCAAACAGATAGGTTAGGACATTGCACTTGTGGTTCACTATTCCTGAAAGGAGGCAGAAGACCATAGGTGACAACATGACAATATCTGGCAAAGAGAATAAACTTGCAGGAGCAAGATAACTGGAAAGGGCACAATTGAGTGGAAGATGATTTGAGCAGCTGTTTCTGTTTTAAGGGTGATGGTGGTGAGTCTCATTGAGGTGCTACCTGTTTTATGGACACATGGTTGACTAATTATTGTAACTATTGGTAGAGTGGAGCTTTTCAAATCTATTTTATACACAAATCAACCTAGAAGGGCCTGAGGTTATGCATTTCTAATATGTACCCAAGTGAGGCTGTTGCTGCTGGTTTGCAGGCCATACTTTAAGTAGCAAGATAATAGTGTACTCTTATTGTTTAGATGAGAAATAATGGTGACCATTTATGAACATCTTTATATAAATGAATGTATTTGTTTTGCACCCTTTCTGGATGGGGTCTTGGTGGGAGTAACAGAGAGACAATACAGAGAGGGGGATTATTTCATCTCAGAAGAGAGACCTTAGGGAAAGCTTCAGCTTCTTGAGTGCGCTGAAGTTTCTGAGGGTTTGGAGAGGGAAGCTGGGTAACAGAAGAAATATACAGAGGTCCCTGTAAAACTAGACAAAGCAAAAGGAAATAAAACAAATAAACTTCTTCTGCAAACTAGAACTGCTCCATGTGGTAATCAAGGACACGCATTAAAGAACTGTTCTAAATGAGATAGCACCTGTGGCATGTTGAATGTATGTTAATATGCCTACTACATTACCTAGTGTGTTAGCCTGCCTAGAGCTGACATAAAAAAATACCACAGACTGGGAGACTTAACAACAGACATTTATTTTTTCACACTTATACCAAATAGGTTTCATGCTAAGGTTCTTCTCTTAGCTTGGAGCTAGCCACCGATTTGCTGTATGCTCACATAACCTCTTTGTGTGTGCATGGAAAAAGAGAGTTTTCTGGTGTCCATTTCTCTTCTTACAAGGACATTAGTTCTATCAGATTAGGCCCCATTCTTACAAACTGATTTAACCTTAATTACCTCTTTAAAGGCCCCATCTCCATGTACAGACAGTCACAGTGGGGGTTAGGGCTTCAATGTGTGAATTGCTAGGAGAATAAAATTCAGTCCAATCCACCTAGTATACAGAAAGTATTCAATAAATTTCAAGTAGACAAATACTTCAAAGACACTGTGTCTCATGCATCTCTGCATTACTGTACAGTGGCACACAGTAAGTGTTTAATGAATATTTTATAAGTAAATGAATGGCACCTTGGGAAGCCTGGTGACCCAGAAACAGAAAAAAATATGTTGTATAGTCTGCTCAGTGCCAGAACTTATAAAACCAAGATCTACCTTTATTGAACACAACATGCAAAGGATTTCTGGTTGGTCATACTTGCACGTAGTTATAAAAACCCTACCCACAAATAGGAAGGGCATTAATTAATCATATTCTCCTAGAAAGTGATTTGCCTCCCATTTACTTTTACTACCTTTTCTTTAATGGATTCCTTTGGGTCCTTAGAGATCTCCCATCTTTGAAAATATTTTCACTGAAAGAAAATAAAAATATTCATATTGGTCAACTGGTCCTTGGTAGATACTGAACCAAAGTAAAATATCTATTTTTTCTCCTGTTCTCTGGTCCCAGATAATTCAGGATTCCATGACATGGTATTTTATTTGCATGGAGAGAGTGCTCTTGAATACTGTCATCTGGTAAACATGTTGGACATAGGTAAAGAAAATGATGGAAAAGGTGAGCTGGTCTGCAGCATCAATGTCTTCCTGAGCCACCAGCATAGCCAGGATTAAATTTTTGATACCCTCTGAGCCTGATCTCTGAACCAGCTCTGGATATGTCTTGCTTCTCTTGCTCCTAGGAGACTGGGCACCATTTGACAATGAACCTTTGCTGATTCAACAGGAAAGGCGATAGACTCCTACCCACCCACAAATACTGCAGTTGATTCCAAGGAATGTGAGGGAGTGGCTGTTGTGCCCAGACCTTCTCTAAAGGAGAAGACTTAAGATTTAGAAAAGGATTATGAATCCCTGTGGGGGAAGGAAACAGGAATGAAGGGAAGGAATTCCATGTATTTTTTTATGCTAACTTTTAAAGGATATTCTTTTCCAAATTGTCTCTCTAGACTTATTTATTAGCATAACAGGCTTTTAGTTAGATAATTTTGGGAGCAAGGGAAGTAGGATTTTCAGATTACATGCACCTTACCAATGAAAATTTAAAAAGTTGGCCAGGACAGAACGTAGGGCAATAGAGTATTGTCATGAGTTTAGTTTGTCTAGTAAAGATGTGAAAACACACAGACACACACACACACACACACACCTAACAACTGATACAATTAGCATTTTAGAAAAGGCATTTTAATATAATAAAATGGACAGTTCTTTATAAGAAATAAGATTTGGCAAACATACCACATAGGTGCATACACACATATGGATGCTCGTATGTGAATATTGTTCTTATTTTTGTCATTTTCCCATGACTTTGTTAGGCTTTAATCTCGAACAACACTTGTCAGTGTATGGTTATTCTGAAAGCACAGGGCTTGGTAATCTGTAAGGTTCCTTGCAATGTAAAATTCTACAATTCAATGAATTATCCTAACATCATATCACACTCCTTCTAGTACTCCTCATGAATACTTCATGCAGGAGAGTCATGAAATACAGAACTAAAACACACAAATACACAGAAGTAAAAACTGAAAACCATGTAGAGAAATCATATTACTCCTCTAGTGTATCTCACTCTTGGCCTAAGTTTTTATTTTTGCTGGGACTCAAATTCATTCATTCAGCAAAGCATGTAATTGACCATTTTCAAGGTCTAGTGGATGTGCAATTTCATACCAGTTGCTTCAAGTTAAAAGCTTTGCTCAAGCCTGTACTGTGGCCAGAATTTCAGCTAAAGGAATTGCATAAGAAATTTGCAACAATGTGTGTTTATTGTTTACTACATGGTAGACATTTTTCCTATTTTAATATATTGAAAAACATACTACATCTGTTCTAGTTTACCTTCAAACTCCCTTTTCATCCTTTTTCTTTACCCTGTCCATTGCTACACCAATCCATTGCTACCCTTTCCTCACATCCCTAATCTGACATTCAGATATTGCTTGCAAGACTTTCACTATCATCATTAACTACCTTAACCAGGTAAGTGATGCTGTATAAATTTTGGTCAGGCATCTCCTGTCATATTATTGTTCATAGTTACTTTCCCAATTAGTCTTCACCATGAAATACCAGGAATCATATTGTGGTTCTCTCTGGAAGGACTCCTGAAACCCTCCTGCTTTGTTTGTGTCCTTGGCCGTAACATTCTTGAGGTTATTGTCATAGTTATTTAGTGAGGTTTATGGCAATAAGTATTTCCTGTGCATGGAATGTGTATTAAATGACCAGCTGGCTCGGAAGTGTAAGAGCTCAAAGTCTCATCTGAACCAAGTGGTGAAATTATTACCCAATTTGATTGGGATATTTCACTATAGAAGTTTTATAACCATTCAGATTTCTCGTGGTCAGATTTTCCCAATTGGTTCGATCCTTTGGGAGATTGTAAATTACACAAAAGGTGCTTGGAGTGAGGAATGTGAATGGAGGTGACTGGTGCCAATGGCTCTGGACTAGGGTAGATTGGCGATTAATGTGGTAACATGATGAGAGGATGCAGAAGATCAGGGGCCAGAATTACTGATGATGTGGTTTAGACTCACAGAAATAGAATGAAGTTGAGTTGAATTGTTCTGGTCAATATAGTCATGGGGTCATTAACTTGAAAGAGATTCCCAAAAATCTCTACAGGAGAATATGCTCAGAAGTTCTTAAAATGTACCAATATTTTTGAGCAAGAGTGGAACAGAGTCAAGGAACATTGTCAAAAACAATCGGAGAATTTAGGTGCCCCCTTTCAATAGCACACCCCTCCAAAAACAATGTGTAAAATGTGGAAATATGGGTTGGAATGAGCCAAAGAAAAGAATTTCAAGGTAAAAAGAGAAGAGTGAGAATGCTATGAAAGATGAGTGAGTGTCAGAGAAGTAGGAGTAGGTAGAGGAGTCACGATTTTTAAAGATCAGTTTCTAGTGTCTTAAGGAAAGACCAAGAATTACAGAATGACACTTCTGGTAATCAAAACAGGAAAATATGTGCTCGATGGAAGTTATAAAGGGAGAAAACTATGTCCTGAGTGCAAAAATAAAGATGAGATGAAAGATCCTCAAGAAAGCTTTATGAGACAGGAAATGGGTAGAAAAGATGACAGCGTACATGTTTAGCATTTCCGAGTGTATGAAGCATTTGCTCATGCGTTATTTTGCTTGATTCATGCTGTAATCTTAGGCAGTAAAAGGACGACTAGAATTTTTCTTCAGGACAAGAAACTAAGATTTGGAGAAATGAAATAACTTCCTCAGGGTGGTTGGCAGGTAATTTCATTTTCCTGAAATCGAGGCCCTTGTACATTCCTCTCTGCCATGCCTGAAGTCTGGGCTTCAGTTCCATTATCTCTCTCCTGAGTAGATGTACAACACTGCACACCAAAGGTAGGAAAATATACTGTAAAGAGCCAGATATTAATAGTAGATATTTTAGGCTTTGTAGCCCGTACATTCCCTATCCCAACTACTCAACATTGCCTTATAGCTTAAAGTGGCCATAGATAATATGTAAATAAATGATATGGCTCTGTTCTAATAAGACTTTATTTGTAAAAACAGGTGGTAGGCAGTATTTGGCCTATGTGCCATAGTTTGTTGAACCTTGTTCTATTTACACCATGAAATCTCATAAATCTTTTTGTTGTCCTTGTGTAAGATCTAATAAATCCTCCCACTCTGTTTCATATATAACCTGCCCACCTAGACAATTTTGGCTTCTTTAGGTCAAGGATCACATTTGGTTTACCAGTGACTCATAATTCTTCATGGTGTCTAGCACACATATTGTGTTTGACAATTTTGTGTTGAATGATGATTTTCTATATTAATTGCACATACTCTTCCTTCCCCTCCTGCATCTGTTCTTCCTTCCTTCCTGTCAAAACTCTTCTCCTCACTTGGCATATTTTATTTTGCAAAGATGTCTAAAACAAAATCTCCAGTCCTTCATGTTCTTCTTATAATGTAATATGTACACTCTTCCCATCAAGAGTTGGGAGCCTGTGTTCTCTCTCATTCAATGAGGGTGGTGCCGTGACTGTAGCAGCAGTGATGCTATATAATTTTGCAAGCTCTGTCATAAAAGATGGTACAGCTTTTACTTGGTTCTCTGGGAACCTTGAATGACCATGTAAACAGCCTGACTGTCTTGAAGCTTCCATGCTGTGAGGAAGACCAATTTGGCTCACACGAAGTGATCCATAGGGAGCCTCCACAGGACATGAAGAGATGGAGGCCTCTCTAGCCACCAGTGACTTTAACTCCCTCTTCCCCACGCCACCTCAATACTCTCGTACTGCAATGACATGAAAGACCCTCACCCAAGAGCCCAGAATTCCCAAGCCATGGTAGTGTGAGACGTAATAAAATGATTGCTGTATTCCTCTTCCCTCTCTTCCTCTCTTCTCTTCCTGGGCAGGTAGTGTTACACAGCAGTTACAGATTATGATTCCTGATTCAGTCTTTGTTTCAGTCTCAGCTTTCATACTTTATAACTATGGTGTATTGTTGCTTAACATCTCAGCATCTTCATTTTCTTATTTGTAAACTAGATCTAATAAAGATAATGTCTTTTTATCTCAGAGGAGAGATGTTATAAATATTAAACAATTTAATGGATATGGAATCCTATCTTTATTTTTTAAGATTTTATTTATTTATTTTTAGAGAGAGGGAAGGGAAGGAGAAAAAGAAGGAAAGAAACATCGGTGTATAGTAGCCTCTCATCTGCCCCTCACTAGGGACCTGGCCCTCTACCCAGGCATGTGCCCTGACTGGGAATTGGACCAGCAAACCTTTGATTCACAGGCCCATGCTCAGTCCACTGAGCTATACCAGCCAGGGTGGAATACTATCTTTAAACATAAGATTATAAATCCTGACTGGTGTGGCTCAGTTGGTTGGGCACTGTACTGCAGAATGAAAAGTTGCCAGTTTGATTCCTGGTCAGGGCTCATGCTTGGGTTATGTGTTTGGTCTCCTGTCCAGCATGTGTTAGAGACAGCTGACCTATGTTCTCTCTCACATCGATGTTTCTCTCCCTCTCTTTGTTCCTCCCTTCCCATCTCTCTGAAAAATAAATAAATAAAAAATTTAAAAAGATGATGAAAGAGACATAGGAAATATTATTAATAAAGGAGTCATCTCTCTGCTGATGACTCCCAGGTAAGAATTCCTAGCACTGACCATGTCACTCCATTCAGATGTATACAACCAAGGGTCTACTTGCCTTATGAAAACTTCTCACAGTATTTCCACTTTAATATTTAAGGAAAAAGGAATTTCTGATCTCTCTCCAAAGGTATACTTTGCTTTCTTGTTGTGTAAATGGTTCTGTGATCCATCCCTTAGGTAGAGGTTATCCGTAATCCCTTAATTTTACACCTATTTTGTATTGAATCAAGCAATAAAGGCGATTGGCTCTGACTCTAATGCATCTCTGATAGATTTATAGGCTTACTTCTCTCCATTTTTCTATTAATATCTGAGTCCAAATAACAATTATTCTTCACCTGGACCACTGAAATTGCTTCATGAGTTTTTTGTCTTTTTTTCCCATTCCCTGGACTGTTAATTTTCTTCACAGCAAAGTGAGTTATAAAATTTGGACTATAACATACTACAGAAATGAAGAAAGTATCATGTACAGTTCAGTAAATGATAGCAAAGTGATCATAATCTTAACCAACACAACATATAAGTCGTGAAATAAAACTTTACTAGAACCCCTTATCCTTTTCTTCTTACCCAAAGGAAATTATTATTCTGACTTCTAATGCCATAAATTAGTTTTCTCTTTTTCTGGTATTTACATGTATGGAATAATACATATATGTACATGCCATTGTATCTGACTTCCTTTGTTCAATATTATGTTTATGAGATTCAACCATGTTGTGTGTATGGCAGAACTCTGAGCAGTTCCACTCTCCTGTGGTGTTTCATTGTATGACTATACCCTAATTCACCGACAAAGACCTTTGATTTGCTTCCATTTTGGTGCTGTTATGAAGGATGCTGCTGTAAGTATCTATGAATGTGTGTGTGCATGCATGCTTGCATGCGCACATACATAAACATTTCGGTTGGGTTAATACTCAGAATTGCAATTTATGGGTCATGGTTTTTGCATATAGCACTTTACATTTCTACCACCAGGATATGAGTGATTTTTGCTTCAAGTATTTGTCAATACTTTCTATTATCTGTCATTTTCATATTACCCATGCTGACAAGTGCATATTGGTATCATAATGTAGTTTTTACTTGGTTTACCCTAATAACTAATGAAGTTTATTACTTTTTTGTGTGTTTACTTGACATTTGTATAGGCTTTTATGAAGTACCTGTTTGACTTTGTGTGGATTGTCAAACTTCTAACTGATTAGGAAGAGTTCTTTTATATTCTAGATATGTACTCTTTATCAATTATTCACGTCACAAAGATGTTCTCTCATTCTGTGGCTTGCCTTTTCACATCTTTAGAGATGTACCAGTGTTCCTATCTTAATTTGGTCCAATTTAGCATCGTTTGTATTTTTTCCAGGTTTGTCGATGGCTAGAGCTTTTGTGTGCACTTAAGAAATTTTTTTCTATCACAAATTTATAAAAATATTATATTTATAACATAGATTTATTGTTTTATCTTTCAAAATTAGATATGCAGTCCATCTAAAAATTTATTTTCACCTAAGGCATGATATAGCAGTCAAGTTTTATTTTTTCTCTCAACAAATGTTCAATTGAACCAGCACCTGACCAAGAGGACTATGTTCCCACTCATTTGCAGTGTCCCTTTGGTCATAAATTAAATAATTCCTTTAGTTTCTATTACTATCTGAGTCCAAATAATAATCATTCTTTACTTAGGCCACTGAAATTGCTTTGTAACTTTTCTTACCATTTTTTCCCATTCCCTTCTACAATTGATTCTTTTCAGAACCAAATAACCTTTTTGTATTTTTAATTTTATTTATTAATTTAATATTCTTCTTTATTGTTCTTATGTCTATATTTGAACATATACCATACCATACTAATTACTATAACTACAGTAAATCTTGATTCAATAAAATAAACTCTACCTTACTTCCTCCTTCCATTTTGTTCTTCCCTTTCTTCTTCTTCTTTCCACTTTATTTCCACTTTATTCTTCTTCATTTTTCTATTTTTCAAGAATATTTTTGGCCTTGAACAATGCAAGATTCTTAGAACACCTTAGCTCTATTCTCTCTGGACTTTTGTACTATAGTTGTATATTTTAATTACATGTGTATAATAAACACTATGAAATGTTAGTATTATTGTTTTATGCCATAAAAATTAATTTGAATTTATTGATACTTACTTTTTCCATTGTTCTATGTCTATTCTTGATTTTCTGATCTTCCTTCTCAATTTATTTTTATTTTGCCTTAAGAATACCTTTTAGTATTTTTTAAATGTTCATTTGGAGATAAATTATCTCTCTATTTGCTTATTTGAAATGTATTTATTTTTTCTTCATTTTGAATTTTATGTGCATGTAATTTAACCTTGTTTATCTAATTTCATTGTTCTATAGCATTTCATTGTGAGAGTATACCAAGATTTGTTTATATAATTTGCTAATAATGAATCTTTAGCTCATTTCTAGGTTGGGTTATTGTGAAGGATACTACTATGACAGTCTATGTGTATATTTATGCACACACATGCATTTCTCTTGGTATATAACTAGATGTGGAATAAAAATAAGTATAGATCTAAGATGGATGTTACTTTCTATTGGTATTTCACCATCTTCTAGATTTCATGTGTCTGTTGAGAAGCCAGCTGTTCCAGTTCTGAGTGGGAAGACTGATCTTAAACAACCTAGTTAGTCATGGCCAAGAGGAGAACAAAAATAATCTTGTAAAAGCATAAACCAGATCATACCCCTATATGCTTAAAATGTTCAATGACTTTTTATTGTTTTTAAATACAATCCAAGCCTCTTATCCCCATTTATCAGATCCTGTCCCATCTGTCTGCTGAATAACTCTCTGAACCTTTTATCTACTATGCTCCTTATTTACTAGATTTCAGTTACACTAGCTTTTCTATCTTCTAAAACAGTAAGCTTATTCTCACCATTGATGACTTAACATTCAAGTCACAACTGTATGATACTTCATCAGAAAGGCCTTTGCTAAACACCTAAGCTAAGGCAGCTCATCCTGTTTATTATTTTTTGTATAGCTCTATTCAATGTTCTTACAACACTCTTAACCAAGTTTTATTCATGTTGTTTTCCTTGTTTATTTATCTCCCTTCTTTGACACACTAAATGTAAATCCCACAAGAGCAGAAGCCTTATTATTTGTTTACTATTATATCCCCAGGATAGAGAACAATGACTAGAATATAATCTTTGCTCAGTAACCATTATGGAATCATAGAAAGTTGGAACAAGCACTTCCAGCAATATTTTATGAGGCTGATAAAAAGAAACTAAATTTAGAGAGGTCAACCTGACCAAAAATGATTTTTTTAAAACGATTACATATGAGCTCTAACTGGTGTTGCTCAGTTGAATGGGTGTCATCCTAAAGAATGAAAGGTTACAAGTCTAATTTCCACTTGGGGCACATGCCTAGGTTGTGGGTTCAGCCCCCAGACAGTATGAGAGTCAACAGATCAATATTTCTCTCTCACATTGATATTTCTGGTATTCTATTTCTCCCACCTGTCTCCTCTCTCTAAAAATAAATAAATAAAACCTTAAAAAAACAACCATTAATATGAGTAGTGATTCAGACTTATAAATCACTTCCATATATATAAAAATTCTCCTTTGTTTCTCACAAAAAAGAAAAAAACTAGAAAATGGCAATGTAATAGATTTTTTAAAGAAAAACCTTTCCCATAAATTTGGATTAATTTTTACCTATGGATTTCATCCCTAGTGGATTATCCTATTTTGTGTTAAGTAAAGACTTCTAAAATTATACTCTGATTTATACTTTTTCAAATTACAATATTGCTTTTGACTGTTTCATAAGTTTAATTTGAAATAGTATTGTTTTCCTTTCATAATTTTTCAGGGAAGATATTATAAACCCTTAAGAGCTATGCAAGGCCCTAGACTTCAAGTTTGCTCTATAGGACATACTTCAGTGTTGAGTTTCACCCCCAGCTTTTCCTGCCTCTCTCCAGTGGCGACACATGAAGCAATGACCTGACTCAAGGGCAGGCAGGATGGGAGGAAGCCAAGTCAAAGGCCTGCATGATCAAAACCCAGCATAATTTTGTTGACCACATCTAGTCTGTCAGTCTTTTGGTGGATATTTATATTTCTCTCTTACCCTCTTTGTCACCAAGGAGTTTCATTTTTTTAAAAGTGGCTTAGCCCAGAAAGGAAGTGGGAAAGTGGGAATAATAATTTAAGAAAGGCAGCCAGACCACAACTACACCTTGTTCTTTTGGATTCTTGCCTGTCCTCCTGTTTGAAGTTGTATAGGTTGTTGTATTTGTGTCTGTTCCATTTGTACCTGCTCCCCTTAGAGCCGTGGCTTAGAGCAGAAGTCTGAAACTTTGGTAAACATTTTGATCTTGTAATGAATATGTTGCTACTGAGATCAATTTGTCTCTAAAAGGTACCACTGACAGTCACGCTTCTAGATGAGTTTTGCAAAAGTTACAGATGCTTCCTAGGTATCGTAAGGGAGCATCCCTCACTCACACCAGCAACACAGACCCATTTTCCTGGATTTGGGACAATTGGCCTTATGGCCCAGAAAACTTGATAATGCAATATGACAAAAAGTTGCCTTCCCTTGTTCCATAGAAACTTGACGAGCTCTCAGACAGTAGAACTCTAATTTTAGAGTGTTTTGGGCTTACTTTCCTAAAACTGACCACACAATTGTAGTGGGTGAAGAGAAGCCCGAAAATTAAATGATCAGGTTCAGGAAAATTTCTCCTTCCATGTCTTTTCACAGCTTTCCCAGTTTTCCTTCTCATAGCATAAGACTCTATGAAAACAACACTGGGGAATGAGATTTGGGAGCAAGGCAGTAAATAACGGAGAGTTATTTTATTATTATTCTATTTATGAACAGAATATTCTCTTTGAAAAGACAGAAAATGTTAATTTTACAGAAGGGAGCAGTAGATTTGAGCCCTTTAACATGCAAATTTTGGTCCTGATTAGATTCTAACAGTTTCACTAGATCATTCTTTCTGGCACAAAATAACTTCAGTTATCACTAGAGAATTCTGATTCCTCTGTTGTTTTTCTTTCTCAAGGTGGTTTTATCAGATTACTTCATTGTGGAGTTCATTTAAACCCTTGAAATCCAATCATAGTTTATTTTAGATTTAAAAAAATCTATAAACTTGGACTCTTTCAGTAGCCTCACAGCTGAGCCAGGTTTGATGACCCTGTGCATGGCTTCTGTTAAACAATTGCCTGGATTGAACAGTGCACATTTGAGTAAAATGTTAGACTTGAAATGCCATCAAAAAGATTCTGTTTCCCAAATGCCTTGGTGTAGTGAAACAGGCAGATCTCAAACTTTGGAGAGTAAAGTTCATTTGAAACTGGAGACCGAATTTTACTGTTAATTTGATAAAAGCAACGTTGCAGGCCCCGACTGGGCTGCCAAATGGAATTTTCTTCCTATATCCCAATTGTTGGTTTGATTTAATCCAGAGTATATTAGCAAGCCAACAATATTGTTTTCATGTTCCCTTTGCTTGTCTTTTCTTTGTTCTTCTGTCCAATTTTGGACACTTTTTGTTAGAATTTAGGTGGCGGGCACACAATACTATATACAGATCATGTATCATAAAATTGTATACTTGAAACCTATATAGTATTATTAACCAATGTCACCTCGATAAATTTAATTAAAAAAATAAATTGCCTGATGATCATTTGCTACATTTCTGGCTCACTACTATATCAATCTATATTAAAATACTGCAGTTCTCATGGTCAAATTCTGGTGGTCAATGACATGCACTAATTCATTGTGACCTATATTGCCTTTCTGCATGAGATGTTCTACTATGGTTGTACTTTGGTGATGGAATATACAAGCGAACATACAAGGGAATAAATAGACTTTAACTCACAGGGGTCCAACTTCTTTGTTTCTCCCAGTTCCACCATGTAGCACACAAAGGGAAAAAGGATAAGTACCAATTAACTTGGTGTCTGGGTGCATATGTGCATATAAGCATTATTTTTGGGGGGTTCAAGTACAAGTTCTGTAACTCATGGGTGGTTTAAGAGATTTTCAAACATAATTTTATCACTAGGCAATTTGTGTCATAAAGGCTGAAGCTGCAGAGTAGGATTACCTTTAGAACCCTATGAGCTCCACCATTCACTCCTCCCTACTGGACTCACTTATGTTATTGACATTGTTTTCCAGGTTCCTTAAGGTTTCTGAATATGCAATCCATTTTCTAAAAGTCATGCCCTCTATAAGATATCCCCAGTCCTATCCAAATGGCATCTTCTTCATCTGAATCCTACACTATCCCCAAACCTGACATGAACTTACACCTTTAGCCCTTCCTATTCATAATTATCTTCCCATTCTCGAGGCTGTAGATGAATAGTAAATTCATGAAAATTATATAAAAATAGGGAATAGAAATCCGGGGCTGAGGTGGAGAAATAAAAGCAGAGGTTTTCAGACCATCAGATCTGATGTATTTATCAAGTATGAATTCAAAAGTTATTAGCAGTCAAAGCAAGACAAATAATTACCTGATTTCTATGTATGCCTATAAATAAATGAAAGTAATGTGGATTCCTTAAAAAAAAGCAAACATTGTTTCTTACCATTGTAAGTCTCTTGACTGCAGGGAGATAGTTTTCTTTCTTTTTTCTTCCTATTTTGTATAGCCCCACAGCTTCTATCATAGTACCGTGCTCTGAAAAAAATTCAAAAAATATTTGTTGAATATTTTCCTGAGAATCTTCATTATCTTGGGAAAAGGACAATTTGTGGCTTGACCTTTGCAAACTTATAAAGGCAAATAATTCAACATAGCATCAGTTGGTCAACTTGGAAATTCTTGACTAATAAAGCTAACAACTGACCCATTATGGTATTATACCCCAAATACCTACTACTCCTGCTACCTCTTTAATAACTGAAATGATTTTTTGCCTTATTATATTTGTGGACTTTTAAACTCAAATTTCCCTTCCATCCTTTTATACTTTATGTTTTCCTGGACATCAAGCACTTCTTCAAATTTATTGGACCAGGTTCCTGGTTTTGTATGTTCATACACAAGTCCATTTACTTAGAGGCATGAAGAGGCCGTGAAGAACTAATTCTAGTGAAGACAAAAACGGAGTAACACAGACAGCCACAAATAATCCTATTTGTTCAGGCTTTTTATCTTACTAGACTGTTTTCTGGATTGTTTCTGTGAAATAGAAGAAGAGTTTGGCTGAGAAGCTGCAGCTGGGAGACTGCCCGCCATGCTGCCGTTCCCTGACAGGTAGGAGTGATAGGCCTGGGCTCCCGGCCTTGGCATCTTTGTTCCCGGCTCCCAGGAACCTACCTTTGTATCCCCTACTTTCCCTTCCTCATTCACCCTGACTGTGGTCCTTCCTCAGCCCGAGAACTTATCTTGGCTGTCAATAGGTAAAGCCACTGCCAGTTTGGTTCTTTTTACTGAGCTGGCCAGAGGCCAGAGTTTCATCAAGAAACTTTTCCCAGAGACTCACAGTGCTTCAGCACCTGCAAAGCTTTTGTGGTCTGAATTGCTGGAATGGGGGAGAGTTGCCAGGTATATAGAAGGTGCTACAATGAAAAGTTTTCTTTGTCTTTAGTTATTACCTCAATGAATTATGGCCTATTAAGAGAATAGGAGTGGAATTCTTTCACTTTCTCTTTCATCTCCTTGACTCTGGCTACTACCTCTTCATATTTATACTCAACTGTTGAATAATTCTTTCAGATAGTTTATTATAGCTCTGTTCAGGAGCTGGCCCCTATCACCTCTCTGTGGAATATAAACACGTCAGCCCACTGTTTAAGCTCCTCAGTTTTGCTGTATCAAAGAACTTTACAACCAGCACGTCTCTTTCTCTGAAAAGAAAACGGGTGGAAACCCAGAGAGGTGAAGTGCTTGCTTGAGCTATAAATGATAAAACTTTGGGGGGACTGGGGGGAAGAGGCAACCTCCCAGCCAAAGGATTGTTTTTTTGTTGTTTTTTCTCCCTAAAGCAATGTGCCTCCTCAGTCATAGCCTAGAGAGCAGAATATGCAATGATACAAAATTATCATTGAGCTCTGTGTGCCTATGTGAGGATTTAGGGGTTGGAAGTTTGAGTCTTGGAAGCTTGTGTTTATGCTGAGAATATAACCGAGTGGGTAAGTCTATAGAACTTTGCGGTCAGAGAGGCTGTTGTTAATCCAAGATGTCACTTATTAGCTATCACTTAGACAAGTTGTGTAACCTCTCTGTTTCTCAAAATGCTCATCGGTGAGATGGAGTTGTAGCTTTCTTGAAAGAGTATTATGATGGCATTGCTAAAGAATTAAAAACTTATCCTAACAATGACGATCACGATTATTTCACATAACACTGCTATCATCCAGGATGTGTTAGCTCCCCTCGCGTATCCTTTCTTTCTGAACTATTTGCAACTTTTCTCCTCTTTGCCTTTGAATATACTGCACTCTCTCTCTTTTTCAACACATTAAGTTTCTCACTTCCCAATATCTCTGCTCCACCCCCCCCAGTATGGCTGCCTTGCCTTGCTCGCTTTCTGCATCATTTAGCAAAACCTTATTAAGCCATAATCTTTGAAAGAGCATTATCAAAGGAAGTCAGTGAAGAAGATACGTATTGATAGGTAGTTTGTAACCCATAAATAATGATTTTAGCAGTGTATCAACTAAGATTCTTTTAGTTTACTTACTTTTAAAAGATTTTATTTATTTATTTTTAGAAAGGGGGAAGGGAGGGAGAAAGAGAGGGAGAGAAACATCAGTGTTTGCTTGCCTCTCATGTGCCTCCAACTAGGGACCTGCCTCGCAACCCAGGACATGCCCTGACTGGGAATCAAACTGGTGACCTCTTTGGTTCACAGACCGGCACTCAATCCACTGAGCCACACCAGCCAGACTGAGTTTCTGTTGTTTTAAACTACCAAGTTTGTGATGACTTGTTGTGGCAGCCTTAAGAAGCTAATAAGCCATGTGAACTGATTAATGCCTATGCTATATCAGTTATAAAATATTGTGAACTTCAACTCAGGCTGTATGTTCTAGTCAATATGTCAGAATACTTGTTTTTCCTCTTGGGTCAGTTTGCCATTCAGGTTAATAGACATCACATAACATTCCCTTTGTTTCACTACTTTGCTGCTACATCTAGTCCAGAACTGCACATTCTAACTTGTTCTAACGAGGTCACTTACCTACTTCTAGTCCCATCACACCAGTAGGAATTCCAACCATTACCATTTTGTAGAATGGATTAATTTCTGTCTTGTTGTATTACTCTTCTAGCGATCTAATGTCCATCCTAAATAGATGTTAAACAGATGAGAGAAAATGCTTGGCTCTAGACTATGGGTGCTACTAAATGTATTGTGTAATGCACATGGTACCAGATTCTGAAATTCCTCGCCTGATGAGCCCCAACCATAATGAAGCTATATTCCTCATTATCTTGGCTCAGAGATCTCCAGATGACTCTGGTCAGCAGTTGAATGAATCCCGAGGACTTTTGTTTCCAACACTATTACTTCAGTAGTTTTAAAAGACTTATAGGTGCCCTAAGAAATCACAAAGGAATCACTACTTCAGATGTGAATTTGGCATCACTTTTGTTTGATGCATCCTGAAAAAGTCATAGGCATAGACAAAGTACAGTCCTTGTCAAGCACCTACATAAGGATCAGCTCCCCCAGGCCCTAGAGCAGAGAGAATATGCTCAGTACAGGGGAGGCTGTGCTGGTCAGGGTGCTGGCTCAGCTTCCACATGGTGCCTGGGGTGCTCTGACAAGCCCCCCACAACAGCCCTTTGCTGAAACAATTCTTGTTTCTATCAAGCCCACCCACCTTTCTGCTCTCCTTACCTCCTCATGTGTTTCATCTTCTACTTTTTGTGACCTTCCTCTGATGGGTAGGAAATCTCTCTCTCTTTCTCCCCTGCCCCCCACAGATGCTTCTCTCAAACATTTTATCTACCTTCAGACATTGTTTTCTTTCTCCAAGGGCTGAGGTTCTTGCAAATAGTGCCCAGAAGAATCCTTTAGTTTTCCTCCTTGATACGTTTTCCCTGAAGTCCATGAGCCCAGAACGGCCTAGCTGCTTCTGCAGAGAGAAAAATAAAGTGAAAAAATGCTGTGGAAAAACATCCATTAAATTTGCAAAAACATTATCCTACACCACTACAGATATCTAAAAAACTTCTTACAATTAACCTACAATTTTTAAACATCGTTCCCCGCCAGATCTATGAAATACCTTCCAGACAGATGTATGAGAAACCTCTATACTGTAGAGACTAAAAACCTGTGGACTGTGAAGCAGTTCTAGATGTTACCTATTCAGGGACACGAGTGGCTTCTGCTTCATTAACTTGGGACAACACCCAACACGTGTGGGCTCTTAAAGATGCTTCCAGGTGTCTCTGGAGTTCCTGAGCCTATGTCCACAACAGAAAGGGATCTAGTTTCTCTTTTCATGGAAGATAAACAATGGTTTTGAGCTAGCTACAGCATTCTGAGCACATTGGCAATGTCAGCTGGAAATAAAGGTGAGTGAGGCACAGCTCATAATTTCTTAAGAAGGGAAAATCTCCTTTGCTGTGATAAGTTCATGTTTATCCCAGCCCAGTATAACATCAGCTTCTTATTCCTCAATTTAGGTATGAGAAATCTATTTCTGAGACTCCAGGATGTTGCTCTTTTCTCCATTGAGGTAGAAGATGGGGTGTTTCTGGCGCATAGATTATGGAGTCCTTAGTGATGGCTACTCGGCCTTGCAGCTGTGCAAGGCTTTTGGTAGTTTTCCCAACACAGCGGAGAGTCTCCAGCTACTTATCTTTTCTTGTTTCCTCCTCTCTATAGCTGTTCTATTACCTTACTCTTCCTTTTAGTTCAAGCAGTGTCATTCTTTCTTCCTGGGGTCCTGAGTCTCTTCCTATTAGCTGCTGAGGTCCCTGTAGGCAGCCAAGTGACTGAGTGGAGGTGATAGCCCCAGCTCGGTCAGGCCACATGTGGCCCATGTTCCTACCCACAAAATTTCCATCCTAGATTGCAGGAAACTGCAGCTTTGCTGGACCTTGCAAGTTGAAAAGGGGACTATAGAATCCTCTTTTATAACCTCCTCTGAAATGATCTGGTATTTCAAAGAACGTCATTTTTGCCCAACACAACAAACACGTGAATGTAAAAGAGGATTTTTACATTCACTCTGGCTTCTCTATTACTGAGGTCATGCTATCCTACGTTTACATCCTATCCTAGGATGCTATCCTATGGTATTTCACATTTGAACCCCATTCTAGACTTTTACTTTCAAAGAAAACTTATATTTAAAAAAATCTGTGATTTTTTTTTATGAATTGTGTAGACAGGCTTGCTCAGCCGTTGTTTCCCTAATCCCTCTCAGAGTTCTTATTTCATCTTTGGGAAGCTCTGCTTCCAGTGGTAAATCTGACAGTGTTCGGCCCTTTGATGTCTGACACGTCACTGCTAACGTAGACATCAGAAAAATGTAAGAGGTTTTCTCATGCCACTCCCTCCCCCTCCCAGTTGTTAATCCTCCAGCTGCTCTCTTTTCTGTCTTAGTCACTAAATTTAGTTTTCGTATCTTTCAATTATTCCTTTGGGTTAATGTTATCTTTTTTTTTCAGCGCAAAACCATTTTTATAATCCACAAACCCCCTCCACTTAAATAAAAAATTTAACATTCTTATTAGGCAACCAGATACTGTGAGTGTCTGTTGTGATACATCACTCATGATGTGTTCAAGCCAAAAATGTTTAACTTGAATCCTTTAAGCCTTTAGCTGCTGCAAAACATTTCTGAGTCAGTGTCATAAAACACAGTGGTTGGGGCAATGTGCTAGAGGAGAAGAAGGATAACAGACAAAACAACCCGATGCCACTTGTCGTCTTGGATTGGACCTGGTCTGAACCTTTCACTTCTAAAAACATTTTGGCACAACTGGGCAAAATAAAAATTAGATTAGTAATTAGATGAAAATGCTTGCTAGTATGGAAAGGTGGAGATTGGTAAATGAAAGAGTAGATTACAATATACCATGTGTGATGTGATCTGATTTTGAATTAAAATACACAAGTATTTTAATACACATATGTATATATAAATATATGCATGTACATATAATATGCATAGAGGTCTGTAAGAGATACAATGCTTAGTGTTAGTGTAAATACCTTCTATTTTTATTTCACTATTCTTTTTTATCTATATTTTTAACTTTTTAGAAGACATTATTTTGCAAAATGACACTAATCAATTGATTAATTAATTAAGAAAGTAAGAAGTTTCATTAGTAATGATGTGATAACATACACTGCTTTTGGTGAGACATCAAAGAGGTGTGGAGATTTAAATAAATGTGATAATTCAATTACCTTCATTATTGTAATTCTTAAGCATTAGAGGAATATAATTCTTCTGGAACTCAGGTCTTCATTATAGCTACCCTTGGCCCCTTAATTAGTTTTATGAACATTTGTATACTTGATTGAAGAGAAGTGAAAAGTGTAATCACTGATAAAAATAGCCCGAATCCTGATATCTGAAGTTTTATTGTCATTTAAACATCTCTCCTTTTGTTTAACAACTATTTAGCACAGCTTTTTATTTAAGGTACAGTTATTAGATTTGTTTTTTATAGCTGAGACATGTTTTTAAATATATTTTATTGATTATGCCATTACAGTTATCCCATTTCCCCCCTTCATTCCCTTCCACCCTGCACACCCCATCCCACCCACATTCCCCCCGTTTAGTTCATGTCCATGTGTCATAAGTTCTTTAGCTTCTACATTTCCAACACTACTCTTGCCCTCCCCCTGTCTATCTTCTCCCCACTGTCTATGCTATGTATTCTCTGTACCTTCTCCCCCCTTCTCCTCCTCCCACTCCCCTGTTCCTAACCCTCCATGTGATCTCCATTTCTGTGGCTCTGCTCCTGATCTAGCTATCCGCTTAGTTAGCTTTTGTTTTAGGTGTGGTTGTTAATAACTGTACCACAGATTTTTTATCCACTCATTTATTGTTGGGCATGTGGGCTGCTTTCAAATCTTGGTTATTGTAAATAACATTGCAATGAGCATAGGGGTGCATATATTCTCTTGAATTAACGCTTTGGGTGTCTTCAGATAAATTTTCAGAAGTGTAATTGCTGGGTCATAAAACAGTTCTATTTTTAATTTTTAAGGTAATTCCACTCTACTTTCCAGAGTGGCTGTACCTATCTGCATTTCTACCAACAGTGCAAAAGGGTTCCCTTTTCCCCACATCCTTGCCAACACTTGCTGTTTGTTGATTTATTGATGATAGCCATTCTGACAGGTGTGAAGTGATACCTCATTGTGGTTTTACTTTGCATTTCTCTGATGATTAGTGACATTGAGCATCTTTTCAGATGTCTATTGGCAATCCGTATGTCCTCTTTGGAGAAGTGTCTATTCGAATCCTTTTCCCACTTTTTAATTGTTTTTTTTTCTGGTGTTGAGCTGTGTAAGTTCTTTATAAATTTTGGATACTTGGCTATAAAAATGAAGGAAATATTACCTTTTGCAACAGCATGGATGGGCCTGGAGAGTATTATGACAATGAAATAAGCCAGTCAGAAAAAAGACAAATACCATATGATTTCACTTATACGTGGACTCTAATGAACAAAATAAACTAACAAAATAGAAACAGACTGATAGATACAGAGAACAGACTGACAACTGTCAGTCTGTCAGAAGGGAGGGATTTTTAGGAGCTGGGTAAAAAGACAAGGGATTAAGCCAAAAAATAAAACTCCTCTTAGACACGGACAACAGTATGGTGATTGGCAGAGGGAAAGAGGGCAGGGAGAGGAGAAAAGGGTGAAGGGGGCATAAATGGTGATGAAAGGAGACTTGATTTGGGGTGGTGAACACACAATACAGTGTACAAATGAGTATTATAGAATTGTACATTTGAAGCCCGTATAATTTTATTAACCAATGTCACCTTCAGAAATTTAATAAAAACAAGACTATGCAGAGCAACAGGCATTAGGGAGGCTGCCTGGCTGCCTGAGAAAAGGGCGCAGAGAGTAGATGACTTCTAAATGACAGAGGCGGCACTCTTAATTTTCAAACTTGGGCTATCCATTTTTTTAGGTTTAAAGGAAAAAAGAGCTAGGTGGGTACTGTAGTCTTAGCTCTAACTGCTAAATTACAATCAATAATATTCTCATTGATCTCATTCAGCAGACTTTTTTGAAATACAGAATCATACACATATGCCTTTAAACCGTGCCATATTTATCTCACTGTGTTAGTGGTTTTTTGCATTCATTATACAAAAATCCATGCAATGTTATAATCTTTCCCAAGCTTCTGATCATTTACAGTTATGATCAGTATGTCGTTAATAAAATTCTTAGGGACATTTGGTCAAAGAAAGAGTCCTAATATGTCATGAGAAGACTCTACAAGGAGAGTGCAAAAGCAGTTGTTAAACAAGTTATGAATCCCCCTAACTATTCACATTTCTTGTTTTGTCTTCAAAGATGCCTTGAGACATTGTTGAAAAGCTCTTTAAAATCTAGATGCTCTGTGCTATGTGTTCCCTTAATTTATTATTCTAGAAATCCTGTGACAAAATGAGTGAGGTTTTTTCAGTAAGACTTACTCTGAGAAAACTATCTCTTTCTAATGATATATTTTAGAATCTTGCTTGTGTCACAGAGATTGATCTGTCTTTTCTAAAATCAATATCGTTCATCATTTTGAAAATACTTGAATTCTTCTTAGTAGTCTACTAAGTGTACTAAGTGATGCTACATTACTAAGTGATGTCAGTTGTCAGTGATCTCCTCTTACTGTCTGGGATTCAGTTATTTCCATTTAGGATCTTTGAACTCATCTAGAGTGTCTAGGTTCTTACTTATAAGCACCAGGACTACAGCAAGCTTCAATTCCACTTTTCCCAGTGTCAGTTTCATCCTTTCCAATCGAAAGATCAATTGTTTTGGCAGAGGAGATGGATGTCTCACAAGTTTTGCTCCCTTTCTGTTACTTATAAAATTACAGTTTAAACCTTTCTATATGATTTTTGTCCCCAATATTAAAAAGTGCTTTTGGTGTTTCTTTTCAAATTTGCAAGTCTCAGTTTATTCCCAGCATTAACTTTTTGGAATTCATGCTGCATTCTTTTGTTGATCCCTGGTTATTTGCTTTTATTTCTATTATTGTGCTTTTTTTTCTGCTTTAAGCTACTTGGAATGTTCTCTGCGTAGCCATTAATTTTTAGGCATCTTCACCCATTTCTCCTCATTGGAAACACCTGCAGTTGCCTAATCAGAATTATGGGTTGGAGGACAACCTGACCCACTGGAACAACATTTACATCATTTCATGGAACTGAATGATTAATCCTCTGATATTCATGAAGTCCACTGCCCCCAGGACCTATGGCTGTGATAACAGACATTGCGTTTAGCACTTTCATGCCTCACTTTTGTGTCCATGGGCAGCATGACAAATCAATCCAGATCCTCTTTCCCATGGGCTGCACACTTCCACTGAGTTCTCAACACTGGGCTCTACAGCTGCCATCACGTGACCTGACTTGACACTTGATTTTCTATCCATGTGCTAGGGCACCTGATTCTTACAACATTCCAAGGTTCTTTTTATTCTGACTTCAATAATATATTCCTCCAAATAAATCAGATTTAAGAGATACGAAGGTATAAGAAACATAACTGAAGAAAGTAGTTATATAAGTAATAAATAGCATGGATTATGCTAACAATTCAGGTAAGTTTACTTCTTCAAATATCTAATTAACTTCTTAATCAATTTATAGAACATTTCAGATGCTTTATTACTCCTTATGTTCTCATCAGCTTGGGTCCTTTAAGGATGTGATTTTCCATTATATATAACATTCAAATCTACCCCCTGGTCTCGTCCTTTAATGTGAGTTCCTAATTCTCATTTTCCAGGGGCTGAATCTGGGAATAAACTATAACAAGCTGTTCATAGTGGCTGTCTGTGTATTCAGTAGTTCTTCTGGTTATCTGTTACTGCATAGTGAACCACACTAATTGTTTTTTTTTCTCATGAGCCTGTAATTTAGATAAGACTTGCAAGGAGGAAGCCATGTCTGCTCCATGTAGCCTTAGTTGGGGCAGCTCTACTGGGGGCTTGTAGATCCATTTAAAAATAGTTCAAAATAGTTCACTAATAAGACTGCTAAACTGATGTTGGTTCTCAGCTGCAACTGGTTCAACTGATGTTGGTTCAACTAGGGCTTGGCCAAGTGTTTTTAAGCCCTTTCTTTATGGACCTTTCTGCAAGGACCTGGGTTGCAGGGACCTTTATGGACCTTGGTTGCATTTCCTCAATGCAATATTACTTGGTTTTAAATATGTCACAAGAAGAATGAAGTTTATGATTTTTTAAGACCTAACCTTGCAAGTCACAGGTGTCTCTTCTGCTGTACTCTATTGGTCAAAGTAGTTGACTAAACTGACCCAGTTTCAAAGAGAGAAGACATATACTCCATCTGTGGATGGAGGATAGCAGGGGTCTCAAAGAACATATGGTTTAGGAGATATTGTTGAGACCATGTTTGAAAAATATTATCTGCTACACTAGCTAAGTAAGTCTGTCAGTTCTCATTGTCTTTTAGTAAATCATAAGTTGAATGGCATGGCTACCCCATATGGCATCAACACTGTCATTGGAGAATGAGCCTTTAGTCTCACTCATTTAATTGACAGACATTGACAGCCAACTATGTGTCAGTGCAGTTGGATGCTCTAGTGACTCTTAAAGTCTTATTTGAATTTAGAGAAGTTCATTTTTATCATTCCCTCACCCTTAAATATTTTATAGGAATTTAGTACTTTCTTTGTTTTATCCTCATATAGCAAGGGTTTTTAAGGAATCTTTAGTCTTTGGTCTGGAGCCAAGAACATATTTTCTGTAGCTGTAGTATAACTACTGCCTACTTATTAACAGACTATAACATTCAAGATAATTGACAACTTTTATGGCTCAGGCGCTTACCAATCAGCATGGGTACTAACCAATGAGATCTGAAGTTGACCTTCAACAACTGATATATCATAATGTTAACAGTAGATTTAACAACTGAATACCTGTCTATTATTATGGAGTCTAATTTTTATTTTTCCCTCTCCATTCAAATCAATGAAAAAAATGCCCAACATGTGCTATGTTCAAGTTCCTGGGTTTGACACTGAAGTAACAGAAAACAAGTAACTACATTCTGTGTGTCTGTTCTTCATGGGATTTAAGAGGCACTTGAAATAACCATGTTTTCTGCCTAGAATGCTCTTTCCCCAGATATCCACAGGGATTACTCTATTACTTTCTTCACTCCTCTGTTCATATCTTACCATATCAGAGAATTCTTTCTTTTCACCCTAAAGTAGCACCATTTCATTATTTTTATCATTAATGTATTTTTTCATAGCACAGTAAACACCCAGAATATTGTAAATGTTAGTTGCTTCTTTTATAAGAACTAAAGTACATGAAATTATGTTCCTAGTACTAGAAAATACCTGGCACACAATAAATGTTCATTCAGCAAATATGTTTTGAAATGAATTGAATACTTGTTGAGATGTGGAAATGGAGGGAGGTGGCAGAGACAAAGAGAAATGGCATTTAAGCCAGGGCATCAGCAGGGATAGTGATGCAATACACAGAAGTAGGGATGAAATGGAATAGAAGTGTTTTCATTGTAGTTGCTATTTTTGCTCTGTATCCAAAGATTTGTCTCTTTGAAGGCACAAATTCAATTGCATTCTGAAATACCCTGCAGACACAAGAACAGTCAGCTAAGTGTTCCCAAATATTTCCTGATAAGCACAATACTTTGTTACCCATTTGACCTGATGTCCCTTTACCTTCCAACACCTTCTGGAACATCTTTACTACAGAAAATGTTACTCCAACTGTCTTCAGATGACCATCTTCACAGTTAGTTATTAATCAAAGAAAAATAATAATGACTCCTGTTAGCCTTTTATCCTTTGGCACAGCTGTTTCCTAGAAGGAATACACAAACATGGTGAGGTGTAGAATCTCAGTTGCCTAGCCCAGAAAAGGTTAATGTTGGTCTCAGTTCCCACACAGGTACATAGGGTGGGGGAGATAATGCAAAAGGGCTGGGAATCCCAGACACAAACAGAACCTCAGGTTCAAGGAGCACTTTCTCAGAATAACAACTGTTCAGGAGCCAGGGCCTTTCAGGGAATGAGCCAGTGGACATCAATAGTACACATAGCACTCAAGTGAGAACAAGAGTGAGTGATTTGGCAGTTGTTCCCTGACTATATAAAACTATAAAAATACTTTATTAACATAAAGCTAGAAGAGGGACTTTTGCAGCTATAATGTGACTACATTTCACATATTAATCCTTGAAGCATAAAAAGATGTGGATTCTAGGTGGCTTTATTTTGCATGAAGCCCTAAAAGGAAGCCATAACTATGGTTCCAATGATTTTGCAACTTCAGTGATCCTGAAGGTGTGGAAGGTTTCCAGGAGTGTCTGCTGGAGAAGGCCAAACAGGGAAGATAATAAACTGTAATGAGTTTTCTCTGCCAACACCAACCTGGGTCTCCTGAACAGTTGTTCTTAAGCTTTGCTGAATATCACTTGGCAAAGCTTTAAAAATGCCTATTCTCAGGCTGTTCCCAAGATCAAATGAATCATAATCTTGGGCTTGTGCCTGACATGTAATTTTTAAAAGTTGCTAGTATATTAGTTTCTTTCTTTCTTTTTTAATTGACCTTTTTAAATTGTATTTTTTCCATCACTGTTTATCCCCCCATATCCTCTTCCACCTCCACCCCCAACCCCATGTGCAGTCACCACACTAGGTGTATTAGTTTCTTAGGGCTTCCATTCAAAAGTACTATAGACTGGATGACTGTAAGACAATAACATCAATTTATTGTCTCACAGTTCTAGAGGATAGGAATCCAATATCAAGATGTTAGCATGGTTGGTTCTTTCTGAAGGGCATGAAAATCTATTCCCTGTCTCTCTCCTAGTTTCTGATAGCTTCAGGAGATCCTTGGCTTGTAGATGGACTTCTTTTTGTGTCATTTTATCATCTTTTATCTGTATGGATCTGCCTCTGTATCCAAATGTCCCATTTTTATAAGAACATCAGCTATATTAGATTAGGGCCCATCCTACTGACTTTATCCTAACTTGATGATCTGCAAAGATTCTAGTTCCAAATAAGGTCACATTCACAGGCACTGCAGGTGAAAATTTCAACATCTTTTTGGGAGATCCAATTTGACCTACACACCAGGTTTTCTGCTATTCAGCCAATGCAATCCCTGATCTAAATTTGACTTGGGCTTCCCTCCACACAGCCACTCTGAGAAAAAGAGAAAAAGGAGGGACAAGAAGAGAAGGAAAATATGAAAGGAAAGTCTAGAGCAGCTCATATTTGGTCATACATGAGGCAGTACAAGGAGCGCTTTTCCTCCTGCCTCTCACAACTCCTCATCCCAAGAGATGATCTGTTCCTGAAGATGAGCACTCTATGACTTCAGCCTCCTCCACTTATTCTGACCACATCAACCCAATATTTCCTACAAGACTGAAGCAGGAATTTCCTCTGGTCAGTGGCTCTTGGTACAAAATAAACAGCAAGATAAACAAGAGAACTTTTAAATAAAATACCAAAACTCAGGCCCAATGTCTAGCAAGTAAGTGAGAATCTCTATGGATATAGCCTGGTCATAGAGATAATTTTTAAAGTACCTTAAGTTTCTATACATAATGTATATAGAAAAAGATGGGAACTGGACTTTTTCTTATGCTATAAAAAGTTAGAAAACTTGACAAAATATGTGCTATAATAGTTTTCAGACCTTGAGCAACATGAAGCACACAGCTGTGACTTTGAGAGAAGGGAAACTGAAGAGGTGAACACTCTAATTTCCCAGTTCTCTCCCTAAGACACCAGAAACTCAGGATTTAAGGGGAATGTGAAGCACAGCACACCTCATTAAGGAGATAGACATCAGTGTTCAGGGAATCTGAAGCATCCAAATTTGTAGGGCAAAGTGTCAGGGAGGAAGGGGCCATATAGAACTATCTGCAAAGGGTTATTCTTGAGCATTGCTAGATATGAAATCATAAACGTGTAGGGAGAAGCTCTACAATTCCAAGCGTGACCTGCCAAGTAGCAATAAGATGAATAGTTCCTGGAGCTCCTAGAGGCTTAGAGATACCCAGTTCTGATTGGCCAGCATGGAGGGTCCTTATTCAATACCCAAGACATTCCATAGAGACTCCAGATAGGATATGCTTCAAACATAGTGCTAGCCCTAGAGTTAGAGATACTCTGCACCTACCTTAACAAAACTTAAAAACAGCCTCAAAAGGATCAAGATGATGCACAAATAACTGCTGTGGACCACTGTTGCACACTTAGAACATGGTGATTAGTTTCATCCAGGCTTTATTTTCTTTTTCTCAAAAGCAAAGATTCTTATGTGTCTATTCCTCACTTTATCATTGGTTTGAAATAAATACTTGCTTGAAAAGTATAAAGGATGATTGATAAACTATGTTTTATGCTAACATGTCAAATTTTAATTTTATCCAATACAAAAGTCTTTTTAAAAATTTTTAACAGATTTTATTTATTTTTAGAGAGAGGGAAAGGAGGGAGAAAGAGAGGGAGAGAAACATCAATGTGTGGTTGCCTATTACATGTCCCCTACCGGGGATGTGGTCTCTGACCCAGGCATGTGCTTTGACTGGAAATTGAACCAGTGAACCTTTGGTTCACGGGTTGGCACTCAATCCACTGAGCCACATCAACCAGAGCCCAACAGAAAAGTCTTTGTAATAAAAAAATGAAAAGTCAAGAACTACAATCAACATGTATTTAAAAAGTGATGGTCACATGGCTTATAATCCATTAATTTCTGTTCTTACATTTTAGATATTATAGTAGAAAGTATTCTAGAGAAATAGAAATAACTTTTAATTATTCTATCTATTTATTTCAGGTTTTATGTTTTATGTAGATCTTTGATTCTATTTTTGGTATTTTTCTTTGGTTGTGTGTGTATGTGTGTTTGTTGACCAGATAATGAACAAAAAAAAGAAATGTGAATCAAATTTATGTTGTCCACTTAAAATAAAAACCTAATGCTTAAAGAAAGACAATTGAATCCATTACTCAACAATTTAAAATATACAGTGAATGCATCCAATCAAAAATTTCTAGATGTGTGAAGAAGCATGAACATGTGACCAAAAATGAAGAAAAAAATTAGTAGAAACATCCTCAGAAATGACATATAAGAACTTTATGACAGCTACTATAAATATGCTCAAGGAGTTAAGTGAAAAAGAATATAATAAAGAGAAAAATTAGCCATAGTTGGTGTAGCTCAGTGGATTGAGTTCCTTCTTGTGAACCAAAGGGTTGCTGGCTTGATTCCCAGTCAGGGCACATACCTGGGTTGCGGGCCAGGTATCCAGTGGGGGGCATGTGAGAAGCAACCACACATTGATGTTTCTCTCCCTCTCTTTCTCCCTCCCTTACCCTCTCTAAAAATAAGTAAATAAAAATTTTTAGAAATACAGGAATTAAAAATAAAAAGTTACCACAGATGATTATACTAAGCAGCTAAGGCTAGAGGAGCTGTTAGGTGTTCTACCCTAAGGCAAAGTTTGTAAAAATGAATTGTTTTTAGAGGAACTTGGGGGGAGACATTGAATAGGGTAGATAACATTTACTGCCATGGTCCATTTTCTAGAAATCATATTTTTATCGCTCAGCTCAAGTATTGTGAAGTTTGCATATAGATACACTTGACAAAGAGATACTAACTCTTTGACTGATAGCTATCATGTACAAATGCTCTCAGATTTCTGTGTTTGTGTGTTTATATTCTCAATTAACAATGTGTTGTATCTAACATGAAATGATGACTTAATGGATTTTAATTCTTTAAAAAATTAAACATTTTTATATTTGGCATAGTATCATAATCACTTTAAATCCACTTACAGAAAATGAAATGTGAGCATCTAAAGACCCCATTCATTGGTTCTCTCTGGAATCTTTATAGATACATAAAACTTGGGTCTCTGATGAGGACATCACAATCATGTGCACTTAATAGAAAAACAATTCAACAGTGCCCTAAAGAGGGTATCCAGGAAAGAATATGTTTTAAGTAGCTTCTTAAATCCTTCTCTGGGTGCAGAGATGGGAAAGTTAGCTGTTTGAGAATATATTTCCCACAGAATACAGGGGTTAAGTCACTGGTTTTAGAAATGAAAACGCTGATTGATTTGAAAAAGCAGTGGCTGTGCAGATAAATGGCTAAAATTATTATTTAAGAATCAAATTAAAACTACAATGAGATATCAGCTCACACATGACATAAGTCAACAAACAACAAGTGCTGGTGAGGATGTGGAGAAAAGGGAACCCTAGTGCGCTGTTGGTAGGAATGCAAACTGGTGCAGCTACTGTGGAAAATGGTATGGAATTTCCTCAAAAAAAAAAAAAAAAAAAGGAACTGCCTTATGGTCCAGCAATTGCACTGCTGGAATATACCCTAAGAATCCTGAACATCAATTCAAAAGAACTTATGCACCCCAGTGTTCCTAGCAGTGCCATTTACAGTAGCCAAGTGCCCGGTCCCAGTGCCCATCAGTAGCTGAGTGGATTAAAAACTGTGGTACATTTATATAATGGAGTACTATACAGCAGAATGAAAGAAGGAATTCCTACCTTTTGGGACAGCATGAGTGGAACTGGAGATTATTATGCTAAGTGAAATAAGCCAGTTGGTAAAAAACAAGTACCATATGACCTCGCTTATAACTGGAATCTAATGAACATATAAACTAACAAGAAAAATAGGACCAGAGACATGGAAACATGGAACAGACTGATAGCTGTAGGAGGAGAGGAGGAAGGGGGGAATGGTGGAAGGAAGGGGAAGGGATCAATCAAAGATATGTGTGAATGCCCCACGAACATGGACAATGGAGAGGGGATTGCCTAGAGAAAAGAGGGGTAGGTTGGGTGGAAGGAGGCAAAAGGGAAAAAATGAGACAACTGTACTAGACTAAGCAATTAAAAAAGAATCAAATCATGATGTGTGATTTTTACCTCAGATTTGTTCTTGAAATCCCCAAACTAATCACTGAAGCAGTGTTTAAAGAACTTATATTTAACTTAAAAGTCACCCAAATAGATAAATAGCTTGTCTTAAAAGCTGTGATTTTTTATACGGATCAAGAATTCTGCCTGCATAGTTGATTAGAATTACAGTCTTGTATCACTTAGATCGGTAACAGGAGTGAGGATATTTTTAATTCAAGTAAAACCAACATTAGCCATATTGATAATCTGAAGTTAAAAATCCAGTGACTCATGTAAAAAATTATTAATCATAACAGGGTGATTGTTATGCTATTTAAAACAGTTACATACACCACAAGGCTTGAGTTCATGCAACTCCCTGCCTGGAATGTTTTAAAAGGTTTCATGATTTTTCCCAGACTCCAAGAGAAAAATGCTGAATTGGAAAATATTCAATGAATAACACTGAGATTAGTTGTCCCCCTCCCTCAAAATCATGCTGTAAAGAATATTTATATATGAACAATGAGGAGCCAGTTTCTGCCTTAAAATAATATTATGCAAAATCCACTGAAGTCCACTGGTGTCCAAATTCTAGGCCCACACTTTTTGGGGGAGGTGGAGGTAGGGCAGGGGATGTGGGGAAATAATGATGAACCTGAACCTCAGATGATGAATTCCTTTTGTGGGAAAAGTGTAATCCCCAGAAATATTTGTATCTTATACAGTTAATAAGACAAATAGATATTCAGAAACAAACTAGAAAATTAAAAGCTGGTATCAGCAAGTAGTACTAAATCAAGAAATCACAAGGATGTGAGAAAGATTATTATGGAAGAGGGCGAAGTGGTAGTGGGAGCTGGGGAGAGAGAGAGAGAAAGAGAGAAGGCATCATAGAAGCAATCTGAAGATAATAGCATAGACCATGTGAGACATGCACAACCTTTTGAAGTGCCATTTCTTACTGTTAGATTTTTCATGTCTTGAGCTCTTACTTTCAATAGGTATCTGATGGATGCAGTCATACCCTGGTTACCTTCTCTCCTCATTACTGTGGAAATATCACTTATTGACCTGCAAGACTTGCTGAGAAGTGATCTGTGAATGAGCAAAGATAATATGCATCCTTAGCTATAAAAGCATAAATAAAGGCTTTCACTAACACTTTATTAGTAGGCAAATTCCATGTTTTCTCCTTTAAGTCTGATAGCTAGTGTACTGAAATCAATTTTTGAATATAATAGAGAAGTTTCAATATGATAGTTCTAATTTTTATTAGTCCTGCTTATTAATAAAATCTCAAAAGAGTGATTGACTTGCCCCAATAATATATGAAAAGTCTGTGCCCAGACACATACAATGGTAATTCTGCACAAGAATGTTCATATTTCTGGCTCTTTAGCTTGTTCTCTATCTTTGTTGTCTGACTCTGTACCTATGTGAGCAAGTTCATAGCTCTTCATGTATTCAGTAGTCACAGCACATGTACCAGCTGTTTTCATTGGGTGTGATGCAGGCCTTGGTAAAGGAAATATTTTCCCAAGGACATAGTGAGGGTGAGTGGGCACCAAATCTGGGATGCAAGGGGGCTGAGGCACCTGAGGGATTTGATGTTTTGCCAAAAAGCTGCATGAGGCTTGATGCATGACTGGGTGCATTGTCGTGATGAAGCTGCCAATCACCAGTTGCCTATAGCTGTGGCTTTCTGAATCATCCAAATAGTTTCTGCAGAGGAATGTTCAAACTTAACCCAAATTTTGATGCTGATTCATTGCTTTACAGGCTCAAGTCATTTTGAATGTGACAACCACATGGTACATATGCTCACTCATCAGTGTCCACTGACCCACTGACTAGTACAGTGAAGTTGTCACTGTTCACACATGCGCATTCCGGTTTGTTCTCTTTGGCTGCCAGGTTACATCAATGTTGTGCAAACCATTCTTTTTATATTTGCAATGACTCAACTTTTTCTGGACAAATCTCAAGACATATACACATGTATATCTCTATACATACACAAATCTATACACATACATATGTATATTTATATATACATATATATATATTTACACATACATAAACAATATATAAAAATGATTACAGTTAATATTTATTGAGCATATTTCTGAAAATTAGGTTACATGCTTTACATGGAGCTTTTTGTTTGAGTCTCTCTAAAACACATTAAAAGTAGATACTAGGACTATACCTAATTGGAGAGCAAAGGAAATAGGCCTAGAAAAATGAGAAAGCTTCTCTGAGATCGCAGATGAGTAAGGTGAGAACTGAACCCAGACAACACTGGGGCAGGTCATGCTATGCCTCTTCTCCATCTGTGCTTCTCCTTGCTTGTGTGACCACAGTGGGTGGTGTGAATAAGTCTCCCATATTCCAGACCTTGTGCACAGAACACCATGAGGATATTAAAACAAATAACTTCTTTGTATCTCCAGGCTTTACAAATTATACTATTTTTTCATGCAAGATTGGTAATATAATTTCTCATGTTTGATGACGGGAAGCCAATTTATTTCTAGAGTCCTCTCCACAAGGTCCATACCTTATCTTGGCTTCTCTTATTCCTGCAGGCTTGGGTCTGAACCATGGACTCATGTCACCAGATGTCCCCTTTCTACCTGGAAGTCAGCTTTCCTCATGCTGCTCTTCCTTCCCTGCCTTTTAGCCCCCAATGTGCACATAGACTTGAGCCTTAATTCCCCAGGACAAAACAACTATGGCTTAGCTCTATTGTTTAAGAAAAATTTATTGAAAAGTTGAAAAACAAATGGAGTTACAATACAGGAAACAACCTCAACGACAGCAACACAATATAACATAGATGCCAATACCAGACACTATAGCACCCCAAATGCATGGGTCAAGTTCTTCCTTAGAAATTCCATTTTTAATTTAGTATCCCTAGCCAACTGTCCTGTTGCAGGGGGCAGACTACATTTGTTTTTCTTCCAGGAGTGCCTTGCAGCCACTTTTCTCTATTTCAATCCAAATTTTCTTAATTATGTGAGTTCCAGAAAGAAAAAAATACCCACATTCCCTATATATAGACTATAAGCCTCTGAGATACAGTTCTGTCCATTAAGATGACAATATTCAAGCTTATTATGTAAGTACCTAAGCTACTTAATTCCTCCAGTCTTTCCACCTCAGAATAAGAATGTTTATCTTTGCATAAATATAGCCTCAGCAAAGGAACCATTCTCAAGACTAAATATACAGTCAGTCCTAGAGATAAATTCCCTAGAAACAAAATCTCCTTTCTTGAAAGAAAAAAACTATTCATAATTAAAAGTTGTAGCCTCTTAAAGATAGATTTTGACCATCATAGCTATCCTTAATTAAAAATTTCAGTAGGCTTACAAGAATTAACATAACTGCAGAATGTTGTCATTGGGTTTGGTTTAAAGTCAGGCTCCATCTCATCCCGTAGGCACTAATACAGCCATGTTGGGTTTAGCCATGCTGTTTTTGTAATTGCTGATGGCCATTATGATTGGTCAATTGTTTATTCTGATGGTCTGGTTCTGTGCTGCACCAGTTGCTACAAACTTTGAATGACACCTAACCTGAGAGATTAGTTGGTTCGGGGCCTGGAAATATGTCATGAGTGTTATTACCCTTGGACCCATGAATGACACACTCATCTACTAATCAATCTTCCCTGGGTGCTATGGATTGAATGTTTGTGCCTTCCCCCAAATTCATTCCCTGACTCCTAACCCCCCAAAATGATAGCATTAGGAGATGGGTCATGAAGATGAAGTCCTCATGAAAGGGATTAGTGACTGTATAAAAGAGGCCCAAGAAAGCTCCTTGGCTCCTTCTGCCCCGTGAGGGTATAGTGAGAAGGTGGTTGTCAATGAAGAAGCAAGGTCCCTTACCAAACACTAAATCTACCGGAGTTATGATCTTGTACTTCTCAGCTTCCATAACAGTGACACATAAATTTCTGTTGTTTATAAGCCACCCAGTTTATAGAGTTTTCGTTGTAGCATCCTAAATGAGTGATGACACTGGATCTGGCTGGACATGGCTGCACAGTCCTCATCACAGCTTTCCACGCAGCCCCTGTGACATGATTGCTCTTGGCATGCAGAGTATGTATTTATCCTTTCTGATGAGACTTTCCACAGAGAAAAAAATGGGCTCTTCTGAAATGTAGTTGGTGACAAAGTTGGCAGAGTGAGCAAATGTAAACATATGCTGTGCCACATAGTAGGCCTATTAAATGTTGGCTTTGTCCTTTAAAACCCACATCTTTATGACATTTCTGGCATGTAAACCTGCATTTTATAGGATTCAGTTTATTAATTCCTTTCTCCTCTGATTTCTTTAGAGAAGGAGAATATATATACATATATATGTAAAAGTGTCTGTTACGTATTCAAGCATGTCCTGCTTCCTATGTGGCTCCATTGTGATTTCTCTTTTTATTCTGTCCCAAGCCTCTTCGGGACAAGCCTCTCTGGAGGCTGTCAAGCGAGCTAACTTGTGCAAACTGGGTTGGTGAATGTTCTTTGTGAATACATTCAGTCTGGGATAAAGTACAGCACTCATTTCTTAGATGAAAATCGATCTGCCAAAAGAATTTCTTTACTGCTTAATATGTCTAATTTATTCAACTATGGAAATACCAGTGCATAAATCATTGTTCAGAAATTGCTTTTTCCATTATCTATTCCAACAAGTTGTTTTCCAATTTACGAAATCAATGACAAAGACTTTTCAAGTGTAAGAACCTGAAAACTTAACTTAAATTTTTTTCACGGGCATCTCAAATGGAAGATGAAAACTTTGTGGTTGGAAACTTTAACCTTGGGAGGGGTATTGATTATGTATAACTGTTATTTCTCCCACTCATTCTGTAGAAAACTTACAGAAATACTCTTATAAAATGGAGGATGTTCAGATCACAAAGCAGAGATCCAATGAGCTCTGTGCAAAGTCTGAGGTCAGGAGAACCTGTAAATATACCTGTAGAAGCTGCTCCTGAGCTACTGCCATATATTTTTTTAGTTTGTTACTGATATTTTTTAAATTTTATTAATTTATTTTTGGAGAGAGGGGAAGGGAGGGGGAAAGAGAGGGAGAGAAACATCAAAGTTGTTTCTCATGTGCCCTCAACTGGGGACCTGGCCTGCAACCCAGGCATGTGCCCTGACTAGGAATCAAACCAATGACCCTTTGGTTCACAGGCTGGCACTTAATCCACTGAGCCACATCAGCCACGGCTACTGCCATATTTTGATCTAATTTATTTAACTGAAATGGCACAGATAGTTCCAAAGCAATGGAAATTGGGTTCTGTCCTGCTTGCTGATAAACACATCCAGCCTCAGCTCTATCCTATAGGATAGTTATTTTGAATTTATCATCTGATGATTCCAACGTCTATGTCATTTCTGAGTCTGGTTCTGATGATTGTTTTGTCTCTTCAGAAATGTTATTGTCCTGTCATATGATTTTTCTGTTGATAGCTGGACACATTGTGTAGGACAATAGATAATGAGATAAATAGGCCTTTAGTGTGAGAATTTATGTCAAGCCGACCAGGATTTGAGCTGTTTGATGTTTGTTGTATCTATGGATGTCAGAGGGTTCAAATTCTTCTAGTGGCCTTATTCTTTCTCCCTTCTTTTCTTTGGGGTTTCCTTTTGTGTTGCTTCTCTGAGAGCATCTGCTTCTCGAAGCTCTGTCAGCTGTATCTACTGCTATTATTATTGGAGGTTTATTTGTGTGGGAGTAGGGTGTGGGGGGGAGGGGCCATTCTGGAATGATTAAGTCTCAGTTATTGGAATGCACAGTGAGCATGTGTCTCAGGGGTGTGGTCTTTGCAGGTATTTCTGTCCCTCTTCTAGGGAGAGAGATATTTTTTTTACCCCTAATCTTTTTCTAACTACAGTATATATTCTCCAGTCTTCCCAATCCAGGACTATGAAGCCTTCTGCCCTATAGACAAGGATTTGTTTGTTTATGTAGGCTATCAGGGAATAGAATTACCCAACCCCAGCTAGAATGGGATTTCACTATTGCCTTGTGGAAATCTTCCCTGGAGATTAAGCCTAAGAAAGAAGACTCTTAGTAGATTTCCTCATGGCCACTCTGCCTCTCTCATACCATGGCTTCAGGGGGAACTTTCTCCAGATTCTCCCCGATCCAACCAATGTTAGCCTTGTGGGGTTCCTGAAAGAAAGGCTGCTTATGTACAGAGGCCCCCAGGAGCTTCTCAATCTGAACCTATCCCACACTTGACTCCCAGCAATTCATCAGAGTTTGTAGTTTAATGTTCCAAGGGCATCTGCTTCAGGTAAGCAAATGCTCTGATCCTCTGTCTCCCTGAAGGTATCTCTTCAAATGTTGGCAGGTAGTTTGCTCTGTGATCTCAGTTCTCTGATGGGTCTAAGAAAAGTCATTGTTTTTTTCCTCCACAGCTTTTCCTTGTGATAAGCCTGGGAATGATAACTTCTAAGCTCTTTCTATATCTGAACTCAAACTGGAATCCCCTCCCTCCCCCCACACAGTTTTGTTTGTAGTTCCCATTCCGATCTACTTTTAGTGATTTCATCGCGTTTAAATTCAGCTGCAGGTGACACAAAATCTAAAATCACAGTGGATTCAATAAATGAAAGTTCAGTTCTGTTTCAGTAAAAGGTCATCTGTAGAAGCTCTGATGTCCATGGGCCAGGGACTCAGACTCCCCTTTGTTTTGTTGCCCCACTAACCTTAGCAAGTAGAATCCACACAATGGCTCCATGCAGGGCTAACCTCCGGACATCATACCTGCATTTGAGCCAGCGGGAAGGAAGAGGTGGAGAAAGAAGGTTCTCCTTTTAAGGAGATTTTCTGGAAGCATGTGACATGGTTGCCTACATCCCATCAAGTAGCTTATTCACATGTCCATACGGCCCTACCTGGCTACAGGAATGGAACCTGGAAATGTAATAAATGTCTTCATTCTCAGTGCCTTGTGTGCCCAGCTAAAAAGTTTTCTTACTAAGGGAGAAGGCAATAATGGATATTGAAAAACAATGAGCAGCTTAGATGAATGTTTATGTATAGCTCCATCTGTGTATGTATATTATATATTAACTTTGGAACAGACTCTGATCTCGGTGGCTTTTCAACAACTGTGTTCCCAATTTGCCTTTTTACCACCAACATTTGATCAAGTCTGTATATGCATTTCTGCTTTTTTTTGGAAAGCAGAGGCTGGGTTTTCATATCTGAGACGATGTTTCTGATAAATGGTGTGCAGCATGTTGTCAATTAAACCTAAAATAAGGGTTCTGGTGACAAGTATAAGTAAGCAATGGTATAAAGCAAGGGGCTTATGGATGAGGAAGTACAAGTCTGTGAACCAGGTTATGACTTCCTCAGGAACAGCCTTTTGGTTGCTTCTACATCAGCTTAGACTCAATCAAAACAAAGGACCAACAAGAAATTAATTGTAGATTTACTGTGTTTCCAGTTAAGAGCTAAATGTAAATAATAGGCGTGGGCCCTTTCCTCGAGGAACAAAGGCCAACCAATACAGCAAAGTGATACGGTGAATAGCATTTATCTGTGTGTACAGATGATAATTCTTACAATAGTTGTGAAAATGGGGCAATCAGTGCAGGCGGGATAGTTGGGAATGTGTGACTTGCGCCACTCCTGGCTGGGCGATGATGGATCTGTGATGTTAGGTTAAAGATACTCTCACTCCCTACCAGACAGGATAAAATAAAGCATTATACAAGGGATAGAATCATTTTCTAAAATACAAAATAAAATATAAGTATGAAGAGATTATCATTATTATCTAAAAGCCATGAAGGTCATTGCTTTCTTCACATTTGTTCTGAATTCTAGAACAGACAAGGAGTTAAGCCACGTGGCAATTAATAGTTATGTCTAAAAATTAGTTACTAATTATAGTAGGCTCTTATCCAGAAAAGGAAAATATCGAGACAATCACTCACCCAGGGAAAATTATTATCTCAGTTTCCATTAAGTGCTTTTTCCCTTAAAAAAAGAAAGAACCTTACGGTTGGATTATGGGCTTCCTGCCTTGGTAGGCTCCACTTCTTTGAGTCACTTTGCTGTTTCTATCATCTCTTACTAATCATAGTCACAGAAATGACAGGTCCAAACGGGACAGCTGTTTTTTGAAAATAAAATGTCTAATGGCAAAAACGGTTGCCTTTGCCAATGAAAAAGCAAAGGCATCTGTATTTCTCAACTGAAAGGGGCTGTTTCTTGGTTTTTCGGTTCCTTTGTAGTTTCAGTCCGCATTAGATGAATCTGTTTTGCTAAAATACTGAATTTTCCAGTGAAATTGGTTGTGTATTAGCCTTTTGTCGGGAATAAATAACAGAATCTTGACACATTTAAATCTCCATCATGCTTATTGTAACAGTAATGTAGTTTGTTTCAGTTTCCTTAAATTCAAAGGGAAACAAGACATTACAGTCTGATTGTTTGGAACAGTTTTGAAGCCAACAAATAACCTTCATTACCTCTCATGTGTTTCTATAGTGAAGTTTGGTGTGTTTCAGCTTACACGTTAGTGCGAAGGAACTCAGCTGGAGTTGCCAAAACCATGGCAGAGAGCACACCCAGGAGCAATCAAAGACTACATATGTAAAGAGCACTGCGATTTCAGTTTTACTAATGAGAAAGTTTAGACTATTCCACTTAAAAATTAAGATTAAGAAACATACAAATCTAAAAGTACTCTAAATCATCATCATCATCACAATGGCCTGGATTTTCCATTTGAGGACAATAAAAAAAAGGTAATAGGAAGAGAGAGACAAAAAAGAAAACAAAGTAGAAAAGTTGAAGATAAAAGAAAAATTACCAACTCCCCTTCCCCAAACAAACCATTAATGCTGGTCCAAAAGATACTTTCATGGAATAATTGCCCCAAGATGTGGCTTTTAAAAATTTTTGTTGCTGAAGACTTTTATAACTCCATGTGTTTTTTGTTACTATTGTTTTGATGATAGCAATAGTATTATCTCTTTTATATTTATCTTTTCTCAATGAAGTACTTTGAGTTATCAGAAATTCCTCATCCAGCCCTACAGTTTTTAGTATATTCTGTCTTACAAAGTGCTTTGAAACTATATGAAATAATACATAGGGGTTAATGTAAAGGCGTTCAGGTTGTTACAGAAGTGTCTTGTTGTCCTTCAGTATTCCAAACACACCAAGAAAGCTAAAAGATAAAGCAAACGAAGCTATATAAACAATAATAGTGTTTCAGACATGATGGGATTCAATGTTATTCCAGCACAATACTTCCATTTTACAGACAAAAATATCAGATTCCCTCAAAATTAAAATTACTTATTCAAGCATTATCAAGGTAAATGGTGGCAAGACATAGCTCTTATTTTTATTTCTTGCCTTTACATAGATAAAGAGGTGATGGCATGCAAATAGTTCCATAGAATTTCTCACCACATTCCACATTCTCCCCAAAGAGACATCCCGAATCGCTGAGCCAGAAGCCTAGTAGATGGCAAAATTATACTCGCTTTTCCTAAAACTTCTGAATTAGAGATATCGATTATTTTTGGATATGGTTTCTTGTTAAATGTCTATAATAACTAGAATTTCTTCTTATTTCTTTCTACAACAAAATTAAAAATTTAGAATTTTAATTTTTACTATAGTGTTTTAAAGAATTGGATGAGGGAAATGAACGTGTCCTATCCTTTTTCTCTGGGACCTGTAGCAATAGCTTACGTCTGGACCACCACGACCAGGACAAATAAGGAATGACTGTCAAACAGCTGAGATGCAAGGTCGACTCTGGCATCATGCATATACTACAGTCAAACATACATATCAAACCGCAAACATTCTTTTATTGGAACACTCAGAACACATAATCAACAATGTCATTTTCTAATAAACTCACTTCCAGTTAGCTGAGAAATCCACTTTTAATTTCATACTAGATTTGTAGTAAAACATTTTAGCTTAATATAATTGCTCATCAATAAGATAGGTACAACTTGAGTTTACCTCACTTGATGTTGGAACAATCAATGAATGACAAATTCACTGCTCTGATAATCTCAGTCCATGTTCATATGCTAAATACTATGACTGAGGTGTGAGCTACCTTTTAGTTCATTAAATTCTGATTCCATTAAGATTATTTAAATTGATTGCTGAAGATTCCTTAAATTTAATGACAAGTTGTCACTTGTGTATGATTGATACAATATTAGAAGGTAAATTTATAAATAAATATCCTTGTACACAGTCTCTTGTTCCCAAAGTTCCAAATAATTAGGAGATGAAATGTTAGTAGGTATTAATGTTCTACAAGAATTTATAAAAGCAATTTCCCCTTTGATTTTGTTATTTTATAAGAACATATCATATTATCCATAATCTTGGAAAACTGGATTTTCTAATGATCAAATAAAACAGCATATGGGATCACTTCACGTTAACATTAAACACCGTGAAATGCATTTGAAGAATGATGTGTAATATAGTTGGTGGGACACTGACCATCACAGTAAGACAGTACTTGTGGTCCATGTTGTACTGCTTTTTTCACTTCGAAAACAGAAATTGGAATTCATCTCTTAAAAGAGAAACTACAAAGTATTCTCATTTGCAGAACTATCAAGACATGGAAAATTATAACCCTAAAATTTTTAATCACGAGCAACTTCAAAAGTTTGACAGGCACCATTTCTGTCTTATCTGGGAGTTGTTAAGTATCCAAGAGTTGCTAATGAAGTGACATTTCTACTACACGTTTTGGACTTCGAGACCTTTGTATTGTTAATTTAAATCTGCATGAGAAATCATACTAATCAACAAAAAGAACTTTAGAGTTAGCAATTATAGAGGTTAGCTACAGAGGTTAGAACTTAGGCCAACTGAGTAATTCATTCCATTTCCAAAGTGATATCTGGTTTGACCATGTAGATTTTGTGACACACACAAACTAAAACTATGTTTCTATGTTTTTTGCTTTGGGAACAAAATTTTGATAAATCCTTATAAGTGAGAATGTGGGACTCATTAAAATGTAATTAAGTTTACCTAAAATTATTTTCTTTTTGACATACTTTATGGTATAAGACAGCAGTAGCATGTGAGAAATTGGTCTGTATTTGCTTATTGTATGAGCATTTAAACATTTGGTGCATACATCTAAAAGACAAAGTTTGATTAAATTTGTTTATCAAACTACATATTCCACTAAAACACATTGGGATTGTAAAAGCCAAGGGTGAGATTAGTCTATAGAGAGAAACCTGAAACTTCATTTGTCTACTAACACTCATCTTTAAATTTATATTTTTCATTTAATGTAGGATGAATAAAGGCCCATCAAACTCTAATTTTGTACAGAGTGTCAGCAGAAAATTTCTTAATTTATGCTCTTCCTATTTTCCTCTATTCTTCCATCCAGCTATATATTCCACACAGTACTTGAAAGACTGATACTTGCCATATTAATACTCTCACAAGTTCATCTCCAATAAGAGATTTTAATTCTTAGAGGAACAAACCCTAAACAAATAGGAAGAGAAGTAGCGTTTTAACTGCCTTAGAATTGACCAGTCTGTCTGTCTGCAATGAAAGTGATTCAGGACAGGGGAGAGAAATGGGGTAAAAATGGGAACAACTGTAATTGAACAACAATGAAATAAAATAAAACCTAAAAAAGTGATTCTTCATGTTAGTATGAAAAACTATTTCATTTACTTCATTCCCACCCCTTCCTAATTTTAAATTTTATTTTTACCTCTTTCTACTTTCAAATGTTACTTCTTGGGCCTAACAGTTATAAAAATAGACCTTTTGCTGAGTTGGTTAACAATTACTAAATAATCCCTTGGATACACCAAGATCAGAAAAGCATTGAAATGATCAATTATAGGGATTCCATTAAAGTTTTAGTTAAGTCCTGGCTACCCTGAGCTGGGGGTTGAATGGGGTGAGGAGCATTAAAGAGGCAAAACAAAACAATGGTTTTATTCTCCCACTTTCTTGTACTTCACTTAACAAATATTTCCTAATTTGTGTGCAACACAATTTGAGGACCCAGATGGCCATTTCCACCAGCTGCTCCTTGTCGACCGAGCCATTAAAAATTTTTTGATTTCCCCCAGATTCCACTTTGGCTCCTCTTTTTCTCACTAGATGTGGACTTCTCAGTTTCTTTACTGGATTGAATACTACTTGTCTTCTCTCTCACTATACATAATCAATTGGTCTGTAATTTTAAAAGGTCAAATAAATAATTAATATAATGAGGTTATTAATTGAACAACTTCATGTGTTTTTCTCCTGAAAGCATAAGAAGTTTTACTAATAGATAAATATATGTAAATGTGTATAGATAATAATAAATATGTGTTCATGAACATATGCAATGGAGACACACACATATTACATGCACATATGTAGCTTTGTAATATCATAATGGTGTAATTTTAGGGTCCGGCTGTGTAACTGAAGGAAGAGAACTTTCTGCACCAGGGAGGGTAAAAAGTCTCATCCCTACAACACACAGCATTTAGGCCATCTTCTCTAGTGGGCAGAGTGGGACTATTTCCCCAAACCTCCTTCTGGAGATGGAGTAGTTTAGAAGGAGGTAGATTTTCTTTTTACGCAGAAAGTCTCACCAGGCTTTGAACAGTAGCTCCACTACTGTGTAGCAACATTAGCAACCTGTTTATTTAAGAAAGTCCCACACAAGGGCTCCTATTTATAACAATATCTTCCCATTGCATAACCCTTTCTTCCTACTGTTTCCTGTGGTAAATTTGTTGTTGGATTACAGAAAAAGAAATAACTCGAGAGAAACTAAGATTTCTAGATAAGATTGGAAGAACTCAGACTCACTCTCTAAGGAGAAAATGCCTCTTTAGAGTAGAGCGGAGGAAATCGGCCTGATTTTGAAAGGGTCCTGGCCCATAGAGGAGGACATGGTGCCCTGATGGGGTCAGGTCAGCGCCGTTGTCTCCTCAGGCACCTTACTGCCCAGGACTCTCGAGGCTGCAGGTGGATGCCTGTGACTGATGACGTGACTCAGAAGCAGTGGCCAAAATTCCATGAATCTGTTCTCTCTGGCAGGTGGGCGAGGTATTGAAAGGGCTGGGCCTTGAGAGCAGGAAAACTTGGGCCAAAACCTGGAAGAGTCTTAGCATGGAAAAGCTGACACTTGGCCTGGAAATCAAATTCCAGGCCCATGTGGCAATGTGGTTGCTGTTTTACAAGAATGCTCAGGAAAAAGTCTCAGAAGCTGCCAGGCCCAGGTCATATGCGTCCTGACCCGGATCAGCCAAGGGTCACAGGCTGGAGAGCGCTGGGTTTTTCACCCCTAAATGCCTAGTGCCCTCCTCTGGCAGAGTTCACCCTGCCTTAGTCCCTTCACTGCCCACCTCCATCGGTGCCCGAGTCCCTTTAGTGCAGGAGTTCATTTTGTGCCATGGATCCCCCTTTGTAGTTGCTGAAGTTCAGAAGCTTCTTTTTCAAATAATGTGTTTAGGTACAACAAATAAAATACAGGATTATGAAGGAAACTAATTTTATTAGAGTTATAAAAACATTGTTTAACTAGTCATCAGGGAAATGAAAACCAAAAAAGCAATGAGATACCACCTCATATCTGTCAGAATGGCTGTTATCAAGTCAACACACAACAAGTGTTGGTGAGGACGTGGAGAAAAGGGAACCCTCATGCTCTGTTGGTGGGATTGTAAGTTGGTGCGGCCATAATGGAACACAGTATGGAGATTCCTCAAAAACTTAAAAATAAAACTACCACGTGATTCAGCAATTCTACATCTGGGTATTTATCAAAAAGAAAATTAAAACATGAATTTAAAAATATGTATGTACTCTCATGTTCATTGCAGCATTACTTACAGTAGCTAAATTATCGAATCAACTTAGGTGTCCATCAATAGATGAATGGATAAAGAAGATGTAGTATATAGACAATGCAATATTACTCATTCATGAAAAAGAATAAAATTTTCTCATTTACAACAACGTGGATGAACCTAGTGGGAATTATTCTAAGTTACATGAGTCAGACACTGAAAGACAAATTCCACGTGATTTCACTTATATGTGGAATCTAAGAAACCAAAACAAACAAATAAAACAAAAGAAAAATGGACTCATAGATATAAAGAAAAAAATGATGGCTGCTGTAAGGGAGAGAGGGGTAATGAGATGGGTTTAAAAGGAAAAGGGGAATAGGAAGTATGAATTTCCAGTTATAAACTAAACCATATGAGGTAGTGTATGGCACAGAGAGTATCATTAATATCATGATATTATTGCATGGTGACAGCTGGTTAATAGACTGATTGTGGTGATCACATAGTAAGGTGTATAAATGTCAAGCCACTATGCTGTGCACCTGAAACTAAAATAATATTTTATTTCAACTATACTTTAATAAAAAATTTTTAAAAGAAATGCTTGTGGTTAGTTCACTACCTTTTAAAAATTGTTGTTTTGCCCAGTCATTGACAGTAATCTACTTGGGCCATAGAGACTGAGAGAAAGTCTGTTGGGGGCTCTTGGAATCCAAGATGAGAATACTTTCTGTACTCACTTCCAGAGTTTGACATTCGAAGATAAGACACCTGGAGCTGCCCTAGCCAACTGTGGTCATCAGTGCTAGCTTCAGAATGGCAGAACAGAAAGTTAAAATAATATGGTTCCCTAATGAATTTGTGGAACCTTTGAATTAGCCTGCTCCACCCTCCCTGCAGATATTTTGTGTGAGATAATAAGTGACTTAGTGTTTGAAATACACTTGGCTTTCTGGTTGTTTGCTCCTGAAAGTCTGATGTGTTCTCTAACCTGTTGTTTACACTTATTTTTTCTTTAGCTAGATCATTCTTTATCTGTCCCACTTACTCTTTACCTGATCAGTTTCTTCATAGACAAGTACTGCATTTCCCGCCCTTTCTTACTGCTGGTGGTAGCTATATGACACAGCAGGGTTAGTGAAATAAAATTTAGAATTAGTCGAGAAGTTTTGAACTACAAAACTTCTGACAAAAACATAGTTGACTTTCCTGGTCCTTCCTTCTGTCTTCTTGTCCTGATTTTAGAAATATTATTTGAAGCTGTAGTTATATGGTGACTTTAAGATGAGATGCTTTTGGGAAATGCCAAAGAAATTTTAGAGGCATCATCAACAATGACATGACTAAACTGCTGAAACATTTTAGTAATGGTCTAACTCTTTTTTTTTAAATTAATTTTATTTAGTTATTTTTCGAGTACAGTTTTTTGTCTATTTCTCCCATCCCAGCTTCCCCTGCCCCTTGCTCCCTACCTCCCTCCCATTTCCACCCCCCTTAGTTCTCATCCCTGTGTCCTTCCTATTTGTTCCTCCAAATTCCTCCCCTTTTTCCCCCTTAACTTCCCTTCCTTCTCCCCTCTGGTCACTGTCCCCTTGTTCTCTATTTCAGTGTCTTTGTTTGTTTGTTTGTTTTTCTGCTTGCTTATTTGTTTTGTTGTTTAGCTTCCTGTTAAAGGTGAGATCATATGGTATTTGTCTTTCAGCACCTGGCCTATTTCACTCAGCATAATGCTTTCCAGTTCCATCCATGTTGTTGCAAAAGGTAGTAGCTCCTTCTTTCTCTCTGCTGCATAGAATTCCATTGTGTATATGTACCACAATTTTTGGATCCATTCATTTACTGATGGGCACCTAGGTTGCTTCCAACTCTTGGCTATTGTAAATTGTGCTGCTATGAACATTGTGGTGTAATGGTCTAACTCTTATCTTCTTATTAAGTGAGCAGGTAAAACCTTTGTTTCTTTAAGGAGCTGTAGCCAGATTTTCTATTATGGTCGAAGGTGTTCTTTATTGATAGAATAGTACTCAGTAAATTTGTATTGAGCACTTGATTAAACATAATGCATTAAGTCGCTCAAGAGACTTCTACCTTCAAATGAGATCAAGTAAGTGGTGGCAGGTACATTATGATGAACAGAAGAACCAAAATTTTAGAGAGTGGGGAACTGCTCAGAGTTTTAATGACAATGACAAGCCATTTTTCCCCTTGAGACAATTTGTTGATATTGGGTGCAAATTGAGAATCAGGGCCTCTTCTTGGAGAAACAACTCATGAGGCTTTCTTGGTCATTCAGTAACAAATTGGAATCTTGAAGTTTTTTCACATGGGCTATTTCCTTAGCTCCAAGGCTATGCAAAGGTTATAAGCTAAGACAAAAGAGAAAATACAATATCCTGCAGTCTTTTAGAATTTAAGATATGAAGAATCTCTCTTAGGATGAAATCTATTTTAAGTATATATACTACTGGCCTTCTCTTTAAAACTTGAAGATTTGGAGGCTGATTTAAGTAGGAGGTAAAAGAGCAAAGATTGAAAACTTTGAGGGCCAAAGCTCCAGCAATCATATAAATCTGAGAAGATGGACAACTACTAGGTTCTCAATCAAAACCCTGAGAAGTCCACTCCATAAAAACACAGACAAGGCAGAGAAAGATAGAATCTTAAAAAAATTGAATTTTAGACCCATTTAGCTTACTCCTTCACCCTATCTGACTAATAGGGGGAAAAGAAACCCATCCTGCTTAGATCCTCTAGAATGGTTCAATGTCCATAATCAAGTAAACATTACAAGACAGAGAAGAGGAAAAAATATGGTTGATAATTAAAGAATAAGAAAAAATAGAAGCAGATATTACAGCTAGCTAACAATGGCTTTAAAATAATTTTATTACATGTATAATAAAAAAGATAAAAAATTAGATGAAAGAATAAAAATGTAATCAAGAAGTAAATTTATATTACAAAATAATTAAGTAGACACTATAGAACTGAAAAACTGCAGTACCTGAGATTAAAAACCTGAGTTTTTTTAATCTCATAAATTCTGTTGCATGAGTTTAGCAACAGATTGGTTACAGCAGATGAAAAGGAGTAGTGGCCTAGAAGTTAGGCCAATAAAATATAACCAAACTGAAACACAGAAAATTATCACATGAGAGACATGTGGGAAATGCTTAAGTAGCATTATATATAAATGATGTTCCTGAATAAGAGAGAGAGAATTCAAAGGTAATGACTAAGCATTTTCCAAAATTAAAGAAATACATGAATCCACAGATTCAAAAACTCATCAAACTTGAAACAGTACAAACACATAGATAATTAACATAGTCACATGATTATCAAACTTCTAAAGTTAAAGACAGAAAGAAATTTTTAGAAGCATGCATAAAATAAAGAAAAACAAATTAAATTAAAAACAAACTAGAAGTGATTTACATATGATTTCTCACAGAAAATGATGGAAGCCAGAAGAAAATGGAATAATTTCTTTAAAGGGACAAACAGGGAGTGGAGGTAGGGTAAGGAGATATTCTTCAAAGATAAAGGTAGAATAAATATGTTTTCATTAAAAAAATAAAGAAAATTAATCACTAATGGAACTTTCATACAAGAAATACTCAAGAGATTTCTTCAGCCAAAATAGAATTATTCCAGTAGATAAACGGGAGGGCGGGAGTTAAAAAGAGAGTACCTGAAAGGACATGTATGGTTAAATAAGCAAATACTATATCTAAAAATCTACATGTGTATGTAAGTAAATTTTGGCTGTAAGAAACAGTTATTATGATAGCTTTTGAAGTTTTAAATGAGTATACAAGAAAAATACAATATATGACAGCAATAATGAAAAAGGAGGGGAAGGGAGAAAATTGAGTTTAAAAGGTTAAACGTACCCATTTATGTATGCATAAATTTGTATTAGAATCCAATAAACCATGCCATAACCACTCTAGAATAACCACTCAAAGAAAGCAGAAGAATATATAAGCAACAAATTGGAGAAAGGAAACTGGAATAATAAGTAAATGTCTGATTGACCAACAAGGAGACAAGAAAAAAGTGAAGTAACATAAAACAGATGGCTTAAATAGAAAAAAAAAAAAACCCAACCCTGGCAAGATGGTAGATACAAGCCCTACTACATTAGTAATTACATTAAATGTAAATACTGTAAACAAAATAAGATCCCCAGACTGGATAAAAACAAAACTTTACAACATGCTATTAACAAAGGAAGCATTTTAAATGAGAAAACAAGAAAAGGGTGGAAATGGGTACACGATGCAGAGTTAATCACATGAAATTGTGAGTAGCTACACTTGCATCAGATAATAAGGACTTAGGGGAAAGAGGCATTATTGAAGATAAGCAGACATTTTATAATGGTAAAGGAATTAATATGAAGTGAAATAATCGTGATTTTAAATCTGTATACCCAATCACACAGATTCAAAATATATAAAGCAATAAGTGACAGAAATAGAAGAATCCACGGACAAGTCCACAGTCATGGGGGACTGTGATATATATGGTAAGCCCTGAAGCAGAGAGGGACACAAATTTCCTGTCAAGGACCAGACAAAATACTTTTGTTTTTCAGGCTGTATATTTTCTGTCACAAGGACTCAATTCTGGAATTATGGTGTAAAAGCAGCCATTAACATAAACCAATAAGTAGGTGTGGTTTATTTTGATAAAGCTTTATTTATAAAAACAGGCAGTGGAATTGATTTGGGCTATAGGCCTTCGTTCTTTTTCCTAAAGGAACCACTTAAATCAAATAAAAAGTGGAAAAACATTAATAAGCCAATAGTAGAGATATAATGGAATCATGACATACTCTCAATTGATCAAAGAGATGTCAAAAAAAGAAGAACACATGTGACCCAAAACAAAACTGAGTAAAACAAAACAGAACTACCTGCTCACTAATGAAAATGATATTTTGAGCTCCATTTTCATATCTCTAATGTCTATCAATTATGTCTGACACATAGTAGGGAAAAGAGAAACATTTATTGACTTCCTAAAAGCACTAAAACTTGTCAATTTGTAAACTGAACTCTACTCTGTATTTTCTCACACACACACACACACACACACACACACACACACACACCACTCACAGAACCTCTATGTATACACAAAAGTTTACAGAATGTTTGGGGAAATGAGGTTTTATATCACAGGCACTCAAGAACTCCAAATTGCATATTAAACATGATCATTCTTAAAAAGTTCTCTTTCCAGCTTGGATGGGTTGTCGTGGAGGCTACATACCTTATTGAAGAATGAGAAATGTTAAATAAATTACAATAATTTTATATTTGATATTAAATTTTATATTTATGGCTGGCAAACCATACCCTGCAGGCCAAATCCAGTCATACTTATTATTTTGGCCATGCTATGACAGCATAATTAAACAGTTGTGACAAAGACCATATGACCTGCAGAACCAACAATATTTACTATGTGGTCTTGACAGGACAGTTTGCTGACTTCTGATATATTAAAGGTGCCAGAGTGCTTCAGAAGTATTGAAGACAACAGGGAGTGAAATTGATGAGAAAAAGGAAATATTCATAGAAAAACTTAGGAACTACAGCTCTACTTGGGGGCATCACTGATTCTTGGTGAAGACTGGAGTCCGAGAACATAGATTTGGCTTGGACAGAAGGCCATGAATGGGGGACAAAGAAGGCCAAGAGGGATTTTGGTGGTCATGTGGGACAGAAGCAACAAAACTGGAGAGTCGAGGGAACTTTTTCATAAATTCCGAAGCTGCATGGGACCAGAGGCTACAGACTAAGCCAAAAACTTCTGCTAAGCAAAGGTCCAACTGAGAGAAGGAACTGTCTAACAACTGATGAAATTCTGAAGCCCTAGATTAATTAATAGTCCATTGACATTTATGATCCCAATGCACAGCTCTTTTACCCTATGCTAGGAAAGCTTGCTCACCAGGGACATCAGGAGTAGAGAATCCAGGCTTTCCTCGGGAAGGGTTATTGCTAGATGATAGAGAAACAAGACATCCAACAATCAATACCTCCGCTGATAGGATAAATACCAGAAGGGGACAAAATAGGGAGGTTACTGATAATATTTTATTTCATTGTGTAGGTATGTTTACTTTCTAAAATTTCATTGAGTTGTACATTTTGGATTCATGCACTTGAGTGTATGTACATTATATTTCAATTAGATTTTCCAAAAAATTAAGTCCTTCAGTTAATTGTCCCTAACTCTTCCCCAATCCATAAATTCTATTAGTTTCCAAGCTAGAACAGTTTACTATTTTGCTTACTTGATTCCAACTAACACATGCCTTCAAGAACACACATCTACCTCAAGATACTTATTAGTTTAATTTCCTAAATACAGTTTCTTTCTTAAAATGATTCTAACTTAAGTTATAAAAACAATTTATTTTTACCTCTCTTGAGAAATAATGGCCATTTTGCATTCTGTATGGGTCAGGTAGCGGCGCACCACTTTTAAAAGAGAGCACAGGCAGACTGGACCATGATGGTGTAGAGTAAGTCTTCAATAAGGAGGGCAAGTGCGATTAAAAAAAAAACACACACGGGAATTATGTTGTCTGTGGAACATATGAAGGAACTGTGGATTTTCAAACTGAAAAATAACAGGATGGAGTCAGAGGGGTAGTGCAATCTCTACTTTCAAATCTATAACATATTTTGTGGGAAAAGGATCTGTTTTATTCTAAGAATTTTGAAGGCAGAACAGGGGGACAGTATTGAGCCTTATGGGAAGGAAGTTTCCTTTGAATGCTTAATTACCTGGATCGTCTATTCACGAAAAAAAAAATGTGTGTTTCTCAGTAACTCATTTCACAAACGTTTATTGAAATATATATAAAACACTCTGTTGCCAAGGAGCACATAGTCTATTGCCGAAGACAGGTGTATACAACTATAAAACAAGGTGAAGATCCAAATCATGCCATCACAAGGTAATGGTGGGCTCAGAGGAGAGAGGAACGGGTGAGGAGCAGGAAGCAGGGAGGTGAGTTGCAAAGCAGAATTCGGTCTTCTCACTCCTAGCTCTCCGTCCCAGAGTCTTCATGGAAATGAACAGTACTGCCATCCACCCAGTTACTCAAGCTGAGAACCCACCACAACCTCACCCATTCCTACATCCTCAAACCCAAACTCAGTCAGCCTATCAATTCTATCAGTCTTGACACAAAAGATTTCTCAAACAGATCTCTTTGTTCTTGTTAGCAGGTTGAGTTGACTCTCATATCTCTTGCCTGAATAATTTGATAAGATCCTAACTGTTCTCCTGCCACCAACCCTGGCCCCTTCAAATCTGACATTACTCAGGCCTTAAGATTACTTTTCTAAAATAAAAATGGAGCCCTGGCTGGTGTAGCTCAGTGCATTGAGCATGGGCCTGCGAACCAAAGAACCGCAGTTCAATTCCCAGTCAGGGCACATGCCTGGGTTGCAGGCCAGTTCCCAGCAGGGGATGCATGAGAGGCAAACATACATTGATATTTCTCTCCCTCTCTCCTTCCCTTCCCCTCTAAAGATAAATAAATAAAATCTTTAATAAAAAATGGGTTATGCAAATATCCCGTGTAAAGTCCTTCATACACTAAAGGCAGGTAGAAAAGACCTCATTCCGTGGCGCAGGATGTGAGGCCCTTCCCTCCTTGGCTCCTGCTCACCAATCCAGCTCATCTCAGATGGCTTCCCATTTGTATCTGCCCTACGTTTTGGTGGTCACTGACTCATTTTAGTGACCCTGTCACTGCACACTGTTGCACACATTCACACTTGTGTTCATCATGTTCCTTTCCTCTGAAACTCTGGCTCTCAGCTCATCCCTCTGGAAATGCTCCTCACCCACCATGCATCAGCTTCAACACCAATCCTCTGAAGTCTTCCCTGACCCCAACACTCGAAAAATAGATAACTTCTTCATTAGTGCATTTACTTTCTTCCAGCAGATCTCTAAGATAATCTTGTTTTGCCTCTCTTCTCACCAGGCTGTGATATCCTGAGGACCATGAACCAAGTTGTACAACAAAGTGGTCTCCGAAGTCAGGCTGCCTGGGTTTAAATTCTGGCTCCATTTCCTATCTACATATGTTTGTGTTTTTTTTCTCTTTAACTCTCAGTTTCTTCATTTGAGAAGTGGAGGTAATGGTACCTACCTCATAGGATTATTGTAGGAAGAAAGACATATTTCCTGTCAAGTAATTAAAGCAGAGACTGGAACACAGTAACTCCTTAGCAAATGTGATCTGTTACTATTACTGTTACTACTATTATCTCTACATGGGAGATGCACAGCTCAGAAGATGGTGTGTAGTAGATCTTTGATAAGTACTTAATGTATTTTTCTAACTGTTGCAAGAAACCTTAACATTGGAGTAAACACACACACACACATGGTGCTCTGAGAACTAGAATCTGAGAAGTTTACATATCACAAGTATTACTTCTAATTATCCATTTATGGTCCTCAAAAGGAAAAATTTTCCTCACAGTCCAGTCTCTCAGTTTTGCAGTCTTCTTGTTGCCCTGAACAGGGCATTTTTGAAGAAATTCAGTGTTTTAAACTAAAGCTCCCTCAGCAACATTAATCTATAAAATAATGGTAGTAGGAGGAAACTTGGAGATGAAAATCTTAACCCACAGACAGCCTTGGACTGGTCTGTATAGCAGTAAATTTTCATATAACTTATACTAAATCATGTCTATGTTCCCATCTGAAACATAAAAACTGTCATTTAAGCCAAAACCAGTAACCATGAGCTTTCATAATATTAGAATTTTATACTAATTATAGAAAGGGTCATGCAATGCAATCTTTGTAATGATACCACTCTTTGCTGGCCATTGTCACCTTGCTACATCAAGAACTTCAGAGTCTAATTAATGGTAAGGTGATTTTAAAAAATCCCTGGATTCTGAAAAATTTTGTTTGAGGCGCAGAGTGTTTTTTCCTTTATATTTCTAAGGAAACTTTCATAACATGATGGCCAAATTATTTGAAAAATGCTTTCCTGTGATGATGTCACTGTGAAGGAAAAACATACTTGGGATCTGAAGTCTTCCCATTAGAAAGCTCCAAGATCTTACATCTGTACCCTTAACCCCAAGAGGTTATCAAATAATAGTAGATGATTGTAAAAGGGATGACTTCTAATGGGGTGTTGGCAGGCAGGCTGGCCAACAGTCGTAGGTCACTGCACAAATATTTATGGAGGAAGAAAAGGCTTTATTTTTGCTTTCACTATCAGACAGCTTTCGCAAATGTACAAAGAAAGGCTAATACTTAGGATTAAGATACCCTGCACATGAGAAAAATCCATATACCCAAAGCCCTGTTGGCAGATTTTTATGTGGTGTCAAATGCCAACCTATAATGATAGAGTATGGGCCACCTAAAAGGTTTCCTCAGGGAAAGCAAAAATATCCCAGATAAATAAGGAAAGCCAGGCCAAGAAGTTCAAAGAAAGACACATCGTTTGCCAGAATAAAACATGAAGAAGCTTTTCAGAATGTGTAGGTATTAATTACAAGCTGTGTAAAAACATTTATTCATTGATGATGATAAGATGGTTACCAATATAGAGAAACATTTTTATTCCCTCCAAGCCAAAGGCATATTGTAGCAAGTCTTCTGATTAGCTATGCATTCACAGAGCAAGATGTACATGCTCATAAGTACAATTAGGTGACAAAAATGGAAAAGAAAAAAAATGGATGTTTTGGTTTTAGGTGGTCCTTTGTTTAGCTCATTGTGGGAGCAACATGGAATCATGGCTAGGGTATAGATGTTAAAGCAGGAAAGACTCGAGTCAGGAGCCTTTTCTGCTTTTTGTTAGCTCTGCCTTGCCTGAGTCCCTGAACTTTTCTGGCCCCCATTTTCCTCTTCTGTTAAATGGAGACAATCTATGGGGTCATTGTGAGAATTAAATGAGACCATGATGATTAACTCTTTGTCATGTGTTCTGACATTCAACCATTATTACAAAATGTTGTACTATGGAATCAGTGACTAGAGAAAGAAGTCACCTTCTATTTCATTTAGTTCATAGAGTGAAGCTTGATTTTTCTGATAGTGTTGACAAGCTTCTTAGGGACTGGTGTCAATGTTTTCAAGCCCAATAGGAGAATGAGAACCCAGACACCAGGTTTCTCAGCTATAAAGTAGGAGAAAGGGTTATTAAAGTCAGTAGCAAAGGCTGTTAGTCTGACTTACCAAACAGTTTATGTTGATTCATTGATTCATTGCTATGGGTGATGACTACTGCAGGAAGGACAGGACCAGGGTGATGGCAGCAGAAATGAGAGTTCTGAGATGAGTCACAGAATAATCACAAGACTACATTGCATTGTACACCCCTGCTGGACTGCTGACATTTTTCATTGCACAGACCAAAAGACTATAGATGAGCTTTTATTAATCTAATTCCAAGTATCAAAGAGAACACAATCAATAAATGGTAAGGCTTATTGCTGATTGGCAACCCATGAATTTCTGGTTTTGCTAGTGCTAGAAGAACCACAATACAAATTACATGTAGCAAGTTTTTCACATTCATCCTCTGGGAAAATCTATGGCAAATATTTTCTCCAAATATATGACAATTAGCTGGCAACCACAGAAGTAAACTGTTACCTGGGTACTCTCTAAGTTTAGAAAAACTCAAATTTTAATATAACCAACCATTTCCTAATATTCAACTCTGCCTGCTAATTTTGTTTTGAATTGGATATTTTTACAAAAAAATGACAACTTGGACATGTGATGTTTATTAATAAGTGTATTACATGTGCCTCACCATCCAATAAATATACACTGTGTCCATGTAGCATTAATTACCTGAAGTTTCCAAACGACTAGACCAAAACCAGCTTTTGCTCTTTATATTAAATGTGTAAAATTAGTTGCTTTCATCTACTAATGATCCAAAACATGTGACAAGTATGCAGCAAACTCAGATAAGCCTTTCTCTCAGAGTGCTCTTAAAGAGCAATCCGCTGTGGCATGATTGCAGCTATGAGTACATACATGTGTTATAAATGCATGTGCACATGTATGTGCATAACTGGAAGGAAAATGCAAAATAACTTACAGCATGCAGCAAAGCTAGGTTTATAGTGTGTGGAAAATAATGCAATAATTAATAAAAGAATAAACTCTGTGTTTCATGTACTCACAACTGTACACCTACTTTTGCCATACACTGTATTATGTCAAGTAGTGGCATTTTAGCCAGTTCATTCATCCATGTAACAACATTGTCATTATGTTGCTTTTACATTTAAAATAATATAAAATGCATTGCTCCAATTTTCTGTCCGAGTAAACAGAATATAGTGACCTCTCTTTAAGACAACTTAGGATCCTGTAGAGAATCACAGTTAACATCCTAAGGATACACAGTCACGTGGAAAATGGAAGAGAGAGAAAGACAATAAATTATAGTGATCTCAGAATATAGTGTCCCCTGTGTATTAGTCCCCTGTGGCTGTTGTAACAAATTGCCATAAACAGGGGGGCTTAAAGCAGCAGAAATGTATTCTCTTCCAGCTTTGGAGGCCAGAAACTCAAAATCAAGTTGTCAACAAGAGTTGGCTTCTTCTAGAGTCTTTGAGGAAGAATCTGGCTTATGCCTCTCTCCTAGCTTCTGGCAATTGCTAGCAATCTTTGGTGTGTCCTCTTTAGTAATGCTTCACTCCAAATCCCACCTCCATCTTCACATAGAGTTCTCCTCTGTGTGTCTTTATCTCTAATTTTTTCTTATATGAACACATCATTGACTTAAGGTCCATCCTAATCCAGTATGATCTCAACTCAAGATCCTGAACTTCATCACATCTGCAAAGACCTTTCTTCTAAACATGGTTAGATATGGAGGTTCTGAGTGAACATTCCTTTTGGTAGTTCACTATTCAACCACTATAATGGGTGATTTGGGATTAAACCCATTACACCACTCTCTAAGCGGATGGTTGTCACAAATAAAACAAATATAGGTTGTTGGCCTAATTTCCTTTTAACGTTGACTACTCAGGAGTGTTTAGATAATTCAGAGTGTCACCTGAGTTTCCATGAAAAGTCATGACAGAATGCTTCTATTGAACTTGCTCCTGGTTCCACTTTGTGGACATAGTTGTATTTCTCTTCTTTCCCCCCTTTTTGATTTTGTACAATTTTTGCTGGACTCTTGGGAGCCAATTTAAAACCTTTCTGAAAAAGGCAGGATATAATATATATGCCTGTTATACGCTGAATTTTGTACCCCCTCCACTTCCTAGTTTGAAGTCCTAACCCTTCAGTACCTCAAAATGTAATCATATTTGGGGATAAAGATTTTAAAGAGGTAATTAAGTTAAAGTGGGTTAATTAGGGAACACCCCACTCCAGTATAATTAGTTTCCTTATAAAAAGAGAGGATCAGAACACAGGGGGACAACCATGTGGAAAAACAATGAGAAAAGGGCCACTGATAAACCAAAGAGAGAGGCCTCAAAAGAAACCAAAAACCCCAAAAGTGCTCAAAAGAAACTCAAAATAAACCAAAAGAAACTCAAAAGAACACTTTGATCTTGGATGTCCATCCTTCGGAACTGTGAGAAAATTAATATCTGCTGCTTATAGTCTATAGTATTCATTATGGCAGCCTTCACAAATCATACAATGCTTAACTATAGGGAAATATTTTTATTCGAAATTAGTATTCAGAAAGGAAGAACTTGCCTTATAGTCAAGACCTTAGAATATTATAGGGCACTCTGTGAAGTATTTTATATCAGACAAAGAAGTATAGTTTGGAGGAAAATTAGCCTTAAATGACTATAATTAATGCTATTTGGGATGTTTCCTGAAGGTCACCTGACAAAATTGATAAAAGGAATCATAACAAAATGAGATGAATTATTTCACAATTATATACTAGTGTATAACTTCATAATTACAAATGTTCAATGTTATTTTAAACAATGTTTTAAAAGAACCCTCTAAAACCAACACATTAATTAAAGTATATGTCTTCTCCTGTCAAGATGGCAGTGCAGGTAAATGTGGAACTCACATCCTCCCATAACCACATCAAAATTACAAATACACTACAGAACAGCTGTCGTTCAGAGCCAGTTGAAATCTATCTGAACAGAAGTCCTACAACTAAGGATACAAAAAAAGACGCGTTAAGACTGGTTGGAGGGGCAGAGATGTGGAAGGAGCTGGCCCCGCACCCACGTGTGGCAGATAAAAATCAGGAGAGAGATCTCATTGCAGAGGCCTCCCGTGAAAAGTGAGGGGGCCCAGTCTCACACCAGGACCCCCAGCCCTGGGTTCCAGTGCTGGGAAGAGAAGTACCCATCACTTCTGGCTGTAAAAACCACCATGGATTGTGGCTGAGTGAGAGGGAGGGCTATGGGAGTCCCAAGAAATTAGAGTTTTGACATACAAATTCTGGGGGAATAGAAACACTCAGCTCATAGCAGATAGCTAACACAGATTTTGGTATCCAGAGGTGGGGTATAACCAAGAATATATTTGTATATTTACAAATATACAAATACAGTTATAATATTTGTACTACAGAGAGTATACTTGTATTAGGTAGTAATGATAAACTTTTCAAGATTTTGGAAATAATGTTAGTGAAAGCCTAATGTTTCTTGAAATCACTGTTATTAGAAGCTTGATGTCCTTTGAAGAGTTTAAAGGAATGTAAGGTTAGGGTACTAGAAATGTTTAGTAACTGCAGGAAAGAAGGTTTTTTGTACTGGCAGAGTTTAGGCACACTGCCATTGGTAGGAACATGGAAGAAGGAAATATAACTAAAGAACCATATGATTTAGATAAGATTTGCACATAGAGTAATGAAGCTGCTACCCAGTTTCTTTGTGTTGCTAAAAGCAGAGTACAGGAGAAGAGTAAAGGATACAATGTTAAACAAAAAGAAGCAATGACTTGTTTATAACACTCCCAGTCTTTCTGAAGTTCAGTAATGTTAAAGTTAGTAATTCCTAGGAAAAGATCAAATCTAGAGACTTGCTGGGAAAATGTTTTAATAATAAAGCTTTTGGTAAAGCTTTGGTAAATGATTTTTACCTGTAAAAATCATACATTAAGGCTTCTGAAGAATTTAAGATGGTACTTTAGAGAATTATTCAAACAAACAAGTCTTCTAAAAAGATCAGAATTTTCATCAGAAGCCAAAGTATAGGACCACTTAACTTCAAGAGATCTGTGGATGTGTTTTTTGTTTAATGAGTAAACAAAAATATGGACTTATGGAAGACTCACAAAGATTTTAAGAGACTAGCAAATACCACTAGCTTGCATTAGAAAAGATGGAAACAGTAGGAAATAAAAGGGGGACTTCAGACCACCAAATTTCTACAGGCTGCAAACAGATTGAGAAAGGTACTTACGATGAAAACATGGCTTACCTTTCAGAGAAAAAGCGTTAAAAAAGATGGAACCAAAAGTTCACAGGATGAAGCCAAGAGTCATGACGAATAATTCCTAAGAGGAGGATTCTAATTAAGGAACTTGCAACATGATAAATAATAAATAATAGAGGAAGGTAGCAGCTAAATTTATATTATTATTATTACCTAGTATCATTTTTCTGTTCAGCCTTCCAATCTCTGTTAAATGTTTCTTATTAGAGTTTAAATAATCCAGAATGTTTTTACATATATATGTGTGTGTGTGTATATATATGTAAACATATACAAATATATATATTTATATGCAGACTAAGGTCTGTCTGGAAAAAGTCCAGACACTGTTAATATGAGAATGGTTTGTGCAACATCAATATAACCTGGCAGCCAAGGAGAGTGAACTGGAACATGCGTACATGAACAATGATGACTTCACTGTACTAGTCAGTGGGGGCGGTAAACACCATTGAGTGAGCATGTGTGTGGCCACTGCATTCAAAATGACTAGGCTAGTAGAGCAACGAATCTGCATCAAATTTCACGCTAAGTTTGAATATTCCTTCGTGGAAACTATTCGGATGATTAAGAAGGCTGCAGCTATGGGCAAGTGATTGGCAGCTTCATCATGACATGGTACCTAATCATACATCACATCTCCTGCAGAAGTTTTTGTGAAACATCAAATCACCTAGGTGACTCAGCCCCTCTATAGCCCAGATTTGGTGCCTTGAGACTTCTGGCTTTTAGCAAAACTAAAGTCACCTTTGAAAGGGAAGAGATTTCAGACCATTGATGAGATTCAGGAGAATATGACACGGCAGCTGATGGCAAATGAGGAAACCGTGTGAGGTCCCATGCTTAGAAGAGCACTGAGGTGTCACTGTCTTATGTACCATGTTTGCTGTATCTTGTATCTTCTTCAATGAATGTCTCTATTTTTCATATTACATGGCAGGATACCTCTGGAGAGATCTTGTATGTCTAACTATATTTCATAGTTGCATTGACTAGTGACTCTTGTGTGCATCTTTTGCTCTTACTTTTTGAGCAGGTATGCCTGTAGCAACAATACGTCTGTAACATTGCTTGGTGTATAGGGAGATAACCTGTCTCTCTAGCTCAGGTTGAGAGGAACTGTATTTGAGGAGTGGAACTGAATGAATTATACCCCCAATGACACCACTTATACCACATTTAGGTTATGGGAGTTTGTACTTTGAAATGATGCCGTAACAAGGGATGAGACTCACATACGTAAGAGTCCTATTAGGTGTTTGTGTGTTGATGAAGTTTCTTTTCCACAGCATCATTCGGGGACTCAGGTTGATCAAGGCTCCACCATCTTCAGATGTTACTTTTAGGGTCACTTTGCATATTGAAATTCCACTGGCAGAGAGATAAATGTTAAAGATGTAAAAAGGTAGAATAAAATTGTTTTATTAAGTATGAGAGTGGAATAAAATACTTCTCAATTTTCACATGTACCTATGTATAAATCATTAAGAAATTAAATATTGCAAATTTAAAGTTGATTATTTTAATTTCATTATCTAAAAATGGTATTTTATAGACTTGAACAAAGTAATTATTTTTAGATATTGTCATTGGGAAAATGGAAGATTGCTTTCTGGGTGGTATCATCTGTATATACCAAAAATATTTTTTAAGTCATTAATTCACAGCTATATTACAGTGCTTCCCAAAATGTGTTCTGAAGACCAGTATTCCTTGATTTACTCAAAAAAAGGCTAGTTTCTTCATCAAGTAAGTTTAGGGAAAGCTGTGTGCACTCTCTCTCATAGGGAACCCAATGCCTATCAGCATATTAGTGGCTCTGAAAATTCTTTTCAGAAACCAGTTGAATTTTATTTGAGCCAGCATCTTCAGATCATGATTTATTCAGAAGACAACCCTCTCCAGTTTTTAAAAATAGGCTTTATTTTAGAGCACTTTATATTTACAGGAAAATTGCCTACAAGGTCCCATATGCCCCCATCCCCCACACACACAGCGTCTCCTCTTATTAACATCTTTCTTGCATTATTATGGTACATTTGCTATAATTGGTAGATCAATATTGATACATTATTATTAATTAAAGGCAATAGGTTACATTAGGTTTCAGTCTTCATGGTGTTTGAACAATCCTCCCCACCCCCAGGCCCACACGGAGGCAAACATTCTCCTGATTTCTGTTATTATAGCTCGGGTTTTCCGGTTATGGACCTTCACGTAAACGGAGTTGCACATCATGTACTGCTCTGTGTTCACTGTCACCCAACATGATGCTTTTGAGATTCATCTATATTGTTTTGCATGTCAGTAGATCATCCTTTTTAAAAAAGATTTTATTTATTTATTTAGAGAGAGGGGAAGGGAAGGAGAAAGAGAGGGAGAGGAGCATCAATGTATGGTTGCCCCTCACGTGTCTCCAACTGGGGACCTGGCTCACAACCCAGGCATCTGCCCTGACTGGGAATTGAACCAGCACCCTTTTGGTTTGCAGGCAGGTACTCAATTGTCCACTTTTATTACTGAGTAGTATTATACCACAATTTGTTAGTTCATGCTCCTGTTTATAAACATTTAGGTTATTTCCAGTTTGACATGGTCATGGCTAAAGCTGAAAGGGACATTATTCTATAAATACTTTTTGGACATATGTTTTGATCGTGGTGCTTGTGTTAGGGGATACAAATATCTAGTTCAGTTTCTCAGTGATTGGTAGATGTGTTTTGAGGTTTATGAGCTTTATGAGTTTTCAAAGATGGTTGTACCATTTCAGTTCCCATCATCAATGTCTGAGCACCCTCATACACTGTTCCACACGGTTCCACATCCTGAACATTTGGTATTATCAGGCTTTTAAATTTTTTAAATTCTAATAAAAAATTATTGTGGTTTAGCTTGAGTTTTCTTGACGACGAATAATGATCATTCACATGTCATCTTTTGTGAAATATCTGTTGAAGTCTTTTGCCCATTTTTTTAGAGATTGTAGAATTTCTTTTATTATTCTAGATTCAAGTACAGTATCAGTTATGTGTGTTATAAATATTTCTTCTGGTCTATGAACTTACCTCTTTATTTTATTAAGGACTAATTATTCATGAAAATATAATTGTTTGTAATTTTTGTGACTTGACTTTTTGAGTTTTTCTATGAAAGTTTTGTTAGACCCATAAAAAATAGGTAGTATGAGCCCCTGTACTACTTTCTATTCAGAACTGCAATAATTTTTTCTTAATTGTTTAGAACTCTCCAGTGAAGCCCTCTGGGCCTGGAGTTATCTTTAGGGAAAGGTTTTTAATTTAAAAAAATCAACTTATTTAAGAGATACAGGGCTATTCCTATTTTCTGTACTTTCTTGTGTTTATTGTGTTCTCTAGGAAATAGTCACTTTTGCCTTTGTGAAATTTATTGGTAGAGTTTTTCATAATATTACCCTATTATTTTAAAATTTCAGTAGTATCAGTAGTGATGTCTTATATTTTTACTCTTGATATTGGTTGCTGGTTTGGAGTCAACAAAGAATTTGAGAGGAAATTTTATGCTTGACAAATCTGCTTCAAGGTATCCCCCTTGACTCCCAGCTGTGCTGGGCTCCCAAAACTCAACCTGGGACTCCTCAGTCCAGTAAGACTGATTCTTTCTGTTTGAGCTCTGTCCCTTATTCTCATGCAAATGAGGGAGTTCCCTTAGAAGAAAAGCTGGGTAAATTGAAATCTAACCTAATCTTCCTTCCATCTCTCAAAGGCCATATCTCCTCTGGTGTTTGCCTGCTTTTGGTTTATCTGTATTGCTTTCCAAGATACTTTTCCCCCTAAAGTTTATAGTTATCATCAGCAAGAGGATCAGCCCAATATAATGTACTCTGTATTATGAGAACTGGAACTCCCTAATTACCTGGTTGTTATTTAAAACACACTTTGCAAATAAATAAATGAGAAGGCTTATTCAGGAGTTACCTCTAATACTACAATTGTGGTTCTTGGTTTATTTTTTAACACATTTCCATAAACATTACAAAACTTCCTCTGAGTCATTTCAAATCATTAAAATTCTCACAATGAAGTGTAAACACAAATCCGCTTTGAAGAAGTGCAGAACCTCATTCAATATGTCAGCCCTGGTTGCCCCGAGTTCAGTTTATGTATGAAAAGAAACAAGAGCCATTCTCCCATTCACTGGGAAGGCTCTGCCACCACATATATGCCTTAGCATGTAGATTTTGCAAACCACTTAGGCACATACACATGCCCATAACTCATTCTATACTTACCCACTTACTAGCATTTCCACAAAGCACAGACAATTCATGTTATCTGTTCTTTTCCAGAAAGTTCCATTTTTGCATAGCTTTCTTTTTTAATCCAAAAAATGAATTCACCTTTTAAAGTTTAGTTGCCTCATAGCCTGAGTCTAGGCCATCCCAAAAAGGACAGGCAGAGAAAGAACATCTTGGGAATGAGAATGTTGAACTTCGTGTCTCCACTGGATTCTGCTTCTCACCGTGGCCATTGTAGACTTTAACATTTCACTAGTGCAGAGAGTTATGAACTTGTGACTCTCCATTCCAGGAACTACTGTAAGTATTTATACCTGTTAATATATTTCATCCATACAATAGACACATTTTACAGTTGAGAAAGTGGGTACAGAGATTCCTTTATTTCCCCAAGGTCACACCCAAGTGTGATTATAACCAAGTCTGTTATTTCACTGGAGATCAAAGGGCCAAGCTATGATTTGAATTAATGGTCTGTTCTCCTTCTCACCTATTGGAATTTGCTACTTCTCATGCCCTCTTAATGCCTTTACTCCATGTGTAATGTCGAGAGTGGACAAATGACCACATCAAGGCTTTTTCCTTTATGATTGTTACACTTTCTTCCTCACTGTTTGCATGGTCATTCTGTCAGACTTCAGTTTTTCTCAGGATCATTTCCTTCATCTTAAGTGTTTCCTCTATGCCAGGCATCATCAAGCTATTGGATATAGAATAAGATTGCTTCTGCCTTGAGAATCTCAGGGTCTAGTGGGAAAGAAATATATGTAAATGTACATGAACAGATAATAAAACTCTATGGTTTAATACAATACATGAGCAAAGAGCCTGAGATCAGAGAAGAAGCAACTAATTTTGCAAATAACCCTATTTGAGGAGTTTTGGGAAAGTTTCATAACAAAAGTGTTTTATAAACTGAGTCTTGGGGCATGCATAGAAATAAGCTACATAGATCAGGCAAGGAAGGGCATTTCACACAGAGGGAACAGCATGGTCATGGTTGTAAGGTGGGACTGGGCAGGACTTCCTGAAGGATATTAGCAAGCAGGAGACAGAGTAAGAAGGCATTTGAATTTCATCCTACAGGAACCAGTAATATAATTTTTACTAATCTACAGCTTGATTTCATTCCAATTCTTTGAGCAAACCATACCTACTCTTCACATCTCAGGCACACGCAGGCAGCATTCATTCAGTCCTCTCCTTCTGCCCAAAATGAGTGTACAACTTGATCAGAATGTATGTATTTCTCTAGTCCTGTTGAATTTAAGAATCTTACTTTGAAAATGTTTCAGAATTTTTCTATTGCCCCTCTAAAATGAATTTGCTAAGGATCTCAGGGGAAATCAAAATGAACGGAAAATTAAAAGCCTCAGAAAAATATAGTTCATTACTTTTCTTTTCCCTTTTATCTTCCTGCTCACATTTTCAAAAATAAAATAACCTGTGGCTCATGCTCATTCAATCTGGGCATAATTTATCTCTGTGTTTTATTTAATCTGTTGAGAAATAGGGTGTCAGTTTCAACTAGCTATTGTCTTTTTTCTTTATGCTATTTATAAAGCCATCTGCCCTTTGCCACAACTGAAAGGCCGAATTAGGCCTTTTGACTTCCTACCTTCCCAGATGTGTAGCTTCAGATTAGACTGAGGTCCAGAATAAATGTTGTTATAGGCTCTCTCTTCAAGTCTCATCCTTTTTTTCCAGAAGCTAATAAATTCTGAAAGTGTTGCCATAGCTGTTTCTGAAGTCAGTTTCTGAAAAAAGACCTGGTGTGCCTGACTTCTCATTTGACCACTGTAATCATAGAATAGAGAAATAAAAAGAAAGGGCAATTTCTGACTCATCCCATCACCTTCTTCCTTCTGTTGTCTTCCTTCCTTCCTTCCTAACTTTCATCTGGCCTCCCTCCCTCCCTTCTTCTCTACCTCCTTTTCTTTTCTTATTTCTTTTTTTAAATTGTTGTTCAAGTACAGTTTTCTGCCTCTTTCCTTATTTCTTATCTTTTGCTCTGATCTCTTTATTTTTCCTTTTAAATTTGTTTCTTGTGTTTCAAAATATGATTTTTTTATTAAAAATAAGGTGAATGTTTACAATGTGCCAGTCTCTGCAATTAGCAGTGAGGTTTTTAAAAAAATGGAACAAAAGGGGCAAAATAAAATTGCAGCTTTTAGGGAGTTTCCAATTTAGTGCAGGGCAGTAACATGCCAATTAATAAGAATAGTAGATAAAAAAAAACTGTAGTACATTTACATAGTGGAGTACTATGTAGCAGAAAGAAAGAGGGAGCTCCTACCCTTCGCAACAGCATGGATGGAACTGGAGAGCATTATGCTAAGTGAAGTAAGCCAGGTGATGAAAGACATATACTGTATGATTTCACCTGTAACTGGAACCTAATCAACAAGAAAACAAGCGAGCGAAATACAACCAGAGACATGGAAATAAAGAACAAGCTGACAGTAACCAGAGTGGAAGGAGGAGGGGGATAATGGGGCAAAGAAAGAGAAGGGTCACAAAGGACCATGTATAAAGGAACATATATAAGAGACAATGGACAAAGACAATGGAGAGGAGGATTTAATGTGGGAGGCAGAGTAATGGGGGGAAAATGGGGACAACTGTAATTGAACAACAATAAGAAGAATAAATAAATAATATTATAAAAAATTCAGATTTTAGACTTATTTATTGTAAGGAGTTATATAAAAGCCTAACCACTATGTTGTATAAAAAATGAATATAATATGTCAACTGTAATTGCAAAAAGGTACAAATTAACATAAATAAATATATAGGTTCAGAATGCTCATAGTCTAAGGAGGGTTGCTTGCTCCAAAACAGACTGCAAAATGATTGGACCACTCCTGAGAATGGCTCAACTTGACCTTCTCAAAGCTGTGAGGGCTTCCGTCTCTTTTTGGGTTCTTGCTCTCTGACTAGCCTCTGGATTTATCCCATTGTTACGGCGACCTAAATGGCATTTTTTAACTCCAAATTGAAATGAGTCACTGGACAGCAGTACTGGAGGCAGTGAAACTTCCGGTGTAAAGCTAAGAAACACCCCTATGTCTGCAGAGCCGAGGAATCACCACGGTTTACCCACTCCATGAGCACTGATGTGTAAGCTACACAAAATACTAGAAGGGGAAATGGAGTCTGGAAATTCTCTTACAACATGTGCATCACCTAGTTTGTTATTAGCACCTGAAAGCCCTCTCTACCTATAGGCATTTGTTTGAAACTTTTAAGTTGAAAAGTGTAAGTTCCTCCAAAGTCTTTAATTTTTAAAATTAATATATATTTAAATTTAAAATGAATCATTTTTTAAAATTAAAAAAATCTTTTATTGAGGCTGTGGACTTGGTGTTCACCGTGTGAGCTTCAGATTTCTCTTGTATGAAAGCGGGTAGATCAACAATTCACCTGCTAATGTGGGTAACCTAGAGATAGTAAGTGTAGGAAGCAGATGTGCAATGAGGAAGAGGGTAGCTTTGGAACGATGTAGATAGATCTACCTCGTGAAGAAATGTTTCTTTCTGAGAGTGAAAGGAAAAGGCTTGGTGCTTACAGCCAAAAGGAGAGCATGAGTGCAAAGGAACCTGTCTAAACACTTGGGGTATTTTTTGCTGTCATTCATGACTCTCTCTGACCTTCCCCTCTCCCTGCTCTTATGGCTCCAAATTCAGCGACTTGACTGTTTTACTTCTCAACAAGTTATGTTGTGTTATGTAGAGACGGCCTTAATTAAAGTTTGCATGTGGTGAGTGAGAAAGAGAAGGGCATTTAAACGCACTGAGTCAGGCCCTGTTACAAAAAAAAAAAAAAAAAAAGAGTGTCAGAATGACACAAGGAAAAGAAGGGAGGTGCAAAAAGCCATTTGCTTTGAGCTCCTTTAATTCAGGCCAGGGAAGAAGTAATGCTGAGGCCCGAGGGGGTGAATTAAGGACAGGCTTTTCTGCCTTCACTCTCGACGTGCTCGATTTTATTAGTTTAGGCCAGGCGGCTGCTAACATTATTTTAGTATCTATTTTGTGAGTGATTATGTTGTATGCATGGGCAGGAGGTCAGGCGGGTCAAGTCTTTCTGCTCCAGACCATCTCTGCATGAGCCTTTCGCCTTTAGATCTCGCTGAAACTTGCCACCTGTAAAAGCAGACAACCTAATGGGAAAAAGAGCAGCACTTAAAATGCTGTTTTTTCTCCACTGCTCTCTAGTGTAAAGAACGTTGTAAAAATATTTCAAACTGGATTTTTTGTTTTGGTTGTGTTAACTCTTTGTTTGACCGTCGTCACCATTTTCCCACAAAATTTACTTTCAGTAACTAGAGATGTTTTGGAGAAACTGAATATTATGTCTGCAAACAGAGGGAACAGTTGGAGAGACCTAAAGGAAGGCTTGCTAATGCTCTGATTGCTTAAACTCGTCTGTTGTATCGCACACAATGACCACAACTTCGGAAAGTTAGCAAATCAGTCTACTTTTTAGGGCCTCTCTTTCATTCCTGTTTGAACAAAACATCCATGAACCTTGGACCAGCTCCAAGCACAATGTTTTTGATAGCCAACGCTCCAAAGAAGGGAAGTAGTCTCGATTTGAATCCCAATTTCTTGTCCAACTGCTGGTATGACCTTGGACTCATCATTATACCTAAGTGACTCAGTTTAGTTATTAAAAGAGTCTGCTTGCCCCAGTGTTTGGGAGATTGAACTCACTATTTCATTGTCAATAATTTAGGTTATTAGGCAGGAATCATGCCCACAAGGGGGCAAAGGTATAAATGCACCCATGTGTTTCTGTTCTCCAGATCTTGGTTTTGCCCAGCAAAGATTTCACTGTAACCAGCAGGGGTCCAGGTCTGCTATAGACCAGCAGTGTGCGGGATGCTCATTTAGTAACAAGAGCCACTGGCCTCACTCTTTCTAGGTCAGATCTGCATCCTGATGCTCTGAAACCACCTCAGCCTTCCATCTAACCCTTGTGGAATGCCATCTAGGCATTTATTTGTTTATTTATTTATTTCTCACTCAACAAATACCTGTGAACACCTATTCTGTTCCAGGTGTTATGCTAAGGTGTTCTAGTACCTGACACCAAATGCCCACTCTCATGAGTGTTCTACTCAATGTAGACATAGTGCATGCTCAATAAATGAATAAATAAATATACAGCGTGTCATGTGGTGATAAGTGCTGTGAAGAAAATTTCAGCAGAATAAAAGAATGAAAAAGTATGTCACCTCTAATGAGGGAATAATGAGCAGAGTCTTAGAATCTACGTAAAAGACTGAGCCATGCAGATCTCTGGGAAGAGCACTGCAGGCAGCAGGCAGAACAAGCACAGAAGCCATGAGGTGGAAGGTATTTGGAATGTCCAGACAGCAAGGGGTCCTACGTGGAATTTTGAATTTTAAATTCAAAATTTAAATTTAAATTTAAATTTAAACTTAAATTTAAATTTAAGCACTTTGAATTTTATTTTGAGGGAGTTGGGGGAAACCAATTGACTGTTCTGATTAGAACAGTGTTGTGATCTGACTTTGAAAAAGGACCACCTGCTGGTCTGTGGAGATTAAAGAGGCCAAGAGTGGAAGCTCTGGGACTAGTTAGGAGTCTATGTCAGTGGAACAGGTGGGTGATAACAGTGATGTGGGTTAGGGTTAAAATACTAAACATAGAGTAACAAGTGGTCTGATTTGGCATGCATTTCAAATGTGGAGGTGAGAGGACCGATGATATTTTGGACATGAGATATACGGAAGAGAAGTTATGAGTGATTCTTGAGCAAGTAGGTGAACGGTGATGTCATTACAGAGAAAGAACATCACAAAGGGAAGAACATGGAGGGGCAGATAGCCTGGGGGCTTCAGAGGCTAATGGGAAAATTCAAAACTGTGTTTCAGGTGTGATTTATAGAAATCTGTCTGAAAATCAGAGTGCCTGGTTTTTAAGGCAAAGCTAATTCATAAAGGGCTAAGGATGGTTTCATGTGAGCCAGAGGTGAAATGGCTTATTTTATAGGGAGGGAGTCACATCTAGGTTGTGACTCTTGAATAGAATGATGTCATGATGAGGCAAATGCCTCTCTTTGGCCAGTGTAACCAATACTGACCTCTGAACACCAAAGGTTATTGGGTCCAGTTAGAGGTGGGCCTCTGGTTAGATAGAGTGTTAGGGTGTTTGATGTCTGGGGTTTCAGATGCCATTCTAAAGTCAGCTTGTTTGGAGATGAGATAGGCAAAAACCTGGAGGCCCTCCTACCACCTGCCTTGCACCCTCCTCCCCAAATCCTCGGTTGCTCCCTCCCCAGAAAAGTGGCAATGAGCACTTGGAGGATGTAGCTGCAGAGTAGGGGGAATGGAAAGGGCAGGAAAGCCCAGAGTAGGCAGCACTCAGGAGTTTGGCAGCATAACAGATAAAGACCCAAGTAGGTAAATTTCCAAGTGGAGCAGTTCTACCATGGGATTAAATTAGAGCAGGATTTTAAAGAACTTTATCTCTTTTTTCTTTCCCCCTTTACCTCCTTTCTTTTCTTGCTTTTATTTCTCTATTTTCTGTCTCTATCTCTTTCCCTTTTATCCCTTCCATCCCTTCAATCCTTCACATTGAGCATTCCTGCCTTCCGCAAACATTTATTCAATGCCTGCTGTGTACCAGTTACTGAGCTAGGTCCTGAGGACATCTAGAAAAATATATATGCTGAACCTCCCTGACACTAATGATTGAATAGGGGGATTCCCCAAATTCTTTTCTGGGTCAATGTAACAGACAAGAGTTGAGATCAGGGGTCAGGGGGGTCATCTAACCACAGACGTATTTGTGGTCTGTTTTCAATGTAAAATATAAAACCATCCTGCTCTATGCTTTCTTTTTTCTCTTTAATTTTATTCAGTGAATGGTAGACCTTTCTTTCTAGCAGATTCAATCAAAATCTTATCATGCACACTATTCTGATACTCCATTTTCATAGCAGAAGTTGACATTATATGAAATGATATATCATTGGCTTGTTATCTTGCAAGGAAATCCTCCATTCGTTTTCACTGAAATAAGTATTTTTATTGCCATCCTAGGCAAGAAAGCACAGTGCTCAGGAGAATGGGTTCTGAGCTCAAACAGGTCTGGACTTAACTAGACTTGGACATACAACAACTGTGTGACCTTGGACAATTTACATGGACTTTCTTAGCCTCAATATTTTCATCTGTAAAATGTAAATAGTAATTTTACCTAACTCATAGAGTTGTCACAGATACTAAAAAAGATGGTGTAGATGAAGTATCCGGTACATAATTAACACTCAGTGAATGGCTGTTAGGAGTTATCAAGTGTCAGATCCACAAATGCTAGCTCTTCCTCCTTTGTTTACCTGTGCTGCTGTGTCCCTTCCCTCCCCACCTGTTTATTTAACACCAGTTGCTCAATAAACTCATCATGTGTGCCCAAAGTGTATTATATGTTACCTCACAGAACAATCACTCCAGGAAAAGAGGTGCAAGATGCATCCCGAAAAGCACTCTAGGCATGGGATTAACATCCAAGTATGCATGAAGTTCCATCTGCAGGGGCAGAGTCACGAATAGCAATTTGGGGAACGCTGTGTTTATTGACTACCCTAAGGAGGGAAACTGAGAGCAACTTTTAATGCCCAAAGACGTTAAAAGTAAGAGTTAGTTTATAGCACATAGAATCACTTAAGAACAGAGGTCCTCAAAAATTCAACTGGAAACTTAAAAAATATGTATTTTTTGCATCACACATTTTGATGTTGTTGAAGCAAAAATGCTTTAGTAGATTTGCAATGGCAAATGGAGTTTTTGAAATGTGCCAATTTTAGCTGATTGGGAGTAGTTATCAGGAGAGCTGTGATGAAGGCCTGAGGTTTCACACTGGGCACATGATAAAGAATGTAGTGACCTATCAGCAATATCTTACATGGGCATAGGCATGGGGGATGTTGGTACGAGTATTCTGTGGTCATTATTCTTAACATGCATCCCTGCTAACCTGAGACATTTCTAGTTTTAGTGATACTCAAGATGAAACAAAGCATCTACTTATCCTAAACTCTTTTTAGGTTCTATTATTTTGAATTTTTTGTTTTGTTTTGTTTTGTCATGTTTTTGAATAAACTTACCCCTTTAACAGAAAATGCTTTTGAATCTATGTTCTATTATAATCTAGAATTGATTCAATTCCAAAGAGCATGTGAGAACATTTACAAGTAATTTTGAGAAATGTACAAATGAGGCGAAGCAGGAATAAAAGATGGTTACCATGGAGCAGGGGTGGCCAACCTTTTGGTGGCTCTGGGCGACACTGGAGAAAGAGTTGTCTTGGGCCACACATTAAATACACAAACACTAGTGAAAATTGATGAGCAGAAAAAAGGTCCACACATAATTTTTGTGATATCTGCCATCACAGATATGCAAAACTGTCCTCACATAGTAACACCAATTATGCAGCAGCTCTTTCAATAATCATCTAAAATCGTCAAGCAGGTCCCAAGTTTGTTTCACTAATACAGAAAATGTATATATGTAAGTTATAAAACTTAGTAATGTTTTAAACGAACTTACAGTTTTGTGTCAGGCTGCCTTCGTAGCCATCCTGGGCTGCATGCAGACACCCCTGCTCTAGAGGAGAAGTGGACCTGGTGATCCAATGGAGAGAAAACGGAAGCTGAAAAGAGTGGAGGCCGCAATGGTTTCACAGAGCACACTCGACACAGAGGACAGAAAACAGAGCTCAGCTTGGAGGCAAAGGCGTTTTCAGGGAAGAAACTGAAACAGTTAAAGAGAAGTCACAGCCCAAACTCTCACAACAGGGAAACAAGTTGGAAAAGAAAAGAATTTGAATCTCGAGGTCATAGTATATTGCTTTGGGAAAAATTACCAGTCTTAAGTAGAAATGTCATGATCCTCTTTATATTTTTATGTGTGTTAGTTGATACACTAACACGTCTCATCAAATAAATCAGCAGAATTATTAAAGCATTTGAGTATGTGAACCCCCCAAAATAAGTAAATAAATCAATATTTTTTACAAAAAGAAAGAAGAATGCACTGCAAATGTCAAATAAAAAGTAGAAAAAATGAGAAAACCTACACAAACATTTTTTGTTTGCTTGTTTCACTTTTCACTTTCCCATCCACAATTTACGACAAACTGGGTATGAGTTTGATTGGGATATTATTCAATAAACTATGGAGTTAAAAAATTCCTCCTGGTATTCCTGAGAATCTAAAGTGACGACACGGGGCTGCCGCACACTGAGCACTTGTTTATGCTAAAAACTCTCCATGGCTGGCTCATTTGCCCTCTATGGTAAGCCAGTCAAATTAGTGTTATAACCCGCCCTGGCTGGAATAGCTCCGCGGATTGAGTGCCGGCCAGTGAACCAAAGGGCTGTCAGTTGGATTCCCAGTCAGGGCGCATGCCTCGGTTGCAGGCCAGGTCCCCAGTAGGGGGCACATGAGACGCAACCACACATTGATGTTTCTCTCCCTCCCTTCCCCTTTCTCTAAAAATAAATTAATTAAATCTTTTTTAAAATTTAGTGTTATAATCTCCATTTAAAAACACAGGCAGGAAGGCTTTGAGAATGTAAGTATGGGAGCCAGGATTCAAACTTCAGTCTGACTCGGAAGCCTGTGTAGTTCTAACCCAGTTCAGACATCCTAGCCCTCCAACTGGAGGGTCCCCAAAGCTAAGAAAGATGACCCCTGGTGGCATGAACCACAGGGAAAGCAGGGGATTGTCCTTCAGGACCATAGTACAACCCGAAGGCCCCCCTCGTTGAACCCAACCACTTTTGCCAGCACTGAACTAACACATGAGAATAGCCAGCTGGGCATGCTGAGGAAAGAACTTACTACTTCACCGTTTAGCTCTTGGAAAAATCGGCACGCTTTACCAGCACCTCGGCGGGAGGTACTGCTGTACCTTCCGTCTCTGGGTTCTCTCCTTGCTGGTGCAAGGAAATCTCTGCAGAACGCCCCGCGGGCACAGACTCGCCAGGCTGCGTAGAGCGTTCTCTCTGACGCCATCCGCCCAGCGTTCGCTTAGAACCGATTTTCTGCCGTGGAAGACCCGAGTCAACTCTCAGCCTTATTAGTATTTTATCTCCTCAGACTGTGCTGAATCTGCCGATTTACAGAACTGCTACTGTACGATGTCTCTGATACGACTTCTACACTTATGCATACTTTTATCTTTAGTACCAGACTCACCGGTCCTTTAATTTGTTAGAGCATGTAGCTCGATTGAAGACAGTAACCTCTTATTTGGAGAATTTTTAAAAATGCATGTTGACTGTGAGAAGAAGAGGGACTGGTAAACGCTTTTATATATAGTTTTTAATCACATTCTACTTTCTTAAGCCACCCCTCCCCCACCTTGATTTCACAGTGGCTTTGGAAAGAATTTAAATCTGATACCAAATCACAGTATTAAATTTCCCAAGTCCCCAAATTCACCTTTAAATTCCTTTCATCCTTCCCCGCTGGATTATGACTTTCATCCAAGAGTCCCCCCACAGCTCTGTGGTCCCAGAATCAAGAAAATTCTTCTTTACATTGGACTGATCTCTTGGCCAGTAAAATAAAATTGCCTGGTTATTCTTCCCCAATCATACTGTTATGATTAGTTTGAAATGGAAAGGACCACCCTTCATTTGGACTACAAGAGAAACATTCTCCTTTAAAAAAATAATGAAAACAAACAAAATCTAACGGAATAAGGGGCAGTCCCGTCCTGGCCTGTGTTTATAGGACACAAAGACAAACACCGAAAATTGGGGCTGAGGGCTGATGGGGAACAAATAGTACATCAGTTTTGCTTAAGTTCTGCCAAAGAATTGGTTTTAATCATTTTTAATGTGGTTTTGGCTTCGTATAGACACAGTTCTGGTGATATTTTCTGAGTGCATGAAGTATTTACTAAGAGCCAATAGAGTGTCCTGTCAGCAATTTATCCAACAAATATTTATTGAACCCCTGCTACACATCAGAAGAATATTATGCTAAGTCCTGGGGAATATCTAGATAACCATAGACCTACTCTATATTATGATGGGCACTTATATGGTGTTTCTAATTAACTTACTGCTTTGCTCTGTAGAGGAAAACTTACTTTTTCATGAATGGCTATCGTTGTTTAATAAATAAGTAATAAAGTTTTAAGTACACCTGATTTATGACAAAGAGATGGCTAGTATCTCGTTGAGCTCTGACGTTAAAATACCAAACGGCTGAAGAAAAACGAGCTTTCCAGACTCAGCTCACATCCAGTGTGCTTCACAAGAGACGGGCAACTCCCACTGATTTGCGCAAAAGGAGAGCAACTGAGATGTGACTAAGAGAATGTCAAATAACCGCCAAACCCCACACCACATTTTGTGCTTTCACACCTGCGTTTACATCTGGGTGTTTGTTAGCGTCTAGGAATGCATTTCCGGTGGAACTCTGGAGTCACCCTGTGAAGATGTGACTCAGGAGAGGCTGGCAGACTTCCAGTTTCCTACTCCTGCCCATGCTGGGCATCACCTCCATCCACACCCACCCCAGCGCTACTCCATCCCCTCCCTGATTCAAGTGCCCTGTTACAAACCTTTCCTGGAGTAGGAAGTCACTTAAAAGTCTCATTTTCAAAGGGTTGCTGAGCAAGCAAAGTAAACAGAGAAGTTTATTGAATTAGTAAGGTTGAAATTAAGCAAATTAGTCCCCAACTTTTAATAGTAGCTGCCCACGATGTCAAAGCGAGGGTCAGTGTCAGTGATACTAAAGCAAAGCTGGTAGATAGAGCACGCCACAGCGTGCGTAATCCAGGACACAGAGTGAACTGCCTGCCGGCTCCCGGATGCTTCAAGTCTCCATGAGAGGCGGTGGTGGTTTTTTACTTAATCTTTCTCTCTGCAGGTAATCTAGATTGGAAACTGGAAAAAGTATTGCTATTAAATAATATTAAAAAGAATATTGATAATGATGATGATAATGATTTCTCTATCTAATCTGGTGTTGGTGGAGAAAGACACTGAGTGTTGGCTTTGCCAACTTCCCCAGTCCCAAGGGTTTCCTTCCACCCACATTTTTGCTGTGAGTGAACAGGTATTCTACACAAGAAATCATTTTCACACACACAGTGTGTAATTCCATCCATAAAGAAGCCCAGCTCCCTGCAGAAGCCTGGGTTTACCATGGTTGAGATGTACTGATGACGCCTCAGATTGTACTCTCTCTCTTGATTGAAAGCAGAAGGACCTCCCCTCCTGCCTGGCCTTCTTACTTATGAACAGTGTTGATCCATTTCCTGTTCCCCTCTGTTAATTCATACCAGGACAGACACAAGATCAGAATGACGGACCCTGCATTTCGGCACCTCCTCGGAGCAGTGTTGATGGGAATAAGTGTTTGCAGACTGCAGGTTCCTGTCCAGGCTACCAGAGGATGACTTCTCAATTCTTTTTAACCAGTTCCAGCCCAGAAAGCGGCCACCGTACACCAGTACCCTTCACTATTGCTGTTGTTTTAGTTCTCCCTTGAAGTAATGACCACCCGACCATTATCACTCCCAATTTAGAATGAAATTTGGAGCACCTCATCTGGGTTTCAAATGAGATGCAATTGTCCCTTTGTTCTGCTGAAATCAATCAGAATCCTGCCCAAATGGGGGGTTTCAGGTTACCACAAGGAATGTATTTGCAGGGGTGTTAGCTCTGAAATAAAAAAAAAATGTGATAATCATTACATGGAGAGCCAATAATTATAAGCATTTCCTCTTGGAATCACAGAGAAAAAAATGCGAGGAACATACTAACCTCAGAAAAAAAGTATCACTGGATTTCTGTCTCGCATATTTAGGCACCTGGTTGGGGCCTATAGCCACACTTCCTTTGAATGCTGCTGCATTTTAACATCATTGTAGCCTTGATTGAATCTGCCACACTGTTTTGCTAAAAGTAGTGCTGAATTTGTCGACGTTTTTCCCCCTTAAAGTGGAACACTCTTTAGCTGAAATTATTTGTCAAAAGCGCAACATTATATTTTGTCAAATACATTTTAACCTGTAAATAACCATTGATTCTAGTTCTAAGAAATGTCAGGATTCAATAGAAAAATGAGCTCCCTGTGGGCAATTTACAGGCACACTGCGTGGACGACTGTGTGCATCATACAATCTGGACTTAAAAGCACCACACGCCTAGTGCTTCAGAGACAGATGTTTCAAAATCAGCAGGTTATTTTTCGCTGAACATTCTTGTCTTTTTCACTAGGTCCAAGCACATGGCCTCAAAATTCAGGCCGATTTAATCTGCTCTACTCAAGAAAAAACTTTGTTTTTCTTCTGCTGCTTTATGCCCACCACATAAATATATTAAAAACCAAGTGAGATTCCTGAACAAAGGCTATTTGCCTGCCAAGCCGGGGTTGCTCTAAAATGCTGCTAAGTCTGCCTGTAGGTTTCACTCTCTGCATCTCTGCCACCTTCAAAGGGATTAATCAGGCAAAAGGGATCAGGCTCATCATCTGAGTTGGCCTGCTCCAGACGGCAGCAGAACATGAAGGCTGCTTGTAGAGCAATTAACTTCCACAGTTGTGTCCTGGCTGTTCCACCGCAAGCTCACGCATCTGAATTAAACCTTCAGAACTCCTCAGGGTTCTGCTCTAGAGATACCCGGCACATCGCTTTGGATTCTCAGAAGGAAAAAGTCACACCTACTTTTCTCGTCCTCCTTCTGCCCTCACCTTCGACTAAGCACTGATGACTCCTGTGTGGTGTAACTGGTGAGCCCTGCTAGGACACCCACAGCAGTGAAAATTGAGCTTAGGAAGTGCAATGGAAGGAAGGAAAGATAACTAACAGGACTGAACATTTCTACATGTGTTTGGCCCTTCATGGGCTCTCTCATAATATCCTCAGAAAAACTCAAAAGGAAGTATTATAATTCTCACTTTGAAAGCATAGAAACCGAGATTAGAGAAGGAAAGCACCTTTCTTCCCAGGCTGAATATTAGTGGCATTTATCTTTGTCCCACTTCATAGGCACGCCCTTCTCTTTATCCAGGCAGGCAGTCAGTTCACGGCACCCAGGGGAGTCCAAAAGGAAGAGGCCCACGACATCTAATAGAGCCCATGGTTTGGGGCCTCAGAAATTGGAGGCTTAAGTGACTCATCTAGAGCCAGCAGGCTTAACACCAGATCTGGTTGACCTTGCCATGCCGCTAAGCAGGTCGTGCCATTTAAGAGCAAATGTGATTTTAAGAAATGTGTTCTGCTAACCCCAAGTGTGTTCACACCCCACTTCTCTGAATGCCGCTAAAATTTGCAACTGCCTTATATCTATGGGCTTTTTTTCCCCTTCATTCATGAACTCGATAGTTTATGGTCAGTGAGAATTTGCATACCACTCCCTCCATAGTTAGGATCTGAGGTTTTTGAAAAGGAATAATGTACTTGTAGTACATTATTATAATGTACCTGTAGGAACATTTTCCTTGGAAGTACGGTCATGATGATGCTCACGTATGCGGCATTTATGTAGCAATCGACTTGGCTTTACGGAGAGTGTGCAAAACTTCTGTACTTGTCTCCTCCTAAAACTCTTTGGTACCCATCACCTTATTTTAACACCCAAAAGAACCTATGAGGAAAAAAATGCAACAAGACAAACCTTGGTATTCATTCATACAATTTTTGTGGGTTTTCAATTTCTCTTTGAATTTGATAATAGAATGTGGAATCTGCTAAAACTAGGAGAGCAGAGGGAAATATGCTTAGGACAGAAGGAGGAGAGGAGAGATGCACAGCAGGCCTAGGTAGATATTTGAATGAGAATTTGCATTCGGGAGAACTAGACCCCAACTTAATTCCTGGTAAATATCAGAATTTAGTAAACTCATGGAAGGAGAACCTAGGACCAAATGGAGGAGATGAAATAGGCCCCAGGAAGATGGAGAGGAAGGTGGGACAGATAGAACCGTGACAGAAACACAGCACAAACAATTCGGTTTCTTGGAAACTACACGCAGGGGCAGCTCACAAGTGTCTCTGGGGGCCCTTTCTGTGCACACATGCCAAGAGTGCCCTCTGTTGTCTACCAGGAACACTGAGGAGCTTCAGGAAACTGGTGCCTACTACAGTTTTTACTTCTTTGCTCACGAAGATTTTTTTCCCGATACCTGGCAATAGGCCTTGCCAGAGAATGAGGGTGTGATGAATCCATTGCAGAATATTAGAGTTGAAAGAAACCCTGACCATTCTTACATGATTCTCTATATGTGGTTGGGAAGTGGGGTACTGAAAATGGGGGGATAGCTTAGGAGGATGTTGAGTTAGTGACAGACCCAGGGCTCCAAGTACAGTGACATGTCTTACCCAGCCTCCTGACCTTGACTTTCCCCCTCGATCCTCTTCAAAAATGGATGCCAACCTTGTGAGAAGGAATAACGTGCTCATGAAATGCCAGACTAGAAGGAACCTCAGAGACCGCATCTCAAACATTTATATTTTACTAAGAGGAAACCGGGCCCAGATTATTTCCTGGTGAATGCCAGGATTTAGTAAATTCATGGAAGAACCCAGGCCCAGATAGAGGGTTGGCCACTTACTAAGGCCTCTTAAGGGGGAGGGTGGACCCAGGATTTCAAGTTCAATCACTTCCCTGCAAAACTATGAAGGGAAATAAGAGAATCCGGGTAAAATACACTCTTTTCTCATTTAAAGATGAGGCCCTCCCACCCACTTCCCTGTGTATGCTCCCCGGCCCCCTCCTTCATTCTTGATTCTCAGGCTTATGCAGTCAGGTGTGCCATTGAAAACCCCAGTGGGATTTCAGGATGAAACCAAGAGACGTGACCTGGAACCCTGGGGTGAAGATGGTGGGGTGGGGAGTAGGGACAGCGGCTGTCATTCAAGGTGGGATGGCAACAGCTGATGGGGCCTGGCTGCTGTGTCTAAGGTAGCAGCCCAGGCAGGTTGGGGCCATCCTGCCTGCAACAAGTGTCAGAGTACTTCTCTCTCTGCTGTTGCACAAAGTGGTGGCAGGAAAGAAAAATGATTAGTCCTTGTTGCCCTGAATACATTTCTGAGCAACACCATCCATGCTTTGCCAGAACAAACAAGCGAGAAGGTCCTCAAGTGGCTGCTGCTCAGAGCTGCCTCTGTGGATGGCTCAGCCTTGTGTCTGAATTATTCAGATCAACCAATTACTGCTTATTTTCTTTTGCTAGGCAGTAGAGTAATGTTGCTGTAGAACTGGCTCTTCCTGAAGAGCGTGAGAACAGAAATGGATTTGAGTAATATTTCTGTGGGCTTACAGTGTTCCAGACTCTGGGGTATGCTTCCTATGCATTAGTCCTTTTAATCTTTATTTTTAAGCCATTATCCTGAATACACAGATGATGACGTATGCAGTGGGGTAAATGACCTTGCCCCAAGTTCTATAGATGCATTTGAGGCAAAGATTTTATTTGAATCCAGTCCTTCCAAAATCTAAGTTATATTTTTCCCTTACAGTAAAGACAAGCGGAGGCTGGTTAGCAAAGTTACAGTTGAATCTGTGTGACCCTTGTAGAGCCTCTGTCTCTAACCTGCCCATGTCCCCTGGCTTCTGACCACCCTTACAGTCCGGGGGCCCTCTGACTATCTGGACAGAGGATATCGTGGTCATCTACTTCTGAATTGTGTGGCTGGGCTTGGGTCTATGGTTTTTCCAACTGTGTGATGAGGTTGACCTCCTTTTCCTCTAATTTTTCTTACCTGGCTGACACCTTGAGCCAGTTTCTTTTACTAAATGGCAAAAAGCTCAGAGGTTTCTCTGCCACCCAGAAGTCATTGCAACCACTGAGAAGGGAGTCCTTGGGGATGGCAGTGGGTGGGCCCAGACTATGAGGTTAAGTGGGCAGCCAGTCCCTCTGGTGGACAAGTGCGATGCACAGGACACCTTGGGTCCAAATGCCACTGCTGACACAAGCTAAACATCTGGGATAAAATCACTAGTTCCCTCCTCCTCCCATGAGCTCTGTAATGTGGGTGTAGTGACTTCGACCTCTCGGTCTTGCCCTAGGATTAAATGAGGTCATGGCTGCAAACTGTGATGCACACACAGTAGAAACTCAGTATGTACTCCCACTTTGTGTTCCCTGGGAAGCTGAGTCAGTACCTCAATTAACTGGGAAAGATAATTATTTATCCTGGGTCATGAAGGTAACTCAGATCTATTTTCTCCCTGTTTATTTTCCTGATGGATCTCTCTAAAGACGTCTGTAAGTGACAGAGTTTAGATGCACAAGTGTTTTGTGTCCCAGAGGGACTTTGCAAACAGCGTCCTGTTGAAGCAGATCCCAGGCCCCGGGTTTCTCATGTGATCTTCAGAGTACCCATGTTACAATAGAAAATCCACTTGAGAAATTGGAGCTGCCCAAGTCTCGAGCTGGTCCCCCCACTAATTTCCATTCCCGTGCCATTTTCTAAAAGTGATACAGGTGGGTGGAAGTCGGGTGAGGCCTGCCTCTCAGAAGTAACCAAAGATGCCCGCACACCTCCGTGGATCACTCGGCCTATTCTTCCTGGGGATGCCAAATGCAGTCAGGTGTGAGGCCTGGGCTTGTAGAGATACCCAAATATTTTCTTGGAAAGTAATCTCGGTTTATTAGAGTTCCTTGTCTCAATTCAGAGTATAGATTTTTGAATGCGTTTGCTGACAGATTGACCTGGACTATGTTTTCCTCTTATTCAGGGAGCGATCGATCTTTATCAAAAGGATTTGTTGACTGACGGGCTTTCACGGTTCTAATGTGCTGTTTGATACTTTTAAGAGACATATGCCCCTTTGTATAATGAAATTATCTGATAAAAGAGGGAATGAAGCTCAAGTTTTCAGAAGCATCTCAGCCCTTGGCTGCCTTGGTGACTGCCAGGGAATTTTGTTTTTATTTGCCTGTGATGGAAACCTTACAACCCTTGGTGAACATGTTTTCGAATATTCAAGTTTCTGGACCATATACTGTGTTTCCAGGCCTAAGGGCCTGAACTAAACCAAGATTGTGTTTCCCTCAGGTAAGTACTTCCAGACACTCTATCCGCTGTCTTTGCAACCCTCTTCTCCTCATTACTGTACTATGTAACACTAGACGCGCATTATATTCCACATAAAAAGCCATTTCTGTAGCATCTTGTCATCGTTTCATTGACGCTGCTTTGAAGCCGTGTTGAGTTCTGAACTCAGAGCCTAACAGCAGTGGCTCAAGTGCACCGTGCCGTATTATTTACCCAGATGGGGTTAATTGTTGAATAAAAGAATGGTCCCTTTCAGTTTACCTCTTCGCAATCTCTCTCATACTGGTTATGGAAGACAGGGAAGTCTACGATAAATATCAAACTTTCTAATCAGAAACGAGTCCAGTTGTATTTGAAATCTTGAACTTAATCCAGAATCAGGAAATGTAGCCACTTGTGTTACTGTTGCTGAAAGAAGAAAATGACCTTTTTATTGTAGCTGACATTCACTATTGTGCCTGGGAGCTACGGGGAGTGGAACAGGTAAACGTAAAGGCCTCAGTAGCTTTTTCCTTCTAACAGGAATGGTACAACTTGATGTGCTGTCTTTATATTTTCAGGAGATTTTTTAAAATTAGAGTGAAGCCTGCGGTGGCCTCGGAGATGTCCTTACTTAAAACATTATGTCAAATCCCTTTAGGCTTCTGATTTCACTGTGGCTAAATGGCTGTTACTACCAGCTTCATTGATTGATTGGGGTATAACTTGAGAAGAGTAAATTTCAGGGATATGATGTGTATAGGTTGACAAACTTTTGTAGATGTAACTTGTACCCATATAACCACTGCCCAGATCAAGAACATTTCTGCTACCTAATAGGATTCCCCAGTCCTCTGCCAGTCAATGTCCTTGGGGTAAGCAGTCTTCTCATTTCTATCGCCATGGACCAGACCTGTCCATTGAAGAAGTTTATGTTAGTGCAACTATATAACGCATACTCTTTCCTGTCTCGTTGCCCCCACCTCAGAACGATGGATTGTCAATGAGATAATATAATTACATGTTATTTTCTGACTAGATTATTTTACTCCAAATGCTTCACCATGTTGCATGTGCCTCACCAGTAGCTTTTCGGACATGCCGTTTTGGAGGATAATTGTTGAAATGCAGTAGATTTTCTAAAGAGGGTTTTTAAGGCATCAATGAAAAAATGAAGATTTTACTTCTTGTACTTCAATCTGTTTGAGTTGTTGATATTCTTGTGGTAATATAAAGAGTTTCGAGGAGGATTTTATGTGTGTGCGTGTAGCTATCTAAAATCTAAATCTCTGTATTTCTATAAAATCTATGAGAGGCAAGGGGATTTGTTCTTATGGAGCTTGCATTCTAGTTGGGTGCAATAGACAATAAAAATTAAAGTAAATGGGTACATAAACTAGTGAATAAAATTCATTTCAGATAGTGATCAGTGCTAAGAAGAAAAGATAATGGGGAAAAGAACAGTGGTGGAGTTGGGACTATTTCAGGCAGGATGCCATAGGAAGCCACTCTGAGGAAGAGATACCGGACCAGAGAATAGGGAGAAGGAGCTGGCTGTGCAAATGCATTTGCCCCCAGAGCTAGGCCTGAGGCACACCAAGGGCATGGGCCTGAGGCAGAAGCAGGCTGCTCTGGTTCAAGGAACAGCCGGTGTGGCCAAAGCCTGATGGGAGAAGGACACAGTGGCAGAGATCAGGTCAAGGAAATAGTCAGGGGGCCCTGTAGGTCCTGGTAGGGGACATAGTGCATTTTAGTTTTAATTGTGATGGGAGGCCTTGGAAGATTTCAAATGAGGGCAATGGCATGCTATGATTCTGTTACAAAGGTGCACTCTGGCTGCTGGGTGGACGCTGGATGGTAGAGGGACAAGAATGGAAATGGGGAGAGCGGTTAGGAGCCTGTTACTGAAAGATGACTTTGACTTATGCCTGGATAGTAGCAGTGATAGAGGTGAAAAATAGTGGAACATGGGGTTTATTATTATTTTGGGAGACAATAAAGCCAATAGATTAACTAATAAGTTGGATGGAGGGTGTCAGAGACATAGTGGTTGCCTTTTCAGTTTTTGACCAAAGCAAGTAAGTAAAAGATAGGACTGTTTAATGCAATGGAGAAGACTGCAAGAACAGCAGGTCGGGAAGGAAAGACTCCAGAGTTCTTCCCTGGCTGTGGTAAGATTCAGACGCCTATTCGATTTACAGATGAAGGTATCAAGGAAACAGCTGGATGTTTTCATCTGGAGCTTAATAGAGAAATCAGGTCTGGAGAGAAAACCTTTGGAGCCACCAATTCAAAAGTAGGTATAAAGAGCCATGGGATGGCTAGAATGACTGAAGAAGAGCGTAGGGAAGGACGAGACTAAATTCTGGGGCACACTCATCCCTGCCGAACGTATCGCCACCCGCTTTTCACTGTCAGCATCATGGAGATTGTTATGATCAACAGCATATTTATTGAGCACAAAGTGTTCTACGTACAATCGTGCTAGGTAAAAGAGAAATGTGTATCTCTATATACACATATATAAAATGAAAAAATAAAAAAAAAAAGAATCTCTGCTTTAAGACGAAAGTTAGCCCTGGCTGGTGTGGCTCAGTGGACTGAGCACCAGCCTGAGAACTAAAAGGTCGCTGGTTCTATTCCCAGTCAGGACATGTATCTGGGTTGCAGGCCAGGTCTCCAGTTGCGGGTGCATGAGAAGCACCCACACATTGATGTTTCTCTCCCTCTCTTCCTCCCTTCCCCTCTGCCTAAAAATAAATGAATAAAATCTTTTTATAAAAAGAAGAAGAAAATAAGAGACAGTGAAAAACTGGAAAAATAAATTCTATAGTAGTGGTTATCTCAGAGGAAATAACAGGCTCAGAAGGCCAGATTTCGAAGAGGGGGTGCCATTTGAATATTTCAACTGAATGTTTGGATTCAAAGTCCTGTGATTCCCTAGAGAGAGAAGTTTTCAGATAAAGAACAACATTTACAAATGGCAAGAGACACAGAAGGGCAGGGACCGATCCGAGCTGAACGCAGTTCTGAATGAGTGTGGCCCCGAGCCTGCTCACGGCAGGGGGTGGAGCTGGGAGGTGGCGGCAGCGGGGTCTTCAAGGCCCTTGTTCACGGTGCTGAGGAGACTGGAACTTCATCTTAGAGGCAGTGGGAGAGGGGCCAGTGGTAGGACAAGAGGACTTGAAGCTAGACAGAGCAGAAATCATATCCTACCTTCACTACTTATCAACTTAGTGACATTGAAATATTGCTTAGCATCTGTAAGCCTTAGTTTCTACATCTGTAAAGTGGGTAAAATAATAAATGCATGGCACTGTTCTTATGAGTACTGAAGAAATAAGTATAGAGCACATGTACCCAATGAGGAAAATAAGTGGTAAGGATTATTTTGCTATTACTGTCACTGTTATTAATAGATCTATAGTTTAAAAGAAGTTTATTTTACAGTGGAAAGATTAGAAAATGCTAGAAAGTATTATATTAACATGGGTAAAAATGATGAGCACTCGGTGTTGGGGAGAAGTGAGAAGGTGGCCAAGGTAGGAGGGTGGGGAGGGACAGGATCTAACATGAGTCAAGTTTTGAACTAGGCATTTAGGTAGGGGGTCGTGTAGCTCAGTAAAACTGGGGATATTGAAACATCAGCACATTTTGTAGGGAATGGGATAAGTTCATTTGTAGATATGTTATTTTGAGATTCTGTGAAGGCTACATTATGGATCTGGAGCTCAACAGAATAAACTGAGCTGGAGATACATATTTGTATGGATAAAATGGACCAAAAAAGTGTATTGAATGAGAAGTAAAAAATGTGAATTACAGAATCCTGGGGAACATTGAAATACAGGGGAATGGAGCAGAAGTTGTCAGGAATGGAAATTAAGGGGAAGCTGGCAGAGAGGTGGAGGGAGAACCCAGAAGGGCAGCTCTGGTGTGTATCCCATCCCGCTCACCTGGTGGGATGCACCTCCGTGCACTGCCCCTTCTTAGAGGAAGAGACATCTTCCCTTCTTCTCTTCCACAAGCGTGGATGATCGTGGTTCAGACTGGGCAAGGCTGAGCTCTGGCAAATATGATGCAGAGATTTGGCCTCTTCCAACTGCCCTTTCAGTGCCACTCTGCTTCTGGCCTGCAGATCCCAGTTGCTGGCAGTCCTGGGTCCAACCCATGTGGGGCCAAAGGATTGTAGATCTCAGAGATGATGGTGACTTTATTGATCCTTTAATTGAATTTCCAACTTCCTTGTATAAAAGATTAGGAAACAGAGCCTAATATTCTCATGTAGTGAATGAAAGATATTCAATCAATTAATATTTTCACTGAACATAATTAAAGCTTTCCCCCAAAGGTTTGTACTCAGCAATACGGCTGCTCTAACTTGTTTGGTGATAATGGCATAAAATAAAGGTCCTCCTTGGAGTTCTAACATCTGACCTGGACTCAAATCCTGCCAAGCCCAAATCTAATGGGCATCTGGACACAAGAAGCAAAGCATGAGAAAGGGATAGGAGAGATGAGGCCTTGCAACAAACACACTGTTAAAATAAAAAAAATAGGAAATACTTTGAGAATAGGAAGCACAAAGAGAATAATTGTGATTTCCCAAGATCATCCTTAATAGAAATGGTCCTGGAAAGGCCCTGGATGGGATGTTTTTCCAAGGAAAAACATGGTGTGATTTTTTTCCTGACATTGACAAAATTAGAGATTATGGCATGCAGTCTTCAAGGCCTTCCTATCTGTTTATCCAGGAAACTCCAGGTTGATAGGTGAGCCAGAAAAGGAATGATGGCCTAGAATACCTAGTTGATTAGCAGATCAGACTTTCTCGACATTAGTTCTTAAGGCAGACATGGCTAGATGCCTACCTTAGGTGTATTCTTCTCTCCCTCCTTAGGAACAGAACCCTGGAGTTTAGCTGGATGTATTCTCACCTAACAAAAAAAAGACTCCATTTCCCAGGCTCCCAGTGGGATAATAAGTATAAATGCAAGTAAAATATTCTTAATGTGGAAGGTGTCCACACTTCCTTTCTGCCTTCTCCATCCATCCATGCCACTGTCTTCAGCACGTACACGAGGGCACTCATTCTACCAGGCATCTTGGCCATGAAAACGAGGGCCACAGAGGAAGGTGCCACACCAGACCTGGACTTGGGACTTCTCTCGCCTGAGAGAGGAATAAACTGCTTTAAACAAAGTTTTTAAAAAGTTTTAAATGCAACCTAGGTGCCCATCAGTAAACGAATGGATCAAAAAATTTGGTACATATACACAATGGAATTCTATGCAGCAGAGAGAAAGAAGGAGCTACTACCCTTTGCAACAACATGGATGGAACTGGAAAGCATTATGCTGAGTGAAATAGGTCAGGCATTGAAAGACAAATACCATATGATCTCACCTTTGACAGGAAGCTAAAGAATAAAACAAACAAGCAAACAGAATAAAAACAAAGACACAGAAATAGAGAACAAGCGGGCAGCGACCAGAGGGGAGAGGGAAGGGAATTTAAGGGGAAAAAGGGGGAGGGATTTTGAGGAACAAGTATGAAAGACACAGGGATGAGGACTGGGGGAGGGGAAATTGGAGGGAGGGGGGAGACAGGGTGGGGGGGGCTGGGATGGGAGAAATAGACAAAAAATGTACTTGAAAAGTAACTAAATAAAATTTATTATAAAAAAAAGTTTTAAATGAAGTTTAAGCCACCTTGTTCTGTCATTGCAGCCTAACTTAATCCTTACTGATGACCTTGTTTTCTTTTATTGAGTTGTGAGCACTTATGAGAATAAAAGTCCTCAGTTGCTCTCACTTGCAGAACATGATTGAGAAGTAGCATTTAACACATTTACCGTATTTTGCCATGTATAACGCACACTTTTTGCCCAAATTTTTGAGTAAAACCCAAGAGTGTGCATTATACACAGCAATATGGTAATTATGGATTGGCTACATCAAAGAATACCTTAAATTTGTAGAGTGATTTACATTTCACAAAGCACTTTTCTTGCTTTATTCTTAAAATAAGTCTTTACATTCAAGCTGTATTGCTTAAAATTGGGCTTTTAAAAATATCTAAAAATTATATTAATGTTGTTATGGTGATTTTCAGTCTTGCTACTTAGCTGCATCCTAGACAAAGATCTTTAATCTCTAAGATTTGTTTTTCTCAATAGTCAGTTATGCATAATCATTTTTTATTTACAGAATTGGAGTAAATGAAGGGGTAGTACAGCATAGAGATTAAAAGTATTAATCCCAATTCATTCTTAAATATCTGTGTGATCCCAAGAAAATTATTTCTCTGTGTCCTGATTTTCTAGTCTGTGAAGTGGGAGTAATAAAGCACATGCCACCTAAGAATTTTGTACAGAGGAGATAAAGTAATGTGCCTGCATCAGAGTCTGGACACGTAGTAAAGGCTCAAGAAATGTTAGAATTTTTTTCAGACTTCCTGGGATAGGACCTTGATATGTCAGGTCCACTCAACAAGCTATATTGACCTTGATGTAGCTTCTCTGCAACTCTAAGAATTAATCTTGGAAAAATTCTTATGTCATTATGTGTACTGACCTTTCGAAGTCAGTGGTGGTTCTGGCTCAGTGATATGGTTCCTGAGAAAGGAGCGGGGACCCAAGGCGGGAGTCAGCAATGGAAACCTGTCTACCTGCCATACTCCTAGCTCCGGAGCAAGACTTGAGTCCTGCTTTGGCGTAAGAACTTGCACAACAGCAGACAAAACTCATTTTGGTCTGTATGCTTCCTGGGACAGGCAAGAGTCACAGACACAGACACTATTAAGAATTGAACCAGTCTCCAAGGTCATTCAGAGAATGATAAAGATTTTGTGGGAGTCTCCTGGATAAAATGCTTCAGCTCAGACAGATGCTGGTGGCAGAGGCGGAAACCAAGCACAACAGAAATAACACTGTGAAAGCAGGAGAAGGGCTCCACAAAGGCAAGAGGCCCTTAACAATGCACATACTCAGTGGAGGCAAACAGCCCTGGGCATCCGGAAATGTAGGGAGTAAGAGCAGACCAAGGAAACGCCAGAGATGGGGATCACACACCTAGTACTGAAGATTAAGATTGTTGGAAAACGTTTGCTGGGAGGCTACAACAGCTCTCCAGGAACTCTCAAGAAAGCCTCTCTACCCTGGACTCTCACGTTATCACATACCAGTCGTTGGACCTTAAATAAGTCACTGAGGGTAAGGAACAGAACTGCAGTTAAGAGCAAGCAAGGATCCTGGAACTGGATTCAGGCCTGGATCTAATGCACAAGCTCTGGTTACTTTTATTCAGCAACTCACACAACCAATAGAAGTGTTCACTTGCTCATCCATAGTATGGGTATTATACTACCTGTATCTACCTGTAGTGTTCCTCCAGGGCTGCACTGGTCAGTAGGTCTTGGACAGTGATGATAATGTCCTACACTTCTATAATTCAAGAGAGTAGCCACTGGCTACATGGTACATGTACCTACTGAGCCCTCAAAATACAGCTAATGTGACTGGGGAATTGAATTTTAAATTTTATTTTATTTGAATTCATTTCAATGTGTATTGACTCATGTAAATAGTTGTTACCTTATTGGACAGTGCTGCTTGTATGGAGATTAAATGAGATAATGTGTTTTATCACTGTAGCTGGCGTCAGGGGAGGATAACTTCTAGCTGGTATTATCATTAAACTTCTTACAACCTCAGTTTCCTCATCTATGAAATAAGGTTAATGATAGTCTGAAGTTCTTTGGCCTTGCTGAAATAACTGTGCAAGTATGTACTGAGAACCTATAGTGAGATTCGCAGCAAGCAGTTGGGTTGTTCAGTAGTCACCTGCACATCCCTTATGCTGGCTTTGGCTGGGAAAAAAGGAGTCTGCTTGAGCAAGAAAGAAAAAAAATATTGGCAGTGATATTTGTACTCTGAGAATTTCACAAATATGCATTTGGCAAAGCCCCGCTGTCCAGACAGATCACAAACCACTAGGCAGTGCACCTGCTAGACAACAGGGAATGTTATTGCTGTTATAAAGATATGATTTATGAGTAATCCATATCCCAGACAAAGGCTTGCTTATAGCAGACCTATTGTCCAGACGAGTCATCAGCCCTCCAACTGGAGAAATGACAGCATTGATTGAAGAGACAGCAGGGTAGGCTATGGAATTAAGCGCAAACACTTGACCCTGTGGTCAGTGGGAGGCTTGAGACTTGAGACATGAAAAGATGCTGTGTTGTACCTACTTATCCAGATGTTGCAAAATGGCTAGTGTGACTGAAGAAAACAGAACAAATTGCAGGTGTGTTGGTCTGTAAAGGAGTGGCTGCTTCGGTCTTCTAACAGCAAGGGGTTGGGGTGGTGGTTAAGCAATGTCTTATCTGCAAGAGGCCAGAAAAGAGAAAAGATGCAATCAAAGATCATCTCAGGGGGAGTAGGTTTGCCTTTGCCTCAAATTATTTCCTGTATCTGCTCACTGATTCTTGGAATTGCAGGTAGAGATGGATTTGTTTCAGCTGAAGATGGCCTCTGGTATTAGATTTGATTGCATTTATAATTTTAAACTTTTGGGCTGTGGTACCTTCATTTTTTTTCTTCTGAACCTTCAAATCTTACAAGTTATTTAACAAAGTTTTCAGATTCTTCCTGAAAAGTTGTGGGAAGTGGGGCAACAACCTGAGCACATGGAGTCATTGAAGAGGTTGGTGTCATGGAAGAATAATATTTGTTATGGAGATGGTAGAAATCTGTTGAAAGGAAGAGGGTTTCTTGAAGATTTTAAGACTCAAATAAACAGAAAACACTCTAAAAAAAAGAAGGGGTTTCTACCATGGCTGTGCACATTTATTTGATGAGAGTGACCAAAATTTTGTAATAGCCATACCAGAAGCTTTTTGAGGAAAGAATTTGAATCCCCTCCTCCTTCCTCCCTTCCATCACCATCATCAACATTGTTGGCATCATCCTCATCACCATAATCATCATTGTCTGATATGTAGCAGTCTGCTAGGTGACTTTCAAACTTATAATTTATAATCCTCATAGCAATTATACAACATAGGTATTGTTAGTCCCATTCTACAGATGAGGAAACTGAACCTCAGAGGGTATAACTTGAGTAAGTCAAGGCCACATAGCTCATAAATGATGGAGCCAGGATGAAAATCCTGGTATCTTCTACATATGCCTGTTGCCTCCAGTATCCAGCCCTCTGCTTACATTAGATACCTAATGTGACTAATGTGAGTGAAAACCGAATTTTTGGTTATTTAATTAGTGAAAAATTATATGTAAATAGCCACATGTTTTGAACAGTATCTATATTATTCTGCACAGCTCTTGGGACTAAAGGAGATAATGTTCTTTATCACCATGCCTGCTCTTCTCCCTTGGTCAGTGCTTGACTAGACTGACAGCTGCTGGACCTTCATTATGTTCTGATTTCTATAATTTGTTGAGTACAATCACGGACCATTTCACCTCAACCAACCATTATTTCAGTGACTCAACCAAACCCAGTCATAATAAATAGTGAGGGGCTCTGACTCTGGTTGTTCATTCCCTCCTCTGGCTTACCAGTTCTGTTTGTTTGTTTGAATTAGTAACCTATTTGCAGCAGCTGTAAGCTCTGTGGTGTTCAAATCAAATTTTCTTCCTCAAATTAAAAAATGCTATTAGTCAAGGTATGCAAATGATATGATGACACACTACCCAAAACACAAAACTACAGATATTTATAAATAACAGTTTTGGCATAGTAATGTGTGACCTCCATACTTTCAAATACTTAAGACCTTTTATTGCATTTTGGACCCATTCCCATATCCACCAACTTTTTTTAGCCTTTATTCCACTGGTCTCTTTCCTGCAATGGAAAGACGGAGTATTTGTGTCTTCTCCCCCCCAAAATTCATATGTTAAATTCTAACACCTAATGCAATAGTAGTTGGAGGTGGGCCCTCCTGAGGTGATTAGGTCATGAGGGTGGAGCCTTCTTAAAAGGTATTAGTGCCCATGTAAAAGAGACTCCAGACACTTCCCTTGTCTCTCCCATGTGTGGACGAACTGATAAGATGGCCATTAATGAACTAAGCAGGCTCTTACTAAACACTGAAACTGCCCCTGCCTTCATCTTGGATTCCCAGCATCCAGACCTGTGAGAAATGAATTTCTGTTGTTTATATGCCGCCCCCATTTATGGTATTTTGCTATAATAGCCCAAGCTCACTGAGACACATCCTTTATGTGTCTTTTCTTATAGGTCACTCCATATACTTAAGACAAAGGTCAAACTTTAAACCATACCACACCAGTCAAAATATGTAAATGAAAAATAAAATGACTAACAGCCCCATGAAAGAAAAGGAGAAATATTGAGATAGAAGAGTGTATTGAATCTCTCTTGACCTTTCTTTTGTAGGCAGCACTAAAATAATATTTACAGCAGAGAATAAGTGATACAGGCAGTTTGTGTGTCCCAATAGACAGACAAACAGACAATTCCATGTCAGCCATACCTGAGAGGGGTTGCTTCTACTGATTCAGCCATCCAAGCACCTGGATGGATCAGGGCTGATTTTTCTAGAAGGTTGTCTGCCAGGAAGATGAAACTGTGACCCCCCAATAATACACAGATTCCTTGTTTTTTTGTTGTTAACTGCCGGACTCCCTCATGTATTGACTATACCATAAATTTGTCACTGCTGTTGTTTTTAATCTAAAAAGAGGTAGAAATACTCCTCTTTACTCCTTCTTAGATTTTGGATTTGTCTTTTTTTTTAATACTTCAGGTCATCCTTTCCAAAGTATTTATTCTATTTAATATTATAGATATTATGAGTGTTAGGTGCTCTTGCATGCATTATCTGATTTCGTCTCTCAGAAACCTGTCAAAGATGGATAATTATTATACATTATTCAGATGATGAGGCAAAATAACTTGCATCCATATATTTAAGTTGTAGAAAGCCTGTGTCTTTCACATGCCAAGCAGTTAACTTCCCCACAATACCTGCTTTAGTCTTCAGAACCATCCTAGGAGGTAGGTTTTATACTTCCTTTTTTTATTTTAGAAACTGATGCTGAGTAAATTTCTATAGCTTTCCCTACTATCAACCATAGTGAGCTAGAATGCTAGAATTCATGGCATCCATGTCTGTCTAACTTCAAAAGCCATGGTCTATTTATATTGCCAGATCTGAGATGGAAGAAATATAGTTGTATTCTTTTATCCATTTCTTTACTTAAAAAATATTAGATGTAAAACCTTTGGGCAGGGGAGGCATGGGGTTTCTTTTCCACTAAGAATGTTCTAATCTTATTCTATGATAATTCTGATGTGACCAATTATTTCTTTATAATTATTATAACTCAGTTCAAAATTTCAATAAACTTTGGACACCTATTTCCAGTGTGGAAAGTGTGAATCAAACTGAGGCTAAGACTGAATTTAGAGACTATAACTTGAGACTGATATTTCAAATCATGCTAAATTAAGATTAAGGCCAAACTGTTCCATCCAGATGCTAAGAAAGCCATCAGCTGAGTGATAATGACCAGAAGTTCCTACAAACCTCTGAGAGCAACTGAATACAGACAACAAGTTTGGCCACCAGCCTGTCCCTCAAAGTAGCCAGCGGCGTTGTCCTTTCCCTGCCCTTCCTTCTGTTGGACCAGGCCCTTATTCTTTCCCCTTCAGTCCATAGTAGAAGCCCTGGAGGTTGCTTTGTCTCCGGCCTGGGCCCTCCAGGAGCTCTGACTTTGCCAGTTTTTGGTGAAACACTCTTCTTGACCTATACTCTTCAGATTAGGGACTCTCAAAACAAAACCTCTGAGTCATGTCTCTGGGGGGCACCACCACGATGGGAGGGGAAAGGAGGGGTTCATGGCCTTGACCCTTGGTTATACCAGAATAAATATCTTCTTGTCTGCTTTGTGGATTGAGGTCTCCTGTAACACTTATTTTGCAAAAAAAAAAAGAAAAAAGGTTTGAAGCCCCAGCCTTTTGAATCATGTGTAGACATCTTTTGGCCCTCAAGGTCCTCCCTTTTCAAGATCTTTTTCCATAGTCATCAGTTAGACACACAGTAAGAAGGCTGATAGTCCTTTGTAGCTCATGAAAATTATTTTTCAAATTTGGGCTATTTCCTACTACCCTTAGCCCATGCACTATCTCCCTGGCAGCCAAGCAAGTCCTCAATGGTCCATAAAAGGCCATGGTCAGTGAGGCTTATGTCAAAGTTTTACTTATGCAATTCCCTAACTTGTGCATTTGCCAAAGTGATTTGTCAACTCTAGCCTTTCTCTTAAGGGCCTACCTCTTCTTAGTTTAAATTTTCTGTAAGAGTTCATTGGTGGTGTGTATCTATTGAACTGGTAGGACGTAAGTCTTATATTCACTCTGTTCTAATCAGCTGTGCTCAGCAGGTAGCCATGTGCTGTAACAATGGGACCTGAGCTTGTGCCTTTATAGGAGCAATGGAAAGGGAACTTCCTGGGATAGGACATTTGGCAAGGTAGCCATTACAGACATGCCTACTGTAAAACTCTATAAAGCCTAATTGTCTTCAGAATTACTTGTCCACCCCACTATTCTAAAGCTGTCATTATTTTAGGGTTTGTATCTTGCTCATTGTTGCATCCTCAGTACCTAGTATAAAACTGATGTGTGGATATTTAATAAATGTGTGTAGAACAAGGGAATAGATGGAGTGATGGATAGAGAGGTGGACAATGTTAGAAGAATGGATAGACGGGGACGATACAGCATAGTGGTAAAGAGCATGAGCTTCAGAGCCAGCCTGCTTAGACTTGAATCCTGGCTCTGTGCTCACTGTGTGCACTTGACAATTTACTTAACTTTTCTTGGCTCAGTTATTGCATCTTAAAAGATAAATAGTAATAATACAAACTTATAAGGTTTCTGTGATCATTAAAATGAGCTAATTCATGAAAAGTACATTATTATTATATTACTAGTATTATTATTGTTATATTACTATTATTATTGATGAGTGATGTCTTAAGGCAACAGGCGTATGTAAAGGCCAAGATAAAAGATAGGTGAAATGGTTTATAAAAAGCAGAAACAAAGGAAGTTTCTCTAATGACACAGGCAGACACAACAGAAAATTGTCCCCAGTACCAGAAAAAATATAAATTTAAGCACGCATCCCCTTCCTCAGGTAGAGAGAAAATGTTGGAAACATTGTCATGGAGGAGAGTGCGTAAGCAAAAATTTGTATCCAAAATTTGTGTTCAAAGAGCTAGCCATTACCTCACAGAACCTGACAGTACAATGGAAATCAGTGTTATTATCTGTTTGTTCATCAGTTTCACTCGATGAACAAAGAGTATTTGTTAAGTGCAGAGGGTGGAGAATGTAGGTATCAGCAAGGTCCTTGGTAAGAAGAAAGGGCATTCCAACTCTGGAGATTAGTTAGTGCCTGTTTTGTGAGCCACAGACCAGACTGTGGGATAGTGCGACAGTGGGGTCCAGCTGGAGGAACATGTGGGGCCCTGAACTTGAGCCCTTGCTCTGATTGCTGAACCCCAAGTCCTGGTACAGGCCTGAGTAGCCTGGAAGAAAGTGCACCTTCACTAATTGGTCTGCTAGGAGGTGGCTTTTTTCTGCAATTCTCCTTTGGAGACGGGATATCTTTTTCTAATTAGCACTGAGGCCCTTCAGTGCTCGCAGCAGCCCTGTGTGCAACCCTGGGAGGTTTTTAAACCAATTGCAAGATAAGTTGGTTTTCAGGAAGGGAAGAGATTAATGGGGCCACAGAAAGATGGATGTGAGCTTGGCGCTGCCGCTGCCTCTCTCCACACACGCTGTGGCTAGCAGTGAGGCCAACGGGAATGACCTTGAGTGGAGTTACATATTTTTCACACCTCCTACTAAAACTCAGCAAATGCTTGACTTGCTGTAACCAGCACAATTTTTCTTCCTGCAAAACGTGTTGGGATTATCACTTTTAGCCACACGTGGGCTGGAAGCACTTTGTAGGAGCCCCCACGAGCTGTAACTGTTCAAATCCCCATTCTTGGGAGGGAGCTGGGGGAATCAGGGACCCACGGTGCCTTTCCGAGAGCTCCCATGTAGAGACCTGGTTTCTGCTAATTAAGTCCAGTTTCCAAGACTCCATCAAAGCTGCCATCCAAATGATTTTGAAAGTCAGGAGGTAAAATACAAGTTTCAACCCCAACGCCTTCCCCTTATTCATCTTCTTGAACCATTTCAGGACATTGGGTAACATATGACTTCTTTTTTCAGTCAATCCGAGATATTATCTGCTGAAATAGCTCTACTGGTAGGGGAGAGGGGTTTCAAAATATGGACCAGATGCACAGCTGCCACCTGAGATGATGCATTATGAATTCAGAACTGTCATCACCGCCCCCACCACTCCTACCCTCGCCCCTGAGCACATATTTGTTCATGTGGTTTACACCTGTGGGATTGTGGCATGCAAGGCAGGAATCTGATTACTGTTTGGGAGACAACCCAGCCTCTAAAACAGATTCATGTATCTTTATTTCCCTGGAGAAACTTGAAATTTCTTGCCAACTCTTCATGTGGTTCAGCTGGGTTAAAACTCCAGTCCAATTTTTCTGGAATTTGGTACCAGTGACTGACTCTGAAGCTTTCATACAGTAAGTCATAATATCCGTCTATCTGCCTCCCATTCACACCCTGCATACGAGTGCAGTTATTTTTCAGTGCCCTTGTACATAGATGCTGTTATGTATTTGGGTTAGAAGGGAAAAGACAGCTCTCAGCCCAGGATCGTCTGAGGGAAAAGACTTTGTTTTACTCGACTTAGGGAAGAGGGGGTGCTTAACATTGTCTGATGAGAAATCTCCTCTAAGTAAATGCCTGTAGGGGGAAAATAATATGAGAGAAGAGAAAGAAAAACAGAGGGCTGTCCTGAGATGTTGCTGTGGGCAGAGAAGAGAGAAGTATTGGATGTCTGGTCAGAGATGGCCCTCTGCATAAATGCAAATTGAAAGGATTTCTGCTCACTAAGAACTTTACACAATTTTCAATAACATGTTGATATATCGGACTATTGCACTATGTTATAAATTCCAGGAAGGCAAGCATCTGCTTTGCTCATCACTGCACGGCTCATGCTTAGAAGAGTACCCAATAATATACTAGGTGCTCAATTAATATTTGTTTAATGACAGAATACTCCCTGAATATAAGCTGAACATCTAAATAACTGGTCTCCAGGATAAATCTCCTGTTCTGGCTGTAGATGTAAATGTGGAGCAAACTTGGTATGTTTCATTCAGGCCTTTGCTGTGTTGTATGCAGGCTGGTGAATGGTACTGACCACCACAAAGCCTGCCCTCCCAGTCTGGACGAGGCAGCTGCCACCTCCATCCACCTTCTCCTCCTGGAGAAGGATCTGATCCTGACCCAGGCTGGAGCTGAAGCTCTTCTCAAGCTAATTTAAAGGCTTCACCACTGGAGGAGAGATAGAAACTCTTCTATCCTTTGCCCTTGCTGTATAAGCTGCTGCCTCCATCATCGTGTGGTCTGGGTGTGCTCCTGGCTGGGTCAAGGCTCACCAGTTGAGCTCACTGAGAGTCCCAAGGTACGAAGTGATATTCTTGGCCTCCCTGAAGCATCTTGATTATCCCCTGTGGCCCTGGCTCTTGTCAACGGGTGATACCCCTAATTAGTTTGTAAACCTAGGATTCGGTCCATGTCGGTTTGATCCTGACACCAATCCCTTATCTTCCTTCATATTTGGGGGCTTAGATTTGACCAGCCCTTTGCTTTTCTTACCCTGTGCACACACCTCAACACACCACACTGTAGGTGACCTAAAATCTCAGTGCATACCTCTACAAATATGACATGACCTTAGAGAGGGTCCAAACCCCCAAGTCTTCTCCTAGTTCCGCTCTCATGCAATGGAGAGAATTATGAAATGAGGTGTAACTGGAAGAACTAGACTTGGACCGCTGTCCAGGTTTATAAGAAACTATTTAATACTTTCTAGGCTCAATAGCTGATATTAGTATGTATTGCCAAAGAGTCTTCTGTTATTGTCTATGTACTCTGAAAAGGCAGGCTTTTCCTAGATTTAATAAAATAAGAGGAAAATAAGAGGAAAATTTTTGCTTCTGCTTATCGCAGGACTCTAAGAATTTTTTAAAAATTCAATACATATCTATGTATTTAAAGAACAAAACATAAGTACTAGTATTTTTTTTAATTTGTTTCTTAGTTAAAGGTGGAGTAAAATTTAGGACAAGACCTAAAGAAATTCAAACACCAAGGTAGAAACAAATTCCTTACTCATTGATCCTTATCTGGTATTAATTGTCTTGTTTTTTTCTAACCTTGAGTATAACATTACTCATCGCAACAGACTCTCAAGTTAGGGTGACTGCTTCCTGGGCAGGCAAATAAACACGGGAGACTGAAGAGCAATTTGATGTTAAAAACATTTGCTGGGAAAGTTGCTCTCAAATTTTCATTGCTTTTGTTCTGTTACCAGCACAGGAATGTCACTTGCAATTAAAGGCTTCGTGACCCCCCTGGACGTTCCACTCTTAGCTTTTTCTTATTTCCCCTTTTATGCCTGTCGCCCAATGTCTCCCACCAACAGAACTGACTGGACCTCTTTACCTTCCCCCTGATTTAAGTGCCCCCTCTCTTCTGCTGTAGGAAACTTCCCTCTGGTTCTCCAACATCTAGTGTGCGTGAGTAGTCTTTGCAGCAAATTTTAGTGTGCACTTGAAATACAAAACTGCTTCTTATTTTGCGGTGACCAAGTCCCCAGCCTTCGTGTTCAAAGTCATGTTCAAATTCATCAGAACATGACTTTAACCCATTAAATCTGAACATGACAGGCTACTGTGTCAGCAAGCCCAGGGCCTGGCAAAGCTGAGCTAACAAGTTATTCGGTCTTATACATGCACTCGATATAGCCTTGTATGTGTGTGCAGGATAATGTGTACGGAAAATGTTTTAAAAAAACCCCTCACATTTAATACAAATTGTTAGCCTCTAGACATATTTCTCACCAGAGATCATTGTTATTGAATGATGCTAATTAGGCAAGTACCAGGTTTCAATTCCCTCATTCGCACAACAAGGGTTTTGAACTAGATTGTTGATTTTCAAGCAAGATTTCTAGAATTATAAGGTTTTTGAAGCATATCCTCAGTGGCCACAGAATTGGGTAGGTGAATTTGGGGAGTTGAGTGGGTTCCTACTTCATCCAGAGGAAATCTGTGTTTTATCTGTTTTATACATAGGTCTTCTGGGTAAGATTTAATAAAACCTAGTGCTTTACATCTCAATCATTTCTTTAAAAACCACTGGTCTAAATTATCTCTAAATTCATCCTCTTGCCCTAACCTTTCTGAAGACCGATTAAAATGATAGTGCTTGTTATGCCTTCTTGGTGTAGGAGCTGAGGGGTCAGGGCGGCCGGGGGCAGGGAATGGGGAAGCAAGAAGCCTTAAAGAACTGGATTTTAAGCAGAAAGGCTTTAAAATCCTAAAATATAGTTGGTCCACAAAAATGCCAATACTAAATTACTAAATATCTTTAGGTGTGAGAAAAAAATCTTGCTCTGTCTCAAGAAGCCCCCCAAAACCTCTGCGGAGTGAATATTTTTATTGTTGTTTAATCTGGAAAGCAACATTTCAGGAACTTCTAAGCAGGAACACTTCAATTTGTTCTGGAGCTTGAAGCATTGTTCTGCCTAGAAAAAAAAAGTGAAATGTCAGTTATACATTAGACAAAGTTCTCTTGCCAATTAAAAGCAAAAATATATATGTATATATATAAATAAATAAAATAGATCTGATGATTGAGGCCCACTTTCTATGCGGCGATGCAACCGCCTGTTTGCCTGGGTAGCTCAGCCTTTTCATGGCCAGTCTCAGCCTGAGCACACAGCTCCCGTGTCCCCAGAGCCCTGTGCCCCCATCCCCTCCCCCACCCCCCCAGACCTTCTGAGTGTTCATTGGCCCTTCACTCTCTGTCAGCCCTCTGTAGTACTAACTGAACCCTGACCTCTAGTGGTGGGAAGGAATTAGCAAGAAAAACAAAGGGGGAGTCTCAGTGAAATCCTGACCAAGGGAGGTTCCTGTATGTAAATTATATTTGAACAAGATAACATAAGAATAAAAATGTGCCTGGCACATAGCTTCCTAAGTATTTGGTACAGGATTTAATTAATTAATATTTCAGTTACATTTTATCACCAAAAGGAAACAGACTGGGTTAGAGGAGGAATAAGAAGAAGAGAAAGAGAAGAAAAAAGGAAAAAAATAGGACAGTCTTTTTGAAACATGGGAGAAAGAAAGTCCTGGGGAGAAGATTGAAGGAGAAGGGAGGCAGATGGAGCAGAACGGAGAAGGAGAGCGACACAAGGGCGAGAAAGTTATTCTCACACTTCCACTTTTCTCTGTAGTTGCTACTAAAAATCTCTCTCTCTGTCTGTCTCTCTGTCTTTGATGTAGTCCCTTAAGCCACAGGAAGCATCTAGTCATCTTTGTTTAACTTCGTATTTTCTTTTTTAAATATTACTTCATGAAATTCTCAAGTTTTGATTTTTAAGGGATAACTAAAGTTGTAGATTTACACTTTGAACCTGGAATTATCTGTAAAATGTATGAACCGTTCTCTGAGAGAGCACCCCTTAAACACATATTTATTGAAGCCCCACTGCATGGCAGACACCACTGGCCACCAGGTACGGCAGTGAGCAAAGCAGGCACAGACACTGCCGGCCTGCGGGGACACTCTTCTTTTCTTGCCTTTACTCTTTGGGGATTTAGGAATGTCTAATTTCACAACATCTAACATTTACCAGAGAAGTGGCTATATCTCTCTTAGCTATTTTGTTGTTGTTATTGTTATTTATTTATTTTTCATTAAAGTCAGGTATTGTTATTTGTTCAATGACTGGGTATGAAGGAAATTTTTAAAAAAACTAACAAAGCAAGAGCCCTTCTGGGTGTGTGTGTGTGTGTGTGTGTGTGTGTGTGTGTGTGTCTGCCAAGCTGCCCTCATGGGCACTCTGGCTCTTCTTTCCTCTGGCCGAAGTGACCAGGGTGGCCCACCAGGGCTAAATGTATGACTCAAGCTTTGTGGCCGGAGCAATAGCCTCTTATACTGAACAGGATGGCGTGAAGCAATTAGCCAGACACTGAGTGTGGGTTCAAAATGCTTCACCCCTGCTCTGAGTGTCACCAATGAAGAAGCTATTTAGAGTTTTCCCAAAGGTCTTCAGTGAGAATTTCCTGACTGCTGCAATTCAAGTATTAACTGTAACAGTAGCAAACGCCTGTTTACCACATGCCAAGCCTTTATTTTGAGTACTATGCATATGTGGACTCATTTAACTTACAACCACCACCCTGCAAAGTAGATAACTGATGAGGAAACCGAGACACAGAATTTGAGTAACACGGCCAGGATTCAAACCAAGCAGTCTGCATCCAGAGTCACCTTTCTTGGTGGCTCATTCTCATTGCTTTTCGAGGTTTTCACAAGTTGATGAAATTGGTGAGAGCAGGGAAGAGAACAAGGATTGCCTTGGTTTCAGACTTTTCACCACTGCTGCTTACTAACTCTGTAACCTTAATCACTTGACTCCTTTTCACCTCAGTTTCCACATTTTTAAATTAAAGGTGTTGGTCTCTTTCAGCCTTTATTCTTTTTGAGCCTATGGATCTTAAATTTGAAGATGCCTTAAATGTCATCTAATGCAACAAGGATTTTACCTGGGTGATGGTTAGAACCATCTGGCGAGTTTTTGAAAATGTGTAAAATCCTGAGGCTCCTCATTGACTTTTTGAGTCAAAATTGAGAGAACTGAGGCCTTGACATTTTTTTATTGTTGCTACTGTCACCGATGACCCCCATGCCCCCGCTTTGCCCACCTCCACCAGCCCTTGCCCCTCCTTTCACAGTAGAAGGCCATCACCACACTTGTCTGTGTCTGTGAGTTACGCTAATGTATGTTCTTTAGCTGATTCCTTCACCTTCTTTCATGCAGTCCCCTTCCTTCTTCTCCTCTGACAGCTGTCAGTCTGTTCCATGTGTCGATGCCCCTGTTTCTATTTTGTTTGCCAGTTCATTTCGTTAATTAGATTCCATATATAAGTGAGATCATGTGGTATTTTTCTTTCTCTGACTGGCTTATCTGATTTAATTTACTTAGCAGAATAATCTCCAGGTTCATCCATGCTGTTGAAAAAGGTGAGATTGCCTTCTGTCTTACATCTGCTTAATATTCCATTGTGTAAATGTACCACAGCTTTTTCTAATCTACTCATCTATTGATGGGCATTGGGCTGTTCCCAGATCTTGGCTATTGTAAATAATGCTGCTTATGAACATAGGGGTGCATATATTCTTTAGAATTGGTTTTGAAATTCTTAGGATACATTTCCAGAAGTGAGATCACTGGGTCAAAAGGCAGTTCCATTTTTAATTTTTTTTTAGGAAACTTTGTTATTGTTTGAATCTACTCTGAAAAGTCTGATTGTTTGAGAACCGTTTATTTAGTTCCTTTTCCTTTGGTGCTAGAATTTGCTCCATATTTCTGTCTCTTCTCTTTATTAGGGCAGATGTTAAATGTATCAAAATGTACAGAGAATAAGATCATAAACCCATCACTCAACTTCAATAACTATGAACTTATGACCAGACCTATTTCAATTTTACTCCCGCCCACTTCATAGAATTCTTGGTGGGTAACAGTAGCCCTGTTTCTCTTTAAACACTTCCATTGATGGAAATTCGTCACCTCCTCAGACTACTAGTATTGCTTAGAATCCTTTGAACTAAAAGCAACAAAAACCCAATTCTAATTTGACTAAGAGGGACCAGCCTTTGGGATGATACTGAAGTATTTCACAAAGTCCAGGAAAGAGTTGAGTGACCCACCAAGTTGTGGGAGGATAAGAGTGAGCCTCAGGAATATCCAAAATTCAGTACTCTGCCATTCTTGTTTTCTCGCTCCTCTCCACTCCTCTCCCCTCCTTCCCTTCCCCATTTTTCTCTCTCACTCCTCAGAGTGCTGGCCTTAGATTTCCTTTCTTGCTGTATGTCAGTTTCCTCTTGGTGAGAAACTCTTCCCTGGTTTTACCTCTTACAGTTTCTGCCAGAGGCAGCCTACTCTTCCTCACTCCTAAGTCCTCAAATCCCAGGGAAAGGACTCCCTGGCCTGAATTAGGTCAGGTGCAGCTTTCAGTGTGTTCCAGTAATAACCACGAGGAAATGGGAAGCAATTCCCCAGAAGTGCGGGTGGGGTTGCTAAGGTGCTAAAACACTTTTTCTGCCTCAAACAATGTGTGTATCCTATAGATTTTCCAGACCTCAGTGACTATTGGCAGTGTCTCCCCTGTAGAAAGCTGACCTCTCCCTGCGTCTAACATCTACCTTAGGTCTTTTTCTCCACTCTTAAAATACAAAGAGCAAGTCTATTTCTCCTTTCACATGATGTTATTTGAAAACAACTCTCAAATCCCCCACTTAATCTTCTCTCCCTCAGGCTAAACAGCCCTGGTTCCTTCAACATTCTCTGGCTTGACATGATTTTGAGCCCTTTCTTTATCCTGGTCACTCTACTCTGGATGGGCTCCAGTTTGTCACTTAAAAATTGGCACCCAGAACTGAAGCAATAAATGTTCCAGATGTGGACTGGCCTGCAGAGCCAAGAGCAGGACTAAGCAAGCCCCAGACATATATGCACACGTGCACGGTAGATGCAGCACTGTCAGCACAGCCGCAGTTTGCAGTCCTTTTCTGGAGCCTCGAAATACTCAATTCATGCAGGTTTGCAGTTAGCTGGATCCCAGCTCTCTTTGTGGGAATGGCTATTAATCCAGCAACCCTCCCCACCTTCTCCAACTCTTTTATTGAACCCCAAATATCAATTCCCTGGTTTTAAATGCACCTTTGTCAGTGTGGCCTAATTATTTCAGCACGTCAGATCTTTTGGAATCTTTATTTTGCTCTCTCAAATGTTAGGTCTCCCTCTCACTCTCTCAGCAGCAAATGTGATAAGTAGGTCTTCGTCTGGAAGCTTCTTCATCTTCAAAATGTGGAAGAGAACCAGTAAGAACCCTGAGACACACTACTGGGGATCTCCTTCATGCTGATGTGGTTCCATTGATCAACTTCCTTTGCATCAACCGTTAAGTCAGCTTACTGAACTACAGGTTCACGACTCCTTATTCACAGTTCTAAAACAAAAAACACTAAATGAAATTAAATTAAAAGCTTTCTTCTCAGTAAAATACTAGCAACCTAAATCTAACAGCACATGTAAAGGATTATACACCATGGCCAAATGGATTTATTCCAGAAAAGCAAAAGTAATTCAACATAAAAAATAGATCAATGTCATACATCACATTAATGGAAGAAAAGGAAAAGACTCACATGATCATCTCAGCTAATGCAAAAAATCATTAGACAAAATTCAACACCCTTTCATGATAGGAACTCTCAGAAACACTAGGACTAGAAGAGAACTTCCTAAATATTACACAGGGTATTTGTGAAAACCACATAGTTAACATCATACGCAATGGTGATAGTCTAAAAGCTTTCCCTCTAAGATCAGGATGTCTGCTTTCACCACTATTATTCAACATTGTACGGGAAGTTCTAGCAAGAGTGATTAGATAAGAAAAAGAAATAAAAAACACCCAAATTGGAAAGAAAGAAGTAAAATTATCCCTTTTTGCGGATTACATAATCCTATATACAAAATTCCAAAGAATCCATAAGAAAGCTACCAGATCTGGCAAATTAATTCAATATAGTTTCAGGGTATAAGATCAACAAGAAAAAATAAATTGTGTTGTCATACATTAACAGTGAGCAAACAATTAAGAAACAATTTTAACATTTCTTAATTTAACGTTAAGAAAACAATTTTATTTATAATAGTGTTGAAAAGAATAAAACATCTGAGAGTACATTTAACCAAGGACGTGAAAAACTTGTACAATGACAATTATACAATATTGATGAAAGAAAGTAAAGAGCACCAAGACTGATGTAAAGACAGCCTGTTTTCATGGATAGGAAGACTTAGCATTATTACTGTGGCAATACTATCCAAAGTGCTCTAAATATTCAACACAATTTCTATGAAAATTCCAACAGGTTTTTGTTATTTATTTATTTATTTATTTGAAACTGTTGAAATGCTGACCTTCAAATTAATATGGAATTGCAAGGGGCTCTAAATAACCAAAAAAATCTTAGAAGGAAAGAGCAAAGATGGGAGGTTAATAGTTTTCAATTTAAAAAACTTACTACAAAGTTACAGAAAAAAAATCCAGGGTAGTGTTGGCATAAACATAGGTATATAGACCCATTTAATATAATTAGGAATCCCAAAATAAATCCATGTTTTTGGCCAAATGATTTTTGTTAATTATTTCAAGTCCACTCAGTAGGAAAAGAATAATCTTGGAAGAGATGGTGATATGGGACAACTGGATTTCCACATGCAGTAGAATAAAGTTGGATCCATGCTTCACACCATGTATAAAAATTAACTAAAAATGGATCAACAACATGAATATAACATCTGAAAACCATAGAACTCTTAGCAGAAAACTTGTAGGTAAATCTTTATTACCTTGGATTTGACCATAGATTCTTGGATAAAAGAACAAAACAAAGGGCAAAAAGAAAAAATAGATAAATTGGGCTTAAGTAAAAGTTAAAACTTTTGTGCATCAAGGGGCATAATCAAGAAAGTAAAAAGAAAACCTACAGAATGGCAGAAAATATTTGTAAATCACATATATGATAAGGGTCTAGTATCCATAATAGATTAAAAAAAACTATTAAAACTGAACAAAGACAATAAAACACTCAATCTAAAAATGGATAACAGACCAAAATGACATTTCCTGAAAGAAGTTATACAGATGACCAAAAGCATTAGTCATTAGGGAAATGCAAATTAAAACCACAGTGACATTGTACTTTATACCCTTACAGAATGGCAATAATAATAATAATTAGTATTAGTGGGGATGTAGAAAAAGTCCTGTAAATGTGCCCATTTTGCTTTGGCCTTATGTTTTGTTCCATTATTGTCTCATGCCTAAATTTAAAGTGTAAATTTTAATGTCGCAAGGCACAGACTGAGGAAGGACACTGGTGACTGACCTTATGATCATATACAATTGGTAGAAAGAAAAAGATTTTCTTTAGGTTCACTTAAGAGATCTTAATGATAGAAAGAGAAAGAGAACAACATTTTGAGGGTCTTATAAAATTTACATTTCCCACAATTGTAAGAAAAATTGCCATGATTTATATAAATCACTTTATGGTTTACAAAGGTAAAAGGAAACCAACTCTCAGGGAAGTTACGTGATATGTTTAAGACCACATAGCTAGAAATAAGGGAGAAATGAGACCTCAAGTCCCATGCTGTTTTCATTATCCAGTGAGCTCTTGACCAGAGCTCCATTAACCCCAGGTGAACTCCCTGAAATGTGGATTTCTAAGCAGGAGGAGGTCTATTCTTTAACAGATTTTCAAATGTTTCTATAACTTTAAAAAAATTACATGACTTTGTAAAATAGAATAATTGGAGTCTAAATGTGCAGAAACTTTAATTACCAAGAATTTTTGGTCTTCAGTTGTAGAAGAAATGGCAAATACCAGGCAAATAAACTCATACTGGGGTTTTATTCCAAAAAGTGACATATTCAACTCTGCCCCCTGCACCTTGCATGCCAACATTAACAGCAGGGACTCTAACAAAATATACTCCATCAGCAGCCGGAGCTTCCTGGGTTCCCTCTTTGAGTGTTTCAGGTAACGGAGGTTTTAACACCTAAGTAATATGTAAGATAATCACACTTCTTTTTTAAAAGAATAAATGAGGTCCGCATGCATGCTGGTTGCTAAGTCTCCTCTGCAAGGAGTAATTGGATATTTATCAAGTTCATACATCTGAGAGTCATGGGGGACAGGAGCTGAGGAAAGCTCCACTCGAAGGAATGTAGACCTCCATTTTCAAGGGAAACTGGATTTACATAGCTTTTGGCTCTAAACATCTCTATTTCAATGTATTTGAATATGAAATATTCCTAAGTTTCTTGTGCTGGTGATATAAGCATTCTAGAAGGCTGTTGTACATTCAGTGCTTGTCATGAATGATTGCACTTCTGGATCTACTGAGATATATGCGTAGTGAAAGAATGACTTAAGGGATTTCACTTGATTAGTCCCAAGTTCTGTAATAATATTCTTTTCAAAAAGTCTTCTTGGGCATAGCTGAGTACATAAAACAGCTTTTTCTATCCTAGTGACTGTAATCTGGAGACTATAGGAATTTTGCTTTTATAACATAAAGAGAAAAGTTAGTTATAGCTTATACAAAGCTAAAATAAAAACAAGAACTCATGTTCAATTTCAATGTCATAAATGATAATAACTCAGACATTTCCCTAGGGGAAAAAAAAGATCAAACAAAGGGTGGCACCCTTCCTGGAGTGTCATTGACACTGAAGTAGGACAATTTGTTATAGAGCTAGTTCTTTGTGGAATCTTGTCTGAGCTTATTAAGAGATCACCATGATTATAAAATAGTCCAACAAACTTTAAGAAATTTGTTTTCACTCATATGAATTGATTTTAATCTTGCCTGTGACCTTTCATATGGCCAGGGAATAAGAAAATTTATTTTTCTTCATAATCAAAACCCATGGAATCCCAGGCTTATTCTGTACCAGGGACCATTGACAGTGCCCTCTTGTCTCTTCTGGCTGCTTCATCAGCAGGCAGAACTGCTGCACATTGATTAGCCAATAATCATTTAGTAGCTAACATAGGCAGACTTATTAGGGATTGTCAGAATATAGAATAATGACCACACACAAATCAAAACCATCTTGCCTATAATAAATGATAACCATTATAGGTTAGATCATGCTTTTATAGTAATAAATTTTTCTATCACATTGCCAATGAAGACTTTGAGAGAAAGGTCAGGTGGCCTTAAAGTCTCTGATTTAATTTGAGGTTCAGTCTCTGCAGCTTCATATTCTATCACCATCTCCAAAGCAGAAGGGCATTCTTTTCTTTTCCTACTGGCCTGACAACCAGGAATGCTACCAGCTGAGTTATAGGAACAGTGGAAGCATTAGTCAAGCCCTGTTCATATGGGCAGGTGGTAGGAAGAAAGGGAGGGGTGTATATAATCTGGGAGAGGGTTTCCCAAGCTTAAATGATTATTGGAATCACATAGTTTTTAAAAAACACAGACTCCTTAGCTGCAGAGTATGGGTTTCGGTGAGATTCCTGTGGATCCTAGTGTACTAGTTTTCCCTAGTGTCAGTTTTCACTAGGGCAACGAACCACCTTTACATCTCAGTAGCTCACACAAACACTTGTGCTCACGTTTCATGAGGGCTATGAGTCTGCTGCGGCTCTGTTGGGCATGTCTGGGCTTGACCTAGAAGCATGTGTATTCTCATTCCAGAACCCAGGCTGAAGGAGTGTCCACCAACTAGGACATGCCATTCTCATAACTGAGGTCTGAAGTTCATGGGGGTGCCAAGCCGAACCATGCCAACACATCTAAGATTTCTGCATTGGTGTGGCATGCATCATGCCCACTTATGATTCATTGACTAAGGCAAATCTATGGCCATGTTTGATGTTCATGGTGTGAAGACTAAACACCACCTATAGGAAAACATGGTATGTATGACAGGCTGAGGGTGGTGAGGGATGTAAATTGTGAGTAAGCAATATTGCTTACCATGCTGAAGAATATATAATTTTGAATAGCTCCCCACACAATACTAATGAGCCCCCCACCCCTGCTTTTTCTTGTGGAAAGCGTCTCCTTTTATGCACCTGATATGACAACTGAACATCCATTAGTAGCCTCTTCAGCAGAGTGGTTGTTTGAATTATGTAGCAGGTTCATGCAATTTAGTCACTCATTCCACCAGCAGGCACCTAACACATGATAGCTGATGTTTCTACAAGTCCTAGAAGCTTTCACAAAATACATTTGTATTCTCTATCTCATATGATATTTCTAGCTCTCTCATTAAATGGGTATTGTTACTTCCGTTTTTCAAGTCTCAAAATCAAGCTTGGGGAGATTAAATGCCTGATGACAACAAATCTAGAAAAGAGTAGACCTGGCTGATCCATGCTTAAGTCCAGACCTTCTTCTACAATGGATGTGATGGGTCCCAAGCCTTGTTATTACCATCACTTCCTCTCTAAAACATGTTCGCACGTATATTAGGACCCGTGATGTGCATTTTGATTAAGTCATTCATTGGACAATTTATTAATTTGTAGGCACTGTTCTATACACTGGGGAAACAGTATCAACAAAATTGACAAATATCCCTGCTTACAGTTTAGCCATGGAAGATGGATGTTAAACAGTTAAACATAGCAACTCATGTCCAAAAGCAACAATAGGAACATATGCCACATGCTGGGAGGAGAAGTAATGGGTTTTTGTCATGGTCTGAGTCGGCCATGGCTAGATACTTCAGGAAGTAAGTCCTTTTTAGGAAATGAAGAAAGATTACTAAACAGTTTTGCTCCTCAGACTTCACCAGAGGGCAAGCTATTTCTAGCACCTCCCTGTATCACTCCTGTTCTTCAAATACAAATAATAAAGTCACACTGAATTTCATGGCCTTACCCAGGTTTCTTTTGACTGGTCGATCACTGAAATTCAATTCTTACTAAAAAGATTCATGTGGGCATTCCAAAACCTTTATTGAGTAGGAATAGTAAAAGTAAATAAAAACAAGCACATTTTTCTTCTTATCAGCAGGACAGGCCATCAAATTTACCACATTTCATTTAGATCCCAGAATAAAGAACACCCATTTTAGTATCTCATGTTTTAATAAAGCAAATTCCCCTAGCTAGCATATTCACAACCTGCTTATTCTTAAGCAGGACTTCTTTTTCTTTGAGGAAAACTGAGGAAAGAGAATCCCTGTTGGATTCTCTTTTTATTCATTCACTTAACAAATATAAATTGAGCACTTACAATGTGCGAGGCATGCATCTATGAGCTGGACATATAGCAATAAATGAAACGAAGCAAATGCCTTGCCTTCAGAGCTTATAATCCAGCTAGATGGAGACAGACAATTAACAAAGCTGCTTGTTTGATGGAGGTGCATGGTGTCTTTGGGAGAAAAGTCCAGACATACCAGTGCTCTAAAGCCCCAAGGTCATTCGCAGGCAGGAAACAGCTGAGTGTGTCAGCACTTAGGCCTTATTACCACTGACACAGTTGTTAGGTGTGAGCCTTGGGCACGTCCCACACTGGCAAGTGGGTTGGGAGATGTTGCGCTCTAAGACTTCTGGCCCCGACGTGGATCATCTGTCAGGCCGTATTTCTGTCTAACTCTCAAATGTGGTTATGGGCCATCAAAAAGGAGTGGGACATGATCAATTGGTGCAGAATAATTTGTTTGAAGAGGCATCATGGGGCCACAGCTGGAAACAAGTACATTAAGAGTGACAGGATCTTGGCAGTCGCAGAGGCTGAGACTTCAAGTCTTGCTTTTCAACCAAACCAAGTGGGATGGCTGGGCATTCATTAAGAAGAAACAGCCTTCCTCACACTGTGGCTCGCACATTGCGTCACCCCCTGCCCCCCAAAGACTGGGGAAAGCAGGCCCGTGGTTCCAGTTCATCAATGTATCAAGAGAAGGGTTGGTCTGCTTTCACTATAGAAGTAGGATTTATTTTGAGAGTCTTAAAATTATATCATAAAAGCATTGATAATTCTGGAGTATGTACTCTATTACGAGTAACTTCAATCATTCAATAAAAACACATAAAAAGAAGAGAATTCCTATAGATACTGTGTTAAAAATCAACACACTTTAACCAAGAGTTTATTCTGTAAACTATATGCCTGAAATCTAGCCATTTACTCAGTGAGATAAATAGATGTTAGGAAATTGTCTCAGCAGCTAATAATTGCGCACTGCAGGCAGAAGGGTCCTAATACCGTAAATACGTGCAATACTTAATTAGATGTCATTGCTATATTCCTGCTTTGTGCCGTGCACCTTGCTGAGAGCTTTACACATTGACATTTAAGCCTCTCCAAGCTTTGTGAATTAGTGCTCTCATCACCCATTTGACATCCAGAAAACCAAGATTCAGAGAACTTAACCTGCTGAAGGTCAAAGATGAGAATCAAGCCCAGGTCTCTCTGGCCCAAACCAAGGTTTTCTTTGCACTCTTTCATGCTGACCCACGTCTTGTTTTTATCTTGCAGTGGGAGAGACCAAGGACCTGGCCACACTTCAGCTCTTTATTAAAGTCCAAGGGCTAATGGCAACCCCTTGAGGGTGGCACTTCAGGGCAGTTTTACTTTTTCAATTATGTACTATACAGCCTTTTTTCTTTTTAAAACAAGGGACACATAGTACTTTTGTAATGATAAGAGCATAACTGGTATTTTAGAGTTATTGCAACTCTTTCAGTGCCCTGAAAGTTTACTCCTGAATCTCCTGTCCTTCAACTGCCCCTTTTCCAGTGCTGTCTGATGTGGAACCAGGAAAACCTATGTATTGTTGGGCAGAGGACTCACTGTTTAGTCACTAAGGAGCCAGTGGCCTAAAGAGCACTTGGATTGCAAATGGGAATTTATGTTCGCAATCTTCTGAGTAACACTGCCGAAATGGGCCACACTAAGGAGTCATGGGGCTTTTTCACCTGAAGGCTTGAGAAGAAAGGAGAAGCCTCTATCATGGCAACTCAGGAATTCATGCAAGGGCTGGACCAAGTGATCCTTTGTCCATAAATGAAGACAACATCCCAGCCCTAAAACTGTAGTGAGGATTAAATGAAATGAGATATTTAGAATAATTATTGCAATGCTCAGCATATACAGGGTCCAGCAGAAGTAGGGCCTGCTTGACTATGGTTGGTAGGGTAGTAATATGGTGTAATAATTTATAGTTTTAATTTGAACACTTCACCTAAAATGTTATATGGTGTGCTTGCATATGATATTGTTATGTTACAGAATTACATGCTTATGATTCTGTAATAAAAAAAGTGGTGTTACTTGTGCCAGAGCCTGTATATAGTAGGAGCTCAACTAATGTTACTTCTGTCCTGTCACTGACTAATGGATGCTGACAAACATGAAGTCATCTCCAAGGAAAGAGATCTGTTTGATGCAAACCCTTCTATGCTCACATGCTTGTGTGCCTCAGAATTGCATCAAGTTGAATTTTATTTTAAACTTAACCTTGGTGAGTTACGAGTTCGCAGAAATAAATAGAGGCCAAAGAGGAAGCAGAGGAGGGGCATTTTTTTTTATCTCTTACTCTGTCCTGCAGCTGGGCCCTGAAATTGTTTGGTTTCAATCTCCCTTCCTATTTTCCAAGATTTTGTCACTTACCAAACACTCAGAAGTTCCACTGGAGCAGGATTATTCTGTGTGTGAAAACCTTCACAGCAAAGACAGTTCATATTTCCATACAGAGACTGCACTATTAGTCAAAACAACACTTTGGATCATTCCAATTACTTATTTACTTAAAGTGTCACATCTTCTTTCTATGACCATAGATAGTCTCTGGGGAGCATGACTTGTTTTTTCCTATGGCCGTTATTATATTAGGTTACTCGAGTTAACGTACTGCATCAGGAATGTTCCACTTGCTAAATTTTTTGAGGGTTTCTTCAATTCACTAACATATTCGTCAGCCTGATGCAAAGTCCACTAAACAACTTTTGTCATTTGTTCTCTTTTGTATTTCTTCCTTGGCCCTGATGTGGAAATGTCAATGATAAGGTTCGTTGGGGGCATCCATAACTCTGTCGGAGAAGTGCTTCCCCGGGGGGCAGTGTGGTTCAGCTTGGATTCTCCTTCAAAATGTCTAAAAAGCTGACAAAGACACCATTCTGATTCAGCTCACCCATTGCTGTGCATTTTCTCTCTTCAGAGAAGAAAGGAAAAGGTCAAGAAAAGAAAGACAAGAAGGTCTGGGAAGGAGTTGAGAGAAGACAGAGAAAACTCATTGGGGAGAAAGGAAGAGGTGGAGACAGGACAGATCAGAGTATCCCGAACCCCTGGAACTCTTCTTGTGATGTTGCATGGAATCGCTTCTCATTTTACCTGATAAACCATGTCCTTCCTGAGCCTGGTGACCAAGCTGCTAAGGATCAAAATTACCTGTAAGTAGTGAAGTCCCAAAATTACTCACATGGTATTCAGATTGGGAAGAAAATGAACTACTTTCTTCCTTTATACCTGAACTGATTTTCTTCATGAGCCCTTTATCTGCTTGAGTAGCAATAAAAAACAAGACAACTACAGTTAGTATAATTTAGTTTGAAATTAGTTCTGCCCCATCCTTTATGCAAAACTACTAGATTCATTAGTTTTTCTGTTCAGTTCTTCAGAGTTCTCTTCTCTCTGTCTTACTTCTCTCTCCAGGTCCTGTGGCCCATGGACTGGGGGAAGGGAGCCCCTGGATTTGCACTTGTGCTTGGGTATGAGGTGCCTGGTGTCTGCTGAGGAATGCTTGGCACCACCCTGTGGCTGGCGGCCACAGCTGGCTCCCGCAGCTGACATCTGTGGCTGATGTACTTGTGGTCTATTTCTGCTTGGTTTGCTCAGAGCCTGGGTGCCCCTCCCTGAAGACTTACTTCTGCTGCCCACCCCACTCTTGCTGGTGAAGACACCTTTTAGCCTTTGCCATACCTGCCACTTGTGGCCCTAGCTGTCAACCCTGCAGGCTCATCTCAGCCTCCATCCCAGCAGGCCGAGGCAGGTCTGTGGCTTCACAAATGGGCATTCATGCCATGTAAAAACAGGGAAAGCTCAGCTCTACAAGCCTGTCTTTTTCACGACCTGAATATCTCATTCTACACTCTAAATTATGTAGGGCCCCTATATATCTTCAGGGCCAGTTGTCTTCATCCAAAACAAAAAGTGGGTCAAAAATACACTAATCAGAAGGAATATAGGCACCCTTATGTTCATAGAAGTATTATTTATAAGAGCCCAGATCTGGAAAGAGCTTAAGTGCCCATCAGTAGCAGAGTGGATAAAAAAGCTGTGGTACATTTATATAATGGACTACTATGCAGTTGTAAAAAAGAAGGAACGTTTACCTTTTGCAACAGCATGGATGAACCTGGAGATTATTATGCTAAGTGAAATAAGCCAGTCAGAGAAAGACAAATACAATATGATCACATTTATTTGTGAAATCTAATCAACAAAATAACCTACAAACAAAATAGAACCAGAGGTATGAGTACATGGGATAGACTGACAGCTGTCAGAGGGGAGGGGAAGGGAGTTTTGGATGAAAGATGGTAAAAGGATTAGTCAAAGAACATATATGAATAACCCATAGACTCAGACAACTGTGGTGATGGCCAGAGGAAAAGTAGGGCAGGGATGGGTGGAGGTAGGCAAAGCGGGGGAAAATGTGGACATCTGTAACTGGGTCAATAATAAAAATAAAGAAAAAAAGAGAAAAAATCTTTATGTTCTCACTGTACTCTCCAAGCATCCACTGCTCCTCCTCATCTCATGGGGCTTTCAAAACCCAGAGAGGAGCTATTCAGCAAGCTGCATTCTTTCTCACCTCTCTCAGCTCATGGTTCCATCATCCTCTCTCCATGGTCTTTTAGGCCTGAAAGGGGTGAACTTTTCTTTGAGGCCCCCTTCTCTACATTGCATTAAACTATCCAATGTGTTCTGCCAGGGCTAGAGTAATGTAGAAAATTCTTGCTCTGTAATGCCTGCTTTGAAGACTATTGTTTTCCTGAAAAATCCTATTTTGGACATCAAAAATCCAACAATAATTTCTCCTTTATTTTTAATCACTTTGCAATAATCTTACTTTACATTGATTAGGAAGTCAGTGATGAATACCTAAAAATAAAAGAGAAATACTATGAATATCATTCAAAATATTACGCTTCTGTATCTGTTCTGAGGAAAAGACCAAACTACTGAAAGTGACATAGCTTCAGGGAGAAGGGAGGTCTTTCCACACAGCTCCTGTCTTGGTGGACCATGCCTCAGAATGGCTAATGTCTCAGATTGTTGTTGGGGTTATCAGGACAGCAGCTCCAATTCCATCTCCTGGAAACTGTGTCACTGCCTATCTTTGTCCGTCCAGATTCTAGACTATGGGGGCCACCTTCCCATGGGACAACATCAAGATCTTGCAGCTAAAAATGAAATATCTTGGGTCTTCTATCCATTCATCAAACATTTCTTCAGCACCTATTATGTGATATATACTGACTCAAATGCTGTCAGATACAGAAATAAGATGGAATAAAACAAATCTACTTGAAAATATTGTAGCCAAGAATTTGAGCCTCTCTCCCAGTACCACTTATCCAAAGTATCTCCAAGTAGAATTAGTTGATTTCAGTTTCATTTTTCTGCTTTTCTGAGGACTGAGAGGTAGTTAAACCTCATTCATTCATTCATTCATTCATTCATTTTTTTCGCTCTTCTATTAGACACTTATTGATTATTCATTATATGCCAGGCACTTTGCTAAATTCTGGGGAAGGTGAAATAATTAAGGTATTCCACGTTCCTTGAAGTGTTCTAGTTCATTAAGAATACAGACATTTCAATGGCAAGAGTAATATGGTATTACAGGAGTTTCCTTTACCCCCTGTCTGTGAACTCTATACAGGGTTTATTAGACCACCTGCAAGGAGTACCAGAAAAGGTGTGCTCACATTGGTGGTTGGTTGAGGGAAAAGGAGATCTGGAAGGAGACATGAAAAAGATAATGGCGTAATGAGACTTTAAATATTCAGTTTGTTTGTATGTCTGTTTTCTTATAAGCAAGCAAAGGTTTCTAGGCAGAGTGAGGTAAGCAAAGGCTTGAAGGTGGTCAACAGCATGAAGTGTCCAGGGAGCTGCAAGCAGATGAAATGAGTAGAGGGAACATGTGGAACAGAAAGAGGCAGAGGCTGGCTCCTTACGCACATGCCAGCCAGTGGGAGATGGGGCCATTTCTGGGTGGAAGTTTTCCTGGATCTTTTCACATCATACCCTGTAAACAACTATCAGCTCATAAAGTCAATTACAAGTGCTTCAAAGGAAGGCCATGTGCAAGAGCTGGAGAGAAAGGGGAACTGGTACGCCCATAGTGGACACTCAGGATCATCTGGAAAAATCTGACTGTGACATCTACTTTTTTTTGTCATGTCACTTATTCTGTATCCCTAACTCCTGAAAACTTCAACAAAACTGTATCCCCGGAGTGAAAGGCAAAAGTTTTCAGTACTATGAAAAATTTCCTAATCATTTATTATATCATTTCAAATCACAGTGACTTGTATATTATTTACCTAATTTTGCTTTTTACTTTAGATCTGTTATATTTTAGATACTCATAAATTGCTAGTACCTGCACACAGTAGGTCTTCTATAACTATCTACTTCCTCCACAAAAACTATACAAGGGAAATGCAGAAAATATAAATCTCCTTGGTTGTTTTTTTCAGATAGAACATGAGAAAGCAGAGGCAAGGACAGGTTAAGAAAGAATAATAATTAATGATTATTGAGCACTTGTATATACCAGACAATATTATCAGCAATTATGAGCATTAACTCTTTAAATTCTCATAAAAATTTTGTAATGTGAGCACTCTTTTAAAGATGAGTAACTGAGTCGCAGTGCCTTTAAGTGACTGTTCCAAGGTCACACAGACGGATAGTGACAGAGTGGGCATTCACACGTTGGCAGGTTGTTTCAGAGTTCAAACTTTTATTGACCACTCCCTCTTAGGCAAGTGAGATATCCATGAGCAAATATATGGGTAGTGACAAGGCGGGAAACAAAAACAAGATTTTATGCACACACACACGAACATACCTGGCAAAAAATAATTCATCAGAATCATTCTAAATATTGTGAACAAATGGAGAATTGGAATTAACATTTGTTAAGTGACTTCCATGAACTAAGCCCTGTGATAGATGCTTTGAAGAATTTGCCACATTGAATGGTATCAACAAACTGAGTCTGCATGAGGAGGTGAGGTCACTGGCCAAGGGCATGTGCTGGAAGTGGTGGGTTAGGTGTCCACCTCAAGTGACCTTATTCCATACCTGCTCTGCTCCCACCACTGCCTTTTATGGGCACACTGCATGGAGCTCAGAGAGGTCCCAATGATTCTACAAAGTCCATGTCAGGTTTTAGGTAAACAGGGGGAAAATGAATAAAAAAAAGGAAGATTCCCTCTGAAATAATTTTAGTTTATAATGGATGGAATCCAACCAGATGCCAAGTCCTAGCTCTGTATTTCTTTATTTTTGTGGGGTTGAATAACCAACAGGCAGCCTGCCAGGTCCCTCCTCTTTGAGCTCAACTTGCTCCAGAGGAAATGCCACACATGGAAGAAAGGTTTGAGGAGTGCTGGCAAATGACAATTTGGTTACATATGTCTGGGGGACAATATAAAGTAACCACTGAAAGATGTGGAGATCTGTGGCTTGGGCAAGCCAACTCTCACCCTGCCTCGCTCTCATCGTGACCGTCTGGTGAATTGAGACAGGCAGACATTGTTTTTGCAACTAATTTTTACAGGGCCCAGACATACTTAAATATCTGTTTACTTCTGTCACTTGCACGTGACCCGTGTCTGTAAAAACCAAGAGGAAACAACTTGATTCCTACTTCTTTGACCTCATTATTCAAAGCAGGCATGAATAGTGGGGCATCACCCATAAACAAAACCCATGCCTAGCAGTCACTGTGATCTGGGCATAACACGTGCCCAGCAGTTTCTTCCTCTGTGCACGGGAGGTAAGTGAGACCAACCCTGGTGTGCTTTGAGAAATCAGTGGTTCCAGGTCACCAGAGGAGACGAAAGGGTTGAATTTTTAAGAGCACTAGTAAACCAGACCTATTTGAATATCAGCATTCCATTTATAAATCACTTATAACCCCCAAGTTTCTCATTCTTCATCTGTAGTGTGGACATGAAAAGTGCCTGCCTCAATTGGTGGTGTCAAATTCTGATGAGCTAATGTATAAAAGAGCCTGAGCCTCATTCCATGCTAGAATTAGGGGATCGATAATGTTCACACTCTTTGTTAAATAAGTTATCTTGATTCTCTGTATCAGCAAAGAACTTTTAAGTAGGAAGCATTTAGGAAAATATGAAAGCCAGATGATCAGAATACATTGAACAGGACACTTGGCATTAATAAACAAACATGCAAACAAATCCGAAACAAAGCAAAACACTTTTACTGGTATTTGAAAGCTTCATTATTTTGTAAAAGTTCCCAAATTGGGTAATCCCCCAGAAGAAATCTGTAATGAGGGTTCTGGGCAAGGGAATAAAAAACATGGTTTTGATATGTGGCACAGGAACCCTGCACAGTGGTGGGAAGAGAGGGGAAGGGCACGGAGAGCTGTGAGAATGGAAGCCCACAGGGTGTTGAACAAGCAGGTTGAAAGTCTTTGATTTGGATTCGGTTTACCAGTCAGCCCTGAACTTTTACCACATGCCTTGTTTCGAGTCTAAAAGCATTTGCTGGAAATCTATTATGTGCTTCCCCCATCACTACCGCAAATGTCCTCAAGAATTGTATGAGCCCTGACCAATGAGGTTCAGTTGGTTGGGCATCATCCCACAAAGCAAAAGGTCACCCCATTCGGGTCCCACTCAGGGCACTGCCTGGGTTGCAGGTTCCCTCCCCAGATGGGGCGCATATGAAAGGCAACTGATGGGTGTTTCTCGCATAATGTTTCTCTCCCTTCCTTCTAAAAATAAATAAATAAAATCTTTAAAATTTTCTGTATGAAATTTTCACACAACTAACTCAAACATAACGGATGCTGTGACAAATCTTTTGAAAAAGACACAACCAGACACTGTTGGAGGACAAAGTGGAGAGTGAGAGTGGCTAATGAAAAGGACAAAAAAAGAAAAACAGACAAGTCTCTGGCCACTATGGGCTTACAGTCCAGTTAGAGAGACGAGACAAAAGGGTTAGAAAAAATTGACAACTGAAATACAAGTTAAGACTAAAAAGTTCCAAACTGTCCCTGAGTGTATGTATATATACCTCTCTTCTTAACTCTTTTTCTAATTTGTTTGCCAATGTATTTGTGCATACAAATTTGTGTTTATTAAAAAGGCTATTTTGGCCTGAATTATTGGATCAGAAGAAAATACCATTGTGCTTACCCAATGCACTAGAAAACCCTTGCTTCCTAGACTTGGGAAAGTATATTTTTTAGTTCTGTGCCTTGTTGCTTTAGATCTATTATTTAAAACATGTTGAATCAAGACAGAGCTGACCTATACGCAGAGGTGGTCTGTCCCTGAGAGGGGCTGCTGGGGGATTGGTGTGGGCACTGGAGGGAGGCTGCCTGGGTGTAAACTTGACTTTGCCACTCTCTAATTCTGGCACTTGGGGCAAGTCACTTAACTTCCCTGGGCCTCAGTTTCATCGTCAGTAAAATACACATAGTAATGGAACTTGCCTCATAAAATTGTTGAGAGGATTAAATAAGGCAATGTATTTAAAGCTTTTAGTAGTGTCTAACACAAAACAAGTGGTCAATAAAGGTATAAAGCACATTATGATCACAGCATCATGTTACAATGCTCATATTCTGTTTTATATACACACACAAAACATCTATACTTTTTGAACTATTGCAGAACCAATGAAATTGTGTCTGCTTAGAATACCCTCCTCCTTGCTTTTCACGTAACCTGACAATCTATGATTGATCCTTTAGGGGTCTTCAAAGATGCCTTCAAAACCAGGTTGAGTGTCTCCTCGGTGTGTCCTTGTGGCACCATGTAAGTAATCTTTCCAAATGAGTTCTGAAACGTGTTATAGAATGTGATTTCTGTCTTTTTGTCTATTTTTGTCGTACTCATCACTACCACTCCTGTACCAAGAGGGGCAGTTCCTTGAAGGAGAGAATTACATCTTGTTTTCCATTATATCTCCGGGACCTAACACACTGCCCCACATAATATTAAACACACATGTGTTAAACAGAAGGAAGACAGGGAGGAAGGAAGGAAGGAAGAGAAGGAGGGAGAGAGAGAGGGAGGGAGGGAGAGGTGAAGAGAGGAAGGGTGACCCAGAGAAAGGGAGGGAGGGTTAGGGAGAGATGTGGGAAAAAAGAAGAAAAAAGAAGGCAGAAGAGGTGGGTAGAGGTGCTCTGGTCCCAGCAGTGTGACATTTGAGTCTGCACACCCTCTTCCCTCTCCCTCCCCTGTCCCTCCTGCCCTATAAAGTGGAGGGAAGTTTGAGCAATGAGAATGTTTTACTTACCCCAAATCACCACTGGAGAAATCCACTGCATTACTGAGCACTGGTAATGGGTTGGCCCCATTTCAGAATATAGTGTTTTGCTGCCCCTGCCAAGCAGGCTTATCCACGTGGAGCTAGATGGTGCCTTTGCCCACACCTGTCTGGCTCAGGGAGCTTGCTGGGCTGTCAAGGGGAGAGCTGGGCATTGAGAAAGGCTGATGGGCTTTGACGAAAAAGAGAGCCGGGCACACAGGTCTCATTTATAATCCATTCCAGCTGCTCCTCTGCTGGGGGAAACTGGCATTCTGTTTTGTTGGCCCCTTTTCCATCAGGACAGCTGTGAAACCCTACTCAGTGAAGTAATCGCAATAACAACCACCACTTTGCATGTTAATGCCTTTCTTCCAAGGAACTCAAAGTTCTTTGGAGACATAACCTCATTAATCCATCCTGCATGAAGTGGTGGCTGATGGGGAGGGGTAGGAATTCTTACTCATATTTCCAAGGCTGGGGGACTAAGAAGGGGAGAGTAAAAAAAGGGAAGAGAAAGAGGCTTCAGAGCTAGGAAAGATAAGGGATGGTATCTTTTTCCCTCTGTACCCCACTCTGGCACAAAGATAAACACTTCATAGGACAACAATCAGTTAAATGTGTGAGCAAAGACACACACTGTATGCTCACCATCCCCCAAAAGGAAGAGAATTCTAGATGGGGAGTTAGGAAGTCTGATTTCTAGCCCTGATATTGACACTAAATAGCTGTGTGACCATGAGCCAGCCCCACCTTCAGGGTAGTAGTTTCATATTCGAGCATGTGGCCTTGTGATAATGTTGAAAGAGCATAGAACCAGAGTCGGGGCACTGATGCCTGCCTCTACAGCAGCCTGGTTTCAGGTGTATTACTTCATCTCCTGAGTTTCAGTTTTTTTAATCTTTGAAATAAGGAAACCAGACTGGATTATCTCTAAAGTTCTTTACAATTCCAATTAAAATAATGATTATAGAACTAGTGGGTTGGGAAACATCAGATCTGATTGGGCTTAGAATTTAGGAAAGCAAATAAATCTATGTCAGTTACCTCAAAAAATCAAAATCTATTACTGTCACCTCACAACTCAGTAGCTCCTAAATAACAATAATTTATAATTTTTCACCATCTTGTGATTTGCGTGAGCAACTGCGGTTTCACCTGGCTTCACTCATGTGACTGAATTCAGCTTGAGTTTTGGCTGATCTCTGCTGGAACACCTGCCTCACCAGCCTCCTCTCAGAGTGGTGGCAGTGCTCCAAGAGGGCTGACCTCAGTGTTCAAATGCTCTTCACACTTCTTCTGCGTCAAGTTTGTTGCTATCTTATGGGCCAAGCGAGTCCCATAGCCCAGAAACAAAGAGGAAGGTGACTACACAAGGACATCTTTATGGGCTGAATTGCATCTCCCAAAAAGATAAGTTGAAGTCCTAACAACCAATATAACAGAATGTGGCCTCATTTGGAAATAGAGGCTTTGCAGATATAATCAAGTTGAGATGAGGTTGTACTGGAGAAGGGTGTGCTCCTAAACCGGTATGACGGGTGTTTTTGTAAGAGGAGAAGTCCCACAGACACAGACAAAAAGGCCCTGTGAAGGCAGAGATGGGAGCGGTGCTGCCCAAGGCAAGAAACACCTGGGGCTACCAGAACCTGGAAGAGGCAAGGAAGGGTCCTCTCCTAGAGCCTTAAGAGAGAGCACAGCCCTGCCCAAACCCTTTGATTTCAGACTTCTGGCCTCCAGAACTGTGAGAGAGTACATTTTTGTTTCAAGGCACCTGGTTTGTTACGGCAGCCCTAGGGCATTAATACAGGCATAAACACTAGGGGACAGGGTTCTTTGGTGGCCATTAGGGTCACAATTGATCACACCAGCTATTTTTTCTTGCATGTTATTGATTTGTTTTTTAATTACAATTTATATTCAATATTATTTTGTATTAGTTTCTGGTGTGCAGCATAGTGGTTAGATGACCATATACCTTACAAAGTGTTACTTCTGATATTTCAAGTACCCAACTGGCATTTTACATAGTTATCACAATATTGACTGTGCTCCTTGTGCTAAAGGAATAAGGAATATGCTAAAATACATGAGAATGTATTTTACATTCTCATGACTGTTTTGTAATTACCAATTTGTAGTTCTTAATCCCTTCACTTTTTTTTTGCTCAGTCCCCAACATCCCTCACATCTGGAGACCATCAGTCTATTCTCTGTATCTGTAAGTCTGTTTATGTTTTGTTTGTTGGTTTTGGTCTTTGGATTCCACATAGTAGTGATATCATATGGCATTTGTCTTTCTCTGTTCGACTTATTTCATTTAGCACAATACCCTCTATTCCATTCATGATGTTGCAAGTGGTAATATTTTCTTTTTTTATTGCCAAGTAATATTCTATTGTATAATGTAGCACAGCTTTTTTATCCACTTGTCTATTGATGGACATCTGTGTTACTTCCATGTCTTGACCTGTGTAAATAACATTGCAATGAACATGAGGTGCACATATCTTTTCAAATTAGTGTTTTAGGTTTCTTCAGATATATACCCAGAAGTGGAATCTTGGGTCATAGGCAGTTCCACTGTTAAATTTTTGAGGACCCTCCATACTGTTTTCCATAGCGGCTGCACCAGTCTGCATTCCCACCAACGGGGCACCAGTGTCCCCGTTTCTCCACAGCCTTACTAACATTTGTTGTTTGTTGATTTGTTGATAATAGCCACTCTGACAGGCATGAGGTGTTCTCTCATTGTGGTTTTAATTTGCATTTTTCTGATGATTAATGACACTGAGTAATTTTTTCACATGTCTATTGGTATCTGTTTGTTCTCTTTGGAGAAGTACCTATGCAAGTCCTCTGCCCATTTTTTAACTGAATAGTTTTTGTGGTATTGAGTTGTATGAATTCTTTATAAAATTTTAATATTAACCCCTTATTAGCTGTATCACTGGCAATATGTTCTCACATTTAGAGGTTGTTTTTTCATTTTGTTGATGGTTTCATTTGCTGTACAAAATTTTGTGGTTTCATATAGTCTTTGCCTGAGGATATATATATATGTATATATATATATAAATCACAATATTTTATACGTATATATAAAATATTTCTAAGAGAAATGTCAGAGATTTTTACTGCTTATGTTCTCCTTTAGGAGTTTTATGGTTTTGAGTCTTGCATTATAAGTCTAATCTATTTCAAGTTTTTTTTTATATCTGGTATGAGAAGGTGGTACAGTTTCATTTTTTTTTTGCATGTATTTGTCCAACTATCCCAACATCATTTATTGAATTGACTTTCTTTTCCCTATTGTATGTTCTTGCTATGTCATAAATTAATTGATCTTATACATATGAGTTTATTTCCAAGCTCCCTCTGTTCTGTTCCATTGATCTATGTGGTTGTTTTTGTGCCAGTACCATGCTGTTTTGATTACTGTAGCCTTTTAGTATAGTTTGATATCAAGCAGTGTGATACCTCTGACTTTGTTCTTTCTCAAGATAGCTGTGGCTATTTGAGATCTTTTGTAGTTTCGTTTACATTTTTGGATTAGTTGTTCTTGTTTCATGAAAAATACCATTGGTATTTTGATGGGAATTGTATTGAATCTATAGATTGCTTTGGTTAGTGTGGACATTTTACTGATGTTAATATTCCCTATTCATAAAGATGGTATATGCTTCCATTTGTATCTTCTTTGATTTCTTTCTTCAGTGCCCTAAAGTTATCACAGTACACATCTTTTGCCTCCTTGCTTAGATGTATTCCTAGGTAGTTTATTTTTTGATGAAATTATAAATGAGATTGTTTTTTAGTTTTTCTTTCTGATAGGTCATTATTGATGTATTAAAAATGTAATTGATTTCTGAACATTTGTTTGGTATCCTGCTGCTTTACTGAATTTATTTATCAGTTCTAGAAGTTTTTTGATGGAATTTTTAGGATTCTCTGTGTACAGTATCATGACATCAGCAAATAATGACAGTTTTTCTTCTTCTTTTCCAATTCAGATGCATTTTATTTCTTCTTCTTGTGTGATTATTGTGGCTAAGACTTCTAGTATCACATTGAATAAGAGTGGTAGAAGCACAATTTACAATAGCCAAGTGCTGGAAGCAACCTAAGTGCCTATCAGTAAATGAGTGAATCAAAAAACTTTGGTACATTTACACAATGGAATTCTACTTAGCAAAGAGAAAGAAGGAGCTTCTACCCTTTGTGACAGTGTGGATGGAACTGGAGAGCATTATGCTAAGTGAAATAAGCCAGGTGGTGAGGGACAAATAGCATATGATCTCACCTTTAACTGGAACATAATCAACAAAAGAAAAAAGCAAACAAAATATAACCAGAGACATTAAGATTAAGAATAATCTAACAATAGCCAGAGGGGAAGGGTGGGGGACAGTGGGGAGAAGGGTTTTCAGGAACTACTATAAAGGACACATGGACAAAACCAAGGGGGAGGGTGGAAGCAAGGGAGGGAGGTGGGGTTGTCTGGGTAGTGGGGAGTGGTGGGGAGAAAGTGCAGACAACTGTAATTGAACAGCAATGAAGTAATTTTTTTAAAAAGTGGTGAAAGCTGACACCCCTGCCTTGTTTCTGATCTTAAGGAAACATTTTAGTTCTTCTCAGTTGTGTATACATACTATTATCTGTGGGCTTATTTTATATAGTCTTTATTATGTTGAGGTACGTTCTTTCTATTCCAACTTTGCTGAGAGTTTTTATTGTAAATAGATGCTGGATTCTGTCAAATGCTTTTTCTTCATCTTATGAAATGATCATATGATTTTTACCCTTCATTTTATTTATGTGGTGGGTCATGTAATTGATTTACAGACACTGTACCAATGTTGCATCCCAGGAATAAATTTCACTTGATCATCACACTAAGTATTTTAGTGGAAATAATTACATAAATGTGTGATCATTGTCCAAAATATGAGAAAGTACAGGCGTGTTCAATGGCAATAATAACCTAAATTCGTTACCCTTCCTTAAATCCATGGCCTTTGACATTTGACTTTAATTGACCACCACACCCCACTAAATAAATAGGGTGTATTTCCTCTTTTTATGACTTTGTAATGGTTATGTTACTTGCTTTAGCCAATAAAAAAAGAAAGAAGTGCCACTGTGTCCATTTCTTAAGAGGCCTTTATGTTTTTGCAACCCAATTGCCTATTGTCACTGCTCTATGTGGCCAAACTACCTAGGATGCTGTCTCTTAGTCCTTCCAACCCTGTCTCTCCCTAGGTATGAACACAGATCCATAACCATCACATTCAAAATTTCAGAACTGCAGAGAATGACCCCTCCCTTCAGGGATCAAACTGATACAAAGACTGACCAAGGCCTTCACTCTGGCTTTCTCCTTTTCTCCTCTAGGCACAAGTGTCCCCAACCCTTCTCTCTGGTGCCCTTCTCTCCCTTGCTGAGCATGCATAGCAGTGGAATTGGTATCTAGCTTTTTAACTTAAATTTCATAAATACAAATGTTTTTATTACCGGGATGTGATTGTACTATGCCACTTATTCTGCAACCTGCCGTTTTTTACCTAACATATCATCTGTGTTCTTCCATTACTATAAATACCACTTGTCTTCATTTTAATAGCCATACATATATTTCCACATACATATGGCATCTTATCTAAACAGCTTTTTATTATTGAACTTTCTATGTGTTTCCGTTTTTACTTACAAGTAGTGCTATGATTAACATACTTTTCCATAATCTTTATGTACTTGTTCAGTTATTTTCTCCAGATAAATTCAGAGAGATATAATTGCATACACAAAATATTTTTAAGGCTTTTGATACATGTTTATACAGAAACACACAATATTAATTTATACTTACCAATGTATAACTACTAATTTTTAATTCCTATGTAATTATTGCAATTCTTTAAAACTTCTGCTATGTGATAAAACAAAAGGTTTGTGTTTCATAGCATATTCTTCAGTCCCCTTTGAAACAACTGCTATACTTAGAAACATGTTTCTAACATTGAGTAGAACAGGGACAGCAAGAATAGAGAATACTAATGAAATCCTAAATGAGCTCACAGAAAAAAAATCAAGAGCAAAAAAGACTGAATGTGAAGTGTTGGGGAATTGTTAGTAATGGTAGTGTCCCATGCGTTTCTATTTGGCACATTAATTTAAAGTGGCTCTGGTGTGAATGAATTCCAGCACTTGAAGCCAACATGCTCAGAGAGATTGGAACTGTGGGATGGAGATGTCAACTAAGAGATCTGAGGAAACGTAAAATCAGGGAAGAAGATTGTCTCAATAACATAATATTAAATAGGAGGGAAATAGAGTACTCAAAAACTACACTGAGAATAGCCAAGTTAGAGATGGGCTTGTAGAGGGAGGAGGGACCAGATCAGCTGTGATTAATGATTGACACATGGGGTGGTTCCTGCGGTATTGGTCTAAGATGGGCTGAGTGCTGCAAACTGTGGACAAGTTCATTTAGTTTAACACCTTTATGTTATCTACAAAGGGTGGTGGTTCTAGGAAAGGGAAGAGATTAGTCTATCTTGGATGTCAGCATGAATTTAAAAAATAACATTTTATCTGTCATTTTTATTCAGTGCTGGTAGGAGTAAGTTAATTTAATCTCCTCAGAGGGCAGAAAATATATGTATGGTTTATATCACAGGTTTTAAATATGTGTATTTCATGCAACTGGCATTCTCACCACTAGAAATTCATCCTGATGAAATAATTTAGCATCATCCAAAGATTTAGCTAGAAGGCTATTCTTGAAACACTTTATAAATAATTTATGGTAAAATTTATATTCTGAAACTGCTTAAAATGATGATATAGAACTATATTTACTGATATGGTTGGATGATCATAATATACTATATTTTCAAAAACAGATAGAATACAATTCAGTATTGTGTGTGCACGTGTGTGTGTGTGTGTGTGTGAACAGTAAAAACAAGTACTACTAGTGCCTGAGTTTTATTAGCTCCTTAATTGTCTTTTTATGCTCATTTAAAAGAGTACTACTACAAGGTTGTTTGGAATCCTGAATTTTAAGCTCACTCTTTAGCTTAATCATTGTCTTTTCCAGAGTGCACTAACTTGGGGCATTGGGAGAAGGGTGGGTGGGAGTTGAAACTATAGCAGCATCTTGAAATCAGAATTATCACTTTCTCCTTCAGCCCATGTTTCTGAATTTGACCCAATGAGCTTGTTATTTAGAGTGAATCATTTCTCGTAGTTCTCCTTTGATATTTGGTTCCTAATTAGAGGAACAACACTTTAATGCACACATACAGTTTGTTAGACATAAATATATATATATCCGGACCCCAAATTTGGACATATCTTGAACTACACTCTCATAAATCTCCCCAGTCTCCATGTGAATCACGTAGAAGCAGAGAGATGTTTGTAGAGCACTGGAATTGGGTAGGGGTGACACCTAATAGCATATACCAAACATATCTGTATCTTAGCTCTGGCTTACACAGGATATCTTGTCACATGTGTATTCATATATAACTGTAAAGTATATTAATATGATGTCCTGAAGAATATACATCAAAAACATCAACAGTCTAGTGGGGGGGTTGTAGGCAATTTTTATGAGCTTCTTTTATCTTAATCTATTTATTCCAATTTTTCTACAATGCTCATGTGTGTTTTATAAATCATAAAACAATAGAAGTAATTTTTAAAGGTACTCTTAAAAAATACCATTTCAAACACCCACTCAGATGTGTCTGTTACTTCAACTCGAATGCTTCTATTGTGATAGATATTATGTTGGTTCTTGACTCCAGGACCATCAACTCAAGTACTTTTTCATTATATAGTAATTTTTAGGAAAAATAGGCATTTTTCCTGATCCAACCCATTATTTCACAATAAGCCCACAGAGGACTATTTATTGGGGGACTGATAATTTTGATGAGTAATGTGGAGAGAATAGGTAAGATATTCGGGTTTGAAAATACAAGAAAAAGCCTTCCAGAGAAGCTTGATGAAGCATTTGGGAAAGCAATTGGGTATCATTACAGGATTATAAGGGAGTTTTACAAACTAGATGGTTTGTAGGATGGACAGATTGATGGGCAAGACATTGGCTTAAAGTCTGATTTGGAATGTAATGTAATTGCATGCAGAGAACAAATATAGACTCTAGTAAAGACTGGAAGGTGGGTTCAAAGAGATAAGAGCAGATTCTAAATTTACTGTAGAAAAAGAGGAGGAGGAACTTGGCAGCAACTATGGGTTGACTCCTTCAGTTTCTGTTTAGTTTTTCCCCAACATTATAGCCCCTCCTACTTTTCATGGTACCCAATGGGCTGCTCCACTCTTCAGGTCCACCCAAGCTTGATCTCAGGAGTGAACTCCATGTTCACAAAGGTGTTCTGCCACCGTTTGGTCCAGTATCAATCCCACCTGACTCCTCAGGGATGGGGCATGGGTCTTTTGCTAGTAAGTAGTGAAAGTTTGAGTCATACTTTTGCTGAAGAGGATATTCTATGCATTTTCAGACATGTGACTAACTGGGCAAGAGGTTTTAAAAATACAAGTTGTAATAACCCAGTGTTTAGCAAGAGAGTTATTTGTTTTTCATGTTGTTTGGGGGTGGGGTGGGGGAACTGGGAGAAGGAAGGGGATTGGTTTGAAACATGGAACACCGTAAAGAGACAGATAGATGAATCAAGGTCCCTGAATGGCATTTAATTCCATGTTGCTGTTTTTCCTGGTCTGGTTTCAGAAATCCTCTGACAGTTGGACTATTTGCTTTTTAGTCATTCTTCTGTACTCATTTTACTGACAATCAACAGGCATTGCCTAATTCCACACTCGAATTAATAAAAAAGACCGATGTAAACTACAATGTTAAATATTTAATTTTTAAAATGTTTAATTTGAAGGTTTTTTGAACATTTCCAAAATTACACATAAGTAGTAAGAGCAGCAAATATATAAGGTTAGAAGACATTTAAGTATGTTCAGGTTTTAGCCAAAACAGCTTGCAATAACTGGATTTAAAAAAATCCTAATTGGAGGCTTTCACATTAGGTTCTAAAACACATTATTTTTGGTCCCCTTGTGCCTTGTTTCCAAGATGGTAGCACCTGGAAAAACATGCAGCTTGATTTTCGTAATAGATATGAGCTCAGATAGTAAGGACTGCATTATACCAGTTCCTTTGAAATGGGTGGCAGTTTTTGCTGGAATCCAAGTGGCTGAAATGCATGCTTGGAAATAGGAGTATATTCATCTGTTTGTGAAAATCACCAGGCATAGACTGTTTCCACCCAACACACTGTAGAAACTCGCAAGCCTCCTGTTACCAGCAAGAACTGAGGCCAGACTCAGCGAGAGCAAAGCCAGATGATTGCTGTTTTCCTTCTGTCTTTATTTTGAATACTGGACCTTGCATTACTAACTATACATTCTTTCCTAAGTGAGAATGTTCTCACAGACCAACAACAGTGTCCTCCATGAAGCAGTGGCAATTTCCACTAAATCCCTGACCAAAAAGTGTCCAGTGTGTTTTCACTTTTCATCACAATTTGATTAATTACCCCAGGAAACTTCACTTCATTCTGTTTGCTAAGATGAGACTGATTAGACCAGCCTTTGACCATTTGTTTCTCTACCCCTCTTAGTTTACAGTGGGCTGTGAAATGTGATAAGTTAATTCTTAAAAATATACTTTTATGCCATGAACAAGTATCTCCTATTTGACTTGTAGCTTCCACACAGGAACTTGGTATTGTTTATTTAAGAATTTGACATATAGCATTTTTGTTAGAAGAAATTGAAAAGAAATGTCCTCCAGATGACACAACAGCCCTATCAGTAGAGGGGTCAGAACTTGTCTCTTCTCTTAATATCTGTGTTCATAACTGAAGCCTTTTGTTCCACGTGGAAACTACAGTTTTCATTCTTAGCTTGAATTAGAAGTGCAACAGTGCTAGAAATGTGGTCAGGTCCATTATAACAAAATACATAAGCACCCAAAAGATGTCATTTGAAAGTCAAGTACAAAATTTTTCAGGTGTTTGAAAACATAACCTTTGATAACTATTGGGGCACATTGTGGGCTAAATGGAAGCGACCTTGAATTAATCCAAAAGTATGAGCTTTCAGACTTTTAATAATATATTTGTATTCCAGATTATAGGGGAAGTTTGTGTGTACTGTAGAAAGTATGGAAAATAAAGAAATGTACAATGAAGAAAATTAAAATTATTTTAATCCTATCTAAGAGACAACCACTTATAAAATTCCAGTGTATTTTTTGCGGTCCACTTTTATACAATCATATAAACATATATTTTACCAAAAAAACAAACCTGATTTCAATATTTTTTTCACTTGACTTACCACAAACATTTTCTCATGTCATTAAGCATGTGTCAGACACAAAATTTTCCATGACTGCAAATGTTTCATGACACGGGAACTGCTTCCTAAGGCATCCAGTGTTGCCTGCATTCTTGCTGAAATGCAGTGATCCAGCAGCCTCATGTAGTTGACAGGACTCTTCAGTTGCAAGAGATACAAACACAAGTACCCTCTCAATTCACTGTTTTCTGTAACTAAGAGCTCCCTTTAGACATCCCTGTCTTCAGCATTTCAGCTATTGCCTTCAGGTCTCTCTTTCTTTTCCTCTCCTACCTTTTCTCTCTTCCTCCCCCCTCTTTCTCTTTTCCTCCCTCTCTCTCTCCCTATTTTCCTTATTCTCTGTTTTTCACCCTTTCTCCCTCTCTTCCCTCTCAGCTTCTCTTTCCACCTCTCACCCCCCTTTTCTTTTTTTCTCTGTCTCTTATCCCTCACTTCCTCTCTCAACTTACCCTCTCTCTCTTTCTACCTGACCTCTATTCCTTCTTCTTTCTCTCCATTCTTTTGACTTTTCAACTCCACTTACCTCTTCTTGGCTTCTACCCAAGCAGACGAGGAATCTCCTTCCACGTAGAAGCGAGATACCACTAATATCTCCAAGCTTATACCTGCTCATAGATTGAGATCAGAGAGAGAGAGAGAAATAATCTTTTTAATGGTACCACAAGGCTCTGATTGTCATTAAAGGTGTTATATGCTCACCTCTGAATGGACCTGTAGTCAGGAGGATGGAGTGCTCTGATAGCCTAACTCTAGACCACGTCGGGATTACGTGCGAAGAAGTCACTTCCCTGATATTGGGCCTTAGGCAGGATGTTAGAAGAACTTATGTCCTTTCTCCACTGCTTTTCTTTCTTTGCACAAAATTTGTTCTTACTAAATATCAGCACCAGTTTAGTAGTGTGATGCAAGTCTTGCATTTCATATGCTATCTTCAGACAATGTACTGAGTGTATTTTGAACCATGCATTAAAACCAGCAAAATTGTTTTCCCTGAACTCAGAATTAATTGCAGAGTCATTTCTTGAGAAAACCATTTCTCTTTGCATTTTCAAACCTTGGGACTCATTAACATTAGTAGACATCAAGTGAATATAGCATGGTTCCAGGATGTTGGATAAAAAGTAGTGATGCAAAAACTTTGAAGGAGTACCAACACCTACAATTGCACACACATTTCATTTAGTGCTGCCACCACCACAGTGTCATGCTTCTCAGAAGAAGAGGCTAACACACAGTTTTCCATAACTTTTTTGCCAGAATGAGAGAGAGTACAAATCTTAGGTTTTCAGCTGCACATGATACAGGGATTTCCTCAGGCTCAATGATGCGTAGCAATCTTTTTCTTAGTCCTCTGGGGGTAGATTTTTGCACTGCATTTTTAAAAATAGTAGTATTTATTCTATTTTTCAATTACAGTTTAGATTCAATGTTGTTTTATATTAGTTTTGACTAAAAGTGGCTGACAAATCACATAACATGGAATGGTTTCAGAGATGCTAGATAATACGTTATTGAAACTTAAAATGCAAATTCTACAGCAGGTTGAGTTACCTTTATGGAAATGGTCATGGACATACAGATTTAAACTCAGCAGGGCTTGAGGAAAGTTCCTCAATTTTGTAAAGGACATAATGTACATATGTGTGTAATGTAGTCTGCAAAGATGGGCAAATAACTGTAAGAATGCCAGCTAGAGGACAGCTCTAGTAGTGGCATGTCAGAGCACCAGGGGCTTCAAAGAAAACAGAACAGGAATTACCAATATATGATGCCAGGGACACTTCTTCACAGAGACAGACCCTGCTATACTAACTCTGGATAGCTCCAATCCATTAAGTACTTCCATTGCCTGGAGTGAATGCTCTGGATTAAACACAATATAGCTACATGGGTGAGAAGCCAGTTATTAACCAGTGAGCATCCTGGGTAGTTGATTCCTCTCTGGATAAATTTCTTGAAGTATGTATTCTGGGAAACTGGAAGGTAGACTTCTAAGGAAAATCAAGTAGAATGCATTTATGGTCATCTGGAAAGGTAGAAGTAACCTCTATTTCTGTTAGCTTTTAATGAGGTCCAGAATGTGTCACTATCATACCAACTACCACTCTCTGTTAGAATCGTCTGCCCTCATCTCGGTTTTCTTTCTAGACTGTGTCATTCAAGGGCTGGAGTGGAGTCTTATCAATCTTGGGATCCTATAATCTAGAGGAGAACCCTATAGGTAATAAGTGTTTAATAAGTATCTGTTGAGTGAGTGAATAAATGCACAAGATGGAAATCTGGGAGACATACCTGATTCCCCCTTCTTCCTTATCTTTATCTCTGGTCTATCACTACACTCTCTTGAGGGAAAGATAGCTCTTTAATCTGCCCACTTTTCTCCTTCCCAACTGTCACTGCCTAGTGTCACTGCCTAGTCTCAGCCACTAACATTCCTTCTCTGGATTATCACAACTACCTCAGAAATACTTCAATGCTTCCCCTATTGCAGAGCACAATCCTCTCTTTCAAAAAGTCATAGTGAATTTTCAAAAATATTAAAATACCTCTACTGGCTTTTCATCCCACCCAGAATAAAAGTCAGAACCCAGCTGCCTACCTCTCCAGGTGTGTCTCCAACACCTCTCTCCAGCTTCCTCCCTCTGCTGAGTCATTTGGGCTTCTTTCTGCTTCTGTCACTTGTTAGGATCTACTCTGCCTCCATTTGTGCAAAGGCTCTCTTCTCTGTGATGCCCTTCTTCGATCCCCTCTTTCCTGGCCACTCTTGTTCATTCTGCAGGTCTCAGCCTATATGTCTCTTGCCCAGCAAAGCCTTCCTTGACATTCCAATTTACGGTAGGCTGGCCTATTAGTCTCTCTCCTGTCACCTGTCCCTTTTCCTTCATAGTCCTTACCAAAATGTATAAGTATGTAGTTCGTTAATTTATTCAATATATATCTCTGCTACCAAATTGTTGGCTTTTCCTTGAGGGCAAGTATCATATCCATTGAGCTCACTGCATCAGATGTTGCTCATTACCTCACACCCTTTCCACCTCAGCTCACAGCTCTCTTAGTGTTCTACAAGGTTTCAAACTGCTCTTTAATGACAGTGCTTACCTCAAAACTGCAGCACACACACTTCAGCTTCCTGCCCGGGAGCTTTCCTCACACTCCCCAGAATGGGGCATCTGCAAGTCTGCTTGGCATTCATGCCTATACAACCCAGAAGTGTGAAATATTAATCCTGTATGGGGTGACTCCCAACCAAAGCAGGCCAGAGTCAATGGATAAATGCTTCTTCCTCTGAGCCCTCTTATACACTCCCCAAACTGTGCCAACAGTACTGGACATCATCATCTACCCTGGTGGCCAATTCTATAATGTAGCTTTAAGTTGGCTTTCCCCTGTCTTACTTTTCTTGGTTCCTCACTCCTACTTTCTAAGATCAGATTACCATCAGGATGCAAGCTGTAGTCTCCAGCTCAGTTTTAGGGGAAACCCAAGCTAAGACAATCATTGTACACCAACTGCACAGGACAGTACCTGGCTAGATCAGTTATTCAATAACTCTTTTTAAGTCAACAAATAAGCAAAGTATAAAGAAATGATAAGCCGTGACCAGTGTGGCTCAATTGCTTGGGCATTGTCCTGCATAAGGAAAGGTCATGGATTTGGTTCCTTGTCAGGGAATATGCCTGGGTTGCAGGTTCAATTCCTGTTCAGGGTGCGTATGAGAGGCAACCGATGGATGTTTCTCTCTCATGTCGTTTCTCTCCCTCTTTCCCCTCTCTCCAAAAAATAAATAACTAAAAACTTTAAAAACAGAAATAAAAACGACTGAAAAAACTAAGAGGTAAGAGAAAAATCAGGAAATAAAGATGCCATTAACATAATTTAGTACAAGAAAATTCAGGATTGCTTAAATTTACCAATTTACCAATCCAGCAGAGACCCTTACCACAACATGATGGTCAACTCAAAAATGTGATTTCTTTTGAAGTAGGTGAATTCCCACCAAACCTATCTATTAATCCTCTCTACCCAGCTTGAGATAGCTTGGGACAGTGGAACAAGAATGAAGTTTCAAACTGGACCTAACTGGGCCTGAGTCTCCACATTGCTACTACTTTCTACCATATGACCCTACCAAGATCTTCAAGGTCCAGTTTGTCTATTAATAGGAACATGAATATTGCCTTCTAGAATTGTTATAAATAGTAAAAAATAGGTCCTCAGAAATATTGATTTCCTTTCCCCAAAGTATCTACCCTGTTTTCCTTTCATCTCCAGTGAAACATATGCATTATATTTGGAAATTTGTTTCTAAATTTGTGATGCATGGCTCTGATCTGAAAACTTGGTTCAAAAATCTTATAATTTTATCTTCACAGTTTCTGCACTTGCAGTTTACCAGCCAGCTGTTCCATCATTTGAAAGAAAATCTTCCTTAAGTAAAGAATGTGGGCCCCTAGGGACAGCACAGTGTGTCACAGGCCCTGATAAGAAGTGTGTGGACACAGGTGTCTTGTGAGCCTTCAGTTTACCACCTATCTTTTTGCCTGCTGTGCTGTACAAGGTCATAGATCCTTGTGAAAAATGCTTGCTCTATTAATCATCTTGGAAGACTTCTCCAGACACAGTTTCAGAAGGGATGCTGTAAGTTTTGTCTGCACAGTGCACCTTGGGAAAAGAGTTTCCCTTCTGGAAAGCAATCTTGCCTTTAGCCAAGTCTTGTCTTTTCTGTTTTGGTTTTTTTTAAAGCAGTGGAATTATTGCATGTTCTGAAGGTGTTGGGAGTCATAGCCACCCCTTTGGCATAGGCATGTTTGTGTACTTAGGAGTTATGTGCCCAATTAGTGGGTTTCACATGACTGCTGGTGTTGGCAAATGATCTACACCCAGCTGGTGCTCAGTCTTTCGGGGGAACAGTGGAAGGTTTAACTATTATTTGACATGGACTCACTCAGCAGAGACAGTGGTATTATGGAGAGCCATATGTCTAGAACTAATGATTAGACTGACCTGTAATCTAGATAGTAATTTTTATGCTCACAATTACACCACAGAAATAAACAAAATGGGACTGATTCTTCACACTGTATTGCTTATGATGGGAGCTGGATATGTGATGCTCTCCTCTCACTTTTTCATTTGGACTTTATAGCTTTTAGATCTTCAAACACGGTAGAGTAACTTCTGCCCATCATTTGAATGTAAGCCGGTCTTACCTGCTTATGTTGCCATTCAGTAGGGAATCACTTTGTGTGTGCAATGGTGAAGCGGAACCAAGATGATAGTAATTCCAGGGCTTGTCTGTCTCACATAAAGTTTTCATCTTTTGCCTTTTCCACTTGAGCCTTCCTAGTGCTTGTATGACCTAATATTTTATTCCTCACAGCCAACTCTTGAGAGTAATGAGGAAGAAGTCTTAATACACATGCCATTTGTTCATTAAGATTTCTTTGTTGTAAAGGTAAGATCTTTTTTGGGAAATCATAATACCTGTGATATTTCATATTATTTGAACAAATCTGTGTCCTTAAATGAAATAAGGATTTATTTCTATAGTAATTCTCACTTGGGATGAGAAAGAAGTGATGAGCAATGTCCCACTGGGAGAGACCCCCCCAGACACCATGCGAAGACTACTATGTTCAGTGAAAATGTTTAAGGCTCTGGGCTGTTTCCCAGTGAGATCAGACCAGAAAAGAAGAGTGCAGGCTGCTTCGGAGACTGTCTGGGGGATCTTTATGAATGGCATCTGCAATAGATAGGTATTTCTTCCCTCCCAGATTCCTACTCCTGTGTATGTGCAGGGTTTATATTGAGTCATTTTTTTAAAGAATTAATGTGGGTGTCGTAGTCAGTGATCTGTGGTCTATACTTTCACAATTAGTTAGTCCCAAAAGTACTCTAGGCACAGCTGAGCCCAGATAGTCCCTGGACTGACTTAGCTCTAAGCCCATTTTAATATGCCTTCTCTCTGGTACCACTGCCTCACTTAATTCCCACAACCAGCTAAAAAATCTTTCAAGGAAGAACCATCGGTGAACAAAAAGAATAAGGGAAGTAGAGACCAACTTGTAACTGGGGTATTTTGATAATAGTACTAACACACTGTTTCCCAGACCCAAGCCATATATAACGAACTCTCCTGCAATGGACAGTGAGCATCTGCTAAGGGCCAGGCACTATATTGGGTTCCAAGCAACAGAAATATAAAAGAGAACAAGTTTTTACACTGTATCAGAGGAGATTTCAGGGACAGAAATGTCAACAGTTTTTCTTCATACAATGGCACTTAAGCAACTCTCTCAAACAAATCCTGGAGAAGGAGTCCCAGGGAAGCCAATCGTTCAGAAGGAAGAGATTGGTCTGTTAGAAAAAAAGAGAACATAGTTATTCTGAGAAGAACAGCTCTGATGAGCAAAAGCATGGAGGTGTGAAAAATTCTGGCAAGTACGGAGAACTGGATAGTGTGGTGCGCCTGGAGTGAGCCAGAGCACAAAATGAATTTCTTCGTCAGGCAGCTGCAAAAACATATTTCTAAACTAGATAAATTAGGGAAGATTTATTATAAAGAGGTAGGCATATTTTATAGAACACCGGAGCAAGAGGCACAAATAAATAAGCTTACGAATAAAAACAGCATCAGGAAACAAAGCTAGAGCCACCCTGTCTACCTCTTTTTTTTCTCTTTATGGGCCATATCTCACTTATTTCTACAGCCCAGGTAATCGATACACAATTCTAAATTGATTGTTCTTTCATCTGTTCAACAGGAATGGATATGCTCATCCTCAATGTTCAGTGTTTTCCAAGATAGTAGGATGCAGACCAGGGTTGGCTTTATGTATAGAGACCAGTGCAATCAAATGGCCTCATGTTTGATTTAATGCACTGCTGTGGCCATTTTGCAGTTCTGAATATTTTTACTGAACTTCTCTTTCGTCAGTCAAGTCTGATGGGACAATGGAACATTCACATGAGTAGTGAAGATACCCACAGTTCTTTGCCTTCCCATTCACACATAGTATTGGAGAAACTCCATGAGCACAGAATTTTTATGGCCCACAAATGTGTGGGCTTTCAGGGAGACTCAAAGCTAGTATAAAAAAAAACATGTTACTGCTGCTACTCAGTAAGGTGGGGAGATAGGAGGTGCTTTGTTTTGTTTTGTTTTGTTTTTCATTTAAACGAGAGCCAGGACCAAGAAACCCTTCCACATCCTTTCTTATCCATGTCACTTCCCTGTATTAGTCAACCACTTAATTCTGAAATGATGGCATGAAGGAAAGAGGAAAATAGAACAATGTATACAGTTGACATTTGAACAACACATTTCAACTGTGTGGATCCACTTCTACACAGATTTTTTCCATAAATGGGCAGATGATCCTCTGTATTTCTGGGCTACACATCTTCGGATTCATCCAACCTTGGATAAAATACATTATTTTTGACCTGAGGTTGGGAATCCACGGATGCAGAAGGCCTACTATATGTATTGTTATACCATTTTATATAAGGGACTTGAGCATCCATGGTGGGGCCTGCGGTGTCCTGGAACCAATGTTCCAAGGATGTGAGGGACTGTAGTCGAGGGGATTTTTGATTGTGTGGAGTGGGGGTTGGTACCCCTGCATTGTTCAAGGGTCAGCTGTAGTTCCCTTTCCTTTCACTCCTTCCTTACTCATTAGTAAGCTGAAAGCAGAGAGTGTCAGTAGAATGCATTGAGAAGTGAATTAAAGCTGTTGAGTCAGTTTTGTACAGCATTTCCACTCCTGTGGTAAGAATGGAATTACATACATGCACATGTACAAGTGAAGAAATGTGAATTGTCTAATTTGGGTGACTTTGCATATGAGTTAAATGCTCTTATATATGCATTTAAAACTGGCATTATGTGATATAAGGATAAAAGGTAAAATCCATGCTAGTAATTTACAATTTCAGCTTTTTTTTACTGACAATGATATTAAATAGCAATTAAAAGACAAAATGGCGAGTTGAGAGAGAGCCCATTGGAGACAGTAAAATGTTTTATAACTTAGTACCTTCAGCAACACTCTTTTCCAGATTTTTGAACAAAACATTGTACATATTCATTTTGCACTGAGTTCTACAAATTGTGTAATCAGCCCTGTTCTAGAGATGAGTGGGTGTGTGGACAAACAAAGCAGAAAGGGTGCCTGCCTATGGTAATGGGGCTCCCTTTGCACTGGGAGAACAATTAAAAATAGTAAATAAATAAGCAAACAAGAAAACATCACAGTTTCGTAACTGTTTTGAGGAAACAAGCAGGGTGACATCATTATTAAGGGGAGGTTATCCATAGCTTGGGTGTAAGGGAAAGCCTTTCCAGGGAAGTGTTCTTTTAGCTGAGACCTGAAGCAGGAGCAAGTAAAGGATTTTGTTGAAGTGAAATTCTCTTCTTCCTACTTAGACTATTCTACATTCTCCAGTCAGCCACAAGTCCAGTTCCCTACACAGTTCTGCAGGTGATGGCTGAGTCCTTCCCAGGCTCCTCCACTTCTCTCCACTGTGCCTCTGTCCCTGGGTGACCCTCCTCAGTTCCAGAGACTTTTGTCATCCAAGCTACCAGTAGACCAGAAAAGGTTGAGGGGAATAACATGAGGTGCACCTATTTCTGCCCCAAGAGCCTTGAGGAGCTCAAAAACAATCCCTAGAGGAAAATTTCCCTTTTTCCAGTAACTCCTGGGAAAAGCTGCCTGACCAAACCTCCTGCCTTTGTTAGTCATGCAAAGAAAGTCACATCAGAAGGAAGGTGATTTGAACAAGGCCAGATGTTTCATTTAAAACCACTTCCAGTCATAGTATTTGAGCATTTTTTTGCAGTCATTTCTTTTTATGCCATGCAAGTGCTCAAAAGTGGTCTAGGGAGACAGCGTGTCCTAAAAGATGACAATTGCAAATGGCAGCAAATAGCAAACACGATAATAGCTCGTCGTGTTTAACACAAAGTTACAGTGAAGGCAAGCTATTTAGCAATAAGCAGATGTGGACTAAAAGGTAGATTGCAGAGAGCTAAATGTAGGCAGGTCACAAAGCATTTTGTCATCGATTATAAAAATACTACCCGCAGTAGAACAAATGCAGTAAACTTAATATTTCAAGAAGGATTTAAAAATGTGCAAGGTTTACGCTGTGGGTTTTTTTAGAGGCAATTGATATCTCAGTCAGAAGAGTTAAGAGTCTTGCGAAGTGAAGCACGGTGCAATTATGTAGAGGATTTTAAGCTAGGTTTTATTTTTTTCCAGGAAGAATGCTGCACTTGGCAGCAATCTCAATTCCAGCTCACAGAAGTCAGTAAACTGACGGAATAGCAGGGGATCCTACTAGAGAAGCTAATTGCTATGTCAATTTCTGTCAGGACCACTTGAAAATAAATCCCTCTGTCCTATTTGCACTGTCACTGGAAAGAGATCTAGGTTGACAATTAAAAACCAAACAAGTAGGAGCTAAAATTAGGCATTTAGGCACAGTATGTTTTCATTAACTGATTGTTGAATAAATGAAAGGGTAAGGTCTAGAAGTTTAGGGTGTAGGACAGTCTTTTGGACTGGGTGATGGGAACCCCAAATGTTTTACAATGTCATAGTCATAGATTCTTACACAAGCATGTACATGTATACATCAATATCTAACATACATGAGCCAGTAAGTCCTAACTACATTCTCATTGTGAATTTGAGGTGTGGTCTACACACGGGAAGGATGAATTCACTTACCAATGGGGCACCTGCAGTGAGATGGGGAAAGAAGTGACACTTTATTGTAGTCAGTAGCCCCAGCTGGGGTGCCAGACTATCATGGCCTCATCCTGCAAAGGTTCAGACCATGACCTTTGTGGGCAAGTCCACTGTGGGATGTGATGCAGCAACTGATTCCAACTGTGACTGTTCTCCAAGTCAGTCCCCACAGACATGGCCAGTTTCTGAGATATTTGGAAGCAGTTAAAGCAGCAGGGGCAGACGATGTTTATTTTCCTGCTTGCAGAGGGGAAAACTTGATGATGAGATTTACTGAGCTGCTTCCTCAGATCAAGGACTTTTGGGAATTGAAGGACTAAGAAACCCAAATTGTCAGAGTGCTTGTTGATCACATCGTGGTCCTTTCTTACGGTTGTGACAAAACATGGAAATACATTGAACTTGAAATTTCAAGCAGAAAAAAACCCAAGGAGCATCACTCTACTCCAGAAGCGCAGTTAAAACAAATAAAAAATAAATCAATACAAAATTTGAAGGATTGTAGAAGTATTGATAAGAACAAAGTTGCCATTATAGAAGTAGTTTGCCAGCTTTGGTGGATTAGAATCATAATTTTAACAAATGAACAAAGATTTATTCTGAAAGGGTAGCAAAATTTAGGAGCTTCTTGTAGACCTAAAAGCAAAGCAAGGTCCCAATAACTATTTTCTTAATAAGTATGTGAATCTAAGAGATGACTTTTCTACTCTGTGTCAAACCTTGGCAAATGTTGGATTCCCCTAGGTCTGTTAAAATGCGCTGTGTTCCCTCATGCTTCTGAAGACCCAAGCAGAGAGTCACCATCAGTGCCACAGACCTGGAGTTTAAATTAGCATGTGTGTCCTTACCATGTATTAGAGATGATTCATTATGTTAAAGGTCAGCATTCTCATAAACATGTTCAAAATGTACCAAAGATATAATTGGGAAAATACTGGGTGTACAGGCAGGAAAAAAGGGATTAAACTGTTGTTTTTTAGAGAGACTTTAAAAATTATTACTACTGTTTTTAAATATTCCATAATTTTTAATAGCTAATGACTTCTACTGCTGTTCTCACCTACACCCATTGAGATTTTTAATCCTGTGTCTGATTATTAAAAAAAAATCAGATTTTCTAGCTCTAAGCCATAACATTTGCCGAAAGTGAACCTTGCCTTAGAATTCACTCCTTATCCTCTGAGGCTACTTTGTGCTCCCTCTGGGTAAGTTCAGAGGTAAGTTCAATCTGTTTATCTTTAGCTTTTCCTCACTGGCAGACCAGTGCACACACTGGCAAAGAGATGTGTGCCACCTCACATTTCATGGAGGACTTCACCCTAGTCTCAAGAGTCCCATGACCTTTGTGACTCAGTCATTTATGCTCTATTCTCTTCCACACTCTCAGGATCCAGGATACTGGAGAGTGACTTAAATGGCCAGTCACTGGCTGGTTCTGAGAAAACTTCCAAGAATAACTGCCACAAAACTTTTTAACAAAACTATGAGTTATAAGATCTAGGATGTTGCCCATCAACCAAGGTCTAGAATGGAGACTACAAACTAGTGACCAAATCATCCCACAGGCATGTTTTGCTTGGCCAGGCTGGTGTTAGCCTGCTGAGTGTTTAAGAAATATTTAATTAGTTCCCAACATTTGAAAATCAGAAGATTTCACGTAAAAATCCAGATTTCTGGCATCACTTGATTTGGTAGCGTGGAGTCTGCATTCCCACCTGGTAATAATTGGCTGCAGTTTTACAGCAGTGCCCCAACTCAATGGGGCAAGCCCACGGCCATTCCTCATATTCTGTACCACTCTACACCAGACCTGCTTCACTCATCTTCATAGCATGCCTGGCTCACAGAAGTTTTTGAGGTTGGCATCTTTACTTTAGAAATATAATGCACCTAGCATTATGCTAAGAACTGTAGGGAAAAACAGGGGAAATTTAGTGTTTATAGGCCTTCCTGGGTTATCATATCATCTGGTTGGAAAAAAACAAGAACAATGACAACACTAATAAAGACAATTTATGGATCACTTAAGGTCACTTAAGGTCTTAATGGTGAGGTATCAAGCATAGAAGTAGTCTGTGACCTACACAATGGCTCATTCACAGAAGCAATGGCCTAGAAGAACCAACCCTGTAGGAGACCAGTTGAAGAGTCCAACAATTTTCCCAGTTAATGGCATGAAAGTGTATCCAACATTGAGTTTAGAGATTATTCCTTGTATTTATCCACTATTCCTTTTTTCAATAAATATCTATAAACTGGTGGGGAGGTCATACAGGTTCATGACTCAGATCTCTCTCCAAGTGAATCTTCATGGGCAGCCTCATGGATGAACTATAGAGCCAGATGTTGCTCCTTTGGAATCACTGTGGATCCAGCTTTCCAATCTAAGCAACTGCGTGAGCACATGGCAGGTCCCAAAGCCAGGCTATTCCTGCCCAACTTAGGACTTCTGTAATGGGCGACCTTTGTCTAAGCCCCTCTTTTAGCTTTGCCAACACTTCCTTAGAACTGCTCTGTAGTCTGAGGCTCTTCTTATTCAATCTTTTTCCTCTCTCCTAATTTGGGTATCAGACCCTCTCTCAGTCTAAAAACTCTCTCAGCTTACTTGTGCTTCCTACCTTTCATCCATCACAGAAGTTTTCCACAGTAAGTTTCTTGCATGTCTAATTTTATCTTGGCTTTTGCTTCTTAGAAGACTCAAACCAACACAACTGCCTATTGTGTGTCAGGCATTGTTCTAGATGCTTGGGAGATGAAAGTGGACAAAACAAATAAGATCCCTTTCATTCATGGAGTTTGTATTCAAGTGGGGGTAGATATGCCATAAGCAAGAGAATAAATAAATAGAACAGAATAGAAAAAAATGACTTGTAGATTGAGTGTGTGGTCAAGGAGGTCATTCCAAGGAGATGGTGCTTAAGCTGACACCGAACGATGAGAAGCATCTGGTCCAGTGACATTCTCTTGGAGGAATATTCCAGTCATTCAAAGAGCAAGTACAAAGGGCTGCAGAAATGTCTTTGGCATATATGAGAAAAGAAACAGGCAAGTGTACCTGAAGAATCATCAAAGAGGGGAAGAATGGAATGAACAAGGATGTTAAAGAACTAGCAAGGAGCCTGACTGCTTTGGGTTTGTAGGCTACAGTGAAGTGTTTAGAGCAGGTCATGGAAAAGACCATCCTTTGTCTCCAAGGACAGATGGACTCCTTTCAGGTCCAGCTAGAACTCTGAAAGCTTATGTTTGCTGCTAAATGTTGCTCTAAAAAGACAAGAATTTTCATTCTTCTACAAATACAAAGCTTTTAAATGCAATTACATTGATAAGGCTTTGTGGACCATCCTGAGAAACTAAGTGTCACACAAATATTACTTCTATACAAAAGGCAGGACTCCAAGCTGTAAATTTAGAGAGAGAGAGAGAGAGAGAGAGAGAGAGAGAGAGAGAGAGAGAGAGAGAACAGCCAGTCTGAAAGCTGAGCATCCCTCCTCTGTGCTTTCAGAGTTCAGAGGAGGAAGAGAGGATTGTGAACTGGAATAAGAACAAGAGAACTTCTTGGAGGAATGGGAAATTAGCTTATCAAAAATTATGCTGCCTGTCAGAAAAAGGGTAAAAAGCCACACAATTTATTTTGCTGAAACTAGCTGACTGTGTTTTCATTCTGAGAAGAAAAAAAAGAATCAACAACACCCATTGAAAATATGCTCCCACTTTACCTGATTCCTTGGTCATTTGTGAGGCTGTGGAAGTTCCTGGACTGATACTAAAATACAATGAAATTTAGAGAGGGACTCTTGTCCTGGACCTAGAGAGAAACTATGCAATTGCTTGGAGAATATTGTCTGGATAACAGAGTCTAGCATTGTCATCTCTGGCATATAGTTGTTGCTCTTGATGGGGAGAGTCCTGGGAATATGCTTCTTGACTGGTGGACCAAGCAGACTATTGTTAGTTTCAGCTCCTGCAGCTGCCCAAAGTATGATTTGTGTTTTAAGAGACTTTGTCTTTTCACCTCCTTCCACCTCATCAGGATAGGACACTAAGAAGCAGATTTATGGTAGCTCACCTAGCCTTTCCTTTGGAGAGTTGCTGGGCAGCTACACACCTGCAGACTGGAAAGGATGTTGGAAAAGCTCACTTAACTATAAGGAAACTGATGAAAGGCCTGGATGGTTTCCCATTGTCTGCAGAGCTCAAATTCTCTAAATAGGTTCCCAAATATCCATCATTCAGGCCTTGCTAAGGTTGAGTCAACATGATGACAAACAAGTTCCTAAGCATTGAAGAATCCAACTGATTGTCTTATGAGAAAATGCCAACTATTGGAAATATAAGTTGGATTTTAAAATTTTCATCAGAATGTTTTAAATGAAATTTTTATTGATATCTAATAAACATAGAGAAAATTATACATATTATATGACCAGATCAATAAATTTTCAAAAAATTTAACTATATATCTGTACCAGAGCAAGACCACTATTTTACAAGAACCTCAGAAATCCCCTTCCTGCAGAAGGTAACAACTACCCTGGATTCTAACACATAAGTTAACTTTGCTTGTTTTGTATTTTATATAAATTGAATCCTAGCATATACATTCCTAATCTTAAGAAAGAGTCTAGCATTTTACTATTGAATAACATGCAATTTATATATCAAATTAGAATGTTTCTACTTCTACTTTGTTGTAAATTTTCATTGTGAATAGATGTTGACTTGTGTCAAATCCTTTCTTTTATTCCATTCAGGTGAAGGGCTTTAATCTGTTAATGTATTGATTTATGTTATTTGACTTTTCTAATATTAAATCAACCTTTTGAAACTGGAAGAAAATCTATGGGCTGTATTGAATTATTCTTTTTATATACCACTGGTTTCCATTTTCCAACTTAAAGTTTTTGCATTTTTTACGAGGGTTGATCTGTAATTTCAGTAACAAATTTTATTTTTAAATAGATCTTATCTTCAACTATTTGGAGTTTCTTTAATTCTTGTTTGTTATAATAAAGTAATATTTATTTGAGGAATTTGTGCATTGTATCTCAATTACCAAATGTGCTGGTGTAAAGTTTATTGTAATACCCTCTTGCTATTCTTTCATATCCACAGGATTTGTAGTCAAGTTCTTGTTTTTAATTTTCATATTATTTATTTTTGTTTCCTGACAAGTTTTACTAGAGATTTATCAATTTTATAGATTTCTCCAAGGAACTAACTTTTGTTTTCACTCGTTTTCTATTGTATGTTTGTGGAGTTTTAAAAAATTTCATTGATTTGTCCTATTAATGACTTATTTCTATTTACCTTTCTTGAGTTTGATTTGATGGGCTCTTTACTCCTCTGTACTTGTTTCTTGAGAAGAAAATTTGAATTATTGATTTCCTGACTTCCTTTATTTTTCTCTACTTAGAGATATTGATTATCCTCCAAGCAGTGTCTAGCTGCATGCCACAAGTTTTGACATCTCATATCTTTTTTATCACTTAGTTCAAAATATTTTGATTTCAATTTGATTTCTTCTTCAGTAGATGAAATGCTCATGAATCTTTTTTAAATTTCCATGTAGTTAAAAATCTTCTAATAAACTTTCTGTTACTGATTTTTTTCTTGATTCTACAGTTGCCAAAAACCATATTCTATATAATTTCAGTCTTTTGAACTTTATTGAGACTTTCTTAATGGCCTAGTCTTGGTTAATTTTTGGTATATATTTATGTGCACCTGAAAATAATGTTATTTGAGGGTGCAATATTCTACATTTGTCAAATAATCCAAGTCTGTTAATTGTGTTCAGATTTTTTACATCATTCTGAGTTTTGTGGTTGCTTGGTTCTATCAGCTATTGACTTATGTATGTTAAAGTCTCCCATTATGATTATAGTTTATCTATCTTCATCATTAAAAATGTTTAAAATTTATAGGGTACAATCAGATTTATGGATATGATAGCTTTGTAATGAATTGAACCCTTTATTATTAGAAAATGCCCCTTTAAAATATCCAGTTGAATATTTTTATAAATTCAATATCCATAGATGTGCATATCTATACATATCTATATGTATATAAAGATACAGAGATAGGTAAAGATATACATATGTGTATAGTTAGAGAAGACTGAGATAGAAATAGAGATGGAGATCCTATTGGTCCTATTTCTCTGGGACTCTGACTGATACATCAGCATTTTATGCAGCCCAGAACTCAGCAAATATTCTGTTAGAAGAAGCAGTCATGTGTTTGAAGCTCCTGATGTTCATTTTTTTATCCCAATCTCCTAAGACTACTAAAATCTTTGCTGGTTTCTCTTTTCCCCAGCAAGACTCACTCCCACACATTTTCATGGCTCCCTGGCTTTCACAGGCAACTCCCCAAATTTGCAATGCTCTCTTTTCCTAAAAAACAACTGAGAGATGGGAGTAAAAGACAGAAAACTGTACTTGAACAAGAATTAAAATAATAATTTTAAAAAAGAACAGCTGAACTTCCAAACCAGGACTTTAGATTTTTGTGAGACTTTGTTTAATATTATTCACCCATACATCCATTTAACAAAATTTTTTGAGATTCTGTCATGTCACAAAACTGACCTTCTTGCTGTCATGGAGTTTTTAGTTTCAATTAGAACAATTAAATTGGAAAACAATGACTCATGATCGGGGGTAAAATTTTTACCTGTAGACATTGAAATGAGATAAAAATAACATAATGTATATGCTGGTATAAAAGAATTGATTTTTCTTTGGGAAAACTTTATTCTGGAATCAAGTCCTTAATATTTTCAACTCTAAATCCCCTTTCAGAAAGCATTTAACAGGTTAACAGCAGCTTCAACAATCAGAAAAAAGCCAGATACACTTTAAATAACACGTTTTTTAAAGTCTCAAAGGGCTGTGGAAACAACAAGGACTAAGTGAACTGAAATTTGAAAGAGCAGGGAACATCTCCTAGGTGACCATGGGACATTTGTTGATTGTGGGTGTGAACTCATGATTGGTCTTCACCTTGGGCATGAGTCATGAAATATATGGAGCATTTAGAAGGTGTGAATATATTTTCAGTACAAGTTGAGGGAGGAAGAGAAATGAAAGATGAGGCTGGAAAGAGGGTAGAGGTGATAGGGGAGGTACAGGCACCAAGAACACTCATCTGCTATGAATTATTTCCTATGGCAAAAGGGAGCCATTGAGGCCTTTTCAATAGGTGACATAATTCCATTCACACCTATTGTGTTTGATGTATCACTCACAATCTTTCCAGATGAGAACTTCTTTTAAATAAAGGAGATAGTAAATTTTATTAATGTACCCCCCCAACTTACTGGGGTGTGCAGTATCTCTTTTGAAGTCCACATACAGTTACTACTGGTTGATAACAGGAGTCTTTACACTATAGAGATTGCTATTTACTATAATTTATGACCTTTTTTCCCTTCTGGACAGCAAATTGTTAATACCTGCAGGCAGCAGAGTCAGGACCACAGAGGACTGGGGTCTTCAGTCTGTTAGGGACCATTACAATATGCAAACAGGCCTGTGTGCTCTGGAATGTCATGGAGCCTCCAGGTGTGTGTCAACAGGTCTCCCAAGTGACAACCAATGCCTAGGGGGGTTGCTTGGAACTGAGTTCCTAGACTCTAAACTGCTGTAGCCGTATGTCTAACCTGTGGTCGGGCCAGGAGGTGTATTACAACCTCTGACAGTGGATGGACCTAAGTCTTAATGCCAGGTGAAGCTGCTTTGTCAACTGAAATGATAGTAAAGTTCATTAGACAAAGATGTGGCTTGGTGGCAGTTGCTGGGAAACAAATAAGTAAATCAATCTCATTTGTATTACAAAGTAATTGAGATGTCCTGTAAATGAAAGAGAAATAAACTTTGTAATTCAGAGCTCTATTCACCCAGAACTCAGGTTCATTAACTTAATCAGAGTCTTAAGCACTACATCAATAATTTGTTAAGGATTTTGAGAGATGAGCAATTACAAAGAATAAGTTAGGTGAGACAGTGGGCTGACCTGATTTCCCCAGAGGGTCTCCCTCCCAGGCCCAGACCTATTTGAACTGTAACTGTACAAACTTACATTGCTCCAAGTGCTTATTTGTATTTTCTTCTGGACTTTTAGTGAATAGTTAAAAACAGAAACCCAAATTTATCTAATTTGTAGTACCCAGAACTGAGAATCCAGTTTGTGAATTCTTGTCCTACCATTTGTCTTGATGTCTGTACATGTCTGTGGGCCAATATCAATTCCAAAGGGGAAACTTGCTGAGACAAGAGAAAGAAAAATTAAACTTTGCTTTGTATTATAGCAATTTTCTAGCTCTGATAGAGCTAGAAATGTGTGGTGAGAGAAGGAGTTCAAAAGCAGTGGTTAATTGAGTTTTAAGAAGGCGTCTACTGATTTTCTTTACCCGTGCTAATTGTATCCTACCTTATCATGTCACTCATAGCAGAAAATTAGTGGGAGATGTAATTACAAATAATTAACATGTATTTTGTAGCCTCCATGGACTGATTATTTGTCATTTTTCCAGTCTTAACAAGGACTCTCTTGAGGCAGGTGTTATTATTCCCATATTAAATTGGAGGAAACTGAGGCTCAGAAAGGTGACTTGAAGATCAGAGAGTAAATGGCAGAGTCTGTGTCAATCCCAGGTGACTGATTTCAAGTCCAATGGTTTTCCCACTATACCAGCACTGTCTTGATATTCTGCCTCAGTTTCATATTAATTGCACTATTGGTCATGGTAAGAATATTAATGAATACAATTACCAATGATTTAGTAAGGGAACAATTTTAAAAGCTTAAGTTTATTAGAAATGGCCAATTTAGTTTTATAAGGGGTAGGTCATACTGAAATAAGTGACTGGATTTTTCTAGGATATAGTTTCCATAGTGACCATGGAAATACTGACATTATATTCTTGGAATTCCAAAAAGGTTTTGGTAACATCTCAGAGATCATTAGCTCAGATCTTGGACTGAGGATAAAGAGAGAAACCAGGCTCAAAATAACAACTAAAAGAATAGATTTTTCTACTTGGGAAGAAGGCAGCAGGAGAGCACCTCAGGGTCAGATTGGGTACTCTATTGTGATTCATAGGAATATTTAGAATTGTAAATGTGATGTTGCTGGTGTATTGATAATATATGTCACAAAAAAGTTATCTACCCCAATTTTAAAAATGTGCTTCTTTTTAATGCACTCCATATAATTATTACAATTAATCTAAGTTTTTAAAAAGATATAATGAGTCATGTGGCTAAACAATTACCTGAATGTAGAGACCAGCTTAGCAAGAAAGTATAGAGAGCCTTCAAGTCATTGTGTTTGGTTTTGTCTTAGTGGTAAGAAAGGTGTAGATAATGAACATCTAAGAATTAAAAACAAGATGGTATTAAATAGAAATATATGCATCTTGAAGTGAAAAGAAACAAATTGTCACTTAATTTTCAATCAATGGTTAAGAGCTCTCCACTGACCTTCAAAATTTTCATTAACTAATTTACTCCAAGTTGTTACCTATCATCTCCATACAACTCTCTCTCTCTTTCCTCCTTAATCCCTATTTTACCTCATGCGAGCTTTCATTCTTACTTCTGTGTTTTTTGTATATTCATACAATGTCTGTTTGTTCTGCCTTCTTCAATGTGTTCCTATTTGATGCCCAAGCTCAAAGCCCAATCCCATAAACAAATAAATGATTAAATGAATAAGTTAATTTATCTCTTTTTGTCTTCAGGAGTCAACCATGCCTTCATGAATAATCTTTTCATGTCTTGAAGCTTCAACATTTCTTTGCCCCATTTGCATTTTTTAAATTTTGATTCATTTGTTTGCTATTTTATGGTTATTAAACTACTTTAGATATCCCTGTAAATACTAGATATCCTTATAAAGTTAAAAGGTCCTAGAGAACAAGAATGATGCACCTCATTTCCTTTATACTTTCTATAGCATCTGGAGGGGAGGTAGGAAAACTATGACTCATGTGCCAAATTTAGTCCTCCCCCTGTTTTTTATTTGATTTTTTAATTTTAATCTTTTTTAGATGACTTTCCTTGCAATGTCTTTGTTGAACATTGGTACCAGGATAATTCTGACCTCATAGAATGATTTAGAAAGTGTTCCCTACTATTCCATTTTTTTTAAAGAGTTTGAGAAAGATTGGTATTAATTCTTTTAAAAATTATTGGTATAATCTGTGAATCCATCTAGTACTGGGTTGTTCTTTGTTGGACAGTTAATTATTTTTGTATGGACTATGAACTAAGATAGTTTTTATACTTCTACACCATTGAAAAAAATAAAAAAGAAAACATTTAATGACATGTGAACACTGTGTGAAATTCAAATTTTAGCATCCATAAAGTTTTATTAGACTAAAGCCATGTTCACTAATTTATGTGTTTATTGTCTATGGCTGCTTTCACACTCCAAAGCAGGGTTAAATAGTTGCCATAAAGCCCAATGAACTAAAATGTATGTATTTTTACAAGAACCAAAATCCATTTGGGCACTTTGCATGTGATATTATTTCTAATCCCCAAAAGAGCTCTGCCAGATATTATGTCCACAGTTTTATCACTAAGGAAACAGAGATTCAAGGTGGGAGGGGATAGTGGGGGTAAAGGAGGAAGAGTTTTCAGGAACATGTGTAAAGAACAACCAAAGGGGGTGGGATCAAGGGTGGGAAGTGGGGATGGCTGGGGTGGGGGGATCGGTGGGGGAAAATGAAGACAACTGCACTTGAACAACAGTAAAATATGTGGAAAAAAAAGTTAAACATACTTACCATGTAATTCAGTCATTCCATTCCTACATATATACTAAAGAGAAATGAAAGCAAATGTACATAACAATACTTGAAAAAAAAAAGAAACAGAGACAGAGAGGCAGTAACTTGTCCTGTCACATGGGTGGTTAACCAGCGGATTTAGGAGTCTTTCAGTCAGTACCTGATTCAAAAACAGATATTTCTCTATATTGTACTGTCTTCCCAAGGCACTATTCAAGGACTCCGCTTCTGTTTAAACCTCATTTTGTTATCCTCAATACCTTAAAGGCAGTAACAAATCCTAAATACATGGAGTAGCTGACATCAAGGTAGATAGAACAGTGGTGTAAAGTCAGAATCAACACTACATTAATTTTCTTCTAAGACAGTATTTTACAGAGAGTGGTCTGTTGCTTGTTAGCACCTTGCAGGTCCCAAGTAATCAAAATTTTCCAAAGAAACAGAGCTTTTTCATATGGTTTCTCAATATAGTAAGATACCCCGAAAGATCTTAGAGTATCTTATTTGTACAGTGTTTTATTCCTAAGATAAAGATTAAATTATAGTCAGTCTAATTTTAATAAGATTTTTCTTTCTAATTCTATATAATCATAATGCTAATGCATATGGCACAAATATCAGTTAAAAACATAATATTTTATTAATCAAAGCATTCTATTTCTTATCTGGCCTACACTGAGATGAGTTAATGGATCAGAATTTAAGACTAGGATATAATTCTAGGTCTTGCTTTTAATATCATGTTCAACTAGTAAACTACTTTTTAGTATCAATGGTCAAAATAATATATCAATGACAAAGTTGTATTAGAGAAGAGGTCATCCACTGGTGAAAGTATACGTCCAATTCATGTTGGCTTTAGCAGATGACTGTGGTTCAGTTTTTATCTGCATTCCAGGAATAGAAGATCATCCATCATTCCAATTCTCAGTCCACTACTTCACTTGGGTCATTGTGGGCAGCTGGAAGATTCACTCTCAAATGTCTAGCAACCTATGACAGAAGAAAAGAGTCAAGGATTACAGTATGTTTCAGTTTGAATATACCCTTGGAGTATGGGACTGTTGGTGAAAGCCATCATACTATTGGACAGAATCTATTTTAATATCTCAGGAAAAAATGGCATAATTTGCTAATACTATTTCTTATTTAATGGCTGATGCTGCTCACTTATCTTAGGTTTTTCATATGAATATTTTAACTTCTACACCTTGGAAATGAAAACTACTGTTTCATGCTTTGGCAATTTATTTTAATTGTTCACGCTGTTCTACTTATTATATTAGATTAGAAAATATGATTAATTAAGATCTATTTAATCTTACTTCTAGTATGCCTTTACAAGAAAATTAATGTTATATTCATCCCAAAGACCTTTCATTATTCATCTTGGCTTTGATCATTTCATTATTCTAGTCAAAATCCCTCATAGAAACATTTTTTCTCAACAGTAGAAAAAATTTGAGAAACAAAGCTTCTATGCCTGCATTCTCTCACATATCTATTCAGAAGCATTGACCTAATTTTCTTTAAAATAGAAACGATGGATCCTGAAATCTTACTTAATATTCTTTCCTTGGAAACAACTTTTCTTTAAAATTGAAAGATAGCCAACTAACCCAATTTCTCATGTATATTGCTCAGGCTTTATTTCTCTTTCTATGCTATTTATTTTACCAAAACTTCCATTTTCTGAGAGAAAAAAATATTTCATAAAGTCCACATTGATGGCTTTTAAGTACTATTTTTGCCAATGGACACAGGCGAAGAGCTGTAGTCAAAATCATCAAACTCTAAATTCCCATATCCTATCCAACTCCCCTACCAGGCTATTGAAACTATACATTTAAGCAACAATCCAGGAAAATTTACAGTGGATAGGAACTTCATTTCCACATCTGTCTCTGGTTTCCTACCATGTGAGGTTCTCCAGGAGACCTCTTGCTTCTTTGCCTTACCCTAGAACAAAGAGGGCTGCTCCAGGTTTCCTATTCTTGGGTTCCGCAGAGGCTTTGCTTTGACTTACAGGCTGAGAGCATCTCCCTGCTCTAGCATCACCTTACCACAGCTTCATCATGAAATAGCAGGGAGAGGACCACAAAGAGGGGAGAAAGATAAAAGACAGACACTTCTCACATTCATTTTTATTTATATGACCCCTTCATTTTTTCCCTCAAAAATTATATTCCTGATTATATATATATATATATATATATATATATATATATATATATATATATCCAAGAACTTTACTTGTCTTTGAAGTTCCTCTTTCTCTCACATATATATATATATGCCAGGTACTGTGCTAGGTCACAGGGCTGTGATGATGCACAAGGCAACAGAGTCTGAGCTCACACAAGGCTACATAGCTGCTCCTGGCTCCCACAGTTATCCATATTCTCCTTAATAGTTTAAAAATTGTGATTATCATGTGTCAGCTCAAAGGATAGTTGGATAAGCTCTAACATTACAATAAACAATACAGAATAAGCTAGGTAGAAAGCACATTCAAATATCCCTCTTTACTTGACAAATTTTTATGAGTAACCTCCATGTCCCAAGCATTGATGTTTATGTGCACTGATGTTTAACATAAACTACTGCATGATGAGTTAACGCTAACATTAATTAGTCATGGACAAGTTTAACGAAGGTCTGCATTTTGTCAAATAGCCCATACTCTGGTGAGAGAAAATAGATGTTATGGAGGTACACAAGAAAATTAATAAATCAGATAAATCCAGAGGGAGGTGGACTATAAAGGAAATTAAAGTGTATCGTGAGCTTGAGAGTGACTAGGGCAGAGCAAGCAGGAAGGCCCACAGTAGTGGTGATGGTGGGTGTGAGGTGCATAAAGTGAAAGAAACCCAATTGAACAAAGGTCTGGGGTAACAGTATTCTGGATAGAGGAAGCAGCATCTGTAGAAGCCTTGAGCCAGAAAAAAGCTGGCATGTTCTAGAAACACAAATGTATGTATAGAGCCACCAGTGCCTGATGAATAAGTGATGGTGGGATATGGGTGCTGATTGAGGAACAGGGGTAGCAGGGGCCGGATGGTGTAGAACCCGGTAGGCCAAGACCTGAACTTTGGATATGACCCAAAGTGAGATGGGAACATCTTGGAAGGTTTCAGGTATGTGTGATATGATTTACACTTTTAGAAAACCCTGCTGGCTGCTGTGTTGCTTTGTGGACAATATTATGAGGGAGGCAGGAGCAGAAGCAAGGAGATTAGCAGGTACAACACAATATAGGATGCCTCCAAAGTTTAATACTGCAGTCATGTTCAGAGAGTGAAAAACAGCTGCTGAGTTTACTGGGCAAACAGACCTAGAGGTAGAGGGCCTTTGCCCAGACAGAGTGCCTGAGGGTGGACCTCAGGATATTTTCCTGTGGAATCCTCCTGTCTCCAAGCAGACTGTGTAAACAAAGTAGCTGGCTTTGAAGTAAGACAGGTTGTGTAGGAATCTCCTTCTGTCACGTCAGTTCTCCAGCCTCAGTTTTCCTTTCTGTGAAGTAGAGCTAATGATCCCTCCTCTCAGGAGGTCTGTGGGGTTAGATGAGACAGCGCAGGTGGAAGCATTTGGGAAATGTTAGCTTCCTCTGTCCCTGGGGGTGGCACATTTCATGGAAGTGGTGCCAAGAACAACTTTCTGTCCTCTGCATCCCACACTAGAAGGGGCCGTGTTTAGAGGTGACTTTTCCATAAGAATCATGAAGGTAATGTAATTAGGGGACTAGGAAGGTGGTCATTTCTACTTACTTTATTCAGTCAATAAAAAACTAGAACTAAGGGAGTAAAAAAAAAAGTCAAGAAAAGCAGTCATGGAAAAGGGTTGCCCAAATGCATGCCAAACCAAACTTCTGCGTCACACCTTCTCAGAAACAAAGCGTAGTTGCAAACTGTTTCAACATGCGTTCCTTTTTGCAACACTCTCTGGGAATGTGATTTGGATGGTGAAGCAAATCTGGACAGTTTGGATCTGCATGTAAATAAAGAAAGGGCCAAAATGAAGGTTGGAGTAGTAACTTCCACCTGACAGCCAGTGGAGGGGTTTAGTTGGGTAAATGGTTTTCTAATTGACAGTTTTAGGCCCTGGCAACTGCAGTAGAAACCGAGTCCAAATCCTTTTGAGAGACTGTAACTCTAAAAGCTGTGTTAATGCGATAGATTAAATGTACCAAAGCTGAGGCGGCCCAGCAGTGGACCCCTGTGTTGGGGGCTGCCTTTTCCTAATTTCATAACTGTTTGTTTTGATTGCTTTTAGTGTTGCAAAGCCCCATTGCCTCCCTTTCAACTTTCTGGCCCACCTCTACCCATATTGCTGGTTCATTTGAGCTTCCTTTCAACTTTTGCTTCCTCTTAAATCCTGTGCTAATCATGTGCTCAAAGATTTGGAGTGGTCAAGTGTGGTTGCTCTAAACAGCCATGTCATCCAGGATTCTCCTTATTCCAGGCACTTTTCAAAATGTGTTCTCATATGTGGCATGTGCAGCAGTCAACTCATGCTGAGTAACAACCTCAAAAATCTCAGGACCTCACGGGTCAGTAGGTGGACTATGTTTCAGCTAATTTGATCTGGGATGAGCTAGCTGAGTGGCTGCGCTTTGGGGTATGTGTTTTCTGGGTGGGTTCCAGACTCTCAGTTGTGGGCAGGTGTGCCCCACTGTGCCTCACATTTTCTTTTTCATACTGAGACGAGCAGCTACTTGGGGCCGGCCCTCAGATCAGATGGAAGAAGCTTATGAGGGCAAACCAAATACACATTTTAAGCCTCTGCTCACCTCACTGCCTTTCATATCCCATGGGCCAATGCAAACCAGTCATATGGCCCAACTGAAAGTCAAGGAGCACAGAAATATACTCTTTCTTAGACGAAGAAAGGAAAGTCACATGGCAAAGGTCACAGAGATGAGCGAACAGTTAGATACCAATGAGCCGATCTACTCAACATTCTCCTCCAAGTCCTGGTCTTGCCCCAGATCTCGGTCCATGGTGCGAAGAGGAGACATGGAGAATGTGGAGCCGCTGTAAGATATTATGTTCATTTCCTCACCTTCTCCTCTATTTAATATTTGGAGTTTTCCTGGGTCTTACTAGCCTATGTGTACTAATTAAGTCACTTTAATAACAACTCTAACTTTACGAGTTATGCTCCCATTGGTGTAATATAAGATCCACTTGAAAAACTTCCCCCAATTAAACCTGGGACTCCCCAGGAGTTGCTGACACGGTGTCAGAAAGACTCATTTTGTCCTGCTCTGGCAGCCCCTTGCCGATGTTGATGCTGATGCAGATGCCTATAAATCATCCAGTATTCCCAGAGTCCCTGTGACAACTTCCCAGCACTCTCAAATTCTAAACCTCAGCGTTTTAAACAGGCAATGCACTCCCCTGGTTTCCACGATGAGGACAGGGAAACAAAGCTACATGTTCCCCTGCCACATTCTGCCACCCTTTTTGTCATATTCTGAAGAAAAGCTGATACCATCCTCATGCAAAACTAAATACAGCAGGTGCCATCAATGTCCCCTGATATGTTTCTCAAATCACTTACTCCACTCTAGCTAACTTTCAGCTTCCAGTACCTGCATCTGTGACTAGGGGAGGTGGAGAAGCCTGCTCTGCCCTAATGTGTGGTAGGCCAGAGGTACCAGGGAATTAACAGCCACCTGCAACCAACATCTCTCAGGCAAGGTTTGTTCTTCTTGCCTCCATATGGGCTAATCCTGTGGCTTGAGTTTTACACTGGTGGCTAAAGTTTCTCAGCAGAACGAAGTCCAAGTCATCTACTAGTCAGCATAATACCTATCTTTTATTGACTGCCTTCCTTCCCTGGACCACTTTCCGCTCTTCAATTTGTGTTAATTTCACCCCTTAGATAAACTACTTGCTCCTGAATCTCAGGGTCAGTTTCACAGAAACCAGACCAAGCCACTGAGTCAAGGGGAGCGATTCCTTCGACTCTTGCCTCTACCTTCTCTCTCCCCATTGGGCTGATTTGGAAAACTTCCAATATGTCATTTCCAGGTATCTTGTATCCCTGCCCTGCTTTCCAGGACATAGGCAGCTTCCAATAGACCCCTTTACCCACATAAACTGCAGAGGCTGATGGTTACAGACCAGCCAGACAAATTTGCCCAAGTTCCTGCCTGGATCCAGCTGTGTGCACAACTCTGGCTCGAATACACAAATCCACAATACTTCCAATCATTCTATAATGTTTCTTGAGTGGCTTATTTGTGCAAAGACTTGTGATGGGTGCTGGGTGCTGGGACACAAGTTATGTAAGAAATGCCCCATGACTGTGGGAAAAGGATGGTCTGGTGGGAGGGTTCTTCTCCCTGAGTCAGATAAACTACTCTCTGCACTTTCTTTTTACGCTCTCCTTTATATTTTAAGAAGAGAATACATTAACTTTTGTAACTAGAAAAAAGAACCCCAAACTGTTAAATTTTGGTTAACCCAGTTGGTTGAACAAGTACTTATAAGATGATTCCCCCTATTTGCCTGTGACCAGAACTGGGCCTTGCAGAGGCGTGCTTACAGTGAGTGAGTGCTCATTCCACGGGCAACGTGCTCACCCTGTGCTCTGTGCAGCTCGGGACTTTCCTGGGAAAATCGCTTCACTTCTGGGCACTCTGTGGTGCCGCTGCAAAATTGAAGCACTTCATGCAATGAACTCTACAGTTTCCAACAGTCTGTGGATCTGAATACTCAGACTATGCATTCTAAAAAGGAGGTTTTATGATATCATTTCTAGGATATTTTCCTGGGCCAGAGACAGTAACCACTATGGTGGTGAGAGTGGGAAAGTCACTTGGGAGAAGTGTGGAGGTTTCTTGTTAGATTTTACTTACTAAATTTGTTCCAAAACTCTGGTTCTTGGTCAGAATCGTGAAAAGAAAGAAAACCTATACTCAGCTCACCAAATATTTGTTCAGTGCCTTCTAGTAGCCCCAGGCTGTCCCAGGCATTGAAGCTACCACATTAAACAAACAGACAAATTCTCTGACCTCTCATCTTACAGTTTCCTGAGCCAGGTTCACTTGGCGACGCATCAATCCCAATTTTGCCTTTCCCAAGTTGCTCAGAATAACTTGGTTACATTCACACATGTTGTCTATATTCTATCATTTTATCCTATCACCTGTTTAGGGTTCAATGCTAAGTTCTTAATATTGTCTGAGCATCACCTGAGAACAAGATGGGGAGAGCCACACACGCAAATTGTGTCTGGAGGGAGTTCACGGGCCTCTTGTTCTGTTGTGAACAGCAGCTGCTCAAAGCAGATCAGGGAAATGCGGGACTGCAATGCCCACCTACATGGCTGGTGATTTCCCATCAGAATTTAAAGAAACATTTAGTGAGAAAAGTGGAGCTAGAGTCCCACAGCTGCTTTGAGAAATTCTGAAGACAAGCGCAATGGGCAAGGAAGGGAACGAGGAGATAGAAGAATGATTAAAATATCAAAAGGAAAATCAGTAAATTTGAAACCCCAGACCTGGAAACAATTAGAGGTCAGCTGGCAATTGTCAAAAATCAATATAAGTAAGATGTACTTTTTAATAACTCAGAAATAAAGTATGCTGTTAGCATGCTAGGAATTGGGGTATGGGGTGAAAAAAAGTGAGGGGAGAGAGAGATGTGGTCTGTTAGCAATTACTGTGGATACCAGGGCCAGCAGAGATGACTGTCACCTTCTCAGCACACAGCTCTGTGTCTCAGGCTTACTGCAGAACGCAGCCTGCTGTCCCCAGAGCACATCCAGCACTTCTGCTTCTGAGCTAGTTGAAAACCCAGTGTTCCCAGGATTCCGCTACATGCCATCCGTTCAAACAGGGGAGTTTCTGCTGCCCTCTTCTTCTCCACAGGGGCTTGGGCCACAAGATACTTTTAAAGAGACAGAGATTTTAAAATAAATAAATGTTTACCCCTCTACTTATTCATGTGCTAATTTTATATCTTTAAATACAGGGTGTGACAAGAGTAGGTTTATAGTTGTGAGTACTTGAAACAGTTTATTTTTTATATTATTATTTATCAATCATATTATTTTTCATATAAACAACTGCAAACCTGCTTTTGCCCCATCCTGTATTAAAACCTTCCAGGGGCAAATAAAAAGTAGCTTAAGCTAGGAATTTTGCATTTGGTAAGTTTTATCAACCTCACCAAGAGAGTAGTGTGCAGCCAAATTGGAGAAAATCTCTTCTTAGGACTTGAGGATGGGTGCAACTTGAAGGTCATTTCAGAGATGGAGACTTCTCCAAAGGAAGAAAGAGTGGCAATAGCCTTAAAGACCATGACACGTGGCAGACAGGAGGGTCCCTGGAAAGTTTAGACAGGCGTTTTCCAAAGTGTGCTCTGTGGAAAATGAGTTCTGAGTGCTTTGAATAGTCATTGCATTGGAAAAAAAACACAAGCAAGCAAAAAAAAAATGGGTCCCAATATCAGATAAATATGAAAATCATTGCATTACATAAAGTTAAACAGATTCCTGTATAGTGGGACTTTTTAGATCCTGTATCATATGTGAGTGGGATTGTGAACCTCAGAGTTTGTGTGTGGGACTGACTAGTGTATCATTAAAAAGTTATTCCACCATAGGATGATATTCTTTTTGATCATCTTGCCAAATTTTCATATAAGTTGGGTTAAATTTTCCTTTAACTCAGAAGATGTCAAAATCTTAATTACACTGGAATTCAAATAGATTGTTACGAGGACAAGAATTGCAGAGAACACCTCTAATAAGGCTTCTGTGCTAACGCAGAACTCTCATGTTGCGCACTTCTGACTCCCTCTGATCCTCAACACTGGATCAGTTTCATGCTGGCCCTGTTAGTTTGACTAAACTCAGGAGCCCAGCTGAGCATCGGGCCAGTCTTAATGCCAGTCTCATTTGACCTTGGAGTACAAGTAATTGTTCCCTGCTTTGTTTCCCTGTAGCTGAAGGTTATTAGAGGTGAAAGGGAACTTAAAGATTGCCTCTCCCAGCAACTTCACTTTACAGCTAAAGAAACTGAGGCCCAGAGATGGGAAAGAACTTCCTCGAAACCACACAACCATTTTTTCTAGCAGCCGAGCCTTGCAAAGCCCACCCAGTTGACTAAATCATGCGCCTCTCCCTACCTCTTTGGCATAAAGAACCTCACGTTTCCTTCAACTTCACATCCCACTGGACTCTTCAGGGGTCTGAAGCAATTCGAATGAGCCTCCCTGCACCCTGTCACAGACTGGAGCACATTAAGGGCAGGAAATTAGGCAGGGCATGTTTGTAGATCCGGTGCCGATTACTCTTCCACTCAGATGTTACGACGACCAATACGGAATGGATTTATCTCTAATTTATTAAAGGTCAGTCAGCATGGATTGATAAAGGGAAGGCCATGTCTGATAAATTCACCTAAATTGAATTCTTGGGCCATATTACAAAATCAGCAGACATAATTTATCTGGGTTTCAGGAAAGCATTTAGTGCTGTACTATATAACAGATGCATTTACTAAGACCAAGCATTGTGTGACGGTTAAGTGTCAGGTGGCAGTTCTGGAAACAGGTTTAAAATGCCCAGAACCCAACACTGGGTGCACCGACAGGAGACACTTAAGAGTACAGACAGAGGGGTCAGTCTGGGGGTCATTATTTCAAAGTCCTTGACCCTAATTATAATTTAATTTCCACAATGGTCATATCTCTTGAGAGCAAAATTGGGATGAAGGGGACAGTTTTAAAAGAAACAGACTGAAAACAAGTTCTGAATTTCTTTTTTCAATCAGACTGGCTCAGCAAGGGATGAATGAGTTATTCTTCCACCAAATGAACACAAATAAACAAAAGGACAAAGGAAGCCACAGACTTCCGTCTAACAAAGAAATGCAGTGAAGGACTCTGAACAGAGTAGAGGTGGAAGGGGGTGGGTTTCACGAGTCCTCCACACTTGGAGTGTCTGAGTTGTTACCATAAGAGCTAAAGAAATGGAATGTAGGGCCCTCGAGATATAAACAGACTCAAATAATTATGTAACTGTGAGTTACTAATACCTTTGTTATGGCCTCAAAAGGCATGAGCTCCCAACTCTGGTTTGAATTTACCTCATCTTAAAGTTAAGATTTATGCATCAGTCTTACATCTTTATCCAGGCAATGTGGAATGGATTTCTCTCTAATTCATTAAAGGTCAGTCAGCATGGATTGATAAAGGAAAACTCATGTCTGATACATTTGCTTAAATTGAATATTTCCTCTGGGCCACTGCAAAGGTGACCTGAGGTGACCGTCATCAAGACTTCACCCAGGCAGTCTTAACTGAGAACTCTGCTAACATCCTTATCAACGCCTTGGGAATCCAAGAAGAGAGCAGTAGCTGAACGCAGGCTCATTCTCGTACTCAGTTAGAAACAAGCTGTGCTATTTTGGGCTTGGCCTCTATAACTAATTTCCAGGGCTGCCCCAGGGTTACAGCTGAGTGTGTCCACAAATGCTGAACACCTCACAGTGGCACTGAGCATGTGCAGACTTCCGCACACTCGTTCTGTCTCCAAGCCTCCCTCACCCCCTTCACCCTGGATACCTATCAAAGCCAGCCAGGTACCGGAGCCATCTCTGACTGGCACTTTTCTCTGGGGGATCTCTTCTTGTTTGGGACTGCAGAGTGTGTGATGGTCAGTTGTGTGGGTAAATGTGGAGGGTGTTTTGGGATAAGATTAACACTGAAATTGGTGAAATTCGAGTGAACAGGCTGACCTCCATAATGTGGGTAGGTCTTATTCAATCAGCTGAAGGCCCGAATAGAACAAAAAGTTCAGCTTGCCCTAGCAAGAGAGAATTATCCAGCAGACTCCTTCAGGTCTTCATCTGCTCCTTTGGCTCTTCTGGGTCTCCAGGCTGCTGATGCAAACTGCAGGTTTGGACTTGCCTCTTTCTAATCACATGAGCCAGTTGCTTATAATAAATCTCTTATGTCCATCTATATCTATATCATCTATACAGTATTTGTATCTACATCTGTATCTGTATCTATACAACCTATTGGTTCTGTTTCTCTGGAGAGCACTAATATACGGTGGTATCAATAATTATACTTCCATCTGGATTTCTGGGACTGCTAAGTATAGGTGACATCTCGGCCTCCACTTTCATTCTCTGTTTCTAGGAAACCTTACATTAAAAAACTCGGGCATAGAAGAGTAACGATCCAGGTGTGTAGAGCAGGGACTTGATTGTAGATCCAATCCAAAAAGGAAGGGATACTTTGGGGTTTTGGAGCAGGAGAGTCTATGAACTAGCAGGATATATAGGAGAATTGTGACACTTTTTTCAGACCTCCCCTATTGTGTATTTGATCTCATGGAATTTGGCAGCTGAAGTGAGGCACGTGAAAGAATTAAGTTAATTAACTCCAACACATTTTTCTCTCCTTAATTTGAGCCTGTAATTGAGTCAGAAAGGTGCTAATGCAACTTTTCTTGGCTTTTCCAGGAAAAAAAATTATGGTATTCATATGGAACTTTTAAGCACAGGCTCACAGACATTATGTATAAGGTGCATTCTTTTACATATCTATTCATTAAGTAGCATATATTAAATACCCAATGCCCTATACTAGGTGCTGGAAGAATTAAAAGAATTCCTTTCTTACCTGTGCTCAAGGCATTTTACAATCTATTTGACTGTAAACATAAACAACACATGTGAAAGTTTACAAAGTATTTTTTCTCAATTTAGAAAAGTGATTTAGACTATTACAAAGTCCAGAGAGTAATCTAATAATACCCACTATGCATCAGTAATCCATGACCTGCCTGGGTGCATGCAGTGTTGGCAGAGCCAGCCATGATCTTCGCTGGGCCCATGAACTACGAAAGACAGCTGAGAGAAAACAGGTGGGTTGGCTTATAGGGATGGTATTAGCATGGAGCTGGATTGAGTGCATGGAGAGAATAACTGGGTCCATCTGTATTTATGATGACCCCAATGCCAGATACAGTGCTTACTAAATAGGTATTGCATGAATGAAATCATTGGGATGAGGAAGAACAATTGCATAAAGGATACAAAGGAGAGTATCTGTATACAATTGCATAAAAGGAGAGTAGGGTGCTGTCTTTAAAGCTTCACTGCAGCCTGGTTGTATGTAACTGCTTTCATCACACAGCAGAGACCATGGGATTGCTGGGGGGCCTCAAACAGGAGCAATAAATACAATCAGAACTGTCAATTGCCATTAAGTATTAGGTTGAATGAAAGAGTGAACCGCAAATTAATCAATTTCTATTACATGTGAAAATTGGGTAAAATTAGTCTAGGAAGACCTCCTGATATAAGTCAGTTTTGTGCTAAAATCTTTCTTCTTTAGAATTTTACAAAATAACTCTTATTAGCAGTGTTTAATATATATTAATATGTGTAGCATATTTATATAGTATATGTCTATACTATATGTATACAGATACACACATACACATGTATATAAATGTAACATCTGAGTGTCTCAAAGTGTCATTGCAGATATTAAGTCAAATAATTCTATGTTTGCATGACACTTATTTTTCTGCTAATCAATTCTGGATGCAATCAGAGTAGAACAGGATCTCAGTTTGGAGTTCCAAAATACTCAGTCCTATTCTCTGGGTGCCTCACACTTTTTGTTTCTTGAAAGCTTTCTGTTCTCTCTGTTGTTGCTTTTCCTGGTGCTGACCCTGCTGCTCCATGCAAGAGACCCATGTCCTGCTTCCCAGAGTCAGAAGCAATTGCCCCTTCAGCATTTAAGTGATGCAAGTTTTTATGTCATTGTCCCAGATTTCTAAAAGGCCGGCTTTTACTCAGAAACTGTGGAGTTTCCCAGAGAGTGGCCTGAAGGATTTAAATGCCAGCACCTTGAGTTTTCCTTGTAACAGTCTCCTTGGACCATCAGCATATCCTCCTTAGGGCATCATTCCTCTGTCCCTGGGGTTCGGAAGCAGTTCGCATCTCCTTTCTTTGGCTAGGAGGCTTAACTCCATTGTCCTGGAGCCTTTCATTGTTTTTCTCATGGGATCTAGTGTCAAGGGCTGCCCTGGGAAGAGAGGGCTAAAGACAAGGCTGAGAGGACCACATCAATGCAGTTCCTGGGCAGTCTCGGAGAACCAAGGGGGCATCAGACCAACAAAAAAGGGGACAGGATACATTTTTTTAGTGAGCAGACTGGAGTTATTAGCAGTGTCACTTACACTGACAGTTCATTCCCAAAACAAGTCAAGAAAGAGCAAAACAAACTCCCCAGGGAGCAGACAAGAATGCCTCCCTGACCTGCCCAATGCCATAGAAACCCCAGGGACCCCAAGGGACCCAGAGGGAAGCACAGCAGGCAGAGCCTGGTGTCCCATCTTTTGGATATGAAGACTGGGAAATGGGTGCTGGCTGGCAGCACTGGGGGAGGCTGTGGCCAGTCTGTCCAAATGCAAAGTGCAACGGTTTGTGGGTTAAAGACTCTTACAAGGTATAAAAGCCTTTCATTGTTTGAAGAAATAAAATGGACTCCCTTTGCAAACTGGACGTTCCTTCCTAAAGCCAAATTGGGGTTAGAATAGGGCCCATGAATGGGCCCTTATGAAAATTAGATTTCTGGATTTCTGAATTGATAACCTCAAAGTGGTATGCTTGGGGGGAAAAATTGGCAGACTCTTGTCTTCCTGACAGGTCTTCAAAGATTCAAGTAGATTTTTTATTTTATTTTTGGTTATTTTGCTTATTAGTTTGTGTTATAACTCTGTGAGTGAAAGATTTAGAGCTCTAAAAACAGATATAAATGTAAAGAATGTTTTCAGTCAAATCATCACTTATTTTTTTCTTTTTCTTTTTTTAAAATCTCAGTAAGATTAAGTAATAAAATATTTGACAGTATTCGTTTGTCAGACCTCCAGTGGTACTCAGAAATGTCTTTGAGTTCTAAACAAAGATTTGAGAATTGCCCCCCTTCCTGCAACCCCACACATGTCCCATCAAGACTTAAATTATACCAATGGAAAGCTTTGTCCACAAACGTGCTCTAGTTGTTCTTCACTCCTTCTCCTTTTCTAATGGTCGGCCTCCCTCTTTTACACCCACTGTGACTGACTGTGATGATGTCCAATCACAGCTTTTCCTTTCAAATGTGTTTGGAGCACGAAGGGCTTCTTCGATTCTCTAATAGAGATGTTGTAAAAGGCAAGCTTGCCAGAATGTCTCTTGACAAAATACAGGGCATAAAGACTGGAAACCATCCTGTGCTCTGTTCATTCCATCATCATAATTACATAAATTATCTCCTGGGGCTAGAAACACCCATCCTAATTTCAAAAGAACAGTTTTCCAAATCCATATGTGGACAGATGAAGAAAATATTGTCAGTGGGGAACTAGCCAGGAGAATCATCAACGTGCATCTGTAGGGCTGTCCAGGGCCTGAGGCCCAGGTGGATGTGCCAGCTCTCCCTGGCACCTGTACTGCACTCTTACACACAGTTCTCCCTGGCACCTGTACTGCACTCTTACACACAGTTCAGCTGGCTGTTGAGTGACATTGTGCCCTCTATAGTGACAGTGACACCAAGGGCCAAGAAGGTACGTTGATGTATTCAAGTTTATACAAGCTATTTAGAAATGGAACTCAGGGGACTCACTCCTGGGCTAAATCCTCATTAGCAAAGTGGACCTGGCCTTCCTCTAGAAAAATGTTGCTGTTGAGAAATGTTCAATTTGATTTAAATTAGAGGCTCCTAAACCTTGTCTACCACCCTGTAGCTCATGCACTGTAAAAACGAACAAACAAAAACCAAACCAAACTAAAACAAAACATGCATGAAGAAATGGAAGAATTTTATGTGCTCTTGTCCTGGTCCTTCTTGATTCATTCACAGTCGTCAAGCTTTATATGTGATGCTTGTTTTGACCTGATGGATGAATGACTTCTTATGCTGCTAATGTGATTTTCTTGTTGTTGTATTTTTCATTTCATATGAGAGGCAAGGTTTAGAGGGTATTTACTGTCATGATCCGGTGGAGTTGTTTGTTTAAGGCCACGTATATAGTACCGTGAACTGGCTTCCCAGTGCCAGTTGAAGAATCGCCAACTCATTTATCACTAACATTTCCTTAAGCACAGTGATTCCCTTCTCTCTTCCCCTGTCAGCTCGCCAAAAAGCACTATATTGCCACAGTCAGCTGCAAGATGGGGTGGGACAGAAGTGTACATTATTTGTATTCTGAAGCCCGCCATAAATTCACTGGGTGGGAAGATTAAACAACATTTAAGAACATTTTCCAGAAAATTCTTAGGATACAAAATAATGGTTTGTGTAAGACAGAAATAAGATAACATAGGATGACTCTGATTTATGTATGTTTCATTTTGGGCCACCACTCTTGAAGGGAAGGAGTGGATCTTCATTCTGTACAACTGCCCATAGAAACTGCTCAGCATGTATCCACTGAGTAATACCATTGCTTGGTGGACCTTGTCATGAACTGGACTATTTCAGGGCACCCAGGGAACACAGGTATCAGGGTTTGAAGAAAAAAGTGACAAGTAATTGACAAGGAAGAGACTGAGAATGTGAGAGAAAAATTATAAATATTGGAGTTAAATCTACATGACCATTTAATTTATTGCCCAAACTGGGATCTTTTTGAGAGAAAGGGGGGCACTGTGGATATTATACCAGGACAGCAGCACAGACTAGAACTATTTTGGCAAATTAGCATGTGTGGTCACCATAAACACAATTCTCCTTGGCGAAAGAATTTAATAATAGTATGAACTAATGACAAGGTCAGGAAGAGGTACTATATTAGTTTTCTACAGTTGCTGTGACAAAGCACCACAGCTGTGTGGCTTCAACAACAACACTTATTGTCTCACAGCTCTGGAGGCTGGACGTATAATATCAAGGTGTCAGCAGAGTTGGATGGTTTCTTCTGAGGCCTCTCTCCTTGAATTGGAGATGGCTGTTTTCTCCCTGTGTCTCCACATGGCCTTCCATTTGTACGCGCCTATGTCTGAATTTCCTCCCTCATACAAAGACACCAGTCTTACTAGGCAGGGCCTACCCTAGTAAACTGGTTTTAGCTGGTTATCTCTTTAAAGACCTTATCCACAAATACATCACATTCTGACCTTTGGGAGTTAGAACTTCAACCTGTGAATTTTCAGGGTGGATGGGTGACACATTTCAGCCTATAAGGAGTACAAACTCAGAAACAAAGATGAAAGTATATACAAAGCAGTTCACATATCTGAGAATGGCTGGGTTCTTCAAAAGGTCAAGAATTCCAAAATCTGAGATGCTGAGACTCACTAACTTTCTGTGGTCACATGCCAGTATAGCAGATAAAGCAAAGGTTTACAATTGAGAGCAAGAGTGATGTTTAAAATACTGAATATGTGACAGGCACTGACAAGTCAGTCTGAAAAACAGCCACCGCCAAGATGGAGCAAGCAGCTGTGTCCCAGAGGTTGCCTGTTGTGCCTGGGACTGACCTCAAGTGGAAAGATTATGAGGAAAGCTTGCTGGGTGGGTTAGTCCCAGGGCCAAGGCTGCAGGAATTGGGGCAGCAGGGGTACCACTATGCCTGCGAGAGGCTGTATATCAGCCAATATTGAGAGAAAGGAAATTTGAGTCTTACCACTTACAAGCTAGATAGTCTTGTCTAATAATGTCACCTCTCTAGGCTGCAGTTTGAGACTCTGTGTCAAAGCTGCATGCCCATGAGGCTCAGGTACTTGAATGTTCGAGGCATTTTCCTTGTCATGTTGGTGGTTTTTCTTTCTATTTACTGGCATAGAAGCCCCACCTTTCAAGGGGCAGAATGGTACCAATTTTCTTTAATTTTTTCCCTTTCCAATTCCCTTTCTGTTGCTCAGAAATTATCTGGAAGACTAATGGAGGTCTTTCTCACATAATCAAGTTACTACTTTTAGCTTGCCACAGTAAATTTAGCTTTTGAAAGTGACCTGTTGACACCTTGAAAATTCATTTCAGAATAAACATCCAGAAAGGTATTCATAGGACAGGGAAGACTTTCAATCTCATTCACGACTCACCTACATGGACATTTCAAATCTCTTAAACAACAAATTATCTATAATACTAACAATTTTGCATGTGTTCAGCTTGAACTACTCTCAATTGAGATTTTGAGAGTCTGGGTTTGTTCCACTTGTGATTTGGGCATTAGATTTTTCATCTCAAAAATATTTCATCACTGCAAGTTAGATGTCCCAGAAAATGAGAGTTTATTCACCATCTCTACCATAATCCAAAATGAGAAATCTTATTTCTTAAGCAGGCATAAGAAATCATTGTAAGGAAGTATTTCTGAAGCACCAGGGTTCCTGAGGGAAATAGCAGAATTTTGTGTTTTTAAAATGTTTAAGATCAAAGCAGTCTCCTCCCTGGAAGCAAGAGAATAAGCAGATAACTTTTAAATGTTTCATCCAGCTTTGGATGATGAGACTCAAAATGTATGAAGACAGCAAAAGTCAAGAATGCTGTGTGAACAAGGATGGGTATCAATCCTTAAACAAACAAACAAACAAAAAAACCTCTGATTTTCCTTTCTAGATTTATTGTAAAACCATTTGTGGGGAATTTGGGGAAAAACCCAAGGACTAGAGATGATTTTGTGTAGTAAATAACTTCAACCACAGGCCAGACATGTATCTCAGCCCTGCCTGACGGAGCGATTGAGAAAACCCACTAAGCAGAGGGTTACAGCAGATTATGTTGTATTGGAGTTAAATCGTAGAAGAAAGCATTGCTGGGGAGATCTTCATTTGCTGTCTCTAATACACAGGATGGAAAGAGGAAGATAATGACCACCAACAGTGGACAGGAAATGTAACTAAATATGGCAGCTCCAAGAAGATATATGGGATGTGGAATCCCAAAGCGCTCAGATTCACTTTAGAGTTTACAGGTGACGATTCCCTTTGATTCATGGCTGCAGTTCATAAGGGCAAAAGAACTTAGTTAGCTAGAGATGGGATGCAAACAGAAAGAAAGGCTTATCCAGCTGGGAAAACAAAAGATGTTTGGGATGATGTTGATGAAAGCTTTTTTAAAGTGAGAGGTACAGAGAAAGTGTAGGGGGAGGCAGCTGGAGCCTTTCCAGGTGGGCTGACGATGCACAGTGCGCTGCCGCGGCAGTTCATCCAGCCAGAGCAAGAGAGAGCTGCCTGGGGACCTGCCCTTTTTCTTAAGGTTGGACCCTGAGAGTCCAGGTCAGGGGAGGCTTTGCCACTTGGCTTATAAGACTTTCTTGTCTAATTTAAATGCCTACCACTTGGACTTACTTAACTAAAACTTAGTGTAATTTTTTTCCTTTTCAGACTTCATCCCCTTTAGCAAGTATTTGGTTCCTAAATCAGAAGTCAATAGTGGGGAGACCTAAGATTGCAGCAGAGTAGGTGAAAGCTACATTCACTTCCTCTCAGGACCAAACTGAAATTACAACTAAATTAGAGAACAATCATCATGAATAACCAGCTAAAGACTAGCTTAAGAGAAGTCTTATAACCAAGAATTTACAGAAGAAATCATACCAAGACTGGAAGGAAGGGCAGAGACCATGAAAAGGGCTGGCTCTGCTCCCACCAACAAGCAGCTAAGGTTCCAGAGGAATATCTCAGCTGCAGAAGATTCCCCCCAAGAAGTGTGAGATCTGAACCTTGAGCCAGGCTCCCCAGCACAGAGCACCATGGCCAGAAAGAGGCACTCACATAGCATCAGGCTATGAAAAGCAGCAAGGTTTGTGTCTGCTAGAGACATATGTACCCTCTTAAAGGGCCAACACACAAAATTTTGTTTGCAGCCACTCACCCAGCATTCTCGCAGAGGGAGGGCAGAGTGGATTAGAGTCTTGTGAGGAGAACCTGGGGTTTGCGGTTCTAGGGAGGGAGCTGAAGGGACAACTGCCAGAATCCCTATGCAAATTATTCTCCTGTACCACAGATGCCATTTTGGGGGGGAGGCAGGGTGGAACACTCTTTCTCCAGCATCAGCCTGAGGAGAAGCAGTAGTCTCACCCTTTGGACTCTCTGTCACAATGTGGAGCTTATACCCTGCTGGAATACAGCCAGAAGCTCTTTCTCTTACTGAGTCTAACAGGCAAGCAGAGACAGGTAGAAGCAGAGCTCAGGGTGACTTGGGACTTTTTCCCAGGCACAATGCTGGGAAAAAAACAGCCTTGGTGCAGAGCTTGGTTCTTCCTGCATGCACCCAGGCCCAGCAGAGGCAACCACAAACTGTAGATCACTGATAGCTCCAAACAGGTTGCTGAGGGCCAGTCAGAGGCAGTGTCTTACTTTGACCTGTCCAGAATCCCTCATAAGAGGCCCAGAACCAACACACCCAATGTCCAGCTTCAAACAACATCAGAGAAGGATCCACCAAGCTTCACAAGAAACATATCCAAAGGGAGACATCAGCAGGCACCAAACACTGTTGAGGCAAATTCTGCTTTGTGTGGTCAGCACCTGCACAGCAGCTCACATGCCATGTTTGGGGTTGAACCTCACAGTCAGCCAGTTAGAGGGTCAATCCCACACACAGATGGGCCAATAACAATTAAGACTCTTTACAACAAGGTCATTCCTATAGCACCCAGCTCAGGTGATCAGGGACACTGCACCACTGGTCCCAAAAGACACCTATTACATGAAGTCTGAAAGTCATAGCAGATCTATTTAATATATAGAAACAAACACAAAGAGGCAGCTAAAATGAGGAGACAAAGAAACAGTCCTCAAATAAAAGAACAGGTGTACTCTCTAGGGAAAACAGAATGGGATGAAATGGAGGCAAGCAATTTATCAGACATAGAGGTCAAAGTAATGGCTATAAGGGTGCTCTCTCTTCTCCTTCTGGTACCCCTATGATGTGGGTATTGTTACCCACAATGTTGTTCCAAGGATCCTTTCAACTATCCTCATTTTTTAAAATTCTTTTTTCTTTTCCTGCTCTGATTGGGTGTTTTTTTCTACCTTGTCTTCCAAATAGCTGATTCAATTATCTGTTTCATTCAATTACTGTTTATTCTTTTCAATACATTCTTCATTTCAGATATTGTATTCTAGCCTGTAATGAAAAACTTGAATAGCCCTTATATATGTTCCCCCCAAGTCTTTCTGATCATATTGCCTTAAATTCAACAGTCTGTCTGTTTACCTGGATCTGTATGTTCAGTTCATTGTTTACAAAGCTTTTTTTAAACCTTGTTTTTAACATAATTTAATTATAAGTTCATACAATTTAACTTTTTTCTTTTATTTTTAAATTTAATCTAATTTTTTGTCTTTAAAAAATTATCGAATTCATTGGGGTGACAAGGCTTTCTATACCTTTCCTGGGACACACTAAATTATTCATAAATGCTTGATGAATGAATAGAACCACTTTCATTATCAAACAAATGGGATGGGGTTACAGAAGCTTCAAAGGTGAAAAGCCAATGGTACTTCTTTTTTAAATAGCACAGCACAGAGGAGTTTTTCTTGGTGAACGTGCATGGTTGGCACAGAAATGTCTGCCCCCCTCTCTGTATGACATGTAGTGGTTCTAGACTTGTAATTACAAAGCGAAATCTGCTAATGCCAATGATAAGACCAACCTCTAAACATTTGAAGTACAATTTTCTTGATTATAAGCAACCATTGACTACAGACATGAATTAGAGGGAGATTTCTTAAATGCTGGGGCAAGAGTTTAGTTAAAAACAACTTGGAAATCGGTTTAACTCTTTGACAATCACCCACAGCCAACATACATCATTAAAGTAAAGCCATTATTTTACAGTGTTGAGGAAAAGGATTATTCTGTGTTTACTGTTGGGTGGCTCTTGTCTCCTAAACACCATCACCCTTTTTAAACTAATTCAGAGGAAATGTGGGCAGGGGAGAGGGAGTTCAGTTTGCTTATTCTCGTATCATTATCCCATTTCAAAATACCTGGTGTTGGTTTTAGAGCATCTGGAGCTTCACAACCCTTTGGGACATTGCAGACATAAATTGAAGCTGTGCTTGCCCGACAGACCCCAGGGGACTACTACCATACACCATCTCTCAGGAAGAGTCAAACAGTCCTGCAAAACAAGCCAGGAAGGAATAGCAAGGAGAGAACTACTGAAATTCTAGGAAGAGAACCAAGAAATGTCTTTTCTCCCAAATAGCAATATGCATCTTATAGTTTTTCTTCAAGCATTCAGAATGAGAAAATTTATGAAATCAAATATAAAGTAGAGCAAGGCAACACCCATATGCCCATTCATTCGGTCACTTACTAATTTTCTCTTTCACCCTCTTTTTGAAAGCCTTCTTTAAATCATTGGATTGGACCAAGTCACTGCTTCTTCATTATTCTCATAGTTTTTCACATTTGGCTTCCTTTCAATCCCTTTGCATTATATAGTATTTTAATGACTTGCTGTTAGTGGCAAACTTCAGCCTCTAGAGGGAGTTCAAGTCCCCAAACAGAGAGGAAGAGTTCTGTGGTGAAGAGTGGGTCAAGAACAAAAATTGGACCAAAGCATCTGGGGTGAAGCATTTGGTGGGAGGAGCAAAGAGATTCAAAGCATTTGCTCCTGCCTGCAGTGTCCAGTCTAGGCAAAAGGATCCTTCCAGCTCACATGCACTTTCACTAGCTAATGAGGAGAGAGGGCTAGATAAGCATTTCATAAAAAGCCATAATTAGTAATAAGTGATAAAATAAATACTGAGATAACAGCATTCACAGACTCAAACCCCAGCCTCACTAGCAGAGAAAATCCATTATTTGTCAGTGCAATTTCCAAAGCCTCCTCTCCATTCTTAAAGAAGAAGCTTTCTTTCTTCTTGGGAGCAAAGCTAAGTTGATGACAACAAGGTCTAATGAGGGGAGGTACAGGCATGGAGGCAAAGGGAGAGAAAAACTATGTGGGCTGGAGAGGAGGCTCAGGAGCCGCTGTGTGAGTAAGGGAAATTAATGGGAGAGGAGAGAGGGTTTGAAGAAGCATTTCTATGGATCCCCTTTAATGTCCCTTACAGCATAAAGGCTAAAACTGACTTTTATTTCCTCTTGGCTATGAATTTGTTTCTGAGGCACAACAACATTCTGAGACTGAATTACAGGGCCTCCAAGTTAACTTGAATTACATAGAAAATGTTCATTTTGCTGTGTCTCTTTTGCACATTTTCTTTAAAATCCATGGAAGATGTCTGGCCAAGGGACAGGTTTTGGAGGCTTGTTCCTCCACTCATGATGAGTGCCTGGCGTGGTCCAGCAGATTTCCCACTATGTTTTTTGTGATGATGTTTTATAATTAAGTCATTAGTCTGAAGTTCACTTTGTGTTATAACATATGATCCTGAGGACGTATCTCAATTTGGTATCCATTCACTCCAATGGCATGTGTTAAATAATCTTGAATCTGCACATATTCTAAGAGAAAACTAGTAGAAAGAGTGATAAAATGTTATAGGTCTATACCCAGCCTCTGACACCAATGGGCTATATGACTTTGGAGAAGTCACTTTGCTTTGATAGCCGTCACTTTATGCATCTCTACAATGAGTGGATTGATTTCTCTTCCAGAATTGACATTTGATGACTATCAGAAGAATGTATGACCTATCTTTCTTAGGACAAGATAGGTGCTCCATGAACACTCATTTGGAATGTGGAGATCTACCACTTTGGTTGTTGCTGTTTGCCGTTCTCAGATAATTTACAAACATCTCTGGTGACACAGCCATGCTACAAGCCTGGGATCCAGCATATTTACTTCATTTAGAAAGGCTGCACAGGATATGCCTGGCTGACACAAATGGTGCCTAATGGGCTGTAAATAACTTCTGACCACTTGACCTTGGTCATGTTGATATGACCCTCATCAGGACTCTTCAACTGTGGGATTATATGGATGCCCAGGACCCACTTCATGAATGCAAAGGATATTTCCCCTAATTGGGGAGAGGAAGCGTGGTAATGTGGAGCAGTGATAAATCACACATTTTGTGAATTTGTGACTTGATTGATTGCAGTAGTAAATCACCCATGGCCCAGCTCTGTCATTTTTTCCCTTTTGAGCTAAAAGACCCTAAGAGTCACAGCCTTGAATTACCTGCCTAAGCATGAGTTTTGCCCCACTCTCTACCCCCCACATTCACCCTCACCCAGCAGCACTTTCTACTATGTTTGCATGTTCCTGTGTTATATGTTATTCCTGCTTTCTAGTCAAAGCCATCTTTCCTATTACCCAATATACCCCAATACTTTTTATTTCTGTGGAGTGTTTGCTCAGAATCCAAATTCCCTGAGAAGTTTTCCTGCATGATGACAACAATCCCTGCTACTACTACTATTGTTCTATCGCCAGCATCGCCACTGCCATGAACTGAGCTCCTGCTCTGTAATTGACACTACTTATCTGGCAGTAAGCCTGCCCAGTCTGAATTTTATTTCTGTCACTTACTGTCTGTGTGACGTTGTTTAAGTCACTTCTCGTGCCTCAGTTACCTCATCTGGAAATTGGAAATATTAACAATATATATATTTCATTGGATTTTTGTGAGGTTCAAATGTGAAGTACTCAGAACTACACCTGGCACATAGCAAGATTCTCATCAGGGTTAAGTAAAAATGACACAGACATTCTTTGGAGATACAAGTGGTTTAGTTCCAGACCACCACAGTAAAACATATATCACAATAAAACAAGTCATATAACTGTTTTGGTTTCCCAGTGCACATAAAAGTTACTTTTATACTATACTTTATTAAGTGCAAATAGCATTATATCTAAGAAAACACTGCATACACCTTGTTTAAAAGTGTGTTATTGCTAGAAATGAGCTGAGCTTTCAGCCAGTTGTAATCTTTTTGCCAGTGGAGGGTTTGGCCTCAATTGTTGATGGTGGCTGACTGATCAGGGAGGTGGATGCTGAAGATGGGGGCAGCTGTGGCAATTGCTGAAATTAAGACAACAATAAAGTTTGCAGTATGAATTGGCTCTTCCTTTCACCAATGATTTTCCTGTAACATGTGATGCTATTTGATAGCATTTTACCCACAGTAGAGCTTCTTTCAGAATTGTAGTCAATCTTCTCAAATACTGCCTCTGCTTTACCAACTAAGTTTCTGTAATTTTCTAAGTACTTTGTTATTATTTCAACAAACTTCACAACATCTTCTCCAGGAGTAGATTCTATCACAGGGAACTGCTTTCTTTGCTCATCCGTAAGAAGCAATTCCTCATCTGTTTAAGTTTGATCATGAGATTGCAACAATTCAGTCACATCTTCAGGCTTCATTTTTAATTCTAGTTCTCACGCTCCTTCCACCACATCTGCAGTTACTCCCTCCACTGAAGTCTTGAACCCCCTCAAAGTCATCCATGAGATTTGGAATCAATTTCTTTCAAACTTCTGTTAATGCTGATATTTTGACATCTTCCCATGAATCACAAGTGTTCATAATGGAATCTAGAATAGTGAATCCTTTTTAGAAGATTTCAATTTACTTTGCCCAGATCCATCAGAGGAATCATTGCCTATGTCAGCTATAGGTTGATAGATATATTTCTCATGCAATAAGATTTGAAATTAATCCCTAATCTACGGGCTGCAGAATGGATGTTTTGTTTGCAGGCACAAAAACAATGTTAGTCTCATTGTAAATCTCCATCTGAGCTCTTTGGTGATGGAGTGCATTGGCAATGAGCAGTAATATTTTGAGATGCATATTTTTTTATGAACAGTAGGCTTAAAATAAAGTTGCATTTATAATGCAACTTTACAAAGAAATAACCCTAACTGACCACAGTTAAGGCTGGTACAACATTAACTTTTTTAAAACACTTTACAAAGAAAAAGAATCATTTATTTCACCTTTCCCATACACGTGCATTTCAGAGTAATGAAACAGATGTCAAAGCATTGTTCTTCTTATAGAGTAATTCCAGCCAATAAATAAAGAATAATGGAATTAGAGAATCATCATTGTGCCAATCCTAATGAATTGATAGCTTCAGACATGATCTCTATTGGATGCGAAACCCATAAAGTGAAACTTAATAATGGAAGGATTTTGTAGATACAGCATTACTAAAAATTATACACATCATAATATAATATAATACTGTGGAAAAGGTACAGCACTACCTGTGCAAAATTATTGCCTAAAGAGTTAAAACTGAATCTAATAAGGCCCCTAAATCTAACTATAAATCTATAGGAAATACAAGGCATACAGGAAGCAAAGTAGCCACTACCACAAGAAAGCCATCACTCAAATCTAGGATGGGGGAAGAGTCAACGGAACAAATGACCTGGTTTCTCTAACAAGTCAACAACTTGGAAAAAGGGGGGGGGGGGGAAATCTGCTCAAGAAGAAGAGAGAATTACATATAATGGGTGATCTTTAAATTCTGATTTAAACAAATCAGCTGGAGAGAAATCTTTGAAGCAATTGCAGAAATTTGAATATAGAATAATTATTATGTTATTAAAATTTTTTAATTAGTTTTGTTATTGGCATGGTAGTTGAAAAGGAAAACTATGGCACTCCTCTACTATCCTCATAACACATCTAACACTAGGTACGAGAATGCTTCCACACCAAGCAATTCCCCAGTGCTGTGTGGACACTAACTGGATGCTCTACAATTAAACTCACTTCTGACACGAACTGTCTGGAGTGAGCACAGAGCTCACAGGTTAAGGCTCAGTCCCACATGGCTACCTCTCTCCTTTACATACTCATTACAAGACTCAGACTGTCATCTGTACCCCTGACAAACTGTAACCAAAGTGCAGATCCAGCTACCTGCAACTAGGAAAACCAATACTCAAGAGGCAGGTGGTTTATTTTCAGGTGTTGGCCCCTTGAAAGATGGGAGACTCATGTGTCAAAGCCCGTCTCCCTAAGAAAATGGAGGACTCACATCTCAAAGATCTTCACCTCTCAGTGGAGGCGGAGGTTTTTATAAGGAGGGAGAGGGGAATAGAACAAATAGAGCAAAGGAAGGGGTCGAAAGGTTCTCTACAAGCACAGTCCATTCAAATAAGGCAAATAATGGTCTGGCGTGCATCATCCTGGCTTCACATCATTCTGGCTTCATATCATCCTGATTCCATGGTTGAAGGTCAGCAAATCTCTGGAAGTTGGGATCCCTGAAGGTTGGAGTCTTATCTTTTGAAATTATCCTATGATTCTTATACCAACTAAGCATGTAAATGAACATGCTGTTCATTTACAAGCTATGTATTAGAGTCAGTACTTTGAGAAACAATGTAAAAAGAATGGTAGGATGGGTTACAATTTCCCACCATTACAATTTTCCACTGTTATAAAACACAGTTAAATTGGGGGTCCTCTTGCTCTTCTCCTTGAGTTTGATAATTTGCCAGAACAGCTCAAAGAACTAAGGAAAGTGCTTACTTACCCATTTGTTATAACGGAAACAGCCATATGAAGGAGATGCACAGGGCAAGGTTGCGGGAAGGGACACAGAGTTTCCATGCTTCTCTGAGCGTGCCACCATCCCAGCTCCTCCAGGTATTAACAACCAGCCTGGAAGCTCTCCAAACCCCTTCAGTTAGAATTCTTTATGGAGGCTTCCTCATGCAGGAATAATTGTTTAAATCATTGGCTGTTCATCATTAACTCAACCTCCAGCCCTTCTTCCCTCTCTATGGAGGTGAGGGAGTGGGTTGAAATTTTCAACCCTCTAATAACATGGTTGGTTTCCTGGCAACCAGCCCCCAATCCTTAGAGGCTTTCCTAAGTTTATCTCATTAACATACACTCTGATGTGGTTGAAAGGAGCGTGTTATGAATCATTGAAAAAAAAAGCTTCATTCATTTTTATCACCCCAAAGCTGTTTCAGGAGCTGGGGACAGTCAATAGAATTTTCCCATGCTTGTCCACAAGGGATACATTCCAAGGCCCTCAGTGGATGCCTAAACCCACAGATAATATTATGCCTTACATATACTGCATGTTTTCTTATACATACACACATTTTTACTTAAAGGAAACACTTTATGGTTTCTCTTCAGCATGTCCAAATTGGCAGCATCACTATTCTTTCACTTTGGGCCCACTACTAAGTAAAATAAGGGTTACTTGAACACAAGAACTGTGATACTGCAACATTGATATGACAACCCAGATAAGTGACTAGTGGGCAGGTAGCATGGACAATGAGAATACACTGGATAAAGGGATGATTGACCTCCTGGGAGGAACAGAGCAGAACAGCATAAGATTTCATCATACTACTCAGAATGGTGCACAATTTAGAGCTTACAAATTATTTACTCTGGAATTTTCCATTTAATATCTTTGGAGGGTGGTTGACTGGGAGTAACTGAAACCATAGGAAGTAAAACCATAGATAAGGTACTACTGTCTTATAGCAAAAGATACTCCTATGGCTCTTATCAGTTTGGAAATTACAAGTGTTTTAGTAGCTTTTGCCATGAGCTGGGGATGAATAGCAAAATATGTTTTTCTTACATCACACTATCATAGTGGTGTTAAACATAAGGTCAAATATCATTTAAAGTCATATATGAACTTGCACCAATTCTCTAAACACTTCTTTAGATTTTCTCTCACATTCATTGATACCTTTGATTTAAGTTTTCAGCACCATAATCTTGATCCCAATAGCTCTCTACATAACGCCTTTATTAATTCCATTTAATCCCTTCTTTAAACCAAACTAATTTTTAAGAATATATATGGCTTCAAATTGATCATAGTGACTTGAATAAATAGAGGTTTAGTTTTCTTACTTAAGAATTCATGGGTAGGCAATTGCCAGCCTTGATTTAACAGACAACAGTATTAAAACTAACATCTATGTTTTTTCTCTTGAGTGTTCTCATATGATAACAAAACGTCTTCAAAAGTTACTTCTGTCACATCCATATGCAAGACAGGAAGAATGAGCAGGGATATGTCCAGTTGCATCTGTAAACTTTTATCAAAGCAAAAACATTCCCAGAATTTTCCCAGTAGATTGTCTCTTATTTCTCATTGGCCAGATCTGGAGAGAGGCTGGGAATGTGGGTCAGAATTACACTGACTGGCTTACACAATCGTGATCCAACTCCTAGAGATGGGCATGGAGCAACTCTGAGCAAAACTGGGATGTGTTTAGTTAAAAAGTAGGGAGAAATGGATATTTAGGTAATTAACAATGTGTAGCAATCATTAATATTATTAGTTTCTCTTTTTCACTCTTGCTCAAAAGTCTTCAGTGGTCTTTGCCTAGATCAATTTTCCTTTGTAAGGAAAACAAATATTTTATCCTGACAGAAATGGACACATATTTTGGGTTTGGGTTTGCCTTGCATGCCTGCCTGGTCTCAACTAGCACCACTCCCCAAGAGCTCATAGAGTGACATGGGGTCCTCCCTAAATTGCCTCAGACCAAAGTGCCTACTCTATAACAAAGGAGGCAGTAGGTACATCACAGTGAGATTCCTGGCTTCACCATATATAGCATCGTCCAGAAATTGTCAGCATTGAAATGGCCTCTTGAAGGGACATCTAAGGCTTCTGATTGGAGATGACCCTGAAATAATGGGCTGTCATCCTTAAGAATATGGTAAATATCTTAAATCAGTTACCATCACATGGTGCTGTATCCCCAGTGGGAGGAATATGCAGGTCTGAGAGCCAAGATGTGGAAGTAAAGAGTCACACAACTGACCATCCCTTCCACTGACCTACTTGAGGAATGTGTACTTCCCATCTCCAAAACTTTATGTCATGTGAGTCTAGAAGTCCTGAATCCTAGAAAAATATACTTCTATCAGGGGATACAATAAGAATTCCGCTGAACCTAAAAGCTAAGACTGTTGTCTGACCCCTATGGGCTACTTGTGACAGTTGACCAGAATGTACAGAAGGAAATCACCTGATGAGCAATGAGTCATTAATTCTGATCACCATGAGGAGGCATGACTGCTGTTATTAAGTGGAGCCAGGGAACATGGCCTAGTGGGTCACCCTAGTACTCTCATGACAGGCTCTTACTCTAAATGGTTAAGTAGAGCAACCAAGGCATAAGGGGGTGGTTTGAGACAGAAGCTCAAACCCACCCACCCTACCACTCGCCATCAAACCATTTAGATTAGCAAAAGTCCTAGTCAAGTGGTAAGGAAAATATAAAGGGAAGGAGTTTGTGAGAATCAGCTAGAGTCTTAGGACCAACTGCATGCAGCAGCCACTAATTGCTAATCTTCCTCTTAGAAGCTTTATCATAAAATACAACAACAAAAATCTGGAGGAAAATGTGCCCGAAGGGAGGAACTTAATGTGAAAGGCAAGCAGTTATGAGCAGCATTGGATTGGAATGAGCTGAATGCTGTTAGAGCCCCACCAGATCCCCTTCACCAGGATGATGCCCCCAGTCCCCAGCTGCTGTTAATTGCTAGCTGCTTACAGTTACCTCCTTCTCCAGAGAATTGTCTTGGGCCAAATGAGAGTGGCCTTACCTGGATATTATGGCTACTTCATTGACTGGCTTCCTCCATCTCCTTATCTAGTCTGTTTATCTCCATCTTCATATCTTGGGTCACTTTCCCCAAAACTCATCTGCTCATGGTTCCACATTTCAGATTCTGCTTCTAGGAAAGGTGATCAAAGATTTGTTTTGGGTTAAATCCTGTCCTCCCAAAAGACATGTTCAAGTCTTAACTCTCAGTAGCAATGAACTTGACCTTATTTGGAAATAGGGTCTTTGCAGACGTAATCAAGTTAAAATGAGGACATACTGGATTAGAATGGGTCCTAATTCAATGACTCTTGTTTTTATAAGAAGATGGATAGAGAAATAGACAAGCATACAAAGAGAGAAGACTACCATGTCATGATGGTGGCAGCAGATACTGGACTTTTGCTACCACAAATAAACACCAAGAATGTCTAAAACCACCAGAAGCTGGAAGAAGTAAAGAAAGATTTTCCTTTATATTCCTTGCTCTAAGGAACATATCGGTAAAAATGTTGCTGCTTGGAATATCTGAGATTTTCTTGCCAATGTTCTCCTCTAGGACTTTAATGGTGTCATGGCTTATATTTAAGTCTTTTATCCACCTTGAATTTATTTTGGTGTATGGTGTAAGTTGGTGCTCAAGTTTCATTTTTTTGCACGTAGCTGTCCAGTTCTCCCAACACCATTTGTTGAAGAGGCTATCTTTACTCCATTTTATGTTACTGCCCTCTTTGTCGAATATTAATTGACTGTATACACAATGGAATTCTATGCAGCAGAGAGAAAGAAGGAGCTACTACCCTTTGCAACAACATGGATGGAACTGGAAAGCATTATGCTGAGTGAAATAGGCCAGGCATTGAAAGACAAATACCATATGATCTCACCTTTAACAGGAAGCTAAACAACAAAACAAATAAGCAAACAGAATAAAAACAAAGACACTGAAATAGAGAACAAGTGGGCAGTGACCAGAGGGGAGAGGGAAGGGAATTTAAGGGGGAAAAACGAGAGGGATTTTGAGGAACAAGTATGAAAGACACAGGGATGAGGACTGGGGGGGAGGAAATGGGACGGAGGTGGGGAGCACAGGGCAGGGGGGGATGGGATGGGAGAAATAGACAAAAAACTGTACTTGAAAAATAACTAAGTATAAAAAAAGTAAAAAAAAAGAAAGATTTTCCCCTAGTGCCTATGGAGGCAGCATAGCCCAGTCATAAACCATCCAGTTGTGTTATAACAGCCACAGGAACAAGCACATTGTCATTGAAGGTCCAATTTAAATTTGAACTCTTCTCAGAAGCTTTCTTTGGTCAGTCCTACTGGCACCTCTGTCTCCCCTGAGCATCCATACCACATATTCTCCCCTTCACTCACTGCTGTTCACCATGCACAGCCTGGCCTACATTTTCACATGTCCTGGGTGCTAAACTATAAGCTCCTGGAGAGCAGACGAGGTTGATACTTAGGCCAATTTCCCAGTTTATGAGGTCTCTTTTGTTAGCATTATTTTTTCAATAGAAAACATGGAAGAATTTTTTTGTGGATTCTTATTTTAGCTAACACTCCCTGTGCATAAGTAATAGGAAAAAAGAAAAGTTGAAAATCGCTAAAAATAAACAGTTCTTTTTGTTTTGTTTTGTTTTTTATGAAAGATTTTGTTTCTTTTATGAGTTGGACCACTTTGGCACATGGAGGAAAATATAAAGCAATGACATAACTAGAGGAGTGGAATGAAAAAATGCCATGGATTAGTAAAAAAAATGGATAAATAAAATATTTGAAAAAGTTGGCATTTGTTAATTTCCTTGCTTAAAAAGACCCTGAGACTATTTGATTCTCTTAATTCATCTCATTTTCAAGACTAATGCCCTTGATTTCTTCTGGAAGCTAAGCATATCTAATATAAATACAGGTGAATGGAAAAGGGTTATTTATGGACTTAACAGGAAAGTAGAAGCATTAAGGTCTAAATTTCAAGCTCTTGGATTTTAGCATTCAAGAATGTTTATTAATTAAGCCCTGGCTGGTGTAGCTCAGTGGATTGAGCACAGGCCTACGAACCAAAAGATTGCAGTTCAATTCCCAGTCAGGGCACATACCTGGGTTGCAGGCCAGTTCCCAGCCGGGGACACACAAGAGGCAACCATACATTGATGTTTCCCTCCCTCTCTCTTTCCCTTCCCCTCTAAAGATAAATAAATAAAATCTTTAAAAAAAAAGAATGTTTATTAATTAAGAAGACTTTCACATTCTGACCTACCCATTGCTTGTTGGTGTTCTTAATTTACATATGCAAAGTTTCCGTTGAGAAAAAATGTCCTACAAAATGCCCATGATCTATCAGGACCATATTTCTGGGACTCTCTTTTCTGATCAGGATCTTCTAGAAGGGAGGTTACGAGAAGAGTACTGCTAGTCCATAGTTCAAGAGATAAATCATATACATGAAAAGAGCTCATTTTTGGAAGCCATGTTGGAAATTGTTGCCTTAGCACACATTCTTCAAAAGCAGTGTGAAGGACTGAATTTCATTAGTTGATGTGGATAATGACAAATCTCTTAAATTTAACATATTAGCCTAGTTAACTAAAAATAATTCTATCAAGTCAAATGTAATATTTGTTTTCTCCAAAGTCCCCAAAGGAAAGGTGGATATGATTTAATTGTAAACCACTAGCATGATTTTAAATAGAGTAGAGCAAGTCATAGTCAGAGTTGGCCATTGATCATTATGATGAGTAGGATAAAGGCAAGATCACTTACTGACATATCTAATTTTATATACATAAAAGAATTCAAAATAAGAAATCCCTTACTGAGTATTCTGGAAGGTTTTTTTTTTTTTTTCCAATGAAGGCTTTCTTGTTTTTTTTTTCTTTTTCCTAAAATATGTCAAAATGTTAGCAGAATGAAGACAGTGTTCTTCTGCCCTAAATGTCTTATATTCAAAATATTTAAATGTAAAATAGGATAGAAAGAGAGCTCCAGTTTTGGAAGGCAAAGAATACAAGAACATTTAGAGTATCCAGTGTCATTCTACAAAAACCTTTTCTTTCCTCATGAGGGCTTGTGATACTCTGCCCTGGAAAACCAATACACAGTATTGTACAGTTTGATAATGTGTGTGTGCCGCTCTGTGAGAGTTGGCAGCAAAAGTCAAGGGAAGAAATAGTACTCGTGGCTTTAAAGGTAAGTAATAAGGTCACTGCAAGTAGAATTTTTCCTTTGTCAAGTCTCAGTACCCATCATTTTCCTGAAAATTGATTTTATTTGCACTTCCATACTGGATGAGAAAACTTCATCATATTAGTTCCATCAGCTTACCTGCCTGTGATCATCTCAAGATTTTAAGAGCTAGACCACCAAACAGGAAATAGTTATGCAGAATAAGTTTTGGAAGTTATCAGTCCACCAACTTTACTTGTCAGAAATATTTTTTAGAGTCTGTCCAATATTTGTTATTATCACATAAATTTAAGACATGAGTATTTTGTTAATGTCTTTTTATATAGGGCAGATAATAAGATACATCCTAGGTAAAGTAATCCATTTGCATTTATCTACTTATTTATTTACATTTGTTTATTCACTATCATTCATTCCTTTAAAACAATTGAAAATTCTGCTAAGCGATGAAAATATAAAGATGAGTAAGACACCGTACTTGCCTTCAAAGAGCTCTTAGGGAAGTCAGTGGGCAACCACTAAGATATAGTATGATTTACAGAGATGCAGCCACTTCCAAATAGGCCAGAAATGCTCCACCCAAGTTGGAAACAACATTTTGGGCTCTTTAGAATCACTGAGACAATTAGCTCTGATCTCAGATAAGTGTAGAAAACAAATCCCCACTCAACTGGGAATTTTGGTCTTCTGTGTAACTTTCTAAATCCTTGAAAGCCAAGTTCTTCATTTTCTTCTCTAGTCTCATTTCAAGAGCAGGTAACTTTGAGTTCACTCTTCCCAAATTCCCTCTTCCAAGAGTGTTGGTATTTCAATTGGTTTTAAGTAGCTCTCCGTGGTCTTTTTTTGCTTTTATTTTGTTTTGGTTTGTTTTCAATACTGAGGAGAGGTAGGGGGAGGGCAAGGACTACCTGTCTTTTAAAAAAATTTCACCTGCTAGTGAGTAGGATCACTTACTGTCTCTATTCTTCTCACCTGGGCTTTAAATACCATGCAGCTTCATTTTCTTTATAAGACGGGAGAAATAAAAGACTCTAGCTGGCCTCACCCTTGTCAGCTCTTCTTGTTCCATCTTCCCCACACTCACTGACCCTTGGTTCCCGGGCTCTGAGTTCTTTTGTTCACACAATAGGTCTGTTACTCTGCTTATCTCTGCCTCCTCATTCTGACTGTGGATGACTACATTTCACACACTCTCTGTACTATGCTGACATTGTAATGATACCATATGTATGCTTACATATATATGCATACCTCATGTATGCTTACACTCTATGACCTTTATATTTTACTGCCACTTTTCTTGTACTAGATACCTTACTTACTCTCAAGAAAGATGAATAGTATAGTAGAAAGAATAAGGCCTTGAAGAAGTCAGAGCTGAGATTACCTCTTGACCATGGCATTTATTTGCTGAGTGACTTTGAGCGAGATCAAACCTCTCTAAGCCTCATTTTCAGTTGTCATTACTTGACAAGGTTTTTGTAAGGATTAAATTGTATGACACATTTAAAACACCTAATATGTCATACAGCCAATAAATATAAAACATTTTTATGATTATTTGTATATACTCCTTGCTTATAACCAGGCCTGGACACGCCCACTTACTGTGAAGTGTATCCATTCATTTGTAGTGTATCCAGCCATGCAAAATTCTGAGGCTACAGTGTAAGCTATACCAGGTCCCTGTCTTAAAGGAATTCACAGATCTTACAGAAGGAAAAGTAAATACAGAAATTATTATGGTACTAAGTAATCATAACACAGTAGGATAAAAGGCCACAGTGCTTTGGAAATACAGGGGACGAAGACTCTGTAGCATTTAGCTCACCAGACAGCAATAAGCCCTGCTGAGATAGAACTTCAAAAAGGAAATTGTACACATTATTCTGCTGACTCTGAGTACCAGAATCTTATTTTTAAAAATACTTTGTTTACTTATTTATAGAGAGAAGGCAAAAAGGGACAGAAATATCAATGTGAGAGAAATATCATCGGTTTCCCCCTGTGCACGTCCCAACCAGAGACCAAACCTGCAACAGGCATGTGCTTTGGGTCACCAGGAATTGAACCAGTGACTTTGCTTTGCAGGACAATGCCCAACCAACTGAGCCACACCAGGCAGAGTAGCACCAGAATCCTGATGGCATACTTATCGACAAGGAACTATAAAAAGTACACAGTAATCTCCATATCTTCCAGAGTGGGTTTAATCAGGCTTTAGTCAGAAAAACAGAAATCACTCCATTCATTTCAAGCAGGAAGATTTTAATGCAAGGAATTGGCTACTTACGCAAGCGCTGGAAGAATGGCAAAAAAGTCAGAGAAGGCCACTGCTGGATCTGTTAGCTTTCAGGAACTGCAGGAACTCCAAGAAACTGCCTGCAGTTGAAGAACTGCAGGAACTCCAAGAAACTGCAGGCAATGATCATGGCACCAAGATGGGTGTTTAGCAGGAAATGTCTCTGGGGTTACCACAAAATCTCATCTCTGCCAAAGTCTACACATCTGTCTTCTGGTACATGGAAGAACAATACCTGACTTCTGCCCCTCTTCAGTCTTCCCAATCTCATGTTAATTTCCTATATTTCTTGCTGCTTTGACATCTTGGGACCTTGCTGACCGAGGAGGGACTGCCCCTCCCAGGATTAGCTAAATCCTAGCAAAAGAAACCCAGTGATGGCCCCTTTTATATGTAAACTAACCAATCTGGAATCTTTAGCCCCAATCACCCCTCACGCCCTGGACCACTATCTACCTGCCCTAATTGCGCCAGGACCAGACAACTAGGGACAGCCCTTGGGCCTCACAACTCACTGAAATTACTCAAACTAGCCAATCAAACCAGCTTGTTAAACCTCCTCTGTTCCTTTCTTGATATATATATTCAAGAGAACAGAAGTGACTTGGTAGTTATTTGATGTGGGGAATGAAAGGCAAGAAAAAATCCAGAATATGAAGCTTCCAAACTTAGGTTACTAGGTGAAAGGTGAAGACATGGACTACAGTTGATAAGGTTGGGACTGCAACTGAAAGAGAAGGTTGGTGTGGGGAGGAAAAAATGAGTTTGGTTTTAGACAGTTGATGTCAAAGTGCTTTCAAGTCATCCACAATAAGAGTGGATTTTATAGAATAGAGTTAGGCTAAATATTTAGATGTGAGGGCCACAAATATATAAATGAGATTACTGAGAAGAGAATATAGAATGAAAGAAATACATCAAGAAGAATATCAACATTTACTAAGAAGAAGTATCGATAAAGGGAATGAAGGAAGAATGGCCAGAGGGGGAAGAGAACCAAATAAAGTGATGTCATGGAACTCAAGGAAAAGAGTTTTACAAGGTAGCAGTAGAGGTAAAAGACTTTAATAATGCCTGTCACAATGTGAAGTTGGTCTATCAACACAGAGATGACACCTGAGAAGTGATCCAACAGGACAGGTGGAGAGTATTTTCTTATAGCATGACCAGATCTGGGTGAAAATTTTCTTCTAATTCTTTAATCATCCTGAGTTGTAAATAGCTGGTAATAGCTTAAACTGTTAGCTCTCCTTGGAATAAAGGAATGATGTCCTGAGTTCTGGGGTCAGACATTATTCAGCTAAAATAGCTGGGCTTGGGGGAAGGGAGTGGGAGCCTAGAGGCTTTCCTAGAGCTCATAACATCACATCATTTCTCACTCTGTGGTGGTTCTTGCAGTTTCAGATATTACAAGACATTGAACATTTTTACTGTGCTGGTGCTGCTTACGATGATTGCTATCTGTTTATAGGTTTGTAGCCAAAAAACCTAATGTGTGGTCAGACTCCTTTCCATGCTAGGCACATGTGCACGCTGATGTGTGCTTGGCAGAGGCATTCCTGATTTGCACAGCCTGTTACAATTTGCCTCTTATGTTCACAATAAGCCTGTGGGTTTTGCTCAAAAATAGCTATCTCGTTTCTTAGAATAGCATTCCAAGACTGCTTCTCCGAACTTTATTTATTCTCATCACCAAAGGTGATTCTTTCATGCTTTATGGTTTCTAAAGCACTTCTACATTCAATGTATTTAACTCAAGCTTCAAAATAACCCTATGAGATAGATGAGTCCGTTTTTAATATTATTTCCATATAATGGGTGAGAAAACCAGTGTTCAAAGAAATCACATGACTTAGTAAAATTTGCACAGTTAATATTTGGAAACATGATAATAGCTAATAGTTTCATTGCATTTTCCATGGACTAGCACTGTTCTATATATAGTATATATAATACTATATAATACTATATACACTATATCATGTATACTATATATGCTCTATATATAGTATACATAGTTATATGTAACTACATTATATATTTATAATTAATTACATATAATCCATATATTATATAACTGTATATAAATATAATATATAATATATTGTGTATAATCATATAATATAATGTATACATCAATAACTATATATACTATAAATAGTATATATTATACTATTGTATTTATACTATTGTACAACTCAATCTTGCAAGGGAGGTGCTACTATTACCCCATTTTATGATGCAGAAACTCGGGCAAAAAAAAGGTAAATAATTTATCCAAGCTAATAAGTAGCAGAAGAGGTATTTAATGTCTCTCTCTCTCCCCTCTCTTATTTTTAGCATTTGCCAATTTCCATGGTGTAAATATTAATTTCAACCACAGCTTATTTCAAGCTACCAATATGATGTCAACCAGCTTGCAAAATTTCTGAAAATTTAATAATCAGTTCCACTTCCATCATAAGTGTTTTTCTGTAACACACTTGAAACTCCTGACAACAGTTTTGTAAGGAAGATTATGCTTATTCACCATGGTTTACACACGAGGAAACTGAGGAACAAAGAGGTTAAGTAAATTGCCCAGAACCAAACAGTTACCAAGCAGCAGGATCAGGATGTGGATGTGAGCACGGAGTGTCTGAGCCCCAACCCAGATCCACTACACTGTTCTGCCAGCTTCTCAAACATGGCCTAGGCCTTTCGGCTTCATCTTCAGTGTCTCTTTAAAAAGAAGGAAAAAAACTGCTTTGAAGGTTCCCTGCCTAGTTGTTCAGCCTCCCATCTCTCCATTCTATCTTACATACCCTTAACAAAATTTTCTCTAAAGAAAAGAGCTGATTATATCAGTCCCCTGCTCAAATACTTTCAAATAGTTTGCTGCTACAGATAGGATAACATGCAAACAAACCCCTCCCCTTGGTACTCATGTCCTCTGGGCTCAATGCTAAATATCTTTCCTAGTCTTCATTACAGCTCTCCTGAAAGTACTGTTTGCTTCAGTTACACCACATTAATTGTGATTTCCCAAATAGTCCATACACTTTTTTAGCTCTGGGCACACACTAATCTCTCCATCTGTCAAAGTCCTACTATTTTTCAAGGTTCTGTACAAATGCCACTTTCTCTCTGAGTTCTTTCCACATGCTTCCAGTTGTAGTAAATTTATTTTCTGCATTTCCATTGTCCCCCTACGTTTGATTTGTACTACCTCGATTACAGCACTTAGAACAATCTGTTTTTTATTATAGTTATATTCCATAGTGTGGGAGATATGCCTGTCTCTCCTACTGTGGAATGAGTCTTTGAGGGCAGGGGCCATGATCGATTCCTCTGTATATCTCACCCACAGAGTCCAGGACAGTGTCTTGCTAATAGCAGAAGTTGAAGAAATATTTGTGAATTTTATTGCTAGATTATATCAAAAAAAAACTGAGCATTGTGTAAACTGAGTACTTACTCTCCTCTTGCCAAGTGCATGATAATTTCCTGACTACAGGACTGCCAGTCTCCTCAGTCAACCAGGGAACTTGTGAGAGAGCAATAAGGGGTGAACTCGGGAGAGAGCAATAAGGGGTGAACTCGGGAGAGAGCAACAGCTGATTGAGAGAGGTCCTGTGGCAGGTCCTGTCCTGGCCTTGTCTTCCTCCACTCATCTGAGGTGGTGATGATGTTTTCCCCTGAAATCCTCCCCTTGATCACAGACTCAGCCACCTCTGTGGGGGCAACTTTGCCTGCAAAGTCCCCCCATCTGCCACAGATGAAAGTGAACACTACCAAGACATGATCTGCTTGGGGAGGAAAGGTGGCGGGTCCCTCAAAGGGGAAAGGGATAAGAGCCCCCTGCCCAAGGGGCTTTTACTGGGCTTGTTTGCAAAAGAATACAGGTAAGGATCAAACAATAGATAGCATTCAAAGGACTATGAGGGCTTATTCTCAGTCAGGGTCAGAGAGCTAACAAACGAGCCATAAAACTCTGAGGAACAAACTTCTTGCTTGGACCCTTATCGTTTAAATGACAGCCTTCTAAACAAAACAGGTTTCACAGGCTTTTTACATATTCTTTTTTAGGTCTGATCACCTGGGGAGCCCACCACTCCCAGCACAGAGTTGCACCACCTCTGTCATTGTTTTCAGGCTTAAATCAGGCAGAGGAGGCAGATAGCCAAAGAATTCTCGTAGATTTCTCGCAGACTCACTGAGGAGTCAGGCTTCCTCAAAGCTGGTGGGGGGGGGGGGTGGTAGGGTCCATAACCCCCTTTCTCCTTAGCCCCCCAAGTCCTTCCCTGGGGCCTCCACATGATCATTCCTGCCTTAGGTGATTCCCCCCCCTTGGGAATCTTACCTGTCATTGGCTAAACTGATCACGCATTGGAGTCCAATTACGGAAAAAGGAGCAGAAGCGGCGCTCCTGCCAGGGAGATAAGCTTTGTCTCCTAAGTGGCTTATGGTCCGAAGGTCACTCACTCAGCCTTAGCCATGGGGGGTTTCAGCTCCTGAAACCAGGCAGGGCAGGGCGGTCCCAACACACCTCTAGGTCTGCACATCCATCCTGGAGGGTGGGGTTTTTTACCTTCCAGAATGAGAGCACAAAAACTCCTTTTTCTCTCTCCATCTTTTTATGGATATTTTTATTTTTTTTATGTATTTATCTTTAGAGGGGAAGGGAAGGAGAGAGGGAGAGAAACATCAATGTATGGTTGCCTTTCGTGTGTCCCCTGCTGGGAACTGGCCTGCAGGGAACTGGTCTGCAACCCAGGCACGTGCCCTGACTGGGAATCGAACCCCGATTGTCTGGTTCACAGGCCCGCGCTCAATCCACTGAGCTACACCAGCCAGGGCTTGCTGTCTTATTTTTAAAGCCTTCCCAATACAACAGAGGCAACAACAATCAGCTTTCCTAAGGTGGCTGCTCACATACTTCAGAGGTACTGTTCGTTCACTTTCGGACAACTGCCACAAAGCAGATAAGGCAATAAAGCAAGTCACACACTTTTTTTGGTTTCCTAGTGCATAGAAATGATATGTTTATACTATACTGTAGTCTATTAAGTGTGCAATTATATTTTATCTAAAAATGTACATATATTAATTTAAAAAACACTTTATCTCTAAAAATGGTGATGATAATCTAAGCCTTCTTTTTGCCAGTGGAGGATCTTGCCTTGATGTTGGTGCTGCTGACTGATCCGGTCAGGGGCTGCTGAAAGCTGGGGTGGCGGTGGTGACTTCTGAAATTAAAACAGCAATGAAGTTTGTCACCTCAGTTCACTCTTCCCAAGTAATTTCTCTGTAGCATGTAATACTATTTGATAGCCTTTTACCCACAGTAGAACTTCTTTCAGAATTGTAGTCAATCCTCTCAAATACTGCCTCTGTTTTACCAATTAAGTTTCTGTAATTTTTTAAATCCTTTGTTATTATTTCAACAAACTTCACAACATCTTCTCCAGGAGTAGATTCCATCACAGGGTACCACTTTTTTTGCTCACCCATAGGAAGCAACTCCTCATCTGTTCAAGTTTGATCATGAGATTGCAGGAACTCAGATCCATCTTCAGGCCCCACTTTTAATTCCACTGCTCTTGCTCCTTCCACCACATCTGCAGTTACTTCCTCCACTGAAGTCTTGAACCCCTGAAGTCATCCATGAGGTTTGGAATCAACTTCTTTCAAACTGCTGTTAATGTTGATATTTTGACATCTTCCCATGAATCACAAGTGTTGTTAATGGAATCTAGAATGGTGAATCCTTTCCAGAAGGTTTCAATTTACTTTGACCAGATCCATAAGAGGAATCATGATATATGGCAGCTATAGCCTTACAAAATGTATTTCTTAAATCATAAGACTTAAAATTTTCTGCAGAACTGCCCTGGATGTAGTGGCTTATAGGATTGAGTGCCAGCATGCTAACCAAAGGGTTGCTGGTTTGATTCCCAGTCAGGGCACATGCCTGGGTTGTGGGCCAGGTCCCAGTTGGAGGTGTGCGAGAGGCAACCACACATTGATGTTTCTCTCTCTCTCATTCTACCTCCCTTCCCCTCTCTCTAGAAATAAATAAATAAAACAAAAAAAAAATCTTTGAAAAAGAATAAATTTCTGCAGAATACATGTCGTGTTAGCAGACATCAAAACAACATTAATCTCATTGTACATCTCCATTAGAGCTCTTTGGTATCCAAATACATTATCAATGAGCAATAATATTTTGAAAGAAATCTTTTTTTAATGAAAAGTAGGCCTCAACAGCAGGCTTATAATTTTCAGTCAACTATATTTAAACAGATGTGCTGTCATCCAGGCTTTTTTGTTTCATTTATTGAGCACAGGCAGAGTAGATTTAGCATAATTCATAAGAGCCCTCGGATTCTCAGAATGGTGAATCAGCATGGGCATCAATTTACAGTCAGAAGCTGCGTTGGCCCCTAACAAAAGGGACAGCCTGTCCTTTGAAGCTTTGAGGTCAGGCACTGACTTCTGTCTAGCTGTGAAAGTCCTAGATGGCATCTTCTTTCATGATGAGGTTGTTGTGTCTACATTGAAAATCTATTTTATAGTGCGACCACCTTCATTAATTATCTTAGCTAGATCCCCATAACTTGATGCCTCTTTTACATCTCTTGCTACTTCACCTTGCCCTTTTTATATTATGACAATGGCTTTTTTTGTAGACCTCATGAGCCAATCTTTGCCCTTTTTAATTTTTTTTTTTTGCAATTAAAGCAGCTTCCTCACTTTCCCTGGTGTTCCTAGGATTAAAGAGAGTTAGGGCCTTGCTCCAGATTAGGCTTTGGCTTAAGGAAATGCCGCCGGTTTGATCTTCAATCCAGACCATTAAAACGTTCTCTGTATCAGCAATAAGACTGTTTTGCTTGGTTATTATTTATGTGTTCACTGGAGGAGCATTTTCAATTTCCTTCAAGGACTTTCCCTTTGCATTCACAGATTGGCTAACTGTTTGGTACAAGAGGCTTAGCTTTAGACCTACCTCAGCTTTTCACATGCCTTTCTCACTAAGCTTACTCATTTCTAGCTATTGGTTTAAATGAAGACATGAAACTCTTTTCATTTGAATGCTTGAAGGTTATTGGAGAGCTATTAATTGGCCTAATTCTAATATTATTGTGCCTCAGGGAATCGAGAGGCTGGAAGAGAAGGTGAGAGACAGTGAAATGGCTGGTCAGTTGAGCAGTCTGCACACACACAACATTACAGCATTTATCGATTAAATAAGCCACCTTTTATGGGCACGGTGTGTGGCATCCCCATTCAACATAGCAACATCAAAGATCACTCACCACAGACCACCACAACAGATATGATAATAATGAAAAAGTTAGAAATGCTGTGCAATTTCTCAGAATGTGACTCAGAGACACAAAGTGAGAGCCTGCTGTTGGAAATGGTACTGATAGACTTGCCTGACACCAAGTTGCCACAGACTTTCAATTTACAGTGAAGCGCAGTACAGGGAAGCACAATAAGAAAGGTATACCTGTATCTGGAATGTCTATACTACCTGCTGCCACCACAAGGTTAGTAGAATTGACTTAGTGCCTTCCAGGACACAGGTGAGTTTCTGGTACTCTTCCGGACAGAGCAGAAAAATGAAAATAGCAACCTCATTTCCTTGTACACCAACCCAATCACCAGCGGGCACATTCCTGCATTAATAGAGGGCAAAGTATCTTAACAGGCGCTTTACTGGCATTTAGACCTGGATAAGATTTTGTTGTAGGGTCCATCCTGTGCATTCCAGGATATTTACCAGCACTTTTGGCCTCTACCCACTAGATCCCAGTAACATACCCTCTCAGTTGTGACATGCAGAAATGTCTCCACATATTATCGCCAAGTGCTCTTGAGTGACAAAAACTCCCCTGGGTGAGAACCGCTGATACAGGGCTTTCCTGACACAAATTGCCACATAAGTGGCCCCAGTAGGCTATGATTTCATTGGTATCTCCAGCCCTTCCATTAGTAGCCTATGATCAGCTGCATGCTGTCTTTGGGGTTAGTGTTCATAGTTCCAGTCCCTGGCATATGGTCCTGGATGGCTGCCTCCAGGATTGGTGATAGGGTGGCATTGGTAGTGAATCCCAGATAGAACAGAAGGTGAGACGGGAATATTTCCAGCAGATGTTTTGTTCAGGTTGGCTACTGTTCCTTTGAGAGTTCTCTTGCCTCTGAGTCTGGCACTCTGAACCAGGCCCCAGCAAGGAGAAGGAAAAAAAAGGCAATGAGTTCAACCTGAAGGCTCTTGTTCTAATTAGCTTGCATTTCTCAGCAAAGAATAGTTTTGGAAGGATCTCATTTTATGGGATTTTGCCCTAAATTCAAACTACATAAGACATTCTCCTTAGCTGCTTTAACAAAACACCTCAAAAGGTCAATAAGTCATTTGGGGGAAGGGAGAATATATATATATATTTAAAAACTATTGTCAAATTTCCATCCTCCTTCAACACAAACACATCCTTTACTACCCAGATTCTTTCCCTTTTTGAAAGGCTTGTGTATGTATTTCTAAATGAGGATGAAATATCTTGTCAATGAACATTAGAAATTGTTCAGAGATCTTCCCAAACTAGCTTTTCTGTAAAATGCGGCAGTACAAGTTTACATTATATTGGTGTTCAGAATGTTTCTTTATGCAGCCTTTTCCTTGGTGTTAAATGGCCTAAAGTACCATATGTTTCTTAATAAAAAGCCACATAAAAATGTACATTAATAAACTGAACTCAAAGAAAAGCTGCCCCAAGACGGCTCTAACTAATCCTTTTTATGAGCTTGCCAACAATTTCAAGATTGTTTTAATGAAAAAAAATTTATGTTTCTGTCTTTGAGAACCACAGCACAACAGCTTCCCCCAGCTGCCCCCACCCCGCTCCCAGGCCCCGCCTGTTCTCCAGTGCCCTGCAGAAGGGCTCACTCATGCCTTGGCCAGCAGTTCACTGGAAGGGCTCTGCTGTCTGGAAGCCCTTGCACACACACATGGCCAAGCAGCTGCTTCCAAGTGCACGCCTTCTTCTGCTCCCAGGCACCACACTGCCACCTCCATGGCCACTCTGTCCTCTCCTTGGCTACACTGTGCAGGGTAAGCAGGGGGGCCTGCATGGTCCAAAGACGTTAAAAAAGGAGAATTCCTTGGAGCCCAGCCTGAGGAGCCGTGAGCACGTTTCCAGATTTAATGTTTCTGAGTATGTTGGAAGAGAAGAAATGTGGCCTTTAAATCCACATGATATTATATCATCATAGAATACTGTAATTGCTTATTTATTTGTTGGTCTCAGATATTGGATTGTAAATTCCTTGAAAGTGAGATTATTATATTTTGTTGATTAAATATAGTGCTTAGCATAATGCCTGGCTTGCCAATAGATATTCAATCTATATACACTGAAATTTGATTGCTTTCAAATTCCAGTGTGGCCACATACTGTCTATAAATTACATAAATGTTTATTGATTAAATAGTGAAGAGAATATGTTGTTGCTGCCATATGTAACTACTATCATAATACATGATAGAAATCACTCAATAAATGACTCAATAAATGATGTCATCTTTTTATTATATTTTAATTATTATCAATGTTAGTTATGAGCCTCAATTTCTTTCCCACCCTTAAATGTGTTTCATAATGCCTGCTACCTTGCTAGGTTACTTTAAGGATTAAGAGACCCATAGAAAGTGCCCTAAAAGGTTGATTTTCCTAGTTGCCCTTTCTCAGCAGAAGTAATGACCATTTTGCATCCTTCCACCTATCGGAACACAAAACACAGCAGTTCCCACTGTCACACGGGATTCCCCAGCAGCCTCCCCTCACCACCCTTCGAGAGAGCACACAGAGGGAGGCACCCTGGTTGGGAGGAAATTCTAGCCAAATTCGAGGCTAATGTCTATTGATTACACACTCATTATCTTTGTTTGTACTTTTTTTCTTCTGTCTCAATATATTTATTTTTGAGAAATGCTAGGTTGTTTCCATAGCACTAGTAAGAATAAGAAAGCACTGTTAACTCTTAATAGTTCTGCAAAGACAGCAGGCATTGCTCAAGTCTTGATATGATTATGGTATCTCAGAGGGTGGACTTTTCCGGGAGTGGGGTGGAAATCGAAACAGACATTGCTGGGCGTGGCATCTCTTCCCACCTGGAGTTCTTTCCTTTTAAGCTGTAGATTTGTGTGCTTATTTTCTCAATCTCTGAAGACTTTGTATTTTAGGTGTTTCTAAATATTTTCATCTCTTATAGGTTTTCATGTAGAGAAAAAAAGATGTCTTTTTGGGTGACCACAGGGACAGTGGCAGGATAATGAAGAGCAATTATATATATAGATAAAATTCTTACAAGACAGAACATTCCAGCAATTAGAATGTAATAAAAGGATGGAGACGGCTAGAAGGTGGTAAACTTGCCACCCCCAGGAAATGTCCAAGCAGAGATTTGGATGACCTGGTCAGAGATGTTATAAGAGAAATTTCTGCTTTGAGCAGGGAACTTAACTTGATGGTATGTAACCAAAGAAATATTTTTCCCCACCTCACCTCAAGATAAATTCAAACCTGTTCTTATCTCCGAGTTCACACATTTGCTCAAGCAAGATGATCCTACTCACTTTCTTCTATGATTAGTCCCAATGAGCACAATATTGAGTTGGCTTCTATCTTGGCTGATGGTGTCTGGAGAGAGAATTGAAGATGCCTTTCAATCAAGAGTCCTTTGTGGCTGACGCCTTACAGTTGTTTTCTAGCCCCCTTGTTTGTTAAGTTTACCTTTTTTCTAAATCATCAGACTAGTTTCCCCCCTCTCTGGTTTTCATCCACATGAAAAGGTTCTGACCCTTGACTTCTCTTGACTCTCAGTTGCTGCACATGCCCTCAATTTTGCTTGTCTGCTTGGTGTCTGTATTTCTGCTGTTCCTTGATCTTAATTTATATTTTCACCCAATTCCTAACTACCTGCAAATTTGCTATGATGGTCAACTGATTGAGTTATGAATTAGCTTGAGTTCAAAATACGATTCTGGCTAACTGGCACACCTTGGACAAGTTATTCTCGTTTCCTAAACTTCATTTTTTTTAGCTATTAAATGGAAATCATTATAGTACCTATATGACTGGTGAAGGCAGTTAGCATACAGTCTGTGCCCAATAAATGTTACTACAATTATTATTTCAGAAAGACTGATTCAACTCATACTCTCAGATTCCAGCTTCCTTACTAATGCTCTCAAACCAAATACCACTATCCCAATACAAAACAAAACCTTAATTTAGGCTTCTCTTTCTTAATAGAATAGACATGTTCTAGCTATTCTGGCTATAAACACATTTTCATAAAGCAAGTCCTATTTGTCTGTTAAATTTTATTATAAACCTGAGAACCCGATTCTCTCAAACATTATTTTGGACCCTGAATATAATGAAGTTGAACCTCACATTAGGAAGATCTTTAAAATCAAAAATAACTTACCAGTGAGATATTACACACATTCAAAACAGTTGTCAGAATCACACACTGTTTACACAGTTATAATAAGAACAAGACAAGTGCAAGAAGCCTGGGACCTCCAAATTCCATCCATCTGTATGTATAATTCTTTAAAATAAATGCGTGACAAAATTCACAAACTTTTGAGCATATACATCTATCCAGCAAAGTGAGATCATGTGTCAGCATTGCAAAATTACTACTCACTACTATGTTTAGTCTTATTATTCCAACTCAGGACAAGAGAAGCAGACATCGTACGGGTTCAGTAAAGAGGGACCTGGGAATATCCGTTGTTGTTGTTGTTGTTAATTTTTATTGAATTTACTTGGGTGACATTGGAAATGTTTTTGATGAAGCAGGCACAGTGCGTTCTTGTTAGCCATTGGCTGTTTCCTGCATATGTCCATCAGTTTAAATCCTACTCCAAACCAAAATTCAAATAGAACTGAACCCAAATGTTAATGTTTCACTAAACCATGAATTGAACCAACCTTCCCTGGGGGAAAAGGAGAAAAAAACTACTCAAGAAGTTTGATTTGAAGCCAAAACTATATGTTTTATGAAATTATTGAACTGGAACAAAATCAGATCAAAATATACCATGAACTGAATTTAAACTAAACAAATAAATTTTTTATTTCTTTCTAATTGAATCACTGGCTATGAATAAGGTTTACTTTAGTGCATATGATATTTATTTCAATACATGTATAGTTTATCTTGAGCAATTTTTCCCCCGTCGATCTTCTCCTTTACACAAAGGGGACAATGATCCCTACCTACTTCATTAGCATTACTGTGAGGATTGAATGAAATAATAATCAAGCACTTCCGTCATCATCATATTCATCATCATCATATCTGCATTTCGTCCAGCACGCAAGGGGTCAACTTCCCATTTTAAGTCCTCCAATATGTCCACTGGCCACCAGAGGGCAGCAAAAAGGTAGAAACCCTTGCTGGAACTGACTGGAACTTGAACAAGCACTGAGGGCTTACTATGTGCCAAATTGTTCTAATGACCTTGCATATATTAACAAATCTAATCCCTAATACAATGCCACATGGTGGCTTCTGTTGTTATTCCCAGGGAACAGATGAGGAAACTGAGGCATAAAAAACCAGGCGAAGAAATTTGCCCAAGGTCATCTAATAACAGACGGCAGAGCCAGCATCTGAACTCAGGCATCCTGGCTACAGAGCCCCCACTCTTAATGTACCACGGTATACCACCACTTGAGGTTCTTTGGAGGATGCTAACTAACCTGGGAGAGGTTCACATCCTGGCCTCGTTCATGGGCACAGAAGGAACTGCAACCCAGGATGACCTAATAAAATCTGTTCACAGTTTAGGACCCAGAGTCAGCGCCTGAGCCAGAAGTGTGATGTGTTCAACAGTATTGTTCAAGACTAATTCAGGGCATGAACCAAGTAAACAGAAGAACATTCAGCAACAGGGATAGGAAGATGGGATTCAGGCACAAATGAAGGAAAATGACCAGGATAGTTGCCTTTGACAAAGAATAGTGTTCTCATGGTAGCTGAGTCCAACTGGCTCATCCTTCTGAACCTTCAATATGTCTTAAAGTTTAAGGTACCAGAACTGATGAAACAAGAGGAAGCGACTCTGTCCCATTTTCACAGCCATTTCTATCTCAAGGGGTATTATTTAGTTTATTTTTCAAAATAAAAAACAAACAACACAACAACAGAAGGACTACCCTCCTGCTCATCATAGTCAAGTCTCTCAAAATAAGTCCATACCAACTTCCTAAGTTTTTTGTTTTCCACCCTCTCCCCAGCCCGCAGTCTGCCCGCACCATTCCACTCAGACTAACCTCACCAAGGTCACCCATCATTTTCCAAATGCCACATACAATAGCTACTTTCATCTTTTTCAGATGTGCCTGCAGCTTTGACATCGCCAGCCGTTCTTGCTCTCATGAAACTCCCCAGCCCTTGACTTGAAGCACCTCATTAGACCGTACTCACTCCTGGACCTGCCACTGCCTCTCTGAACACCACTTTGCAATCGGTCTCCTGGCTCCTTTTCTCCACTGTCTCTTGTCAAAAAACAAAGTAATGACTCTTCACTGGCTTGCCTACCTCCACTCTGGACACTCTAATTCCATTCTCAACATCGCTGCAGAGAGAGCTTCCCAAAATACCAAAACCCTACTCCTATCATGATTCTCCCTTGCATGAAATGATTCCCCATTATGAAAATGACTGAGCATGGCATTCAAGAGTCCTCTTCCTGCTTTTCCATGTGGTCTGACAGTGCCTTCACACATGGCCTCTGTCTCCTCACAGCTCCTCAGAAATCATTCCAATTCCCTTTGCTTCTCAAGCCTCTTTTTATTTGTATCCTTCAAAATTCAGCTCAATCTGCTGCCTCTTTTGCAGGATCCTCTGGAATTCTGCCTCCTGGACAGAGATGCTGGCTTCCCTCAGAGCACTCCAGTGCCCGTGGGCCATTGGATGATTGTGGCTCATTTACAGACATGGATCTTCTGGGCCAGACTCTGCTCTTCTCGGGTGAAGGACCACTTGGAGTGTAGCTTCGTATCCTTAGTACCTACCACAGAGAGGCACTTGATATGGTACATCTAAGTCATGCAAGGATTTTGTTCAGAAAAACATCTCAGCAGGAATGGTGGAACTAAAATACAATGACTGACATGTTAGTGCTCACAAAAGGGTAGGTGATTTACAACTTGAATCTTGATTTTTAATATATCTCATTAGTTCTTAAAGAGTTGAAGGACAAAGGCAATGCTGAACGCTGCAAATTATAAGTTAAGCGAGAGTCATCATATTGATTTTATTTCTGTATTGATGAGAAGGCAGTGAGAACGTTAATGAGAACCAGCAGGGTCACACTGAGCAGCGGGAGCAGTCCAAGCAGGTCTGACGGCCCAGGGCTGCCTGAGGGACTGGCTTTTCTCTCCATGTACCACTCAGCAGAACAAATCCTGACAGGTCAACATGGAGCATAAAATGTACTCTCAGAGTAACAGGGCACTTAGCATATTTGACCAAATTCATGTGGACCAGATTTTTTGGTTTGCTTGTCTCACCAAAAGGAGTAGAATCTGTTCACCCTGCCTCCCTTCTGCCTCCTAATTTAGAAGTAATTTAATAGTCTGAGAAAAATTCTATGTACATCTTCCCCATTTGTTTAGTAAAGCTTCTGAGAAACATCCCCCCTGCTTTAATCCGCCATCCTATCAGAGAACTAGGCCATAGCCGGGAGTGGCAGACACTGTGAAGAAGTGCCCCCCGTGGTAGCCATCCACCTTTTTACGTTTTGCCTTGATTTTAAGGGCAGAGAGGGTAATACGTATGAGCCTCTAGTTCCTCCCTCATCTGTTCTCTGACCACCAGGTGGGAGAAGGAATAGAGCAAGACGAGTTCCTATTCTAGTACTGTAAACAACAGTATGAGTTTATTTCATTCTTTCCTACTGGACTTACCTCCAGTCCCCAGTGTAGCATGGTAATTACATACATGCCTTTTGCATTCAACATTCTGGGTTCAAATCCTCGCTCTTCAAGTTAGAGCCATGTGAATTTCTGACAAGTTATTTAACCCCTTGGGTCCTCGGCACTCTCAGTTGTAACAAGGGGATAATAATAACTTCCTCCGAGAGTTGCTCTAATGAGAAAATGCCTATAAAATGCTTGGCATCAAGCCTGAATCAGCACTTTGTAAATGTGAACTGTTATGACTTGGAGTTTAAATTCTTAGAAATGGGATTGGCTTTCATGAAGCTCCAGATCGATCCAAGTTCTGCGTTCCTTCACATCTGGCCTGAAAATGTTTGGAAACCTCAAGGTGACTGCCATGACAGCAACGGCAGAGCACCATGGCAGTCGCCAAGAATGAGCGGACCGGCTCCCTGAGTCTCGCTCACAATCAGTTCTTGCTACTGTCAGCATCACAGAGCCAATGTTGACCTGGACAAGGAAGCTGGATCACTCTGAGCTCGTTCCTGCACAAGCCAATCTATCAACAAAATTCCAAATGCCCCTCCTTCTGAGTGATGAGGTAGCAAAGGAGTTGACAGGCTAGGTCACTGGGTCTGCAGTCCTGCATCCAACTGCATCTTGTTTGCCGAATGTCAGATCAAAGGGAAAAGAAATCGTGAGAGAATTGAGCCAACTTTTAATGTGCAAGACTAAACATAATTTGATTTTCAAATTTTAGACCAAGTTCTCAGGACTGACCCCTGGAAACATTCTTTATGAATTTTCTCCTCTAAAGTGACATATAAATCATAGAATAAATAAAGATACTGTTTTCACAGGCGTTCTCTTAGGCATAATCTCCTCTCTGTAGATGTAAAGTAGACTGGCCAATAGAAGGGTGCCAGTGGAAAAGAGGATAGAAGGAAGGTTAATAAAAGAATCTTGGGAACTTGTCCAAATCGCACAACTGTGACTCTTTTAAAGTCATCTCTTGAGGGAGGTGCTAAAAACCTGTATAAGGGTACTTTCTCTAATGCAGATCACCCCAAACAAGATGAAGAATGGATTTCAGTAAAAAATAGCAAACAGGAAAAAGGACTCATGGACGTGGACAACAGGGTTGTGATTGCAGGGGAGCAGGAGGTGTAAGGGGGCTAAATGGTAATGGAAAAAAATACAATAAAGATTAAATTAAAAAATGAAAAATAACAAATCTAAGCCAAGCCTTAATATCCATGTGACACAGATGGCATGTCTGTCAGGATTCCCACAGAGAAGCAGAGCCACAGGCTATGCATATAGTCACATGTACACATACTACACGCATGTATGGCCTATAGTTGCACACACATATGTAGCCTGCAGAATCTTGACAGTATGTGTGTGTGGGGAAGATGGATATAAAGTGAGAGGAGAATCCATAAGCATGAGGTAGTGTCCCATGAGACAGACCGACACCTGCGTCCATTCTTGTTGCCTCTGATTTCAGTGCCATGGACAGCCAGGGCCCTTCATCGTGGAACTAAACACATGCACCTGGCCCAGGAGTCAGAGAATCTGAGGGGGAATCCAGAGGAAGACCAAGCAGCCACAGGTCTAGCTCCAACTCACACCAATGAGGAGGCTCGGCAACAACCTGGTGAGCAGCAAACTGGCCGCCACTCACCAAAGCTCCCTCGTCCTCTCTTGGCCTGCCCTTCCTGGAAACATACAAGAAAGGAAATTCTGGGAAATGTAATTCAACCTAGCCAAATTGATATCTAATGAAGCCACCACAGATGGAAATCAGAATTCTCTGTCCCTGATTTCAGGGTAACTATTCTGTGGAGAATATCTGTTCCCGTCCAGAATGGCTTAAAAGTCCATACAGTGAAGACCCTTTCCTCACTTCACCATATCATTCATGAACTCAAAATGATTATTGTGCCTTCAAAAGTAATTTGGATGTTTGGAAGTCTCAGTTAAATTATCAAGGGCTAAGACAGCTTGTTCTAAAGGTTATAGAATTAATTGTATCAAGAAGACCCCCCTGTCAGTTCTACACATGTGTATGGGCGTGTCTACACACACACATACAAATGTCTAGTCCATAAACATCATTTCCAAAGTTCAACTTGTATGTACTTTTTACATTAAATAAATGTCCGATTTTGGGAGGAACACAAAGCGAGAGTGCTTGTCCTCACTGTCCACTCTGAGCACCGATGGCCTTGAGATGGAGCGATCAGTTTGCCTGACACCCAGTCATCTGGAAAACATCAGACCTGGGCTGCTCAGCTGCTCTGTAAAGTTCACGTTTGTCTCTTAGTTTTCCAATAACTGCAGTGCACTGGGATGATAGGGGTGAGCATTACCGTTTTAACTAACACTTTAAAATAGAAAAAAATGCAGGGAGCAATCACATGGCAATATTAAATATTTTTCATTATATTTTCTAATAACTCTCAAGCACTGGTAACTGTAAAAGCCTTAATAATGTGTTTATTGAGACCAGTAATCAGTGCAGGATAGAATTTTCAATATAACACGGGCAGGTTTTCTATGAAAGTGGCACAGGGAACTCTGCCCCTTTGTGGGAATATAAACGTGACTCCCTCTTCAGGGCACTGAGGTAGTAAAATACAAGAGAACTTCCTAATGGAAATGAGACTATTCTCATTAAATTAAATGAGACCATTTAATGTGGGTGAAAGTGATTTAAAATTCACACACCTCCTGCAAGTATGTTCTTGATTTACTTTTTAAAGAGTAAAATGGGTTTAGTAAATATTGCCAGGTATAATAAATCATAAAACATTTAACACCGATTTGTCAAATGTAGTTTACATGAAGTAGCACTTAGTGTTATTTATGCCAGACTGAATGAAATGGTTGTTATGTTAGTAGGCTTTTCAGCCAGTTGGGAAACATGCAGTGAGCAAAACTTTGTACTGGGTGGTATGTTGGTTATACAAAATTACCGATACTACATTATACCCGAAGTGCTTACAGCCTGGATGGGGCACTCAGTCAATGATACAAGGCTGAATATGAGAAGGGTCTGTTCAAAGCATTTCACTTTCAGCCAAACCGACCAATTAAAATCAGCCTTTTCTACTGGATTCCATCCATCACTCCCACCTGGCCACCATCAAGAAAGTCCCAGCCCTCTAAGACAGTAAACCTTAACCCCCTATTCCAAACTTATTTCATAGAATCTTGTGCCGTATTTCTTTTTTTTTTTTTTTTTTTTTTTTTTAGTTTTACTGGTGAGTTTTATAAAACATTTAAAGAACAAATAAAATTAATTCTATACAATCTTTTACCAAAATTGGAAAAGGAGAAAATACTTTCCAATTCATTTTATGTGTCAGCATTATGCCAATTCTAAATCTAGACAAAAAGAGAACAAGCAGAGAAAACTCTAAATAATATTTCTCAGGAACATAGATAGAACAACTCTAGTAAATCGTATACTCTATATATAATGATAATACAACATGACCAAGTGAGGGTTACTCCAGGAACATAAAACTTACTTGAAAATCAATCAGTGTAATCACCAGTAAATGGTCGAAAGAATAAAAGCTACAAGATCATATTGGTTTTAGTTTTTCAGGGCGTGATCCCTTGATTGGATAGCTTCATAATCTCTTCTGGGACTAGCCCAGGGCTCCACAACTCAAATATGACTGCTACTTTACTCCTTAGATATGTATAACTTAAGCCACTCTTTGTAGTACCCTGATACCATTCACTTCATACCCCAGAATTCTACTCTAATGTAGGCTGATTTGGTTAATGCCATTACCAGCCCTTACCCCTGTTCCAGCAGTTGTATAGACTCACAGAGGTGCTAGAGGAGTTTCATCAGAAGTCAAGTTAGGTCACAGAGGAAAAAGTAGGAAAGTAGAAAAGTAGACTTCTACTAATAGGAGTCTATTTCTCTAGAAGGCTCATAAGCTGAAGTTTCAGAATAATGAAGAATTTTACCAGGAGAACAGACCACAATGTCAACTTTCAAGAGCTTCCTAAAATTATAAATAATAGCCCTGACTGGGTGGCTGGTTGGAGTGTCACCCATACACCAAAATGTTGCAGGTTCGATCCCCAGTAGGGCTGCATACAGGAGCCAACTGACCGATGTTTTTCTCTTGCATAGATATTTCTCCCTCCCTTTTTCTCTCTCTAAAAGCAATAAAAACATACCATCAGGTGAGGATTAAAAGTAAATAAATAAATCTTTCTCCTTAGAATAGGCACTAACTTACCTTCTTGAGCAGAACAGGATTTCAATTGCCAATACCAACAAGCTCTGATATATTCTCTCACCTCCCAGTTATGTTATCATGGGTAGGGCATGCACTGTGATTCATATGTAACCCTGTGGTCAAGAACTCAGAACTGATCCAGAGAAGCCTTTATGGCAATGACCTGAATTCTGGGGGAAATGAGTTTGGTTGGAAGGAAGAGAGGTCCAGCATGGCTATAAAGCTGACTTGCTATACTTGGACTCAGGAGATGCAAAGGGAAATGCATCCCCTTACATAGAAAAATGGAGATGAATAATTTGGAAAGCAGCAGGTTGTTAAATCATTTGTCTTGCTAGTATTGTATGACTCTTTAATAGACAGCAAGTCTTTTTACAAGTATTCTTCAATAATGATAGCAAGTCAACACCTGGTTGAAAGGATTTAGGACTTATTTTCCACTAGAGCTATACTTACAACAGTGCTGGTGTGTGTGACAAAAGGGCACCAAACTCAACGTGTGAGGTGAGAGGTACAGAAAAGGAAGCGGTTGGAAAAGAAGCTCCAGAACCCAAGCCAAAGGAAGTCGATCTCTCAAGGGAGTCCTGGCCATCTGTGTCAAATGGGAGCACCACCAATGACCAGAGCTTTGCTCAGCTATATGTTTTATTTGCTCTCCTCTGATGGCAAATGTATAAATGTTTCAACTTACAGCCACTCCATAGGGTCTGTTAATCTCCAAAATTATAAATTTCTATAGGAAACTACATTAAGACCAAGCCTCGGTTATGGCTGAGTCAGACTTCCTTTCATGGTCTGTCATTGAGGGATGCTGTGTCCTGACCCCACTGAAAATCATGCCACAGCAGACACTTCTGATGCCTGTGCCAAACTCCTTGGCTCAACCTTGGTTCAATGCTCAAGGAGTGCCTGAGAGAACTGCCCGGATCCACCTCAAGAGTATCCCTGATTTCTTCTCACATTTGAACTCCAGGGCCTTCTCCATTGCCAAAGGAGTTTGATCAGGACAGGAGTAAATATGGCCTGGCAATATAGAGCATTTAATGCCCCCAGAGAAAACCAACACCTAATCCTTTTGATATATAGTTCTCATACTTCTTAGAGATCACAGCAGAATCTGAATCCATTTTTACACTGGCTTTTCCTCCTGACCTCACAACCCCATGACCTCATATGTGTTTAGAATTATTCTTCAAATAACTAACTGAACCCAAGAAGAGTCTCATGTTCCGATTTTAGGAAAGTCAAACTAGCACCCCTACTAACCCAGAAATCCTCCCTTTTTCTTTTTCAAATACACACATGTATATGTGTGTGTACAAAAAAAGCATATACTTTTCATAAGCCATTATAATATATTAAATTAGAACTTCCCTTAAGTTATTAGGCTATAAAGATTTGTGTTTAAAAGAGAAGATGGGGAACATTTACTTCTTCCCTTAAAAGGTTTATTGCTATGGAAGTTGCCCTCCCAATATAAAACTGGACAAAATACATGAGACAACTGCTTTCAGACATTGGTCAACAAGGGACACAGCAGTTATTTCTGAGAAAGAGGAAGCAAATCAGGTGAGCTCTACAGATGCAACAGCTTGCTACATGGAGCTGGTATAGAGACTGGAGTTCAGACTGTGTTAATTTAGATCCTATCAGTTTTGCCGAATAGGGGAAAACAGAGATTATAGGTAAGAGAGGCTAAGATGTCTGTAATTTATGGGGGGGGATGACCAGAGAAGAGCCAAATTCAGAGTGAGGGTTCTGAAAAGTCAGCAGAGTCCCCTTGAATTTTGATTGAGTAGTGATGTGATGTGCACATTTGTTAGGAGAAATTCCCTGAAGGCAGGGAAAGAAACAGTAAAACTTAGCAGACCAAACAATTCCTGAAGCTTACAAGAGTGAGTCAGTGTGAAGTGAACTTGTGCAATAACTCACAGTCAGTTTGATACAGAAGTTTTTCACTTTTGTAGTTTAAGTAAATGATTCCTAATATGAAGGTTACTTTGGATTTGACTTAGAAATTAAAAGCATGCTTTAAATGGATAAAACTGATCTAAAACAACTTAACTATGTGCCAGAACAGAACAAAGATCAACTCTTTAATGAAATGCAACAAAACACATCACTTAACCATGCAAAATTCACAGTGCTTAGCATCCAATAAAAAATTAACCTACATGTAAAGCAGAAAAAAATGAACCATAATTAGGAGAAAATCCAATCACTATCACCAGACTCAGACATGGGAGAGAGGATGGATTAGCACACAGGCCCTTCTACAAAAAAAATTATAAATGTTGCAGATATGTTCAAGGATATAATGAAAAGTATGAACATCATTGGGGAAGGAATAGAAGATAATATTTGCAGGTTCCCAATGGAGCATGTACAGGAGAAAAAAGAGTCTGAATGAAAAATACACTTCATGAAATTAACAGATCAGACACTAAGAAGAAAAGATGAATAAACTTTAACAAATATCAATAGAACCCCTCCCAATGAAGCAGAGAAAAAAGCAGAAAAAATTATGAGAGCCTCTGAGACAGCATCAAGTAGTACAATATAAATATAATGGGCTGTTTCAAAGTTGAGGGAGAAAAAGTATTGGGAAAAAATGGCTGAAAGACTTCCAAATTTTAAAAAAGTGGCTGAAATACTTTCAAGTTTTATGAAAACTATAAAACCACAGGACCAAAATATTGATGGATAGCATACAACATAAACATAGAAACTGAAGCAAGGCACATAATAACAAGATTGCTTAAACTAATGATAAATAGTTTAATATAAAAACAACCAGAGGAAAAAAGACATATATGTTAAAGATATACGTAAATGCAGCATGCCAAAATTAGAGATTATGTACATCAAAAGAAAATGCATTGATATCAACAAACTGCTTACAGAAAAAAATAACCAAACACCAAACTTTCTATAGCAAATGAAAGCATCTTTCAAAATTGATGCAAAGTGTTTTTCAGACATTAAACCTGCTCAACCAGAAATGTTAAAGGAAGCTCCTCAGGTAGAAGGTTAATGATACCAGATGGAAATTGGGAATTTTACAAAGAAATGAAGAGGGCTGGAAATGATAAATATATATAGAGAGATTGTATTTATTTCCTATTACTGCTTTAAAAATTATCACAAATGAAATGGCTTAACACAATACAAATTAATTTCTTGCAGTTCTTGAGATTTAGAGTCTGAAATTGGTTTATTTAGGGCTAAAGTCAAGGTGTTGTCAGGGCTGAATTCCTTTCTGGAGGCTCTAGGAGGAAAAGAGTTTCCTTGCACTTTCCAGCTTCTAAAGGCTGTCCACCTTCCTTGGCGTGTGGTCCCCTTGCAGCTGCAAAGCCAGAAATGACTGAGCATCTCTCATGATGTCTCTCTGATTCTGACTTTCCTCCCTCCCTCTTCCCCATTCAAGTGCCCTTATGCCTAGGTTGGGCCCAGCCTCGGATCAGGATGTCTTCTCTATTTTAAGGTCAGCTAGTTAACAACTTTAATTCAACCTTCAACCTTAATTCTCCCTTGCTTTGTAACATGGTATTCTCAGGTTCTGGCAATTAGGATGTGGGCAGCTGTGGGAAAACATTTTTCCTGCCTGCCACAAATATAAATAATCTTTCCCCAGTTTTAGTCCTTTAGTACACAATTCACTATTTAAATAAAAAACAAGAAGCAAAAAGTAAACCTATTTAGATGCAGAATTATTAACAAAATAAAAAAGGAAAGTTTATAATGCTAAAGGGCCCACTTTACAATAAAGATAAAATTGATATGAATATTTTGTTCCACAAACCATCCTTGACCACACAGCAGAACTAGAAGTCTACCAATAAACTTAGGACTTTAATAATAAAACCTGAAAATAAAAGGCCCATTCTTCCTAAAAATTAAAAAAAAACATTAAAAAATAAAACAATACCATCACCAACAACAAAAGTTTTAACTCTTCTGTCCAAAAAAAAAAAAATGCAAAGTGAATTCTGAGAACATGACAATGGTGTCACCATAGGGTTTGACCTTCCATATCCCTGTATTACAAACAGAGTAAGGAGATGTCAAATGACATGCTGTAAATTAAAAACACAATTTTTATGTATCAAACTGTCAATACCCGGAAGTTTAATAGCCCGCACTATTGGTATACACATGGAGAAATAGGCAAACCTGCGTGTGTTTGGTGAACACCTGAACAGGTCCCACGTCTGTGGAGGGCAACTCATCAGCGTGTCACAGAGTTGAATATCTACACATCCTGTGATCTTACAAATTCACTTTTTGGAATTTATCTGAAAAGACACACTCATGAACTAAAAATGGCTTATATATACTTTTACATGGTTTGTGATAATGAGGTTGGGAAAAAATCTAAATGTTCCTCAGTGAGGGATAGGCTAGTATTTATTCATGCAGCCATAAGAAAACTTAGGAGACTCTTTACATATTTATTGGAAAATTATTCAAGATAAATTGTTAGGTTATGAAACCAAAGATATTTTGGAAAACTTTAAAGTGCACAATAAGGGTCACAGCGCCTTATATATAAGATGAGGAAAATGTATGTGTATGTGTGTATCTCATACAGAGGTGAGCAAAAGTACATTCACAGTTGTAAGCATGCAACATGCAGAATTTATTCTTATATTATTATTTATTAATTACTGTATTATTTATTTGTATTACAACTTTAAACCTACTTTTGCCCATCATTGTATATACATGTATTATATACATATGTATATTATACATACACACTATGCGTGACTATATATAATAGATATGCATATGCCTGTGTGTGTGTACACGTTTACTGGAGTGGACAGAATAGCTCTAGATAAAATATCTGCAGAGAACTATTTAAGAAATTAATATTATTTTAGCATACAGAAACATTGTAAGCCAAGAGAATGATGGTAACAGGCTTTATACACTTTTTGAAGTTTATTTTTAGCTTTACCGAGGTATTGATATACAAAAACTGTACAGATTTAATGTATACATCTTGATGAGTTTAGACATGTGCACACACCCATGAGGCCTTTGCTACAACCAATGTCACTACTACAGAGATTTATCTCCTCTAAAAATGTCCTTGTATTCTTTTGTGGTATGTGTGGGGGTTTCTATATGTTTGTTTGTTTGTTTGTTTGTTTGTTTGAGATCTGTCCTCTTAAAATATTTCGAAGTGCACAATGAAGTTGCTATTTTGTAAGCTGAATAAATTCTAGAGATCGGCTGTACAACATAGAACCCTTAGCTAACTTTTTGAAGTCTAAAGCATGTATGTGCACTAACAACAAATATATCTATGTACATGTTTATATAATATAAATGTACATATTAATATGCAGAACAGTAAATTATACATGTGTGCATGCATATCCATATATACAAAAAATACAGACTCTTATTGCAAATAACTCTGGTTGGTATGATTATTGGTAATTTTTCTCTTTTATATTTTCTAGGTTTTCTGTGATACTTTATATTATAACTATGGAACTATAAATATCATATCTAAAGATTAGAGGGGTCTTAGTATAGTAAAAAAAAACCCTCAACATAAGAATCAAAACTCCTGGGTCTGGTTTCATATTCAGCATTTACCAGATGGGAGGCATTCATCATATCTTTTAATTTGTCTAAGTCTTACTTTTCTCTTCCTTAAACTAGGAATAATACTGCTTGCCTTGGTTTTCCTGAATTTAGGGGAAAATCAAATGAGAAAATTATTTGAGGGTGCTTATAAATCATCATGCTACAGAAATGAGTAGCATTGTTACAACTAATGATGTTAGAAGCACTTCTGAGACTTCAGTATGTCCTGCATAAGATACAAATTGGTCAGTGAGCTGAGCAACACTGATTAAAGTCTCAAGGAGCTACAAAGCTATTGAATTTTGTCCTCCACTGTTATTTCCATTTGGAAAGTGGAAAGAAGAAGGAGCATGTTAAGAGAGGTCTATAGAAATATTCCAGTGGAAAACTTTCTCACCCAAGGAAATAGCCTTGCCTCGTGCTCTCCTGAAGCCAGATGTTACCCCAGTGGACACATCCAACTCATCCATTTTATTCCAGCAGGACCAGTTCGCTTTGCTGCACTGACTGTCTGCATTGTAAACATGGCGCTTTGGGTACAGCACTTTTGTTAAAACAAAACAAAATAAAACAAAAAGCCCTACATGGACTCAAATATCCAATCCAGTACTCCACTGAGAGATTTTCCTCCCCACCCTCACACCCAACATACACACCTGCATAGACATGTACACATATCCTTTTAGATACTTTTAACATTATGCATAGGGTTACCAGAGAAGATGCTAAGACCATGCAAGAATAATAGTTATGTCCACAGGAATGTGGGATTGGAGCTCAGTACCGCTTATAAAACAATATATCATTTCAATAAAAACAAGGCCAAAAGATCAAAACCAGTTCTGAATCTGTTCAAAAAGCTCCATTACTGAGAAATGGTTTCAAAAGATTTTCTCCTTAACATCTGAGGCAACAAACCAGACAGTGGGAAGCAGCTGGATTCCCCTCACCTTTGCCAGTTTGCTGGTGCTCTCTCACTCTTTTTTTCAGGCATCAGGATCTTTCAAAATATTTTAAATGGAAAACCTAGTATTGTAAGCGCTCAGGAAATTTACTCACTTAAGGTCACAGACCAGTGCACTTCCATCCGTCTCACCACTAAGCAGGGTGCCTCTGATATCTTGAGGGGTGTTGCAAAATCCTGAAAATAAAGGGTAAAAAAACACAGTTTAATTGGTTCAAGTGTTTCCCTTTATTTATACCATAAATAGCATTTATTTATACCATAAACAGTCCTTTAGGGGAAAACAGAGTGGGTTAAAGAAAACCAAATGACCACCATAAATATTATAAAAAGTTGGAGATAGTTGCTCCAGGCCTTCAGGAGACAATTCAGTGGCATTATGTATGTTGATTAGAGTGTGGTCCGGAAGTTCTATATCATCTGAGTCCAAATCCCAACTTCAGCACCAGCCATACAACTTCACATACTTCTGTAATCAACACTTCTGTGTCTCTTTTTTCCTCTCTCAGAGTTAGTGTGAGGACTGAATAGAATAATCCCTGAAAATCACTAAGAACACCACATAGCATATATATAATAAGCATTTGATGAATACTAGCTATCATTTTAATTATCATTAGTGGTACAATGACAAAAAAATTTATTACTAGTCCAGAATACCTTACAAGATTTAATTCCCTTCCTTAAGCACCCACCTAAGCATTTACTACCATAGAGCCACTGGGATACTGTGGAGAATCTAACACTCCAGGTAGGAATCACCATGCACTTCTTGTCTCCAGTCAGAGATTGTCTTTCCACCTGGACTGCTAGTATACACTTAAAAAAATATATGCAAGTAAGCCAAAACTGTGTCTTCCATCTTGCAGTGAAGGATGCTGAAGGGTTGGCATGCCACATTTGATTTTTATTAGACAGACTCCTGTCTTACTCCATTCCAGCTCATCTCTCAGCTTGACAGGAGGTGGACGATGCAGGGGTAGCACAGAACAAACACACTGTTTTATTTTGGTGTCTTAACACTTCAGGCAGATGAAAAGAACAGCCCTTAAACTGGCCCTTTTCTGTAGACTGCATCTTCACCAGAACACACTTCATTTTTTCCATTAGTACGACCAAATGACCTGTTGGTAAATGTTTTAGGGAACAGCTCACACAAAGAAGAAAACTAAAGGCGTATTTGAGTTTATGGAGATACCTAATTTTCCATCACTGAGAGATGTTCCTCTTTATCTCCATGTATGTTATTCATCAAGGCATCATGACAGTATTTACTGGAAAGTAATGGCACTGTTTACCAGAAAACCAGCTTAATCTGCTACTCATTGTTTTCATCAGTTAAATGAAACTGACCTTTCATCTTCAGCATTGTACTTCCAACAAAATCCTGCCAGAATCACTAATGATCTGTGTTCCTCAGACAGCTGCAAGACATTCTCCATGAGCTAAGGAATACTGGGATCGTCACCCCATCCAGAGATGAAAAGACTCAGTCTTACAGGTCCCGTTCACAGGTTAGCACTCAAGCCAAGCCATTAGGATCCAGGGGAAAGATTAAAGGAAGGTACAAACTTGAAAAGAGGATCCCTATACCTAATACAGAACCACTAAATCAAAACCATTTAGTCATTGAGACTTCATCGACAAAGGTCAGAGTCGAGGTTAGAGTTAACCATCGGCTGATAAAATCAGATTTTGTAGAGTTTCATGCCACAAGTTAGTTTAGATATTTCTCAATGAAGCCTGATGTACCCTAATTAGAGTTCTTCAGGCAGCAAGATGAGCTGAAGACCTGGCAACCCTCCCTATCATAGAGAACAATAGCGCCCTATATCCTCTTTGGGAAAAATACAATAAAACATGAATTATTTAAAAAAGAGAATAATGTCAATTATTTTATTGCTCACATTGATAAAAGTGCCTATATAAACTTAAGATCAGTCTCAATTTACCTCCGAAAGCCAAAGCTTATCCCTTCATGTGTTTGTGGGTTGGTTATTTTCAACCTAACACTAACACCCAAGCACACCATCAGCATCCTCACACAGTTCAATCACATTACAAAAGTGAAAAAGCATTTTATTTGAACAGGTAAGGTCTCAAGTCTTGGGTGTTTTCCTGGTAATGTTGCTCACCCACCACCCATCCCTCCTACAGTAAAAGTGCCTTGATTCTTCTTTAAACCACTTATCCCACTCTCGGCTGTGTATTTTAATTTTTACCCCAAGATATATGCACGAGAATGTTCACTGCAGGAAAAGTGGACACAAATTTAAATGTTGTATATTTAATAGAGAAATAGTTAAAGAAATTATAGGGCATACATACTAAAATATTACTACCAATTTTAAAGAATGTGTCAAATTCTTTTAAAAAATCTCTATGTCCCAAAGCAAGCTGCAGAATAATGTGTGTAATTCAATTTAATTTATGTAAACATGTTACAGGCACATAAATATACAGGCAAATAAACAAAGATTATCTCAATAGATGCACACTAGGCTGATGACAACGGTTACCTCTGAGAAGAGGTATGTAAGAGGAGAGGAAGTCGAAGCAAAGGAAAACATTAACGTCAATTATGTGAGTTTACATTTGAATTTTTATAAGTATGCAGTTATGATAAAATATGTAAGATTTAAAATAAAGTTCATTAAAAATCTAAGATAAAAAATGAAGGGTTTTTTGCAGAAGTGAATTATGTCCTCAGTATTGGAAAGGGTTTGGGGGTGCCATCAAAAGTGGTATTTTTGAGTGAATGTGCACCTACCAGTGATTTCTCTTCAGACACAGGTAAGTGAAGAAGCGAATTTTTAGTATATGATCAAGTCATTGATACAGCAATATGATGTCTCTTTCAAACAACTCAGATAAAGCTTTGTCTCCCTTGTCCTAATCCCAGATCCCATGCAGATTTACAAACACACATATGAATATTAGAAACACATATGGTTTCTTTACATCTTTAGAGTACTCAGAGAGGTTTCAGACATTTACCCTCTGGGCCCTAGGACTGCAGGAAATATATGTCAGCCTCTTCAAGTGGTCTCCCCATAGTCTCTTTTACACCAAAAAAACAAGGTCTTCAGTTTTCAACTACAAAGTTTTCATTCTTTTATACCTTTGAGCTGAGTAAAAGATTCAGGTGCCACAGGACTAGTTTATGGGTGGTCCAGCATTCACTTTGAAATGTAGGAACAATTGCCACCTATTGCCTTGGAACCTTGGCCAAAACTAAAAATGAATTACATTATTGAATTTATTTTAATACAGTCATGTATTGCTTAACAATGTGGAGAAATATTGTTATTTCTAAGAAATAACAATATTCTCAGAAATCACAATATTTTGAGAAATGCATTGTTAGCCAGTTCTCTTGCTGTGCAACCATCACAGAGTGCACTTACACAAACCTAGATGGTATAGCTTACTACACATGTAGGCTGTATAATATAACCTATTGCTCCTAGGTTACAAACCTCTACAGCATATTACTGTAGCGAATACTGTAGGCAACTGTAACACTGTGGTAAATATTTATGTATCTAAATGTAGAAAAAGTGCAGTTAAAATATGGTATATAATATTTTTATACGACTGGCAGTGCAGTAGGTTCATTTACACCAGCATCACCACAAACACATGAGTAATGCATTACATTCTAATGTTTCAATGGATACACCATTGTGAGGCAATAAGAATTCAACTCCACTATAATCTGATGAGATTCCTGTTGTATATGCTGCACGTTGTTCATCAAAACATCATTAAGTGGGCATGACTATATCCAGTTAGTCAAATTTCTTAGACTACTTAATTTTAATATGTAGTTCTCATATTTAGCCACTTTTTAAACTCTTACTAGATTTATGAGTTATTTCTCTTTGATGTTTAGTATAAAAATATTTTTTGCTATAAATGATGATTCTTTCTTCTAATACTTATATCTCTTACCTGTTCTTGTCTTAGTGCATTGGTTAATATCTACAATACAAAGTTTAGAGTCTCAGTAATTTAGATAGCCTTGTCTTTTTCCTAGCTTAATTAGAAAAAAATTCCAATAGTTCACCTTTAATTACAATGTTTACTGTAGATTTCTGTTAGATACTCTAAAATTTTTTTTAAAATATATTCTATTTCTGTATGACTAAACATTTTTATGATTTATGGGACATTGAATTTTCCCAAATAGTTTTCTGCATTTATTTGAGGTAAATTTCTTTAAATTCATGTTACAATGGCTATTTTCTCCTTTAATCTGTTTATCAATATACTAAATTACATAAGAGAAATTTTCTTGCATTGATCATCTTTGCATTCCTAGGATAACTCTCCTTGGTCATGTGTTTTGCTTTATTCCTTTAATATGGAGTAGTGTTCTACAGGGAACCATTCCATGTGGCTTGGGGAATGTAGCCCAGCCTCTGACTCTGAAAAACCAGTGGAGAGAAAGTCAGCACACTGGACCCAAGCCCATGGATTGGTTTTCCTGTGAAGAATTAGGCCTGCGTTGTACCTAGGTGGCTATGAGGCTTGCTTTTGCTAAAACTCCTTTACCCTGGATTGAGGCAGAAAATGTTTACTGCATATCTTTAAAGTAACTTCCTGAAATCTATGCTAAACCTCCCAAGGATGGAATGTACCCAGTTCAACCACTTTTCCCTTTTATCTGAAATATCCTTCTTTTTGAAATAATTAGCAACATTCTTTCCTTTGTTATTTGGAAAAGGTAATCACCTACAGTGAACCTGTGCATAATAAATGAGGACCATCCTCAATGTAATGTACCCAGAAAAGCAACAAAATCTTGTCCAGGCAGGGGTTGGGGAGTTCTTTCACTTAGAGAGCAGCCATGGCATCCCTTTTTCTCCATAGGACTTCTGTAGTCTGTGTGAATTGTTAGTCGTCGCCACAACACATGGACCCTGTGGGCCAGAGTCCACATCAGTGGTCTCTTTGCTAATATTTTATTTTTAGAACATTTTTAGATAGCCTTTATTTTAGATTAAGCAATTTACTTTTACTTTTGTTTATTTTTAAATTTTTTATTGTATTTTTTGTTACCACTTAACCCCCTTATACTCCCCTGTCCCTGCAATCACCACACTGTTGTCCTTGTCCATGAGTCATTTTTCCTTTTTGCTCAATCCCTCCACCCCTTAACCTCCCCACCACCAATAGCTGTCACCCTGCTCTCTATCTATGAGTCTGTCTCTATTTTGCTTGTTAGTTCAGTTCATTTATGAAATTCCACATATAAGTGAGATCATATGGTATTTGTCTTTCTCAGACTGGTTTATTTCACTGAGCATAATGTTCTCCAGGTCCATTCATGCTGTCATAATGGGTATAATTTTATTTTTTACAGCTGAGCAGTATTCCACTGTATAAATGTCCCATAGTTGATTTATCTATTCAAGTACTAATGGACACTTAGGCAGCTTCCAAATCTTGGTGATTGTAATTAATGCTACAATGAACATAGGGGTGCTTATGTTCTTTCAAATTAGTGTTTTGGGTTTCTTTGAATATATTCCAAGAAGTGGAATCACTGAGTCCAAAGGCAGATCCATTTTTAATTTTCTGAGGTATCTCCATACTGCTTTCCACAGTGGATGGGCCAATCTGCATTCTCACCAACAGTGCAAAAGGGTTCCCCTTTCTCCACATCCTTGCCAGCACTTGTTTGTTGATTTATTGATGATAGCCATTTTGATTTATAAGTAAGAGTATTCTAGGCTTTCCTAATCTATTTCCTAATCCCTTGCTAAGCTTTTGAAATCTGGTTAAGTTAGTTACATAGCTTTCCAAGTTTTTGATGGAGTAGAGTAATTTATGGATTATGGAGATTATCTGTTTTTTGAAGTTCTGGTAGAAATCATATGTAAATTGATTTGGTCCCTTTACCTTTCTTTTACCTTATAATTACCTTATAATACAATAATTGTATTGTATTATAGGCTTATTCAGTGTTCTACTTTTTTAAAGATTATTTTATAAGATTCACATTTTCCTAAAAATTATTCATGTTATATAATCTTTGAAATATACTACTGTAGAGTTTTACATTTATTCTAACATTTATTCTCTTTTCTATTGGTATTTATGGCCCTATAATTTCTAATGATACTTAAGTCATCTTTTTTATCCTTAAGATTTTCCTCCCCATTAATCTGGAAACTGTTTGCTCCCAGAGGTGACTAAAAATCCCAGAGTAACTCTGAAACTGTCCTTTTCTACTTAATTCAGTTTAATCAGATGTCTGGTTCTGTTTGCTCCCTGCCTTTTTGTTAATATCTGATGAACTTCCTATTGTAACAGAATGAATAGTGGCAATAGAAATAAATAGTGGTGATGACTGTGCAGCACTATAAATGAACTTAAGGCCACTGACTGTGCACTTAAAATAATTAAAACGACAAATTCTGTTATGCACATTTTACCACAATAAAAAAGGAAGATACCCGATTTGCCTGGTTGAAGGGTGAGCCAACAACCACTGCCCAACCTAGGCCAAACAACTGGTCAGCCCGACCTACAGAGCTTGAGCCAAGCTGCAAGATCAATGTCTTAGTCGGTTTGGGCTTTTGTACCAAACTGCCATAGATGGAAGCTTATTTCTCACAGTTCTGGAGGCTGGAAATCTGAGATCGATGTGCCAGTATGGCTGGGTTCTGTTGAGAGCCTTCTGGGTTGTGGACTGCTGGCTTCTCATTGTATCCTTGCACCACAGAGAGTAGGGAGGGGAAGCACTCAACCCATCGTGAGTGCTCCATTCTCATGACCTCACCTAATCCCAACCTCCTCCCGAAGGCCCAATTCCTAACACCATCACATCAGGGGGTCGTGTTTTAACATAGAAATGTGCTCAGGACAAATATCTAGTCCATAATAATAGATATAACTTAGAATAGGTTCATTCTTCTTATTCAGTATTTATCTTATATTCCATGAGAAATGTATGCCATGTATTTTAAATGGCTTTTTTTAGACCATTTCTTTTCTGAACTGTCAAATTACCCACTTTTTAAATAAGATTTATTTATTTATTTATCTTTAGAGGGGAAGGGAAGGAGAGAGGAAGAAAAATATCAATGTATGGTTGCCTCTCATGTGTCCCCTGCTGGGAACTGGCCTGCAACCCAGGCATGTGCCCTGACTGGGAATCGAACCACGATACTCTGGTTCGCAGGCCCGTGCTCAATCCACTGAGCTACACCAACCAGGGCTAATTACCTACTTTTTGTGGGTCATCTGTTTCCTGCTAGGACCCTGACAGAAGCATTAGCTAACATCCATCCAGTGCCCACCTTTTGCCAACACTGTATCTATTATCAGGTTATCGGCCTTTCTCTCCCACCCCAAGCAGGATTGTTTAGGTGTTATGGGCTCCTACAAGAGTTTTGTGTCCTCCTCAAGCTACACATAAGTTGTGACTTTTTTCAAATTCCCCTTAGAAATAGCTAGGGTTTCTATCACCTGTTCCCCATGATTTTGACACACCTGTACCAATTTGCTTATTCACAATTATGACGATCTTTGGGGGACTAATTAGTAGCCTCTAATATTTGGAGGTAGAAAAGATCTATAGATTTGCCCCTTCACAACCTCGCTGAGAAGTTACAGTAAAGTTGCAGTTTGAATTCTTTACCATATGCAGATGCTATTTACCCTCAGGCACAGAACTCATAGAACCTGCTCTACAGCTGACGTTAGATGAAGCTACAGTTATTTTTTCCTTTTAAATTCTTTCATAGTACTTTCAAAATGGGTTAATTGAGGCAAATACTACAAAATTTTAGAGCAGGATTCAGCCAACATGACAGTCAGATTCAGGAGTCCAGAATCTGCCATCAGTAACGGAACATGGGACCATCTTACAATTAAGCCTTAGGTATAATTCTGAAGGGTACAGGTCTTTGGGCTGAATGGACTTTTTTATTTTGTCTATGCATGGACAGAAGTAATTTTACAATATTTCTAATCTACCCATGTATCATGAACCTTCAACTCTCACTGATGAAAAGCCATTTATTATATTTGTTATGTTAGCATAGAGCCACCTCTGATGTCTGGGCTTCTAATTAGAAATTTGAACATGCTGTCTAAACACTCTTAGATAGTATATTCTTAGTCAGAATACTAATAGTCCCTAAAATACAGATTTAAATTACACATAAATATCACACTGCTTAAGTAGTTTAAAATAAATTACAGACAAGAAGAAAAAAAGCTTAAGACAATAGCAACTTCTTAATTTCTTATGAATTTCTAATCCTTAAAAAAAAGGCCTCCACCCAACTCCACGTTGCTCTCCTTCCCTTTACAGACGAACTTCTCAGGAACAGACTGCTCCCATGCCTCTGATTCCTCACCTCTCCCTCACTCTTCATTCTGCCCTGGTCTAGCTTCTGCCTCCACTACACCCCTGAAACAGCTCTTGGCAAAGTCACAGTGACCTCTATGTGATAAGATCCAATGCAAACATTTTAGTCTTCCTTCTCCTTCCTTCCTAAAACACTTGCTTTCTTGGCTTATGTGCCTCTTCACTTTCTCAATTCTTCACCAACTTTCTAAAGTTCCTTTTCAGTCTCCTTTGCTGGTCAGTCACCTTCTTGAAGTTTTAATATCTACTCAGTTTATTAACTCATCCTAAGTTATTTTATCACAACATGACTTTCATCACCATGTATAGGCTGATATCCAAATACAGATTTTTTACTCAGATGTCTCTGGACTTTACACCCTAATACCCAGCTGCCTATTTTACATTTCTGCCTATTTCACATTTTGGATGCTTCAAAAACACTTTAAATTTGATGTTCTTTCTAAAAAAAATTTAATTGTATTTTTTCTGTTACCATTTAACTTCCTTATATCCCCCTGCCCCCTGCAATCACCACACTGTTGTCCATGTCCATGAGTCCTTTTTCCTTTATAAAATGTATTATTGTATTTTAAGTAGCATCCTTTCCTAGTAATTTTTATTTCAGTAAATGTATCACTGCCTCCCTCTCTAATATCCCTCCACCCCCTCCCACACATATCCAGATATTCTAGTCCAAAGTCTAAAAGTTATCTTTAAGGCATTCTCTTCCCAAAGCTATCACCAAGCCTGGCTGAATCTACTTCTTTAATATCACATAAATCTGTTTTTCCATATTTGCAATGCTGCCGTCCTAGTCCAAGTCATCACCATCTCTCACCTGGATTCTGGCAATTAACCAGGCTTGCCATACAACTGAATCTGTCATGATCTAAAATTCAGTCTGTTCTATGTAATTTCTTGTCGCAATTTATTTTCCCTTTATCGTTTAGATACTCATCTTCTTCATGAAAACACTGATTTTATCTGGGATTCTATAAAAGGACACATTTTTCCATCTCTTGGAGCTGGATGTGGCTCTGGTCAGTAAGATGCAAGTTCAAATGATGTGTGGGACTTCCAGGAAGGCCTTCCTGGAAAAAGACAGTCATCACAGGGAAATGTCTCAGCTGGAGTGTGTAACTCTTTATCCTTTTCCTCTTTTCCTTTCTTGGTGTCTGGAACAAAGGTGTGAGGGCCAACTTTCCAATGACATTGAGAGATCCTGTACCAAAATCACCTAACTGAGCCCACCCTGTGTTTATGACTCACCAAAACGATGACTGAATAAAATTACTGTTCTTGTTTTAAGTCACTATCTTTTGGGATGAGTTTACACAGCAAGAGATGGCTGACATCATCCATTGATCAAGTATAGGGCTTTTTGAACAGATGAATGGTGTCCTGTGTTCTTTTTAAGAAGACAGCAAGGATTCTGTGTGGTCTGTGAGTCCCCAAAAAGCTTACGTGGGATACTCCTTATGCTTCTTTTCAGGACTCTTTGTATGAAGGAGGGGTCAGGGTGTTGAGCACTTTTCAGAGGCTCATTACTTTTAAGCTATAGTTGTTTCCCAACTTCCTTCCCCTTCTAACTAGTTGAACACAATACTATCCCATTTTGTTTGAAACTAAGTCTTACGTTATCAGACAGATTTTTCTCTATCTATTTTCATTGGATAAACCTTGTGCTCACTTCCTTCCTTACTCGATGATTCTAGTCGAAAGCCCTCCACTATCACATGCTTGAGTTCAAAGGCATGGCTTCCACAGCACTTGTCTCTACCATATAGCTATAAAATTCAACATAGGTAAAAACAGATAAGATGGCACATTTTATGTTACATATTTTTCACAATAAAAAAGAAAAAGTCAGTGTAGGTGCTCAAAAGCCAGAATTCAGAGTCTGTGAACTATATGTATCAGACCTTTCTTAAGAACACTACATGTAGAAAAAGTTAAGAATGGAAGCAAAAATAAACAAGAAACTATATAATTTATTTAATATACTCTTTTAAGTGAACTCACATTAATTAGAATAAAATTTTTAATATTTATCTTGATCTATAAGAAACTCCATAGTAAGGCCCTGGCCTACCCTTCTAATTCCATGCTGACCCGCTGTCCTGTTCACTTAGCAAACTCTATAGCCACTCTGGATTCTTTCAGTTTTTGATGTAGCATCCTTCTTTCAGCATTGAAGCATGCAGTTCCCTCTGCCAACATCACTCTTCCCTACATCCTTACTTCCTCAGAGAAGCCTCCTTGATTTCCCAGAGACAGTATTTTCCTTATTAGATGCTCCTTTAGCAGTCTGTACTTCTGTTGTAGTGTAATAACTGTGTATATAGCTGTTTAATGTTTCCTCCCTTCCTAATCTATGAATTCCATGAGGAAGCCATATCTATTCTATTTACTACTGTATCTCCAGTGGCTAGTTCATGCACAATAGTTCATGCAAAATAGCTAATGAATAAGTTATTGAATAAATACATAAGTGAGTGAATTAGTAGGTGGCTTTATCATTGTTGGATCATACCAGAAACTACAAGGGTTGGATTGTACAGTGTCGAAGATCGATTCTAACTCTAAAATTACATGTTTCTATGATTCTATTTCCAATTAAATAAGGGCCATTAATCACCAACGTAGCCCATATGTATAACAGTATAAGTTTAGGCCCATGTAAAGTTTATATTATACAGATGTTTTTTCAGTACTTGCCTTTCCAGATATTTGATGGATGCCATGACTACAAATATAATGGAAGACAAGTGCAACATGAAGCTACTTAGCCAGGCTGCCAAGCAGAGCTTTCCTCTAGGGGAGTGCAGTAATGGAGATACTGAGGGTGAAGGGACCCCAGTCATGTCCTCCTGCTTTGGGGAGGTGTTGATTTGTCATGGTTGTAACAAATTTTAGGCTGCTGTGTATCCCAGTAAACTTAGCATCAAAAGTAGTCCCTGAAATAGAGTAGTTATTTAATAAATATTTGATGAATCAATTAATGAGAAGCCTGCTGCTAGTGAGCATGTACCTGCAGCATGCTTGGTATTACAAATATGTCTGTAATCAGTTTGCCAAAATTCACAACCTCACCCCACCTACTACTGAGGAAGTACGATCCATGGGTCTCTGAAAACTAACTCTGGATACCCTGACTGAAGTCAAATTGCTTCAGGAAAACATGCTGACGTGGTTGAAAAATCTCTGCAGTTAAGAACTTTTGCAAGATTGCCAGCTATCAAGTGAAAAGGGTCCAAAATGTTAGGCATAATATTTGTGCCTGGTGAACTTCAGAAGTAGAGTCTCATGTGGGTTTTTCAAAATGGGTCACTTGTTGCTGTATGATAATCAGAATAGGGTAGCAGGGATGGAAGATTAAATGGCCCAGCACATTCTCAAATTGTATCATTTGAAAATTGCTCTAGTTGAAGTCTTTCTATGATATAATTCCTAAGTGGAGTAATGATGCTGAGTAGCCAGTGGGGAGTGGGCTGGCAACAGGCATTTTTTTCACACAGCTTAAGTAACTAGAGGAACCAAGTGCAAATTCTAACACTCACAATATTACATGAACCGTAGCCAATTCTTCATGGATTTGATTCCATAAAAATGAGTTTTGGCAGTTCAGGGAAACAAGATATAGTTTCCTTATTCTTAAAAGAGATTATATCTAGGAACCCTTTTTTTTCCTCCCACCAGCCCACTTAAATTTCAATTTCTACATGCTTAAGGAAGAAATACCTGCATAGATTTGTGTCGAACTTCAGGGGTCACAGTGTTGTTAATTTCATTATTCTAACAAGGTGACAATGAGCAACCTTGTTCTATAGTAAAAAGTTCAGGTTTTCTGAGATTTGCTGATCCGTGATAATAATTACCTGGCATGCCAGAGCTGGTGCTGGGAATTGGATAAATTCCAGAAGGCTGCTTGGAGACTCCGTAATCTGGGTCCTGGCCTCACTGGGTACCGCTGGACCCTGTAATGAAAAGAAGCCAAGGAAAACCACTGATTAAACAGCAGAAGAAGAGATGCTTCTTTAGGAAAAAATGTTGAGGTCTTAGGACATAGTTTAGATGGCCATGAAACATAAACTTATTCCTGAAGGCCAGGAGAGATGCAAAAAGGGGAAGGAAAAGTAATAGATCAAACTGCTCTGTCATAGAACACCAGAAATAGGAGGAATGGCTTCATTATAGCTGTATGAGAAAGTTACTAGAACTCCAAGAAGTTTCACAGAAGAGGAGATGCAGTATCACAGAGGCAGAATCTTGAATGACTCACCCAGAGAGGAACAGAATCCAGGTAACGGTTGAAAGCCTGAGCCGTAAGTCACAAGTCCACAGTGAAAGCAATCAGAGAATTGCCTTGGGAAAGCCAGGAGAGCTGTTTTACACGGCTGCAGGAAATCTGGACAGATTTGAGCAGGGAAGGCCAGGACATCAGAGAAGAATATTCACAGTGTGATTTGTGAGTTCTGAGGCGTCCAGCCATTATACACGGAGATAACAATATTGTCTGGACTCTAAGGAAGGCTGCCCTAGGAATTCATGAAATTGGACTCTAACGAAAGGCACTTATCTAAGAGATGAGCCACAGCGAAGGGGTACCAGGCAGAGCAATGATAGATCAAAACCAGGCCTGGGGTCAGTGTTTGTCTAATGGTGGGGAGAGTATCTCCTGTCACTCCTCTGCTCCGAGTCCTCCTAAAGCTCTCATTCCACTGCACGTAAAAGCCAAGCCCCCAGATCAGCCCACAGGCCTAGCTCTGCCCCATCCCCTCATCTCTTCCCCAGCTCTTAAAACTCCCTTTGCACTCTCCACCCATCTCCTACCACCTCCTTGTATTCCAGCACACTCCTGCTGCAGGGCTTTTACTCTGCTGTGCCCTTACCTGAAACACTCTTCCCCGAATAGGAGCTCGGCTCATCCTTCACCTGCCCCTGAGGTCCTGGCTCAGATGTTCCCTTCTCAGCCAGGCCTTCCCTGACCACCCTATTTTAAGCTTCAACAGCCCTGCCTCGATCCCTAGGTACCTCCCTGCTTTTTTTCTTTATGGCACTTTTTACCACCTGATATCCCTACATTTTACCAAGTGTGTTTCTTGTCTCTCCCTCTAGTGGAATAATGCTATATATTGAAGACAAGGGTACTTGGCCCTTTGCACCACTAGAGGCCTAGGCAAAGAAAAATGTCTGGTACTTAGTTGATGCTTAAGATATACTTGCTAGCCCTACCCAGCATGGCTCAGTTGGTTGGAGTGTTGTCCTGTTCACTGAAAGGTTGGGGGTTTGATTTCTGGTCAGACTCGGGGTTCAGTTCCTGGTCAGGGTGCATATGGGAGGCAACCAATTGATGTTTTTATCTCTCTCTCTCTAAAATCAATAAACATATTTTTAAATTAATATATATCTATATATATTTGCTGAATTTACTGAAAGATTTTTTGAAAAATGGATGCTTTTAACACACCTGAAATTGAATCACACCATAGCTTTCACTGTGGGAGACCCTGTCTAACAAATCTGAAGGAATATACCAGAGAACGAAAGTGTGGGATTCAAAGAAAAGAAAATGTGAAGGGAAGAAAGGTGTTCTTTCCCAGCCAGTAGCTTTAGTTCTGTATGTATTAGGGAAGAAAAGGATTCAAATGTTAGAAGAGTTTTGCCCGGGGAGGAGGGAAGCGCTGGTGGAGAAGAAGCACTGAAGGCACGTCCCAGTGCTGCAGAGAAAGGTGCAACAGAAAGGAGGTCTCCTCAAAGCCTGAAATATTCAGAAGTGGAGAGAAACAAAATTATGCGTGAGTTAATCATTTTTGAAACTATGCAATAGGCAAATAAAGGATTCATTATGCTAATCTGTCTACCTTTCTACATGTTTAAAATGTTCTACTGGAAATTAGTTTTGTTTTGCTTTGTTTTGTTTTTTGTTTTTACAGAAAAGCATAAGGACAGTGCCCTGAGAAGCACATGGCAGAGGTACTGGGAGTCACCAAAATCCTAGGGACACGATCTGCAGAAGCAATGACAACAGCTCCATTTCACATATCTGCTAGGGGCAACTGTCCTGCTGAAAACAGTGTGGGCGTGAATGAGGTTCCTTCATAAAGGCAGGTGTTACAGAACTAAACAACCCCCTAGCAGCAGGCTGTGGAGAAGCCAGTGTGGCTCACGGGAGACAGTGGAGGCTGCGTCACCATGCACAGCCCACCTCAGTGCTAGCTTAAAGTGTTAGAAATTGGGTCTCCCGGGGAAGTGGAAAAACAAGTTTGGATGTTGATGGACACAACAAAACCTAACTCACCTAAGATCTGGGGACTGAAACTGGCTGCATGGAAAATTTCTAAGCTTTGCAAAGCTTCACAAAGTCTCAAAGCATCTCCCATCCCATATACAGTCATTGCTGAGTGCCCTCTTAGGAGAGATTTCTTGTACATGAATTGACAGGTTATGAATTCTAGGTGACTGATGGAGTCTAACCACCTTCTAAGAAACTGAAATTGTTTCTCATCTCAGATTGCCATGAATACTTAGTTTCCTGAATATGGTGTGATGAGGGGTTTGAGGCCCCTGCTACAATAAACTGGCCTTTTCCTGAGTTTTTTTTTTTCAAAAGAAAAACTCTTAGAGATATGGCATTAAACTAGTACAGCTTTAGAAGTCTCAAAGGAACTGTACTCCAGAGAGACATAGTCCAGCCAAGGCAGCATCTGTGGGGAGAATTCCAGCTGCCCACCCCCAAAAAGCAAGAACCCCTCAGTTGATAGCAGAATAAGAAATTGGGCAGAGGGTGAATTTTGGACTTAAAATAAAGCTTCCAGGGAACGATTATTTAATTTGGTTCTTCATTTCATTGAACTTTAATGTTCTGAGTCTTTAACTTGCAAGAGGAATTATTTGAGAGGTTTTAGTCACTTTAAGAACAATTGATAAGAGAGCTTTTCCTGTTTAAATTTAGGACCCTTCTATTGTATTAGCATTTAGTCAATGTGCATTGACACATTTTAATATTGGGCCATGTTAAGGTTCCATTTTAAGTATCTAATTGCTATATTTTATGCATTGGTAGAAATAATGTGGAAATAATAAACCAATATTTTAACTAATATCATAACCAATCTTTGGCTGTGGTTACAACATGGTACGGAAGTGCATTTAAATAATGCTCTGCTCTAACCCATTTCAAAGCTTCCTGGGACAAAATCTACACTGTTTCATGGAGGTCCCTCAAAGGAAGGAATGGCCTCACACAGGTGGGACTGATTGCTTTGATAAGCCCATCTCCCCCTCAGAGGGAAAGCCACACCCATAGTTTACCACATACTTGTTGGAGTGAAGCGAAGAAAATTAAAACCAGGAAGTCAGTGGAGAGAACTCATTCCCTACACCTCCTTTCCATGAGAAAAAATTTTCCTAAATACTCGAGGTCTTTCCCTCATCCTCCCATGGAGATGGAATGAGATACCTGGTCTGTAACTCCTGGTCAGTAGCTACAGCCATTGTCCTACAGTTCTTAACCATGTGGAGCTAATCTACCACAGACTCTGCATACAGGGAATTTTCTCGTTTTCTCCTTCTCTCTCTACTGGCTTTAGTGGGAGGTGGTGGCTTGGTTGACCATATTTGCTCTGCCAACTCAAATGGTCCCTCAGAGGGTTTTTTTCAACATCTGGATAGGAAGTTAGAAATGTTATTTAGGTGTCATCCCAAGCTACATTCACTAAAATAGATTTTATCAATAATAAAGTTCATAGTTTGTTACTCCACATTTTCCTCTCTCTGCTGGTTAGAATCTCAGGCAGAGAAGTGGATGATGTGTGGGACCCAATGGTTGTTTGAGAAATTAATAAAATAACTCATGTAAAGCTCGTATGCTGGTGCCTTGGTACGTCACACACACTCAGAAACTCTGGTAACTGTTGCTGGATCTCCTGTACAGAAGCATACCATGTGCCATGGTTCTATACCTTTCATGTGTTACTTACCACTTCTTGTTTTATCTTCTAGTTATCTGTACTTGTATTGTAAGGGATTATAAATGTCTGTAGGTCAAGGATCGTGTTTTAATTATCTTTGTATTATCTGAAGCACCTAGAAGTATGCCTTGAGTGAAGAGAGTGCTCAATGAATAATTACCTTAAATAAGATGAAAGTTAAGACTCCAGGTAGAATTTCTTCTCAGACAATATTCTGAGAGAGCAGAAAATGTTCAGTTTAACACATAGGTCACCCAATCACTGAAATAAAACTGTATCCCAATGGAGCTGACATGGTTGTTTTAATCAGAGAAGCTTAAAGCCCTTCACTGGAAACACAAAGTCCAGGCTCACAGCAGTCCTGGGAATAACTGTGTGATCCTTTGTAGCTACCTAAACACTCCATATGCAAAGTGTTTCCCCCATGAGATCTCTCCTTCAGTGCTGGAAACTGTGGAGATGCTTAATAAATATTTTTCTAAAAAACAACAATATTTATTTGAGGTCCCACAGTGAAGCTAAGAACCGGCCCAGCTAAGTCTCCTAGCAGAATCTGCAGTCTCCCTCAGTGAGGCGGGGCCTCTGTGAGAGCAGTCACTGTGCCAGGCAGTGGGCAGTGCTGCCCAAGTGTAGCCCATCAGCAACCTGAAGGGGGAAATACCACAAACTGAGCAAGGAATAAAAAATGCTGAGGTTTATGGCTTTCAGTTGCCTTCTATCAAAAGGAAACAAATAAATCTTCCCAAAATAGCAATATATGCCATTAAATACATATAGGTGCACAAAATTTCTTGTCCACATGTAGCTACAAAACTATGTGACAGAGTTCTCAGAATCAGAAAATACTATTTGATCTTCATTGTGCATTTACTTCTCTGATTGGTGCAGTTGTGAGCTCTTCAGTAGTGCAATTGTGGCTCTACCATTCACTGCTGTGCGATCTGGGGCTTCACTTTTTTTTAGCTTCAGCATCACTGTCTATAAAATGAGGATAAAAGTAGTACTAACTTCAGAAGATCACAGTGAGGATTAAATAAAACAATTTATAAAAAATGTCTTTTGGGGCACTTCCGCCAAGATGGAGGCGTAGGTGGAAGCACTGCACCTTCTCACACAACCAAGTTTAAAAACAACAAAGTTTTAGCAACAAAAACACAGCCAAACCACAGAAAATTGAACTACACGAAAGTCTGACAACAACGAACCCTTCAGCCAAACTGGTAAGAGGGACAGAGCCAGCAGCAGAGCAGGGTCGGGCAGGAAAGATCCACTGGACCAACCTGGGCATGCAACCCAGGCACACCAGCAGCCGTAGGCGGATCCCAGATGTGGAGTAGTGGGCGGACCCACTGAGGGCTGACTACAGTCACACATTCGAGCGCAGATAGACCGGTGAAGGAGTGAAGCAGTGAGACAGACCGTGCAGGCCCCAGTGGCAGAAAGTGGCAGAGGGGACCGCCATTGTCCCTCTCTGACTCCGCCCCCACATACAGCGTCACAAACCAGCGACCTGGATAGCCCCACCCTGGTGAACACCTCCTGGTATGTAACAGGCACGAAGTGATCAAAACATGGTTCAAGAACAACTCAGAGCCCCAGAGCTGATAAATCTAAGTGATGAACAAATAGCCAAACTTTCAGATGCACAGTTCAAAACACTGGTGATCAGGATGCTCACAGAACTGGTTGATTTTAGTCACAAATTAGAGGAACATATGAAGGCTAAACTAATTGAAATGAAGGGAAATGCACAGGAAACCAATAGTAATGGAAAGGAAACTGGGACTCAAATCAAAGGAGTGGACCAGAAGGAAGAAAAAAATGACCAAACAGAAAAGGATGAAGAAACAAGAATTCAAAAAAAATGAGGAGAGACTTAGGAACCTCCAGGACATCTTTAAATGCTCCAACATCTGAATTACAGGGGTACCAGAAGGGGGAAAGGCACAGCCACCAGTGGAAAACTTATTTGAACAAATAATAAAGGAGAACTTCCCCAATCTGGCAAAGGCAATAGACTTCCAGGAAATCCAGGAAGCTCAGAGAGTCCCAAAGAACTTGGACCCAATAAGAAACACACCAAGGCACATTATAATTACATTAGCCAAGATTAAAAGGAAGGAGAGAATCCTAGAAGCAGCAAGAGATAAGGGGACAGTCACCTGCAAAGGAGTTCCCATCAGACTGTCAGCTGATTTCTCAAAAGAGACCTTACAGGCAAGAAGGGGCTGGAAAGAGGTATTCCAGGTCATGAAATCCAAAGACCTACATCCAAGATTGATCTATCCAGCAAAGCTTTCATTTAGAATGGAAGGACAGATAAAGTGCTTCTCAGATAAGACCAAATTCAAGGAGTTCATCATGACCAAGCCCTTATTATATGAAATGTTAAAGGGACTTACCTAAGAGAAAGAAGATAAAAAAGATGAACAGTGAAAGGACAGCAAACTCACAGTTATTAACAACCACACCTAAATCAAAAACAAAGAGGACAGCTAGATCAGGAGCAGAACCATAGAAATGAAGATCACATGGAGGATTAGCAACAGGGGAGTGGGAGAAGGAGAAGGGGGGAGAAGGTACAGAAAATAAGTAGCATAGACTGTAGGTAGAAAATAGATGGTGGGAGGGCAAGAATAGTATGGGAAATATAGAATCTAAAGAACTTGAGACACGTGGTCATAAACTAAAGAGAAGGGGGATGGTGGGGGAGGGGTGTGCAGTGTGGAGGGGAATGAAGGGGGAAATATAACTGTAATGGCATAATCAATAGAATATATTTTTTAAAAAATGCCTGTTATACAGGAAGATTTCAAATTACTATTATGATGTATCTGCTTTTTGTATGTGTCCTAAACTGATGTATCCTAAACTGAATTTGACTGACTGAACTTAGTGGGACAAATTATGGAAAGCCAAACTTTTGGGGGTTCAAGTTTACTTCCATGTAATTCCAACTAAACAAAATGTAGGTTGGTCATTAGTTGTTCCTGCCTAGTCTTTTGCATCATATCAATAGTATCTGTTGAGAAACATAGCTTCTCAGTGTGGGCCTCAGGTTGGGCCCAAACCCTGGTTCAATCTGAAGTGGCAAGCTCTCTATCCATCATGGTAGCATTAAGGAAGAATGTGGTCTTTGGAGCCCAACTGCAGCATTTAAATCCAAGATTCACTGCCTTTTCCCCAGTGTGCCAACGTACTGAACAGCTCTAAACTCATTTTCGCAGGTGCCTGGCACATGCCAAGCATTAAATAAGTATAAATTATCATTATTAGTAGTGGAACAGTAGTAATGAAATCAACTCTAGTGACTGGTGGCCTAGCAATGTCCTCACCAAATGTCAGTAGGGCCATGAATGTAAGGTCATATGGGTATAATCTGAACCTCTACATATTACATGTCTGAGCATTCATTCATTTGGTAATCAAGAAGTTTTTAAAAATACCTATGATATTCAGATCACCATGTTAAGAACTCTAAGGAGCCAAGAGATTAATAAAACATACATCAGTTTTATAATAAAAGGCTCCAATACTCAAACCCAAACTGCACTAGGAGATGTCTTTCTGAAATGGATAGTATTATTAGTTCCATATGACAAGATGCATAAAACACAATCTAAAACTAAAGTAATCGGGAAAATGGGTTCCCTTTCACCCATACAAATAGTGGTCAATTCCCAAATTATTAGTGTCATAAAGTTGCTCTCAAAAAACTGATGCCCAGAGCCCTGGCTGGTGTAGCTCAGTGGATTGAGCGCGGGCCTGCGAACCAGACAATCGCGCTTCAATTCCCAGTCAGGGCACATGCCTGGGTTGCAGACCAGTTCCCTGCAAGCCAATTCCCAGCAGGGGACACATGAAAGGCAACCATACATTGATGTTTCTCTCCCTCTCTCCTTCCCTTCCCCTCTAAAAGATAAATAAATAAAATCTTAAAAAAAAAGCCTGATGCCCAAAGGGTTAAAAGCATACATGTGCTACAAAAGAGGACATTATCAACATTGTTATTAACTGTGTTAAGAATAGACAGCCTCAGCACTGCCACATCAAAGTGAGATTTTTATTACACATTTTTCTCAGTGGGAGGAGGAGAGGGACTAGAAACACAGAGTCATACACACTGTATATATTTAGATATGAAATGCAGAAACACCAAGTCATAGACAAACACAGGCTGAGGGCCTGATAGGAACATTCTGCTCAGATCTCTCTGTGAACTTTGAAGTCAGACTGACCTGCTTTCAAATTCTAATCTTGTCCCTCATCAGCTACTTGAACTGGTATAAACTGTTAAAGTTCTCTGAGCTTCAGTCTGTTATCTGTGCAAAGGAAGGGATGTTGTGAAGACTGCGTGGAACAGGTGCATGTACAGAAATTGCCTAAAGTAGTATATAGCGTGTTGTCAGCAGTCCAAAAAAAAGGTAGATATTATAATGATTATTTTGTCATTAGTGGTTAATTTCAAGCATTGACTTAATTACTGCCCATTCTAGGTTCCCTTAGGTCAGAACAGGCATGCTTGCAGGTTTCATTTTGGGCAAAAAGACAGCAATGTTGCTAAGGAGCCCGGTGCTTGAGTCCCAGTAGCTGCCTCTGTAGACTGCCTGGTCTCCTCAAGTTTTGATTTGGTTTCACTTCCAGACTTCAAGGGTCTCTTTCTTTCTTGTGTGAACACTCCTGTTCTACCTGCTTACAAACCAACACCCTAGATTCCTAACTACCCTTGACGTCTTAACTTCATCTTTGGTAATGACTCAGTTCCTATCTAGATATTCTTTCTGTCCCACCCTCTCTGCCTTGTGTCTCAGGAGAAATGGCTGCAAAAGGCTCTGGGGGATCCATGTTTATGTCAGGGAGTTGTGTTCCCATTTCAAAATCCTCTCTCTTCATCTCTACACACTTAGGGCCCAATAACACAAAGTGGAAGGAAGTGGTGAAGGAGAAGTGAGGCCTAATTGGCAATTCCTGCTTGGACCAACAGACTCACTGTTTGCTTTGGAAAGAAAATGGCCTGAATGCTTTCCCCACTGTTTGCATGAACCTACCAAGCATCTGATCCATCCAATTACATCCCATAGTAAGGGCTGATGGATATTAAAATTACATGGGTCAGGGCTCAAATACAAGTGCAGTTCTCTCGGCTTGAGTTAAATAAAGTATTTACTTTGAGACCAAAAGTACAAATTGTGAGCTGTTGAATCAGCTGGGGTTCTCAAAATAGAATTTGACCTGAATAGAGATAATTCCATGAAAACACTACTGGAAACCAAAATGCTTATCTAATCTCTAAGTCTGGCAAAATGTACAGCATTACTTATCGCTGGTACTGGTGAAAGAGTCTTAATTTTTATGTCTAGAGGAAATTAGGCCAAGAAAAAGAGTACCATTTAGTTCAGAGAAAAGATGTTCATACATATTATGTTTTAAATGATTCCACTTGAGCACTTGGAAAATTAGAAGGCCTTTAGCCAAAAACAGCTCTATGTCACTCGGTTATGCGGAGCTTAACTAAAGCTTGACCTTATCTAACTTCTCAGAAATACACTAACCACAGACTATATAAGAGTTCCAGAGCTGGCATATGCCTACAAGGGATTAGAGAGAGACCAAAGAGAGGAAAAGCAATTTACTCATAGTGGAAAGTATAATGGTTATAGATACCAAGAATGAAGGGCCATTCCAGCCTGTCAAAAAGAGCTTCAGGTTTGCCATCACTGAAAGACCCTTCCAGCACGGGCAGGAAAGGCTCCAGTAATTCCTAATAATAGTGAGAAGCGGGATTCCTCTTGGGACCTTTAAAAGCCCATCTTTTCTAACAGGTAAAGGCACACAGTCCAATGAGGAAGAAAATAGCTATTAGTTTTCAGAAAACTATGTCTATTTTTACTCTTATTAATGGAGCACCCAAATCTAATATTATTAGGACAGGCTTTTAAACCAGGCAACTAGCTAGGAAGTATGGCTTCAGGAATACTGAGAATGTTTTCCCATGACACTCATCCTACCTATATACATGTTTTTTCAGTTTTACAATGATTATTGTTTCTTGAAATAATGGGCATTCATTGTAGACAATGATCTGTTCTCCATTGTCTACTCTCAGTAGACAGTGATGGAGAATAGATCAGTAGACTCCTTCCCTTTTCAATCTAGCTAGCAACTCATACCTTCTCTTCATTTTTTTTTGTGCAGAATCAGGTTAATTATCTTTGTCTCACTTTTAGTTCATTCTGGACTAGCCCTGTGAACAATCTTTCCAGAATCAAAATTGTTCACCCATTGAGGTGTTTTACTAAATAACACCTTTCCAAGAAAGTTCACCTGTCAGCTCTTAAATGATCACATTTTCCCTCCTCTATGTTATTTATAATGGAAGTCCTCAACACACAGGACTACAGAAAATTGCTTTGTAGCCAATTTTGTACTACTTGAACCCCTTAAAAATATTTAAGCATGCTTTCCAAAATGACACTTTATTAAAAGGAAATCAGATACTGGCCCCACTGGAAATCTGCCTTTACAGCTCCTACTGAAGATTGTCCAGGAGTGCACTCATGGATCAGTCCAAAGCATGAATCCTTCTGTTTAGAGCTCACAGTCATTCTAGTCATTATACATGGGACCAAGTCCCTTTGCTATGCCTGACAGAAGGAGGAAATCAGAGGTATTAGATGAAAAATAGTTTATGAAGAGCTCTGCTGACCCCTGGGAAGGGAAGGAGGCTCCTCACTTGTCCTAGTTGTCTCTATCTCCAACTGGTCAGGACCCCCATTCCCAAATCACCTCTATGAGCACTCACTCACTGCTGTCTAGGTGCCAAGGATACAGATGTAAGAAGCTCATTATCCTGTCCTCAAAGTACTCTGTTTGGTTGCAGAGAAAGATAAGCAAAAGACTAATCATTTGAAAATGGTGCTTTTTCAGAGATTCAGCCCATTTGGGTAAGTTAGACCACAAGTATCTAAGCCTACAGAAGTGCAAGCAGGAAAATAGCACGATCCACTTTGCGGGAGGCAAACTGTTTGGCAGCAATGTTGAGGGGGACAGGCAGGCTCAAATCAGGAGGAAGTAGAATCAAGGAGCTATAAAGGAGATGTAATAATCTAGATTAGAGATGATCAAGTTCGTTCCCAGGCAGAGTTGAAGTAGATGAAGATGAAGACCAAACACAGGTGAGAGCTGACTCCACAGGTTTTGGTGAATGACTATGATGTAGAAAGTGAGAGGGAGGAAATGGAACAATGCAAGAGGTTTGCAGGTGGGAAGGCAGGGAGAACAATGTTCTGTCAGCTAAATGGCCTCAGGAGAAGCAACACATTGGGAGTTGCTGCAAGGAAATAGTATGTGTTGATTATTTCCTCCTCTCTGAGGTAAACAATGTTTTTAGACCTGCGGATGGCAGTGGGAAAGGGGACAAGTGTGCAGATGATTTCTTGTTGAATTGTATACTTGAAACCTGTATGGTTTTGCAAACCAAAGGGACCACAATAAATTCAGTTGAAATAATGCAGTCTTGAATCTGATGAACGCACACTAAACACTCAATAGTTGTTGAGTGAAATATAACTAACTCAGAACTCAGAAGAGGACTAGAGACATAACTGAAATTTAGGGTTACAGATGTGATCAGTTGTCATCCAAGAAGCCTCTTGTTCCAAAATTACATTGCAATTCTTCCCTTCTTCCTCTCAACTCCCCTCTACAAAATTCCCTTTGTTCTACTAGAAAAGCACTTGATATTGATACCTGAAATACTTAGAGGTCACCCAAGCATCTTTAATTTAATCACTTATATTATTTTTATGTAACTGTACTTTAATGTCTACTTTAATACTATTGAATTTTTAAAACATATTGAAAAAAACCTGTTTTGAACTTCTATTCCAGTCTTAACTCCTCTTGATGAAGTCACTTCTATACATTAAAGTTCTTCTAACACAAAATTGTAGAATTTTCACCAGTTATGTGTCCTGTCAGGGAACCTTGTCACTTATTATCTTCATTTTTAATAAGTGCTGGAATTTGTTATACAATTCCTCTTTTTTTCTCCCTATTTGTTAGGTAGATCAGTTAGAATTAAATAGGGTTATAAAATAAAGTTTACATCTGCAAAACAAAACAGAAAACGTTTAACAACTTTGTTATTCAATTGCTGGAGTCAAGAATAAAGGGGATTTTACATGAAGTCATATATTAATCAGAAGTTCCCACTTGCTTCCAAACCATACCTTAAAGGCTTTGTCTATTTAAATCAATTCTCTATTATTGCTTTCTTACATTTTTTGTGCATGTCTAGAATGACTTTTGCATTACTGAATAATTAATATGCACCTGGTAATCCTTTCAGAAGTGTTTACCTGCATGAAGCTTTCTTTCATAGTGTTTCAAGGAACTGTGAGGGAAATCACTCTAAGCAAGCAGAAGTTACTCCCTCTTGCCCCTCAGTCTTTTATGTGGAGAGAGAGAAGGGCCTGTGAGCCCCCACCATCTCAGCTGGATGGCTTCTGGAAGAAGAGAAGACAGAACCATGTCTCTGCTCCAGCAGGTCTAAGGCGACCCTGTCTCCAGATGGGAACACACTGCCCCCTTTGACCATTGCACTCATCCTCAGAGTCTGGAAATCAACAGTAATTTGGATCCTTGGGGCTACTTGGCCTTATGATAAAAAAGAATAGTGGTTGGTTGCTTTCTTCTTCAGGGGAGAGAAAAGCCAGGAACCACATTTTTTTCTTTTTCCTCCCACTTTACGAGCCTATTGCTTTGGGTCTAAGTGAACTCTAGAAATGCTTGGTTTGACTCTAAAAAGGAGCTCCCTATACAATGTTCACACACGCCTTATTAAATTTATGGTGAATTTTATTTGATTACAACTTAAATTTTTCTTTCCTTTTGCCAGTCTCCACTGTTTGTATAACATATATGTCTATTTATTACTGTTAAAAAATAGAGCCATTGAGACACCAAAACTAACCCAAAAGGTTTATTAAAAGTACAATAAAATAAGACTCTTTGTTTACGATGTAAGTAAAAAAAAATTGAAAATTGTTTAGACAGGATGAAGACAACTAATTTTAAAAGAAACAAAAGGGTAAAATGTGCATTGGAAAAAAGGTTAAAACCTCCAAACTCTGGTAATTGTCTCTGGGCAGGGGCGGGTGGGCTGTGGGTTGGTCAGTTTTTTCCTTCTTGCTATGTTCCCTATTTTTCATTTTTTCTTTAATGAGCATGTGTTTCCAAAGTTTCTGCCTCCCATTTCCTCAGTAAGTAATGATACTCATGTACCCTTTTGACTCTGTTGCAATTTTTTGGAACTGCCCCCAGGTTCCTCCACAGCCTGGTTTCTCACTGTTGCTTGGATAACATGGGAAGGCTACAATTTGGACGAGGGTTGACTCTTCTATGCTTCTACAGTTAAGAATGAGGATGAGTGAGAGCTTGAGTAACAAAGTCACTGAAAAATGAGAGAAGTGACTCACAAAATGTGCCTAGATAAGTTTTCTTGCTCATCTCTCCATCTGCCCCTCCACATTTAGCTTTGATGAGCATCACTGTGTGTTTCCCTGTGGGGATAGCCCAGCTGAGGTCAGCTCTGTACATTTCAGGTCCTCAAAACAAGCTGCATCACAACCTTAGTCTGAGACTAGGTGGTTCTTTAACAGACTCTATTAACGTTTGTGTCCAAATAGATTTGTTTTATTTCCCATTTTCTGACACTCCTTTTGTCTTGGTTCTCTTGTTAAAGAAAGTACTTTTTTCCCTTTTCTTCCACATATTTCTAAGAAATAAATTCAGAAAGATAGAGACAAGAATTCTAAGACTAGCCTCACTAGCTCACTGGTGCATTCATTGTGTTAAGACACAGAACTGGGCATAAAACTGCCTTTATGAGATCATGCCTTTAATGAGATCAAGGTCCAGCAAGGCAGATTGACAGGTAGAGAAATTGCAACACCCTCTGGAAAGAGACATGTGGATAAACATGTCTCTTTAAGGATTTAAGAATGCATGGAAGGCTTAACCCAGCTGAAGTGATGGTGTGATCAGAGAAGACTTTCCAGAAGAGGCAAAGACCTGAAGGAAAAACAGAAGTTAGGGAGCAGGGAGAGGTGAGTAGCTTTCCAAGCAGAGGGAAATGCATGTTCAAAGACCAGAATCATGAAAGACAGGCTGTGATTATTTCAGGATGACTCGGATACCAACTATTAGGAAAGAAGAAGGGAAAGACAGAGCCGGAGAGGCAGATGGGGGCCTATCGTGCTATATTAAGTGAAGGCGGTGGAAAGAGCACTGCAGGACATTAAAGCAGATGAGAATATGATCAAGTATTATGCTGTTTTAAAGCTAAGGAGGATCTCAGAATCTGATGCGTCATCTTGCAATTGAGGGCTCTGAGATCCAGAGAGGTTAAGCGATTTGCCCAATGCCATACATCTTGTTAAGAGTAGAATTGCATCTAGAACAGTTTAGGACTTTTTACACTTCATCATGTTGTCTCTCCCAAAAGGTAGATGGCTGATCACAGTCCTGAGTCAAGCTACTTCCTCCAGAGTTTTGCACAAGATTTTATGTTCAAGAATAAAGGTTGCTTGCTTATGAAGCAGTTGCAAGGCTAGCCTCTCCTACTATGAAAGCAGTCTGCACTGTCAACATTTCTGAAACCAGCGCCATGTTCAAGATAGAAATTAATTCATTTGAAATAAATGAGAAGGTGGGATCAGCAGAATAGAGAGATTATTCTTACAGCATCTTTTCCTCCCTAGATTTCTGTCCAAACGACCTGAACCCCTCCAATTCCTCTTACCCTTCTACGCGCCTTTGTTCTCTGTTGATTTCTTCTTTCATCTTCTCTTTCCAAGCACTCTCAATTTCTCTTCTCCTATACCCTTAATAGTGGGCAGTTGGAATTAAAGATTGAGGAGCAGGTTGGAATCCTGAAGAGGAAACTCAAAATATCATAGGTGCAGTTTCTCCCCAATGTTGGCTCTTGGCTCAAAATTAGCTTTCTTCTAACCTCTTTGCTACTCTGCCATCATACAGTGGGAGCCCCAGAAATGCTAGAAAAAACACACAATCAATGCCACAGAATCTCCAAGGCCAAGCAGTTGATTCGTGGCTCCTAATCCTCCCACCAGAGATGAAAAGCCATCCAAACACTAAGCAGATCGGAATTCCAGCTGCTTCTGAGCCACCTAGTCAGGGTAGAAGATAGAAACGAGGCTATGGAAAGGTCAGCCACTTCTGGACCATCGGGATGTGGCTGTTGGGCTATGGCCAACAATGCTAGAGAGAGACTGAAGCCACTGCCCCTCTGGAGCCAGGCTGGATAGGTAAGGGAAGAGAGGCAGCTTTATCCCTCTGCCCTTTTGAACTTGTTGAGCTGCCAGCAGGAAGGCTGCCAGGGGACCAGGGCACTGAAAGAAGGGAGAAGATGATGCTCCTTGGTGGGAGTAGCTCTGCCTTTGCATCATGCATCAGCCCGCGGAAGCCAATCTCGCTTGCAGATAAAGTGCATTTATTTTGTCCAGCTTGGAGCTGACAGGAGGAGGTTCACTGGCGGGATGGTTTCCGGCCTATTCATGCTTCTTCTGGTAAAACCGCCTCTGGGGGAAGGCGTCTAGGTTGCTTCCTTTCCTCTGGGACTACTAAGCACCTGCTGATGGTGGGGCCTTCGGCTAACTCCAAAAGGCCTCCGCCCCACTGGGGCTTTTCCCACAGCCACCTGAGCCACACAGCCTCCTAGCAGCAGGCCTGTTGACAGGGAGCAAATGACAGATGAGACAGGAGGATCTCATCCCCTTCCAGGAAGAAGATGAAAGCAGCATGGGGTCCACATCCAGCAGTGATGATTTCTGTTCCCTCTGGCCAGCAGTGCTGGGAATCTAACATAGGGTGGTCCGGAAGGAATGTGCCAGAGAAGATGAGGGACTGGAAAAGGGAAACTCTTGGGGTAGGAGAGGTCTCGCTCGTGGCCTTGACATCAGGCCAGCTACTTTGAAAGTCTCGAAATCTATGGGAAAATTGGTTCTAGCCCTTTTATTTTTTGATTTAATGTCTAAAGTATTTAATATTAGGTGCTTCTTACATTTGCATGTAACAAAATGGCCCAGTTATAATATGTCCTCTTTTGTATACCACTCTGTTCCAGTCCTGCTTTAGTAAGTTCACATTATTGGGTTTCTCAGTGATTCTAAAAGCACAGCCGAGCATCTACTGTCTGCAGGGTCTGGGGGCACAAAGATTAATGAGACCATGTCCTGTCCTTGGAGAGTTCCATCTGGAAGAGAAGAAAGCATGTACGTGAACCCATTGAACTCCACTGGGATAGACTTTGAGCAGGTGTTGAATACAGTTCTTTGGCACTTGGGCCAAATCAGAGACCATTCAGAGCAGATATTTGACATGGGAGGGGAGGGTTGATAGATAGACAGATCAATGGAAGGCAGATGGGCTTGCAATTCAGGAGTTGTGAGAAGTTCATTTAAACTGCGGCAAAGACTTCTTATGGAGCAGTGTTGGGCGATGCTCTGGAGAGGAAAATCAGGACACCCCCCCCCCCCACTAAAGGGCATTGTCAGCTGTGGTAGCGACATTTGTATTTCATGTTGGCAAGGGCTTCCCAAAGTTCCTGAGTGTGAGGGCCCCTCTTTTGACATCAAAAAGTTAGCAAATTGAGAGGAAACTTAGAGGCCATTAAGTGAAACAAACAAAAAAAAAATGGCAGAAGCACTAAAAAAGCACTTGGTTATCTTGGATGATAGCTCTAATAAACCATTAATTCATTCTATAAAACATATTTACTGGGCATCTACTTTGCTTGGTTCTAGAGACCTATAATCAAACAGGGCTTGTGAAGCAGATGTGAAGGACATGATTCTCCAGTGCAGTGAAAATTTTTATTGTAACAGCTGTTGTCCAAATTTCTCTTAAGAAATTAACTGTGCTTGACCAATTACTTTAAATTCCTTTAACTAGAAGATAGCATAAGCAAAAAAACAAACAAAAGCTATTCTGTGTGAGAAAATGTGAACTTCCCCTTAAAAGTATAGTATGGGGGATGGACAGAAATTCAAGTTTGAGAATAGAGCGCTGCACAAGGAAAAGGGGGGAGAGGAACACTAACACAGCAAAAGGCTAGACACTGCAAAGGGTAAAGGGACAATTAGTAGCCCTTTGGTATCTAAAATGAATTTAAGGTGGGGAATAAATATTACAAAATCGTCATTTGTTTTTCCGAATAGCACAATATAAACCTTCGCTCTGATGCCCATACATTTAATAAGTCGTTATAAGGACTGATGCTTTCAGGGAGGGACTGTTTTTTAAAAAAAATTGGAGACACGGCCTATGTTCCTGTTTGAGTCAGGGCTGTTGGGAACAGAGACGACACACACAGCAGCCAGAACCCAGAGGTCAAGTTCACTGTTCACAAGTTCACATGGATGTGTTCCTGGATGATGAAACTGACCTGGACCTTGACTTTTTCAAAAGAATTTTAGGATGAAGTTATTGATTCCATTCAAAATCCCACTGATTTTTTTAAAGTTAGAACTGTAATAAACTTATACATTTATGAAAAGTGACTCTTCCCATCCATGTATGCGGTATCTCACCAAGTATATAGGTTTCTTTTATGTCCTTCAATAAATTGTTATAGTTTTCTTCATAAAAACCATACAGATTTTCATTAAATTTATTTTGAATACCTTATAATTTTAATAGCTGTGAATATGATCTTTTTTACATTATACTTTCTAATTGGCTGCCACTAGTGTGGCAGTTACTGTATAAAAACAATACTTATTTTGTATATTGATCCAAGGCCCACTGACTTGGCTGAAATCTCTTGTTTGATCTAAGTTTGTCTATTTCATCTTAAAATTTCTATGTATAAATAATATTCTAAGTAGAATAAGTAACTGATGGTTCATTTTATCTGTCAGCTTTGCTGGGCCACAGTTTCCAGATATTTGGACAACATTATTCTGGGTGTGTCTGTGAGGTCGTTATGGGGTGAGATTAACATTTGAATTGGCAGGCTGAATAAAGCAGGTTATTCTATCTAATGTGGGTGGGTCTCATCTGGTCAGTGGAAGACCGGACTAGAACAAAAAGACTGAGTAGGAGGGAACTCCTCCTGCGTGACTGATTGAGCTGACACATTGGTCTTTTCCTATCTTAGACTGAACTGTCAGCTCTTCTTGGGTCTCTAGGCTGATAGTTTTCAGAACAAAACTTATACTATCAACTCTCCTGTTTTTCTGAAGAATGTTAAGTACACCGTGTTTCTTAAAAATAGCACAAAATACAGTTTTGTGCATTGACCTAAAATGATTGCCTTTTTCTGTTAATACGGGAGGTCAATAAATTTACTTTATGTAAAAACTTATGTTTAGTCATTTGTGATTTCACATCATACTATTCATTTATTATTTATCTCTACCCTTTATTTCTGTATGATATTTTATTATAAAGACTATGTAGTTATATTCCTTTCTTTGTTTTGCTTTTTAATAAGTTGGAAAGAATACATGCAGCTTTTAGTTACTCTTATAGTTACTTTTATATTTTAAAATATACATACAAAGTATCCAGCCATGTAGTATGAAATACAGAGACATTTATTGAAGAAGATACAAGAAACACCATACTTAGGACAATGACACCTGACTCCCCTTCAAAGCAGGCACCTTGGGACCTCACATAGTTCTCCAAATCACCATCAGCTGTCCCATATTTTTCTGAATTTCATTGATGGTCTGAAATCTTTTCCCTTTCAAGGATGATTTTAGTTTGGGGAAAAGCCAGCAGTCACAGAGCACCAAATCTGAGCTGTGGTGGGGCTGAGTCATCTGGGTGATTCCATGTTTTACAAAAAAACTCAGCGTGAGATGTGATGCATGAGGGGATGCATCGTCAGCATTACCAGTTGCCCATAGCTGCAGCTTTCTGAATCATCCCAGTGTTTTTTATGGACGAATGTTCAAGCTTAAAGCATTTTTTTTCAAACTATCATGAGCATTTATTTATTTATTTTGGAGGGGCATAGTATTATTTTTTTATTATACTTTTTATTGTTCGATTACAGTTGTCCTAATTTTTCCCTCATTGCTCTCTTCCACCCTGCCCACCCAGACTCCCACAGTCAATCTCCACCCTGTTGTCCATGTCCATTGGTCCTTTATACATGTTCCTTGATGCAGATTCATTGCCTTACTCGCTTAGTCATTTGAATTCAAGGACAACTACATATGCTCACACAACAGTGTCTACTGCCCCCACTGCCTAGTACAGTCAAGTCATCATTGTTCAGGCAAGTGCATCCCAGCCAACTCTCCTTGGCTGCCAGGTTACATTAATATTGCAAAAATCCATTCTCATTATAATAACAAAGGCTGGACTTTGTGTTTTAGCCTACATTTTTCCAAGTATTACTGCTTAAGAGTCCAAGATTGAAATGAAGCTTTGCCAAATACCCTAGAAAACCCTTTATGTGTTCCATCCCAATCATGGTCCCAGCCTCCCCTCCAAAATACAACTCCATCCAGACTTTCCTACTAGTCACTTCTTTGCATGCCCTTTGAATTTAGTCACCCAAGTATGAATCCCATAGTCATGTTCATCATTTGTCTTTTAAGTAGTAACTTTATGTTTCCCATACATTCTTTTCTTTTCCTTATAATTTGTGTGTTGAAGAACCAAAAAAAATAACCTTTAGAGTATCCCACAGCCTATTTTTGCTGATCACCTACTCATGGTGCAGTTCAACATTTTCATCTTTTGTATTTTCTGACTATGAGCAGCTGAAGCTGGAAAGAAACTCAGTCCTGTTGGCAAGACCCTGGGAGGCACATAATGTCTAATTTCTCCCCTCTTGTGCTATACGTAGCCATCAGTGATCAGCCTTGCAGATTGAAACATAACATTAAATTTCCCTGTTTTGTTTTGATGTGTTAGTTGCAAATAACTTTATATAAGGTTTCCTTTCATCCACCATTTGGTTATTCTGTGGTACAGTTCATACATAAAAGGCAGGGTAAACTTGATTTTTTTTTATTCACCCAGTTTTCCAGTTATTAGTTGGTCCCTTATCATCCTTAAAAGGTGACCAATTGATTTGTCAAAAAAATATCCCACAGATTTGAAAACATTAGACGGGTTTTAATTGAACAGTTTTAACCTAAATAAAACTTGAATTCTGTATGCTAATTTTATCTCAGCATAGTTTTAAAAAAACTCATAATATTTTATATTTGGCTAGTAAGATTCTTCTCAAATTGACTATGAGGGTTTGTTTTGTTTTGTTTGTATTGTAATAAATTTTGACAGCTTTTTTGCTACCTGGTATGATATATAAAATAAATATATTGTTCACTATATATTTTTACATATATATTGAAATACTTTGTAATTTCATACTGATATTTCCAATTCAAATTTAGAACTACAAGATTTTTGTTTAACTTTTTCTATATTATATCTGTATCTCTTTTACATTACTCTGAAAATCCTGGTTCTCAGGAGGAATGATAGAATTAAAATCTCCCATAATTACTCACTTCCTTTATCAACTCATCACATACAATAGTCTCAGAATAAAATTTAATATTACCTCAACCAGTCATAATTATAAAAACAATTCAATTTTATTTGCATGTGTTTCCCTCCTTCCTCACAATTTTTTGGTTGTATAATATCTGTATTTTTAGTTCATTTGGCCATTGCATATTGTAACTTTTTTCTTTTAAAACCCATTTAGTCTTATCTCAGCAAGTAACTATATGTTTAATATTTACCACAAGTCATTAGGTCAATGTCTTACTATTCATTTAGCTTATCTGAAACTTGTTTTTAAGATTCCTTAGTAAAATCTCATGGAAACAATATTTCCTGAGCTCTTGGAGGTTGATAACAGTTTCTGTCTCCTTTATATTTGAAAGCCAGTTTTGTTGGTCATAAAATTCTTGGCTCATATTTTATTTCCTTGACTAGCTTAAGTATGTTGTTCCATTTGTTTTCTGATGTAAGTGTTAATGTCAAAAAGTCCAATGATAATGTAGTTTTATTTCCCTTGTAATTTACTTGCTATTTTTGCCTAGATGTTGAAAATATTTTTCTTTTTCTGTAATGTCCAATAATTTTATTAGACTCAGTCCCTCTTCTTAGGTATACAATGTACTCTTTCAATGTATTGTTTAAATTCTTATTTCAGCAAAATATTCTTGAATTATAGCCATCATTATTTTTCTGTTTTTTTCTTCCTTTGATAAGACTCCTATTATCAGTATTTTGGATCATCTTTTTCTGTCTTCAATATTTTCCATTTTCTCTCAACTCCTCTTTATCTTGTTTTTCCTCTTAATTTTAATGTTTCCTTCTTTTCATCTTCTATTTCACTTTAGGTAATTGTCATGTTTGTTTATTCACTCTTCTTTTCCTTCTAAGTCATTTCAAAAATGATGTTTTTCTTATATTTTTATTGTTTTACTGAATGTCATCTTGTTTTTTAATTCTTATTTATGTTATTCTTTCACATCTAGCATAATTTTCTTAATCCTTTTAGTTTAGTTGAAAATAATCCATTACAGTGTTATCTATTTTTTGAACATGTCTCTCTGGAATGCTTTTCTTGTCTGTGAGGACATTACTCTACTATTTAATCTAGTTTCTTTCCTGTAATAACTTTGCATAGGATTTGGCCTCAGTACTTTTCTGATGCTTATTTTTAGGTGAATTTAATTTTCCTGAACTTTTAGAAGGAAGCTTGGTTCAGAGAGTCCTTCTGATTGCACAGAAAAAACTCTTCTATTGTTTTTATATAGTACTTAAAAATATGGTTGCTTGTTTTCTAACCACCCCTGTGCTCTGTTGCCTCTGCATTTCTCCTCTCAGCAGTTTTTCTTGGTGTGGAGCCCAAGAGAGTCCTGATGGGTTTGTTTATGTTATACTCTTTCCACAGAGAGGTTGAGTCTATGTCCCCTACCCTTTGACCTGGGCTAGATTGTGATTGCTTTGACAGCAGATGGAATATCATATGACTTCCAAAGCCAGAATGTAATAGATAGTGAAGCTTCTGCTTTGTTTTCTGAAATACTTGCACAGGAGCCCTTAGTACAATAAAACATCTTGCTACCCTAAAGCCATGATGTTTTAGCCCAACCATGGAGAGCCTATTGTGAGAGCCCTTTGACTGTGTTCCAACAGAATGCAGCCTTTAAGCTATCTCAGTCCAGGCAATAGGCATATAAGTAAAGAAATACCCAGATAACTTTAGTCCCAAGCCTTGGAGTCATCTAGACCTTTTATTCTTCTCAGCTGTGCCCTAAAATATCATAAAGAAGAAACAATATTTTACTACACTCTGACCATGTTCCTGACCCACAGAATCCATAAACATAGCACAATGGTTGTTTTATGCCTCTGAGTTTTGGTATGGTTTGTTATGTGGCAGTAGTAACTGAACTGAGTGCATTGGACTAGGGTTTGTAAACCTCAAGAGTGACAAACAATGTAATGATTTGAAATATTGGTCTAGATGCTGATAAAGGGGAAGACTCAAGTGACTGGGTAGCTCTTGCTGCTGCATCTCTTATGGTTTCTGATTCTCTGCTTTCAGAAAAATTATAAGAAGGATTTTATTAATTAATCAGCTATAGATAATTTAAATAACTTCTGATGTTTTGTGGCTATATGATTTTGGTATACAAGTCAGAAAAATTCAAAGAATTCATGTCATTGCTAGAAACAAAGAACAAAATTCTTTCCTTATTTGTGTGAACAATATTTCTCCTCATTTTTATCTATAAAAATAAAAAATAAGAATAGAATGGATGCTGAATCATAGTTCATATTAATATTAAATAATATTCATCCATAATCATATGAGCTGATTGACCAAAAGACGAATGGTCCTATCTTGTTAAGAACTACATTACCCAAGAAAAGTCAGAAGAGAAAATGGAGGTGTAGGTAGAAACGCTTTGCTTCCTCACACAACCAAAAAAAGGATGACAACCAATTTAAAAAAAATAAACAACCAGAAGTGCCAGAAAATCAAACTGCATGGAACTCCATCAACCAAGGAGTTAAAGAAGAATTCACCCAGGCCCAGTAGCAGGGTTGGAGATGGGAGACAGGCAGCTGAGTGGAGAGGATCCCCAGCAAGGCCATGGACTGTGAAGGCGAGGTGGGCTGGCTAAGAGGATGCACGGCAAGGTGGCGGACTGCACAGGTGAGACAGAGCTGGCTGAATGGGAAACTAAGGACTGAAAACTAGCTGTAAAATACTGTGGGGGAGGGGTTGCAACAGCAAGAGAAACTCCCAGTCTCACAGGAGAGTTGGTCGGAAAGTGGAGCTAGAGTGGACCAAGCGAGTAGCATTGTTCCCTCTGTGATCCCTCCCCAACAGGTAGCTCCACAAGGCAGCAAAGGGGTTTGCCTGGCCCTGGTGAATACCTAAGGCTCTGACCCCTTATAACATAACAGGAGCACCAAGACAAAGAAATATGGCCCAAATGAAAGAAGAGATCAAAACCCCGGAAAAAGAACTAGGCAATGAGGAGATATACAATCTATCTGATGCAGAGTTCAAAACACTGGTAATCAGGATGCTCACAGAACTGATTGAGCTCAGTTGCAAAATGAAGGAAGAAATGAAGCCTATCATAAGTGAAATAAAGCAAAATATACAGGGAACCAACAATGAAGAGAAGGAAAGGAGGACTCAAATCAACAATTTGGAACAAAATGAAGAAATAAACATCCAACTGGAACAGAATGAAGAAACAAGAATTCAAAAAAACGAGGAGAGGCTTAGGAAACTATGGGTCAACTTTAAGCACTCTAACATCCAAATCATAGTAGTGGCAGAAGGAGAAGAACAAGAAAATAAAATGAACATTTATTCAAAAAATAATGAGAGAGAACTTCTCCAATCTGGTGAAGGAAATAGATCAAGAAAGTCCAGGAAGCCCAGAGAGTCCCAAAGAAATTGGACCCAAGGAGGAACATACCAAGGCACATCATAATTAAGTTACCCAAGATGAAAGATGAAAAGAGAATCTTAAAAGCAGAAAGAGAAAAAGAGTTACCTACAAAGGAATGCCTATAAAATGATCATCTGATTTCTCAAAAGAAACCTTGCCGGCAAAAAGGGACTGGAAAGTATTTGAAGTGATGAAAGGCAAGAACCTATGTCCAAGATTACTCTACCCAGCAAAGCTTTCATTTAGAATGGAAAAATAGATAAAGTGCTTCCCAGATAAGGTCAAGTTAAAAGAGTTCATCATTACCAAGCCTGTATTATATAAAATGTTAAAAGGACTTTTCTAAGAAATTGAAGACGATCAAAAACTCTGAACAGTAAAACAACAACAAACTCATAACTATCAACAACTGAAGCTAAAAGACAAAAACAAGAACTAAGCAAACAAGAAGAACAGGAATGGAACCAGAGAAATGGAGATAACATGGAGAGTTTTCAGTGGGGAGGGAGGGGGAAAGAATGAGGGGGAAAGGTACAGGGAATAAGAAGCATAAATGATAAGTATAAAATAGACAGGGGGTTAAAATAGTATAGAAAACAGAGAAGCCAAAGAACTTACATATACAACACATGGACATAAACTAAGGGGAGCAGAATGCTGGAGTGTGGGGCAGTGCAGTGTGGAGGGGGTGATAAAGGGGAGAAAAAAACTGGGACAACTGTAATAGCATAATCAATAAAATAAACTAAAAAAAAAGGGACTGCATTACCTGATAATGTCTCCATTTAAAAGTCTTTAACATGGGTGGTAGTAGAGTAGGTAGAAGTTATGCTCACCTCCTCCCAGGACCAAACTGGAATTACAACTAAATTATAAAATAATCATCTAGAATAACCAACTGAAGGTTAGTTGGTAAGAAGACTTATAACTAAGGATTTACAGAAGAAGCCACATCAATCAAGAATGGTAAAAAGGGCAGAGACACAAAAAAGGACTGGCCCTGATTCCATGAGTGGGGGCTGAGGTTCCAGAAGGATCTCTCAGCTGTGGTGGTGGTGGTGGGGGTGCCCCTGAGAATTGTGGCATCTAAACCCCAAGGGAGGGTCCCTAGCACAGAGCACTAGAGCAGGGAGCAGCCACTCACTCGGCTCCAGTGCAGGGAGGACAAACCATACTAGAATTGTGTGAAGAAAGTCTGGGTTTTGTGGCTCTGGGCAGATAGCTGAGTGCTGAATCACTCTCCCATATCGCAGATACCATTTTCCTTGGGTGGAGTGCTTCACTGCTTGCAATGTTAGCCTCGGGGCAAGCAACAGTCCCACCCTCTGGACTCACTCTTGCCCCATACTGTGGAAGTTATGCTTTGCTGAGGAGTATAGACGGAGGCTCTTTCAACCTAACAGGAAGCCTGCAGGCAGAGGCAGGCTGAGGCAAGCTTCTCTGGCTGCCTTGGGACTTTTGCTGACCTGTCTCAGGGTCCAGTGCTGGCAAAAGCTGGTCTTGGTGTACAACATGGTCCCTCTTGCACACACCCAGGTACAGCAGAGGCAGCTACAAACTGTGGATTGCTGATAATCCCAAGCAAGTTGTTTAGGGCCAGTCACAGGCAGTGTCTTCTATTTGTCTGCTCCACAGTCCCTCCCAGGAGTCCCAGAACCCATAAACCCAGTGGCCAGCACCTAAATACATAAAGCAAATCTTGATGAACATAAAGAGAGGGATTGGCCATAATGCAGTCAGGGTAAGGGGTTTTAACACCCCTTTGACATGAACAGATATCTCTTCCAGAGAGAAAATCAACAGTGAAATGGTGGCCTTAAATAACATACCAGATCAGATGGATTTAATTGAGATCTGTGAGCATTTTGCCCCAAAATAACAGAATATATATTCTTTCCAAGTACACATGGAATATTTTCTAGGATAGACCACGTAGTAGGACACAAAACAAGTCTCCATACATTTAAGAAGATTAAGATCATATCAAGTATCTTCTCTGACCATAGAAATCAATCGCAAGAAAAAAAAACCCTGAAAATCCACAAAGACTTGGAGGCTAAATAACATTATTAAACAATGCATGGGTTAATAATGAAATAAAAAATTAAAAGACCTTAAAACAAATAAAAATGGGAACACAGCAATCCAAAATCTGTGGGACACAGAAAAGCAGTCCTAAGAGGAAAATCCATAGCATTACAGTCCCATCTTAAGTAACAAGAAAAATCTCAAATAAATAATCTAACTTTACACTTAAAGGAACTTGAAAAAAGTACAACAAAAAATACAAAGTGAATAGAAGGAAATAATAATGATCAGAGCAGAAACAAAATAGAATCTAAAAAAAGGACAAAAGATCAATGAAACCAAGAGCTGATTCTTTGAAAAGATAAACAAAAATGATAAACAAGAAGAAAGAAAGCCCTGGCCAGGAAGCTCAGTTGGTTGGAGTGTCGTCTTAATGTCTTAATGTTGAGAGTTTGATCCCCAATCAGAGCACATACAGGAATCCACCAATGAGTGCATGAAGAGGTGGAATAACAGATCTCAATATACCTCTCTTTCTCTCCTCTCTCTCCCTCCCTCTCTCTCTCTCCCCCCCCCCAACCTTGTCTCTTGAATCAATGAATAAAAGTGTGGAAATAAAAAACAGAAACAAAAGAAAAAGAAGAGAGGACCCAAAAAATAAAATAAAAAATGAAAGAATAGAAGTAACGATGGACACCAAAGGAATACAAAGGATTGTAAGAAAATATGATGAACAACAAATGCCAACAAATTGGAAACCTGGAAGAAAATGATAAATTCTTGGAAATATACAATCTTCGAAAACTGAATCAGGAAAAATCAGAGAATCTGAATAGTCAGATTACAATTGGTGAAATTGAAACATTAATCAAAACACTTTCAACAACCAAAAGTCCTAGAGCAAATGACTTCACAGGTAAATTTGACCAAACATTCTAAGGAGAACTAATAACAATAACAATTCTTCTCAAACTATTACCAAAAATTTAAGAAGAAGGAAGATTTCCAAGCTCATTTTATGAGGCCAGCATTATCTTAGTTCCAATACTAAATATAGACACCATGAAGAAAGGAGGGAAGAGTTTTCTGGAACAACTATAAAGGACACATGGACAAAACCAAGGGGGAGTGGAATCAGGGGAGAGAGGTGGGAATGGCTGGGATTGAGGGGAGTTGTGGGGGTTAAATGCAGACAACTGTACTTGAGCAACAATAAAATAATTAAAAAGAAGTTTACACAAAAAAGAGAAAATTATAGGCCAATATCCCTGATGAAAATAAATTCTGAAATCCTCAATAAAATATTAGCAAACTAAATCCAGCAATATGAATACACTAAAAAGATTATACACCATGGTCAAGTGAGATTTATTCCAGGGATGCAAAGTTGGTACAACATCAGCAAATCATTAATGTGATGTGTTATATAAACAAAATGAAGGATAAAAATCACATGATCACAGAAATAGATTCAGAGAAAGCATTTGATAAAATACAGCCCCTATTTATGATAAAAACTCTTAGCAAAGAGTAAATAGGAGGAACATACCTCAATGTAATGAAGGCAAGGTATAGCAAATCCACTGTCGATATCATACTCAATAGGCAAAAACTTCAAGCATTTCCCTTAAGGCTGGGAAAGACAGGGATGTCTACCTTCACCACTCTTACTCAACATAGTAGTGGAAGTCCTAACCACAGCAATCAGACAAGAAGAGGAAATAATAGGTTTTCAAATTGGAAAGGAAGAAGTAAACCTGTCATTATTTGCACATGACATTATTCTGTATATAGAGAACCCTACACACTTCATACACACACATATACACACAAACTACTAGAACTGATAAATGAATTCAGTAAATTAGCAGGATACAAAATAAATATCCAGAAATCAGTTGAATTTTTATTCAGCAATAACCAACTATTATAAAGGAAAACCAAGAGAACAATTCTGCTCACAATTGCATCAACAAGAATAAAACCAATGACATGAAAGACCTGTACTCAAAAAATTATAAGACACAATAGACAGAAATTTAAGAAGATACCAATAAGTGCAATTATATATCGTGTTCATGAATGAGAAAAATTAACACTACTAAAATGTCCAAACCACTCAAAGCAATCTATAGATTCAATGTAATTTCTATCAAGATTTCAATGGTATATTTCACAGAACTGAAACAAATATTTCAAAAATTTATATGGAATGACAAAATACCTCAAATGGTAACAGTGATCTTGAAAAAAAAAAAGAACAAAGTTGGAGGAATCATACTACCTGATATCAAACTATACTGTAAGACCATGGTAATCAAAACAACATGGTGCTGGCATAAAAACAGAAATATAGATCAATGAAACAGAACAAAGAACCCAGAAATAAATCCATGACTTTATAGTCAATTAATATTTTATGAAGGAGGCAAAAACTTACAATGGGGTAAACACAGTCTATTTAGTAAATGGTGTTGGGAGTATCAGATTGATACATGCAAAAAAAAAAAATGAAACTAGACCCCCTTCTTACACCAAACCCAAGAATAAACTCAAAATGGACTAATGACAAATGTGAGACTCAAAACCATAAAAATCCTATAAGAAAACACCAGTAGTAAAACATCAGATATGTATTGTAGCAATATTGTGTTGTTATATATTACCTTAGGCAAGGAAAACAAAAGACAAAATTACTAAATAGGACTACATCAACAAAATGAAAAGACAACCCATTAAACAAAAGAACGTATTTACCATTTATACATCTGATATGTATCCAAAATACATAAAATACTTATACAACTCAACACCAAAACTAAAAAACAATCTAATTTCGAAATGGACCTGAATAGACACTTCTCCAAAGAGAACATACAGATGACAAATAGATATATGAGAATATACTAAATGTAACTAATCATCAGAGAAATGCGAATTAAAACCATGATGAGATATCACCTCACACCAGTCAGAATGGCCACCATCAATAAATCAACAAACAAGTGCTGGAGAGGATGTGGAGAAAGGGGGCACCTCATGTACCGTTGGTGGGAATGCAGATTGGTGCAGTCGCTATGGACAGCAGTATGGAATTACATTAAAAAAATAAAAATTGAACTGTCTTATGTTCAGTTCCACCTCTGAGAATTTATCCAAAGAATCCTGAAATACTAATTTGAAAGAATATAGGCACTACTATGTTCATTGCAGGATTACCTACAATAGCCAAGATTTGGAAGGAGCCCAAGTGCCCATCAGTAGATGAATGGATAAAACAGCTGTGGTGCATTTACACAATAGACTACTACTCAGAGATAATAAAGAAGGAAATCATAACTTTTGTGACAGCATGGATGGACATAAACAGCCTTATGCTAAATGAAATAAGCCACTCAGAAACAGTCAAGAACCATATAATTTTATTCATATATGTAATGTAATGAACAAAATGAACTAACATGCAAAATAGTGACAGACACATGGATAGCGAACAGGGGCGACCAGTCCTCCTTCTGGTGTTATTGGAATATTGCCTTGTTTTCGTGAGTGTTCCTATAACAAAGCAAACCAGGGGTGGGAGGGTATGGAGAGAGGTAGAAGAAGGTAAAGGGGGGATAAATGGTGGTACAAGGAGACTTGACTTGGGGTCATGAACACACGATACAGTGCACACAGATTATGTATTGTGGAATTGTGTACCCGAAACCTGTATAATTTTGTTAACCAATGTCACCCCAGTAAAATCAATAAAAAAGAACTGCATTCCTAATAAAATCATATGTTTATGGTTAGTGAGTATCAAATTATGAAATATATTTATATTATTTTGATCAATTAGTCACCAGCAGTTATAATGATAGTTTAAATCAGAAGAAATCTATATAAATCTTAGAGTCTATATGTCCTTAGAAAAAATTTAAAGGTAACATGTATATTCATATTTCTGGTACTGAAAATATGATGATTAATTTTTTAAATGCTTAAAATACATTATATTAATATAAATCCTTTAGAGAAAGAATAAGTAAACTGAAAACATGAATAACTATTTTAAGTTTCCAAGTGTTAGAAATAAGCTTGTTCATGTACCTTAAAGTAGATAATGGTTATTATAAAAATAATTAAAGCATTTAAATTACATTGGACACATTTTAAATAGTGGTGATATATCTTTGTTTGAAATACCAATGTTGGTCTGTTCAGGCTTTCTGCTTCTTCATTCAGTTGAAATTAGGACTTTTGCAACTATTTAAACTTATGATATCAACTTTATGCATGAAGTACTTAAATTTGTTTACTACTTTTCATCTCATTGAGTTTTTAAATCTTGTCCTATATCCTAAACAACTCCTTCTTCATCTTAGTCTACTGTCTTCTCATTTTGTTTTTCTTTTTCATTTCATAGAAAATTGTATTGAGAACAAAAACAGATGCATTTACTTTATATTTCTTTAGTTAACTGTTTTTTCTAACACAATTTTTTTATTAAACTATAGTTGACATACAATATTACATTGGTTTCAGGTGTGCAACATAGTGATTGACATTTATATTCATTATGATGTGCTCACCGCAATAAGTCTAGCAACCATCTGTCACCATACAAAGTTATTACAAAATATTGACTATTTTCCCTATGCTGTACTTTACATCCCTGTGACATATTTTTTAGTAACCTCATATATGTTCCTCTTATTCCCTGTCACCTTTTCATTTCCTTTTTGTCTTCAATGAAGCATTTACCTTTTCTTAGATTACATGATATTTTCACAAGCCATTTGTTGATTTTTTTCTCCTTGTAGATGCACGTGCCTCTGATTGTCCACTTCCTCCTCAGAAGTGTGATTGCGTTCCCTGTGTTTGTAAGCAACAGAGTTGGGTGGGAACTCCCAGTGTATTTCTTCCTAATCCTTAGGCTAGTGCAAATTCTTTCTGTCAAATAGAAGAATCTTGACCAGTCCTCCTTCTGGTGTTATTGCAATATTGCCTTGTTGTCATGAGTGTTCCTATAACAAAGCAAACCCGGAAATATTAAATGAGTCACCCTGATAATCTTCAACTTAGGGATAGGAAACTTAAAAAATGCTTATGTCAGTTCTTATTTTTATGGACTCATAAAGGGAATGGAGTGTGTTGAGAATGCCATGCTGGGTCTTCAGTGGGAAAGAACAGGGAGCAATGACTCTCACAAGTGGCAGGGTGTGTGGCAGTGAATCCCAGCTCACAGTTCACTGAAAACCAGCTTGCTGTGAGATGCTGAACTTTGATTGGAGCATTTCCTCAGCCCAGCTGCTGCCTAAGAGCCTTTAATTAGAAGAAATGCAATACTCTTCAAACCATGATGTTGGCTAACATTTGTTTGTATGTTTCTTACAAAAGCCAACATTTAATGCCCTCAGAGCTCATTCTGGGGTGAGTGTGAGCCTAACCTCCTGGGACCAAAAGTACCCCCCCAGGCACAAACACAAACACAAACACAAAGGTGGGTTCCTTGCCACACTAAGCTAAAGAAACATTATTTTCCTATAATCAGCAAAGTGGTAAGGAAAACAAGCACACAATGGGCAATTCTCCAAGCAGTACAGAACTGATTAAATGCCACCTATGGTATTTCTGCAGTCTTTCTTTGATCCTTATGATTAACATGGAAACTTCTATGTGAATAGAGTTCAGCCCCACCTTCCACCCACAGTCAACTGACCAAGAGGTGGGTACCAGATCAAAGCAAGCCAATCTAGTGCCCCATCTTTTCAGCTACTGCTCATTGTTCTGGTATGAACACCTGTACCAAACTATGCCAGTAAGTCCCGCATGGAATATTTGGACTGAGAACTGAGGGTTTTAGATCAATCTTCTCAGTGATAAAGAGAAAAATTTGCATTCCTCTTTCTGTTATGTGGAGAAAGCCAGGTGGCACCAAGAAGATGGTTCCAGCTGGGATGGGGGCCCATCTGCATTGTGGCCACTTTTAGAGTTAAACTCTTTAATTTTGAAAAAACTTGTGTTCCCTGAAAACCCAAGGATCTTTAAAATGAATTCATAGTTTTGTTTAAAATGGTTGGAGTTTGGTATCTGGATTTGAAACAGTTGATTCCTGACTTTAAAAATTATCAGGCCTAACAATGAGTTACCAGTCTCTATTACTATGAACTAGAATAGTGCATCATTCCTCTTGGTCATTGACTCTTTCTTGTGCCAATTCTTTATAGTTTTCTTTTTTGCTCCATTTGGGGTTAGAAAATCCTTTCTTTGAAATGGCTTCTTGTGAACAGTCATTGCTCTGAGGGTTTATCTAGACAGAACTGTTTCCATATGCACAGTGCTTGACTAATAAATGCAGTAAAATATCCAGTACTGTGGCTTCTACTGCCAAAATTCTTATAGAAATGGAAAGCAGAACAGCCTTTTTGTTCTTTTTAAAGATAGGCCATGTGCCAAGATTTTGTTCATTTAAGGAAGAACATAGGAAGCAAAATAAATGAAAGAAAAACAAGTCATGGCCCCCAAAAGCATTACGCACTGCTATGCAGCAGCTGCTATGCAGGGCCCAAGAGCACACAGCTACCACACAGCATGAGTAGGGCTCACCAGGAAGGCTGGGGAGTCCTTATCCTTGCTGTGTAGGTGGAAGCTGTGAGAATAAGCATCTATGTAATGACAGAAGGAGATGGGGTGTGTGTGTATTTTCAGTTTCTCAAGCAATTGGGATTGTGAATAAAAAGACAAATTGCCCCAGGTTAGCATAAACTAAAGAAGGCAGTGGGGAGGGAAAGTGGTGGTCTCGTTGTCGTACATAGTTAGCCACATGGCAGCTTTGGCATCACAACTCTTCAATGTGAATGCCTTGCCCTTTCAGCCTCTATTCTCAATTCTATCTCAGAGTCACTCTCAAAAACACATACTATGAGAGGGATCCTTTCCTGGGAATTCTTACTTGTTTAAAGGAACTGCTGCTGGAAATGTTCTCTCAAAAGACATACACATGCATTCACATGTCTCACTCCTTCTGAAGGATAGCAGGTGCTAAAATTTCCATCTCCATCTCCCATTTGAAGATAGATGTGACTAAAGCTTTCTCCACATACACAGGGGTTGGTTGGCTATTACTCTCTGAGGTTGCTTAGGCACAAACCTGAAAATGAACATTAGTCCCTGGATAAACAGCCACAGAACCAATATGCTGGGATTTCAGACCCTGTCCCCTTCCTGTTCATTTCTTCTGTCCATCCAGAAGATGCTGCTCTTGCTGTAGATGTTGACTGCAGATGTTAAACTTCTATCACATGGAATTAATTAATTGTCAATTTGGTCAACACAAGTAGCCTTGCTTTATTTCTTTCAGATTCTTCTCCTGTCTAGTTATTTACAACAGATGAAACCATGGAATCAGGCATTGAGAAGCAGTAACTCTACAAAAATAGGTAGTCACAGCAACAGGTAGGGCGCAAGCAGCAGTTTGGCCATTGCCTTTTACAGGACCAGAACTCAAGAGCTGAGCTCTGTGTCTGAGGAGTGTTGGGGTAAGTCAGCAAGGCAGGCAAGAATCACACCAGGGAAATAGCTCCTAAAGTTTGGTGGGCTATGGTTCTGCTGTTCAGAAAGTTCCTAAGTAAAGATCCAGAACAAGAGGCCACACATTGACTGCCAAGGGCAATTCTTTAAGGAGCTCTTCTCTGGCCATACTGTTCAGCTCTGGCAGTCAAATGAACTAGTACAGCTGCATGGATTCTAGCCTCTAGAGAGCCTCCAGCAAAATTGCAGGTGCAGTACATGCTCCTGAATTAGCAGTGCAGCATAATATACAGTTTGAGAGAGGTGAGAAGCAAGCTTGCATCAAGCTGAGGCTATACTTAGGAAAGGTCTTTACCACTCATTATTAAAAACATCAGCCAATATTAATGAACATGTTGGCTTGAATGCAATTCCTTTTGAAGAGCTGGAATCTTCTAGGAATGAAGTTCAGCAGGCCTATCAACCAGCAGAGCAAAGCTACAGGTACATAGGGACAAAGTGAGCATGTAGGAGCTCTGTTCCAGGAATGTTTCTTATGAAGAAGAAGAGGCTGTATGTGGCACATGCTCCACAGCAGCAGCTGTCCTCAGACCCTGACCACAGGTGCGCAAATAAGCAGTAACCCTGGAAAACCACACCTCCTTCAGGTACAGCAATGTGCATGAGGAAAGATCAGTCCGAATTAACAAGAATATTCAGGGCTCCCTCAAAAGCAGACAAGAGCAGTTGGGCAGCCCGACCAGGTCTCAGATGTGTAATCTGGAGCACCTCATTACTCCTCCAACTCTGTTTTCTTAAACATAAAAAGAAAGGATTCAGTGAAATGATCTCTAAGGCTCTTTATGGCAGAGAAGATCAAGATTATTCCATGATTTTTTAGATTTCAAGGAACTCAGTGGGATAAGTTTTGTTTAATTACTAGTGTGATAAATGACATTCTTGGAACATTATTAGTGTAATAATCAGGTGCTAGGCAGCACACAACATACTATGAATATATTCTCTCAACTCTTAAAAACCGACTGATGTGGCAGAAATGATTAGTGTGTGAGGTAAGTCCTTTATTGGAAATATGACGTGTATTTTAAACACCTTGTTTATGACAAGGGAAATGTTGGTCACACGTTTTACATTGGCTCTCAGCCAGGAAAACAAATCTTCTGAGTTCAAAATAGGGGATATTACAAAGATGAATAAAATCTTATGGCAACTTTAACTGATGTCAGTACCTTAGGGATTGAAAGATGGGTACTTAAATATACAGTGTGAGCCCTGGCTTATTTGGGTATATGAAAACTAAATGAATAATATATGTTGCAAGCTGGTTTCTGCATGTTTTTTGCCAACAAAAATACAAGTGCTAAATTCACAGTTTGGTTTTTTAAAAGAAAGTTAAAACTGATTAGAAAGAAACAGAGAGAGAACTAATATTGTAATAATAGTTATTAAAAAGCAGACATAATCTATGAAACCAAAAGGTGATTCTTTGAAAAGATCAATATGTCTCTGGCCAGGCTAAAGAAAAGAGAGAAAGGACATAAATTATTAATATATTAGAAATAAAAAAGGAACATCACTACAGATACAGATCTCATGGGAATTAAAAGGATAACAAAGAAATACTATGAATAGCTCTATACTCACAAATTTGATAACCTACATGAAATAGACCAATTTCTTGAAAGACACAGTGTGCCAAAACTCACACAACAAAAAGCAGACTATTTGATAGGCCTGTATCTATTCAAGAAATTGAGGTAATAACTAACAACCTTCTAAAATAGAAAACCCCATGCCCAGATAGGCTCACTGGTCAATTCCACTAAACTTTCATGGGAGAAATAACACCAATTCTCTATAATCCCTTTCAGAAAATAGAAGCAGATGGAATATTCTTAACTCATTCAATGAGGTCAGCATTACACTATTACCAAAACCACACCAAGACATTACCAAAACCAAAACAAAAAAACACAGACCAATATTTCTCATTAACATGATGCAAAAATCCTCAAAAATATGTTATCAAACTAAAGCTATTATTTTTTAATTAATACAAAAATTATATACCACAACCAAGTAGGACTAATGATCTGAGAGTTGTGGGACTGAAGTTCCAGTTTCTGATGGGTTGTTATGAGCTCCCACAGGCCCTCCTTAACCCCTTTGAACCATCTCTCAACACGGCAGCTTATTTCTTGAGACCCATGGGAGAATCTTCTAATTTTAAATTCTCTGCAGAATTGTTTTTAAAAGTTAACTAACTAATTGATTAATTAGTTGCCTAAATATATTTAGGTTTTTAAAACTTTTTTTCTACTTAATTATTAGAGTTACAGCCTATTATCTTTACGAAATTCTGTCGGCTAGAAGCAAGTCAGAGGTCCCACCCAGACTCAAAAGGAGGGGATAACACAATGTGTAACACTTGAGGGAGGAAATCACAGCACCCTTCTTCTCTGTTTCTCTTTGACTTTGCACTAAGGTCCTAGTCAAAACAGTAGCAAGATTATAAAAATAGATAAATAAGACGTATAGAAATTGAAAAAATAGAAATAATACGGCCTTATTCAAGAACACTTGTTTATATTTAAAACTCAAAGCCACAGTAAATAAATTATTGGACTTACTAAGAGAATTGAGTAAGGGAACTGAATATAAAACAAGATATAAAAATCAATTGCATTTCTTCATACCAACAGCTAACTGTAGGTAAACATTAGTTTTAAAGGACAATTTATTGAGGTCGTGTAACAGGGTGCAGTCAGGAGGGGGGCCCTAAAAAAGGATTTGAAATGGGGTCCAGAACTCGTTTCCAGGAAATATTAAGATGTCCCTCCCCCACCCTGGGGAAGGGACAAATGGAGCAGGGCCATTGAGAATTGTTTTGCATAGCAACAGTTTCGCAGCTAACCTCTGGAATGGTCATTTAATGTATCTATAACCTTTAACTAGTTTCATAGATATGTTAAATAACTATGGCCATGCTTTGAGCCAGGGGGATGGAAGTGACTTCTACCCAGGATGTAACTGGGGGCTGGTTCCCTGAGTTATGGTGCCTACATGAGAGCTTGGAGTTGATTGGCTCCACACCATGGGGCCACACTTGCCCAGACTCACTATGGCAGCCCAGTAAAGCTGGAAAGGTATGGGAGTCCTGGCAGGCATAACTGATTATAGGAGGAGTTGGAAATGGGGCTGCAAAGGAAGGAGGACTGGCACAAGGATTTAAACACAGATGCAGCAGCCATTGGAGAGAGCCATGTGGTTTTGGGCAGAGTTAGGACCCCCTTTTGCCCAGGTGGAATGAGAGCCATGGGGTTTTGGTGGAGTGCAGATGCCCTCTTGCCCATGTGAGAAGGAGTACCACTCGATTCTGTCAGAGTGGGGACCCCTGCAGCCATATGAAGGGGGAGCAACATGGTTTTGGCAGAGTGCAGACCTCCTCTTTCCCAGGTGAAAGGGAAAACCATGAAGCTTTGCCAGAATAGAGATCCCTGCAGCCAGATGAAGAAGAAAGACACATGCTTTTGGTGGAGTGCGGACCCCTGCAGCTTTGGTAGAAGAGGCCCACATGGCTTTAGGGTGCCCCTTTGGGTGCATGGCCTGGAAAGCAGGAAAGACTTTGACTAGAAAAATGGGTACAAAGAACTCTTGCCAGTGGACCGTGAGAAGGTGCCACATGACTTTGGATTAATTGGAGATCCAGCCTGGATGGTGACACAGCTGATGGTACCAGTGGCCTAGAAAAACAAACGTGTGCTCTTTTCCTGATTTACGGTACCCAGAGTTAGGACAGGAGGAGAAGGAAGTGCTGTGTGTGTATGTGTGTGTAGGTGTATACCCTAAAGGACTTTGATATCTTAATGAAAACATTAGGTCTGAATAGCATTAAATAAACATTTCATTTCCTTTTCACAAATCTCTAGCATTGAGAGATGTCTTTCCAATTGGCGACAGACAACTGGGCCCAGTAGGGGGATCCAGACAGTATTAGTACATCATCCTCTGGAGTCCAGGGCCCCGGTGTATCTGTTCTGTAACAGTTTTTTGGCATCCCCGGGTGGGCAAATATTGCCCCCCTCAGACCTCTGCTCGGTAACAGTAGAATAAAAATAAGTTGCTTACAAAAAATCTAAGGAATGGTGTACATTAACTATATGGAGAAAACTTTAAAACTATTGGAAAATACTAAAGAAAACTGCAGTGAAATAATTAATATACCACGTTCATAGATAAGAAAATCCAATATTGTAAAGCTGTAAATCCTCCCAAGTAGTTAATCTATAAAGTTAGTGAAATAACTTTTGTGAAATTCAATTTAATGAATATAATTGAAGAAATTCAATACAATTGTGTATGGGTGCATATGTGTGAATCTCTAATATGTTGTTACATTTCTTAAACTGCAGCATAATAACAGTCTAAAGGAAAGAGACCAAAATAATCAAGGCAATTTTTAAGAACAAGATAAGGACATTTGTTCTATCTAATATCAAGCCTTCATGTAAAGTTATGTTGACGTTGGTTGGAAGATGGCAGGTAAGTAGGAGCAAGCCCACTTCCCCCTGCACACAGGTGAAACACCTGGCTGACCTTCTGAAGAATAGTGAACAGCCAATGGAATCCCAGCATATATGAGGATTGGAGGCCAAAACTGTAGAGGACATTGAAAAACAGATGGTAAGGAGATTGCCTTGGGACACTAAATTCCATGGGACATGAAATTCCAGGCACCTCAGGCCTGGCGCCTGCCCGCATCTGTTGGCGCCTGTCTGCCGCAGGATTCTTGGACCAGAGTCAGATAAACACCTCTTTCTCCCACCAAAGAGGACGGAGTGGTGCCAGGATTGACCTGGATTCTTGAAGTCCCTGGGGCGAATGCATAGGGGCAGTGTTCACCTGCTGAGTCTCGGGTCTAGTTGGAAAGTTGAACTGTGTGAGGCCAGGCGCTTTTTAGGAGTGGCAGGCTTGAACAGGAAGATTTTGTTCAAAAAAACCCTCTCAGTTGCTGTGTAGGGAACTCTCCCCCAGTGGCCACCCCTGCAGCTGCCCTGGCTGCACCCAGCAGCCCCTTGGCAGTGTCCTGCCACAACCTCCACCACACCCCCACCACCACAACTGCAGCCATACTCCTACTGCCTCAGCGGCAATGCCCTGACACCCACCCCTGCCATGGCAGCCACAGAAGCCCCCCACTCCAGTGGGCCAGATGCAGGCCAGCTGGCTCACAGGAAGGAAGAGGTGCCCCTTCCAGAGGAGAGCAGCAGGGCTCAAAGAGTTAGCAGTCCCCAGAAAGACTTAACTCAGTGGTGGGGGCAGAGGGTCTGAACCACCCTGAAGAGACTTTGAGAGTGCCTAGCACCTAGGACAGCAAAGAGTGAGAAGGTGGGATGTAAGTTGACCCTAACTGGTGCACCTCAAGGACAGCACAACTGGTGTACTGAAGGCACCACCCTGGCATGGAGGGGCAATGGGGGCCCAGCAGCAAACTGAGGAAGTAGGCTGGAGTCTGTGAAGAATGTGGCCCAGACCTGCCCCCTATCCTTGCAAAACCATAGGAAGGGAGAGGAGCAAAGCCCAAACCCCCTCAGCTAGTGGCATTCAGGAAGACCAGCAGAACTCACTTGGCTGGTTTAAAATCATCAGGAGGCTTCTTTTTTGCAAATTCTTTTTTTTTCTTTTTTTCTTCCAAGTGAGACAATAAGACCTGGAGCTGTGAAAGGTCCACACACAGACCCAAAGAGGGATCATAAGGCTCATCCCCAAAACTGAGAAACAGAAAAATTTCACTTTGCTATTCCAGAGAACTTGCAAGTTATTGGTTTATTTGTATTATTGTTTTTCATTATTTATATTTCTTTTATTTATTAGTATTTTTATTTCTCTTCTTTCTGCTTAGTTTTCTTCATTGTATTGGTTTATTTAATTACATTGTTCAGTTTTCCTTGTTCTCTCTTTCATAGTGTATTTTAATTTTCCTTCTTTCACTTCACTTGTGTTCCAATAGCACACTACTCTAGGTTACGTACTTCTTATTCTTGTTAGGCAGATCATACAGTTTCTGTCCTATGATCGTTGTTCCCTACAATTGTAAATACTGCACAGCACCCCTCCTGAATCTTATCCCATTTCACTATCTTCAGGAACTTTATTACAATTGTGGTTAACTCTATTCTCTCACACACTACTTCTATTATCTATCTTTTACTATCACTCTATCTCATAATCTGACCTCCCACAAGCTCTCCGTTCTCTGGATTCAACTCATAATCCTTCCCCCCTCTAACAAGAGTCTTATCTTTTTCTTCATCCTTTCTAAAAAGGGGCTAGTTGGGTGAACTATCACAGTTAACACTATACTTATTCAAAGGATCTCCTGTATCTTCTCTATGGGTTGGTACTTTATTTTTTATTTTAATTTTCAAGTATGTTTTATTGATTATGCTACTACAGCTTTCCCAATTTCTCCCCCTTTCCCCCCTCTGCCAAACACCCCCAAGCCTTCCAGCACTTACCCTCTTAGTTCATGTCTATGGGTTATACATATAAGTTCTTTGAGTTCTCTGTTTCCTATACCATTTTTGACTTCTCCCCATCTATTTTTATGCCTACCAATTATGCTTCTTTTTCCCTGTACATTTTCTTCTCTATACCTCCCTGCTCCCCACCACTGAAATTTCTCCAGGTGATGTAAATTTCTCTGATTCTGTTCCTGTTCTTGTGGTTTGCTTAGTTTTTGTTTTCATCGTTTGTCTTTTCTTTTGGGTTCATTTGTTGATAGCTGTGAGTTTGTTGTCATTTTCCTGTTTATATTTTTTATCTTCTTTTTCTTAGAAAAGTCTCTTTAACATTTCATATAATAATGGCTTGGTTATGATGAACTCCTTTAGCTTGACCTTATCTAGGAAGTACTTTATCTGCCCATCCATTCTAAATGATAGCTTTGCTGGATAGAGTAATCTTGGATGTAGGTTCTTGCCTTTCATGACTTCAGGTACTTCTTTCCAGCCCCTTCTTGCCTGCAAGTTTTCTTTTGAGAAATCAGCTGATAGCCTTATGGGCACTCCTTTGTAGGTGACTCTCTCCTTTCCTCTTGCTGCCTTTAAGATTCTCTCTTTATCTTTAATCTTGGGTAACTGAATGACGATTTGCCTTGGTGTGTTCCTCTTTGGGTCCAACTTCTTTGGGACTCTCTGGGTTTCCTGCACTTCCTGAAAGTCTACTTCCTTCACCAGATCGGGGAAGTTTTCCTTCATTATTTGTTCAAATATGTGTTCAATGTCTTGCTGTTATTCTTCTCCTTCTGGCACCCCTATAGTTCAGATATTGGAATGTTTCAGGTTGTCCCAGAGATTCCTCAGCCTCTCTTCATTTTTTCAAATTCTCATTTCTTCATTATGTTCCAGTTGGATGTTTATTTCTTCCTTTTCTTCCAAATCATTGCTTTGAGTCCTGGTTTTCTTCCTGTTATTGTTGGTTCCCTGAATATTTTGCTTTATTTCATTTTGGGTATCTTTCTTTCTTTTTTTTTTTTCAATTTTCAACCAAGCTCAATCAGTTCTGTGAGCATTTTGATTACCAGAGCTTTAAATTCTTCATCAGATAGGCTGGCTATCTCCTCATCACTTAGCTCTCTTTCTTAAGCTTTGCTATGTTCTTTCATTATTTCTTCATCTTAGCATGCCTGTTGAGTTGTAAGGGGATGGAGCCTTAGGTATTCATCAGGGCAGGGCAACCCTCCTTGCTGCTCTGTGGCACTGCCAGTCTGGTTGTTCTGGTTGACTGTTTCTTTAGTTCCTTGGTTGTTGGAGCTCCATGCAGTTTGATTTTTCTGGCACTTTTGGTTGTTTATTGGTGTTAGATTGGTTGTTACCCTCCTTCTGGTTATTTAAGTAAGGGAAGGGTTTCTACCTATGTCTCCATCTTGGCCAGAAAAATTTATTTTATGAGGCCAGCATTACTTTGATACCCAAACTAATGGAAGAAACCAGGTTTCTGGAAAAGTTGGGAGCACAGTGGGCTGGAGATGACAGAGGAAACAATGGGAACAGAAGCTTTGGGAAAAGTACAGTGAGAACAGCTACAGGGAACCTGGTGCTGAGTCATCCCCCCAAACAGCAGCTGTCCTATGGGTTGGTACTTTACATCCCATAGAATAAACTCCAATTGTCTTAATCCATTTTGCCTTCCCCCTCCAAATGATGACATAAAAGAATAGGTGGGAGCTGTGAATACCAATATATTTGATGGAAGAAAGAACCCATGAACAAAGGAACCACCAAAAAATAATAAAGGAAGATGGCAGAGGAGTGAGTGAAAGTCACACTAACCTCCCCTCAGGACCAATCTGGAATTACAACCAAATGGTGGAAAATTTATTCAGAACAATAGCAAGAGAGAAACATCATAACCTCGGACAAACAGGAGAACCAGCTTTGACATACCCTGTCTGCACCTTCACAAGAGCATACAAGATGTGGTGGGTGGAGTGACCCTCAGTCAAGAAACTGTAGGGAAGGACCCACCAAAAAAAAGACCCAACAACAGTCAAAACACAAATGCATCAAGAAAGCCAATGAAAATGACATCCCAAGAGTAGCAAGTTCAGGAGATAAAGGAGATTGCACCACTGAATCTTACAGGTCTTCTACCATAAAAGTTCACACTACAAACACAGGAAGTCAGAACAGATCAATTTAAGAAGCAGAGGCTAACAACAAGAGTCTCACAAACAATGGGAAGACAAAGAAATAAACCCCAAACAAACAAAAAAGAAGTCTCAGAAAGAATGCTAAATGAAATAGAGGCAAGTCAACTATCAGATATTGAGTTCAAAACAATGGTTATCATGAAGCTTAATGAGCTCACTGACAATTACCAAAAACTACAGGGAAACTATGATGAACCCACTTCAAACTATATCAACATGAAAAAAGGAAATAGAAACTATCAATAAGAGCCAAGGGGAAATGAAGAATGCAATTTCTGAATTGGAGAACACAGTAGAAGGAATCAAAAACAGGCTAAATGAAGTAGAGAACTAAATCAGCAAGCTGGAGGACAGGGTAGAAAAAAAACTCCCAGAAAGAGCAATAAAATGGGGAAAGACTCAGAAATAATGAAGAGGTAGTAAGGGAGTGGCAAGACAACATGAACTTAAATAATATCCATATAATAGGGATACCAGAAGGAGAAGAAGAAGAGCAAGGAATAGAAAATCTGTTTGAAAAAGTAACAATGAAAAACTTCCCTAATTTGATGAGAAAAAAAGTCACACAAATCCAGGAAACACAGAGAGTCCTGATCAATAGGAATCCAAAGAGGCCCACTTCAAGACACTCATAATTAAAATGGCAAAAATTCCAAAGTGAAGAGAGAATCTTAAAGACAGCAAGTGAGAAATATGAAGTAACATACAAGGGAGCCCTGATCAGACAAGCAGCTGACTTCTCAATGGAAATGCACCAAGCCAGAAGGAAATGGCAATGGATATTCCAAGTAATGAAAACCAAGGGCCTGCAACCAAGACTAATCTATCCAGCAAGGCTCTCAGTTAAAATGGAAGGCCAAATAAGGAGCTTTTTAGACAAAAGAAGCCTCAAAGAATACACCTCCTCCAAACCAGGTCTGCAGGAGATGCTAAAGGAACTGCTTTAAGAAAAGGAAGAAAAAGAGTGTGAGAGAGAGAGGAACACAGGTACAAAGGAAGTAAAATGACCATTAATAAGTGCCTATCAATAATAACCTTTAACATAAATGGATTAAATGCCCCAGTCAAAAGACATGGGAAGTTGAATGGATAAAAAAAATCATAACCCACATATATGCTACCTGCAAGAGACCCACCTTAGAACAAAGATCTACACAGACTGACAGTGAAGGGTTGGAAAAAAATATTCCAAACAAATTGATAGGAGAAAAAGATGGTGTAGCAATACTCATATCAGATAATATAGACATCAAAACAAGGGCTATAAAAAGATACCCATAAGGTCGCTTCATAATACTCAAGAAAAGAACCCATCAAAAATACATCAACATTGTAAATATATATGTACCCAACATAGGAGCACCCAAATACCTAAAGAAAATCTTAGAGGACTTCGAAAAAGATATTGACAGCAACACAGTCATAGTAGGGGATTTTAACACCCCACTGTCAAAAATGAATAGGTCTTCCAAACAAAATATCAACGAGAATATTGTAGCATTGAACAATGTCCTAAATCAAATGGACTTAACTGATATGTATATATAAAGCCTTTCATCCCAAAGAAGCAAAATACACATTCTTTTCAAACACACATAGAACATTTTCAAAGATAGATCACATGATAGGACACAAAACAAGCCTCAACAAATTTAAGAAAATTGAGATCATATCAAGCATTTTCTCTGCCCACAAGGGACTGAAACTAGAAACCAACCTCAAGAAAAAAACTCAAAAATACTCAAACTCATGGAGATTGGCTAGCATGGTATTAAACAATGAATGGATTAAGAATGAGAACAAAGAAGAAATCGAAGTTTCTGGAAACAAATGAAAATGAACTCACAACAATTCAAAACTTATGGGACACAGTGAAGGCAGTCCTGAGAGGAAAGTTAATAGTGATACAGGCCTACCTAAAAAATATAGAAACATTTCCAATAAACAACCTAATCCTACACCTACAAGAATTAGAGGAACAACAACTAAGACAGCCCAGAGCAAGAAGAAGGAAATAACCTAGATCAGAGCAGAATTAAATGACAAAGAGACTAAAGCACAATTCTAAGGATCAATAAATCTAGGAGCTGGTTCTTTGAAAAGATAAACAAAATAGACAAGCCTTTAAGCAGACTCACCAAGAAAAAAAGAGAGAGGATGGAAATAAACACAATTAGAAATGACAGAGGAGAGATACCACAGAAATGTAAAGGATTATAAGAAATTACTTTGAAGAACTATATGCCAAGAAATTTGTAAACCTAGGTGAAATAGACAAATTTCTAGAAAAATACATAATCTTCCAAAACTGAATGAAGAAGAAGCAGAAAGCATGAACAGATCAATAACAGCTCTTGAAATTGAAGCAGTAATCAAAAAACTCCCAGCACACAAAGTCCCTGGACTGGATGATTTCACAGGAGAATTTTACAAAGCATTTAACAAAGATTTAATCCCTATTCTTCAGAGACTATTACAAAAAATCTGAGAAGATGGAAAATTTCCTAACTCCTTTTATGAAGCCAGCATCATCCTAATCCAAAAATCAGATAAAGACACAACAAAGAAAGAAAACTACAGGCCAATATCACTAATGAACATAGATGCTAACATCGTCAACAAAATATTTGAAAATGGCATCCAGCAATACATTAAAAAGATCAAACACCATGATCAAGTGGGATCCATCCTAAGGATGCAAGGATAGTACAATATTCACAAATCAATAAATGTAATATATCACATAAACAAAAAGAAAGACAAAAAACACATGACCATATCAAAAGATGAGGAAAAAACATTTGATAACACACAGTACCCATTTATGATTAAAAAAAACACCCAGCAAAGCGGGAATAGAGGGACCATTCCTCAACATAATAAAGGCTACATATGAGAGACTTATAGCCAACATCATACTCAGTGGACAAAAACTGAAAGCTTTCCCACTAAGATCAAGAACAAGACAAAGATGTCTACTTTCACCACTTCTATTCAACATAGCATTGGAAATCCTAGCCACAGCAATCAGACAATAAGAAGAAATAAAAGGCATCCAAATAGAAAAGGAGGAAGCAAAACTGTCATTGTTTGCAGATGACATGATAGTGTACATAGAAAATCCTATAGACTCCACCAAAAATTTTCTCTACCTAATAAGTGAATTTGGCAAAACAGTGGGATACAAACTCAATATTCAGAAATCAAAGGCATTTTTGTACACCAACAAGAAAATGCCAGAAACAGAAATCAGGAAAAAAATCTTATCTGATATAGCAACAAGTAAAATAAAGTACCTAGGAATGAACTTAACCAAGGAGGTAAAAGACCTATACTCAGAAAACTACACAACAATGAAGAAAGAAATTAAGAAAGACACAAACAAATGGAAGCATGTACCATGTGCATGGATTGGAAGAACTGACATTATCAAAAGGTCCATACCACCAAAAGCAATTTATAGACTCAACACTATCCCTATTAAAGTACCAATGACATATTTCACAGATATAGAACAAACATTTCAAAAATTTATATGGAATCATAAATTACCTTGAATAGCTGCAGCAAATTTGACAAAGAAGAACAAAGTAGGAGGGATCACAATAGCTGATACCAAACTGTATTATAAGGCCACTGTAATCATAACAGCTTGGGACTGGCATAAGAACAGACACATAGACCAGTAGAATGGAATAAAGATCCCAGAAATAAACCCAAATTCTATGGTCAATTAATATTTGACAAAGGGGGTAGATGCATAAAATGGAGTAAAAATAGCTTCTTCAACAAATGGTGTGGGGAGCTCTGGACAGCTCTCAACATGCAAAAAAATGAAACTCAACCACAAACTTACACCATATACAAAAATAAATTCAAGGTGGATAAAAGTCTTAAATATAAGTTGTGACACTGTAAAAGTCCTAGAGGAAAATATAAGCAGAGAAATCTCAGATATTCCACACAGCAGTATTTTCACTGATATGTCTCCTAGATCAAGGGACATAAAGAAAATAATAAACAAATAGGATCTCATCAAAAGAAAAAGCTTCTGCATGGCCAAAGAAAACAGCATTAAATTGAGAAGAGAACCAACTGTATGAGAAAACATATTTGCCAATGATACCTCAGTCAAAGGTTTGATTTCCAAAATATATAAAGAACTCACATGACTCTACTCTAGGAAGACAAACAACCCAGTTGAAAAATGGGCAAAAGACCTGAACAGACACTCCTCCAAGGAGGACATACAGAGGGCCCAGAGACATATTTAGAGATACTCAGCATCACTAGCCATCAGAGATGTGAATTAAAACCACAATGAGATACCACTTCACACCGGTCAGAATGGCCATCATAAACAAATCAATAAACAAGTGTTGGAAAGTATTGGAGAAAAGGGAATCCTAGTGCACTGTTGGTGGGAATGCAGACTGGTTCAGCCACTGTGGAAAACAGTATGGAATTTCCTCAGAAAACTAAAAATAGAACTGCCTTTTGCCTGGAAATTGCATTGCTGGGATTATATCCTAAGAACACTGAAATACGAATTCATAAGAACCTATGGACCCCAACGTTCATGGCAGCACAATTTACAATAGCAAAGTGCTGGAAGCAATGTAAGTGTCAATCAGTGAATCAGCTGATCAAAAACTATGGTACATTTACATGATGGAATACTATGCAGCAGAAAGAAAGGAGCTCCTTCCCTTTGTGACAGCATGGATGAAACTGGAGAGCATTATGCTAAGTGAAATAAGCCAGGCAATGAAAAACAAATACCATATGATTTCACGTTTTAGTGGAACCCAATCAACAAAACAAACAAGCAAGCAAAATATAACAAGAGACATTGAAATTAAGAACAAACTGACAGTAACCAGAGGGGAGGTGGGAAGGGATAATGGAGGGGAAGGGTTTTCAGGAACAATTACAAAGGACACATGGACAAAAGCAAGGGGGGCTGGGATCAGGGGAGGGAGGTGAGGATGGCTGAGGTTGTGGGGCAGGGAGGAGTGGTGACGGGAAAATGCAGACAACTTTCCTTGAACAACAACAAAATTTAAAAATAAAAATAAAAATTTTTGTTATATTGATGTCATTTCAGTTATATTTATGTTATCAAAAATTATATTTATGAATTTAGTGCTTTTTGTTGTTGTAAAGTTATGTTTGTGAATGAAGTAGATATGTTTTTGGTATGAAAATAGACACACCAAATAACCAGAACAGAAAACCTAGAAAAAGGCCATAAATATCTGAATGCTTATCATTGGAGCTGGGGTGCCAGGATACAAAACTATATTCCTATATTTGTACACATGCAGTGTACAAAAGTTAAGTCTGGGTCTAATAAATGGTGTACCTAAGAGCTAAATGTGAAGTGCAAAATTTTTTAACTTTCGTAAGACAATATGTCCTTATGATCTTAGGTTCATATGAGAAGAAAATCTTGAAGTAAATTTTCAAACTTTTTAACAAAAACACACCAAAAGCAAAATTAAAGAAAAATATTTGCAACAAAGAATTGTTTCCAAATAGTTTGGAATGGGGACAGAGAATATAGGATTGACAGATGTGGAGACAAGTTGGATATAAAGTGCAAGGAAAAGCACTAAGTAAAAAACAATCTTGACTTCGTTACTGAAGCAATTCAGATTTGTTCCTCCCACTCCTGCAATCTTTCTGTTGAGAACTTGATGTATGACAATAACATTGTTCACTTATAAGTCTGTCTTTCCCACTAGATTGGGCTCCTTTGAATCCAACAGTCAAGAATTTGAATCCACAGCCTCAATTACAAAGTGGCTACAAACAATTTTTGAGCCCGAGTGTTCACCTGGCTTAACGATTGCTGGCCATGGGAGCTTGGGCATACTATTTCATTTTCCTGGCCCCAGTTTGTTCATTTGTATGCTGCTCAAAATAATAAAAATAATAGAATCTACCTCAATGGTCATTATCAATATCCAATGATTTCAGGCACATAAATTCCTTTACAACAATGCCTGCTCCATAGCAAGAACTATATAAGCAGTTGTTGAGTAAATTAGCCATATGTGTAATATGAACAAACTCTTCTTTATGTCTTCTTGTAGGAACTTAAACTGAATATTTTCATTGCATTTCATCCACAGCTCAAAACAAATACATACCTAAATAATGTATTTTCTTTCTCTCATTCCAGGAATCACCAAAGATGATGAAAATGATATCGTAAATCAAGGATTTTCAGAGTTTTGAGAGAGAAATAATGAAAGATGGAGGGTGGTACCCAGATTCAGCCAAACTATGAGGCAAGGGCACAGTACTCCAGATTGCTAATGCTACCCAAGACTTCTGACTCTAAAGACAAAGAGTTGCCTTTAGACAACTACTTTTGTAGAGAGAAGTTAGAGAGAGGCATCTATAAAAGACAAGCCTCATTTATGACACCAATGAAATTCAAGTTCTTCCCAAAACCACCCTCAAATTCCATAGTTCACGAGAAAGACTCACAAACTTGATGAAAGCTATTATATTCAGTTACATGTATTATGGGGAAAGAATACATGAAAATCAACCAAAGGAAGAGATGCATAGGACAGAGTCTAAGAGAGCCCCAAACTTGAAGTTTCCCTTGCTCTCAGTATGTGTTACCCTCCCAGCATTGATGTATAACATTATCCAGGGAGTATTGCCACCTTAGGACTCACCTGAGCATCTGTGTCCAGACTTGTATTGAAGTTTCTTTGCATGGGTATCACTGATTGATTGATTGTTGCCCACATGGATGAACTCAGTTTCTAGGTCCACTGATTTCAAGTGACTCAAAGCCCTGACTATAAATGATAATATTGGTCTTTCTGGTGTAGCCAGCCACCATCCTAAGACTTTTGGGTGTGGCCAGCTGAAGGAAGAGGGAAAAAAAGAGGAGGAGGAGGAAGAAGGTTAGGAAGAGAAGAAAAAGGAGAGAAGAGAAAAGGACGAGAAGCTTTTCTTTGAAAAGCAATTAATTTCACAAATTAATGATCATGGTCCGTTAATAATTGTCACTTGCTTTGTCTTCCACATTAGTCAGAGAGTTTGAATGGTTCTTGAACTTCACAACTACCCTATGAGGTGTTCAGAATGTTGTAGATAAGAAAACTGAGAGTCCAGAGGGCCAAGTAAACAACCCTGAGCCCCCCAAGATAAAAAGAAAACATGCAGGGGCCAGATGGCCCCACATTTCTATTCTTTCCAGTTCAATTTACAGGCTCTGTTTTTCATATTCAGGTCATTATTTTTCACCTTAATCCAAGCTGTAAATTTTAGACTTTTCCTAACATGCTCATAACAGTCATTTCTGTACTCTATATGATAAGTTCTTAGGCTTCTCATGAAGTTTTGTGATAAAGAGATGCATATCTCTCTAATTTTGGAGCCTAGAACAATAGTTTTGGGTCAAAATTTATTGTGAAAGGAATATGCAAATTTTTGCTTCATTCCGGAATTTTTCATAATGAAGTAGTCATTTGTCTCTTAGACCCTTTCTTCCTAGGTTTCTTTATTCTCTTCCTCCAACTCTACCATCACCAGTCTCTATTGATAAAATAGGCATATTTGTCAAAGAGCTAAGATGAATCTTCCTGACAGGCCTTATTACATGCAAACAAAGGGTTAATGAGCTTGGATATGGTGGGGGACTGGTGAGAGGCAAGGCGAGCCTGGTGCAAGACATTTTGACCCCACTTTAGACTCTTCCCTGTATCTGATTCATATGACTGTACTTTTTGCCAGTTGCTTCAATAAAACTTTCATAACAAGCAGCTCTTCATCTAATTCTTATAGAACATAACTGGAAAAAACAACACAGAACAACACTAACACTGGCTAACACTGTTGTGGTAAATTTGTTATAGATAAAAAATTGAACAATTAAAAGTGGGAAATAGACATGGTAAAAATGTTTTCTAAAAACAAAATCAACAGTATCTAAAATTGCACATGATTTTAAATGCTTATTAGCTGAAAGTGAATGAAAGAATTAAATCTGGGACAGTGACCAGAGGGGAGAAGGAAGGGAAGTTAAGGGGAAAAAGGGAGAGGAATTTGGAGGAACAAATAGGAAGGACACAGGGATGAGAACTAAGGGGGGTCGAAATGGGAGGGAGGTGAGGAGCAAGGGGTGGGGGAGGCTGGAATGGGAGAAATAGACAAAAAAAAACTGTACTTGAAAAATAACTAAATAAAATTAATTAAAATAAAAAAAGAAGTAAATCTTTACATTAATAAAATTTCACCTGGGAAATAAGCTTGGTAGAAAAAAATTGTGTGAAGGAAAACTCATAATCACAAAATGTACAAGTAGATAAAAGTTAGCTTAAAATAAATGAACCAAGCAAGAAAACTAATTGATCCTAATGATAACCCCTCTATTAAAATAAAAATAAGAATGGTTTAACTTTTACTGGAATATTATCTAATAATTGAATTGACTTAACTAAAGGTTGACCATGGGAAGCTTTTCAATAAAAACCCATCATTTTTTCTGTACTTCTTATTAAAATATTTCTGTTTTTAAATACTAATACCTATTAGATCAGTAGTAAAGTTTAAAACAGTGTAATTGAAATATGATTTTCTTTTTTTTCTTTTCAATGGAGCTAATATAAAATTACATAACCATTAACTTTACCGAATGCAAGGAGATGCCGTTGAGAATAAGATCAATTATCTACAAAAAGGTTGCTGATGCAAACGCCAATTTTCATTTTGTTCACATAGCACCTGAAATGTGGAAAAAGTTGTCTAATCTAAACTTGCAGGTCCTGCTTGGACCTGCCCTGGACCTGGGGACATTAAAGTAGAGAAGAGCAGACAGTGAGTTAAATGGTTGGAGTCCCCCTTATATTACAAAGTCTTATGATGACCTACACAGCCTTAACTGATCTAGAGTCCCTCCTTCCATGACGTCATTCCTTCCACTGATCTTGACCCCTTCCAGCCACATCTATGGCAGAGGAGAGTTGGGAGAGGAGGATGAAAGGAAACAGAAAGTGTATTAAGTAGTTTTGGTCTAATTCATAGGTGAGTCAGCATCGGTTTGCCTGATTTTCAGACTCAGTTTAACACATGGGCATTTCTCAGTAGTTAGAATGAAGTTTCCACCCGCAAACTCAAAAGAATCCCCTCTTATGCTTGCTATGCCTGTATTATTACCATTACCATCCCCTTCAACTCTAACTTTTAATATGCACTGATCAGAATCTTCCCTCCAAAATTCAGCCTTGTGGTTGGGCCAACCACCAGCTACCAGACCAACCTGGGCTAATCTCTAAAATGGCTGTCTGTCTCCAGGCTCCCACCTGGCTAAAGAAGACCTTATTTTTGTTCAGGTTACCTCTGTTTGTCAGGGCCACCAACATAATAGAAATTTAGTCTATACAACCAAATTTCTATTATTTGTTCTTGGGTTGGCTTCCTCCCCAGACACCTGTCCCAACCCAGTGGATGTGTCTGATGCAAAGTCTTCAGACCCTCCCTGTCTACCACACTCGTGCTCTTCTCAGTCCAGTTGGCCTTCTTCTCATAATAGCATTCACTGTCAAGCCGTTCTCACTCAGACAGGCAGTGATCCAGCAGGCCCAGATGGATGCACAGTGATACAGAAATGCCTGTGAAGTTTCTGTCCGGGGTCTCTGGATAAAGTTCAGGACAAGAGGCAACTAAAGATTACATGTGTTGAAGAGGTCAGTCAACAAATTCTAACTAAGCACCCATTGTGTCCAGACAATGTCTCTTCTTTAAAACGAAACAAAACTCTTCTCCTCTGGCCATTGTACTACTACCCTCAACTATTCCTTCAGATTCATGACCACTGTTTTCTTACTGAATTCCATTTGAAATCTGAGTCCCAATTTACCTGGCAATTCTAAACCTACAACTTGCTCTGTAGAACTAGCTATCCAAAGGAGTCTTGAGTTTCACAATTAATAGGCATGTTATAAAACAAAAATAAAACAGAACATCAAACTGGGCTGAAGCCATCTCAGGAATTTTTTTAACCAGAAGTGTGGATTTGTGACATAAGCAGCTGCTCCAAAACCAAACAAATGACAGGACTCAACTCAGAGTTTGAGCCTATCCAGGGGCTGAATTATGTTTGCTTTGAGGTTTTGCGAAAGGTCATGGGGCCTAACAAAGTTCAGATGAAACTTGGCTGTTTCTCCATTAGGCTCTGGCTCAGAACTTGTGGCGTTTCATGTGGTTTGGAGTTTTCAAACACAGCGCTTTGCACAGCGCTAATAAATGATTCTTTCTCAGCATGGAAAGCAATGAAATGTATGGTCTCTTGGGTTTTTGTCTTAGAATCAGTATTTATTTATTAGGAGCCAGGACAAGGGCTAAATGACTTAGAAGAGGGATCATGCATAATGAGGTCAGTGAATTTGCTGAAGACACCACATTTTACATGACTGGAGGCCTGAAAAGCAGGAGAGGAACTCCTGAAGAACCAATAAAATTAGGCCACTGGGAAACTTGCTAATGAATGGAATTTAGCATCAGCCTACAAGGAACAAGTTAGAACTGCTTGCAAAACCCCAGGGAAGGCCACATGAAAGGACTCCAGCACCATCTGTCTTCAGCCTGCACTGGCCATTCTGAAGGGGTCCCATGAGCTTTCCAGCACTTGCAACTCTTGGAGCTTCCTCTTATAAGTAAGCCTCCCTCAGGCAATCAACTTGAATTTCTCTGATTCACATTGGGAGTGAGGTTGTGAGACTACCTCAAAGTGAGTCTCCCTCTACTTATTCCCTTTTAAGAAAGTGAGTATGTTGATCTGCTTGAGCAACCATAACAGAGTACTACAGACTGGCTGGCTCACACAACAGAAATTTATTTTCTTACAATTTGGGAGGCTGAAAGTCCAAGATCAAGGTGTTGGTAAGGAAGGTTGGTTTCTTATTCTAAGTCCATCTTCTTGGCTTGTAGATTAGATGGTCACTTCTCCCTGTGTCTTCACAGGGTCTTTTCTCCGTGTGTGTCAGTGTCTAATTTCTTACCTCTTTTTATAAGAACACTACTTATATTGTATTAGGGCCCATCAATATGAACTCACTTTACCTTGATCATCTCTTTAAAGGCCCTACCTCCATATCAACCTATCTGATATCAAACTATATTATAAGGCTATAGTAATCAAAAGAGCAGGGCACTGGCATAAAAACAGACACATACATTAATAGAACAGAATAACAGTTTGAGAAATAGACCCACATCTATGTAGTCAATTAGTATATGAAAAAAAGAGGCAAGAATATACAATGGGGTAAAGACAGTTTATAAAATAAATGGTGGTGGGGAAATTGGACAGATGAATGCAAAAATTGAATTTATACCACCAAATTATACCATACACAAAAATAAGCTCAAAATGAATTAAAGAACAAAATGTTAAGTCGCCAAACCATAAAAATCCTAGAAGAAAACATGGGCAGTAAAAACTGAGACATTTTTCATAGCAGTACTTTGGCTGATATGTCTCCTTGGATAAAGGAAGCAAAGAAAAAAACAAATGGGACTACATCAAATTAACAAGCTTTTGCACAGTAAAGAAACCATCAACAAAATAAAAAGAGAATCCACTGAATGGGAGAACATATTTACCAGTAATATACCTGATAAAGGGTTAATTTTCAAAATATGTAAAGAACTTGTACAACTCAACAAACAAGGAGGACAAACAATCCAATTAAAAAATAGACCAAGGACCTGAATAGCTACTTCTCCAAAGAGGAAATATAGATGGTCAAGAGACATAAGAAAAAATGCTCAATGTCACTAATCATCAGAGAAATGCAAATTAAACCCACAATGCGATATCACCTCACACCTGTCAGAATGGCTGTCATCAATAAATCAACAAACAACAAGTGCTGACAAGGATGTGGGGAAAAGAGAAGCCTCGTGCACTGTGGATGGGAATGCAGATTGGTGCAACCACTGTGGAAATTAGTATGGAGTTTTCTCAAAAAATTAAAAATGCCTTTTGACCAAGTGATCTTTCTCTGGGAATATATCCAAAGAAAACTGAAGCACTAATTCAAAAGAATATATGCCCCCTATTATCACTGTAGCATTATTTACAATAGCTAAGATTTGGAAATAGCCTAAGTGCCCATAAGTAGATGAGTGGGTGAAAATGCTGTAGTACATTTACACGGTGGAATACTACTCAGCCATAAAAAAACAAAGAACTCTTACCCTTTGTGACAGCATGGATGGACCTAGAGATTATTACGTTAAGTGAAATAAGCCAGTCAGAGAAAAACAAATACCATGTGATCTCACTTATATATGGAATCTAATGAACAAAATAAACTGACAACCAGAATAAAAGAAGAGGTGTGAAAACATGGAACAGTTCGACAGCTATCAGAGGAAAGGGGTATTGGTGTGCTGGATGAAAGAAGGTAAAGGAATAAAAAATATATATGTGTGTGTATATATAATGTGTATATATATGTATATTATATATATAATGTATAAAAACATATGTATACTACACAGACACAGACAACTGTGATGACAGTCGAAGGGAAAGGGGGGTGGAGGTAGGTGGAGGTGGGCAAAGGGGAAATAAATGGAGATGGAAAGAGACTTTGCTTTGGGTGATGGGTGCAGAGTGTGGTGTGCAGAGTATGGTGTGCAGATGATGTCTGGTTGAATCATACACTTGAAACCTTTATGGTATTGTGAACCAATATCACCCCAATAAATTAAATAAAAAATAAAAATAAAAATTCATATTATGAATAATCATTTGCAGAGTACTCACATAACTAATAAGCTCTGAGATTCATTCATAAAAGTCCCAGAAATCTAAGGAAGCAACCTACTACTTTCCTCATTGATTATCCTGTGGGGAAAAACACACAATTTCAGATTAAATATTGGGTTTGTCTTTGAAGTTGTATTTCAGTTATTGACCAGCCTAACATAGTTGTCATTTCTTTATTTATTATGTAAAATTGAAAATAAATATAGATGAGTGGTCAAAGGAGCTGTGGTACATATATACAATGGAACACTACTTGACCATAAAAAGTAATGAAATCTTACCATTTGTGACAACTTGGATGGACCTAGAGGGTATGATGCTAAGTGAAATAAGTCAGAGAGTAAGACAAATACCATATGATTTCACTTATATGTGGAATCTCTAGAACAAAATAAATGAGCAAACAAAACAGAAACAGACTCATAGGTGCAGAGAATAAACTGATGGTTACCAGAGGGGAGGGAGTTTGGAGGGCTGGGCGAAAAAAATTAAGGGATTAAAATGTACAAATGGGTAGCTACAAAATAGTCATGGGGACATAGAGTATCAACAATAATATTGCAATAACTATGTATTGTGCCAAGTCGGTAACTGAATTAACAGGGGAATCACTTTGTAAATTATATAATTGCCTAACCACTGTGCTATATACCTGAAACTAATATAAAATAATATCGAGTATTAACTGTAATAGGGCAAAAAACCCACCTCCAAATACAGTCACATTCTGAGGCACTAGGGACTTCAACATGTGAATACAAAGAGGAGGCATCACACCCTTCAGTCCAATAAGGTCATCTGTTCAAGCTATACCACTGATCAACATAGCAATACTTTTGCTGATATGTCTCCTTGGACAAGGGAAGCAAAGAAAAAAACAAATGGGACTACATCAAATTAACAAGCGTTTACACAGTAAAGAAACCATCAACAAAATAAAAAGAGAATCCACTGAATGGGAGAACAAATTTACCAGTAATACACCTGATAAAGGGTTAATTTTCTGTTCCCTTTTCCTTTTTTTAGAATGCCTTTTCCCTTTCCTGGCCAGACTTTCACACAAGCTAAAAGTCTGAACTCAAATGTCACCTTTTCAAGGAAGACTCCATGTCTGCTGACCCACCATCACACACCATTGCCCTCCTACAGTAAGGGCTCTTCTTACCTGCTCCTATAGTCGCCTCCACTCTCTGCACCATCCCCACTCCCACATTAAATCACTAATCCTAGGGTTTAATCCTTGTCTACAAACACATCTAAGTCTCTGAGGTAGGCAGGATGGTGACCTCCCAAAGATGTCCATGGTCTAATCCCCCAACCTATAATTAGGTTATGTGACATAACAAGAGGAAATTAAGTTTATTAATCAGCTGGCCATAAAATCAAGAGATTATCTTGGATTACCCAAATGGGCCTGATATAACCACAGGGGTCCTTAAAAGTGGAAGGGCAAAGAGGAAGAACATTTACCAGAGAGATGGCAATAGGAGAAAAGACTTGATTGGCCATCGCTGTCTTTGAAGATACAGAGGCCAGAAGCCAGAGTGCAGACAGTCCTTAGAGGCCAGAAGGGGCAAGAAAACAGATTCTTCCCTAGAGACTCCAGAAGGAACACAGCCTTGCCAGTACCTTGACTTTAGTCCAATGAGATCCATTTTGGACTTCTGACCTCCAGAATTGTAAGATGATGGAGTGTGCCATTTAAGCCACTCAGTTGGTGGTCATTGGTTACAGCAGCAAAAAGAAATGGATATAATCCCCAGTAGACGGTCCAATCCTTGAGAACAAGGATCATGTCTTTGTTTTGTGTTTTCCGAACTCTCACAAAACTTGTCTTGGAGTAGTTCTCAAATATATTTATTGAAGGAAATGTAGGGTATAAAATGATCTTATTCACCCTATGTTTTCTGGATCCTTCTTGTTTTATGTAGCAATAATTTATCTGAAGGAAGAAATCTTCATTTGTCTACAGAATAAAAAATGGTGCTTAGTTATCAATCTACCCTATCATCATTGAGAAAAATAACTTAGCTAGCTGCCAAGGAGAACCAGGATGCAGCAATGTGAAGACACTCATAGGATCCTCCCTCTCTGGAAATCAGTTGTGGTAACTAACAGTGGCCTGCTGTAGGACATGCCCAGCTTCCCAGATGGGCAGGGAAAGAACAAATTGTTCCTTCTGCTGGAGCAGCTGGCCTTGGTTTTGGCTGGATGTGGATTCCTGCACACTGGTTGCTACAGTTTGGCAAGAGCCACCCTCCAGCCCTGCATTTCCAGAAGGTCTGTCCTATTACTAATCTGGAGTGGACACCTCCTATCATCACCACAATATTGTTCTTACAGCAGCACCAACGACAGATGATCTGCAAATCCCACACCCTGTTCATGACATGAGAACTGGTGTCTTGGTTTAAATCCCCTTTGACAATTCTCTCTGCACTGCTGACAGCTCTGGACCAGAAGCCAGGAGCCATGGGGCCTAGTCTGGCTCTGCCTCCCTGTGACTCCTTGATTGGGTTGCCTCCTGTTCCTCATCTGCTGAGTGAAGGGGGTGGAATTCTGCCGGCACTGAAGGCTGTTACATTCTGAGAGTCTTGGATGGTTATACAATTCCCAACGATGCTTGGGAAACACCAGTGACAAACTGTCCCCACTACAGAGAATGTTTTGTTAGGAAAAAAGTTAGAGCTAGAGCCTGAGAAAAGAAGTGCAAGAAGGAGAGGGAGCAAGAAGGAAAGAGAAAGAAAGAGAAAGATGAGAAGAGAAGGAAGAAAAAAGAAGGGAGGGAAGGAAGGACAGTTTATTGAGCCTCTTTTACCTACCTCAGCTCACCCACACCCCAGGGCAGAGCCTCAAAAAAATTTGCACAAAAGCACCTCTGCCCTCAGAGGACAGTGACAAGGAATGCTGCAATCCAGTCTGTAGCAAGTGGGAAATCTGACTCCTCATTTAACCTTAAAAATTAATGTGAATTTTGTGTTCTACTCCACAAACAGGGGTTTCATTTCCTTAGGAGTAAAACTGTTGCTACAGGAAGATGCAGCATGTTAATGAATGCTGTGCTGTGCAAAGCGCAGCCCCCCTCTGCTTCCCTTTGAGGTGGGACACTCTGGTTTGGGAGTCAGGGAGCTTGGAGTTGAAAGGTAGGACATATTCTCCAACCCACCCAGGTCATGAGAAGACTTGGAGGTTACCCAGTTTACTACAGCTGGAGAAACCAAGTGAGTAAAGTAAAATTCAACTAGTCCATATATGTTTGCCTCCAGAAAATTGGGACGATAGTTTTCAGGGACAGTCTATGCCAGAGGACATCATCTCTGTTTATTACACTTTTTGACAGTGAGACACACTGATACTCTGTAGCATTGTCAGCAACTTGTTAAAGCAGATTTTTAAAATATTTATATTCAAAAGCAATAAAAGTTGGGAGCAAAAGTACTAGGGAAGAGAGACCATAGGCTTGGGAGTTAAGCAGAAGGTCCTAGCCAGAAGGTCTTAGCTGTCAACAGGAGGGGGACCAGATGGGACTTAGTCACAGACCCAGCAGAGTAGGGAATAGACTCCAAGTGAGAGCACTATAAAGTCATCCAGAGTCAAGTTTAATACAAAAGAGTTGTGGTCAATACAGCAAGTCTACAATAGGCAGGGATGCTGTGAGGTAAAGATGAGCTAGTACATGTCTGACACAAAAGTACAAGCATTCGCTAGTGTTGTTTTTGAATGCAGTCGCCTGACTTGGTGGCAAAATCAACCACCAGGAGAGGAATCTAAAACATGCAGTGGGCAAGAGATAGGAGAAACTGGAACATACCCAGAGGCCACCAAGACTCTTTAAAACCATCAGGAAGAAATTCTAAAAGGGACTTCCTGCCCTGCCCACTCCACCCCCCAGGCTAATAGGAGTTAGGACTTGAAGGATTCAAAGGGATGCAACATCCTTGGGCACAAAGGAATGAAACATTGCCACACTAGAACTGGTGAGAGGAACAAATAGCAGAAAATGGGGGAGGGAAATCTCTTGTAGGATTCAGGCACACAGACATAGGTGGGATCCTGACAACCATATCTGGCTTTGTCACTTTCTTAATACATGCTCAGCAATATTAGTTTTCTTGCTTTTAGCTGTTATGTAGCAATTGCAGAGCAAGTAAATGGTGCATTGTCTACATTAAGATTCTGAGATCAGGGAAGGAAAACAATTTCCTAGGAAAATCAATATGTCTTCAGTGTCTCTAGATTTTTATTCTGCTCTAGTCCAGAGTCCAGAAGGAGAAAGAAGAAGAAAAGAGAGGAGAACATGGAGGAAGAGAACACAGAGATAAAGATGGGGAAAAGAAAGAGGAGGGGGGAAAGGAAGAGGAAAAGTGATGGTGGAGAAGATGATGGGGAGGAGAGAAGAAAAAAGAACAAAGGCAAGGAATAACAGGTCCTGGTAATTATCAACATGAGAACATTCAAAAACAAAACATAAATTGACCCGTTTTTCTCCCCTTAACTCACTCTTCAGCTCATTCCTTAAATGTGAAAGTTCTCCAAGGTTCTGCCTTTGGCCCTGTGCTCTTTGCCCTTCACAAGATCTTCTTTGGCAATGTCATTCATTCCTGTGGATTCACTTACTACTCATTCTTTAACCCTCAAATATTTATTTCTGGGCTGGACCTCTCTCTTGACCTTCAAATGCTTATTCCCAATCACTAACATCTCTATCCTAATAGATCCAAGTCAACACATACAAAACACATCTTACACCTGCATATATAAAACCCTCTATTTCTTATCAAGATGAAGGGCACCTTCATCTCCTCAAGTCAGAAATGTGTAAATCATGTATGATTATTCTCTTGTCTTAACCCTCTGAAACTTATCTCTCCTTAATTTTTCTCTAAGTCCATTGCAACTTTCCACTCCTATATTTCCTGCCCCAGTTCAACACCCCCCCACCTCAGCCCTCAACTAGACCCTGTTAACAGCCCCCCAACCTGTCTTCTTGCTGCCAGGTCCCACCCATCCAATCCATCCTCTATAATCAAACAAGTGTGACATGATCCATGACATTCCCAAATATTCCACAAACTCCTTTTCTATTGTACAGGATAAAAATATAAATTCCTTAGCCTAATATACAAAGCTCTTTACTTGACACCTGCCTATTTTTCCTCCACCCATCTTCCTCTTCTCTATTTCCCAACCCACATACATGGGTTCATTTCATCCTGACCAAACTACCTGTTTGAAGATATTCTTCACCATGCCTGGAAATTTTCCAGTTATTCCATTTGCCTGGCAAACTCCTGGTCAACCAAATGTTATGTCCTATGGGAAGCCTTCTCTGACTTTGCTGTGTGCACAATTAAACATTCTTATGACATTTTTTTTCTTAAACTCTGTCCCACTACTTAACATATTATGTGATTATTTGTTTAGAATATGTGTGTTTTTCCAAGTGGCCTGAGAGCCCTTACAGGGCAGAAATTGTGCTGTATCCAACATTGCATTCCAAGTACCTAATACAATGCCTAGAACAGAGTGATAATCAATAATGATCCATTACATAGATAATTGAATCAACGGGTGAATAACGAACACTTAGAACATAAATATAAATCAAATCCAAGCTAATCAGAATTTCAGCAGATTTAAAACAAACACTTAACTCTCTTACATTTAGAAAGGAGATGAGCTCATTAGTAAGCCCAGCTGCCACTCAGGTCCTGCCACCATGGAAACAGTGTCTCATGAGGTTACTATCAGGATCTGCTCCAGTTTGTGTGCCCTGTGGTGCTCAGGCCTGGAAGAATGCCCATTTATTAATTACCACAAAAATACAATTGCCAAAGACTTTAATTGCCAGCTTTCTGTCCTTAGCACTTTCTTACTAGGAGAATCTACAGGGAAAACAAAGTTATAATCAGAAAGTTGGCTTGATAAGCATGGAGTAAGCAAGGAGTCAGCCTAGCTTATTCATCCATACACCCACTCACCACAATCTCGCTATCCCTGATGAGCAGTTGGAAAAGGCCCCAAAGATCAGCCTAAGTGTCTTCGTTTCTTGACAGTAACACAGATACTCTGAAAAATTCTTCTTCTTTAGTTTCTCCTTTTTTAGACTTTATGCAGTCAATCCTCTTGGGTTGACTGGGAAGATACAACTAAGCCAGTATCAATTTTATTGGGTTGGCCAAAAAGTCCATTTAGTTTTTTTCTGTAAAATTAAAGATACATTTTTCATTTTCACCAATAACTTTATTGATTTGAATATTTTGAGTATGTCAGCTGTTTCCCGCTATTGGCTTCTAGTGGGTAGAGGCCAGAGGTGCTGCTAAACATCTTTCAATGCGTAAGACAGCCAAGAATTATTTGGCCAATACATCAACAGTGCCAAGAAAGTTTGCAAACCACTTTTGACACATTCAATCAGTCTCAGCACCTTCTCCATACATCGTACAAATCTTTTTTTGCATTTCAATTTCATTTTTACTTTTCTTGAAATAATAAAGCATAATATGCCAAAAAAAGTTGCATATTTTCTTCCATCTTCAACACTAAAATGGCCATACCAAACCTCACCAGTTTTGATGCCTTTTTTTAAATGTACAAAGATATGACAGCTGTCATAATATAATCTAATAATATTGTTTTGAATTTAAAGACAACTAAGCACTATTAGAGCCATTGTAATATAAGGAAAAACAACTAAATTAACTTTTTGGCAAATTCGGTAGATGGGCTAGTACAGTCATGCATTCCTGAGGCTACACTCAGATTAATTAAACATTTTAGTCATGTAAGTTCGAATTATTGCTTAGGGAAAGGCAATATTCTCAGAAGACTGATCTCACCCCAAATAAGTTTTTCTGTGTTTTGCAGGGATCTTGTTATGCCTTAGTAAAAATAAATATATATGTGTAGAAAACATTCTGGAGTATTAAAGCTTTACTATAATATGACACATTTAACACAGATTGGAAGGCTAAACAGAAAAATGATACTAGGTAATAGTAATAATATAAATGTAGCTGATGCCTTCCTCTATTATTTATTAGGGGTTTGGTTGTGGACTGGGAGGAGTCAAGGCTTCCAAAAAACATAAAGCCATCACAGTAGGACAGGGTTTAATTTCTCCACCTGGAGGTCTGTGTCTTTTCTATAGCATCATGGGTCATTGGCTCAGGGGCTGGATTGGAGAAAACAAAGGGGTATGGACTAAAGAAGAGCAGGCAGCCTCCAGCAGAAGATGTGAAGGGCTGGGTGATGAGGCAGAACTATTGGAAGAGGGGAAGCTCCTTGGTTGTGACACCTGTGAGTCTGAAACATACACAGGTAGAAAGCTCAAGGTTGCCTCTGGTTTGGAAACAGAATTAGAAGTCATGTTCAAAAAGTGATTCCCAAGAGACCGTGGAGGAAACAAACTGGGGTAAAACTGGGTCCTCCCAAGAAACTCAAAGCAGTATCTTCTCTCATTGAGATCAGATGAGGAAGGAAAGTTCCTACCTTTGGCCTTTTTTTTCTTACTTACAGTTTTTCAAGATACTTATAATCACAGGATATACTCTAAGAGAATTCTGATTGAGGTATGTCCATGGACAGATCCAGAATACAATGGGGTTCCATTTCAATAAAAACAACACAAAGCTGTTGTTTAAAAACGATACATAACTTTGTATTGTTTTTATTCAAGAACTATTTGTACATTTTTAAATTTAATATTTATAGAAAATTGAATATTTATTTAGAATGAGAAGAGTAATTTTAACAAATTGTAATTTTTAAAAGGTGACAAATACCACAGGCATCACAAAATCTAGATAAAATATAATGATAATATCATTACATATTGCACTAAATGTTATTATCTTTTATTGTAATATTGTTAATTACCTTTAAGCAACTCAGAGGCCAGGCAGGTTTTAATCAAAGGAACCACTTAACCAGATTTACATTTCAGATTTACCAGGAGTCATTAAGCAGAAATTCTGCTTAAAATTGTCTTCTGCATACAGTTCATTTGTTGAGAATGTTTTGTGAAATTATTGCATTATGAAGGAAACTGTCTTTTTCAGTTAGTATATTTAAAAATAACTTTAAAACACACCTTACTGTTCCATGGCCTTATTTAGGAAAACATCTTTAAGAGCAGAACATCATGCACCGTGCAAAGCACTAACTCGCTGGCCAAGAACTGGTGAGAGGGTCAGATTGGATCACCACCCAAGTTGGCTTGGGACACAAGCAAGTGAGAGGATTCTGGCCTCCACACACAGGAGAGACATCTGCTGATGGCCCGAGCTCTCCAGAGTGCTTCCCCAGAACTGAAAAATGAGAGATTTTGTGCATGCCTGTGTGTGTTTCCTGGGTCTCCATGTGTCTTGTGAGCTAAATCCTGAAAGAAACATTTGGCTGACAGAGAAAGCAGACAGCCAGGACACACCAAATAACAAACAGAGCCTTCACAAGGTCATCCCTCAGGTAGAGGCCTCCCCAAGGGGCATCTTGTACCTTCAAGAGAAGCTTCTATCATCCTAACACTCCTGAGCATGACAGAAGCCAGGTATTGCAAAACCCGTTCTGTCTGAAAAGAAGGCAACTTCTTTAGAGACTTCTGTTTCCTGAAGTTAATCACACTTTTCTATATGGTAGCTACATATCTGCTCTAAGCAATATGCCCTTTGAGGCTCTTTTTAATTCACTTGTGACCTACTCTTTATCCATTTTCAAGGCCCCTCCCAATTGCTGGGCATTTTCACATGATTGTAAGAGAGAGACCCAGTTTTTCTCTTGTTTTCATCAAGGCAGAACAAGGAAAATTGTGTACTGCTTTTTTTCTTGAATGTATTCACTTGAAAATTCACAGCACTGGGGTATTTTGTGACAGTTATTACCCACCCTGCAAAATATGACATGCATGCATATTGCCACTCCAAGGTCCTGTAGCTCCATGAACCAATCAGAATTAGAAACTTTGAATGCTTACTGCATCACTACGTGCATAAACCAGCATATTCATATACTTGGATATAGACCTATGGATTTTGATATCAAGGGTAGGTCCTATTACAACACTAGTCTTTTCTTTGAAAAAAAAAAGATTCATAATGTGGTCCATGTACAGAAAAGTGCTCAAGAAATTATACTATCAATAGCATACAGTTTATTTTAAAGTGTAGAAATGTACACATTTCATTTCAAATGAACCTACTCTGTGCCACCTAGAGATGACCTTATAAGAAATGGCATCATTTACTCCGTCATACTAGCTGCAAGTTGTGCAAATTTTATGATTTGTTCATTCTGTGGTATAAACAGAGAAAATTTAAGCTGGGGGAAAAATGTATTCTTCATATGAATCCACTGGGATCCTGGCCAAAACACTTGAAGATTAACGTAAGAATGGATTGTAGGAAGTACAGAACAAAATGTGGTTTCATTTAACCAGTCTACTTAAGCTAATAAGTGATGAGTTTAAGATTAAGGCAAATAATCTCTCTTCTCTCATTTCTGAAGAACAGTAGACACCTTTCCCTCTGGGGAAGGATCCCTACAATGAATGCATCGATTTTTCCCTCTCCATGCATTTGTACTCCATGCATTGGCTTAGTAAAATGTCTACCTCCTGTCTAGCTCTTCCCTTGTTCAGAGAGAAACCTCATATTCATGTATTAGAGTAGATTATTGTTGGGAACCACTCTGCCTGGTTTCAGGAGTTGTAACTGCCCCCCATAGCTAAGGCTGAGTGAGCAACCTCCGGAATGTGAGCCACTCAGGAGACAAAGCTTGTCTCTGGCAGCAAGCACTGCTTCTGCTTCTCCCCTGCCCCCACTGCATGGTCGGATAGTCCATGATGTGTAGGACCCCTCAGAGGAGGGGCAACCTAAGCAAGACATGATCACTTGGGAGGCCATCATGGAAGGACTTGGGGGGGCTGCCTCGCCCCCCAGCTATTCTGACATAGTCCAAGTCCCCATGTCATCCTGGAGAAGCACTTCCTGGCTCTAATCCACTTAAACCTAAAAACCTATGTTGGGGAAGGTGGTGCAGCCCTGTGCTGGAAAGGGCAGGTTCTCCGGGGTGATCAGGACTAAGAAAGAAAATGTGAAATCTGCTTTGTTTAGAATGCTCCCATTTAAATGATAAGGGTCCAAGGAAGAGGTTTGTTCCTCAAAGTTTTATGGCTCTTTAGCTATCTGACCCTGATTGAGAATAAGCTCCCATAGTTCTTCTAGTGCTATCTATTGTTTGATCCTTAACTGTATTCTTGTGCAAATGAACCCCATAAAAGCCCCTTGAGGAAGGGGCTCTTGGCCATTCTCCTTTGAGAGATTGGCCACCTTTCCTCCCCAAGCAGATCATGTCTTGGTGGATTACTTTCATCCATGGTGGACAGAGGGACTTTGCAGGCAAAGTCGCCCCAACAGATTATGTAGGGCAGCCAATAAATTTGCCCACTATCTTAGTCTGTTCAGACTACTATACCAAAAATATCACAGACTAGGTGATCTAAACAACAAACATTTATTTCTCAAAGTTATGGAGACTGGGAAATCCAAGAGTATGGCTCCAGCAAATTTAGTACCTGGTGAGGTCCCTCTTCCTGATGCACAGACAGCCCTCTTCTCTCTGTGTCCTCACATAGTTGAAAGAGCAAGAGAGCTTTCTGGGGTCTCCTTTACAAGGGCACTAAATCCCATTCATGGGACCTCTGCCCTCATGACCTAATCATCCCAAGAGGCTCACCTCCCAATACTATCACACTGGGAGTTAGATTCTCAGCATATGAATTTTGAGGGGGGACTCAAATACTCAGTTCATCACACTCACAGAAATCCCTGTTGGCTATCAGGGAACCTCAATACTAACATTTCTAGAAAAATATGCAACTAAGTGTAATATTCAATTAAGATAAATTTTGTAGACCAAGCATTGACCTATAATTGTAAAATGTTAGAACATGGAAGAAAAGCTAGAAAAGTAAAAGGACCTAAATTGAATGCATCTGATAGAGCTAAACAAATTCATCATCACCAAACCTTTATTATATGAAATGTTAAAGGGACTTACTTAATAAAAAGGAGATTAAAACTATGAACAATAAAATGGCAATAAATACAAATCTATCACAATAGAACCTAAAAAAACAAACTAAGCAAACAAGAAGCACAAAGACAGAATCATGGATATGGAGAGTGTTTTGATGGTTGCCAATTGGGACAGGAGTTTGGGGGAATGGGTGAAGAACTGAGGGGATTAAGAAGTACAATAGGTAGTTATAGAATAGCCATGGAGATGTAAATACAGCATAAGAAATGGAGTAGCCAAAGAACATACATGCTTGACCCTTGGACATGAACAATGGTGTGGGGATTGCCTGAGGGAGTGGGGGTGCTGGGACAACTGTAATAGCATAATCAATAAAATGTAATTAAAAAACAAATAGGGTACATCTTCTTGGGTAATTCAACACATCTCTATTAGTAACTGAAAAATCCAGCAAGCAGAGAATTAGTGAGGACATGGTTGAACTGAGTGGCATCCAATAACATAATACCCATTTTTCTTAAGCTCATGGACATTCACCGAACTCAGGGTCATAAAACACATCTTAACAAATTTCAAAGTATAGAAATAATATAAAGAAATCTTTAAGACCACAATGGAACTGAAGTAGAAATCTATAACAAAAAGGTAGCTTGGAAATTTCCAAATAATTGGAGATTACACACATACTTCTAAATAACACACAAGTCAAAGAGTTCTCAAGAAAAATTTAAAACCATTCTCAACTAAATAAAAAAGAAAATGCAACTTATGAAAATGTGTGGGATGCATAAAAGTGGTGCTTAGAGGGAAATTTAGAGCATGGAGTGCACACGTGAGAAAAGAAAGCTCTAAAGTCGATAATCTAAGTTTCTACTTTAGGAAACTTGAAAATAAAAATCAAATTAATACCTTCACTTTTTTCACCCACCCCAAAATAGTTATGGGGATGTAAGGTACAGCATAGAGAATATAGACATAATATTTTAATAACTATGTACAGTGCCAGGTGGGTATTAGACTTAGTGGGGTGAATTACTTTGTAACCACTATGCCATACACCTGAAATTCATATAAAATAATACTGAATGTCAACCTTAATTAACAAAAAATATGTGAAAAGTCACAAATGAGGAAAGTCATCTTATTTTAATGGCTTATTTTGTGTGTTCTCAACCAGTTGATGTTCAAATAATGCATAAACAAGGGAACTTGTGCAGAACCTGTGTGACTGGAGACTGTTCCCTTGGTGAACATGGTGGCCAGAAGAGGGAGAAAGGCAAGCGTGGCTGACACTGGCCCTGATTGGCTGGAAAGCTGAACACCCCCAACTGGCATTTGGCATGCATAGGATTCTGGGAGAGGACTTGTGAACAGAGCGTACTGGGAAGTAAAAGGTCCTCCCCACCTGACCAAGGGGCATGTCAATGGTTGTCAGCAAGCATGTGAGAGGCAGCCTGGGGGCACAGACTCCAAAAGATGCCTGAAGCTAGACAGTGACTGGAGGGCAGCTGAGCCACCTACGTTTGCGATACTGTGGGGCGGGAAAAGAGGTTTCTGCCACAACCTTGAACTGAGCTGACAGGGGCTGACCAGGTGATTTTTCTTTGGGTATCTTAGAGGAGACAGGCTTATAGGCAGACACCTGCCATTATTTCTAAAGAATTTGGTGAAAATGGTTAGCACTGTGGGCAGATATTGTTCTTGTGAGATTTTCAGTTCTTGAACCTATGTAGTAATTACAATGAAAAATATTTAAACAGATATTTTTGATGTCTTACTCTTGACTTTTTCCTTCCTCTTACTTTTGTTACCCAGATATTTTAGGTAGAAACTTGTCATTAAGATTTCACCAAACTCCATGTTTGGAGATTTGCCTGGTAGGCAGCAATTGGTAAGACTCCCTGCTGCTGGTTGGGTTTGGTAACACTATGGTCACTTGGAAATCATCAGTGTCCATAGATACAAAACGTTCTGATTGGCAAGCCAGTATCATATCCCACTCCTGTGTCAAAGAAGACATGGCTTCCTGATTGGCAGCCCTACCTAATTTATATGGAATGGAAAAAAAACAGTTCTTCAAATGAAGAGATGTTAGAGAGACAAAAAAGTAACAGCTGACTGCCACTGAGAAAATAGGCAAAAATGAAGACGAGACGGGAAATAATCTCAAGCAAAATCCCTTAGAGAAAGTTGAGGGGAACCACTTAATAGCTAAGGTGGGAGAATGGACTTTGAAACAGAAAAGGGATGCTCTTGCCCTGGCTGGTGTAGCTCAGTGGATTGAGTGTGGGCCTGCGAACCAGAGGATCACGGTTCAATTCCCAGTCAGGGCACATGCCTGGGTTGCAGGCCAGTTCCCAGCAGGGGACACACGAGAGGCAACCGTACATTGATATTTCTCTCACTCTCTCCTTCCATTACCCTCTAAAGATAAAAATAAATAAAATCTTTTAAAAAAAAAAGGATGCTCTTTATAATCTAGACCTGTACTAAGCTGCCTCAAATCCTTAAGTGAAGCTAATAATATCTACAACATAAGCCAGAGTACAGGGGCATTGCGTCCTGGCAAATAAACCTTTTTTAACCACTACACATATGTGTAATCTATAAATTTTATTTGGTTATGTTCTGGCACATAGGATTACTCAAAATAATTAAACAAGTATGCCAGATGGACAGCATATGGGTTCATGTTTAATGATGACAGAAATGTCATTCATAATATTAATAAGTGTCACATTCAGTGTTGATTAGCAAATATGCAAATAGCTAAGGTACTACATGTTTAAGTGTGCAGATTTGGAAACAGGAAGACCTGAGTTTGAAAACTGACCACATCTCTTGCTACCTACCTGACCCTAGGAGAGTTACTTAATGTTAATGTATGTTAAAAGTCCACAGTGGGCCTACAGTACAGCAAGTTCTCAGTAAATGTTATCTGTTGTTATCAGTTGTTGTTATCAGCAGATAACACTTATGGACCTCCAAGCAAGTTCATTTAATTCATTCAATACCCTCAACCTTCCATCATTTTGATTCTTCCCTAATTCTAGTTGGAATTAGTGAGGTTTGACTGTAGATTATACAATAGGAATGTATAAATATTGAAAACAGAATCATCAACCACTGTGCCTTATTTTAAGTAAAAATGTCTCTTGATTTCTCTCACTTGGAAATCCTTTCCAGGCATTCCCTTTGAGAAGCATAGCTGTACCATATAACTTTATCAAATCCTCATTGTTCTGAAAGAATTTGACCATATTTCTGTTGTCCAGTCAAAAACATAGTAGTTCCCACTTTTAAGAGCATGTTTTCTAAACATCTCTGGTAAATGGAGGTCTTGACTTTATGCCCAGGACACCCTGAGAGCTTCTCCTACAGAAAAAAAAAATGAATAGGATAATACATCCCAAGGCCTTTTTTTCCCCACCCTGAACAAGAGTTGTTTTAGTTAAACTTGCAATCGCTTTCCTCTGAAGGCTGTCCCGCCCTTGTCCGACCATTGTGTTTAATACAGGACTTTTGACTCAGCCATCATTACTCACACTTTACTGATTCTACTTTAAACATTGTTGACTAAAACGACAATTTATCACAACTGTTTTGCCTAGTGGTGGGGGGATAATTAATTTTCCTGTTGAAGGGTTGGATATTTATTAGCGCAGCAGCAAGCTGGTCAGCGGAGATCCACACTCCAGAGGACGAGCTCTGAGTCCAGCTCCATGGCCTGCTCCACCCGCTTCTGCTCAGATCCACCAGCCTTGCTCCTGAGACAATCCCCGCCTAGTGCAGGGGGGGCGCAGAGATGGTAACTGTGGAGCGTGATCTCTTGGGTTCTTCCCTTCTCCTGGGAAGTTGGACCCTCAGCTGTGAAAGAGCAGAGCCAGCCTCTCAGGGAGAGAAGCATCCCTCAAAGCCTGCTTAGAAAAGCCTGCAAGACCCATAGCAGAATGGAGGACCAATCATAGAAATGCCTGCATCTGTAAGAACTCTCTGGGGAGTAGTCACCTGGCCTCAGCAGCCCAAGAACATCTGATTGGCAAGAGATTGCTCAGGTAAGGTGGGGCCTGAGGAGTGGAAAGCCCCAGGCCTGTGACACCAATGGAAACCCATTCCCGTGAGGGGCAGGCAGCATCTTTGTATTGCAGTTGCAGTGCCTGGTGAGAAGCAGGCTTTTATAAATAGTTCATTGTGGCAGCAAATTAATATCTGAAACAAATGGGAAGGGATTTGGATTGTTGTGTGTCTTTTTCTGCTGTGTGCCTGGCACTGTGCTAGATTTATAAGCATCATTTCATTTCATCTTTGCAATAACCCCAAGGGTGAGTGTACATGTCCAAGGGGCTCTGGGAAGTTATGTAAATTGCCTCCTTTACTTCTCCATGGCTAATAAGTGAGGGAGCCAGGGAACTACCTCAGGTCTGTCTGACCAAAAGGCCATGCTGTTTGGATGCTGCATACCACTTCCTTACTGAATGAAAGGACGGGACAGCTTACTCTAAGAGCATCAGCCTGATGATGCCTGGAGTTCCCACCACTACAGTGACTCCCGGACTTAGGGCATTGCCTCTAATGGAAATATGTTATCTGGAGACATAGCTAAGTAACACATTAGCACTTAGGCCACATTAGCAAGAAATTATTAGACACTTTTTTCTTTTCCAGAATAGAGGGAATGGGACGTGGCACAGTGAAGCTCAGATGCTTCAAGTTCAGTATAGTAGTGGGGGTGAAGAATGTTGCTGGGGGAGGTCCTACTGACACACAGGAGTGGGGGCTGATGGATACACACAGCTGGAGGAGGGGGAGGAAAGGTAAAACATGTTAATGAACTGACAAAGGATATCAGGTCATAACACTTAGTGTCCTGATCCACAGCTTGGCACTGAGCTGCAGGCACTGAGAGATCTGTAGTCTTAGAAATTTCCTAACATTTGTGATGGGCTCATTATGGTCTAGGAACTGTGCTGGAACTAAGGGTACAAATCTAGACCAGGTACAGTCCCCATCCCTGAACAGGGTGTGATCTCTTTCCCCAAGAAGTTGAAATTCCTAAGGTGTTGGGAAATAACAAACCATGGGAGGTATTTAGGGGGGAAGAGTAGGGAGTACTTTAGGGAAAGGGTGGGGCACTGAAGATAAAGTTCCAGTCCTCCTGGTCCTCTGTGGAGACACCCACAGCAGTGGCACCTGCCCACGTGGAGGTAAAGCCCAGCCATGCCAGAGCAGCTTTGTTTTGGGGAGACTTACAGGTTCAGCCAGCCTTCAGAACCTGCGGGTTGATATGACCTTCCACATTTGCTCAGAGCTCTTTTGGTGGGGATGAAGGATGGGTCAGGGAAAGGGATTTCTCTCCCCTGCTTCTCAGCATAGTAAGAATCTGACAATGGTGTTAATACCCACATGGAACCACACCCTCCACCCTGCTACCCTCCTACCACCTCCATTTGTCAAACTTTCTCCTTTGCTATTCCTGCTAAGTGGCTCCTTTCTAGTTGCTCCTTACCCAACCCAAACGCATCCCAGCCTGGATTAGGTAACACTGTCATGAAGACATGAGGTGGGAAAACATGCCTCAGAAAACAAAGTCACAGAGGGATACTCAGCCGTGAGGACTTCAGAGGCAGCTTGTTTGGGGTTTACAGGGATCGGAAACTGACAGCAGTCTGAAGGCCAAGCCACGGAGAGTGTCCAAGTTCCACCATGATTGCGTCAGCGTGGAAAGAAATGGCAGCGTGGCCTCGCCCAACCTGACCAGCAGTTCATGAGGGCCCGGCTCCCAGGCCTCTGCATCCAGCCAATCACAAAAGGTCCCAGCTTATTGTTTTGTTGAGTCCACCATGAAACAAAATTCTTTCCAGAGCCTTGATTAACCTTATTAGAGCTCATAAAACTCAAACTACTTCAGCCTGTCCAAATGTCTCCATTTTCTTCTAGATATTTGTGGTTAAGTGCATTTTTGCTGTCAGTTTTCAATTAGTAAAGAGATGTGGCAAAAAGAAAAGGAAGGCGAATTAGAACCCTAAAGCATCACTTTTTAATACCCTGCAAAAGACTGTGACAGAAGCTTAGGGCCCAGGAAGGGTGTGAGTATGGAGGACACCTTTATGAGATTCACGTTCAAAGTCAGCTGCTGGCTTGTGGAATGCCTATGATGCAATTTCATGGTGTACTCCGAGCCATTTTATTTTTGTCACACACTGAAAATATTGTTGATGCATGGCCATATTTATTAGGATCATTTCTATTACGTGGCTTGTGTGTGGTCATGGGCTGTGTGTTATCCATTAATGATGAAAAGTTGACCCTGGCTGTGTTCTGGGTTCATCGAACAGTTCAGGAGGGTCCGGCAGAGCCTGAGGCATTTTTGCCAAAATTCTCTCCACAACCCCTCTTCTCCCTTAATTGTAAAACCCATGTGTGTTTTAACAAAAATCTCATCCATCTGTTTCTGATTCATTTACACTTAACTCGTCAAATCTCCTATCATCAGAACTGTCATGCCCCCCAGGTTCCACGCTGGTGCGCGGGTTGAACCCTTCTTCCTGGAGTATCAAGGAGTCTTGTTTACCTAAAGGATGACATGCTGTACTCCTGGGGTTGAAGGAGTACAGTTGGAAGGGAGGGTGAGAAGAAAGAACTTTCCAAATTCCAAACCCCCTGGTGTTTCAGTCCACTGTGGGCTTGGCAAAATATCCCCTCTCATTCACAGTGCTGACGTGAGTGAGCTGTTATTGTTATGGTGTGTGAGTGAGAGTGTGTGTTTGTGAGTATGTATGTGCATCGACTGGCTGTGATTAAATATGGCTTGTGGCATTAATTCAGACTACGGGTGGGCTTCCCTTCTCTGTAATCAGACCAACTGGCTGACTTCAAGAGCATGAGGCTGGACCGAATTTCTCCTATGACTTCCACTGTGCTGGGTTTTATCCACCTGTCAACCAGGAGCAAAAAAATGAGAAGCAAGAGCTCTCAAAAACAGGAGTAAGGACTCAAAGTTTTGGGAGTTGTCTAAGCTTTTTCCCACCCAAGCAGCTTTAGTCCCAGATGGAGAGAGGGCACATAGATGATCACAGGGTACATCCACTCTCAGCGTGAACAAGTGAGAGGCACGATCTCTATTCTGCAGCTGTGCTGGGTACTGGCATCATGTCAAGCCACCCAGAATCCTCTTCAAATGGAAGCCACACAAACCTGGCCACTTAAGGCTGCCCCACAGCCCAGGTAAGGGTCGCCACATCATATGGTGAATGTTCTCCCCTACCCTTGCCTCAAGAGATGAGAAGGCCATCAACATCTAAACTCTATCAAACCCAAAGTTTGCTTTTTAAAAAAAAAGGTTTACTTTGTTTACTTTGAAATCTTAGTTATTCAACATTCTATTACTTCTCAATGTTGAGGTGATGGCTTCAGTTTATCATTCCTGTTTTCTGTGTAAAAGTTTCTTTTCCTATAGGCTTGGATTATCCTATTTCTTCATAGTTTTGAGTAAGTTGTATACCATATCTAGAATGTAACACAAAGTTGTATCTGTGGAGTGATGTGAAATATTTGGACTCACACATTAGGTTTTCTAAGAAAGAGACTTCTCAACATTAAGTACAGCACTATCTACCAACTTAATAAACAGACACTGAGGTTAAATTAAAAAAATAACTTCATTCAGGAAATGCGATAAGTGTGATTATGTGTGAGAGTAACAGTTCTCTACAGTAGTGTAATGACATACTTGCATATCACAGTCAGTTGTGAGATATGCTACAAGTGATCTGTTGCTAATTTTAATTTAAATACTAACATTTGTGAATAATTCACTTTTAAATAAAACTGAGAACTAGCCTCGAGGTTATCCCTATAATCATATCACATTAAAACACCACACTCCCCGATATGCTTTACTGCATTGGAGAGAAAGATTCATGTTACCACAAAGACCCCTGGAATCACACATACAGACACAATGGATACACCCCTGGGAATGTGTCCTACATGTATAAACATCATCCATCATGTGTGTTGTGGCAGAAAACAGTTGGGAATCACTCCTCTGGAAATTCAGAGGGGAGAGGTTCTACTCATGATGTGTTCGGGGTTCCTTTTCTCTTCGAGTCCCTGGCCTCTTCCTCCTGTCAGCTTTATGCTTAATCTGACTTCCCTTCTGGTATAATACAGCAGCCAGCAGCAAAAGGTAGGGAGCAACTTTCCTATTCATACCACATGAAAGAAGAAACCGATTTCTGTTCTGTTCTCTTAAAGACAAGAGAGAGACTTGCCCTCAAGTTTTCAGTCACCCTCTCCTAGGTTATACATTCATTAGGTTATACATTCATTCCCAAAGCATCATTGACAAGTGAATTAAAGTTCTTTGATTGCTAGGAATTGAGTCTCACTTCTGAAACTGGAAAGGGGGTAACTTTTCCCTAAATCCTATGAATAAAACTGGTATATCATGCGAAGAAAGGAGAGAAGGATGCTGGGTAGACAGTTAACAATAGCCACTAGAGATGTTGGGTACTTTTCATACTAAGTTCTGTGTCAATTCCCTTCATCTGTTTAGATGACAAAGTGATATAATCAATGAATATAAAATAATTAATTGTGAAACTCCATTCTGCTGCATTTTTAGATTATGGCAGATCCAACAGCTTTGTTTGACTTACAGAGACCACATCTGAAAGGTATTGTGGTCCTTTGGGTTCATTCCCCTCCCTCTGGGCAGCCATTACATAATGAAGTAACAACTAGGACTAAACGCTTGTCTGAACTTAACCTCCCTTCCTGGAGAAGTAGCCAGCTCTACATTCCCATGTTGCAAAGCACTCAATCCTCTGCATGCAGACTTCTCAGTCCTGGGATTTCAAAGGGCAGGCCATCCCTCAAATGGGGAAGGCAACTGGGCAGGGCACAGGCACATGGCTCACATTTTCCAGCTCACAGTATTTTTTTCCATTGACTCAAGCAGCAGCTGCATTTTGGAGGGCCATGTTTGTTCCGAACTCTGAGGGGGTCATCCTCAGATTGGCCAGTGTGATATAACCTCTTTGGAATCAGACTCCTGTTGCTCTGATTGCCCTTGTGATTCCAAAATAAGACCTGGGGTTGAAGAACCATTCATTCATGAACGTGTAGACATAGCAGTTTCCTCCAAGCAAGAAAAGAAAGGAACCAAGATTGTTACTGATGATCCGTTTGGCATTGTCTGGTTCAAAGTTACCCTTGATCAGCTAATTCATTCCTTACCCTGTAAGGTTCTAGAACCTCCTCCCCTCCCTTCAGCCACATCCAAGGACCCCTCTACAAATTCAACTTTGTCCCTTGAATCTCTGTCCTAGGAAACCTTCCTGCCCTTCACACGCCCTACCTTGATTGACCTAATTTAGTAGTACAGTCAACTCCAAACTCTGCCAAAAAAAAGTAGTTCAGTGCTACTACACTTGCGTTCCTGACTTTCACACCGGCAAGTCCCAGTTCCAGTCTGCTATTTCAATCTGAAATTTCATTCAGTGTACATTATTTTGAATAATTAAAAATACCATTCAGTGTGGGTAAAATGTGCACTTCATCAGTTACAATTGAACTTAGGCACATTTTTGCCTCTCATCATGTAGCTGATGTGCATTATTTAAGGGCCAACTATGTGACAGCACTGTGCTGAGCTCTAAGACAGTTTCTTCATCTATAAAAAGAAGCTAATAATAAAACCCATCTCATAGGGCTGTTGTAAGGATTGAATAAGATAATATATTTTAAGTGCTCAGCACAATGCCAGATGCATAGGAAACTTGCCTAAATGATGGCTAGTGTAGCTATTATCATTAATGAGAAAGCACCTGGCCCATCCAGCTACCCCTACAGTATTATCCTTTTGAGGAGTTCAGGAGTTCTTTAATTTCTACGATAGTCATTTCTATTTATCATGCTTTCTGGATATCTTACAGCTATAGAATGTGCAGCTACTTAACATGGGTCTGAGGGTGATGTCAATCCCACCCCACACAAGGTGCTTGGTGCAGGCCAGCGTGCCAGAGCATGCTCCTAATGGGTGATTGGCACAAGGTTCAGTCAGCCCAGGCTCAAATCCCAAGTCTGTGTCCCTGGTCTGCCCTGAAGTGGGAGTGTGCTGTGCCTGTGTAAGGGATGCACATGTCTTTAGCCATAAATGTTGCATGGCTGTTATAAACCGGGAGGTCTGGTCACACCAGCAGCAGCTTATCAGGTTTCAAGTGTACCACATTCTTCCAGATTTCCAGATGCTCTTTTCTCTCTCTCTCCCTCTGCCACCCACTCTATCCCTCTCCCCATTCTAAAGTGCCCCAGATTGCTTACTGCAATCTAGCAATTTGAAATTAAGTTGAATGAAATTTCAGGAGGGGGGAAACCAGCTGGAAGCTTATATTTAAAAAGAAACAGGAGTGGAAACTTACCACTTGCCTCAGTGTGCCATGTGCTTCTCATGGACCATTGATTGCATCCAAGCAGGCAGAATGAAGGTGGCTCAGCATCCTCCAACTTAGAGAAAAGAAGTGGATGAAAGGGGCTGGATCAATATCATCACGAATGTACAACTTACTTGAAGCTCCTCGAAGGAAAAGTGTACATCTGTCAGTATAGAAGATCCATTCTCTGAACAAAAAATAAACCATTAAAATAACCTACTTACGACATGTAATCTCTTGCCTGCAGGGAGAAACCCCTTCTCCTGGGTCAAAATCTGAGTAAAAACAGCCCTGGATGAAGTGCTACTATTAAGACAGACAATTTAGGTAGTGACTCTTCCTTGGCTTATCTCTTGCTTGTAAAATGGAAATAAAAACACAGCACTATACCCTCGCTGGTGTGGCTCAGTGGATTGAGCGCCAGCCTGCAAACTAAACAGTTGTGGTTTGGTTCCCAATCAGGGCACATACTTGGGTTGTGAGCCAGGCCCCCAGTGGAGGCACATGAGAGGCAACCACACACTGATGTTTCCCTTCCTCTCTTTCTCCCTCCCTTTCCCTCTCCCTAAAAATAAAGAAATAAGTAAAATCTTTTTTAAAAACACAGAACTATCTCTGTGCTTGAACGGACCTCCAAGGTCCTCCTGGTACCATCCTCTTCACTTGTCCAACATGGCATTTGAAAGACTTTGTTTGTACTTCTTAAGGACACTCTTAAAAAGATGTCTGGGTTAAGTCAGCATAACCCTTCCTTGGAAGGAATATCATAGAGAAGTCAGCCCACTGAGGCATTATTTTTCCTATTAAATGATTGCTACTCATTGGCAGAGGGCCAAGGAGTGATAAAATCATGGACATGGCAGGAAGCCTTGGTGAAGACAAGAAGAGAGGAGCTTGAGCACCTGTGCTTGGAGTGATGATATGGCTCAGCTGGGTCAGCAGCAAGGCGTTGGGAAGAGTATCCTAAGATGTAGGGGAAGAGGAGTGGTGGTGGGAAGCTGTGTTAAAAGAATGGGAGGGTGTGATTTGCAGGATTCTATAAGTTATAGGGAAAACTTAAGCCACCCTGTTTGTGGTACATTGAGGACAATAGCCACAGGCAACTAATACGGACTTTGGTACTCAAAGTGAAGTGGCTTAAAACAACAGAAATTTGTGGTCTTCCGATGCTTGAGACTGAAAGTCTGAAGTCAAGATGTCAACAGGGCCACACTCCCTCTGAAACCTTTAGGAAATCAAAATTCCTAGTTTTTCAGGGTTGCCACCAATCCTTGGCACTTCTTGCAGCTGCATCACACCAAACTCTGCATCTGTTGTCACATGGCATTCCCCCCAGTGCTTGGATCCCAATTTCCCACTTCTTATGAGGACACCAGTCATATTGGAGGTGAGTCCATCCTAATAACCTCATCTTAACTTGATTACATCTTTAAAGACTCTAATTCCATATAAGGTTACATTCACAGGTACCAGGCCTTTGGACTCCGATATATATTTTGGGGTTGAGGGGATAAAATTCAGTTCTCAATATATGTCACAGGACTTCTAGTTGGCGACAGTCAGTAAGTGGCCGTTGAAAATGAACTCGAACTTTGAAAGATTAACTTGGGAGCAAAAATGCCCCAGCAGGCAATGAAAACCGAGGCTGGATGTGGAAGACCTTGAGCCCTTGAGCAAGCTCCCTCTTTGCTCAACAGCTTTTCAAGCTCTCAAAAGAACCTGAGGAGCTCTGAGAGAAATTACAGACCTTCAACTCTTGGTGGAATGGATGTTAAGTTGTGAATAAGTGGTGCAAGTTATCAAATGCTTTCGCACAATGCTGAATGTTTTATTCCCAGCAGGCAGTCTGGTCTCTTCCACTAAAAACACTGAATTTCCCAAGACACTGGAGAGACATTCTCACAACTTTCAGCCGTACTAATGATTCTGCCAATGGAGTTTTCAAAAAGCAAAAAAATCTAGCGTTCTTTGTTGCTAAAGCAAATCTAAGTGATGACACAGGGGCACCACGGCTGTGCGTTGGCAGTGGTGGAGAGTTACGTCCTCACTGTGGCCCAAGTGTTTTCAGGTGCAACCACAGCTCTGAGCTTGATTATTTCCTCTCCACAAGCAAGGGGCTATTCAGGGGCACTTTTGGCATCTGGCAACATAGATTTCATGACCACAAAGTAAAAATGAAATAATGCACATACCAAAACATAAACACATTGTAAAGTGCATTCAGCCTCAGATTCTAAACCCAGCGCCGCTGTGTGACTTAGCAGAAGGGAAGCCAGACTCCCCTCTTGGGGGTAGGGGGCAGGGATGAGGCCTCCAGTCTGACAGCTGTTATCATTCCAAAATAAGTCATTGTTTATAAATGAATTTTTGGTGATAAATTATTGAATTGCATGGAAACCCTATGATCGCCTGCTGCTGCCTGATTTGGTTTTGGTCTCCAAAGCCAACATGGAATGCTCTGCAGACAGAAAAGTAAAATTTAAAACTGCTGGATTTTCTCACAAGATCCTCTTCTCAGTTCTCCATCTCCCACTAATGTATAATTTTGGTTCTGGCTTTGGATACCCAGAAATCCCTATAGAACATTTATAATATACATAGTTTTAGATTAGGGACATTTTGACCTAGTCTGAGAAAAATGTAGGTATGAATCACAGCTCGTGATTTACTTCATGATTATTAGTACCTCAAAATCTAAAAGCAAAGAGGAGCATAGCTTTCCATGAGTATTTGCCATGTACCAGGGTTTTTGCTACTGGCTTTATATAGTTATCTCACTTGATCCTCAAAACAGACCTGAGTGGTCATTACTATATTCATTTTACAGATGGAAAAACTGATGTATGCAGAAGTTAGGTGATTTACCTAAGCTCACACAGTGGTAAAATGAGAGCACCCGGTCTGGCACCAGGCATCTGATTCCAAAACCCCACCTCCTTCCCCAGTAACACATGGGTTTTTACCACAGTTTAATAAATGATAATGCTCAGTACCCGTACACAAAGAAAACTGTTGTGATGTTTTCCAAGCTCTCACGTCAATACATTGTATATTATCTTTCAAGTAGGCCTATTTTAGAAAAAAATAAAATTGACAATGAAAAAATTACTGCCTTCCTTGATTTTCCCTTTTCCTGAAAACTGGATATTTCTTATTTTTGTGCCTAGATTATATTCCTGGGAAAAGTCAGTTGAGTCTGGTGGAAGCAGGAGGAATAAGAAAGAACAGCACCGGCTTCTGACTCTAATTCCACTCCTCATTCACCAGGTACATCTCTAAATTCAGCCCCACCCTCACAGAGGGAATGCTTAGACTTCGTCTGCCTATTTCACAGGTCCTTATAATGCTCGAATGATATAATGTCAGGGAAAATATCTTGTAAGTCATAAACTCACTTTTAAGGGGAGTGTCCACACAATGCTTTGCTTATATCTCATTGGCTAGAAACTAGTCGTATGACCATACCTAGCTACAAAATAGGCTGGAAATATAGCCCTACATCTTAGGGGCAGTATGCCCACCTAAATATCAGGTTCTTTTATTAAGGGGGAAGGAAGAAGAAGTGTTGGGATAGGCAATTAGTAGTCTCTGGCACATGCTCACTTGTATCTGTACACTAACTCCTTGGAGGATAAAAAGAAGGAAATGAATGTTTTTTTCTTTCTTCCACCTATAACTCAGTGGTTTGTTCTCCTATTCATCTTCTGTGAGTAAGATGAGAAGTTAGCAGCTTACATGTAATTTAAATTGCATATCCATTGAGGTCCAAATAAAAAGGAACTATATTTGTTTTGGGGATATGTATGCAAAACTTATAATATTCTGATCACGATTATTTGGAAGATAGCCACAATCATATAGTCATTACTAATATTGCACTAGAAGTAGATGGAAGTTCCTGTTCTTCTAGTTTCATTTGTCTCAATGTATCCATGTCAGTCACATACTTTGATAAAAGTGAGATAACCCATCCGATTCTAGTTGATGCTAGGAAAAGGGAGGTAAATCCTCCTCTTTTCTAGTACCATCCATCTAGACTCTTTGTGGCAGGGAAGTTGGAGATCTGTTTATCATATGAATCCCATTTAGAATGTTTTTTGGGGGCTCACAAATGTCTGCCTATGCCTACCTCCTTTATCTCTTATACCTGTTGGAGCCAATGAGTAGTTAGTCAGGTATCAAAAAAATATGTTGACTCCCCTAAGGAAGGAGTCTCATGTAACTAAACTAGGATCTTCATCTGTATTCTATCCAAAATGGCATGGGAGTAGAATCAGGGGGACATTAATTTACAGACAAGCTTTCCAGTGACCAATGAAAAAGCCATAGGTATGTGTAAAGGGACACATGAGAACACGGACAACCATGCTGCTGAGGTTAAAAGTATTTGCTGATTGTCAACCCACGTCCAGAGATGAGCTGTACTGTCGAACCACCAGCCTACTCTTATCCCATTTTAGACCAGAAGAAAAAGAAGTGCTACTGGACATTTCATTTAAATCTCCAATTTGCAATTTTACTCTAATTCTATTTAATGTACTATTCCATGACCAGTCAGATACACTAACTCTTTCCACTTCTATTCATCCCTAAAGAACTAACATCTTTGCCCTTCCAGGTTTTAGCTGCCTTTTAACATATAGATTATGCAGTGGGTGAACCCAGACCTGCAATTGGTGAAGTTTTTCTTTAACCTATTCATTAATTTAGCAAACAATGAGCACCTATTCTATGTAGGTATTGTGCTGACAGTGGTGATATTCCCATTGAACAAGATATTCCCACTCTGCCCTCATAGATGTTGCAGGATGAGGGGCAAAGACCATGGTTGAACAAAGGGGAAAAGGGTGTGAGGAGGCTGGTGAGGGAGGGAGGGAGTGACTCCATCAAACAGGGTGTTTGGGGCCATCTCAGAAGTTTGAGGCTTTATCTTGAAGATAATGAGAAGTTATGTATGGACTTTAAGGAAGGAGTTTAGATAGTCAGATTTGGATCTAGAAAGCGTATTTGTCATCAGGCTAGAGGAACAAGAATGGATACTGCCCATGGAATAGAAAGAAGAGGACCAATTTATGATGATGTGGAATATGGAGTCAAGTACCCAGAGGCCACAGTGCTCACTCATCCTCACCCTCAGAAATACACTGACAAAGTGTAGCCTAGCAATAAAAATCTCAGGGAGGGCACTGCGCTTCTTCTAGGTGTTCTTTCCAGCCAAGAGGAATCCAAGAACTCAAGGAATTACTTGGGCAATAATGATCAATTCTGAAACAAGGAGTGTTTTCAGTGAAAGTTGGAAATTTGGGAATATAATACCATGGAACAAGCTTGTTATAGATACAAAATGCTGTGTTCTCAGATGCTGCCTGGATACATGAATCACAATAAACCTAGAAACTGAAAAGAGGGAGCTACTTTTTAAAGAAGAATCTCATTGTATAAATGCACAACATCTTTATCCAATCATCCATCAAAACACAGTGCAGTTGTTTCCACGTCCTGACCACTGTGAATAATGTTACAATAAACACAGGGAAATATATATATATATATATATATATATATATATATATATATATATATTTAAAACAAATGTTTTTGAATTTAGGGGGCAGATACCCAGAAGAGGGATTGCTGGGTCATATAGTAGCTCTATTCTTAATTTTTGAGGGAGCTCTGTACTGTTTTCCACAGTGGCCGTGCCAGTTTATATTCCCACCACCAGTGTGTGTGGGTTCCTTTTCTTCTCCACAACCTCTCCAATACTTATTATTTCTTGTCATGTTGGTGAGAGCCATTCTAACAGGTGTGAGGGGACACCTTATTGTAGTTTTAATTTGCATTTCCCTAATAGCTAGTGAAATTGAGCATCCTTCCATATATCTGTTGGGCATTTGTATATCTTCTTGTGGGAAGTGTCTGCTGAGGTCCTCTGCCCAATTTTTAATTGGATTGTTTTGTTGTTGCTGAGTTCCATGAGTTTTTATATAGAATGTAATAGGACTCAGCGATAAGAAAAAATGAAATACTGCCATGCAGCAATATGGATGGACCTTGAGAATATCATGCTAAGTGAAATAAATCAGATGAAAAAAGTCAAGAACTATATAATTTCACTCATGTGTGAGATATAAAACTCAAACCAATATAAACAAATAAAATAAATAAACAACAAATGAAAGTCACAGACCCAGACAAAAGTATAGTGCTTACCAGATGGAAAAGGGAGTGAGGGGAAGGTATTAAAGGTTAAAGGGGGTCAAGTAAATGGTGATGGAAGATTTGACTTTGGGTAGCAAAGACACAGTGCAATATACTGTGTATATTGATGTATATACACAGTGTATTGCATAATGTAATACATATTATATTATGTATTATAGAATTAAACACTTGAAAACTATATAATTTTATTAAACAAATATCACCCTAAAAATTTAATTTTAAAAATAACAAACAAATAATAAATATTTTTACCAAGATATATATATAGTTTTTTGCTTGCATTGGATCACTTTCTCCAGTCTGGCAAGGCTGCGGGTACTACGGTGGGTACTACAGCCTTGAGCAGTACTTGAGCCCGCCTAGCACTGGTGGCTATTATGTCTGTCGTTTGGGGACAGCCTGCCTGGGATGACCCTGTCTGGCAGATCCTTCTGGGTGGAGAATAAGAATCCTTTTAATGTTTACGTTTCAAGTTATTTAGATGCATTGCCTCTTAACGAGTTCAAGTTGAAGAAGAAGCTACCAGCTTTCCCTGAGAGGGACAGCGGCCCCTAGAAACAGTCTAGGTTCACGCTGGAGGAGTGAGGTGTATCGAGTGGGTTTTTCAGATGAGTCTGCATGATACAGGGCCACAGAGAGTTTCACTTCCTGCTCAGTCACAGAAACGAAGCGGAGATGTAGAGTTCAGCTTTCTGATCAACAGATAAGAGCCTGAACACCCAGAGGAGGGTTTTCCCTTGCATTACATAGAGAGAGCATCTTTGGACAAGAAATACAAGCAGCCTGGATTAATAGTGAAGAAAGAAAATACTGATAACCTCCACCAGTCCAACCTTAAAAAAAAAAGCAGTATAAACTACCTGACAAACACTGTACTGAAGGCACAGGCTGCCCAAATATGTGCTCCCACTTCAAATTTTCCATGTGTGTTGGCTAAAGCCAGGTCCTGGAATGTTAATTGAGACCTGATCGCACTAATGGACCAGAAATTATAAAAAGCCTTATGTTACCAGTCATTTAAACCAGATAGTTAAGAGTCCAGTTATGCTTATATTCAAACTGAGGCTTAAATCTAATATATTTATTGCAAGTAACACTGAACACTCAAGTCCCCTCATTTTAAATCTAAACGACACCACGTATCGTATCCATTTCCTGCATCTTTGAACCATGCGGCAGCTGAATCTGTCATCCCTCTTTCTCATTTGGGAGTATTTAAAGTGACATCTCTTACTGTGTCACTCTACCTGGGAGAAAAAGGGAACTTCGGTTGCCATGCACTGTTTTATATTAGGAGCACTCAGTCTGAGACTCTGATACAGAGTTGGTAAGCCAGCTGCCTGGGTTATAACCACGGTGGTGTATCAGTGTCATGGTCATTGTTACTTTTTGTCTTATCCTGTTTGTTTCATAAAAACATTTTTATTTGCCTTGGTCCGTCATTATGGCACTTCTTTATTTCCTAGAAATATCCACTTGGAATGTGTACTACACAGGGAAATACAAACACTAACCAGAGCTAAGAAGAGCCCATGTCCCCTGACATCAAGGTTTTTATAAAGAAAAACACACCAAGGTAGCCACACCTCACTCTGGCTTCCTAGTAACCCCAGAAAAAAATTCCAGAAATGTGTTTTAATTCTTTAGCCTGAGTGACAAAAAGGTTAAAATGTTTCCCAAAGTCCACTTAAGAATAATACCGACCTTGGGAAAATGGATTTTGTTAGCCCCAAAGCCTATTAAGATTAATGGCAAGAGGGGCTCATTATTCTACCAGAAAAATCTACTCACAAACCTAAGAGGTGAGTTTTATTCTATGCATTTCAAAGAGAGGGGGCCCAGAGTGCCTGACAAACACCAACTAAGAGTGGGGTGCATTTTAAACTCAAGGCAGGGGTCCATGGCAGCCATCTCACTTGGGGTGGCATTGGGTAGCCCAAGAAAGATATAAAGGATTTCTTACACAGATAGGTCACTCCATTCTCAAACATAAAACATACCACCCTGGCAACATGACCAGGCTTTATGGAGCCCAGAACAGTATTCAGAAGCTGGAGCCTTGCTCTGGATATAAACAGTTCTGTGCCTGTTGACTTTATTGCCCCTCAGCAGCAGGGGTTGTTGTTTCTTATTCAAGTTTGGTCATTGCAGTGACCCCCATACACACACCTCTCTGCTTCTGCCGCCTCTCTTTCTGCCATTGCTGGCCAACTGATTCCCCGTATGCCTTGAACAGAAACTCCCAGGGAGGGCCCTGCAGTCTGTCTGCTCACCAGGCAGTACCAGGTACCTCCATGGGCTGGCTGCCTCACAGGCTGCTGAACAGACATGGAGGCTGAATTTTGGCCACATTCTCATCCTTGGTCATCTTGGCAGGGCAGAGCACAGCAGCCTGTTGCTTAGAAACAGGAATTCCCAGACTCGAGATAGCTAGATGAGAACTCTGGCTTTGATTACCAGCTTATGGAATTGATGGGAGTCAAATAGACAGGAAGCCTTCTAAGTTTTTACAGAATTTGGTTCACCCAAGAAACCCAAGCTTGACCGATATAGCCTGTAATTACTCAACTTTTAAGATAAGCACCCCAAATTCATACCATAAAGCAATGGAATCAAAAGGAGTATAGATCCCAAAAAGGGCATATATACCAAGATCCATCTCAGATGAGCTAAGGAGGACATTGGGCAAGGGAGATCCTCCCAGGGGCACAGCCAGGGTTTGCGGACTGGCTGCTCAAGGACGCAGTGCATTACCGAGGCAGCCACCATCCCTGTCAAGCAGGTTGTGATCTAGACAATGAACTGGCAATGACTAGGTGTCTTCTCATTGTCCAATTCTTCAAGTTAAAGTTTTCCTTGTAGTTATCCCCGACCAGTTTATGTCTGCTGTGTTTATTAGAAAGAGGTCCAGGCTTGGCTGGTGCAACAAAAAGCCTAAAAATTCAGTGGCTCAAAGAAGATAGAAGTTTACTTCTCTTTCACATAATAGTCTAGAGTAGGATTGTCTAACAGAAATATAATACAATGGCATTTATAATTTAAAATCTTTAGAAGAATTGTAAAAAAGCAGGTGAAAATAATTCTGAAATATTTTTATTTAACCTAATATGTCCAAAATATTATCATTTCAACATGATAGTCAATATAAAACATTATCGAGATATTTTACATTCTTCAGTTTGTGTGTATTCACAGCCCATCTCACCGCAGACTAGCCACATTGCCAGTGCTCAGTAGCCATAAGTGGCCAGTGCCTACTGTGTTGGACAGAGCAGAGACAGGAGGGAAGAAAAGCAACCTATGGCAAGTAGACCATTTTGCTCTACAAGATTAACTAGGGACCCACAGTTCTTCAATTTCATCATTCCACTAATCCCCTAGAGAGGAGTCTCTCAATCTCAGCAGCACTATTGCCACTTGAGACCACATAGGGTCTCCTGCTGTAAGGGCCTGACTGGTACATGTTGATATGTGCTCCTACACACAATTATTGTGCTCCCGTCCCCTATCTAATAGATGCCAGAAGCCCCACCTCCCTCTCTTCTCCCATACTATGACAATCCAAAATATTGCCAAATGTTTGGAGAGTATGTGTACAAATCTCCCAACAGTGGCGTATCAGAATAGCCTGGAGAGCTTGTTAAAACAAAGATGGTTTGAGCCCTGCCTGGTTTAGTAACTCCCTGATGCTTTGCTGCAGATAGTCTTTTTTGTCCTTGTTTATTTTATGCATTAGATCTCACATATAAGTGAGATCATATGATATTTGTCTTTCTCTGGCTGGCTTGTTTCACTTAGCATAATGTTCTCAAGTTCCATCTATGCTGTTGCAACAGGTAAAGCTTTCTTTTTTACAGCTGCATAGTAAGGTCATCTTTCTTATTTTATTTAACTTTTCAAGTTTTTCTTAGTAGAAATTTTGTTCTGCTACAAACTCTTCCATTGCAGAATAAAGTAGAAGTTTCTGTTAACTTTCCCTATTGTTCTACTAAAAGTGTGAATGAATTTGGCAACATTAAAAATATACTAGAAGTAGGGCGTTGTCTCCACTCACATTCACCGCTTATAAGTCTCACAATAATTCTAGATTATTAAAATTTACTTGCTTTCTTCATTATATATATTAACTTTGTCTTTATAGAAATACTTACTAATGTTAAAAGAGATGTCTGGGCCTTGACCCCCAGTTTCTGAATCAGTAGCCTGAGCCAGACCCTAAACATGCATTTCTAATCAGCTCGCAGGTGATGCTGATACCCTCTAATAGAGAACCCTCCCTAGGATGCTGGGCTCCTCTGCCTGGCTGGCTCAGCATCACAAGGTGTTCTTGCTTCCAGGAAGGGAAGCTGAGAGGAAATAGAGGACAAATAAACATATTTTAAGGATGTTATGGGGATGCTGGCTGTGTGAATTCGGCTCAATCGAATTCTTAAGAATTTGGACTCGTGGCCACACCTAGGTGCAAGGAAAGCTGGGAAAGGTAGAATCTAGCTGGGTAGCTGTGTGCGTATGCTTTACATACCGCTGATTTGAATCTGACTCCCAGTGATCTTATAAATGAATGAGGTCCACAAGGTCCTGAATGAGGAACAATCCTGCTCCTGCCTGTAGACTCATGCCTGTGGTTTATTTGATGAAGTCAATCCATCTCACATCTGGTCTTTCCCTTTTTCTGTTGCCTTCTATATTTCCCAGCATCCTTGTTTTTTTTCTAAAGAACCCTGTTTTCTTGTGATGTGCCCAAAATAGGGCGTCTTCAGTTTTGTCCTATTTTACTCCATGGATATTTCAGCCTTAACTTGCTCTATGTCTACTTATTCACCTTCCTGGGAGTCCAGGGTATCTGTAGAGCTCTCCTCCAATACCATATTTCCGATGAATCCACTTTTCCCATACCAGCCTTCTTCACCATCTTTCACAGCCATACATATGAGGGAATATGAGGATATGGATGATCTTAGAAGGGTATGAGACTCTAATACCAAAACTCTCCAATGACACCTATTTGCTCTTGGCAATCTTTCCTGACTTCTCCATTGCTGCCCTTCCAAGTCTCAGCCTTCTTTTGATTTCTTGGCTGCAGTTTCTATTTAGATTGATGACTGACATGGTAAGCAAAGTCCTTAACAATTTTGGTCTTTGCCGTCAATGTTGAAGTTGTGTATTTCTTCTGTAGTCATGATTTTGTCTCCTTTGTGTTCAAATGATGTCCTGCTTTGCCACTTTCTTCTTTCACTTTCATCAGAAGTCATTTCAAACCACTGCTACTCTCTGCCAGTAAAATGCTGTCATCGGCAAACCTTAATTACTGATATTTCTTCCACCAACTTCCCTCTTTCCCCTGAGTCTATGCTAGTTTTTTGACTGATAGGTTCTGTGTAGGGAGATAAAATTTACCCTTGTTTGATCCCTTTGCCTATAGGAAACCATTCTCTCTCTCTACATTCTGTCCTGATAGCGGCTTCATGTCCACAATACAGGTTATATATCAGGACTATCAAATGCTGCAGAATATCCATTTCTTTCAGAGCAACCCACAGCTTTTGATGACCCATTCATTCAAAGGCTTTATGAAGTCTATAAAACAAGACTAACCTTCTACCAAAATTATTCAGACCACTACAATTCAGCAAATGTTCACAATTAGATCTTGAGTGCTTCCTCCTTTACTGAATCCAGTTTGAGGCTGAGATTTTGGTCATTTCTTGTTTGATATAACATGGTCAAAATGTGCCCAATTAAAATTCAGGAGTTCTGGCCCTGGTGAGGTAGCTCAGTTGATTAGAATGTAGTACCAATACACCAAGTTTGTGGGTTCAATCTCTGGTCCGGGCACATACAAGAATCAACCAATGGATGTGTAAATAAGTTGAACAATAAATCTCTCTCTGTGTGTCTCTCTGTCTCTCTGTGTCTTTCTTTCTCACTCTCAAATCAGTTTAAAAATTTGGGAGTTCTATTACTAAAGAAATGACTGAAAGATTGGGTAATAGGAATGATTTGCAGTCTCTTCCACAGGAGATGATAACATTATGTAGCCATAAGTTACAAGTCTGTGAAGACTGTTTTTAGTTCCATCTAAAAACTGACCTAGAAAAAAGCAACCAGCCACAGATCCTGGATTTGAAGTTCAAGATGAGACTTGAGATATCTCCTTTTGAAAAAGAGAAGCATGTGGATTATGAAGACATAAACTTTTGAAGGTATATGACTGGGAAGAAAGGAGGAAACCAAAAGAATGAATTTGCCAATGGATTCTCTCCTTCATATTTATTCCTCTTGCCCATTCTTTTTTTTTAATATGTTTTAGAGAGATAAGAAGAGAGAGATAAGAGGGAGAGCAAGAAGGACACAAACACTGATGCGAGAAAGAAACATGGATCAGTTGCCTCCCATATGCACCCTGATGGGGAATCAAATTTGCATCCTAGGTATGTGCCCTGACTAGGAATCAAACCCCCAAACTGTTGATGTATGGGATGATACCCCAACCAACTAAGCTACACTGGCCAAGGCTCCACTCCCCAATTCTTAAGAAGACAAGAAATGCCCCAGCTTTGTGGTTTGAGAAGCTTTAACTCCACCCCCAGCTCCAGAAGTTAGTCCAGGTTGATCTAAGACGATCAAGGAATCAGATTTCCCAAGTCACAGTGATTTCAGTGACGGGCCCATGGCCTACACTGGTCAAACCAGAGGGAAGTTTATGACTATTGTTTGATATTTGGAGCAGAAGAAGCTATCTTTGTCCCTGGATATGAATGAGAAAACTATAGCCCTTGGGCAGCCAGCAACCATGTGACATAATAGAAGCAAACCTAAGGATGAAGTCAAAACATAAAGGAGGGTCATGAAGAAATAGACCTGAAACCCTGATGAAATTCTGGACCTCTGGATCAAATCTATGTCTGAAGTCCCACTTCTGGAATTTCCACATTAATGAGAAAATAAATTTCTTAAATTGTTTCAATTAGTTTGGTTTAAGCTTTCTGTCAATTGTAACCAAAAGTACTCACAACAATGGTTTAACCTGAATGAGTTTCTTCCTTGGCACCTAAAAGCACTGAATAAAAGCAAGGGCAAGTTTATCTCTTAAGCACCTACTATAAGCCCCTCACTATGTAAGCCCTTGGCGTACATTAGCGTGTAAGTCTCACAGTAACCCTGGGGGTAACTACACATCAGGAAATTGAGACTCAAAAAGATTAGCTAACCTTCCCAATGTCACTCTGAGAATAAGTGGCTGAACTGAGAATTGAGCTCAACCAATTCTGAGTCCAGTATTCTTTCTACAACTTTGGCCTCATATATTATTTTTGAACCATGTATATAAATAACAAAGGTTTATATGTTTACTCAAACTCCATGTGGAAAACCATTCTGACTTTTGAAAATCTGATTCAATGATCAAAAACACATGTAGAATATTAGTTAGAAGGTGGTGTACACTGTAGTAGGATTTTATAGGCATCTTGGGCAGGTCCTTCAGAGTAATTGGGATGTGGAATGTGGAAGTCATTTTTATGGGAAAGTTGGGACATGGCCTCCTGTAGGCAGCCTGAGGCAAAAGAGTAAGTATATCAAGAAAAAAAATTACATTGAACCTGGTGATAAGGTTCATGAGGATGTTAATTAAAAGAAATCTCATATTTCAAGGCTGTATTGGTGATATACTTTCAAGCAATGGCATATGATTATATACAGCAAAAACATAAGGTTTTACCCCAGGATGTCTGTATTCTTTTGAAAAGTGTACGTTTGGTTTATAATCTGTCTGTGGAATTCTTCTCTTGCTCACCTACCTTCTTACTTTTGCTTCTCCTCAAATACTCTAACTCGGCCACAAAAGGAGACCTAATGCCTGTCTTACAGTTTGGTTGAGGATGATAAAATCTGGTTAACCATGCTATTTGAGCCTACTCTAAAGCTTTTCATTCGAATGTTATTCAAAATGATTATTCTCTTGTCAGGATCAGAAATAAGAATGGTTCATTTTTATATCCACAATAACTAACAATTTTGTGCTTGAAATTGATCCCTTGGATTGAATACTTGATCTATCTCCTAAGAAAGAAAATAACCATACACATGCCTTTACCTTTACTCCATACTGAGGTTCCATTCTTCTTCAGAAAGTTTACATTGAAAAATCTCTCAAACCTCCTGAATTTGGCTTGCAGAACTTCAGCTTCTCCAGTGTTAGTCCAGCGATAAAAACGGTTTAGAACTCGGCTTGGTCCAGAAGCCCATTTAGAAGAGGCTGCTTTTACCACCTAAACAGGCACACAATTATGTCTATAAATAAATGCTAAAATGTTAATGAAAGGGGCTTGATGGGATCTTTTAACATCAGGTGCTGAGCCATAAAATAGATTTAATACCTTTACCATCTCATTTGTGTTCTTAATTTGTCTCTTATGAAGTAAAATGTACTGGAAATTTTTTTCCTGCATCCAGCTTTGGCATGATTTCTGTTTAAAAATTTCCCTATACAATTATGCCATTTCCCTGTCCTGGTCTATGGCGAATCACTTAAAATTTGGATGTTCACTAAACATAGTTCCTCTTCATAGGTACTCAGCTGAACCACATTTTACATCTCCCTTGCCTGAAGGTGATGTCACATGAATAGTCTTCACCTTTGGCATATGAGTGGAGGCGATGTGTCACTGCTGAATAAAGGCACCTAAGATCAGAGGATCCTGCACACCTCTTCCTTCACCTGTTGGCTAACTAGATGTGGAGGACCCAGCAGAGAGCTCTGAGGTCTGAAGAGACTGAGGAACCACTAGAAAGAAAAGGCCTGGGCTCCTGAATAACAGTGTGGAGTAGAGACCTACTCCTCCAACTCTAGCTGGTCCATAGTATACTGAGACATAAGCGAGAAATGAATCTTTGTTGTATTAAATCACTTAAATTTGGGGGCTATTGTTATAGCATTACTTCACCAACTAATTTATTGCCCTACTGAGAGAGCTGTTGAATATTGCCTACTTGAATTCATTATCCTATTGAGAGGGCAGCTGAATATTTGGAAGAAAAAAAAATTACAGGCATCCACTAATCAAGGAACTCCACAGCTCTAATAGTCTGAGCCATGCCGCTTAGCCTTTGAATTCATCCTTTGTCTTCCCATCTTATGTTCAAGTAGCTGGGAAACAAAGACCTTGTCTTACCTTCTACTCTATAGTGCCTACTGCAACTGGCACCATCTTGAGTAGTTTAATCCCAGTGGTTAATGAATACAATTTCTGGAGAACCTGCTTAAATATGGTTAGAAAGGAGCTGAGATGGAGAAATGAAAGTAACATTCACGAAGACTCTCTTGAAGGCCTGGAGCCTTAAAAGCTGAAATTCAGATATCCCTGAATCTGATCATCATCTAAGTAAGATCATCTGAAGCCTTCCATTCCACAAAGGAAGAAGTTCAAAGCCTTCTCCACAAATATCCAGGGAAGCTAGCTCTCCCATGTTCATCCACAGCTCTGAATTCCTGCCCCTGTTTCATTCAGCCAGTTTATGGATCACCTTTCTATCTCCTACATCCTGCATGTGGTCCACCTCACATGAACTCAAGCACGAAGTTCAGCCTTTCCTTCACGTTTTATAAAAAAAAAAAAAAAAAAAGTCACACTCTTAAAAGGTATTGGTGTGTATGGTAGACTTGGTCAAATATTTAGCCAGTGGTAAGATGGTTTTATCCTAGTGATTCATTACCTAAACATTATCATTTTAGTTCTTCAAGGCCCTTTGGCCTTGACCATCAAGAACTTTTCAGTAGTCCTTCTTATAAGCCCAGACTTGACCTAAAAGTCAGAAAATGCTTCTCTGGAATAAGGCCATGTGAACTGAGCTTCTAAAGGTGAGTAAGAGTTAACCTGCTAAGGAAGGATGGTGGGAACATTCTAGACAGAAGGAACAGCTTGCAAAGGTCCATTGTAAAAGGAATCATGGCAAGGAAGGATGGATGAAACCAGTATGGCTGAGCTGAGGGCATAGGAAATCCATGCTGCGAGAGGATTTACTGAAGTAAAGCAGTTCTTACCCCAGAGCAATGGGGAGCCAATGAAGGGTTTCATTTCAGTCAAGACTCAATCACTTTTTCTTGCACATCAGTTACTTGCCAAACACAATTCTTCACCTAGGAACATATCACTAGACCCATTTCCTAGGAAAGGAAACTGAGTCTTTTGAGATTTCAGTGATATGCCCAAGGCACATGGCTGGCAAATGGCAGAACCAGAATGTAAAGCCAGACTAGCCCAACTTTAAAGCCCATAACTTCTCATCCAGTGAAGAAGGGAAAATGGACAGAACAAGGTAAGAACAAAAGAAAAATAATCCCAAGCACCTCCGGATACCTGCAAGAACCTCTGTGCTCCATCCTTCTCCAATCACCTGCCCCAAAGAAGTTGGCCTACTCCCCAGCTTTCTGGCCTCTCAGTGCTGCTCTTCCAAGTCACCTGGGGGCTTGCGCCAAAGAGCAGATGCCAACAGAGATTTCCAGTCATCAATGGGAAACTGCTAATTAGAAGATCAAATAATCTGAACAGGTCATCTAGCCTCAAGAATTAGAGGCTAGACATAAGAAAAAGAGACCTCAAATCTATATTTCTTTTTTTCTTTTTTTTTTTTTTTTTGGAAAAGCTGGAGACAGTGGAAAGAGCACTGGATTTTGAGTAGAAAAGATCTGGTTTTAAGTCTTAGCTCTGCCATTTGAAAACTTGAGCTTTGGTTTACATAATTAAAGAAGCCCTTAGAGGGTTGCTGGGAGCATTAAAATAGGTGGCACATGTGAAAGTGCTGTAAATAACGTTTCAGACATGAGACCATTCTTGTGGGTAGATGACTAACTTCTGCAGTATTACAAGACACATCTATCATTCTATTTGCTTTAGCGACATGCTTATTCCTTGGTTTATTTCCCTTGCTGGCTCCTCCTCCAGCAAGCTGAGCACAATCTTAGTCTCCTTTCATCCCTCTACTCTCAGTGGGTGATCAGATCTGGACCCATGACTTAAGTACTGAAGATCTCAAAACCTCTCCCTGGAGATCCAGGGCCATCCCCCAATTAGATGTCTCCCATGATATCCTACAGGTATCTCAAGCCAGTTCAGAATGGAACTCGCTGTCTTTCCTCCACCCTCTCCACACTGCGCACACCATCTTGGTGAATGGCACCATAAAACAGTCTCCCTCTCTCTATGTCTCTCCCTTCCAATCCTCTCTGTTAACTTTGAGTCACAATAATATGTCATAATAGCATTTTAATATAATAAATGAATATAATAACATTACTGAGGATTTACTAGCTATTGGGCATTGTGCTAAGGGTTTATATGCATCTTCTGATTTAAGTATTAAAACAACTGTTCGAGGTTACAATGCAATAGCAGCCTGATTTTATGGAGAGGAAACATGAGGTTTAAAGTGATGTTAAACTGCCTGCTCACAGGGCCTGGGGCGGTGTTACTTCAGGGCTAAGCTGTTCATCACTATGCTGTTCATCACTGAGCCGCAGAGTCTCATGCTTCCTGTTTACCCATCTCTCATCCAACTAGTCACCGAAAGCACTTAACTTGTACCTTAAAAATAAATATTTCACAATTCCAGCTAGCCCCTTTTTTCTATTCCTACTGCCAATGGCTTGGTCTTGACCTTCAGTATCTCTTACTAAGATTTATTTATTTTTACTTAACAATTATCTGTAATTCATTTACTATGTATCAGGCATTATCTTGAACACTTTAAAAATATTAGCCAGCATTCCCATGAGATGGATTTTTTTTATCCATCTTGTAGATTGCAAAACCGAAGCACGGAACAAATAAGTAACCTGCTCATGACCACATAGCGAATAAATGATGGGGTTGGGATTTGAAATCAAACAGTCTGTTTGCAGGCTGTGGTTCTAACCACTACAGCACAGTGTCCCTCCAGTACAATCACAGTAGTGTCCTGGCCACCAGAGCTCTACTTAGCCTTAAGAAATTCTCCGGAATGTACTTCACAAATGTGTAACTCTGATCTCTCCATCACTTACAAGCCCCATTGACTTCCTCTGTTTAGAGTCCCTACTGTCTTTTGTGGCCAGATGTACATACCATCCAGGGCGCCTTTCCCACTGGGCACTACACCAGTCGCTGGAAAACCATTGCCCTTTACCATCCCCATGTGCTTGCATATATTGTTCTTTCTATATGAAATGCCCACCCCCCTGAAATAAGTCCACTCCTCTTCAGGATTCAAATGTCACCTTCTCTTCCTTTCCTTCCTTTCTAGTAGTTGATCTCATTACATTCTAAGAACTTGCAACCCTCTCCTCTGCATATCCTCCTCTCCTGCCTCCCCCTCACCGCATATGGGGCAGCTGACCCTTCCAAGGCTCACACCTATCTTGTGCACCATTTCAGTCCATTCAGTGATTGTCCTGGGTTTGCAATCCACTTTTGCAGAATGGCGCCGTAAGGCTTATACGATTTGTCCAAGGGTGATGTTGGAAATTAGGACTGTGAAATTCCAATTTGAGCAGAGGCTAAGTAGTTTAAGAAAAGTAATGAAGAGAATGAAAACTTGCATTTCTTTCCATGGATACAATCAGAGTAATCTACAGATATACACATTTGAGCAAAAAAATAGAGCCATCATTTGGGGAGTTTTCTTTTTGTTTACCATTTCACCATATAACCGCTGCCTGGTAGCTGGGGCACACACATGACTCCCATCTTCTTGGGGCTTATATTTCTCAGGACAGTGGGGTATCTGTGTAGAATTCATGCTCAAAACTATCCCACAAATATTAACTGATATCTTTTGATGGGTGGTTACCTCCTCATGTTTGTTTTTTCCTTTTTTGTTGTTCTTTGTTTTTTACTTTTTGTTTTATCTCTAGTTTTCTAACAACAATAACAGTACATATTTACTGAGCATTCACTATGAACCTGGAATTGTTCTAATGTTTCTAAAATCAGCTTGTGGACTTCCCTCTTGTGAGCACCTGAATGAAACAAAATTACTGGATCTGACGTTTGGACAGACAATAAGCAACTTCGAACACAGATGCTTATAAACTGGCACTCTTTCTACGTCAGCCAGAATTCCAAATGTGCGGTTGCAGCGTCAAGAGAATAAGCGGCCCGGCTTTGGGAAGCCACCACCGGGTCACACCGCACATTCCCACTGACAGTGCAAGGCAGCCACTCGCCTGCCTGTTGCCACCAACTGATGTTCACAAACTTCTTTTGTTTTTGCTAATTTGATGAGTAAAAAATGTACTGAACTGTTTCATTTGCATATCTCTAGCTCTAGAGAATGAAAATTTTTTCATGTATGTTTGTTTTTGGTTTTTACTTTGTGGGTCTATTTATAAATTTGTCCCACTTACTACTGGTTTTATTTTTATTTTTTAATATTTTATTTATTATTTTTAGAGAGAGGGGAAGGGAAGGAGAAAGAGTGGGAGAGAAACATCAATGTGTGGTTGCCTCTCATGTGTCCCCTATGGGGGACCTGACCTGCAACCCAGGCATGTGCCCTGACTGGGAATCAAACCAGTGACCCTTTGCTTCACAGACCCATGCTCAATCCACTGAGCTACACCAGCCAGGGCCGGGTTTTATTTTTCTTACCAATTTAATGTTCTCTTTACTTAGAGCTTATTATCTCCCCCTTCCTGAGCTGGGGGAGGGACAATGTTGGAAACAATTAAATGTAAAAGTCCACCAGCAGGGCAATGGGCAAATAACTCATGGCCCTGCCAGGCTGCAGGACACTGGACTTAAGAAAAATGACCTAGATCTGTTTTTATTGACCTTCTGGGACCCACTGTCACTGAAAAATGCAGTTGTAGGTAATTTATTTAGTATGATTCTATTTTCTTTTACATAAATTAGATAAACCCTACTATGTGCACTTATGTATGTGTATATAGATATATGTACTGTACATATGTATATGCGTATGTATCCACTTTATTTATTACATGCTCATTATTTATTTACACACTTATTAGAATATATATACATATTTTGTGGCTACGTTTGTAAGAACACAGGGAACGTTGTGAAAGGGTACACGCCAATCTCATGTCTTCGGGACGGTAGGACTAGAAGGAAGAAGGAGTCGACACTTTCTCCCTCTAAGCCTTCAAATACATGATGACTTGCTTCAATGAGCATGCATTGAGACATTTTTCAAAAATCTAATAAGAACAATAAATTAAAAAAGGAATGCTAACAATCTCTACCCAAACCCCCTAATATAAAGGTATACAGTCCCAGATATATTTTTAAGTGCCAGAAACTAGAAAATTTAGGGCATTTTACCTCACTTTCAAAAATAGTTCATTTTGCTTATAGTACAGCTTAGAGGACCCTGTGGTTTTCTCCTTCTATTGATGGCATGTATGCAAACCAATTTCCTCTCTCCCATCCAACTCTAAGGATATACTTACAAACCTGAAAATCTCAGCATATGAGTAAGCCCAGAGATGATGCAGAAAGAAGTCTTCAGCAGGTGGGTCCTGCCACGGCCACACTGGCCTCGCCCCCAGCGGCTCCCTCAGAGGGTGTAGGTTGCTCCCCAGAGCCACAGGCAGTTTCCCAGGCGAATCCATATCTCAATGGCCCAACTACCCTCTGATTATAGAAGTTCTGCCTTGAGAGTCTTTCAATCCTTTTAAGTCTTTCCTGCCCTTCTTAAAAAAAGAAAATTCCCCTAAGAGAAGCTATATACCAAGACTGGTACGCAATTTGCACCTCACTGAGAATGAGTTTATCTGTTTCTTCTCCAGAATAGGATTTAATAAGAGGGGAAGGCCTGGGAGGTGCTTACAACAGGGGAAGGATAGCACTGGAGGAAGAAATTCAAAGCCCCGGACGTGAACAAAAAAACTTCCCCTAAATCACTCTTTTGCCTGAGGTTAAACAACTCTCTCTGAGACTAGCCTATTACAGTGGGAGTGGAAAAGTAAGATATGGAAGAAAAGAAGATTCACATGATTCAAACATACTGATAGGTAATTGCTTTGGGTCCTCAGTGGATAATTCTCTAAATCGCCAAGACCATCCTCCCTTTTAATGTTGTTTTTTAAAATCCATCATCATTTAACACCATCTTATGTGCTCCATGGAAAGCGATAAGGTATATAAAAATAAATAAATATAACCCAGGCTCAGCCGAGTTACTTAATGGATCTCACTGACAATTCTTTTCAACAGTAACATGAACATCATAATCCTTACCTCTCAGAACTCTGAGGAGGACTAAATGAGATAATGCGTGCCTGGCATGGTGCCTGGCCCTCGTGGAAGTTAGTGCCATTCCCATTGACCAGGGGAAATCCAGGCCATCCAAGGAAAAGTCAAGGCTCAACACAACTACCCTTTTTTCTCAATTAAAGCCAAAGTATTTTTGGATGGACAATGCATGCTAATTTGTGTAATCTCTTGCCTATTCTGTTTTTGTTTTTGTTTTTGTTTTGATAAATAGATGACTTCAGCCATCAGCATGGTCACTCCAATCCTTCCCATGAGTGCCAGGAGCGTGTATCAAAGAAAGAATGACAAAAGGAGAAAAAGGAGAGGAGAAGAGAAGAGGGAAGAAGAAGGGAGGGGAGGGGAGGAAGAATAAAACTGGTTTGTTGAACAAGCTACTACACAAGCTTATTCTTCTCCTAATAACTTGGCTGACATCTATGTAACACATCAAACAGAGGGGCAAGGACCCTGGAACATGCCAGGCATATTGAGGAGCTCCAGTACATTATTAACACAGGTCCTCTCTCCTTTCTTCTTGTTGCCTTTGGCCCACAAGCATTTGGCTGGCATTAAACCAAGAAAATCCTACTTGTTTTCTGTTTATATGATCCCTTCACTTTTTAAAAAATTAATTTCATTTTGCTAGAGAGAGAGGAAGGGAGAAAGAGAGGAAGAGAAACATTGACATAAGAGAGAAACATTCATCTGTTGGACCTCCCACCCTCCCAAATGGGGACCTGGCCTGCGATCCAGGCTTGTGCCCTGACCACTGAGAATTGAACCAGTGACCTTTTGGTTTTTGGTACAACACCCAACCCACTGAGCCATACCAGTCAGGACAGTCCCTTTGCTCTTCCACATGGAGTCTCGGAAGACCTTTATGTTGTGTAGATGTTATTCCACACCCAGCTGGGGCCGTATTTCAAGATCCTCCATCCAGACATGAGTCAGACTGAGAATGAGTAACTCAGCCTGCTGGGGCAAAAAAATTACTACAAACAGAGGAGAAAGTGCCACCACATTCTAAATAAATCAGACAAAAGTTAACTTCTAATTTTAAATTATCTTTTTTTAATCAAGTGAGATTGTGGCGAAGAGGGCAAAAAATCTTAAGTTTAAACTAATTGTTTCTGGGTTTTTTGTTTGTTTGTTTGTTTTTTTGCCTCTCACATTATCTCAATGTCATTTTCTCTTGTTCTTTCTCTGTTACTTGCTCGCATTCTTGCACTTTCCTGCATCGGAAGTCTTTCTCATTTCCAACAACATGAACGCATTCTGAAATGCACACACACACATATCTCCCTTACTTCCCCTTCAGATGTCACTGCACTTCTCTGCTTCCCTTTGCAACAGAAGTTCTGGAAGAGTTACCTGCTTATCCTGTCTCCTCTTCCCTATTTCCAGCTAATAGTTTGTGGACTAGTATTTCATCCATCATCTCCCAAAACCTCCTTTGTCAACATCACAAATGATCTACTTGTAAGCCAATCCAAAGAGCACTCTGTGTCTCAATAGCTTTCGTATAGTTAATCGCTCTCCCTTCTGTCCTTCATCCCAGGTGCCACCCTCATCTTCTTTTCTGCTCACTTCACAGCCACACCTTCTGGTATCTTAAGCTGGCTCCTCCTCTGACAGACCTTCCCTTCCTTCCTTCCTTTTTCTTTCCTTTCTTTCATTTGTACCTTCTATCTTTGATACATGTTCTTGGCACTCAAGGAAAGAGTTAAAGTGACAGTGCTTATGGCTGAAGCAATCTATTCATCCCCAGAATAAGGTTAGAGTTCTCTGGGCTCTTTGCTCCTTTATCTACAACCTCTTTAGAGAGTTCCATTCATTCCACGCTTTAAAAACATATTTATATTAATGGCTTTCAACTTGTAGATCTGTCTTCAAAATCCCAGGCTCGTATGTACCACTACCTTTTTATTAGTTGCATTTTATAACTATTTAAAAGGTACCGTGGCTAAATGGTGCTTTTGATTCTCTGTGACCCCCAATCCACTAGTCCCTCACCCCCAACCAAACCCCTTCAACCCACGGTTTTCAATTTGGGTAAATGACACCAATAGAAATGTGATAATCATTCTTGACCCTGTTCTTAAAATACACACACACACGTTATTTTAATCCATCAGCACATCTTGAAAGACTTTCCTCCCGAATACAGCTATAATTCCCACCATTCTCCAACTTCACTGTCACCAGCTTGAACCTGGTACCATCTCCTCTCACCTAGACCATGGATTATTAAAATAATTTGAAGACTGGTTTCCTTTTTTCCATTTTTGCTCACCTCCAATGCAGTCTTTAAAAGAGGCCAGAAAAATTTTTCAAAATACATGTCATGTTGCCCTTCGGGAAAAAAAAAAGCAAACTATTATCATAGCTTCAAGATCTAAGACCTGGCCCCTGCATGACCCTCCCGTGGTGTTTGAGGCCACTCTCCTTCTCTCTCCCCAGTACTCATTCACACCATCCTCCTAACAATTCCTAGAAAACACTAACCTCTTTCATCTCACAGCCTTTTCACCTGCTGTTGCCTGAAGTGCCTTTGCCAGGGCCCCTTGCCCTCCCTGAACCTTCCTATGGCTGGCTCCCTCGCTGCTCTTAGATCTGAGTTTAGGGGACACTTTCTTAGAAAAACTACCTAAATGAGGCCCCACCCCTCTACCATTGCTTAACACCCACTTTATTACTTTTTCAGCACTTTTTACTGCAAGTATTATGGTATTGTGATAGGTAGCCTCTAAAATAGCCCCCAGTGATCCACACCTCCTGCCATTCCCATCCTCTACAGTTCCTTCCCACACTGCACTGGGGCCGATCTGGATTCCAGTTGAATGTAGAAGTGATGATATGTTAATCCTGAGACTAGGTTACCAAAGAGACTGCAGCATCCATCTTGCTTTCCTTTTTCTCTTCCTTCTTGGTTAGCTCACACTGGAGGAAAGTATATGTCATGGTGTGAACAGTCCTGTGGAGAGTCCCATGTGCAGAAGTGCCGAAGCCTCCTGCCAACAGCTACGCCAGTGAGCATGGAACCTGATCTTCCAGCCCACTTGAACTTGAGATAACTGCAGCCTGGGCAGATACCTTGACTGCAATCACATGAGAAACTCTAAGCCAGAATTACCAGCTAAGCATCTTCTGGATCTCTGGCCCTCAGAGGCTGTGTTAGGTAATAAATATTTGTTGGTCTGAGGCAATTTGTTACTTAAAGGAGATATTGAGTGTTACCTCTTTGTTGTTGGTCTTCTCCACTAGAAGGTCTAACTCTCTAAGACTGTCTTACTATTTTTGCATCAATAAAACACTCATTTGTCACTTCATAGTTTCAAAGTACCTGCATTTTCTCGGTTAACAGTAAACTAGATAGTTTCACCATTTCATGGTGAGAAATCTGAGGCCTGAAGATCCCAGGCAATTATTCAAGACCATCCTTCCACTATATTATAAGGCTGCTGCTCCAAGCCAGGCCTTCAGCTCCAGCCTTGTTCTTTCCTCTACACACATTGATCTCTTATCAGTTACCCCTGGAGCATGAGCTTCATCATTCTGACATTCACATTTATGCACAAAGAACCCAGCATATTGGCATCTAGGCAGTGACCTCCTGCCCATCTGACCTGTAGCTTGATTCATCACATGAGAAGAATGTTTGGACATTCAACATAATGGGAAGTATAAACTAAAATCTTAACTTACTATAGGAAGTTACAAATAAAATGGTATAGATTATAGAATCACAGAAATGAATATCACATGGAAGGTTATCAGCAGGGAGGGGGAGAGGGAAAAATGGGGGAAAAGGTACAGGAAATAAGAAGCATAATTGGTAGGTACAAAATAGACAGGGGGAGGTTAAGAAAAGAATGGAAAATGGAGAAGCCAAAGAATTTATATGTACAACCTACGGACATGAACTAAGGTGGGGGAATGATGGTGGAAGAGCACAGGGTGAAAGGGAATAAAGGGGGAAAATGGGACGATTGTAATAGCATAATCAATTAAGCATATTTTTTAAAAAAGAAAAACCAGAGGTATGAAAACATGAAACAAACTGACAGATCTCAGAGGGGAGGGAGTGTCAAGGCCTGAAAGAAATTAGCCAAAGAACATGTATGCATACATGCATTGCCCATGGACACAGAAAACAGTGTGAAGGCCAGGGGACAGGCTGGATGGAGGTGGCTGGATGGAGGAAAGTGGGGGACACCTGTAATAGTGTCAATAATAAAAAGAGAAACATGGTATTTATATACAATGTAATACTACTCAGCTATAAAAAATAAAATCTTGCCATTTGCAGCAACATTGGTAGACCTAGAGAATATTATACTAAATGAAATAAGACAGATAAAGAAAAATACTGTATCATTTCACTTATTTGTGGAATCTAAAACACTCAGCAAATGAACAAATAGAACAAAAGAAACAACTTATAGGGAGCGCAAACTGATAGTTGCCCGAGGGGTCTGGGTGATGGTGGGAGAGGCAACAAGTGAAGGGCAGTCAGAGGTACAAACGTGCGAGTGAAGCACAGGTCTGTGCCGGGAGCGTGGGGAGCACAGTCAGTAGCACCGCAGTAACTTTGGACGATGATGGATGGTTACTAGACTTCTCCCGTCAAAGCACTACATCGTGGACCTGAAACTGATATAATATTGTGTGTCGACTAGACTTTAATAAAAAGAGCTTTATATTCAAGAATAATTTTTAAAAATTTACTATCACATTTTTCTGATGATTTCCATTATTTTTCATGTACCTGTAAGGAAAACTTGGTTCTGAGATAAAATTATTTTAATCAAGTTAGATTCCCAGATATGCTTCAAAAGCATTCTTGAACATCTGGCCCCTGATTTATCATTTGTAAAATGAGGATAATAAGATTTTTACCTTATAAGGTTGTTATTGAGAGAAATAAGTGGTTAGAAGTGTACCTGGCATATAATAATTACTATGTAACTACTGACTTCGTATTATTCTAGTTGTTACTATTATATTTTTATTATTATCAACATCCACATCATTGCTTCCCTATTACATATATATATATATTTGCTAAATATACATATTTATTGATGTGGATATTGATAATAATAATATAATAGTAACAACTAGAATAATACAGTCAGTCAGTATGTATGTATGTATGTATTTTATATACATAATATATTATAGTATCTATGTATTTTCTGCATGAGGGATACACTCAAGACATATAAACATATGTACCCCCTCCCAATTGTTTTCTCTTGCAAGGCTATTTAAAGCAAATCACTCCTATACCTTCAATCACTCCCTCCCAAAACAAAAACATTATTTAAGAAGGATCTTGGAGAGAGTCCCGAATACTATTCCTACTTGCAGCACTGATTGTCTATGTCATTTTGATTAAGAAATGTCTCTAATCTTCTGCTGCCAGATTTCATGATCCCCAGTAGTGAGAGATGCTGGGTATAAGACTTGTTTTTATTCTTATTCTGTGCCCCAAGGGTAAAAAGGAGTAAAGGAGATGGGGATTCTTTGTCCAGATGTCTCCAATCAGGATTAGCTTCCCTGAGTCACTTCCAAAATAAAACCTTAATTGCCTTGTCTCACACACCTGCGATAAGAGGAAATATTTATAGAACAATAGAAATTTTACAGCGAAGTCCTTGATGTGTTCATTTACATGACAGATTTTTCCTCACCACCAGTAACAGAGAAAGTAATGCTTTCAATTGTTTCAGATCAGTGACACCAGATAGACAGATAGATAGACAGACATTAACGAAGCATTATGACATGTAATAGAGCAAATCTATTTTCACCCAAAGTAGAAATTTAGGAAATTTCCTTTGTCCATTGAAAGGAAGTTTTCTGAGAAGTTTTGTGCATATTGGTTGACATATGTTGCAAAGTCTGTGCATTTCCAACAGGCATCATTTAAAATAAACCATGATTAAGACAGTTCCAAACTAGAAGCAGAAAGCCTTCACTTAGCATCCTGACAGAGCAGGATTTCACCACAAGTCGTCGAGCTCCAGGGGCTGCACTGTATGTGCTTCACTCTGTGCCATTCCGGTCGATTCTATGACCTCTTTGCCAACAACAGAACTCTCTAGCTCTAGCTCCGGCCTCTTTGGTGAGCCCCAGGTCCACATTCCTAACTGCCTACTAGGTGTTTGTACTCAAATATCTGACAAAATGCCTCAAATTTAAATGCTAATCAATCATTCTTGCCTCAAATGTTTCGATGACCCATTAGATAGCCCACGATTATGGTCCTTCTCATACTATAATTTAATCATCTACTCATGTTTCCAGAATGTTATGTTCCAGAATGTGAGTTCACAGAATGCAGAGACCTTTGGAAAAATCTATATGTTCTTAGTTTTAGCACATGAGAAGCATTTGATAAATGTGTACTGAACAAATACCTGACTTAGTAACTACATGTATGACTCAGGTTAATAAGAATGTAGCACTCTGAGGCAGACACGGTGCGGACAGGCTGGCTGATTGGGTGGGGGAGGGGAAGAGGATAAGCCCGGACAAAAGTTCAGGGCAAACGACAGTCATCATTACAGGTCTCTAACCTATCTTTACCACATACCTGATACCTGAGGTTCAAATCATATGAAGCTCCAAATTGTCATCATTGCCTTCATCACTTTCATGTCAGTTCTCTTGGCAATGGGTTTTGCCAGAGTGTGGGAGAATTTCATGTTCAAAGCCTCAGAGAAACCTGATACTTCTTCCTTCTCAAATGGGTCAAATGTCAAGCAGTGAACAGAGGTGGCTCAGATTAGTCAAAACTGCACCAAAATATTTTGGCCCTTTGGAGTCTCGCTTGAATCAAAATTGCCCTCGCATGTTGAGACAACCAAAGATGTCATCTCCCAAAGCTGTAAAATTCAACTCTCCCAGAGCTCTAAGACATTTTTGCAGAGCTGCACGAGAAAGAGTTCGCCCTGATTAATTTTTTGAAGTACTGTTTCAATGTAACAGAATGTAGAAGGGCATGTAGGATCAGGAACATGGGGTTATACAAGATGCCACAAATAGGGTGGCCATATAATTCATTTTCCCAACTAGACACTCTAGAGATGGGACACCAGTAATCAGTACACAGAGACAACAGCATAAACTGGGACTGCACCAGGCATGCCAGGACTCGAGGTTATTCAAGCTACAGAGAAAGGATGGAGGGATTTAGGGGTGAGTCCACACCTCTGTCCTTGTGCCGCCCCACGCTAATAAAACAACACAGAAAGTTGTCAGTCATTTGTACCCTACTAACCCTGAGTTTGTGCTAAGTGCAGGCACTTCAGATGCCTTTCAAACCTAATATGATTACTTCATCTACCAAGAGTTTGTAATATATGGGGTGGAGGCATGATAGATCTTGGCCAGTCTATATAAATCCTCTCTATCCAATTATCCATTTGGTCTTTCAGCAAACCCTGGTTGAGCACCAAGTACAATTTGGGGAGAAATTGAGGCTCTGAGCAAGACAGTTACAAAAGTGAATAAAGCATATACCTCCCTTCAAAGAGTCTGTGTGCAAAATATGTGAGCTACATGAAACCAAGTAATTACAATGCAATTTATTCAAATGCCAAAAGCACATATTGCCCAAGGGGGCATACATGACTAGTTAAAATTCTTGATGCTGCTGGCATCTCTCATTACACTACAGCACCTCATTTTGTGATGTGAAACCCAGGTAAATGTCAATCTTCCTTTTCTCACTCTTCTTATTGAGGTCTATTTGTACCTTAGTTCACAACATGTACTTAAGACTTATAAAATTACATGCACTTAAATATCTTCCATAATTCAGGTTGTTAACTGAAAGAGAACTCTCCTCTTTCCTTCCTTTCTTCCAGCTTTAAATTACATGGTTCCGTGATTCTCCTCTGCCTTTTATTGCATGTGAGTGAAGGTTCGCTTTACAGTACTTATTTAGAAACTGTGGCCACCCCAGCCAAACTGAGATGCCAAACACACTGTGCAGGTCTGAGTGGAAAGACCGTTGAATGAACATCCTGAAATTCCTCTTCATTTCAGCACTGCTGAGATGGCTCAGCTGCAAGGCCACATTTTCATGAACTTCTCTTTCGAAAAATTAATAATTCTATTTGGTAGACCTGATCAATTTCCTTCTGAGAGTTGTGACATGTGCTTCTATTTTTCCTAATGATTTTAGAGGTCATTAACGCCTCTGGTTTTGTATTTACCCAGACATCTACAGACTGTAAGACATATCACATACAGAGGCTCACTCTGGCTTCATTTCCTCTGAAATTAAGAAAGCTTCCTAAATGGATATGTTTGAGAAATGTGGACAGTACAAATCATTCATTCATTTTTGTATCTGATGCCTTACATTATTTCCCCAATTTCACATGTGGTAAAGTAAAATTTGGTAAGGATCTCTGACACCATCAACACAACAATCCCCTTTCTGCTTTATTGAGAACTAATCCCCTACTGTCTTTTCTTATAACCCTAGCCCCTGTGGTTACTCTGGAAGTCCTATGGTCTTACCTGATCCAATTCCCTAACCACAACTGATGGGTCCACAGTGGGTATCTTATCAAGCTGAGCTGATCATAGCACTGTGCTTCCTGCCCACCACGAGCCTCAACAAAACCACTCCGTTTGTGGTAGGCCTGTCTTGGGCCAGTGGAAGTCCGTTCGGGCTCTTCAAAAAGTGCTGGGTGAGACAGTCATTACTCCTCTCTGGTAAAAGAGATGATAACATGCAAAACTAATCTATATTTATATTCAGTACACTTGAGAATTTCACACCCTTCCTACCAGGGAATTACCAATCTTTTTATTTTTTGCTATTCTTTTTGGAAAAAAAGAAAACTTGTAATTTTAATTTGTATTTCCTGAATATTAATTAAGTGAAATTTCATGTTACATGTGTATTGGCCATTAGATTTTCTTTTTCTATGAAATTTTCGTTCATATCCCTTATGCATTTTATGTTGCATAATATAAAATATTGCAATATATTTTATATTTTATATATTTTTATTGCAATATTCGTCTTTTTCTGATTGATTTATAGAAGTTCTTTAGAGTTCATGAATGTTAACTTTCTATCAGCTTTATATGTTAAATTTCTACAGTTACAAAATAAGACATTTCTCAAGTAGATCCAGCTACACATTGTTAAATTAACTAAACAAGGAGACCGTTAGACTGATGTGTTGCTAATGCTTTAATGACCTCTGAAAGCAAACCAATACCTAACCCTGTAAAGGCCTCAGGGTTGTGAAATCAAAACCCTGAGGACAACCAATCACAGCCAACAAGGCTTTAAGCTATAGCCAATCAATAATTTCTAATCCCTGGCTGGTGTAGCTCAGTGGATTGAGTGCAGGCCTGCGAACCAAAGTGTTGCCGGTTTGATTCCCAGTTAGGGTACATGCCTGGGTTGCAGGCTACTTCCCAGCAGGGGACACACTGAGAGGCAACCATACATTGATATTTCTCTCCCTCTCTCCTTACCTTCCCCTCTAAAGATAAATTAATAAAATCTTTAAAATAATAATAATTTCTTTACTTTCCTTCCACCTTTTTCCTATAAAATTCTTTCTCCAGCCTCTCCTGAAGGAGTACTCCTATCTACTTCATTTCTGGTGCTACCTGATTGAAACTGATTTTTGCTAATATAAACAGAGACATTGAAATTAAGAACAAACTGACAGTAAACGGGGGAGGTGGGAGGGGTAATGGCAGGGGGCTTGGGTAGGGGGAGAGTTTTCAGGAACAACTATAAAGTACCTGTGGGTAAAACTCAGGTGGGTGGAACAGGGAAGGGAGGTGGGGATGGCTGGAGGGGGGGAAGCGGCAGGGGGGAAAGGCAGACAACTGTACTCGCATAATAATTAAAAAATTGATTTTTGCTCAAATAAAGTCTTAAACTTTTTAATATGCCCTCATTTATGTTTTAACAATATTTAGAATAGACACAATTTAATGCCAGTAATAGACAAAGGTTAAAAACATTAAGATGAAAATATATATCAAGAAAGTAGTAACAAAGTAAGTTTGACAGAACAAAACTTATTCAAAATAGAATTTGAGAAAAAAAATAAAAGGCAAAATATTATTTTGGCTTTTAATAAAACCAAAAATCTACAAGATTTAAAAGATCAAGAATTGTGAGTCTTTATATGTTAATAGCCATGTACTTAACAATATAATTTTGAAATATGAAAAATAGAAATTATGGGAAATGTAAAAGGAGATCTTTAAGAACTTGGCTCTGAAATCAACATGCCCTTCAGAGGTTGTAAATAATAAACTACCATGCAGGTTCCAAGGAATATTCATAAAACTTTGTATACAACAAAGAAAAAATATAATCGACATTTATGACATATTTATTGGAAAAAATGTACTATCAAGCAATAAGCTGAAGTTCACTTAATTTTTTTAATAAGAAAACAAGCTAGGTGCTTATTCTGAGCACAGTAAAATAAAAATAAACATAACAACAAAATGTAAGTAAAATAATATCTATTCATGTGACTTAGAAATGTTTTAATATTTCTAAATAATTATTAGATTAAAATATCACAATGGAGACTAAAAATCTTTGAGATATGGCTAATCAATTTGACAAGACAAGAATTCTTATCTATTTTAATTTTTTAAATATATTTTATTAATTATGCCATTACAGTTGTTCTATTCCCCCCTTCATTCCCCTCCACCCTGCACACCCCCTCCCCCACCATTCCTCCCTTTAGTTTATGACCATGTTCTTTAGATTCATGTTCAAGTTCTTTAGATTCTATATTTCCCATACTATTCTTGCCCTCCCCTCCATCTATTTTCTACCTACCGTCTATGCTACTTATTTTCTGTACCTTCTCCCCCCTTCTCCTTCTCCCACTCCCCTGTTGCTAACCCTCCACGTGATCTTCATTTCTATGGTTCTGCTCTTGATCTAGCTGTTCTTTTGGCTTGCTTTTGTTTTAGGTTGTTAATAACTGTGTTTGCTGTCCTTTCATTGTTCATCTTTTTTATCTTCTTTTTTTAGATAAGTCCCTTTAACATTTCATATAATAAGAGCTTGGTGATGATGAACTCCTTGAATTTGATCTTATCTGAGAAGTACTTTATCTGTCCTTCCATTATAAATGAAAGCTCTGCTGTATAGATCAATCTTGGATGTAGGTCTTTGGATTTCATGACTTGGAATACTTCTTTCCAGCCCCTTCTTGCCTGTAAGGTCTCTTTTGAGAAATCCGCTGACAGTCTGATGGAAATGCCTTTGTAGGTGACTGTCCCCTTATCTCCTGCTGCTTCTAGGATTCTCTCCTTCATTTGAATCTTGGCTAATGTAATGATGATGTGCCTTGGTGTGTTCCTTCTTAAGCCCAACTTCTTTGGGATTCTCTGAGCTTCCTGGACTTCCTGGAAGTCTATTTCCTTTGCCAGATTGGGAAAATTCTCCTTTATTATTTGTTCAAATAAGTTTTTCACTCGTGGCTGTTCCTCTTCCCCTTCTGGTACCCCTATAATTCAGATGTTGGAGTGTTTAAAGATGTCCTGAAGGTTCCTAAGCCTCTCCTCATTTTTTGGAATTCTTGTTTCTTCATATTTTTCTGTTTGGTCATTTTTTCCTTCCTTCTGGTTCACTCCTTTGATTTGAGTCCCAGTTTCCTTTTCATTACTATTGGTTTCCTGTGCATTTCTTTTCATTTCAATTAGTTTAGCCTTCATATGTTCCTGCGAACATATGATCACAGGAACCAGTGATCAACCAGTTCTGTGAGCATCCTGATCACCAGTGTTTTGAACTGTGCCTCTGAAAATTTGGCTATTTCTTCATTGCTTAGATTCATCAGCTCAGGGGCTCTGAGTTGTTCTTGAGCCATGTTTTGATTTGTTCATGCCTGTTACGTACGAGGAGTGAAGCCTTAGTTGTTCGCCAGGGCGGGGCCACCCAGGTCACTGGTTTGTGATGCTGTATGTGGGGGCAGGGTCAGAGAGGGACAATGGTGGTTCCCTCTGCTGCTTCCTGCCACTGGGGCCTGTGAGGTCCGTCTCACTGCTCACTCCTTCACCAGTTTATCTGCGCATGAATGTGTGACCACGATCAGCCCTCAGTGGGTCCACCCGCTTCTCCAAACCTGGGATTCACCCACAGCTGCTGCCGCACCTGGGTCGTGTGCCTGGGTCAGTCTGGTGGACCTTTTCTGCCTACACCGCTCTGCTGCTGGCTCTGCCCCTCTTACTGGTTTGGCTGAAGGGTTTGTTGTTATCAGACTTCAGTGTAGTTCAATTTTCTGTGGTTTGGCTGAATTTTTTGTTGCTAAAACTTTGTTGTTTTTAAATTTGGTTGTGCGAGAAGGTACAGTGCTTCCACCTACGCCTCCATCTTGGAGGAAGTCCTTATCTATTTAATTTTAAATGAGCCTATTTAAATGTCTACAAATTACTTAGCGACATTGAAATTAAGAACAAATTGACAGTAACCAGAGGGGAGGTGGGAGGGTATAATGGGGGGAAAAATAGGAAGAGTTTTCAGGAAGATGTATAAAAAGACACATGGACAAAACCAAAGTGGGGTAGGATTGAGGGTGGGAGGTGGGGATGGCCTGCGTGGGGGAATGGTGGGAGGAAAATGGAGACAACTGTACTTGAATAATAAATAAATAAATAAATAAATGTAAATAAAAATAAAAATAAGAAAGACAAGAATTCAAAATAAAAATCTAAGAATTCAATACTAGAGTATAAACAAATTAAGCTGAAGAAAAAAAATGAATAAAAAAATAAAAATAATAAATGAAATAAAACCAAAGTTTTCTTTAAAAGGCCAATGTAAGAAAAAAGCTTTTGGAGGCAAAAGAAAAAAAAGGACTCAGATAAGCATCATTAGAAATAAAGAGGCAGCCATTATATTTATATACATTTTAAAATGCAAAGTAAATGAAAAAGCTTATCAAAATTAAATACTAATTTATATCAAAATTAAATCAAATCAGAAAATTTGAGTAAATCAATTTTCATAAAAGAAAAATTGAGTCAACAGACTTCATAGTAAGCCTAGGTAATTTTTATACACAAATTTTATAAAACATTTAATAAATATACTACTATATAAATGATTAAAGACCATAGGAAAAAGGTAGAAAGCTTCCTTTTAAGTCAGTTGATGAGACAGTATGACTCTGATATAAAAACTGAATAATCATAAAACAAAAAAAACTATCAACTATTTTTTCTTAAAAGCAAAAATTATATATAACACAGTACCAACTCAAAATCAACAGTATATAAAAAGTGCTCCAACAAGACCAGTGACACTTTATTCCAGGAACACAAGTATGGCTAAACATTCATTTAATATTTATAGAATTAAGGAGAAAAATCATACACACACACACACACACACACACACACACACACACACTTATATGATTTACTATTAAATTCACCCAGCACATTACTATTCACCAAGCACTCTTCTAAGCAATAAGGTTAAAGTAATATAATGAACAAAACAGAAGCAAATCCTTCACGGAATTTACATTCTAGTGTGAAGAAACAGACAACAAACAAATAAATACTACCTATGCATATATATATATATATATATATATATATGAAATAGTAAACATTTTGGAAAAAAAGAGGTATTATTGGCATTATTTGAAGACATTGTAATTGACTGCCTAGAAAATCAAAGATAATAAAGACTAAAACTAAGAAAGTCCAGCAAGGTAAATAAATATGAGATCAATATACAAAAATCAACAGCTTTCTTAAACCCAAGATGTAATTGATGAGACTATTTACAATAACAACAAAAATTATAAAATATATAAGAATAATCTAATAGAAAATAAACACAGGAGTAATACTATATACTAAAATTACAAAAGAATAGATAGAGGGAAAGCTTAATATCATTAAAAAATCAATTTTTTTCCAAATAGATCTTATCATCAAAATCCCCATCAAAAATCTAAGAGACTATTTTTTTCTGGAATTTTACCAGCCAATTCTAAACTTCATGTGGAAAAAAATATGCAACAGATGCCAATATTTTGAAAAAGAAGAAAAATGACAAGACTGCCTTACCAGCTAGGTAAAGAGTAATTAAAAACATGATATATTGGCTTAAGAATGGACAAATAGACCAATGAAACAATAAGAGTCCAGAAATAGACCTACATACCTAGGAATCTGACATATAATATAAGTGACTTTTCAAATCAATTGAGAAAAATAAGAATGATTCAATAAATACTCTGAGAATAATTGGATATTCACACAGAAGAAGCTTTCTACCCCACAGTACAGTGCATATGAAAACAAATTTTTAGATAAAGATCTATCTGTGTTGTTCAACACATAGTGTCCACATACATTTGGCTATTTAAATTTAAATTTCGATTAATTAAAATTAAAACTTCAATTCCTCACCTCCCCCAGCCACATTTCAAGTGTCTAACAGCCACATGTGGAGAATACCACCATATGGTATGGAGCAGATAAGAAGCATTTCTAGCCTTTAGAAATTCTGTTGGCACTGAAATATTTTTAATATAATATAGTTTTTAGAAAAAAGATTTTTATAATCTTGGCATGGGCAGGCTCTTCTAAAATTCAAACCCCAGAAGTTATCAGAAGACTGCTGACTTGAATATGCAAAAATAAAAACTTCCATTTCAAAAAAGCACCATCAAAAAAAAAAAAAAAACAAATGACAATATTTGCAACATGTGTAATAGAAGAGGAATGAACTGCTAAAAAGCAATGAGTAAAAGACCAACCACCCAATAGAGAAATAGACAAAAATAGGAACAGACAACATAAAAAAAATAGAGAGATGAAAAGATTTTCTACAACAGACTAATGTTTGCCAGAGGGGAGGGGGGTTGGGGTACCAGTGAAAATGGTCAAGGAATTAAGAAGTACCAAGTGGTAGTTACAAATAGTCACAGGGATGCAAAGCACAGCATAAGGAATATAGTCAGTAATACAGTCATAACTGCATGATGCTAGGTGGGTACTGGAAATATGGGGGGTAAACCTTGTCAGTTATAGTGTTGTCTAACCACTATGCTGTACACCTGAAACTAATACAAAATAATCTTGAACATAAACTGTAATTTAGAACTAAAATTTTAAACTAAAATTTAAAATAAAAATAAGACATAAAATTTAATTTAAAACTAAAATTAAAAATAAAAATAAATAAAACATAACATTAAAAATCATAACACCAAGTAAGTGGCAAGGTTCACCCATCAGATGAGGATTGTCAGTAGCAAATCAAAGAATCCGAGAAGTCCTTCGGTGCACAAACTAATTTCAGTTTGTTTCACCCGATGTGTCCCATATCTGTTCATCAAATCCCACCACCTCACGATTGCTCTAGGAAACATAGGAATAGTGTAAAAAAGATGGCCAAACAAAAGTTGAAGGCACCTCTATTTTAATGAAATAGAATTCGTTTTTAGAAGCTAACAATATTTAAATCTTTTAAAATCTTACTTCTCAGCAAATATCAGACTGTGTATTTCTGTACTCACGTTGCCTTTCCCTCCACCTGCCTGAGTTTCACGGAACGACTTCAGTCACACTCACGCTCCGTGCCTGCGGAGTCCTGTCTCCATCAATACTGGCAGCACGTTCCATGTTACAGATTAGCACCGAAATGCTTGCTAAATGACTGAGGCCCTTAAATAGGGTAAATAAAATACTTTTTCTCTAAAATTTTTGGTAAACCTTTTCCTTCCAAGATAATACCGATATAATCCCTAAGTCTTTATTAAATGATTATAAGTTCTGACTGTGGTTTAAATAAAAAGCTGTTTATCTAATAGCCAAGGTCTTGTTGGCAGAGAGTAATGGGTATCTTCCTTTGCTTGTCCCATCAGGGGAGAGAGCTACTGCTCACTTCACCAGGAGGACAAATGGAAGTCTTGGCAGGGAAGCGGAGGGAGGAGGGCCTGCGGTTTGAAAGAGCCTCAATAATATTCCATTTGTCTCTTTGGGAACATGCCTCCACCTCTAGCTGAGAATTACTGGTTTAGAGGATATACTTTAAGCCAAGAAAAAAATGTTATCTTCTATTTTCTATTAATGTACCTAGAAGTCTCTCAACAGCTTATTTAACCAGGCTATTTTACTTACATAGTATTCTGATATATTAAAGAATTCTAAAATAATAAAATAAAATAAAAGTAAAGTTGATAGTTTTGTGTTATTCACACATCTATTCCAGGATAGTAAAAAGCAATCACTGAAATTCAGCTTATTTGAAAAAATAATTTTACAAAATTTTATTTTTATCTATCAAAATTATGTTTTCTAGTTTCCAGAACAATATTTTCACATTCCTTTTAAACATTCTCCAGATATCACCTTTGCAAGGAAATTTAAAATGTGGCTTCATCTACCTTTCTTCAGAATTAAAGCTTAAATGCCTTAGTAACTGTAATTATGAAACTAGTTAAAAATGTGTACCCTCAGCAAAATAGAAATGTTTACTTGTAGATTGTGAAATTTATTTTGTAGAAATAAAAAAGAATATCTTGGTATGTTAATATTATAATTATTTAACATTTGTTCACTATACTTGAATATATTTGTAAATGAAAATTGCAACATGGTTATTTTTATTCCCCCCTCCCTTACAATCCTAATCACCAATCTTTTAAAAAATTATTACGTTATCTGCTAGAGGTCACTAAATTGCACACCTTAAAATGGTGTGTTTTGCATTATGTGAATTTTATGCCAGTTTTTAAAAATGATTACTTTATTATAAGTCAGATCTTGGAAAATAAGCTTAAGATGCTAGAACAAATCATCCCTCCCTAATAACTGGCTTTTGAACAACAGAAGATCCTTTGAAGTATGGAGCTATGCCACATAAGCCTCCCTCCCTGTGGTTCTGTAAATTACAGGCTATTTATTGTGCATTGAACTCTTCCCACAAACTCATATTTTGGATACACAGCACTGTAAAACAAGCATTCTTTACTGCTGATGGTAAAGCCACTGTCCTAATCTGTCGTTCAGTTTAAAATCTGATAATAATGGTTACTTTACCTCAAGAGAAATCCTACAGGCAAACATGTCATGAGTGGCCCAGTTTGACTGAGAACAGATCCAAGCCACTGGTCATAAAGGGTAAACACTCGAGACATTTAACCCAGTCCAACAGTACTAAATGGAAGGGGATGGTCATCTGGATTATGAATCACCTAATTGACATGTCAGAAAATAAGCATTTTATTGACAGAAGGTGATTGTAGGGGAGAGTCATTTTTCATGGAAACAGCCAGATACCTTTCCTCTTTCTCTTTGTATTCGTACTTTTTCGGTGAAGAGAGTTGAGAGAGTGAAGGGCAGCAGTGAGAAAAAAAGTAATTCTCCACTACAATTTATCACTTGATATGTAATAGTTTATTTCTTGTTTTGGCTTTTGTTTCAACAGATCTCCAGAAATCTGTAATTGTTCATGGTTTCTAAACAAACGTCAGCTTTTTATGAAAGATCTTTAACTTTCTCTGTAGATCCTATTGGTAGTTTTAAGAAGGAATTTACAAGAGAAGGTTGATATTACTCCCCTGACCACGTCTCTCTCAGCCGTTGGCAGAACAATGGCATTGTAAAAGCACACAGCTCACCACACACACACACACACACACACACACACACACACTTGTGTACAATAATGGGGAAGAATTAACTCCAAAATGGTCTAATCTGTAAAACACTTAAGGTTGGGAGCCTGTTACCCATCTTTACATCCCCTTCTTACCCTACCCTTCCCTATTCTGTGTTTAAAACAGCTACTTACACATAGTAGCTACTTGATAAATTCTTGTTGATTTCAATTTGTCAATTAAATGTTTGTTGATTTCATTTCAATTTGCTGAGGCTGTGATTCCAGAAAAGTTAGCAGATACCCTCATGACAGGATTAATAAATTTTAAGTGGAAAAGCAGAGTCATTTTTTTATTTAATTATTTTTCAAGTACAGTTTCCTGTCTATTTCTCCCATCCCAGAGCAGTCATTTTTAAATTAAACTGAATCATTGCACTGATTTTTTGGTTAAAACCTCATTTTATTTTAATTCTAGTATATGTAATAGGCAATTGGTAAGCATTTCCAGACAGCTTAAACGAATTCTTTCGTGTGATGAGGTTTCCAAACTCCCTGATTTCCAGAGAGCTGTCTCACTCTCTACTGTGTGTGGATATGTGGCCCGCCTTGAAAACCCTGTCCTGGGAGGAAGGTAGCTTTAGCCTAATTTACTTTTTTATAAGTGAGATTTTGGCTAAATAAATTTTTAGTATACTTTTGGCATCTCCACTCTGGGGAAGGTTTCTCAATCTTGGCACCATGTGCATTTTACATTCTTCGTCAAGGGACTGCTGCAACTTTGCTGCAACGTTCTTTGTAGGAGGGACGGTCCTGTGCCTTGCAGGCTGATTAACAGTACCGCTGGTCTAACCACTCGATGCCTGTAGCATCCCACCCCTTGATAGTTCTAATGAAGAAACATGTCTCAAACATTGCCAAATGCCTCCTGGAAAAAATGCCCCCAAATGGAGTTGTTACTTCAGTGTTTCTCCCTGATTAGCTGGAGATTAGTGGCCTCTGGAGAAAACGGTTCACTCCTTTAAAACTCACCAAGTGTGCCCCAAATACCTCGTTTCTGGGGGTAACACAAAGAGAATATAAACTCAGAGAGTATGATCTAAATAACATGTTTTATAAACTGCAGCTGACCAAAGCACAGGAGAAAGAATTTTGAGATTTCTTCCTACTTCCTGCTTGTTTTCTGTTGATGAATGCTACCTTTAACCTTTACCAGGAAACATCTTCCTGGCACTTGGAGTACTTGAAGACCAGACCAAGAGTTGTTCTCCAGCCTACACTCTCAGGATCTCAATTCCTGTTACTCATCTGAGGATATTCTTCTTCTTTTAGGTCAGCAATTTTCAACTTCTTCACCGCACAGCATGCATTAACTAATTACTGAATTCAGCAGCACACCAAAAAATGTTATATTTTTTGCTGATCTGACAAAAAATAGGTATAATTTTGATTCATGCACACTAGACAGCTATTGTTCTGTTGGTCGCTATCATTTTTTTATTTGACAGTCTAAGGGAAAAGAAGGCAGTGCCCCTGACTAAGTGATCAGGTACTGCATGTTTTAAAAATTCTTGCAACACACTGGTTGAAAATCACTGCTCTATGTAACTAAAACAGAAATGATCTCATCAGGATAAACATAGCTGAATATAAGAAAATAACCATGGCACTTCTTTATTAAGATGAACACTGCAGTTTCAAGGGGGTTATTTCCCTATACGGGGTCATACATTACAGTTCTATTTTAATCTAATTATCCTAACAGTCACACATGCACTCATCATTTTTCTGAACCCATCCACTGCTTCCTTATGATCGCTAAGAATTGTTATAAAAGACATGGTTAGAAGGAAATGGGAGGAATTAGTTTTGGGATGCCCAGTTGGCCATTGCCTCCTCAATACATCTGCCTTGTCATGCAGTGATGGACCTGTTCAATGACAGGAGACTGACATTTCTGTTGTAAAGCCTTTCACTTGTTTTTCATCACTGCGACACACAATTTCCTGCATTCTTTGCCTCCGGGGTGTTTTCTGCAAGAGAGAACATTACTTTCTACTTTCAGCCTATCTGCCCTTAATTAGCCTCATGAGTTCTTTACACTCTCCAAGACCAAGGGATAGAACAAACCCTAAAATTAAGTAGAACCAATAAATGCAGTGTTTCCTGGAGAAAGTTTCTATAGAAGAATGGTTTGGGCCGGGTGCAATCCTCCACGCAGAAACCAGTGAGGAAGACCAACTCCAACAGGTGTTTGAGAATGAGTGTGGGAAGTTTAGGGACCAGGCTAAAGCTTCCTAAACCATTTGGAAATACACTTAGGCTCAGAGAGGTACCTATTCCAAGTGATAAGGAAACCAGAAGAGAAACCGTTAGTTTTTGAAACACTTGGGACAGTTTTGGCTTGACCATCCCATGGCGCAGGGTCCTCACACAGCCAGTCACATACTTTTTGGTGGTATATGAGTCATTTAACCTCCCCAGATCTCTGTTCCCTAATCTAAAAATTACATATATATATATATATAATTTATATATATATATATATTTATATATATATAATTTTTTATATATAAAAAGGATCTTATCTATATTTTTCAGATCGGAAGTTCTCATGAGTATTTTTAATAGGAATTTGTGAGATGAGGATTTTGTCATGAAAACTTTTTTCAAAATATTCCTTGGTTTTATTTCTCTTACCTTCCATTAGTGATGTCATTCGTTGATTGGTTACTGCACTGCTTGAACTGTCCTTTTGAACACTTACTTTTCATTTCTCCATCCCCTACTTCTCCCCTCCACCTTTGCCTGCCCAAAGTTTGTTCACTTGATAAATCTTGGCTCAAGCACTAACCTCTCCAGGAGCACATTTCATTCACCTACGCAGAATGAGGCTTTTTCCTCTGCATAAGCCCAACATTGCCCTTAGCATGATATATTAAAATGATCTCTTTTAGGAAGATTTTTTAAAAATATTTTATTTATTTATTTTTAGAGAGAGGGGAAGGAAAGGAGAAAGAGTGGGAGAGAAACATCAATGTGTGGTTGCCTCTCATGTGTCCCCTACTGAGGACTTGGCCTGCAACCCAGGCATGTGCCCTGACTGGGAATCAAACCAGCAACCCTTTGCTTCACAGGCCCATGCTCAATCCACTAAGCTACACCAACCAGGGCTGTTTTAGGAGGATTTTTAAGTTGAGGAACCATATACCTTCTATCTTTGTATCCCCACCGCCTAGCCTAGTAACTAGTCAATAAAAAGAAATACATATGCGGTGACCCTTGCTTAATGAATCTGTGAATATAACATCTTTCCCTGCAGGAACAAGAAATCTACATAATGAGTTTCTCTAAAGAAATATAGTTTTATCTATTAGACATTGTGCCCTAAATGAGGAAAGAGGGATTAAGGGAGAATTTGAGAAGTGAGTGATTATTCAAATTTTAGAAGAGAACTTTAAGTAAATATAAATTGTATAGCCAAAGATGAAGTCCCTATAAGGCCTGCATAGTCTGCCTCAACCCCTTTCCTGTACCTCTGCAACCTCATCCACTCCTTATTTTCTCTTTTCCTCCCCTACTCAAGTCCAGCCAAAGGCACAGTCACACTCCAGCCTCAAGGCATTTACATTTAATATTCCCTTGGTCTAAATCCCCACTCCCCAGTTAATCACATGCCTCCATTTGGGTTTTTGTTCATAAGTCACCTTCATAATGAGGTCTTCCCTGATCATCCTATTTAAAATTGCATTAGCCATTGCCCTGAATGATGTGGCTCAGTTGGTTGGTGCCATACTACAAAGTGAAGGTCTTTTCCTAGTCATTGGGATGATTTGATTCCCAGTCATGGCACATGTCTGACTTGCATGTTTGGTCCCTGGTTGGGCTCATACAAGAGGCAACCAATTGATGCTTCCCTCACATAAATATTACTCTCACCCTTTTTGCCCCCCTTTCCATGTCTCTGAAAAATAAATAAAATCCATAAATAAGTAAAACTGTATTAACCATTCTACTCCACTCGCCATTCCCCTTGTCCATCTTCTCTAGACTTTATCACCATCCAGCATACTATATATCTTATTTGTTTACTTTGCTTACTTTTTGTCTTCAGTTAAAAAGTATATATAAGCTCTAAACATATTATCCATTTTATACAGCACTATTTGAGCAAGAGCAATTCCATGCTTAGAGCAATTCCTGGAATACAATAGATGTTAAGTAAACATGTGTTAACTAATAAATACAATAGTGGTTTCACTTTCTACAGTTTCAGTTACTCACCTTCAACCTCCATCCAAAAATATTAAATGAAAAATTCTGAAAAGAAATATTCTTAAGTTTTAAATTTCATGCTGTTCTGAGTAAACTGATAAAACCTCCCCCTATCCTGCTCCATCCTGCTCAGGCCGCGAATCATCCCCTTGTCCAGCATTTTCACGTGATGTACAGTACAACAATATATTTTCAGAAACCACATCTGCATAAATTTTACTACAGTATGTTGTCACATTGTCCTATTTTATTATTAGTTATTATTGTTAATATCTTACTGTGCCTAATTTATAAATTAAACCTTATCATAGGGATGTATATAGGATTTTATCTGTGATTTTGGGCACCCACTGGACATAATTCTCACAATATTTCAAAGTTTTTCATGACCACTCTATTTGTTGTAGTTATCCTTACAAAATGTACTTTCAGATAATAAGACTTGAAAGTTGACATTTTCCTTTGACTTGTGGGTGGTAGCATGGATGTTGTGTTAGCAGGCATGAAAACAGCATTAATCTCAGTGTGCATCTCCATCAGAGCTCTTCGGTGAGTGACCAGGTGCATTTTCAATGAGCAGTAATATTTTGAAAGGCATTTTTTTTTTCTGAGAAGCAGGTCTCAAGAGCAGGCTTAAATATTCGGTAAATGATGTTGTAAACAGATTTGCTGCTATTCAGACTTTGTTGTTCACTCATACAGCACAGACAGAGTAGATTCAGCATCCTTTTCAAGAGCACTAGAATTTTCAGAATGGTAAATGAGCAGTGGCTTCAACTTTAGGTCATCAGCTGCATTAGATCCAATAAGAGAGGTAGTTTGTCCTCTGAAGTTTGAAGGCATGTATTGACTTCTCTCTGGCTATGAAAGTGCTAGATGGCCTCTGCTTCAATACGAGGCTGTTTTCTTTAACTCGAAAATCTGTTTACTATGGCTACCTTCATTAGTTACCTTAGCTAGATCTCTGGATAACTTGCTGCACCTTCTCTATCAGCGCTTCAGCGTACACTTTTTATGTTTCCTTTCTTAACCTCATGAAGCAACTTCTTCAAACTTTTCTCCTGCAGCTTCCTCACCTCTTTCAGTCTTCTTAGAACTGAAGAGACTTAGGGCCTTGCTCTGCAGTAGGCCTCGACTTAAGAAAATGCTTGGCTGATTTGATCTATCCAGACCACTGACACTTTCTCCACATCAGCAGTAAGGCTGTTTCTTATCATTCATGTAATCACTGGAGGAATATTTTTCATTTCCTTCAAGAATTTTTCTTTTCCATTCACATCTTGGCTACCTGGCACAAGAGGCCTAGCTTTTAACCTATCTCAGCTTTTGACAGGCTCTCTTCACTAAGCTTCGTTATTCCTAGCCTTTGATTTAAAATAAGAGATATGTGACTCTTCCTTTCACTTAAATACTCAGAGGCCATTGTAGAGTTATTAACTGACCTAATTTCAATATTGTTGTGCCCAAAGAGAGGGAGGGAAAGGGGGAAATGGCTGGTCAGTAAAGCAGTCTGAGCATGTACATTTGTGGAGTAAGCTTGCTATCTTATATGGGGGTGGCTTATGGCACCCCAAACAATTACAACAGTAACATCAAAGGTTACGGACAACCATAACAAATATAGTAGTAATGATAGTAGTATTGTAGTAGTAATATAGTAGTAATGTGGGAATTACTGAAATGTGACACAGAGACCCTGAGTGAGCAAATGTTGGAAAATTGTGCCAATAGATTTGCTCGATGCAAGGTTGCCACAAATGTTCAATTTGTCAAAAATTATAATATCTGTAAAGCGCAAAGAGGCAAAGCACAATAAAACAAGGTATGCTCGTAGACAGGTAGTGCCGGTACCTTCCAGCCAGTTGATCAAGTCAAAACAAGGCAGTCATTCAGGGCAGAGATAATGCTGTTACAAACCTACTTCATTTTCTTCCTATTTCAATTCTTGGGATTAATTTCCCAAGCCCTCCTTCACTCCCTGCAATTAAACGTGGTTAAGTTATTGAGTACGACCAACAGAATGAAGACAGAGGTGATGTGCTCCACATCCAGCTGGCTCCTTAAATGATCTGCTGTTTCACCACACTCTTTCTGTTCTTGGTGATTTGGGAAGCTGTCTGTGGAAAATAGCCCCACAAGATGTAAGAACCTAAATGTGAGCTGTTCATTCTCCTTACTCTCCTTCTGACCCATACTGAACAATGTGAGCAAGAAAATAACTATTAGTGAATTAAGTCCCTGAGATTTGGAAGGGGCTGTTTGTTATAGTGATTTCCCCCTGACTAATACATAATTTTGTTATATTCCTTTTCTTTCCACATCCAATCCCTTATCCAAATTCTGAGAACACTTTCATTACAACAATCTTCAATTATTCCTTCCCTCCTCATCTTCATTATCAACACCCTAGTCCAAAGGTCTACCTTTCTTGCTCAGACATCTACAATAGTCCCTTATTTTCATTCTTGTCACTCCGAAGTTTATTTTTCCAAAGATCTTTAGTAGTTTCCAATGTACTTGTAATTATTTTTTTAATTTTTTTATATTTTATTTATTTATATTTAGAGGGGAAGGGAAGGAGAGAGGGAGAGAAACATCAACGTATGGTTGCCTCTCATGTGTCCCCTGACCAGGAATCGAACCACGATCCTCTGGCTTGCAGGCCCATGCTCAATCCACTGAGCTACACCAGCCAGGGCCAAGCAGTGTACTTGTAATGAAATCCACTTCTCTCTCATGACCTGTCCTTCACCCGTCACTTACATTTTTCTTCTCTATAGTCACTGCAGTCCAGCCTCTTTGGCCATTTCTTTAGGGTAGAGAATCCTTACAGGTGCTGTCATTCCCTATACCTGAAGTATGTTTGCAGTGACTTCTAGTGTGGCAGGTCCTTTCTCATCTTTCGGGTCTCATCCTTCTGGCCTCACTTTTCAAGAAGAGCTGTGAGTGCTCAGTCGAAAGTTGGTGTCCAGATTACTCTGCCATAATACTCTGATTTTTCCTTCATAGCACTCAACAGTTAGCAATTACATATTTATATTAATATGTACTTTTTTCTACTACTAATCCTATGGTAAAATCCACAAGTGTTGAGAACTTGTCTATTGTAGTCATCACTAAATACCCAGCACTTCACACAATGCCTGACATGTGGCATGTTCTCATGAAATATTTGTGGAACAGTCAAGTGGAAATGATCACTGACTCTGTAATTCATCATTGTCTTTTTCTCCCAATGCAACTTATTTCTCCAAACATCACTTTATGCATGCATTAAAAAAATATGCAAGCTTTCATCTAATTTTATCAATACCTTATGAATATTTATAAGTATTAATAAAATGACATATTTGATCAATCAAGGTGTATTTTTCAAGAAATAAATCTATAAATCACATTTTTACAACTACATTAAGACACTTTTGTTTAAAGATTTTAAGACTCTTTTAAAGAATTTTTTAAAGATTTTATTATTTATTTATTTATCTTTAGGGGGGAAGGGGAGAGGGAGAGAAACATCAATGTGTGGTTGCCTCTCCTGCATCCCCTGCTGGGAACGGCCTGCAACCCAGGCATGTGCCCTGACTGGAAATCAAACTGCAATCCTCTGGTTCACAGGCCTGCACTCAATCCACTGAGCTACACCAGCCAGGGTTAAGATTTTAAGACTTTTATTTGTAATAAAAGAAAATTACCAACATTATCTCACTAGCATACTACAAAAACTATTCTCATCATCATTGTGTGTGGTCTGAAGGGGGCCCTACAACGGCAGTGATGGGAATGCATGTGGAGTGTCAGCCATGCTACAGTGAATTAGTCTGCAATCTGAGCAGACAAAGAGAGTGGGATAATATGAATTATCAAGAGATTCCCCTAAGAACATCTCCAGAAGTTTCCAAAAAGTCAAAAATCCAGGTCCAAACCTGAGTTGGAGAAACAGCATTGAATCAGGAACAGAGTTCTTAGCAACAATGCACAAATTCTAACCAAGGGTCTTTTCATTGTATTTTGGTTTTATGATAATTTTTCTTTTGATCAGCAGGGGTCCTTGGCCTCAGACACTTGTCCTGTCACCTCTGAGTCCTCACCTACTTCTATATAGTTTACGCAGTTTAAATTACAAAGCCATGAAATTTATATTTCATCTTTATGCTACTACACAGACTTTACAGCATTTTAAAGGCTGAATAATATTTCACCAAGTTGCTATACAATTCTTTGGTATGCAAGACATTACAGCATAGAGGTTAAAAGCCTATACTTTGCAGCTTCATGGAGTTCAAACATCAGTTCTGCTATTTATTGGGGCCTTGAAAAATTACTCATCTCTTTATAACCTTTCCCTCATCTATAAAATAGGACAAATAATACCTATTTCATAGGGTTACAATGAAATTAAGTGACGTATCAGAGATGAAATACTTGAATCAGTATTATAATGTAGCTATTTTTATTGTTGAATATTTATGTTCTTGATTTTTTTAGACTTACAGATAAAACTACAATAAATGTTCTTATTTATAAAACTCTTTTCTCTATTGTTGACTATTCCCCAAGCAGATTTTTTCCATTTTTTGCATAAAACATTAATTCATATCTCTCAAAAAATAAAAAGTCATCTCTCCTTTGTTAACTGTACATCCTTTAAACAACTGACAACTAGAAATCAGACCATGAACAAATTTCCACTAGCCCAATATCAAGTAGCAAAAAAAAACACCCATTTTTGCCAGAACTTGAATTCCAAGGTTGAACTCAAAGTAAACAGTCAGGTGAAGAGTTTGGGATGATGAAAGACAATAGACCATTACCCAAGACTAATGGTGTTGTAAAGGAGATAAATGTCTTTGAAGTAGCACCCTTAAAACCTATGGCCTTTAGGTTGACCTTTTCTTTCAGATTATGGTATGCAGGTTGTCTTGGAATCTGTGCAAAGTCAGAAATTAGAAAGATGGACCTTGAGAGAAACAAGTCTCAAAGGAAAGCTGCCTTCCCAGGTATGACTCCACTTCCTCTACCAATGCTCCAATGGCTGCCAAATTCCCAACCACTTCCAATGTTGATGCTCCCTTGCTCATGCTCTCATACAGGCACATTCTCCTAGATAGGAAGTGTGTTTAGTCCCACCTCATGACTACAGTCCATGATGTGAGCACAGGAAAAAACCGACAGTAAATTTGGACAAATTGCCCTTCTTTGTGAGGAGAAAAGTAAACAGGTGGTTAATAACCTTAAATACCAGTAGTCTGCCAATAAACTGATATCCATAAGATTTATTCATTTTGCTAAGAGTATGGAAAAAAATAGAAAATTCATGACTTTGCTAGAAGGTACCAGAAATCATACACCTTTGATCAGATTTAGTAATTTAATAAGTAATTTTATGGAGATAATTTGAAGTAGCTCACACTTAAACAGTATGTTAAACTTTTTGAAAATGTCTCCCCTGTGACACAGAATTTTAAGATATGAAAGCAGACATGAGTATTGTGCCCCCAGAACTTAGAACACTTAGTATTTGTAAGTGAAATATGCCAACCCATTTTGGAGTTTGACACAAAAGGAAAAAAAAGAATACTGTTCTATATTAATTAAAATTTTAATATTTTTGGTGCATCTCCTTAGTCCATCACAATTCCATTGCCTTTTTTGTGATATAATCATTTATTTTATTGTTGTTCAGGTATGGATGTCTCCATTTTCCCCTCACCACTCCCCCGACCCCAGCCATGTCCACCTCCCACCCTCAGTCCTACCTCCCTTTGGTTTTGTCCACGTGTGTTTTATAGATGTTCCTAAAAACCGTCCCTCATTTTTCCTCCCATTATCCCCTCCCACCTTCTCTCTGGTCCATTGCCCTTTTAAATGTTACTTTAAAACAGCACCACCCTTACAACCTAACATTACTAGTTAGTAAACTTAGTTAAATGCTACAGAAGTGTGTGTAACTTTTGCACCTAAGGCATATTGTTTTACCGGCTACAGCTCAGATGCTGGTGTGCAACTCTAAGAAATGAATTCTCTTTATCCTTCTCCTTCTTTTTCTCCTTCTTCTTCCTCTCCTTCTACCTCTCCTCCTTCTTCTTTTTCTTTCCTCAATGGAAGCAGAGAGTACTAGAAGATATAGTTGCTTTCTATTTATTTTCTTTAATTTCTTGTTTAAAATATTCTATAAAAAATACCTTTATAGAATTTTGTCTTAATCAAAGACTAAGGAGAGCTTAAAATAGGGAATATCAATCTTCTGATCCACTTTTTTTTTGTTCTGCTTTTCCAGTGTAACTTCCAGAAGCAACACTTTTAATTATTGAGAACTTATTTCTGATATTTACTTCCATTATTTTAAATAAGACATTATGGTTTTACCTCTTGATTTATCAAAGAGATGTATTATTTATGATGTTACAATAGATATTAAATCTTACTACACCAACATGCTCTTGCCTTCCCAAGAAATATTTTTAGTAAAATTAATAACATTATTATAACAGCCCTCGCTGGTATGGCTCAGTGAACTGAGTGCCAGCCTGCAAACCAAAAGGTTGCTGGTTTGATTCCCAGTCAGGGCACATGTCTGGGTTACAGGCACATGAAAGACAACCTATTGCTGTATCTCTCACACATCCATGTTTCTCTCCCTCCATTCCCCTCTTTCTCTAAAAAATAAGTAAATAAAATTTAAAAATAATATTATTATAACAACACAATGTTCTCTGTACAACCAAATAGTGTAATATAGTTATTCTTCTTATACAACTTTATTTTTATAAGTGTTACCTAATTACCTTCCTTTTACTCATAATTATCTATAAACACATCCATCTTAGATGGAAGCAGAAGTTTCTATATTGGTTAATAATGTCACCCCAATAAATTCAATAAAAATTACAAAAATAAAGTAAAATAATGGTAGCTCTTTGGCTGGATGCTCACTAAGCTGAACTATCTGCTGACCCACTGTGGACCTAGGAGAGCTTGATGACATCTTCCAAATTTGGAGGGTGTGATAATTACCAACACTGATGTCTACTCAATGTTTGGATATAAAAAAGGCTTCGGGCCATGAAGTGAGAAGCTGTGAGGCAGCATGTTGGAAAAAAATCAGATACACCTCTACTCTATCTCAGTGCTCCTGGAAAATGTAAAAAGAGAGTATCCATGGTTTCTCCCCTCCCTCCTAAATGACCATGGAGGCTGGAGGAGAAAGGAGAAGTTGTGGGGCTGCTCAAAAGACTCCTAGCAAAAGGGAGGACTGGCTGCCTTCTCTATGCTTTTCTATCTACATAGAGAAGCATTAGGCAGATGGGAGCATTAAGCTGAATGGCACCCAAGAGAACAACAGACCACATCAGCAAAACCCCCAGAATTAATGAGAAGTACTTGTATAAAAACAGAGGACTTAACAAAAATAACCAGAGGATTTAACAAAAACATTCAAAACCACTTGATAAGTAGTAATATATTGCAAAATTTAAAGACAAGAAATTGAGAGGAAAAAATTGTATAGAGAGATTCATACTTGGGTTAGTCTAGTAACTTCCTGGTGATGCTTTCGAGCCAACGTATATGACATCCTTATGAGTCATTAAGTGTAGACCCAAAACTCAAACTCATCTGACTCAAAAAATCTGTTTCCTGACTCCCATTTTTCCCCTTAATCCTCCAAATAAACCCTCCTCAGGATCAGACCAGACTTATTATGTGATGACCTTCTCATCTTTGTTCATGCTATTCCTTCTACTTGAAATGTCATTTCCTCTCCTGTCCTGCACACATCTTTTTCATTACTCAAAGCTCATCCCAAGCCCCACTGGTCTTTCAAGAGTGTATATAAAGCACAAAAATTGTGTGTAGAGAGTGGGGTGATGTAGGTCCACACACATAAATATGTTGGAAAATACACTTGACTGATTGCACAAAAATAAAAGTTTCAACTGTTTACTTTTATATTAAATTATATTTTTCCATGAAAAAGAAATCCCTCTGTTGTCTTGTAGTGTTTAATGTTAACAAGTCCAGAGCTTTTCTTATTTTTGTTTCTCTGTATGTAACTAGTTTTAGGGGGTCTTCTCTTTATCCCTGGCATTCTGGAACTTCATGAAATTTCCAGAGATTGTACCTGAGGTCTATTTTCATTCATTGTACTTGTTTCTCAGTGGGATCACTCAATCTCAATATTTGTAGCTTTATTCTTGGGAAGATTCAGAGGTGAGGGGGCAGAATTCTTTTTTAAGTAATTTCCTTCCTTTGACTGCTCTATTCTTTTCTTACAGTATTATCATTGGACCTATGTATCATCAGGTTTCCATTTGGTTTCTTTTTTATTTTTCCCCCTGAGAGATTTCCTTTGCTTTATCTCTCATCCTAGTGACCTCACTGGGTATTTTTGAAAGTCCTTATGATTTGCTGTTTTATCTTTGATCCTTTTGGGTTTTCCTGTTGATATTTCTCATTTTCATGTTAGATGCTTTTCTCCAGTGACTGTCACTTAAAGAAAGAAATGTCAAAGTGAGCCAGGATCATACTGTCATTCCAAATAGCAAAGAAACTCTGATTCTGACATAATGATTCCTTATGTCAGAAAGATTCGTTAGCAAAACTCACTAATCACAAATGGAACAATTTAAGCTTCAATTGAATAATAATAGCAATAGACTGGAACACATTAAATATCTTTAAATCCATGCATTCATAAGAACAGTGAAGCAATATAAAACATAATTGGCCATCATTGGAAGATATTGATGAACTCCCTCATTATTTAGAAAACTTCAAATGAAGAAAAAAGTCAAATATGTATCATACCTCTATATGTAAGCAAATGTCTAATGAGAGGAACTTTCCCTTTATGGAACCATTCTAACTGATAAAAGACGAACTGATAGAATTTCGCCATTTTGCATCCCCTAATTAATTGATGAGTACAAACAAGTATTAACACCGGAAAGCAGAAAGACAAACCAGGTAGCATGTGCCTTGGTGGAAAAATCCCATACCATCTTGAAATTCCCCTTTACAAGAGAATTCAACCTAAATATGATCAGGCTTTTAGACCCAATTTTTGGGAAATAAACAAAACAAAGGAACATGTTAAACTATACCACATGGATGCAACCATTAAATCAATATGGACACTGTCCAAGAAAGAAACCCTAATTTCTTCAACAAATAAATTGCAGATGAAAAGAGAAAGTTAAAAGAAACACTATTAATGTAAAAAGATTAAAAGACATATCAACTAATTGCAGTGAGGGAAACTAATTTCAGCCTGTTTCAAACAAACCATAAAAATTGTGACATTTATAAGACAATTGGAAATTCAAACACTGACTAGGTATTGGAGGATATTAAGGAATTATTGTTCATTTGTTTCAGTTCTGATAATAGTATTCTGATTTTTTTAAAGAGTCAGTATCTTCAGAAAAATGAAATGCAACCTAAAATATTTAAGGGTGAAATAATGTAATGCCTGAGATTTGCTCCAGAATAATGCAGGTGGGTGAAAGTAAGTAAAGGTATGTAGATGGTAAGATTGGGTATGAGTTGCTAATTGTTCTCACTGAACAATGGTTGTATGAGCGTTTATTATGTTATTCTTCCTATTTTTAAAAAATTTTATTTATCTTTAGAGGGAAAGAGGAGAGAGGGAGAGAAATATCAATCTATGGCTGCCTCTCGTGTGTCCCCCACTGGGAACTGGCCTGCAACCCAAGCATGTGCCCTGACTGAGAATCGAACCATGATCCTTTGGTTCACAAGCTCGCGCTCAATCCACTGAGCTACACCAGCCAGGGCAATTCTCCTTATTTTTATATGTGTTTGAAATTTTCTATAGTCAGAGATGTTTGAATAAGCTATTTGGAAATTCTGTGCAGGTTCAGGACTTGTGGGCTGGTAGCCTCCACCCTTGGGAAGAGTGTCAGCAGTTTGTAAGGAACTCCCTATTATCAGTGTGTGAAAGCACTTTCTCTGGAGCAATTTCACCCAAAATGACAGTTTGTCCAATGTCCTGTCTGAGGAGTAGATCCCTGGCTATTTATGTTCACAGAGGGAAAAGGGGGGAGGTATCCTACGGGTTCCGGATTTCATTATGGAAATTTTTACTTAATCCTATGCTTCAGTTCAACACCCTCCCTACCCTCTTATTTGAGATCCCTGAATGATTCCAAATAATAAACTTTCATTGCTATTTGGAGGATAAAATCTGTTAATGCATCAGGAAGAACTTGGGGTTCAATGGTTCCCTCTATAGAATTTCAATTAAACGTCTCCTGTTCTTAGTTCCACAGTTCATTCCTGCCCTTGGGGTTTCCTGGCACCTGTAAATGCTTAAGTATTATAGGAGCAGGTTTGCTGGGGACAATTGATTTTCCTGTCATCAATATCCTTTCTGGTTCCTCGTTGGCATCCCTCTTAATAGGTAATTTAAGTTGTAAACTCCTCTATCCTACTATTCCAGATACGATTCTTTGTTCTGTTTTCAATATTTCGAAAATTGGTTTGACTTTCTCATCCTTATATATTTCCTCTTTTTTTATGGGGGTCTCTGGAGATAGAAGAAGAGGAGGAAAATACATGAAGTCAATGCATCAATTTAACTGAAATACTAGTTAAGACTCTGATATAAAATAAAAGCTGCTTTATGGGAAAGACTATATCTGTTTATCTTATTTATCGTCACACCTAACACAGTGTCAGGTGCAGGAGTAATTTTGAATAATGTTTATAATATTCACATTTTTTAAAGATTGTGATGTGTGGCAGGAGGTCAAAGGAACAAGAGCAGATGAAAACTCTTCTGCTCTGCAAAGAAAACAGGAAAATGTCCAGAGTTCAGAAACCAATTGGTAATGTATGGGCCATCATTCTTTTTAAAGCTACATTTGAAATATTTTTGGCTTTAACTTTCTTTTCCTTATACCAATCATCTTAGTTGTTAAGTTTGTTTAGAAAGTAATTTTTAAAAGATTATACTGATAACCCCAAGACAGTTTGAGACAGGGTAAGTCTGCTGATGTGGAACTCTTAAAATGTCCATTAGTACACTTCTCTTCTCACTTATCACCCGGGGGTCAAGCCTTTGCTATGAAAGTTGTTTATAAACTGGTAGCTTTATTTTTAAAACAGAAAGGAAGGACTGGGATACAGCTGGGCAGATGGTACACTTAAAGTTTTAGAGATCTGAACACATTATGAGCCAGCCCAGGGTTTGTGAGTATCGTATGACTCAACCATTACCCACTGACCTCCTGCTGGAACTTGATGCAAAAGTTCTCCATCTCTTTCTAAAACTGTGAGGTATTGTTGGGAAGCCAATTTTTTCCTACATCCTTTAACAAAAGGACATAATAATAACTTTTATTTAGATGACACAATATTACAAAGTTTACGATTACCTATTCCACAGTTATGTTGGCATTATGGAAACCTTGTATAATACTTTCCATTATTTGTGATACGGTTATAGAGATTGAATTGACCTAATTCAACCAGCTTACAAGAAATCACACCTTCTTTCAAATAACAACTTCCCTCATGACTATAGTGGGTAATTGTTATGTGTGGACCCAATTGTTGTTTCTTTCATTCATTCATTCACTCATTCATTCATTCATTCATTCGTTCATCTCTGCAAGATTTTTATTCATGCCACCTCCTCTCCTCTATCCACATATCCATCCTACAAGCTGACAGTTCCTCCAACCCACCAAATGCAGTTTTGAGTGCTTAATCAATCTGTGTGTTCTATTCCCCTGACCATTGTCATTGACTCAGGGGTGGGTGTGGCATCTGGGAACCAGTGGGAGTGAATCTGAGGACATTTGCTTTGGAAGATAGAAGCCCTGAAGTGCTGTCATCCTTTTTGCCACCATGATGTAGGTCAGCCTGAGAATTGTGCTGACAAATGATGGGCAGCAGAAATAGCAAAATCATGAAGAAACAAACCTGGGGCCACAATTGTTTATCTACTTTTCAGATCTGACACAATTAGGACATCTTCTAGGATTTTTAAAAAATCCCCTTTATTGTTTAAGCCAGTTTGGGGCAGGTTTTCCGTCACATACAACAAAAAGTGACTAAATGCATATTATAGCCCCCTAGGGGTCTACACCTGGGGAAACACCATTCCAATTAAACCTAGTTTCTTTCATATATGTGGCAAAAACAAGGAAAGGTACACTGAACTTCAGGGATGGGCGTAGAGAGGTTGACCAATTGGCCAAGGTTGCAGAGTGTGTTAACTTAAAAATGAAAAGGTCTTCCAAAGTGAAAAGCAATAAGAGTTTATTTGAGGGGGGCATGGTGGGGTAAAAATGGAAACAACTGTACCTGAGCAATACGAAAGAAAGAAAGAGAGAGAGAGAGAAAGAAAGAAAGAAAGAAAGAAAGAAAGAAAGAAAGAAAGAAAGAAAGAAAGAAAGAAAGAAAGAAACCATTTTCTTGTTGATCCAAGGTCTTGAGACCATCTAACCATTGCTGTCAATGCGATGTTAAAGTCTCCATAAAATTACTGAATGACATTTTATCTCTACCTTTATGTTTGTGAATAATTGCTTTACAAATTTAGGTGCTCCTGTATTGAGGGCATAAATGTTTTTTTTAATTTATTTTATTGTTATTCGAGTACAATTGTCTCCATTTTCACCTGTCTATAAGACTTATACACTCTTGTTGGATTGATCCCTTTATTGTTATGTAGTGTCCTTAATTGTCTCTATTGTGCCCTTTGTTTTGAAATCTACTTTGTCTAAGTATTGCTACTCCAGCTTTTTTAGTTTTCATTTGCATAAAATATTTTCCCCTCCAAAAAAAGAGTTTATTTGAGATCAATAAGAATAGGTATTCAGGATGCACAAATTTGGACAGATGCTTGAATATTGTTCAGATTAGGAGATAAAGGCAATAGGTATTTATTAGAAAGGGAAGGGGAATGGTTACATCAAAAGAATAAAGAAATGGCCTTTTTTAATATTTTGTTTATTTATTTATTAAAAAGATTTTACTTATTTATCTTTAGAGAGGAAGGGAAGGAGAGAAGGAGAGAAATATCAATGTATGGTTGACTCTCATGAGTGTCCCACTGGGAACTGGCCCGCAACCCAGGCATGTGCCCTGACTAGGAATCGAACCATGATCGTGTGGTTCTCAGGCCCGTGCTCAATCCACTGAGCTACACCAGCCAGGGCTGTTTATTTATTTTTACAGAGGGAGAGAAAGAGGGAAAAAGAGAGGGAGAGAAACATTGATGTGTGAGTGATACATCAGTTGGTTCCCTCTGGCATGTCTCCAACCAGGGACCTGGCCCACAATCTAGGCATGTGCCCTGACTGGGAGTTGAAATGGTGACCTTTTGGGTGGCAGGCCAGTGCTTAATCCACTTGAGCCCCACCAGGCAGGGCAAATAAAGGAATTTCTTTTGGTGCATACAACATAGTAATGTTAATTCTAAACAATGTTTTTCGTTTTCAGCACAGTAGTCATCAGTCCAGCAATCATAGTAACTGCTTTCTTGTTCAATCCTTGCAAACAGTTCTTTGAGACACCATATTGCTCAGGCCCAGTCCAATGGTTATTTTTCCCAGTTTTAACTTTCCAAAATTTGAGGCATAAGACCTGAATGGCAGCTCTGGCTCCATTTTAAACTGGCTTCATTTACATTATTGTTTACAAATGAGTCGGGAAAATGAACCTGATTTCTAGATGGCTTTCTATGTGCATGCTTGCATGCTCATTCTCTCATACTGATGGGTTTTTATGTTTGGTAAAGTATAACTTTCACTTTTTCAACACGCCCCTCTGGATATTCTAAAAACCAATGTAAAATATTTAGATACCCTTTTCTTATGAACCAAGCAAAGCACTCTCAAGGAAAGTGGAGAAATAACATCTTCATTAGCCAATGTTGCTAACACCAATGCTGTGAAACTTCTTGGATTATGTAGTAGGCAGAATAATGCCCCCTCCCCCTCCCCAGTGATGTTAAGGTCCTAATCTCCAGAACCTGTGTGTTTGTTAGGCTACATTGCTAAGGAGACCTAAACTTGTAGATGGAATTAGACTTGCTAATCAACTGAATTTGAGATAGGGATGATCCTGGATTATCCAGATGGGCCCAGTTAATCATGGGGTACTTCTAAGTGGTAGAGGCAGGCAGAAGAATGAGAACTCAAGAGGTAGCAGCAGGAAAAGGATCTCAGCCCAAGGTTGCTGGCTTTGAAGATGGAGGATTAGAATCACAAATCAAGGACAGTGGGCGGCCCCCAGAACTGGAAAAGGTGAGGAAACAGGTCCTCTCCCAAAGTCTCCAGAAGGAATTTCGCCCTGCTGACACCTGAGTTAGCCAGTGAGACCCATGTCAGACTTCTAACCTCCAGAACTGTAAGAGAACAAATTTGTATTGTTTTCAGCCATTAAGTTTTTTGTGTGTGTGATTTGTTATAGCAACTAACAACTAATACAGACCACTGCTATGCTTTTCATTCAATGGAGCTTTCTTTTACTAAGATGAAAGCACATTTTGGTCAGGCAAAGTTAACAGGAAGTCTAACGTTCTTTAAATTCTGGAAAAGTCATTTGACATACCTTTTACACATGTTCTGAATGTAGCTCAACAATAAAAACTGAAAGGTGGTTGTTTTTTTAAATCACAGAGACAACTTGTGTAAGATATTCTGGATGTTCTCTCTCACTACATTATCTTTCTATATGTCCTTGATTCTACTACATAATCAGGGTATGTTGGTTAATTTTTGTATAAAACATTATTGCTCATAGTCTTTCAAAAATATCCATTTTTCTAGTTTTATAATAAAAATGTTGTATACAATTTAGCTTTTGATATTTATATGTAATGGTCCTAAATATTTATTTTCACCGTCAAGATATTCTTACTAAAGTTTATGAAGCACTTTCCATGTGCTAGATACTGTATTAAGCTCCTACATATACTTAGTTTAATTCCCAAAATAAGTAGTTACCATTGTTATGCCCCATTTACAGATGAGAATACTGAGTAATATTGGACAAGTAAAATAATCTGTTCAACATCTCAAAAATAATAAATGGGAGCACTGGCACTTAAAACCAGGTCTTTCTTACTCCAAAACACAAATCTTTCATTCTATACATACCAAAAGAGTGGGAATTTCAGATAAACTCTGAACTAAATCTAACCAAGGTTTAGTAGGTGTAGTTTTATTTGTAGTTTCAAATACCCACTGTCAACCATGGTCAGAAAATATCAAGTGGAAAATTCCAGAAATAAACAAGTAAATTGTAAGCCATTATAAGTAGCGTGATGATTCTCAAGCTGTCTCACTTTATCCCACCAGGGACATGAATCATCCCTCTGTCCAGCGTCTCCACACTGTATTCGCTCCTTGCCCATAAGTCACTTAGTAGCCGCCTTGGTTATCAGATTGACTGTCACAGCATTGCAGTGCTTATGTCCCAGTAACACTTATTTTACTTACTAATGGCCCCAAAGCCAAGAGTGACAATGCTGGCAATTCAGATATGCCAAAGAGAAGCCATAAATTGCTTCCTTTAAGTGAAGAAGTGAAAGTTCTTGACTTAATAAGGAAAAAAATGTATGCTGTGTTCACTAAGATCTACAGTAAGAATAAATTTTGAAAAAGGAAAAAGAAATATTGCTAGTTTTGCTGTCACACTCCAACTGCAAAATGTATGGCCACAGAGCCTGGTAAGTACTTAGTGAAGGTGGAAAATGCATTACATTCGTGGGTGGGAGACATGGAGAGAAAATGTGTTCCAATTGACAGCAACACATCTTCAGGTGCTGCCCCTGAAAGCATTGAGCTTCTATGTTATAGTCTACGAAGACTTTAGCAAGCAATCCACTGCAATGAGTGGCCACATTTATATAAACTCTTATGACAGTATATTGTTATAATTGCTCTATTTTATTATCAATCATTGTTGTTAATCTCTCACAGTGCCTAATTTATAAATCAAACTTTGTCTTAGGATGTAGATGCAAAAACAAACCCAACTGTGTGGAACCCAAAGGGACTTTAGAGACACATTGGCACATCCCTCTCCTTTACCAGATCATGAAATAGAGGTCATTACACAGTTAATTAGTCTTATCCATCAAGATCACCCCAGAGCCCATAGAAGTCAGCCAAACTAGGGACATATCCTCACCAAGCCTCAAGAGGAAAGAACCCTGTGAGTAAAGTGAGTCATAACAACCTCTTCTAATTGTGGGAACCAAACAGTAGCAGGTTGTAAAAGGAAAACATAGCCGTCCCCATAAACCGTGGGGTAAGGCCCGGAGACAGTGTGTAACAGTCTCAAGAGTGTTCTCCTCTATCTTATCAGCCATGGTGCTATCCTTGGGGAGGTTGCAGGCTAGTTAATAAAACAAAATATGCAGTCCTCAGAAGGAGTTTAAATCACTCTGAGAGCCACTTTCATTCAAGAGCAAATTCATAGAATGTAACTTACAAAGGGAGAAGCATCCAGAAATAAAGGAATGTCGTACCACCCTTTGAAACACAAGGAGAGCCTGTCACTCATGGACAGGTAAGATGCCACTCACTGCCCATTCACCGAAGATTCACTTTGGCTGCTTTTCCCAGTAAGAATGAAGGGCTACACCAAACCACCTGGCTTGAGCGTACTGCCTTTCAAGTTTAAAAGGGGCCTCTCATAGCAGCCCATAGCTACATTTCTATCTTCAAATCTGCCTGTCCTTTTGAGAGAGCAACATAGTCATGGGCAAAAATGCCATACTCTCTGCAGCTAGCTTCCTGAACTAAATTAGAATATAACATAAAAGTGACACCAAAAAAATCATGAACTTTGACTTGATCCTTTCTTGCCTAAGACTGTGCCAGAAAGAACCAATTATCTAACCAAGGTAATTGGTATCTAACCAAGGTAATTAGGTAATTGGTTCAAGTCAATTATCAGAGGTGTCGCCCCAAAGAATCATTTCTCACCTCATTTGTTTACACACAAAGTTGCCTTCCTATTGGTCAGAAATAATTGCACTCATTCATGCACACTGCACACTCATGCACACTGCTGGTCTCCTTGTTAGTTTGCTTGTAAGTCTCACGGGACTTACTTTCCAGAAGAATGGTCCAAAGTAGGGTATGGGCTAGGGGGGCTCAGCAGATGAAGCATCCTGGGGTCCCCACTTCCCTCTGCCCATGGGATTAGGTTCTTAAAAGAGAAGTGCCACAGGCCTGGGATGCTATAATTATCTCAGCCATTTAAGGATTACGCTCCTGGGAGACTATAATTATCCAAATATTGTTGCATTCAGGGATATTTTACTTACAAGGGAGTGCTTTCATTTTTACAGGATCTTTCAAGGGGGCCCAAAAGGTGTGTCCTCTCTAATGTGGTTCCTAAAAGAAACTAGAAATAAACAAGTGCATTTGGCACAGGGGCAGGGCCTGGCTGGATCCAACCCCCAGAAGAGCTTTCAACATGGGAAGAGAAACCAGCTAGCTCCATTGCCTTAAGAAATAGTTATCGTCCGCTCCAGACCAAAACCCAGGGACTTTATTCTTTCGTAATCCCACCCTCCTCCTTCATACCCACCCACATATACCTCTCCAGTCTGTGGTTCATCTATTTTGAGAAATTTTTAAAGAAGGTCTGAGCATTGAAAATGCAGCTTCTACCTGTGGCCTACATATCATATTATTCACATCATAATATGCTTCCACCTGAAGGTTGACCCTTATTAACTCCCTCTAAATCCAATGAAATGCTGCTTGCTGTAGCAAATTATGCCTGAAATGGGGGCAGGAACTAGAGAAAAAGAAGAAGGAACTACAGTATGATAAAAGAGATGCTTAATTCACTTCAGTGAACTTTCTTGACTAAAATACCTTAATTATGCATTCTTTCCCACATGGCAAGCATTATTCCGAGAATTCTATGTATCTCATTAATCCTGACAGCATCCTTATGAGGTAAGTACTGTTACCATCCCCGTGTTACAGATGATGAAGCCAAGAAACAGAGAGGTTAGGTGAGTTGCTTGGTGTCACATAGCTGGTATGTAAGAGGAAGTCTGACACCTGGCAATCTGACCCCAAGCCCACTCTGAACCAGCAGGCCATGATATGCCCTCATCTTAGGTGCTTGTCCCATGCCAGGCTTTGTAAGCAACGTGATGAGAGGAACAGAACAACACAAGTACATGGTTTTTGCTTCCAGGGCCCTTTGAGCTACAGGAAAGAGATATGCAAAGATCGCTGCAGTACAAACAGAATGTGACACATATGATTAGAGAAGGGTAGGCATACTGCTACAGGAGCTTAGAGAAAGGCCAGATGAATTCTGGTGCAGCATTTGGATTGGCCTCAGAAGTAGTGGCATTTGGACAGGTGAATAGATGCAGAGAATACATCGAGTGGATGGCATTTTGTGCAGAGAAGAAAGAATATCATCAGATGCCCTGGGATGTTTGGGATGAGCTAAGACAAAGCATGTGGTGGGGCTGGGGAGGACAGCTGTGAGGTTGCAAAAGCCTGCTGGAGTCAGGTGTGAAGAACAAAGAAATGGCTGGGACTGGGACAGGAAAAGACACTGTGGCTGAGGGGAAGCAAGGATGAAGACAGCCATTGGTTTTAGGGTTTGGCCAAGTTTTGATTCACTGTGATCAAGGAGAAGGACATAAGTACCTGCTGATTCAGTCAGAAAGCTGTATTTTCCTTATACTTCTGACCACTTTTCCCAAATTACCTCTCTTCGAGGTTTCATCCAGGCTAGTTCAACAAACAGCTATTGAGTATAGTCTTTGGTTGTTGAATACCAACCACCCAAAAACTTAGTGATTAAAACAACACTTACATATTTGCTCACAATTCTGCCATTTGGGAAGGTCTTAGTGGGGACACCTCCTCTCTGCTCCACATGGAGCTGATAAGCTGATAAGCTGTGGTAGCTCAGTTGGGGCTGGAAGATCCACTACCAAGATGGCTTCACTCTTATGGCTGGCCAGATGTTGCTTTCCATCATTAGAGTGCTTGGCTGGGGCCTCATTTCTCTTTTGGCTGGCCTCTCAATGGAACCAAGTTGGGCTCCTTATAGCACAGCAACCTAGGCATCAGATTTCTTCAGAAAGGGCTGCTAGGTCTTTTTTAAAAAGAAGCAAATTCATAGAATGTGGTAGATGCAATGTTCTCAGACGTTCCAGAACATTGCATCTACCACAGTCTATTTGGCAAAGCAGTTGGAGGAACCAACCCAGATTCAAAGAGAAAAGACAACCCAAGGGCAGCTACAAAAGCAGTGATCTACCATTATACCTATTATTGGTCAAGTTCAAGACTAGAGATAAGATGTGTTAACATATGGTCCTTGCCTTAACAAACTAGCACTGACCCATATCATGGGGATTTCTGTCAGATTAAAAGAGCATGAAGACACAACTGAAAGCAATACCTAGACTTTAATTTGATCCTGCTTTTTTAAAAAAAATTAGCTAAAAAGGCATCTCCAGGATAGTGGGAATTTAAATATAAACTCAGTATTAAATTAAATCAAAAATTGATATTAATTTTTAGGTATAATAGTGGTATTGTGGTTATGTAGGAAATTGTCTTTATTTTTGAGAGAGGAATTATGAAGTACTTTCAGGATAAAATATACTATCTGCAAATTGCTTTCAAGTGATTCTGGAAGAAAAATATCAATTGGTAGAGCAAACATTGGCCAAATGTTAACAATTGTTGAGTGTAGCTAGCAATAATTCGATTGACCAATATACTACTTTCAAGTTTTCTAAAATGTTTTGCAATAAAAGTTTGGAGATGAGAAGATAATAGTCTAGTTCTGACCTCTCCATGGAAGAGGTTTTCCTAAAATAAGCCAACAAGAAATACATATAAAAAGAAATTATAATTAAATATATAAGATTCCTCATTGCATACTCAGAAGGTTCTTGTCAGTAAAAGGGTCTTCCTTCCCAAAACACTATGCAGAAACCTCAGGGTTAAAGTTTGAAAAGAGACTCTCCTTGAGAAGAAGGGTCACTGCATCAAGCACTGCTGCCACCCTGTCGACTACCATGTGCTTTATTTCCTGACTCAGGATAAACAAATGCTTCTCCTTTATTCTTTTCTGCAGCTGAGAGAGACTACAACTGTCAAGAGATTCCTTTATGAGAAGGGAAAAACAGACTCATAAGAGATATACAATCAGCAAAACAACACAGGACAGTTATCCTACCACAGTTTCCCACCAAGCCTGCTACTTTGTCTATACGAAAGCATCATCTTGATGCCAACTGTGGCAGCTCCCCCAGGATTGCTTAAGTTTGGGACCATCAGGAGGTGTTAACTGTGCACCCTCTCATACCTCCCTAGAGTCTTGCGTCTGGGTTCTGGTCTTGGGCCTGTGGACATACCTCTTTCTTAGATAATAGTGCTCCAAATGATCACACCTGCCCAATTGGACTCCATGCTTGACACCAAAAATACAATTTAATATGATTTAAGAGCCATTGTGTTTCTGTAAAAACAATACACATACTTCCTTCTCTCTACAAAGCCTCCCCTGCCTTCTTCCTTCTCAATAAAAATCACTGCTTCTCCTCCTCTCTTCCTCCACCATACCTCCCTACCTAACATTAGTTTAAGTTCATTTTTGTTTTATTTTTTTTTTTAATTTTTGAAAAAACTTTTATTGTATTTTTTTCCTGGACCATTTAATCCCCTTATACTCCCTATCCCCTGTAATCACCACATTGTTGTCCATGTACATGAGACTTTTTTGTTTTTTCATCAATCCCTCCACCCCTTACCTAAAATTAGTTATAAGTTCATTTTTTCCTCTACTCATTTTTAGACACATACACACACACACAATATCATTCAAATTCTCTGTTCCCCTGGATTCTGTAACACTGTCCTCTTTTAAACCATCTACTATGTTGCTGATCTCCTCATGCTCTGTGTCTTTCTCTAGCTCTGTTGCCATGTTAAATGAGTTGTTCACCAAGGATGTGTTTTTTCACTCAATTGATGGATTTCAATTATGGATGAATGTCAAAATAATCTGTGGCTCTTTGGAAGGAAATAGGCATCAAGTCCTCCTCTTAGAGTTTCTGGTTCAGTGTGTCTGGAATAGAGAGCAGTCATTTAATTTTTTGTAAGTTCACCAGCTGATTCTGATATACATCTACAATGGAAACCACTGTTCTGCCCTTTTTCTACATGATAAAGCTCCTAAAGTAAATGAATAAATTAGTAAATGAAGGAATGAATAATTTCAACAATTATGCCCATGTTGATGACACCCTTGTCAAATAAACTACAAGTTTTCTCTGGATATAAATTTAGCATCTTAAGAAGCCATTTATTAATTTTCTTGTGCCACACAGCTAAGATTTAACTCTAGCCTTAACCATATCATTGGTTTCCTGTAAATAATTATAAATAAGTATTGTAGTCATGTTATTTCTAGCCTTAACATCAATTATAGGCTCTAGTCCACAAGTGTTCACAAGCATGCCAAATTAAATTTGTCTAAAACTGAACTTACCATCTTTCATGCAAATATCAATTTCATAGCATCACCACTGTCTCAGTCCCTCAGAACTAAAACCTTAGCATCATCATTGTCTCCATGTGTGTGCAAAGAGTAGATCTGACTAGTTGCTAAATTCTTTCAATTCTTTTCAACAGTGCACTTTGCATCTCAGCCGCTATTTAACATACCTATGAAACCAGTTAAAGGTTATTGGTATAATGACCATTCTAGAGATTATCTGTAAAACTGTTGCTATTTAAAATAACTCTCAATGGCCCTGCTCCTTGCATCCCATTCCCCAGCTCAAACTTGTGGGGGTGAGGACATCCTATATTTTTTTTCTAATATCTCCTGGACACCAAGTTCTGGACCCCATTACAAATTTCTATTTGCACCCCCATTTGGCTGCACCCTGTTACAAATCCCTCCTTTCAGATATACAATCCCTTTATAACCATATAAAGGACAATGGAAGAAGGTCTCATATTCTTGTAACTACTTCTGGCTGGACATTGATGTCATCCTACCTACCCTTGGGTCAGGATTGCCCTGAATGGATGGGGGATGCAGCACAAAGGGAGTCCTTCCTGTAAGGGGAAGGATCTTACAGAATCCAGGTCAGTTGACTATCACCAAGAAGTTGCAGGCTCAATGTCCAAAGGCTGGCATTACTGGAAAGTTGGCATCCTTATCATATTCTGGAGGTAAAGACTGGCTGAAGGAAGGTGTACAAGGCATGCTACACCTATCCAAACCTTTTGTGGACCACTATACTTAACTTGGGCTGAGGGGAATATATTAGGATTTCCCTCCTTTTTTGTCCAAGCCTTCAGGACAGAAAAGGGAAAAGCTGTTCTAAAGTGAAGCCTACAGACCACCCCAACCCAACCACTTAGTTCAGTCAAACCGTTGAGTCTCAGGGGGCAATGATGAAGACGGGCTCCTTAAGTGAGGCCTATATTGCAACCAATCACTCAGGTAATAAGGTCCTAGGCATATGCCCTATAAAAACAGAAGGAAGAATACATGTTAATTCACAGGCAATTCTCTGTGCCTGTGAGACTGTCTTTTGGGAATACATCCTGTTGCAAGGCATCTAACAGTGGCAATTTGACAGGTCTTCTGTGCCTACAAATTGGACATCTTTGGTGATATTACAAACTCAGTTTCAACTTTCAAATGAAAACAAACTTTTAAGACAGTTAGCTGCCCCATTCCAATGTCCAATACTGAGCACTGTGATTTTCCTTGAACCAAAATTTTTTCCCTAAGATTACCCTTATTGCTATTAAAGGGACTACATGAACCCAGCTTTTAATTTTGCCTGTTCATTTGCATAAACCCACCAAGAGTAGCCTGGATCACCTATGATCATTAAGTCCACTTTGCTGGAACTCACAAAGGAAGCTTTAGGTTGACTTCTCAGTCCACCCCTCAGGGCACAGAAGCAGAGTCACACATCTGCCATCTGGCTTCACCTGTCCCAGTTGTTTCACTCAAATCTTTGAGGCTTTCATTGTGCCCACAGGTTCCTTTTTTTTAGCTATTCTTCAGGAAAGCAACCTCCATTCCTTCTATGGAGAACTACCATAAACCATACAGCCAAACAAAGTACCAGGCTTTTTTGTATGGGCTTTTGCTAGCTTTGAAAGTCAATCCCAGTTCCTCAGGGCTTTCTCATGATGACCAGAATCCAAACATGCCTCATTCAGGGGTGACATTCCAGTCAAAATCTTGGTTAACAAACCACCATTAATGACTGGTCTTAGTGGATTTATGCAAAGGAAACTTATGTCATCACTCATTCCTTCAGAATGCCAAATTCTGGAGGGATCAGGCAGGGAGAACAATATAAAGTATTAAGGAAAATCCCTTTCCTTCTGATATCCTTTTATATACCTTCTTCTTTTACATATCTTACACTTTCCCTTGTTTACTTCCCTACAGAGTGTGAAGTTTTAACCTTCCCTGGAATCCTCAATTTCCTTTTCAGAGCAGATACAGAGCAAAATCCAAAACATAGAGTTCTAGAAGAACAGTACACAGGTAGAGGCATTCTCTTGTACCAGTATATCCACTGGTGCCTTTGCAGAGACATGCTCCTTTGCCTCAGGCTGAAACACTCATCAGTTCTGAATGACCCTTCCTGGGTCCCGAGTGGCAAAGGCATTCTTCCCAACTGGTTACAGGTGATCTTCCATAGGTCTTATGGGTGAACTTAACTAGGTTTTCAGGTACAGATTTCTGATCAGAAACAAAAACAATGGCAGAGACTTGCTCTTTTTCCATAAAACCAGAAAATGAGTAGTTGAGGATTCCTTTCCTCCAGATTTAAAACTTTCACAACTTTTCCTACATAGTTTTACCCATCCAGATATCCATGGGGCAAGGTTTGCCACCTGTTGTCCACTCCAAGAGAATGCCAACTATTTCTGATCCACTTTTCTGATACGGGTGGGGGGAAATCATTTACCAGATTCCCAGATCAGTGGCTGTATACCTCTCATATACCTGAGGACAGGTCAATCTGTTTTAGCAAAGACACTACATCTGGAAGAGCAGCCTTACATAAGGGCTTCTAATTGGTTTTGTATGTAAGTATCATCTTCCATGATCACCTGGTTTTTGTAAGGATCAGACTAATGAATTAAATATGAACATAAAAGGGGCCACCATCCTTGCATGTGTTAAACCTTTAAAGGTGACAGCTTTCTCTATTATTCTCCAGAGAAGCAATATTGGTTTTGATTTACTCAAAACTGGAAGGGGAGGGCAGTTTCAGAGACTTCCACTTGCCCTTCTCCACTGCAAGAGCTCTTGCTCCAGAAGCCAAGGAACCAACTATTAAGTGTTTCCAGGTGTGTTTAGGTTCCCAGGGGATTCACTATGAACCAGATCTGGGCTAGAACTCCACTTATCACTGAGGCCTTGCGTGTCCTTACTCCGATAGCAGGCTATGATGACACTTTGGGTCCCCAGGCATAAAGTCAATCATGCTTTGGCTACTTCTCTTTTTCCCTATATAGTTACAGCATCCATGACAGAACAAGAGTTATGTATGAGAGATTTCTAGCTAATAAAACAAAAAAAATAAAGCACCATTTGTGGCTCCTAATGAAAGACTGAATGTAGGCAACAATTGTCAATGGGTAGTAAAACCATTAACTAAATGGATGAGAGTGAACCTTATAATAAATGGGTGAAGCCAACAGCCCCCAAACCCATTGCTCAGCCTTAGCACTTCTAAAAGCAGTACACATTATGTGACTCCTGGCATGATAGAATAGGAAGTACAATTAGTCTTGCTGAAATAAAATGAACATGAATCTAATTAATCCTAGACCTTACTTAACAACCAGTTTATAGGAAAATAAAAGAAATAAAATAGTGAGTTAAAAGGCACCAAAGGAAGCAATCGGCCAGGTCTAAAATGTGAGACATTCTACAGAAAAAAACTACCCAGTCTCTTCAACAAATAAACAGCATGGGGAAGGGAGTGGCTGACATAGATGAAAGAAGACAAGAGACATAACTAAATGCAATGTGTAAACCTTGTTTGGATCCTTATTTGAACAAACCAACTGTAAAATGACATTTAGAGAAAAATAAAGAAAACTTAAAATAAATTGTGTATTCATGGTATTTAGGGAACATTGTTAATTGTGGTACCTGTGATGATGATATCGCAGTTAAGTTTAACAAGCAGCATTTTGGTCAAATGATGTTGAACTTGTTTTAGAATGTCCAAGTAAACTAGTGCTAATGCATGCTTTTTTCCCATTTATCCTGCTCCCTCCCTTTATGAAATATCAGCTAACATGACAAAATGGAACAAGATGTAACAAAACATAACTAAAAAAATCTGTATAGAACATAATAGGAAGCACCAGTGAACAAACACTTCAGGAGGAATTACATTATTTTTGGATGAGATACTGGCAAGTGGTTTAAGCAACAGATATTCAATACAAATCTAGTTCAGCAAGCTGAGAGCCCTCAGAACACAGAAAGGTTCCAGGGCAGTATCGATGAACCAACCATGAACCCGAGCTTCAAGTGATGCTCATGTGAGCAGAACTTTCTGCCTGTCATGTTGGATTTTTTTAAAATTAGTGGTTAGGAGCCAGTTTTGTGCAGTATGGCTGGTCTCCCCTGGAGAGAGTTTAATGAACATATCTTGCAATCCAACACAGGATATAGAAATCAAAATTCCCAGAAACGAAGAATATCGCTGGATATCACTCCATCTCAGAATATCTGAATTTCCTCCAAATGATAATGTGAAACCTTCATATGATATGATCTATTAAAAAATCAAGACCTCAAGAGTCAAATATCAATGTGCAAGTATTTAAAACAGCTCTTGGAGGCTAGGGGGTAGAGGGATCGAGCAAAAAAGAAAAAGGACTCATGGACAATGGTGTGGTGATTGCAAGGGGGAGGAGAGTAGTATAAGGGGGTAGATGATAATGAAAAAATACAATTTTTTAATTAAAATTAAAAAAAAAACAGACCTTAACCAAATGCCTCCCTGCAAACCTGTGTGTGTGTGTGTGTGTGTGTGTGTGTGTATTCAATCTAAACTTTGTGACCAACAAATTGTATGAAGATTGGAGGCCTTCCCAGATCAAATCTGTGTGCAGAAAGGACCTTTTAAAAATCCAAGCAAGTGCAAACTAAATCCAATATAGGTCATAATCATGACTTTACATAAACATATCTTCATTCACACATCCATTTGATCATAGTCATACTGTTGTGCTTCAACCATTGTCCCATCAATAAACATTTGTTGAATGCATGTTTAGGGTGTAGTATTAGTCTAGACTGTTGTGAAAATATCAGGTGATTTATAAAGAAAAACTCAAACTGACTTTTAAAAATAATGATGGTGGTATAGATTTATTCTCTGACATAACTAGAAAATTTCAGGTCTAGTCTTGTTTTAGGTCCAAATGAATCAGGTGACATAAACAATGTTATTGGGCTGTGATTTCTCTCCATCTCTGTGTCACTTTCCTTTGATGTCTCTATTTGCTGACATGCTCTGCCCCGGGGCCACCAGCACTCCAAGACATGCTGCTCTCTGCACCCCCAGCAGAAATAAGTACTGGGTTGGCCAAAAAGTGTGTATAGTTTTTTCCATAAAATAAAGGGCACATTTCTCATTTTCACCAGTAACTTTGTTGATGTGGATATGTTGAGTATGTTGGCGATCTCCCACATGGTATACCATTGATTGTTCTCAATTAATGTCTAGATTTGATCCCTATCAACTTTAACTGGTCTACCAGTTGAACATCGTCCAGGGGGAAATCTCCAGCATTAAACTTCACAAAGCACTTTTGACATGTTGGATCAGTCACAGCACCTTCTCCATATACTGCATAAATCTTTTATTTTGTGTTCCAGCTGTGTTATTACCATTCTTGAAATAATAAAGCATAATATGCCAGAAATGTTGCTTATTTTCTTCCATCTTCAATATCAAAATAGCTACACAAAAGTTCATCAATTTTGATAATTTGTTTAATGCATGCTGATATGGCAGCTGTCACAATACAATCTAACAAAATTGTTTCAAATGAGGATAAAGACAACTAAGTGCTACTTGAACCATCTTACAGAAAAAAACTAACTTTTTGGCCAACTCAGTATTACACAAAAGGGCTGGCACTCACTCTGATTAAATAAACTTGCATCCCTTTTCTCTTCCCTGCACCAATCACAGGGACCAAGAGAATCTGGTGTTTCTGTTCACCACCCTAAGCCTAAGGAGACTCAAAGCATTTGGTTTCCTGATTGGCCAGCCTGTGTCTCCTGTCTATTCCTGGTGTGGAGAGTGGATCCCTATGGAATTAAAGAACAGAGGACAGGAGGGGTAATCCCAAACAGAAACTTTAGCGTTGTTACCTACAGCAAGGGGCAAAAAATGCAAGCTCATTTACATTTGTTTCATGCTTTAAGCTCATCATTTTGCAATGAAAAAAAAAGCTGCTGCTAATGTCAAGTGATTTTGCTTATCCACCATCTGAGATGATTCCATCAAGTGGAAAAGTTTGAATTCAAGGCCGTGACAACACATTTTAGAAAGTTAGCCCCTGAAAGCATGCTGACATCATCACAGAGATTTGCTTGGGACTTGATACAGTGTAAACCTGGTCTTTCTGTCTCCTCCTACAATTTGGAAGCATAAATCTAAAACTAATGCAGAGGAGAAAGGAAAGAAAGACACAATAGGAGTCTGACTAAAGAGTGACAAACTTTCAAGAATGTAAGCCTCTAAGTGAGTGCTTTCTTCAAAGCTGCCATGGGTGAGAGGCATGGTGATGCCAGCAGGTTCACCATCAGGAACCCCTTTGAAAGTTGCCTTCAGAGTCCATTCTCAAATGCTGCTGGAGGCCGGGGACCTTGTCTGTTTTGCTGGCTGTAGAAGCTTCAGAGATGGAACAATTCCTGGTACAAAGCAGGTGTTCAATAAATGTTGTTGAGTGAATAAGTAAAATACTTCAAATCTCCTAAGACTGACCTTTAATTTTGATACCACCTCTTACCTCCTGCAAAGTACACTGCTTTAAGTGGCCTTTGTCTGTTTGCATCCTAGTAAAGAGGAGAAAAGTTCCTGAATATTAATAAGATATCTCATACAATAAATTGTAGAGATGTTTTCAGCATGCTATCACATATATACTTATCAAAATGATTCAGTGTGAGACAGGGCATTAATATTATGATGATGGAACTGTTAGATGCTGGAAAACTGAGGTACTAAGGTCACGTGGCTACTAAGTGGACCAGCCAAGGTCAGTATCCCATTCTTACTCTATTGTATACTCTCTAATCCTCATGTTGCTGTAATCCACAAGACCTACAGCAAATGTCTAAACAGCGCATCCATCTCTAAAATAGTTGAACTAGGTAGAGTAATTTTTAAAATATTTTGTGGCAGCAGAATCTATTTTTCATACAAAATATTAACCACAGATCCAGTTTTAGAAATAAGTAAGTAACGTGAGTCCTCCCCAGTTCATGGAGGAGGGCGTGCCTAGATTCCTGAGGCAATTCTGCTGAAGCCTAACTGAACATAACTTTGGTAATCCTGAACTTTCTTTCCAGTTCCTGGTTGAAGAGAAGAGAGATTTGTTGTAATAAACAAGATAATGACCATTAGTAGCTACTACTTAGGACAATTGTCACTGGGTTTTCAAATAATATGCCACAGATTCCAAAGGCTCTGCCAACAAATGAGTTTATCCACCATGCCCCAAGCCCCAGAAAGCTTTACCAGTTTTGAACTAGACCAGATTCATCCCATTATTTTTGGTGTGGGTAGAGTCAATGTGTATCTTCAACTTAAATGTAGTCATCTAACAAGTATCTCCTGAGGGCTCATTCAGTGAGGGGCACATGTTAGAGCAGTTGATTCAGAGCTGAGGAGAATGAGGCATCTTCCCTAAGCCAGGGCCAGGTCAAATGGGAGAGAGTGACATTGGCATATAACCAGGGAGAGCTGTGTGAGGAGAGCCATTATAGAGGGTAGGTACCATGGGAGCTCCAAGAAAAGCTCTTCAAGGAAGAAGAGACTTCTAAAAGAAAAGTTGAGTTGGAATTTCCCATGTGGGCAGAGATGAGGAACATTCCAGGCTCTGGGAGTCACATGGGAAAACATCCAGGCAGGACAAAGCAGCGCCTTTATGAGCAACTGAGGGACAGCTGAGGGACTGGGAGGCAGGGGTCAGGGGCCGATTCTGGAGGGCACCAGGGATCTTTTGCAGAGTTAGGACTTTACACTACAGGTAATGGATGACTTGGAAAGTGTGATGATATGATGTCCTTTTTTTTTTAATTATAGAGGCTAGATTGGGATGGGTAAGGCTGAAGCCAGGGAGACTAGTTTGAGTGGGTTTAGCCATATAGTCGACATTCCTCAAGATCACCCACATGCTACTTCCTCTCCTTCCTGAGTGCATGTGACAGCTACACTCTCTCAGCTGCCTCACAGCTGAAAAGTAATGTTGTGGTGAAGGCGGGGGAAGGGGTTGGGTGGAGGGGGACAAATGGGTGGGTAAATGGGGGACATCTGTAATAGTGTCAATAATAAATAAATAAAGATATAGACAAAGCCAATTTTAAAAAAGTAATGTGTGTCACTCCCAGGCTGAGGCATGAGGTGAAATACTTCATTCCTACCACCAAGGACCTTGTCTATTAAAGAGGGGAGAAAATGCCCATGAATCCATCCAAGAATAATACAGGCCAATACACAGCTGAGAGTAAAATCAAGTGGACAGGTTGTCATGTGAGGAGTAGTCTGGAAGACTTCATGGAATAGGTAGCCTCTGTCAGAACCTGGAAGAATGTCAAGTAGAACTTGAAAAGGTCACAGAGGTCATTGGGCAAGTGGTTGAAAGGAACATCACAAATATGCCTGCTTTAATTGGGAAACGCTTGACTTCTCATGGGCAGGAATCTATAAAAGGATGGTGATAGCTCAAGTTCCATCTGATTGTTTTTCCAAGTGAGGAAGATCGAGCCTGGTTTGTTTTTTTAACAAACCATATTTTTAGTGGAGTCCATTATGAATCTTACATTTTTCAAGCTGTCTCAAAGCTTATTTTATGTTGACATATTTCAAAGCTTGCAAAATTCTTGCTCAGGCCGAGATGGGGAGTTCAAAATGAAAGGAAAATGCATAGACAAGAGCATTACTTCATAACCCATTTAAGAAGAGGGAACTCGACAGAGAAATGCTCATTTGTGGAATCCCTCACGTTATTATCCTGCTATTTTAAAGCACTCCTGTTTATAGTCAGCCCTGCTCAGTGAGACTTCACCGCACACCAGGTGGCCACCTTCTGCTCAGTCCCCTCCTCAGAGTCTACTTCAGAACGAGTCACCCTCTCTGATGGCCGTTTGGAAGGACTAGAATCAGGGTGCACAGGGAACCCCTACGATTCCTTTGTCTCTGTGTCCTATGCTTTCATGTACCACAGGGCAAAAATGCAGACTCCCAGACTTAGTACTAGACTTGACTCATTTAATATAGTTCAGCTTTTAATACCCGATCCTAATTAATTTGTTTGATGATTCATTCAACAAATGTTCAATGACAAACTACATGCAATACACAAAACGTGGTACTAAATGCCAAAGAAGAGATGAAGATGCGATTCTTCTCTTCAAGGAACCCAGGTTTTCTATTCTCTTAGCTTTGTGGTTAGGCCAGAGGTTGCTTCAGAAAGCTGTTCAGGTAAACCTGAGTTTTCCCTCATGTGGGAAATCAAACTACATCCTCTGATCTTGGAACTATGCCTCTCTACAAGCTATTTCTTGGGCAAGAGCCAAACTAAAGTCTCAGCCACAGCCAAAGTCATCACCCTCCCTTTTCTAACGAGAGTGAGAGTACCAGTGTGGGACCTCCAAGAGACCCAGACACTGCTGTGAATATCAAGTCGTCTCTCTGGACTGCGAAACCCATCTGGGCACCCCAGACTTTCACACAAAGGTAATTCAAGAGAGAAGCTATTCTCTTGCTGGCCTGCTGGATGGGGTTTTACTCAACCATCAACCAAGCTGGTTAGCAAAATTCATAACTAAGTGTGGCGGACTAAACAGAACTTATACAAAGGAGCTCTATGTTATCCGGAGAGAAGAAAATGTTCCCCCTAAAATCTGATAAGTGACAGTCTTAATTTAATAATCAGAAATAGCGTGAGCAATAACTCGTTTCCTCCACTCTGCTTCCAAATATACCTGGCTCTGATATGAACAGGAAGAGAGAGTGAGGTCGGACTCAACAGCAGAAATATGCTTCTACTTAAAGGCATGAGCTAAGCAAGTCAAAATACTAACAATAACTTTATCACCTGAAAAAAAACAAGGGCTTTAATTTTCAGCCATCATTTTTTACTTAAGTTCCATAAATCATACATAATTTTTAACATGACAGTAAAATACATAATTTCATAGAAAACCTAAAATGAGTAATTATGGAAAAGGGATTAATGGTAGTGATTAGTGATGCTCTTATGAGGAAACTTTTCTCTTGGTTTTCCTATACATTTTATTTAGTGTCTGGTTGGTTGTACGTAGTATCTGATTTATTTGTGGGCTCTGCTTTCAAAAGCAAAAACATTTATTTTGTTTTGTCAAAGAATTGCCTTAAAAAACACACTGTTGTTCTGAGACGTTTAATTGAACTGGCATCATCCTGTGTTAAAACATCGTAGTGTTAAGTAAACTTGACCTGTGGCACCAAAGCGCTCTTTCCTCTCCAGCTGTGCCATGCCACCAAAATGCATTTGCACATATGTCATAGCATAACTTCTCCAGCTGAACAAGAGTAAACCTCTCTCTGAGAGTTAATAAGGACCTTCTCCTCACCTACCAAACTCTTAGAATCTTACCTCTTTTTGAAGGCAAAAACTCTTGCACCAAAAGTTAAGCATTCTTATTTCCTATTCCCTGGGCAAAATACCTTCCCTGGAATTAGCTGCCAGAAGTGAATGTCCACCCATAGAACTGGACTCTCCTAATGCACCATGAGGGTGGGTTAAAAATGGAGCAAAATCTTCAAGAATCCTAAGAAACAAATAAGGATACATGTGCAAACATATTCACTACAATATTCTTCATAATTGTAAAGAAAAAGAATGCAAAATGCTCAATATTGAGAGACAGTTGTGTAAATTATAGTTTAATTCTTATGATGAAATATTGTGCATCCTTTAAAATTATGTTAGTAGAGAGTTTAGAGAGTTAATGGCACATGGAAATTAGCATTATATAACAAGTAAAAACATCAGAATGCAAAGTACAGAATGGTCTCTGCTACCTGAAAAAATAGAAGGGAGAAAAAACTACTGAAAGTAATAAACTAAAATGTGTATCTATGGGCCCTGGCTGGTGTAGCTCAGTGGATTGAGCACGGGCCTGCAAACCAAACAACTGCGGTTCAATTCCCAGTCAGTGCATATGCCTGGGTTGCAGGCCAGTACCCAGCAGAGGACGCACAAGAGGCAACCATACATTGATATTTCTCTCCCTCTCTCCTTCCCTTCCCCTCTAAAAATAAATAAATAAAATCTTTTTTAAAAACGTGTATCTATGTTTGTGATGAGGCAGGGATGGGTATGGAGACTGGGAGTTGAGAGTGATTATCCTGTTCTGTATTTTTTATATTCTCCAAGTTCTCCACAGTTGCATATATTACTTCCATGTTTGGTTGTTGCAGTTTTGCAGCTGTTAAGGCAGAGGACAAACCAGGTCTGCCATTCCTGGAGCACAGCCCAGTTATCACCACGACCGACATCTAACTCCTTCCAACATGGTTTTGTGATTTTGGAATTATGTAGTAACTGATGCATTTAAGAGAAGACTGAATTGGGGGAGAATTTAGAGACACAAAGTCCTTTAACTTCTATGTAAAAATACACGGGGGAGGGAAATATAAGAAGGGAACTTCACCAAGAGGAAATGGGGTGGAAATCATGAGGACACCACAGCATAGCCTTGTGTGAGGTCAGGACCAAAATAGCAGGATTTGAATTTACAACTAATACCTATGTGTCTAAGGGGGAAAACAACACATGAAATGCACATGCTCACCCACACTCACTGGATTGTTAAGGCCTTCTTCTCTGTTTGGGGAGTACCGAATTCCCAGATTTCCAGATGTGGCTTCCCCTTACTCCAGTGCTTAAAGCAATCAAATAAAGCTTGACAAGCCCCAGTGCTATAAATAAGCCTCCCTGCCCCTCCCCTACTTAGATAGGTGGATAGTCACCACCTCGCAGAGAAATGAGTTTTGCCAGGCTTGCTTAGGAAAATGAGAAAGCTGGAAATAGAACCAAGTGATTGAGTCCAACCCTTGTTCAAAAATACACCAAGATCCGTGAGAATTTCCTAAAAGCAAAAATAATGAATGAAGAGGAGTAGATAATAACTTAAAGAGAAATGCTCTGTTCTTAAATTTGGTGCACCTCTGGGTTGTTAGGTTAAGAAAAAAAAAGAAAAAGAGAAAAGAAAAAAGAAAAACACAGAAAAGAGCCCCTGGTGGTTACAAAAATCACATAGCTATGTTATGAGGACCAATAAAACTATTAGCTATTGGCCCAAAGCCAAGAATCCATTAATGACAGACTGGTATCTATCCAGGAATGTAAAATGTTTTACTAAATAAACACTAGGGCAGGAAACATTCAACTTCTGTCATTATGTAAAAACTTAAGTGTGATTCTATCCTGAAGTGGAACAGCAAACAGGCCAGTTCAAAAAGAAGAAAAAAGAAGCTCTCTGGTACCAGGAGGAACCAACAAAATTTAAATATTCTGCAGTGTAACCTACAAAGCCTGCTACATAAAGTGTAACGCTATTGTTAGAGAATGCCAATGGTGGCATTTAAACAACGAAATGAAAGAAGAAACTCATTTAGACGGAAGTGGAGTTAGCCACCCGGGATAATGGTTAGTAATTAAACTATAATGACTGATTTTTACAGCTTTTCAAGGCTATACAAACAAAAGATTAAGGCTAATTGAAATATGAGATTAAAATAACAGTTACTATTTGTTACTTGAGGCTAACTACAGCTTTCTCACATACATTTACATTTTTCCTCGGTGTAATGAAATCATGTGAATATTACCAATAAATATACGGCAAACTCCCTGAAAGCATAGAGCATCTGATGATAAATTAAAGCAGAATAATGCCTAAAACACTGAGGACTTTGTACGTACACCCTAACAGTTAAGAGTTTTCATGTGAGCTTGATCTACATTCTTGCAGACTTCGGGGGAATAGTTTTCAATCTGATTGTGCTTGAATCAGCATTAGATTTCATCAGTGTCTACGGGGGGGGGGGGGGGTAATACAAAATTAGGTGCCATTCAACCAAACAAGTCATTTTCACTACAACCATCGCATTTAACTAAAGAATACCCATTTTGCTATTTCCTCCTAACATATCCTTCCCGTCTTCTGACATGAATCTGTTATGTAATTGCTATACCCTCTGGATGTCTTTCATCCTTGGTAAGCCAAAATAAATGTTGCCTTTTTTTTTTTAAATGACAAGACCTGAATTTTACTCTTGAAAGAAACTCAAACTGTCAGTCAACGATGAATTCATTCAGACTTTTCTATGCATAAGACAAGATCATTTCTACGATACCGGTTTTATCCTCAGCTGTCAGAGGAAGTGAGAGAGCTCGGTCACATGTTGGATGTGAATTCAGAGGCAGCCTTCAGACTCGAAGCTACCAAATAGAAACACAGTCAGGGCACCAGCTACCGCTATAACCTGACAGCCAAGCACAAACTCCATTAAGGAGCTAGGAATTTAAGGGGTGGCTCTTTAGAATGCCAGGGTCAAGTTAGGAAAGTTAGACCCTTGATTTTTCAAATATTGTTACCACCTGTCCATAACACAGAAGTAGGAAAATCTTCACGTGACGACATCAGGAAGATCCCCCTGGCAACAGTGCTCTCCTAAGCCCTTCCCCGACATTATCTGTATTGCCATTGTGATGTCCAGTTTTAATGTTTTTTTTAATAAGACGCAAAAAATACTGCCAAAAACCTCACTTTTGAAATCTATTCACTACACCTGCTTTTCTAGTACAGCAATAACTCAGGCAACTACTTTAATTAACAGGAAAAATAAAATCTAAATTAGTAGAAAAGCTAAGTAATAGAATTTTAAAATAAAATCTTTTTGAATTTCAAATATATAAACTTTTTGCTATAATAACCTGTTTGTAATTTGCAAATCTCTATAAATTTAAAGAACCATAATCAAAACTTCCATTTTTCTTAAATTTTGTTGAATTTTTGCTGCAATTCACCTTTACAAGAATGTATCAAATTACAGAACCTTAACTCTGCATCAGAAAATATCTTTTAAAACTTCCAATAAACCCATATCCTAATTATCAATATCTACTGGCCTATGCAGATTTATGACTGTTGTTCAGAATAATATCCCTGAGATCTATATCAATATATAGATCAGATTATTATCGTTTGGAGTAATAATCCCAGAGATTATATAAATATTCACAAATTGAATTCAGTTACCATGTTATCCAAGACAGAATAGGGGGGAATATTTTTACAATGTTTAATAACAAAAAGAAAAGTTTGTGCTGCAAAAAAATTAAACGACCCTATCAAGATTTTACCATATTGTCCCAATGTTCTCTACAATCTGACTTACACTATTACTTGCTTAGCAAACCTCTTACTCCATGCCAACAGCATTTTTAAACCCCATCCAGGCCCTGGCAGTGTGGCTTACTTGGTTGGGGAGTCATCCCATAGCTGAAGATTTGCGGGTTGGAATCGTCAGTGTACACACCTGGGCTGCAGGTTTGATCCAGTTCCCGGCAACTAAGGGAGCGAGGTAACCAATCAATGCTTACTTCTCACGTGGTTGTTTCTCTCTCCCTTTCTCTCTCTCTAAAAGTAATGAAAAAAAAATGTCTTCAGGTGAGGATAAAATAAACAAATAAAGTAAAATAAAAACAAACCCAGTTCATGATGAAGTGTCACGACTAAACTAGGAAACTCTTGATTAATAGGTTTTTACAATCTTTGGAAATCTCCACCCACAGGCTGTTTTATCAAAAATGCTGCTACCTATTGCTGGTAATAATCCCACCTGATTGGACCCCAAAGTTGAGAAAAACAGTTTACCAAGTACTGTAACATCAGTGTGACAAAAATTGTTTTAAAGGTGTTTCCAAAGCTTTTAGTGATAAGAATGATTTTTAAAACATAAACTCTGATCTACAAGAAAATTTTTTGACATGCTACAATAGCACAAAATTGACAGCGATTAGTAAAAGAGGAAAGATTAGACTAAATCTGGAAAACCTCAGAATGAAAGTGTTCAGGAATAGGTGTGTCGGAGGCTTTCAAACAAGGAAGAGACATACAACAAAGGGCTGTGTGTTATAGGGAAAGCTTGGTAACATGAATGCTTACATTCTATGCTAACATAGAATTTGTGACATTCTCCAATATCTGGTGAACTAATTACTATCTAAAAAACAAAATGTGAACTCATGAAGCACTTATTTGTAATATATACCAAGAAGGCACAAAAATAACATTATTTATGGATATATACAATATATACAGGTTTGTTTTTTTCATTTTAGAAACTGAAATACACGTGGAAGATTTATACTAGTTCCAGAAGACAGCAATGTCCTGCCTAGGTCTTGGTAGTAGTGTGGATGTGGGTTTTGTGTGTACTTGTGTGTGTGTGTGTGTGTGTGTGTGCATGTACTCCAACAACCAGCCACAGTGTTCTGCAAACAGACAACTGTTAAGGATAGGAAACGTAAAGGTGGAAAAGTGATAAAGTCCTTATGACTCTCTTAAATGGAGTTAAGACCTATTAGGTCAAACCCTGCTGGGTAAATAAACTGCTCCCTGGTGTAAATTAGAAACTTCGGAGGTGCATTAACTTTTTCAGGCCCCTGAGGTACTGTTTAGTAAATTACTGTTCCAGTGAACTAAATGGTACCCTAGGGGCCTGAAAGAGGTAATGCACGTTCAAAAATGAACAATTCACTCTCTTCTCACCGGTAGGATATCACACACCTGCACACCTTTGCCTCCCCAGCTGAGCATTGTAGATAAGATGTATTTGTTCATTCACTCACTCCCGCAATGACTGTTCGTCCAGCTCCACCCTGAGTAATGTTCTAGACACAAGCGGTGGAAGGACAGACAGACTTTCACAAATTTGACATTCTAGCAGCAAAAGACCAACCCTGAACAAGAGGACAAGCCTGAATTGATACCTGAAAGGAAGACATTAAAGCAAGCTGATGTGACCATCTTCGGGGACATGGTAACAAGCACCACAGGCTACGAACACAAGGCCTTGTCCAGGAAAAGGCAGGAGGTTGGGGCTTGTGGTGTGAGAAGGGACAGTAAGGAGGGGCTCGCTGTGGACCAGAAATTCCCAGTCCTGTCCAGTTCACACTTGGAAAGCAAGCGAATGGATGAAGAAAAGGGAAGTGGGGATAACAGCCAGAACTTTTAAAAATTAAGAGAGAAACATATTTGGGATGTGCCGGTAGGTAGCACTTGGGCAGAGCTTTCCAGAAGGAAGGGAACAACAAGCTGCAGGTGACCCGGGGCAAAAAGGTAAATGATCAGTAACAGCTTTTGAAGGTATCCTGTCCTAAAATGGGCAGGTTCCATATTGGTTGGGGTTTTCCAGAGAGAACCAGCAGGGTTTGTGTGTGTGTGTGTGTGTGCATGCATTTGTGTAGACAGAGATTATATGAAAAAATTGGTTCATGTGATTACGGAGGCTTGGTGAACCCCAAATCCTCAGGGTAGACAGGCAGGCTAGAGGCTCAGGGAAGAGTTGTGGAGTCATTCCAGCAGTCAGCTGGCAGAACTCCTTGCTGAGGAAGGTGGGGGTGGGGTGGGATTGTCAGTTTTTGTTCTTTGAAGGCCTTCACCTGATTAGATAATGCCCAGCTACTTTGTGTCAGGTAATCTGCTCAAAGCCTACAGAGTTAAATGTTAGGGAAGCTCATCCAAAAAGCACCCTCACAGAAGCATCCAGAATAATGCTTGAGCAAATATCTGGGTCCTCTAGCCCATCCGAGAAGACATGTATAAATGAACCATAACAGATTCCCAAGAGGAAATGAGAGCAGAAGATGTGTGTCAGGGGCATGAGCCCAATCCAACACTTTCAGAGCCTTGAGTACTGCTTCTTGTCTTCACAGACCTCACACCAGCAGAGAAACTGAGGCAATTCTGCCGCACTTCAAGGTCAGATCTCTAAGAAGCCTAGAGCCCACAGCCTCTGCCATTCTGATGTGAATCGAACTTGGAGTCAGCTAGACAGTCAGCTTGATCTCTGACTGTCACAGAACAGCCGCCTGAGTGCAGACAAGTAACGCAATCTCTCTGAGCCCTCGTTTTCTCATCTGTGGCCGGGGGCGCTGGCAACCACCTCAGGGAGAATTTTGGGTGACTGTACAATGAGATGATACCAACTGTGCCCAGTTCATCAAATAAGTGCTAGTTCTAGTTGTTTACTGAAGAGTCTTCTGATGTCTGTCCTCCAAAATCTTTGAATCCTGGTGTGTGTGCACATGTGCATGTGTGTGTGTACAGGTATGTGTATATGTGCATGCATACACACAGATGGCAAGAGCAGGGAAATGTCCACAGTAAAATTTTGCTGAGCAGGTAAGGAAACCACAATCCCCCTCATGATCCAACATATTTCAACAACCAAGGAGAGAAGTTTCTTTGGAGGACACTTCTCATGCCTCAGAGAGTAAACTAACTTTTTGCTTTCTCCTCCTCTATCCTTCCCTCTCCTCCTCTGAATTTTCTCAAAGGCCTCTATTCTCTAGAGGTTTCAGAAAATTATACGGGCCTAAGCATTGGCTTCTACATTCAGGAAAGTAAAGGAAAGTGGTCTATGTTGATTTTCTCAAGGTTACTGAGGGAATTGGCCTCAGAGAGTCTTTTATACACATACGTTGAGAAATTGGGAAGTAAAATAATAATATTTTCTAAATAAGTTCAGAAAGCATTTGCTAAATAATCATTCAGTGTTGCTGCTAAACATCCACAGGTATCAAGTATTTAACAGGTAGCATAATAATAAATCCTAATAATTACATGCCTGTAGTAAAACCAACATCTTTCTGCTAAAATCCCGCTGAGAAACACGATGGGTTAAACCTGAGATGTGTCTGCATGAGGATGGAGCCCTGGGTCTCTTCCCTCAGGTCACTCACATACTTTTCAGTAGCCAGTGTCTTAAAAAGAGAGAATCTCTTTGAACAAGGAGAGTAAGTGCAGCCTGCAAGTTGGGTCAAGTTGGGTCAGACGGCTCGCATTTTGCTGCACAAGCCTCATCACTGAAGGAATCCACGCACAGCCAGTCAAATCCTGGCCCAACTGCATTGTAATTGCTTTGCTGAATGTAAAGTGGCCTATTAGAAGCTGCTCCACTTAATGGGACAGCTTTTTAAGCAGGCCAGCCCCTTATAAAAGTGAGAGGAAGAGGCAATTACTTCCAAGAACTGAGTATTTAGCAATTGCCTGTGGGTACAGTCAACTGAAGAAAGCCAATAGAAATCAACTTGTCACCAAGCAGAAGACAACCTGATAAGATTTTTAAAAAGTACTCTGTTCTAGTCCAGTTCTAAAGGAAGAAAAACACCCACAAAGGTGTTTTTGGTATTTGAAATCTGGTGGTTGCCCTAAAGTAAAAGTCCTATATCTCACAAGCTATCTTGTTACAATTGCTGGATAGGGAGAAAGCCCTGAGATGCCAAACCAGAAATGATGCTTTGGGGCTTCAGGTCTCAGCCAGTTCATTGAGTTGTGTGTGACTTTCAATATAAAGTTTAGTGGAGAATATAATGTATGGGTAAAAGATTCCAGACATGACATTTTCCTACTCATTTCCTATTCACATTCCCAATGAACTCCTAGCACAAAGGTAGGATAAAGGTAGTAATGCTCATGTTGTCTGCCCAGTTCCAGGACTGCTAAACAGTGGAACCAAAACTCGACACCCGTATTTTCAAATTCATTGTCAGTGCTCATCCCCCTAAACTACACTGCAAATAATCATGCATCTCTGAGGGCCAGAATCACATGCCACAGTTTATGTGAAACAGGTGTGTGTGCTCATGTGTATGTGTATATCCCCATCCCATCATGTGAATAGCAAGCTCTTATTGAGGGTTTTGTTGGTTAAGGACGATAACCATGTAAATGGACATTTTAGAAAAATAGTTTTATGATATTGGAAAATGTTTGTGGCATTGTTAAGTCACAGCAGCATTATTTACAATAGCCAACTGCAGAAAGCCACCTAAGTGCCCATCAGTAAGTGAGTGGATCAAAAAACTGGTACATTTACATGATGGAATACTATGCAGCAGAGAGAAAGAAGGAGTTCCTACCCTTCACAACAGCATGGACGGAACTGGAGAGCATTATGCTAAGTGAAATAATCCAGGTGGTGAAAGACAAATACCATATGATCTCACCTATAAGTGGAACCTAATCAACAGAACAAACAAGCAAGCAAAATATAACCAGAGACACTGGAATAAAGAACAAACTGACAGTAACCAGTGGGGAAGAGGGAGGAGGATAATGGGGGAAAGAAGAGGAAGGGTCATCCAGGAACACATGTAAAGGACCCCTGGAAAAACCAAAGGGGGATAGGATTGAAGGTGAGAGCTGGGAGTCAGAGGGGCAGGGGAGAGTGGTTGGGGGAGAATGGAGACAACTGTACTTGAACACAATAAAAAAATGTTTAAATTTACATAATGATATATACAATGATTCCAATTTTGTAAGAAACAAACCATATGTACATGTGACTGTGTGTGAGTACACATGCTTAACCATATACAGGGGTATCAAACTCGTTTTCACTGGGGGCCACATCAGCCTTGGGGTTGCCTTCAAAGGGCCGAATGTAATTTCAGGACTGTATAAATGTAACTATTCCTTAACAGTTAAGCAAGAGCTCAGCACCGCTGCTCGGTAGAAACAAGGCGCTGGGCCTGATAAAATGAGGAGGGCTGGGTTTGGCCCTTGTGTTTGTTACCTGTGCACTAACTAGAAGATCCACAGCAGCATGTGACAGTGGCTGTCTTCAAGTAATGGCATCATAGGTGGTTTTAGTTCTGTTTTGTACTTTTCAGTATTTTCCAAATTTTCTAACATGGACATATTTTCTTTTATAACAGAGAAAGAGGTAATACGTATATACTATTTATAAACCAGTGAAATCTCTTCTTCAACTATAAAACAGTACAGTTCTTTGATGCCGATCTAAATTCAAACAATGAACTCTTATAGATGACTCATGAAAATATAAATTTCTGCAAGGCTTTTGGGAAGCAATTTGACAATATGTATTATGGAAATTAAAATTGTTTATACTTTCTTACCAATAACTCCACTTTTGTAATTTATTTTAAACCACTCATTCCAGATTCTTGTACCTAATGATATATACAGTATTAATTATAATAACATAAATTGGAAATAACCGAAGTATGTAACAATAAGGGATTGGATTTAAAAGTTTTAAAAAAACAAAAAGTCTTAAAGAAAATTATGACTTCCACTCAGAGAAATATTAAGCTAGTATTAAAAATGATCTTTAGACAGCAACCTTGAACATAATGGGATCAGAATATAAAATAAAAACATAAAATGGCCGAAAGGTATGGATTTTAGTCCACAAACTCGAGTGAAAAAATATCTTTTTTACGACAATTCAATTTCCCTTTTGAGTTATGTTCCTCAGAGGTTCTTTCTTTCTCCCAGCTACTCCCAGTATCAACAGGGTGCTTGGGCACCTGTGGAAAAGTCCATGCCTTAATCTGGCCAGGGTCCTCATTTCCAGCCAAAGTCCAATTTCAGTCCTGAGTCATTCTGCTGCTTCCAAACTCTGGTGAAGCACAGCATACTCTATAAGGACAGTCTGGTTTAGGCTTTGTTGCCTGGACACACTCACAGCCATTTCTTCTCTATAATTTTACCACTTCCCCAGGTCCCAACTGGAAAATGGGAACAAGCTTTGCTTTCAGATCCAACAATTGGTCTTTAGTCATTGCCGTTTTCCTAAGGATAAACCAAACCTGGAGAATAGGCCTAGAACCCTTCCCTCTGGAATCCTCTGAACTTCCAGTACTTCCTTTCTCTTTTCCCAGTGAAGTGTGTGTGTGTGTGTGTGTGTGTGTGTGTGTGCGTGCACGTGTGTGTGTGTGTGTGTGTGTGTGTGTGTGTACTCTGAACTATGTTCTCAGAACTCCGATCTAGGACTTCTACATGCCTAAATGCATTGGATTTTCACACCTCAAAGCCAGGGAGAGATTATTTTCTCTTCTCTCTGCTCAGTCACATATTTCTCCAGAATCAATGAGCCCAGAATAGTCCAGATAATTGGGAAGTATAAAGAACATAAAATATGATATTTTTATAACCATTAATAAGAAAAAAAGAATTAAGCATGGGGGGAAACCCACTAGAAGTAAACATGCTAAAATGCTAGTGGCGGCTATTGATTCTAGAGAATGGTCTTATGGAAGATTTGTCATTTTAATTTCTTCCCTCTTCTAAGTTTTTTTGAAAGTCTGAGACTATGAGCTGTGAGATGTAAAACAGCTATTAGAAGGAAAGACACCAAATAGGTGCATATACTGTGGAAAAAATATAATTGAGATGTTATGAAAAATACCATATGATCTCACCTTTAACAGGAAGCTAAACAACAAAACAAACAAGCAAGCAGAATAAAAACAAAGACACTGAAATACAGAAAAAGGGGGCAGTGACCAAAGGGGAGAGGGAAGGGAATTTAAGGGGGGAAAAAGGGGACGGATTTGGAGGAACAAATAGGAAGGACACAGGGACGAGAACTAAAGGGGGAGGAAATGGGAGGGAGGTGGGGAGCACCGGGCGGGGGCGGGGGGCTGGGATGGGAGAAATGGACAAAAAACTGTACTTGAAAAATAACTAAATAAAATTTAAATATATATATATATATATATATTCACAGCATCAATTTTTAAAAATCTTTTCGAAGATAGATTAGGCCAATGTGTAACATGCAGTGCATTAAGAACGACATTGAGATAATAAATCGAGACTTCCGCCAAGATGGAGGCATAGGTGGAGACCCCATGCTTTCTCACACAACCAAGTTTATAGTCAACTAAATATTAGCAACAGAAAACACAGCCAGAACACAGAAAATTGAACTTTTCGGAAGTCTGATAACAACAAATTCTTCAGCCTGACCGGTAAGAGGGGTGAAGCCAGCAACTGGTGGATAAGGGTTGCGCAGGAAAACTCGTTCAGACGGACTCAGGCGCGTGGATCCCAGGCATGGGGTTGCAACAGGCGAACCCAGTGAGCGACCCAGTGAGTGACCGGCGGACCCAGTGAGGGCGCAGGGCGGCGGGTTGACTGTGGTCGCACATTCCTGCGCAAATAGAACAGTGAGGGAGTGGGCGGTGAGACGGGACCAAGCAGGCCCCAGTGGCGAGAGGCAGCAGAGGGGGCCGCCATTTCCCCGCTCTGACCCCGCCCCCACATACAGCGTCACAACCCAGCGACCTGGGTGGCCCCGCCCTGGTGAACAGCTAAGGCTCTATTCCGCATACTTAATGGGTGCAAACAGACCAAAAATGGCTCAAGAAAATCTCAAAGTCCCATAACTCTAAGCGATGAAGAAATAGCAAAAATTTTAGATGCACAGTTCAAAACACTGGTGATCAGGATGCTCACAGAACTGGTTGATTTTAGTCACAAATTAGAGGAACATATGAAGGCTAAACTAATTGAAATGAAGGGAATTACACAGGAAACCAATAGTGATGAAAAGGAAACTGGGACTCAAATCAAGGGAGTGAACCAGAAGGAAGAAAAAAATGGCCAAACAGGAAAATATGAAGAAACAAGAATTCAAAAAAATGAGGAGAGTCTTAGGAACCTCCAGGACATCTTTAAACACTCCAACATCAGAATTATAGGGGTACCAGAAGGGAGAAAGGAACAGCCACCAGTGGAAAACTTATTTGAACAAATAATAAAGGAGAATTTCCTCAATCTGGCAAAGGCAATAGACTTCCAGGAAATCCAGGAAGCTCAGAGAGTACCAAAGAAGTTGGACCCAAGAAGGAACACACCAAGGCACATCGCAATTATATTAGCCAAGATTCAAATGAAGGATAGAATCCTAGAAGCAGCAAGAGATAAGGGGACAGTCACCTACAAAGGCATTTCCATCAGACTGTCAGCGGATTTCTCAAAAGAGACCTTATAGGCAAGAAGGGGCTGGAAAGAGGTATTCCTAGTCATGAAATTCAAAGACCTACAACCAAGATTACTCTATCCAGCGAAACTTTCATTTAGCATGGAAGGACAGATAAAGTGCTTCTCAGATAAGATCAAATTCAAGAAGTTCATCATGACCAAGCCCTTATTATATGAAATGTTAAAGGGACTTATCTAAGAAAAAGAAGATAAAAAATATGAACAGTGAAAGAACAGAAAACTCAGTTATTAACAACCACACCTAAAACAAAAGCAAACTAAGAGGACAGCTAGATCAGGAGCAGAAATGTGGAAATGAGGATCTCATGGAGGGTTAGCAACAGGGGAGTGGGAGAAGGAGAAGGGGGGAGAAGGTAGAGAAAATAAGTGGCATGGACGGTAGGTGGAAAATAGATAACGGGCAAGAATAGTATGGGAAATATAGAATCTAAAGAACTTGAGACACATGGTCATAAACTAAAGGGGGGAATGGTGGGGGTGGGGCGTGCAGGGTGGAGGGGAATGAAGGGGGGGAATAGAACAACTGTAATGGCATAATCAATAAAATTTAAAAAAAGAATGACATTAAAACAATATGTAAAAAAAAACTTTTTAGGCACTGCTAGGTTATATATTGCACTGACTATCTCAAAATATACAATTTACATCTCTTAAGGCTTCACCTAACAGATAACATCTGATTGCAAAAAAAAAAAAAAAGTTTATTCTACCTGGTGGACTTTGAGAATCGATTCAACACCAGTGCCCAAAACACTCTCAGGTATTCTGATGGGTCTGCTCATTTAAAAGTTTGAGAAGGAGAAGCGTTTAATAGGGTTGAGCTGAAAAAGTCTCTAAAGAAGCAGGTTTGAAAGTTAAATGTAGAACTGTACTAGTGCCACTAGCTTATTAACTGCTCTATCCCATGAGGTCACAGGGATCCACGGGCAATTTTTCTTTTCTTTGGCTTTGCTTATTGTCTTGTCAGTTTTATAGCCTTTGTAGTGTACTAATTATATGCTGTTCTAAATGAGCTTCAAAGAAAGAACTTTCCTATGCTACTAAAGGTTTGGTCCCACCCTGATTACAATTATCTCTTTCCAACTCCTGAATAGGCAAGTTTCTATAAGGAGTGCTTACTCTCATCTTGTTATTGACTGGCTATGTGATAACTACGGTACTTCCCCCTTCCGGGACTCATTGTTCCCTTGTATCCGAATGCACACTCTGGTGCTCCATTCTGGAGATTCTCTTCAGTAACTGCAGGCTCTTTCTCAGTCTCCTTTCTCTTTGCACCCATTAACTTTAGTTCACCCTGGGTGCATTTTAGGGCCTTCTCCCTTCTTTATCTACACTCACTCTGAGGATGACCTCCTCCAGACTCATGGCTTTCAATCTATGACATTTATACACAGATGATTCCCCAACTGACTTCTCCAGCTGGGACCTCTCCCTTGAACTCAGGTATCCCTGCTGCATATGTGATTATTATCTCTGACTTCATATGTCTCAATAGGACATTTGCACTTGCCCCCAAAACCTGCTCTACCTGCCGCTCTCTCTGTTTCAATTAACAGTAACAATTTTTCCAGTTGCTCAAGACAAAAATCCTGGGGTCACCCTTGATTTGTTTTTGACTCTCACACACCATTTCCAATTCATCAAGAAACTGACTTCACCTTCAAATTTTATCTAGAATAGAGCCACTTAATACTTCCTTTGTTTCCACCCGGGTCCAAGCCACCATAATTCTTTCATTTGGTTTCCATCTCCTTTCGCGCTTCCTACAGTATTTTCTCAGCACAGCAGATGAGTGATCCCATTAACACAGCCAGCTCTTTGCTCTTCTCTATTCCAAGTCCTCCAGTGGCTTCCCTCTTATTCAGGATAAAAGCCAGAGCCTTACAATGGTCTCCAAAGCCCAATACAATCTGTTACTCCTGTCCCTCTTGTTCACTTGGCTCTGTATTCCCTGGGCCCTTGTCCCTCAGACATGCCAAGCCACCAAAGGCCTTTGCCCTAGCTACACCCTCTGCCTAGAATGCTCTTTCCTCATAGCCATACGCCTCACTCCCTCAGTACTTACAGGTCTTCCCTCAAATATCTCTCTCTCAATGAGGCTTACCACCAAGACCTCACTTTTTAAGTTGCAACCCCAAATCCATCCTGCACACCCGCTCCCTGTCACATTGCTCTATTTTCTCCCCAGAACATAATCACTTTCTAACAGAACTCCTATTATTGACTTTTTTTTAATTTTTAATTGTGGTAAAATACACATAAAGTTTAACATCTTCACCATTTTGAAAGGTACATACAGAACAGCAGTGTGAATGTTAATTACATTCACACTGCTGTTCAATCAATCTCCAGAATTCTTTTCATATTGCAAAACCTCAAACTCCATACCCCTTAAACACAACAATTCTCATTCCTCCCTCTGCTCCCTTGGATGCTACCTTTTTTCCTGTTTCTATGAATTTGACTACCCTAAGTATCTCACATAAGTGGACTTATATGATATTTGATTTTCTGTCACTCTCTGTCATTCAGCATAATGTCTTCAAGTTTCAACCATGTTGTACCATATGCCAGAATTCCTTTCCTTTTTTAAAGCTGAATAGTATTCCACTGTGTGTAGAGACCACATTTTGTGTATCTATTCATCCACTGGTGAACATTTTGGTTGCTTTCATGTTTTGTCTGTTGTGAATAGTGCTATTATGGACATGGATATATAAACATCTCTTTGAAACCTTACTTTCAATTTTTTGGGGGGTGGAGGGTAATATGATACACTCAGAAATGAAATTGCTGTGTCACATGATAATTCTATTTTAATTCTTCTGAAAAACTCATATTGTGTTACATGGTGGCTATACCATTGTATGTTCCCACCAATAATGTATATTCTTTTGATTTCTCACTAACACTCATTATTTTCTGTTTTTTTTTAATAGTAGCTATCTTAATGGGTTTGAGGTAGTATCTCATTGTGGTTTTGATTCACATTTTTCTAATGATTAGTGATGTTGAACATGTTTCATGTGCTTTTTGCCCATTTGTATACCTTCTCTGGAGAAAAGCCAATTCAAACTCTTTGCCCATTTTTTAACCTGGTTATTTATTTTATTTTGTTGTTGCTATTACTAAGTTGTATGAGGTTTTTCTTTAACACACTCCAGATATTAATCCCTTATCAGAAACATGATTTTTTTCTATTCCATAGGTTTCCCTTTTCATTCTGTTGGTTGTATCATTTGATGCAGAGAATTCATTCACTTACTAAGCTTGCTGTTGCATTGTCTGTCTCCCCCTCTAGCCTGTAAGTTCTGTGAGGGCAAGGCCATGTGCATTTCATCCACCCCTGCATCAGGAACCTAATGGGGCCTCAGCAAAGTGTTGCCACATAAATGAATGAGTGAGTGGACAGATCACAGATGTGGCCCAGGCTATTTGCGGTTCCTAAGACCCACATGCATTGTAAAAGTGGGTAAAATCCAAAGCAGACCAAATAGTTATTTCAAAGAATAATGCTCTATAACAATAGTTTACAAATAGTTTTCCTGAATTAAGGCCTTTAAAACAATCTCTTCTTCCGTGCAGCTGAATTCCCAGGCTACAGGGGAGAGCATGTCTGCCTCCTTTGGAATCCATTAAAGTGACAACTCTGGATCCGTGCGAACACAAACCGTGCTCTCCCTGCTCCATTTCCTTCACCAGCACTACTGGCTCTCCTCCCCTCTGCCTGCCCCTTAGTGCCTGGCCTCTCTCCCAGCCCGCTTTCCTTTCTGGGCTGCTCCCTCTGGCCCTCTCTCAGATTGCAGGGCCCGGGCTGTGTCCCCATATCTGCTTTATGTCGAAGGTCCCAGCCCACTCTGTCAGGGATCACTTTGCCTCCATTGTTCCGCTGAGGACCACACACCGGGGCAGGGCTCAGGTACCCTTCACTCTAAGGAGGCCTGTGGGAATCTGGGAGAAAGGAATGAAAAGGGACTATGATTGAACAGTATTTAGGAAAGGGTTGTTAAATGTCAACCCCGATTAATGATAATGGTAATTTAGAATCTGCTTTTGGTTTCCATTGTCAAGCCTTGCCAAGTTTCTAACGTGGTATTTCAAAGGGTTCCGGGTCTGGCTGATGCTGCGATTGACTTTCCACTGCGGGGGTATCAGCAGCAGAGGGTGTGTGTGCTTTAACAGGAGTGGCGTGCGTGTCATTAACGCGGGTCCTGCCTGGTCAGGTGCGCCTCCTCGTTCTCATTCACGGCACCCACCCACCCCAGTGCAGGCACTTAGAGACAAGAATCCTCACTTATTTTCACTACAAAGACAAAATTGTTGGCTTGTCCCTTCTCCCTTACCCTTTCTTCTAGGTTTCTATGTTGACTCAAAGGGGCGGTGGCAGAAATTACACTTCCCAAATGAGAACAATGGACTTGCACAAGCTTTGTTCCAGAGGAGAGTCAGAACCAGTTTTTAAGTGTAAATGTGTTGCTTTGAGATCTTGAGATTCAGATCCTGGCCCACCTTTCTAACCTTGGAACTCTCAGCAAATCACCTAATCTCTCCAGGATTTACTCTTCTGATCTAAAACAATGGTGATGATTTTAGAACCTAGCTTGTTATCTGTCATGAGGAGTAAATGAGATACCATATGTAAAACCCTGAGAACAGTGTCTGACCCATGACAAGTGCGGGACAAATGTTAGTTACCACCGTCATTGTACAGTGAGTGAAGAAGGGCCAAGGGCCTCCTCCTTCAGAACATGCATTCTCAGTTCAGCAGTGCTGGCATCTGGGACCTGATCATTGCTGGCTGTGGGAGGCTGTCTGTATGCTGAAGGATGTTTAGCCACATCTCTGATCTCTACTTCCTGGATGCCAGACACAATCTCCCTTCCACCTTTCAACCCTTCTCCACCTCCCCACCCCAGTCACGACAATCAAAAATGCCTTCAGACATTACTAAATGTTCCTAAAAAGGGGTGGGAGATGGAGGGTAAACCTCTCTCCTGGTTGAGAACCTCTGCTTCAAGAATAAACAGCAAAAACTCTGTTAAGGTACACATCAGTGGCTAGGTGCTGCTGGGCAAAAAGAGTTTTCCTTAACCTGGGAATTTCAGTACTCCCAGAGCAGCTTTGAAAAGTTATAAGATCACAGAAAATTATCCCAACACACTTTATATCCTTGTAGTCTTGGTTGGCCACTCTTAGTCCCACCACCCCACTTTCCTCCCTGTCCTGTCAAGGGTGACCTGCATTCCTTAGCTCCCATCTGGCTCAACTCCCACCGAAGAGGAGGCAAGACCAGCTGCTGGAGGTCATGTGGTATGTGTGCCCCTCCCTGGCCCAAAGCCGGCACATAGTAGGAGCTTAATGAGATCTTATTGACTGGAAGCAGAAGAGGTGGGTCTGAGTACTTGAGTTCAGTTTCTTTTCCCCCCTATTTTCTCTTCTATTTTGACTCATAGAACAGTATCACCTTTTCAAAATGCAGCAAATTACACACAAAACAGAATCTGATTGGTAGAACAGGAAAATGGAGGCACAAAGAAGCCCCGGGGAAGAACAAAAGAAATTGACAATGAAGTGATGGGGTGGTGGGGTGTCCTCTGAAACACCCTGGGGAAAATTGTGTTCTCTTTGTAGCAGACAATGCATTTCTTTCTCTATTTTAGGGCTGTACTGAGCAAAGGAAGAGGAGGAGGAAGGTCCTCCCTAGAAGCTTAGAGAGATCAAGTCAGTTTACTCTCTTCGCTTTCCTGGCGGACTTAGGAGGCAAAGCAGGGGAACCTCTTCAACAGAGTGAGACCTTCTCCTCCAGAGGAAAATGAGAGCTGAGAGCAAAGCTCAGAGGAGAATTCAACAATGGGAATGACACTCCCAATATCCGACCCTGGAGCTGAGGTGGAGGAGAAAAGGAAGGAATGTATGAAAACCCGGGACACATCTAGAGATGGTAAATGAACAGGAACATCACTGCTGACCCAGCAAGTCTGCCTAAGATTTCAACGTCTTGGTCCTTTTTCTCTCTTGGCCATAATCTGTGCTCAGACCAGTGGCCATCTGAACTGTGAGAACTTGGTAGTAGAATCTTGGGTGAGAAAATGATCCAGATAGAAATATTTTACTGGATTTTAATAGGGAATAAGGAGGACGTTAGAAGGGAATATATATTCCCCTTCAAAAGAGGAAGTTTGTTTCCCCAAGAGAAGAAAGAGACAAGTACCCCATGCCCCAACCCTCCCAGTATAACAAATGAAGACAGGGACAGAAGATGCTAAGGTTGCACGGGCAGGCAGAAATGGGGCTATATGGAAAGCTGGATGAGCTCAGGAAACTAAGGTGGAGGAAAGGGGTCCTTCCTCGGGCCTTCTTCTTAACCTCTCTACTGAAATTCCCCTCTTCTTCCTCATAGTATCTGATACTGCTAATCAACAGTATCAGAGACTTTATCTGAGACAAAGTGGTGTTGCTCTCATTTTCCAGGAATCCCATTTCATCCATGTCTCCCCTGTGCCCTACCAGAGGGAGGGCAGGAGTTAGCACTGAACTGCTTAGACTATGGGATTCCTCAGAAAAGCTCTTGGATAGAAGATTTGAATGAAATGGGCACCTTGAGCCTGGTTGTGGAATGCTGTCGGCAGTTGTCTTGCTGTTGGAATCCATACTTTGTAGCAGCTACTGCTCTTGTTCTTTGGTGGAGCATCTGTTTATCTTCTTCCTCACAGAATCTGCTCTCCAAAAATGATGGTGACGCTGCTGCCAGCATGACATGGGTCACATGCTGCCACCTTGCTTTCACGTCATTTGTTGGGTAAGCTGTGCCTCAGCCAGAGCTCAGTACTCCCAGTTGCCTAGGCTAGTGGGTGAGGCAATACCTGGCCAAAAAAAAGGGTGGGGAGGATATAAGAAGGAAGGACTAGACAGACTACAATTTGTGGAAGTTAGTATTTACCTGGCTAAGGAAATGGAGATGGGCAGACCAAGATGAGGTGGCTCAGAGTCTTAGTCAGTTCAAGCTGCTATGACAAAAATGCCATAGGCCTGGTGGCTTAGACAATGAATCTTTATTTCTAACAACTCTGGAGACTGAGAAGTCGAAGGTCAAAGTGCCAGACAATTAAATTAAGTTCCTGGTGAAAGCCCACGTCCTGGTTTGCAGATGGATGCCTTTTCCCTGTGTCCTCACATGGATGGGGGCAGGGAGGAAGCAAGCTCTCTCATGTCTTTTCTTATAAGGGCATAATTTCATTACAGGGACTCCACCTTCATGACCTAATTACCTCCCAAAACACCCATCTCCAAATACCATCACAGTGGAATTAGGACTTCAACATATGGGTTTAGGGGAAGCACACACTTGCAGTTCATAATATTTAGGTCACTATTGGAGTGATCAGCTTGAAGTTTCAGGAGCCAATTAGAGCACCCTATTATTAATGGTCTCCACAAACCAGTAGACAGAGAAGGTGGCCCACGGTGTCTGAGTCTTTGGGTAAGGGTACCATCCTGAAGGTTACCATGAGGTGGTCAGGGTCCTCGTCACAGATCTTGCAGATGAAGAGAGTGCCCACACCAGACCCCATGTATTTTACCCGGCCAGTGAGTCAATAAGAAACTGTGGAGCCTGAAAGAGCAATACATCCTTACTATAATGGAGTCTTAATGGTTATCAAGATAACTTTAGATACCTTATTATGATAATGTCTACAATCTCTTCTTCTTTTTTCTGTGCCCCTTGCCTGCTCTAGACTGACTAAAGGTAAAGTTGCCTGGCCTGAAGATCTTGCCAAAAGGACTTCAGCAAATATATTTCATAGTCTTTGGCTTATAATCACCCTAGATGACATTGGGAATAAGGTACTGCCTGTGGTTTCATCACAACACCTGCAGATCTTGTCTGCCTGCACATCACTGTTCCATTATAAGTGCTGGTGGGCTCGATGCTATGTTCCTCACTGAACACCAGCCTGAACTTAGCACTCACATGCTTGCCACAGTGGACAACACAGCTTGAATAGACAAGGTTTCCCTCAGGGGTAGAATTTACTTTTATTTATTACTCACCTCAAAGTATGTGGAGAACAAGAGAATCACACATTTTTTTTATTATTATTATATACTTTAAGAATGGCACATGGACCCGGAAGCCGCAGCTACTCTATCTCAGTTCAGAGACTCTAAGACTGCAGCAGCTCTGGTTCTTCCTTTATTTTTCTAATTGCTTTTGCCTCTGTTAAATTACAAGTGTCTGAAGGGTGAAGACGGTGTCTTCCCCATCCTATTAACTGTTACTGTGTCTTAGAGGGTATTCAAGTCTGGCTCAGTGATTCCGTAATCACTGACTGTTTGAAATGAAGAAACTTTGCAGACTGTCAGCTTCATAGATATCGCTCACACTCTTCATTCCTCAGATGTGACACGTGGGTAGATTTCGCTTGAAGGAGGGAGAAACTTCAGTGGTATCAGGACAGCAATTTTTCAGGGCTCCATTATTTTCTGCTGCCCACTTTTCTTGTTGTCAGAACTGAAGAAGCACCAGCTACACATACATCAAGATAAGAGCCATGCTTCCATTAATGAAAGGGGAGGCTTCGGTGGGAATCGAGTTTTTTACATTGCAAATGGTAAGAGGGAATTTGTTTCGGGGTCTTATCTGGCTTTTGATCATCTGGACAGGCTTACAGAAGGAGAAAAGTTGGTTTTCCAAAAACCAGACAAAAATTGCTTTTCATTGCAACACATGGGTATTGCAGCTGCTTAGACATACTTCTTTGGAGGCAAATGGGGTGAACCTATTCAACATAGGTATACAAGGCAGTATAAAAAGAACTATACTTAAAGCAACCAGCTTGTAAAAGTCATGGACTTTCTAAATCCACATCTGACTGCTGAAATGAACAGCATCCTACAATAACCAGAGGTTAACACAGTTAATAAGGAAGTGTCCATTCGCATTAAGAGAAACAGAACAGGAAAGCAGAAAAAGCCATGTTCATCTGGTTCCTTTTTCCAATGTGGGACCAAGACTTCAAGAGAGAGCAAAGCTCACCTAGATTGCCAATGCCAAAACCGGAAGTTGTTTCAGGCATGTTAACTGCATGACTCCATCAACTTATTTTGGCCACAGAGATGCTACTCTGTGGCTCCCACTGAAGTTGAACTCATGGACATCGGAGTGCTGGTTTCACTGGTTTCAGTGAAGCACCTCTAGGGAGGAAACCATGCCTTGTACACCTTCTGATTTTTAACATAGCATTTTGCAGATGCTAATAAACTTTTACCAAGCAAATGAAACAAAAAACAATAAATGGATGGATGGATGGACTTGTGTTGGTATTCCAGAGTGATTATTATCACTACAAGTTATTCTCCTTGTATATACATAAGAGAAAAATAATTGAATCCCCAGGGCATATTTAATTTCTAGGCTCACCTCCACCAGTGAAATGTGCTCTACTCCAAGGGTGCCCTTCAGATGTTAAATGTCTGGCTAGTCCAGTTAGGTCATCCTTGCCTTTTACTCCCTGTTAACCTTATTTTTATAACCTCCAGCAATCTCTTTGCATCTGCCTCTCTTCCATTCCCACACTCAACTACCTCCTTTCTTCTTCAGTCATCTTCTTGTGCTTCCCTAACATTGCCCCATATCCTTTTATCAAATGTAACTCTTTCTATGGCAAGTAAGAAACCCCAATCCAAATGGCTAAAGTGCAAGAGAATCAGTCAAATACTCACATAACTGAAAATCCCAGGGCTAGACCTAGCTTCAGGCACGGGGCTCAGATTATATCATGAAGACCCAGCTTTCTCTCCATCTGTTGATTGTCCAGTATGTTGTCTGTATTCTCTGAGAGATTAGAAAGTGTCTGCAGCAGCTCCAGTTTATATCCTCCTAAGTTAAAGTTCAGCATAAAAGGAAGGGTCCTCCCCCTCAATAGTGCAATAACGAATCCCAGAATTGAGCCTCCCTGGCTCTGATGAGCTATGTGCAGACACATGTGCCTACCACTATGCCCAGGGGGTGGGTGACATACACTGTTAAGATTAGACCAAGTGTCTGAGGCTCAGGGCAATCCACTCAATGCTAAGCAGTTAAGCTAAGCATTGACTAAGGGTAGTTTCCCCAGAATATGCTCAGAACATTCTTGTCTAAGAAAGTGGGTATGGACTTCAGGTGGCAAAAACAGCAAACATCTACCAGCATCCTCAATGTGTTTTATAGTTTTCCTTTTGTTTCTTGTGTCATCAGCACCTACACGATTCCACATATTCCCTCCTTTTCCTGGTATCACTACTGATACCTGGGTCCCTGTGACAAACACATATTAGCTCCATTTTTTGTCCCTGATGCTCTCTGCCTCTGAAGCAATGTCTCTTCTTCCATCTTCTCTCACAATTGTCACCTGGATTTAAACTCGCCACCATTATCTTCAAGAATCAGCATACCTGCTGGAAGCAAGCCTGCTACCAGAACCTTAACATCTGCTGGGAACTGTTTGCTTTCTCTTGTGACCACAGAACCTCCCTCATTTTTTATCAGCTTTTTCCTTCTGTTTCTATAACCCCATCAAAACCAAATATACCCTGGCTTCCCCATCCATCTTAGGAAACAAGACAAAACCACTTTCATTCAGCCTTGGCAGCATGCCAGCCCCCACCCTTCTGCTTCCTGTTCTCTGTCCCCTCCCCCATCACACTATCATCCCATCTCAACCCCTCCAGGCTTAAGCCTGTCTCTGCTTTCTTTCACCAAACTCATTTCTTATATCCCTGAAGTTCTGTTTCTGGGGCTGTCTCTTTTCACCACCCTCCCAAAGATTTCTTCACAGTCAAAATATTTGTCCCTTTTCTCCGTCACCTTCCACATCCAAATTGCCCACAAGACCCTTCAAATAGACCCTGTAAGTGTTCCTTAGCTCCTTCCCTTCTACTCTATTCCTTCCGACATATCAGGAATTCTACCAGAGTCCACCATAGCTCTGCCCTTCCATCCAACGCTCAGAGTTGATTTGTAAAAGACTGCTTCTGTAACGACATTTCATGGTGAGTCATAGGATAATATTTAGATGTTTTAGCTTAGGATGCAAGACCACTCATCACATGCCCTCCTCGCTGTTATAATCCTAGAGCTACTCTGCACTCCAGCTGCACCTCCCTGAGTGTGCTCACACTGATCCCTCCACCTGGGACAATGTTCTCACCCCCTGCTCTGCCATTTCTACAGCCGAGGAACTCACTCTTCCTTTGAGACCCCCATCAACCATCTCCAACACTTTGACACTAGCTTCAGTCCCCTCTTTCCACCCTGAAGCAATATCAAGCCCTTCCTGACTGTGCTCCTCTAAGAGTTAGCACCCTGATTTATAAGTGTGTACATGTGATCGTCTTAAAGTGTGACCCATGAACACTGTGAGAGTTGCCTCCCTGCATCACTTGAGCCTGTCTTTCACGCATTTTACATGCCTGGTATAGACAGGAAATGAGATCTGTGCCACCCTCCATTCCCAAAGCTTCACCTGCTTCTTCCACTTCCAAAACCACAGCTTATAGACTTGCTCTCCTGTCCCCTTCATCTGACCCAATGAGAGCAAGAACCCACAGAGCCCTCCATACTTTTCCAGAGACATATTTTACCTGGAAAGGCAAAGCAGCTTCCAATTGCTCTCTTTCAGGCTTTAATCTCTCCCCTGCTTCACATCAGTTTCTGCTGCCTCCACCTGAATAAAATTTCATTCATCTAACAAGTATGTATTGTTTGTCAACATTTTCTTCTTTTTTTTTAACAGCAAAATATCATGGAGAGGAGCCTGAGAGAGAAGAGGGTAGGTACTTCAAAATGATTGAGAAAGATCACTTCTTTTTTAAAAATTATGATTGATTTTAGAAAGAGAGAGAGAGAGAGCAATATCAATTTGCTGTTCCACTTATTTATGCATTCTTTTTTACAATTTTATTTATTTATCTTTAGAGGGGAAGGGAAGGAGATAGGGAGAGAAATATCAATGTATGCTTGCCTCTCATGTGTCCCCTGCTGGGAACTGGTGTGCAATCCAGGCATGGGTCCTCACTGGGAATCGAACCCTGATACTCTGGTTCGCAGGCCTGCACTCAATCCACTGACCTACACCAGCCAGGCCATTTACGCATTCTTTGGTTGGTTCTTGCATGTGCCCTGACTGGGGATCAAACCTGCAACCTTGGCGTATCAGGCCGACACTCCAACTAACTGAGCAACCCGGCCAGAGCTGTCAGTATTTTTATTTGATCAATACCTGTTATCCCTAGAGATGTTGCCATCTCATGGAGCAGCGCATCACTCACTTGTGGTCCCTTTGTGACAAGAGATCATGGGTTAGGTCCCTTTTTCAATCATCCTAACTTTTTGCTTCTTTTTACAACAATCTGTCCAAAACCTCTCCCTCCCCTTCCATATGTAAACTAAGGTGAGGGTGACTATGTCATTTGCCAACAAACCAGATGCTTGAACAGTGAACGAGGCAGCTGTTAATAGTTTTACCTGAGCCGCAGGTGTAAACTGGGACCTTTCCTAGCCAATCAGTACATCTGACCTACCTACCTACCTAACTGCAGCCCAATTACTCAAACCCTTCCCTGCCAGGATCTACCACTTTAAATGTTTCCACCACTATCTAAGGTTTCCACCATAATCTCCTTCCTCTTCACTCCAACCTCGGTACTTTTCAGTGATTCCCTACTGCTCGTAGCATCAAGTTCATACTCCTCTTTCTCCTGCACTTTGCCACAAGTCTGCCTGACCCAAAGTCTGTTCCATCAAGCAGAAGCTGGAGACTTTTCTTGGTTTTTTTTTCTCTGTCTCTTTTTCCATCCAGTTCTCACCTATAGAAATCACCTCCCCTTCATAGTTCCAGTTTACTTTTCTTCCCTGATTAAAACTCAACCTGAAATTCGCCTTTACCAAGAATCCTGCCGTGATTGTGAGGAACTGGGCAAAAACATAGTCCTATCCAAAGCCAAATGTTAACTCTCCCATTTATTCACATTCTGCATTATTTACAAGAGACACTAAGAAAAAAGGGGGGTCATGGAAACTGCAGTGTGTATCCACATCATCTCCTTCACATTTTAACCTAGACATACCTCACAGATAGGATACAGGCTTCTGCAAGATCCGAACATGAGCACATGTGTATCTCGACAATAACAAGGTCAAGGATGTTGAAAGCTTTCTCCAGAAATGAATGCACATGTAGGGGCAGATTCTATATATTCCCAAAATAAAGTTGCCCAAAATTGTACCTAGGAGCTCAGAGCCACCAGAAAAAAACTTTTGATAATTTTCTGCTCTCAGTGACGTTTTTCAATGTTAACAAATGTGTTTCGTCTAAGATTTAGTCGGAGCATTTTTGGAGGTAGGTGCCCAATTCTACCAGGGGCCTGTCCGCTCCTCACCTTCCCACGGAGGCTACTCCCTCTTCGGGTTACCGCTGAGGGTCGGAGAAGACCAAGGACCATCTCTCCCCTCCCTTGGAGCGCACTGAGGTGGAGTGCGAGAAAGACGTGCATCTGTCTTTTTGGCAACATGAACACAAAGATGGGAGACAGGCTTCACTCAGTCGTCACTTTTGGTCTAGTCAGCTTTGTGCGGCTTTCGCACTCAAGGAAGGAGTCGGAGCGTGCCCACCATCCCTCCCAGCAACTGCAGAGGGCGAGGAGGGACTCTTCCTCTCCTGAAAGCCTGAAGCCCTGCCAGCCGGCGTCGCAGGGGCTCCGGCCCACGCTGCTCCCTGTCAACTCCACACCCGGGAGCCCTGCCAAGCTGTGAGGGTCCTTAGAAAGACGCCAAAGAGCGCTCAGAGAATGAACAATGAATTTCGGCTGTCAAAACAGACACTAGAGAAGCCCAGTTAGAGTTCAAGCATTTTTTTTCTCCACCAGCAAACCCAAGGGTTTGTCGGTCATACGAGATGGAGCAGATTCTGGGATGTTTACGAGACAATATTACACAGTGGTTAGGACCACCGTCGGCTTCGGGATCATATTGCCTTGTGTGGGTCCCAGCTTTGCCTTTTCTCTGGCTGTATCCGCAGGCATTTTCGTTGACCTCCCTGAGCCTTGGTTTTCAGATCTGTAAATTGGAGTTTTTCTTATCTGGGTGCGGGGGAGGTAGAATGCATAAGCATTGCTCACATCATGTAAGCAGTCAATAAGACTGCTTGTTGTAAGAAGTCAATAAATGGTGTTGTTTTTCATTATTGTTGGTGGTGCTTCTCCTGAAAAGCAGTAGGTTCCTTTTTCTCTCTCTCTTCCTGAATGATTAGTGCTTTACCCACATTTCAGAAAACTTTCTGAAAAATCAGTTTCTTGGGGGAACCCTCACTGGTAAGTAACAATTTATCGACTCACTAAAAACATTCGATGTGAATGTAACACTGCAAAGAAAAGAGAGATCATTCTTGTTGTCACTCTCCCTTCGGTGAAGCTGCGGCATGGATGACGCCTACATAAGCAAAATGGAATTTGAAAAGTAAGAGGCCAAGTATTTTGAAAAATTAAAAGTTTCTCATACATCTTTACGAAAATGCATCTGTGTCAACACAATAAAAATAATAGCCAGCCCACTGGCTTTCATCCTCCAGCCCTGCATAAGCACTAACTCAGCCCTTCCAGGGCTGCTGGGGGGGGGGGGGCGGGGAACCACCTGCTCTGCTCTCCGGGCGCATAAATGGACGCTCTACCCACATCACGCGAGACTTCTCCCTCACAGGGTCACAATTTTCCAGATAACTCAAGAAGGCAATCTGTTAAAAAGCACACCATACAGTAACTTAATAATATTAAAAATAAATCACCTTCATAATCGAGAAAGGTTGGCAATTTTTTCTAGATTGTTAAAAAAAAAAAGCTCATCCAATATTCCTGGCTCCTCTTTCCTTTTCTGTTTCCAATGATGCATCCCATAATACCAGGGAGAATTTATGCCAAAGCTCTTTTTAAGATCCACACAGTCTGGTAATCTATACTCATGCTTATTATCTCAAAGACTGCAAATATTTTATCAATATCTATTTTCTCCCTTCTTCTGTGGTTGCAGAACCTCAGTTTTACTTCCAGCAATAATATTCCCAGGTAAAAAGACTGTTTTCTACCTTCCCTTGCAGCCAGGTGAAGCTTTGTGACTAAATTCTAGCCAATGAGATGTAAGTGAAAATGTTACATGGAGCTTCAGAAAGGTTCCTTAAGGGTGGCTAACACTGCTGATCTGGGGTGCATCCATCTCTCCTTTTCCTCTTGCTCTTTCTTGCTTAAGAGAACATGGATGTGATGACTGGAGCTCCAGCAGCTATCTTGGACTCTGTGACAAACATGAGCATGAAAAACATGTTAAAGAATGAAAAAAGAATTCCTTGATGACTAAGAAATCACCATATTAATGCTGAGATTTTTGGCAGGGCAAGGGAGAAATAAACTATCTGGTTTAAGCCACTGTAATTTGGGGTTCCTGTTTTAAATAGATGAACTCGATCCTAACTGATACTTTTGTGGGGAGGGGGCCCAGGAAGAAGTCTCTGCATTGGCTCATCTGAGTATCTGTTCCCAGAAGTGATGCTACCCAAGATAACATAGCAAGGTTTATTAGAATACTCACTCCATAACCTTTAAGATAGCTTACTAAAATTTAGAGTCCACACAGACATAGAGAACAGACTGATGGTTGCCAGAAGGGAGGGGGATGGGGAACCAGGTGAAAGAGGTAAAGGGATTAAGAAATACAAATTGGTAGTTACAGAGTAGTCACAGGGATGTAAATTACAGCATAGGGAATACAGTCAATAATATTGTAATAACTATGTATGGTGTCAGATGGGTACTGGAAATATCGGTGGGGATACTTTGTAAAGTATGTATGTGATTGTCTAACCACTATGCTGTACACCTGAAACTAAAACAAAATAATGTCAAGTGTACACTGTAATTAAAAATAAAATTAAAATATAAAATAAAATACAATAGTCCCAGAAGAGTTAGCCCAGCATGGTTAATAAGACGTGCGTCGAAACTTTAATTCCCCAAAGCCATTGTTCATTGTAAAAGAGGCAAAACATCCTTTTGTGACCACATGCTGCATGCTAAACCTGGCAGCTCACCTCACCAATGTGAGAGATTAAGAATCAGGTGGATGGCTCACCAAAATTCAAGGGAGAGCGCCGCCTTTGTATGAAGATCTGCTTCCTCCTCTATAGTGTGTTATTCAAATCTCTAATAATGCTAAGGACATTGTGCTGCAATGGTTTTAGCACGTCTTCTGTTTTCCTGTGTACGTCCATGTTCTTAGTGCCAAGCAGAGCACCGGGCAAATGATGAACGTCCCCAAATATTCGTACTCTTTGATAAATGATGTACCTGACTGGGGCCTCATTTGAACTATCATTTCTATCTATGTCATCCACGGGTCAAAAATTACTGTAGCTTTCAAAAATGTGTTCAAAAATAATATCATAATGATAATAATCATTATTAATTGCTGAGTTCTTTCTACATACTAGGTCATTTATTAAGCTAAAAAAAACCTCTGAGAGAGGCATACGTATGTGTGTGTTTCTGTATCATTTCTGTATCTATGGCCCATGCTTCAGGTCACACGTATCCTTACCAGTAGCTGTGCAATTTGGTGCCATGACCACTGAAAGCTTCTCCTCTCCACCCACCACCCCAAAACCCACAGAGCCCGAACTGGTTTCTAAAGGGCTGAGGGAGCCAATTCTTTAGAAGAAATATTTGTCTGTAATCTACCTTTAGGAATCAAAAGAACATATGAGGTTCCTGGGCACTCAAGTCTTGGCCCACGAGAGGAATTCAACCATTAACATTCATATAAGTTTATCACTTTTACCATCTGTAGAATAAAGATTGAAGTACGAAATAATGAACAGTGTACAATGTATTAGGTATGAAGCAAAATAATTTGAACGTATATATATGCATTATTTACAGGACTTCACATAATCCTGCTGGTACCATCCAGGCCACAAAATGTTGGTTTGGGTAGTGTTTCATTTTTTTTATCATAGACAGTATCGCAAGTATCACTGACATTATAATTGCTTGAAGTAAGGCGGTCTTTTCATCTGTCTTATTGAAGATCTTTTGTTTGGAAGCTATGGAGTTTTCAGTTCTCAACTATGGTCAGTCTAACTAGTCCTTACCTCTAGCCACTGACCACTGATCAGAAGCCCAGTTCCGCAACACATTCACAGTTAGTATGGCTTAGCACCTGCGGCTCACTAGAGTTTTCATTTCTTGTCTATCATGGGTAAATAACAATAAAAGCAACACTCTTGTGACATATACTGTGAGCTTGCCTAAAATAAACTAATTTATAGCAGCACTATCCACCACTGTCCAGCACTGGGGGCCAGAGCACACAAACAAGTGATACTGTTGGTGGAACACCCTGAGACAAATGGAAGAGTTGCCTCTCAGACAGAAGTGCCCTGGGACAGGTGTTAGCTGCCCCAACCCCAGTATCTCAACACACCTGTAAACTTTTCAGGGTGCATTCGTTGCAGAGCTCAGAGTTATGAGATTATGTATTACATTATACAATATATATAGCACATGGAATGGATAAAGATATGCAGTATATCTGAGTGTATAAAGTAACAGGATTATTTATACATCTATAAGAATCTCTGTCTAGATATACATACAGCATAATAAGAACACCTACAATAGAAAAGTTAAAGTTAGGATGGGATCTTCTACCTTATGCCCTTTCCCTTATTGGCTCCCTCCCACAGGAAAAAGTCAACCATTTGTCTTAACATGGACTTGCTCTGTTCTTCCAGTTTAACCTCCTTTATTCCAACAATTAAGTAGCTGAGTCAGGCTGGTGTGCCCTTATAGATCCAGGCATTTTCAGTCTGGAGGGAGGAGCAAAGGCCTTTGTCTGCCAAGCTTCTGCTTGGTGTTCCAATCAACCATTTACTGGAGAGCCTGCATTTCTCAACCATCACATCAGAGACTCTGGTTTCCCTGATAGCTACTTGTACTCTGTGTGATGAGCTGTCTGGGTTGGAAACCCCTAGGGATGAGGAGGTATAAGTGGTAAGATTGGGTCCATGCTTTAAATCACAGTATTAAGAGGTCGCTTGTTGCCTAGTGGAAGAACAGCCATGTGCTAAATGGAGTCAGACTACATTTCCTAATTTCCCTTGAAGTTGGGTGTGAATGTGTACTGGAAAGGCTCAGTAAGGGGAGCTGATCCTGCTGGAAAGAGTACCTTTATGCCCTTCTGGTTTTCTTTTTTCTGGCTGTCATCTAGGATATGATGTCTGAACTTCAGCTGCCAACCTGGGCTATGAGGTAGCTTAGAGTGCACTGGATTGGTGGAGTAGAAAGACAGAAGGAATCTCAGGCTCTAAAGGCATTGTGAGACTATAATTAAGCCCTGGATTGCCTATCAATGGTAGGCAGTCCTGGGCTTACTGGACTTTTGAAAAAATGTTTAATGTTAAAACACCTTTCTTACTTTAGCTAATCCTCACCTAAGGGTTTTGTTAAATAAATCTAAACAAAGGCCTAAGTAATGTAACCATCTATTACTGTCAAAAGTTTATCTCTAATTTCTAATGGTTAAAATGGCCAACATTATAACCACCATTACCATCATCATTGTCTATAACCTTATGTAACAGAGAAGTCAAATCTCATCATCAACTACAAAGTCCACCAACATCCCAGCAAGAGTGAGCAAGTGCCTGTCTAATGACCCTTCCCTCGACATCTGAACTTGCTGGGAAGATACAAACCCCTGGCTACTTCTTTGCTACCTGCTAGAAAACAAGGGTTGACTTACAAGGACCGAGGAAACGTGATCATAGGGTGGCCACCCACAGCCTGGGCCATGCCAAGAAATTGAGAGACACTGACTTGAAGGGGTTAGATCTGTCTGTTCCTGCACCACACCACTAGACAAATGGCCCAAATCCAAAGACTTGGGGTAAACTGAAGAAATTCTAAAATACAGTCACTGTACAGATCATGCCTCAAAAGGGTCTTCTTCATCCACTCCACTGGCCCACTATTTCATCTGGGCTATTTGGGCAGCCAGCCGGGCAACAATAACTACCAATGTGCTGGCTCATTTTCCAAATAAACTTTAGTAAACAAAAAACTGTTTTTTAGATTTAAATACTTTGCTAGGCTTTTAATATTTGTCCATATTATTTCTAATGTATGATATGAAGTCAGAGTATACTTTGATATTTTTCCTAAGGTAGTCAATTTTCCTAATACCAGTGACTGAACTGCACATTCTTTTCTCCTAATTTGTAGCATCTAACCTTCAAAACTCCTGGGTGTGTTCCAGGCATGTTATGTGTTTTGTGTGTATTAGTTTTATTCTGGTCAGTATTTTTGCCCCAGCATTTTATCATTTGTAAGAGTATGATAGAATAATTGTATCTTTTTTCCTTAAAAAGTTGTTTTTTAATAATATTGTTATCTTCTTTTTTGGGAAAACCATTTGTTTACTGCAGCATCAGAGGTTGTAGCTCCATGACAACTCATTCCGAACAATTATCAGTAGTTGGGTTTTAGGAAAAGTGGAACTTAGGAATGAACACATACAGTTTTGTTTGACCTGAAACCAAACATTCTTATAAGATGAACATGGTTGATTTACTCTGGCCAGCAATTTTAAAGTGAGCACCATTAAAAGTTCTTTCTGATGTGAATAAAATATGAACTGAGCCCTCTAACCAACGGTCTTGAATAACTTTAAATCTTCTGCTATGATTTGAGTGGTTAGTGTTACCCCTTTAGTAATGTTGAACATGGATGGAATGGTACAGAGTACCCAGGGCTGCAGATATTGCCCTTTTCCCAACCTTCAACTCTAATCCAATTCTCCTTGATTCCTCAAATAGTTACAAAGGAGGAGGGGAATTCAGCTTTCAGGGTTTTCATGAGTTGGGAAGGAAAGGAATAAGTCATATAAAGTCTGTTGTGACCATGGAACTAGATGTAGAACGAGGTATATGGAGTTTACATTAGATGTCTTTTAAATATCTGTAAGATTTATAGCTCTTTGAGACAAAAAGAGTATAGAAACATGTACAGAATTCTGGTCACCTGAGTTTAATGATGAAGCTGGAAGAGGGTGTGGAAAAAGAACGTAGAAGCAGGATAATCCAATAAAGTGGCAGTAAAGCGATTTTAAAGCCAAAGTTGAAAGCAAAGAAAGTCCTAAGATCATTAAGTAGATGTGAAATCCAGTTGATCAGTGAAGAAAATGAGCTATAATCTTAATGAGAGTATAGAATCCAATTTACTCAAATCAGAAGGAAAAATAAGTTAATGGCCTATCTTGAACCCAAGAGAAACCAGATCATTAGAGTCATGAATTTGGGGTTCCTGTCATTAAAGTGACTATTGAAGGTAGTTGCATGTTGGTCAGTGTCTTAGAGAAAGTTCTCCTTCCTAGGCTGAAGCCTCTGCTCTGTTTGCAGCCATAGCCTGCTGAAGTCTCCCAACTTGCTGGTGACGCCATGATTTTTCAGTAGCAGATTAGTGTTTTTAACCCAAAGATATTGTAGAATAGATTACAAAGACTAAGCAAATCTAATCTACATAATTAACACTTGTATTAAGTTCAAATACCGTTTTTTTGAAATCATTGAGACAATCTATATATTTGGTATGTAAGATGTTTGCAAGTTTTAAGAAAATACAGTTGATTAAGGTATATAACACATTAGTCTTCTAATATCAATTTAAATAGATCATTGAGTAATTAAGTTTAGATACTTGATGTTAAGTCAAAAGTATAAACAGTGTTTGAATGCTTACTAGAATTTAAGTATCATTGCACTTAGAGATTTACTAGCTCTACTTGAAGTGGTTTCAGTGTAGGGAAAGCTTTTTCTTCCCAAGACATTTAAAGGGCTTTAAAGAGAAAATTGAATACTTTAAATTGATAAAAGTAATGCACAATATTTAAAGAAAGTTTGTTAACTAGGTTTATAATCAGAAGTGATTAATTAAGGGAGGTTGGTCCAGTCAACTTGAGTTGAGGAGACATAAATCAAAAGCTCTCTTGGAAGTGTTTGTTAAAATTAATGGACTTGTAAATAATATAACATTTCTCAATTTATTTATTCAACATATTCATTGAGTGTCTGTGATGTGTTGGGCACTATTGTGCAAAAGATGCTCAGAATATAACAATGAACAAAATGGGGAGACTAGTATTTGGGGGGATTACATTAATTTAACTTAGGAGCTTTAGAGAAAAAAAAACTAAGTTATCAAGTCTTTGACTTGAATATGTTGGATAGTATTGTTAAAACAAGTTAGCTAATCTCTCCAATGCATAAAATGTCCCACAAGGACACCAAAAAATCACAAGTGTCCCCATTCGTCTTTGTATCATCATGCCTAGTTCACGCATGCTCTCAGAATTATGTGTAGTTTCAGTGTTGTTTGCTCGTACTGTCTAAATTTCTTTCACATCACTCACAAGTGATCTGAGTTAACCAAGATTTTCTTTTTTAAAATCCAAGTGTCTCCAAGGTCGAGGAGCCAAGAGATATTTACATGTTTGTGTGATTCAATTAAATTGTGTTTCTCCTAATATCTGAGTTAAGGAATAAAATTTATGATGGAGGGCAGAGAGGAAAATAACTTTGGAGATGGAGACATTTGTGCAGAAAAGGGAAATCTGTAGACTGGAGACACATTTAAGGAGAAGAGCTAGGTGTCTTCGGGCTGCTGGAGGGTTGGGGGGAACTGGGTACTGGCATATAAAGAGTGGTGGAAAATGCAAAGAATTCTCAACTATTTAAAAAAACAGCCTCTGCTCAGAAAAGAGAAAGACCTCTGTTTTGTATTCCCAAGTGATTCCCTGTTCCCCGAATCCAGAAGTCAAAATTGCTTTGTTAAAATTTTTCATTTGGGTGAATAAAGCTTTTGTAAAATGACCTGGAAACATAAATGAACATTGTTTTCCATAAGAAAATGTTTCTCAGTTATAAACAGCCTGCTTACAACTAGTCTATGGAAACATGACCTGTTTGTAAATTGACCATTACTCTGATCATCAAAGCACAAAAACTGCACCCAAGACAGTTTCAGAAAACTGTAGACAAGAGAATCTACAGAAGCCCATCAATGACCTAAACTATGGGTTTCTCAAGGCAAGCCTGAAGCTAAGAACTCACGGAGTTTTGCAATCCATACCCAAGCATCCCAGCTGCCTCAATTCATATATTCATTCCAAAACCTCAGGCAACCCTAGGGTCTGCTGTGGCAGCTTCTCCTCTACCGGCTGGCTGCCCCCAATCATTGCGGCTAATTGCAAATTTCCCACACTGACAGTTAGGGACCAATTAGAGAGCAGATATGTAATCTGGGGGCACAATGATAACAGAGGTGTAACTCCTTGGACTCTAGGATGTGAAAGAACTAGGTTTAAATCTTCACCACTACTCCCTGGCTCAATGACCACGGCTAGCTATTAAACTCTGCACCTGTTTCCTCATCTGCAAAACAGGAATTATTATCATAACTACCTCCTGAAGATTCTGAGGGCTTTAGAGGAGATCATGCATGCACAACATTATCTCTAACATGTAGTAAGCATTCAGATTCAGGGTATCCGGGTCCCCTGATATACAAACGGCGACCATCTAGAAAAACATTTTGTATCTTCTGCTTCCACTAGGCCATAAATGTAAATAGTAATTACCAACATCTTGGTTGGCCTAGGTAATTTACAGCTTTCTTTTTTCAACATTAAAGAAACCAAGAAATACTCCAATTTCTATTTGGGGTCTTGAGATGCTGAAATGGGGCACAGGCCTATAAACACTGTTCTGGTAGCTGAGAGGGATTTGGGGAAAGAACATTTCATGTGAAGAGAGTTATGGAAGAGTCATGGAGAAAAAGTGTAATTCTCTAAATGATGGCTCTTAAAATAACCAGTGTCTTTTCTGACCGACATTCAGTCCCATACTGGAACAAAACACCCAGGCTGAGTTATTTAAGGGAGAACACGAGTTTAATAATACAGTATTAGATTGAGAATCATCCAGGAAAAGTATACTGTAAAAAATGTTTTGAATATCAATTGACCTCTGGTAAATTTAGTGTTGTAAATACTTGTATTATAGTGAGGTAGACAGTTTAAAAAAAAACTCTCCATTAGACAGACTTAAAATCTTGTAATAATATTCAAGAAAATGATAACATTAAGAAGGAATGAAATATCTGATTAATGTTTAACTTTGTACAACTCGAATATAAACTTTAAAAATATTAGAAATTATAACATTTGAGTGCATATAACATTTTGTACATTAAGATGAATTGCATGCTATCCATTTCCTCTTTGCACTTTAAGTCGCCTTAAATAGACAAATATATACAGCCTTTAACAGAACAACAGTGCATCCAAAGCAAATGTGCATTTTAAATTATTTCTCTTGGCCAAGTCTTTTTTTCTCAGCATTTTATATTAATATTTATTATCATTCTAACCCTTTCTTTGACATACTGTAGTTCTCTGAACCAAACAAGCAATAGGTTTAGATCAAGAGAGAGCAAAACCACTTTGGAAAAACAAAACTTTTTTAATGGTTGATACAAGTTCCCTTGTTTAAACCACTTCATGGTCAAAGATGAGAAGGAAGCAAACTTTTCAAGGGGCTTACTTATGGGCAATGCGGGCAATGTTTGAGAATAATAGTGGTGCAGACTGGGGAAAGGTTCTTGTTTTGGACGATCTGGGAGTGGGTATTTCAATGGCTCCGTGCTCTCTCTCCTCGCTTCATCCCTGGGGATGAATTCCACCCCTGCCTCCTTCCTCACTACTGCCAGCTCTCCATCTCCCACCCCAAGCTCAATATAACACTTTGCTCTTTTCACAGTTTCTCATTACTAAGTTTTAAAAACATTGCCTAACTGGTAATTACAATCTGAAACAATTCTTTTGGGCAAGCCCTGGGCTATTGCTGGCTGGTAATCTTTCAGGAATGTCAGAGAGAGGAGAGGAAACACAGATTTTAAAGAAACTTGGTGGCTAGGGCCTCGTGTACCATTCATCCTTCTCTTCTCCGGGACGGCTCCTTCTCCCCATCCTCCTGTGGGGCCCACCATCTCCCCTCCTGACTTTGCCCTTCTACCTCGGAGCTCATTTTCCCTCTGCACCTCTTTCTTACCTTAGCTATGTCGTTCCCCACTCCTATTCATTTTTTGTTTAAGTGGGAAATTGCCTTCCCCTTAAAATGAGATGTCTAAATTTTGGCAAATTCTGTTCAAAGATATCAATTAGAAGCTGACATCAGGAAGGGCTTTTCCTAGGTTACCTCCAGCCGGGGCTAATGCACCTCACTGTCAGGCATCAGAGACAGGCCTTGTGGTTTCTCATTATCCTTCAGGGGGTTCCATTTGGACTCATTCCTGTCATTCCATCCATACCAGCTTTCCTTTCCCTCACCAGAAAAAGCAGCTCTAAAGGCAGTGCGACCTGAGCCCTCTAGAGTGTAATGCAGGTTGCCCATTCCCTATACTGGGAGTGGCCAGGGCAGAGCCCAGCAGTAAAAAAGGCAGCTTGGGCCCATCTCTTTCAACACTCTTCTAAAGGCAAGGCCTTTCTTGGCTTTCCCATTCCTGGTGCTGATTCCTCTATTCTAACACGCTCTGCTCAGGAGGTGTTAGAGGCATGGGCTATAACATGGCCAGAAAAACCCATCTTTTTTACACAGGTAGAGAACAAGATGTAGTTGGTCAAAGGTGATTCTTCCTCCCAAATTGTTTTCCTTCTTAAACTGGTTTTTTTTTTTTTTTTTCAATCCATGAAGCAATTAAGAAACTGGTGTCTCCCCTTCCCCCACCTTCTACCAAAACCTGCGGCACACACAAAGAAATCCAAAGCTGCAATAATAAAGATAAAAACTAAAGAAATCCTCCTTGGCGTGTTTTTCCAAGGAAGCCAAGGCAAAGAGTGAAAAACCCTATTTCCCTTTGAGCTGGCAGGTGAAAGGTTCTGGCAAGGCTGAGCTCCCTCCTCTCCCAAGCGGCTGTATATTCAGGCTGTACCCCCACCCTCTGCCTCCAAGGCCGACTCCTCTTCCTGCCTCTCTGCAGTGAGGCCTCCTGCGGTCATGGGCCAAGGCGGCAGGAAAGGCGCCGCTGCTACCTGCAGCCGCAGGACTCCACCACCATATCTTCGTATTGCTTGTAGACCACGTTGTTGCCGGCGTCGATGTACAGGATGCTGATGGGAGTCAATTTGGTGGGCACGCAGCAGCTGGGCGGGGTGGAGCCGGGGTCCATGGAGTTCATCAGAGTCTGGATGATGGCGTGGTTGGTGGGTTCCAGGTGCGAGCGCAGCGGGAAGTCGCACACGCCTTCGCAGTGGTAGGCCTCGTACTCCAGGGGCGCGATAATCCAGTCGTCCCAGCCCAGCTCTTTGAAGTTGACGTGAAGGGGCTTCTTGCTGCAGCGCAGCCTGGACTTCTTGCCGTGACGCTTGCCGTGGCGGCTGGCGAAGGCCGTGCGCCGCCGCCGGCGGCCGGGCGAGGGCAGCCAAGGTCCGGCGTCTGGGGAGCCCGACGGTAGGGGCCACGGCCCTTCAGCATCTGCTCCCAGGCCCGCAGCCTCGGCAGAGCCTAGCTGCTCGCGCATCTCGGTGAACAGGTTCTTGCTTTGGGATCGCGTGAACACGACGAGCAGGGCGCGTTCTTGGGGGCGCCGCACCCTCCGGCTGAAGCCCAGACTCCGCAGGTCTGGGAACTGTGGCTGCTGGAGCCCAGGCGCGCGCTCCTCGACCTCCTCAGCTGCCTGCTCGCCCCACGCGGCCCGCAGCTCCAAACACAGCTGCTTCCACGGCTGGTGGCGCAGGCCCTTCCACACGTCGAAGACTTCCCAGCCGGCCCCGGGCGCCCCCTGCAGGTCCAGGGTCCGCGCGTCTAGCAGCTGGGGCGACAGGCAGGGGAACAGCTGCACGTGGAGCGGCCCGGCGGGTGGCCCCAAGGGCGCTGCGGCCGCCTGGCGAAAGAGCCGCAGCTCTGCGCCCACCAGCTCTTCTTTGTCTGAGAGCGTGGACACATCAAACAAATACTTCTGTCTCCGGAGAGCAGTGTGCGAGAGATCGTCTGCAAGATAAAAAATAATTACAGTCAGTTTCACTTAAGGGGGAGATCAGCCCGGTGCTGTGCGGCTGCCCCCAGGAGGAAAAGGGCGGGGAGCAGGGCCTGCCGACCCGGGGTCCAGTTGGGCCAGCCCGCGGCCGACCACCCGGGCTAGGGGAGGCGCACCAGCCCAGTCCCCCTCCTCCCGTCAGCCCGGGTCTCCCAGGGCGGAAGTCGGTGGCTGCAGAAGAGGCGGCCGAGGCGGCCTCCCGGCTTTTCCCCCAGGAGCTTGCCGGCAACCACTAATGTGCCCTTTGTGGTTGCGAACCTGGGGCGCACTGCCCCCAGCCCTCCTCTCAGCAGGCTCATTCTCATCATTCACAGCTCAGCTTAAATGTCTCCTCCTCCGAGAGGCCATCCTCGACCACCTTGATCTACAGTAACCTCCCTCGGTCACTATCACAGGCCCCTGTTGTATTATCTTCCTGGCACTTAACACTATCTGCGATGAGCCTCATTAATATTTGTCTTTAGTGGTCTGTTTTCCCCAGCAACACCCCTCCCCCCCTTCACCAGCCGGTGGGAGCTAGGAGCATGTCGAGTCTATCTTGTTCATTACAGCACTTAGAGCCTTGCTTGACCTAGTGTTCATGCAGGTCAACAAGTGAGAAACTTCTAGAATAGCCATTCTCAATTTGGCTGCCGGTGATAATCGCCTAAAGAACCTAAAAATTACCAGCTGCCTGGGCTTACTCCAGGCAATTGAATCAAAACCTGCAAACAAGGCCGGGGTATCGGGGGTTTGATTGGGTTTGTTGTTGTTGTTGTTGTTAACTTTTTTCTTAAGCTCCCGAGACTGTTTAAAGGTGCAGTCTAGTTGAGACCCACTGGCCGTGTAAGGGAAGTTTGCTGCCCATCCGGCAGACAGAATAAAGAGTTATGTGATTTCTTTCTTTCTCTTTTAAATTCACCATTTAAACACAAACAAAAGAGCAATGAGGTCTTCAGAAGCCTTTCTTAGTTCGCAGGGGGGGTCAAAGGAGAAACACACACATATCCACTGAGAAGACCCTGCAGCCCCTGACGAACAGGCACTTCTGGAAGGAGAACACCCCACAGGGCGCACGCAGGGACGTTCTCCACTCCTCCACCCACACAACCTGAAATCTGCTTGCTTTTCGACTAATCCTGAAGATAAACCTTTTGGTTACAGGTGAGAAATGGAAATTTAGGGCATGTGAGGGGGATGGGGAATAACAGGCTTTTAAAATCCAAAGTGAATTCTTTGGGATGAAGACAAAACTGGACTTTCTGGGTTGGGTCTTTTTTTGGGGGGGGAGTTCTTTCTTTTTTTGACACATGTGTCTATAAAGCCAACTCCACTTCAATGTGCAAGGCAGAAAGTTAACCAGATTTTTCTGGGCTGCTTGCTCATAAAATATTTACAACTGAGCAAATACAAAAATCCCCAAAGCCCCCAGCTTTCCCCAGAAGCTAGTAAAGCTTGGGTCAATTTCAATAGTAAAAGTGTCACTGGGTCCCAGGTTCGACCTTCACTGCCAGTCCAGATGTAGCCCCAGGACACTAGCTCTGGAGCCTCGGCCATACCCAGCCCCTGCTCTGGGCTGATGGTAGGACTGGCTGCATCACTCTGATACACAAGTCTCAACCTGAGAGCGAGCTGCAGGGAGGGTTAGAGAGGTGAAAAGGGAAAAGCTGCTGGAGGCAGTTGATTTATGGAAGCCAAGACCTTCAAACTTACCAGGGTCACATTAAAATCAGTGGGAAGTCAGCACACTTTCTTCTCCTCCTTTACAGAAACCCGTGTCTGACGGGGCTCTGCCACCACCATCCCTGCACCCAGGGCCTTACGCTTCACTTTCCTGCTTCTCATATTTCTCCCCAAACCAAGGATGTGGTGAGAGGGACAAACCTAAGGCACTTGCTGCACAAGCTCAATGTTGTGAGGCCTGACATGTTTTTTCATCCTTACTTTGCCGAGAACAGGCAGAGAACAGGTCCCTAAAGTAAGTACTCCTTTGCTCCCATTTTACAGATGGGAAACTCAAGACTTGGAGAAATGAAGTTAATTACCAAAGTCTGAGAGCTAGTAAGTGGTGAGGTTGAAATCCAAACCCAGGTCTATTTAATTCCACAGTGGAAACATTTAGCCCATAAGCCCCATTGCCTCAGCGCCTCCCCATTATATTCTAGGTACAAAAATCTAAAAGCAGCCAGTAGTTGCCAGGGTATAAAGGATGTGACATAATCCAAACTGTATTTGCAGGGCTTGCTAGGACAAAACCATGGCTGCTTACATACGTAATTCCAGGGAGTTTGTCACTGGCTGGAGAACATTAGGCAGGTGCAAAGGATGACTTGTTTCTCTGGTGCTACACAGAGAAATCAGTCTGCTTTTGCTTTTGCATTTTTTAAGTGAATTAATCAATGCCTATCTGCACAGCAAAATCACATTTCTCTGGTCCTCAGGAGTGGTCACAACAGAGAAAAGTATCTGTAGAGAGAGGGCTCTATTGATTCTGCAGCCTTGGGCATTCTTACTCTTTCCAGGGCTTGGGAAAGAGTGCAACTGCGGGCTTCAACCTGTATCCTGCTTCTTCTCCATAGCAGCTTCATTGTCTGGTTTCATGAACCTCACCTGCAAGTGTAGGTAGGGACACCCTTACAGGACCAAACTCCCAGGCTACAGGTGCACACCTCAGTGCTGTGATACACTCTTAGGAGGACAGGTCTGATGGAGAAGCTCTTCAGGCCCTGGAAGTGGGCCCGGGGCTGTTTGGGCAAGAACTCTATGGCTCCGGTACCACAATAGAATAGTAGCTCTTAAAGCCACTAAATCTGCTGGTGCTCTGCCATCTGCATCCTCAGTTTCATACAAAAGCTTGTTAAAAATGTAAATTCCCTTGGGCCTTAGAGGTTTGTGGTGGGGCCCAGAATATGCATTTTTAGTAAGTTCCCAGGTGATGCTGGTCTGGTCTGGGATCCCACTTTAAGAACAACTACTCCAGATGAGTACTCCCTTGACTCTTCAGATTCCCCACCATTTGGGGGAGGGCACTACTGGAAATGGACAAGATGGGACTCTCCAAAGCACAGGGCCCAGGGCAGGGTTGAAGGTGGTACAGCAGAATCAAGTCACCTTCTTGCCCCAGTCCCTTCCTGCCTCCCCTCACCTCATCCAAATATTATATATATATATATATATCTTTCAGCCACATGTTCTCTCCCTGGGGTGTCCTAAACAGTGTCCCAAAAGGTGGTTGCTCTGTGCAGCTCCTCCCAGACCACATTCCCCACCTGTCTGGACCTGCTCTGGAGCCATGCATCACAGAAATAGCCCCAAGGAGGCATCTGACCTGGGGAGTGAGCAGACCACTGTCCTTCTGCTGTGACCCTGCAGACACCTTGCCAATTGACTGGGCATCACAAGGCCTGGCTCTGCTGCCATGGCCACTTGTGTAGGAAGCTGGCCCCCTTCACAAGCCTCCTCTCCCATTAAGTCCTGTATAAATGAGGGCCCTCTCTCCCATGCCTTTGATGAGAACCATTGCACCTTTCATTCGAAAATCTGTTCATGGGCCTTCCTTACATCATGGAAGTGAATCGTTTGCCTTAGGCCTCAAAATAAAGTTGATCAGCAATACATCATGGAATTTTCTGGGGTTTTTTTCTTTTAATTTGCATCAACCTGGCTTGCTACAGCTTGGCTCAGACCCCAGTTAGCTCAATGTTTGTTGAGTATTAGACAGGGAGACCTTTCAAGTTACAATCACGGGATTTGTGCTTATCAGCTTCCAGGGTGGTGGTAGCAGAAGGGACGGGGGAGGAGAGGAGAAGGAGCAAACCTCCTGCCTATTTGAAGAACATTCTCCATAAATAGGCCAGCCTTTTCTGAGTTCAAAGCAAGTTGGTAAAAGGCAGAGGACACTTCAAACATGCACGTCAGGTATGGAATTGGTAGAAATTTTAAAAAGAAAGAAAATAAGTAAACGGAGGGAAAAGCTAATCATTTGCAAGATGGGGACTTATTAAGCCCATGTGAAGTGAATGAACTCCCTCAGAAAGATAAAGGCATCCGTGCAGGGTCACAGGACATGGCTGGAGGAAACCAGAGAAGCAAACAAACACTAGATGGGAAAGGACAGGATGCCCAAGGGGCACAGACCAGACACCCTGGGAACCTGAGCCCCAGGAAGGTGGCTTAAGGGAAATGCACCAGGCCGGCCCACCCACGCTCTACCTGACGCCTGGCTCCCCTAGACCACCTTGTAGATGGCTTCCCGAAAACCTGCCATTTCATTTGGTCTGGGGCAGAAGGAGCCCGCAGGGCATTTTTTCAAGATGCCTTTGAGATAAGGACCCCGCCCCCGAAGGTCCCTGTTGAGAATCCTAGTTGGAATTTCCCTCACTCACTGGCCCAAAGGTAAGACGTCTCTCAACTCCCGGGACCCATTGCGCCAAAGACTCTGGGCTCCCCCAGTGTTCCTCTACACCGCTCCAGCTCGCTGTGACCTGGACCGCTACTGTCTGGTCTGCCCCCACCCGCCTCCTCCGACCCTCCTGCCAAACATCACGCCCCATGCTGTCCTCAAATGCACAGACTCTGCTTTCCAACTGCAACTCCCCTAGGTGGAAGGGGTAGGAGTAATCACAGTGTTTATAAAGGAAACTCCAGAAGTCTTTACAGCTAAGCCTCTCCCTCACCCCTCATTTTGAGCCAAAGGAAGCAATGAAGTTTATGTGTTAGGCACTTGCTCCTGGCTTCGATGGCCTCTGTCCCTGAATCCTCACCTCAAGCATCCGAGGTGCACCCTACAGCTCTACTCATTTGTAGATAAGGAAACTGGGGCTCCAGGAGGAGTCTTAACTTGTCCACTATCTTGAAGCTAGTGAGGCATAGGATTTGCAGGTCTTAATACCAACTCCTGCCTTTAGTCCTGTGGCCACGCCCCTCTAACAGGGTTCTGACAGGGCCTTGGAGCAAACGGGGAGGGAGGAAAAGGAGCACATATTCATCAGCAATGCCATCCAAAAAACATGGACTGGCTTCCCCCAGGAAGTCAGCTTCCTCCTCCAGTAGTCACTTCCTCCCTAGGTCCCTCAGCTGTAGCATTGCCCTGAGATGCCACAGTTGGAAATAGAGTCAGGTGTACTGGGTGAGGAAAAAGTGAACCACTAGCCCTTTCCCTTCCACAAGCTTCTTTTCCATTTAGTCTGTATGAAGGAGGCCTCTGAGTGCTCCAAAAAGACACCGTCCTGGGACACAGTGGTCTTCGGGGCATCCCTTACTACCCTTGTCCTGAGTCAGGCCTCTGTTGAGATGTGAGCCTTGCGAACAGCTGAGCTTGCTAAGCATCTGCACAGAGGCTCTGATTTAGGGGGTGGTCCACACAATTCAGCCTCTCCAGGGTGCTCCTGCCTGACCACCCAGCATAATAATCCTAACAGCAAACACTGGTGTCGCACATATTATGTACCGGGCATAATCTAAATTCTTAACTTACAGTAATTCGTGTAAGCCTCAAAACCACTTACCAAAAAATATATCACCATTATGTCCATGCTTTGAATCAGAAAAATAAAACTGAACTTAAAAGCAACTTGCCTAAGATAGTACGAGGCCTGGCTCCCAGTATCTGTGCTACCAACCTGGACATCCCAGACTTGACCTCCGTGCCTGGCAGAATCCCTGACAAGGCTCCAGCTCTCTCTCTTGCTGTCCTTGCCTGGAGGAAAGGATCAACCCCTGGTGTCTAAAAGTCATTTGCTTGCTAAGCAGAACTGAAGGTATGAATTGGACTTTTGAAAGAATTTATAAGGAAACTTAATTTTCTCACCTACAAAATGAGAATAATAACACTAGCTCACAGTCACTGAGGGAGGGGCTGAAAATGAGATAAGAAGTGGGAAAGATATTTGATGATATGTGCAAATATTAGTTACTATGGACAACATGGAATGAGCACTGGAATCTAGAGTCTAGGAGAGGGAGGAGTAGATTTGAACCCTGACCTGTGCTTTATTGGCTGGATGACCTTGGGTGGACTGAGTCACATAATCTCTCCCAGATTTATATGCCTTACCTATAAAATGGGAGAATGACCTCTACTCTGCAGAGTCATTGTAAAGGTCAGAGTCAAGGCACCCAAGGCATAGAGTACCCAATGAATGAATGCAGCCAGTATTATACTATAACTACCTGCATCCAGCTACGGGAAGATGAATGCACCTGGTCTCCTCTTGGTCTTATTTGAGGAGGTGCAGTTCAGTTATCTCTATAGGATTTCCAGAAATGGTAGAGGAAAGGTGCTGGGCAAGAAGGATATACAGAGAGCAGCAGAGGCCTCAGGTTCCCGGTCACCTAAGTTCCAAAGAAGGGCAAGCCTCATCCCCATCACCTTGATCGTTTTCAGTCCCCCAAACCATACCCACCACTGTGGTCCCTCCCACAACACCAGGTTAGCAGACGACCTCCAGGCCCAGACCTCAATTTCGCGAGGTCCCCCTGTACAGGTTCGCTCCTCAGGGCCAGCGCTAGCCAATATGCTAATCCTTTTGGTTTCCTGGCTGGGTGGTGGCAGTCCTGAAAGACCTGAGGGTTAATCTATCCTGCCTCACTCCCTACTTCCCCTTTTGGTGCCCTTTAGTGAGGCAGAGTCTGTGCATAGAACCAGCCTGGGGTAGGGATGGGGGCAATGTTCCAAATCTTCACTCTGCAAAAGCCAAGTGTGTGTTGGAGGGCAAAAGAGGGGTTATAGTAATGAATGACCCTTTGGGTTGCAGTGTCAGCCAGCCAGCAGTGCAAGTCACCCTCAAAGTCCCCCTTGGTTGGTCCCAAGGCTGTGTGCCTCCTGACCCACTCTGCAGTCACCAGCCCAGCTCCTCTCTGGGTCACTCAGCTTCCCTGTCATTTCCCCCAATGAACTGTCCTGCGTTTCTCAGCTTCTTTCCTCCTTTCAAAGACCAGAGGGGCTCAAGGCGAGTTTTCCACAGAGTGTTGGAGAAGCTTGCCCACCTACTCTCCAAGCTGCTCCAACCCCACCACCCTCCCTCCTTCCAGGGTGAGCCTGGGCCTTGTAAACCCCGCAGGATTACGCCGGTCGAGTGGCCGGAATCTGCAGAGAGATCCGTGTCAGCAGAGTAAACTCTGTCTCAGCGTGAGGCAAAGGCGTGAGGTTGGGAGAGGGAGAGAAGGGGAACCCTGACTTACACCTGACTGCATAACCCAACTCCGTGTGCCCTGGGAGCCTCAGCCTCCGGAGCCTTGCCCGGAGGCGGACGCAGGCCAGCCCCCCTCTCCCGAGCACCGGGCACCGGGCATGCTCCGAAGGAGCTTCAGGGAGGCTCCTTTTGCCCATAGAATGAATTGGCTTCATTTATAAAGAAGTTTCCATGAACTTGGCGTAAACCCCTGACTGCGCGTTCCCAGACGGGCCGAAGAGCCCGAGACCCGACGCAGAGATCCAGGACATTTCACTAGGCGTCTCTTTTCACTGCGGTCCCTCCCCAGCCTCCGGACTGCAGCAGCTCAGATCTTAACTTGACGTCACTTCAGATGAATCCCAAACAGAAGCTCGGTACGGTTCCCACACGCTACCCACTCTCCCCACCTTCGCGCTCCTCGAAAGCAACCTGCGCCCGACATGCCTCTGCTCTGGTGTCCCCCAGACGTTGCTGGGGCCGTTTATGCAACGCCTGCCTGGGGCGGGGCGGGGGGGGGGGGGCGGGATTTGCCAGGGGCCGCTCTCACTGCGCGGTCTACCAGCGGTGGCCCGGGATGGTAGGGGCGGCGGGAGTGGCAGGACAGTGCACAGAGGAGAGAATCGCAGACGTGGGGAAGCCCTGCCCTGGACAGGAACGGGATCGGGTCTTTGGACTCGCGAGCGTCAGTGTCGAAAGTCGAAGAAAAGTTTCCCACTTCAGATGGCTTCCCCTCTCCGCCCAGTCCTGACCTTGCAGGTGGGGGAAGGGGTTCAAAATGGCTTGTGGTTGTGGGTAAGTGAACCCTCAGGGGCCAAGGGTTTCGCGCAGGAGAAACCTAGCTGATGGGTTCTTCAAAGTGGCGCAGCTTGTGAAGAAGAGATCGCCCAACTCTGCTCCTCCTGGGGGGACTCCCGATATAATGCATCAGCCAAATGAGGGTCGTGGTGGCAGCTACGGGCCAGAGTCTACCCTCGTTCAGTGTGGTCCCCTAGTGTGTATGGAGTGGGGGCAGGACCCATTTGCCTTGAAGCCAGATTTGCAAAGCAGGCGCGCCGATTCTTTTTGGTTTTTACGTTATTTAAGAAGGGGTGTATGTAAACCGTTACCACCACCGCCACCCGAAAGCCAGCACTCTGCGCTGCCTTGGCTCCTGCTTTCTTGGGGGCTCCTGAAGCTAAACCCGGCCAGTTTGAGCCAAAGGCCAGCCCCTCTCCTCTCCCTCCCGCCCACTGTGGGATCCCTAAACCATGCCCCGCCCCCAGGCGCCCTGGCCACTAGCGAGCTTCCCGGGGCGCTCAGTCCGGCCTCGCGGACCCACGCCGCGCACAGCCTGCCTTCTCCAGCTCCCACAGCCCCTCTCCCCAGGCGCACCCAACTCTCCGCCCCCGGCAGCCCTAATGGACTGTCCTGGAACTCAGGAAACTGTAACCCTGGAACCCATTAGGCTGAAGAGGACCTATTTAATTCCTGTAAACAGGAGATACCATTTAACCAACATTGAACTTAAAAAACAAACATCCAGGGCTTTTTATAAGGAAGGGAGAGAGGCAGTGGACGCCAAGCAACGAAATGGCCTGCTGGATCCACGTTCCCGCTTCCCACGCCTCATGGCCTCAGCTCAGATCCCATCTCCGGGTCCAGAGTATCGTTTGAGCAGGGTTGCTCGACATGCGAGGGGTTGTTGAACTAATGCCCTTCACTTTCCTCAAAGCCCCAGGATTATTGTTAATTTGCTGGTTGTCTGGTGCACGCCGCAGTCCCGGAGAGAAACACAAGTTCTTATTCTGCCCTATTTCTATCACACCATCTCCCCCCACCTGTCCATCAGGTTCCCTTCTCCCTCTCCCCAGGCCGCTCTGGCAAGACCTCACCCACTTCACGGAGGCGTGTCCCCCCACCCCCGCGGCAGTACGCCGAGAACAGGGCGCGCTCGGGCCTCCGCCAGTGCAGCGCCCCACGTTCCCCACAGGCCTTGACAGCACTCGTCCTGTCTGGTCCGAGAGGGGCCTTTCCTGTTTGAGTTCGGTTTTCTGGGAAGAAGATTCGCAAGGTCTGTTGTGGACTGTGGCTTAGGTAAAAATCCCCTCCCCCAATTTTTTTTTTAATGCGCAGAAATGGCAAGGATGTTTGAGCACGTTTTTCGATCCCTTCCCCCACCAGCAACTCGGAGGGGCAAATTCCCAGAGCCAGAGAGCCGCCCGCTGTGGGGAAAACGCTCGGCGTCCTCAGATTGGCATCGCCGGCCCAGAAATCTCGCCCAGAATCCCGGCGCCAACCTGCACCCAGGCTGCAGATGACTGTAGACGTCCGCAGCTTCGTGCTAAGGCGGCCCTGGAGGGTCCTGTGGAGCAGTCCCTCGGGCCTTAAGGATGCGTGTGACAATAACTGATATTTAACAGCAAGCCAGTGGCCACGGGGCTGGTTTGTGGCCTTAGTGTTTTAATCATTCCCACCAGAAGTGCAGAACACTCTGCGGTCCAAGGAGTCCTTCCCTCACCCCCGGGCTTTTCCCCTGGCCCTTTCCGTTCACCTGGCTGGAGGAGGGTCCTGAACCCACTGGGCAACACACACACCCCCACGCCGGGCTCCCGGGGGAGCGCGCTCACGCTCGCACTTGGACGCTCAGCAATCCTTTTCCAAGGCTGTTCCCTCTTTCCGGGGAAATAAAGCCTAGATTGGAACCTTCTGCCGGCTTCCTCGCTTGGCCGTCTGGTCTGCATTAGTGTTTTTATAAGGGACTCAAACAAATCGAATACAAGGTCACCAAATAATTAACAGTTGTGAATTCCCTCCGTCCCCATTAAAATACTTCCCCGCTTATATTTCATTTTCCGTTTGCCAACGACAACAGGGTCCGGGCAAAAAGTGCTTCTGCGTTGATTACAAAAGTGCTCTGCGGCCCAGGTCCACCCGGAAACTCGCTGTTTTGCATAAACACGCTGCACCAGACGGACTTCAGTCGGAGGGGAACTCTGCCGCTGAGAATGCCCTCTTAGCTGCCCTGCTCCCCTCGCAGTTGTCCTGCCCTGCCCCCCGGTAATCGCGACCCAGAAAGTAAACCACGAAGCCAACAAACAATCAGCCACAAACTCGCCGAACATCCACTGCTAGGGTGTCAGGTTCATCAAGGATGTTCCGATCTCGTTTTGGTTTGATGTGTTCCCTGCTGCCTCCTTTCTGAGAGTGCTATTGTAACCCCCCCCCGGAAAAAAATACTTTTAAAGAGTATTCTTATTTCAAAATCATCTGGAAACCTAAGTCGCAGCAATATTCTTAGACTCATTTTGGTTTCCTCATCGTTGGGAGGTTTTTTGGTCCCCCTTGTTGGAATTTCGTGACACTCCTCACCACATACACTGAAAGTTCGGGTTTTGTTTCCCTCCCTCCCTCGCTCTCAGCCATGTTGAAGTCATAGGTGTGCTAACTGTCGGACTTTCCCAGGCCCCAGTGTTTTAATGAGTTATCTCTTGTACTCAGTGTAATTTCTCTATATCCCGTCGGGTCCATTCTGATCCTACAACTGTACTAACACACACACAGGCACACACTTTCTCATCTTTATAGCTCCAAAGTCACTTAAAGAACAATATGAAGGCATTTTTAGAAGATCAGGGGCAGCATAGTTTGTGCCCTTTACAAGGTGTCTAGAGGAAGAAGGGCAGACCCTTTAATCCAAAATTCTACTCCGACTACTGAGGCTTAAGAAACTGCAGAGGAGACCAGAGGCTGCCCTTAGATGGGGCAGGAAGCCTGTCCCTTGTTTCGCTTCTCACCAGTCTTTTAGACAAACCTCGCCGGCCATAGACAAGCCCTCAGGGGCTAGAACCAGCTATGAGCTTCACCTCTCACTAGCTGTGCGACTTGAAGCAACTTGCTTAACCGCTCTGTCTTCCTTCATTCACTTCTATAAAACACTGATTGTAGCATTTTCCTGGTGCTTGTTGTTAGAATTGAACACATAACAGGTTTGAGCATAGCCCTTGGTGCACAGTAAATGTTCAGTATGTCTTGGTTACTGTTATTACCCCTGAGTGTTGGGATAACAAATCAAAAGGAGGGACACATTGGGGGCGGGAGGAGGTGGGCAGAAGGTGCCAAGGAGTGTGGAGGACAGAGCGTGCTGTCTTAATAGATCTAAAACGCTCTTCATGCACTGTGGAAAGCGTTTTTCCCCGCTCTTCCACGCTTAATCGAAAGCTTCCAGTGAAACTTTTGAGGTTCCGGATTTTCAGGTGAGGGAAGCTTTTTACCAATATTGCACGTGAAAAAGGAGTTCATGCCTTGTGAGCCGGCTTCGGGATTCCTGCCATTTCCTTTGCTCCTCCCCCGCGAGGGACCCCCGATCCTGGAAGCCAAGCCTGCCACATTAGATGGCGATTTAAACATCCTCGAGGCAAGGCGCCAAGTGAGCACGGCTGGCCCAGCGCGCGGCTGGCCGCCGTTCTTTCCTTCTCGCCCCAACGTCCACGGGTTGGGGGAGGGGATGCTGAACCGTTTGGCGCGGTTGAGAGTCCCCACGTGAAAGGGGCGGAAGTCCCTGCCCGGGGCCGGGGATGCGCGGCTGGCGGGTCCCTTCCCTTACGGGAGACTAGACACTGTTTGATGTGTTATGACATGAGCCCCCAATTAGATCACTGAGTTGAAACACTCCAATCAGGGGGCCGATGCTAAGCAAGCCCCGGAAGGTCCAGCCCGAGGTCACCGCCGGTGACACATCAAATCAAAATCAGCGAGAGGGAAAGTGAGGCTTTCCCTTTATCGAGCTGGGGCTGCACCCCTCCCCTGCGTGCCCCCTCCTTCGCCCTCGCGGTGTGTGACCAGCCGCGTCGCCTTCCCAGTCGGCTAACTGCCTGTCTTCGCGTTTTCCGGGAACCTGAGAGCGTGGAGGAGACCGTGCTTTTGAAGCTGAGGTCCAGGTGGTCACGCCGCTTCTCCTCTGGCGGGGGACCGCGCGCAGCTCCAGCTCTCTACGGCATTCCGGAGCTGAGGCCGGACGTCTGGATCTCGGTCCGGCTAGCCTGGAGACCTTGGCTCGGAAACAGAGACTCCCCCCACCCCAGCCCGGGCACACAGCCAGGCCCTTCCCTACCTCCGGCGCCCAGGGGCGTCCAGCGCGGTGCCCGGGGAGAGGCTACAGCTCAAGCAAGGGAGAAGTGAGCCCATGTCTGACCCGACCTGAAGCCCCCAGAGATCCCCTGCACTTTCCTGATCGCCACAGGCTTCGGGAGACACCTCCAAACCGCCTGCAGAGTCCCTTGGTCCTGTGCCAAACTTACAGGGCTCAGGGAAGGAGCTAGGGGTGCCTGCTTGGGGGAGGGGCGCAGAGTCTTGGAACTTCCCTTAAGGAGAAGACCATGCGCGCCCAACTGACCGCCGGCTTGGGCCTCCGGGATTTCTTCCCCTGGGGAAAGGCTCTTGAGAAATTTTCTCTAAGCATCCTTAATATCATCTTCGACTAGGGTGGTAGAAAAGGCGGACAATAAGATTAGGAGGGAGGGAGGCAGAAGCAAAGGTGGGGTGGAGGGACAAGTGGGCTAGCTGAGCCGCGAGCACGGCGGCCAGGGACATAGTTCTAGCGCTACAAAGACACCACATGCATTTGCAAAAGTAGCTTTAGTAGTCTTAAAGTCGCAGCATCACCCCAGCGTTAATTTGCTGCGTGGACCTCTCAGCGGCTCATGCACCTTGCTGACTTCTGGCTGCAGCAGCGAATCCAGCACGGGCCGGACCCTAGCATATTGGACCCTTGCCCGAAAGGAAGGTAGGGGCAAGGGAGGAGTCTGGGCTCTGGAACCCGGAAAGCCCCGGGCTATCAGCTGGCTCTGAAAAATTTCAAGGACAGGCGGGTACCCAAGGCAGCCAGAGCAGAGCAGCCCCCTCAGCCCGAACCCCGCGACCCCACTCTCAGTGACCCGCAGTGGGGGGAGGGGAAGGGTCAACGCGCGGAGCCGAGTCTGCGCAGGATAGCAGAGCGTAAAACAGCCTAAAACTTTATCCTCTCCTTCCTTTCTTCTCGTCCCCCTCGTCCCCACCCCCTTCCCCTTCCTTTCCCGTCTCCATCCGCATTAATGTCTCTCCACTTTGGAAGCCGAGTTCTGGCGCCTGTAGATCCCTACACAATTTCTGGGACTGCGGAGACCTCGAGGTTCTCTCGAAGGCATCCCTCACGCTGCAGTGCAACGACCGCGGAAAAGGGGGGGGGGGGCAAGCGTTTCCGCAGACTCGCAGGCAAGGCGCCCACACTGGCAAAGGGGTCCTAGAAGGCGCGCGGAAAGGGGAGCATTGGCTGCTGGCTTGCTGAGAAACATGGATGTGCACATCCACGCACCGCGTGGTTCAGGTCCTGTACCAACAAACCCTAAACTTAGCTGCTGCGCCCCTGCTCCAGGCTCACCCTGCCAACTGCCACTGCAGAAACCACTCCGCTGCGGCCTCGCGCGCTGCGGTAGCAAGTAAGTCCGAAGGCGTGGGGCTCCCAACCGGCCGACGATCCCCACGCCCAGTACAGGACAAGCCCAGAACCCGTGCAGCCGCAGGGAGAGGGTGCTACCAGACTCGCGCAGCTCGCTGACTCCTCCTGCGAACGCAGAACTCAGATCTGCCGACTTTCCTCGGATCGGACGGGAACTCGTGGTATTATTGCCCCCGGGCCCGCCCCATTCCTACCATAGTTCAGACTTTGGACCCAGCACCCCGCAAAACCTGGGACCCTGTGGCACGGTTCCGTCAGGACCCGCCGCGAACCCTCTCCAGCCCAGATCTTTTGCCCGCCACCTCCCGCCCTTCACGCTTCCTTCACGAGCCACCAGAGGAGCGGCCACCACGCTGCTTTCTGCAAAAGATGTGAGGAAGAAGGAAGAAAGAGAAAAGGAGGAGGAAAGGATGATTGCAAACTGCAACTATATCTGCAGCCGTACCAAGAAAGTTACTCGAACTTTTGAAAAAAGCAATTTAAGAAAAGAAAGGCGAGGTGTGCGGGGCGGGCAGGAGCTGGAGCAGTGCCTCGGCTGCAGAGCTCCCGGGGAAATGAGTGGGGCGTCTTTTTTTGCCACTTACCTAATCCTCTGTCTACAAAGCTGCTGATCGTATTAGCCGACTTGGAGGACTGGAAGAAGCTGGCGTTGATGCCCAGCTTCTCAGCGATGGAGTAAGTCCTGTAGATTGACAGCATGTATTCGTGGGGCACCACGCGTGGGCCTCTGCCCGGAGGTTCCTGTGCCTGGGGCTGCTGCAGCAGCAGGCGCGTGGGCTCATCTTGTGCCAGCGGCTGCGGCTCCTGGAGCTCCGGGGCCGCCCGTGCCGGGGCACTTTCTTGCAGCGCCCACGGCATCTTCCCTTCCTTGCGGCTTCGCATTCCCTTGGCGGAGCCCAGCTCGACAGAGGACGAGGGGGATGAGATGGAAGCCTGCTGGAAGCCAGGCAAATCCCACAGGAAACCGATGAGTAAGACAGCTAAGAGCAGGACCCTGGGAGTATCCATGGCCAACGAGCGGCGACGTCTCCCGAGAGACTGCGGCACAGCGCGCAAGGAGCACAGAGCGGCTGGACAGCGGCTAGGGCCAGGCTCCTAGGGCTGACTCTGAGTGTGAGGATCTTGGTCCCAGCCACAGAAACCTCGGCCCCGCCACGCCCCCTCCCGCCCCCAGTCGGGAGGGGGGCGGAGGGTGGGAGGAGAGGCCGGGTGATGCGGGCAGGAGGTGTGGGGGAGAGGGTCCGCAGAGCGCCGTAGTGGCAGGGAGACACAGCGCCCCCTCGGGACGCGCTCGGGCCTGGCGGGCGGCAGGCGGTGCGCGCAGCGCGGGAGCGGGCCCTGGGCCAGGGAAGGCGGGTGCGGCCGCCCCCCCAGTGAGGAATCCAGGGGCGTCCGTCTTCAGTGCCAAGGTCCCTCTAGCACTATTCGAAGTTCGGTCCCTCCGCCGACGCGCGGGGTCTGGATTCTCTCCAGTCGCCTCCACTTTCCTGGGAGCGTTCAGCCCCCGAGGAGGGAAGCAGCGGCAGCGCCTCCCAGAGACAGCTTGGTGCAGGCGCCCCTGCAGTTCCCTGCACGCTGGCTCCCAGCCGTAGTACCTTCCTTCCTCTGCCCCAACCTTGGGCCACGGTTCTCCCCGATTAGGGCCCAGCCCGGGGCCAGAGAAGCCTTGCCGCGCGCCAGGCACAGGGCCCAGCCCTGAACAGCCCCATTCTGTCGGTGGGGTACAGCTCTCCACAAAGACAGGGCGTCTGTTTCCGACCCTCAAGGTCAGGCAAAGGCCACTCTTTAGAGTCTGGATGGATCCTCAGAGCGGCTACGCTCTCCTCCAGGCTGCTGCCCCTCGTCTCGAAGTCCCCGACCTCTTCTGACGATGGCTTTGGATGCTTTTTTTCTCTGCCTGCTCCCCGGATCTTGTTGCCTCTGTCGGCCTGTCCCCCGCCTCCACTGCAGCCCCATTTTTCCTCTCTTCCTTCCCTCCGCCGTCAATACTTCCTCCTTCCCAAGTGCTTTCCGTGTTCCAGCTCCTCTCTCCTCGGCCGCTTCTCTTCTCACACCGCCCTCCCATCGCTCTCTGCCTTTCCACTCTCTCCCTCCCGGGCCTCCACCTCCCAGTCTGCGGACCCTCCCTGTGCAGCTCTTCCCCAATCTGTTTCTTTTCAGCCCAGTCTCGCCCCATCACGAGTTTCCTTGATCTGTCCCCAGATTTTCCGGGCCCGTCTTCACGCCCACTGCCCAGCTCCCTCCTGGGCCCGACGCTGCCAGTCGAGAGGGAGGAAGGCTTCTCCCCCACAGGGAGTGCTCAGTGCCCTGGAACGCGAAGGACTGGCATTTCCCTGCACAACGATTGGGTGCTGAGCCCCCAACCGTCAACTGCTCTCCTTTAACGTCCCAGCAGCTCCAAGACGTTGGCCTTACTATTCCACTTTCACAGATTTAAAAAAACGGGATGAAGAGAGGATAAATGACTTTTCCGAGGATGCTTAGCCAAGAGGACATGCGGTCAGGGACAGAACCCAGGGCTCAGACCCCAAACCCAGTGTCCTTCCCATTTCAGCACAGAAGAATTCACCACTAGCTCATTATCTCCACTCATTTTTGCCTTCTTTTTCCTTTGTGGTTTTATTTTATCTGAGAGCATTTCTCCCCACACTGCCGTACATATGAGTGTACCCCTCCTCTCCACCCCACTCCCTCTCACTTTCTCCCCCTTTCTTTCTTCGGCTTTTTCATTTCTTTTACTGTCTCTGCTGGGACCACTCACCTGACGGCCGAGAGAGGAAGTTTGGCTTCCTTGCTCCCTTCACTTCTTAACTTCCTTCCGGTCTGGGCTGCGCGCTCCGCCCTGGGCACTGGCCACCGGCCTCCCCCTGGATGTCGAAAAAGAGAACCTATGAATTGGGCAGGGTTGTAAGTCCTTTCCATATTTTATTTCATTTAATCTTCAAAATAGTTTTATGAGGTAGTACCTCTGTTTCACAGATAAGGAAACTGAGGCCCTAGCAGAGGCTGTGAGCCCTTAACCGCTGGGCTCATGGGCTCTGCTCCTGAGGTCCTCCGTGGATGGATGCCCTTCTGACCCAATCCTGGTTTTGGTGTCATGAGTTTTAGCTTCTGAGATTTTAGACTCCAAGACTCTTTACCATAACCTTTTCTTCCTTCCTACAACAAATGAAATGTTTTTGCTTTTATGGGCTCCCTTCCGTTCCTTCTTAATTTCTTTATGCACACATTATTTCCATATTATTGTAACACAAGGAGAGATGCTATGTTGTATTCTTCCTTTAAAACTCAACATTGTGGCCAATGACATTGTGGCCGAAACATGCCTGCTGGCCCTTGTTTTTTTGGGGGGAGGGGTGTGGTTTTGTCCTTGGACATCTCTCCTCTGCCCTCTGCCTCTCTCTGCAGGTCTCACCACCCTGCTGTTGCCTGCCCATGCCACCTCTGCGAATGCACAGACTCAAAACCCCTCATTTCTCACTTGAAGACGCAGCATTTCCCCTTCTACCTACCTGTTGGCCCTGGGATGCATCCCAGGTCCTGTCCAGTCTGCTCTGGGTCTTGTTCTGTCCATCATGCCCCAGTGTTCCAGAGAAGCCTCTTTCTTGTGGTCTCTCTCTACCTCTTCCTTCAGGTCAATGGACACTTGCGGTTTGTATTATCAGATTTTAATTTGTATCAGAATGAGTCTAGTTAATGATGATTCATAGTTTCAGACTCTCCATTCAATAAAATGTTTCCAGTCAGCAACTGCAGCCCTGTGTACTCTCTTTTCATTTTGCCCATAGCAACTGTATCTGTTTCGAGTTATCCGTAAACAGGAAACAAGGTGATGAGCCTATTTGCTCTGGCTTAGGATCTCTCAGCACATTACATGGGGTCATGTGTAAGAGTAAATGATACTGAGACAGTGACCGTAAAGGACTCGCTCCGTCTTCGTCTTCGGGTTTGGGATTCCCCTGGGGCAGATATTAGCCTTCTTCATTGCTGCCAGCCTCTGGTCAGGCAACGAAAGTGGCCTTTGCAGGGAAGGGTTGCAGCATGGATTTCAAGGTGAGCAAAGAGAAAGACACACACGCGTAGTGGGAGAGCTCAAGGTCACAAGCTGTCAGAAATCTACCCAGAACTAGGAGGCCGTCCTTTCTGGCTCCCAATCCAATTCTTCCCCTGTACCAAAAAGCACTTCACTTTTAATTCTAGGAATGATGGCCCACAGTAACATATATAAAGCCTTTTCTCTTCCTCCCTTTCAAATGGGAATTCACCCCAATGTTAACAGGCCATGCCAAAGCCTTTGCTCTGTGGGTATATGGGTGTGTGTTTGTGTTGTAAAAATAAAGATACAAAGAGCACACTACAAGTCAAAGTCTGCCTTTAGATCTCACATTTGGAGAATTTGAAATAATACTGTAGAATTTAAGTTTTCCGTCCAGTCTTAAATTCTTTCATAATTTCTTCAGGAAGTTCATCTATGAAGAATATGAAAAAAGGCAAAAGGTGCATGAGCTTAATGAGAAGGCACCTTCAGCAGCTTAACCAGGGCGTTCTTTCCTGGTTAGATTCCCGCAACCGCCCCCCTCCCCGCCACCCCCCCCTCCAAAATACCAACAACTGTGCTATCTGGTATGTCCTGCCCCCCTGTGGAAATTGGTGGAATTGCTTGCGGAAAACCAAAGTCATGCTGGACCTAACATTTACAGGCGGTTGCAAGACAGACGGGAAATAGTGACATCTATTAACATGATTTGAAGAAATTAGAGAGTCATGTATAAGTTGTGGGCAGCATTTGGCAACAAAACATCTATAAGTGAACAATTTGACTGCCCAGAAACACAGGACCAAAAGCAAATAGAATTTCCCTGTTGCTATCTGACACCCATGCTCTCTGATTTTTAAGTTATATTAACCCAAGAAGAGAAGATCCTCCTAAATAAATAAACATACCCCTTTTATTCTGTAATTTTTATTGAAGTGTCAGTCGAAAGGCAATTTCTATGAAAGTGACTGAGGAGATTTTACCTTTAGTGTGGTCCTTATCCAGTTGAAGTAACTATTCTTTAAAAGCTCTGGGAATATATCCTAGCACGAATTCCTAGCACCCAAAATTCACACAAATAAGACAATTGCTTTAGTCTGAGGTGCTATCTTTATAAGAGCCCAGTGAAAATACAAATGCCAGTAGGATCCCCATTTATATTTTACTATCACTAGGATACTATTTTGAATGAATTGATAAGCTGATTATCTGATAGGATTAGATAGCTGACTTAAGACTTGTGGATTTTGACTTTAAAAAAGGGGAAGGACAAAAATGACTGGGCAAGTAGGTTTGAAATTCTGCTCCTGAGCGCTTCTGGGGCTTTCAGCAAGAGGAATGAGGACATGAACCAGGAGGCACTCACGTCGCCACGTTTGCTCTGGTCTGAGCAGCCCTGCTTTCAGCCCTGTTTTTGACCTTTTCATAAAATTTTATCTGCAAAAAAAGGTTGGTGAACAAAGAAAATGACAGAAGGAAAGCCAATGGCTTAGAGTCCTGACCTGCGTTCCTCAAAGAAGGGGTCAGAGGTGAAAAATGTGTGGGGTCCCGAGCATCAGAAAGAGAGGTGAGCACTGCTGTGGAACAGAGGAGACGGTTTCGGAAGCCTCTTCGGGAAAGGTGCACGGAAGGTGAAGCGTCCCCTTCACGGCTCAGCCTCGGAGCGACCGGCCCTGTGATCCCTCCTCCTTTCCCCAGTGTCCACTGACACTGACTTTTTCATTTCCCTTGTTTGGGCACTCCCATTCCTTGAAGGAATGGTTTACAGACAAGTTAGGAGAAACAGAATGAAGAGTTGTGCCCAGTGATACGATAGTCCCAACCTCTCTGGGCCGCAGCTCTCCCACTCTATTGGCTGAACTCGGTGTGACCCAGAGGTTAAGTCGGCCCTGTGCCTGCCGCCAGTATGAGAGCTCTGAGATGGGACGGCAATTGGATCCAATTCTGGATATTGAAAGAAGCGTGAAGACCCACAGGGGGGGATCAAATCCATTCAATCCCTGCTCTCCGTTGTTTGGTGTTACACAGGGCTGTCCCACCGGGTTGTCCTTCGCCGCCACCTTCAGTGCTTCTCAGAGGACGGCTCCGGGGACCAACAGCATTGGCATCACCTGGAAACTCCTTAGACGTGCCCATTCTTAGGCCCCACCCAAGACTCTGGGCCTGGGCCCAGCTATCTATACTTTAATAAGCTGGGGCAGGGGGTGGGCACATGCTGAGGTCCACAGCATGAAATAGGGGCAATTGACCTGCCAAGAACTTCAAGAAATGCTTTGAGTTTTAAGAGAAAGCTATAAAGGAAACACATAGTATGCAAGTTTATTATCCAATTAATGATTTTCATTTCTAATGAGCAAGTAATTTTCATTCCCCATGCAAACCAGGTGTATTTAATTGCTTACACTCATACCAGGCTGAATGTGGCTACTCTGGCCAGATCTCCAAAAATCAGTAGAGCTGATTGGCCCGTTGAGAACCTGAAAGGGAGACAGAAACTGCGTCAGAGGGAGCTGACGGCCGACGTCTTCTTGTGAGCTGCGGGGGTAAATGGAAGAGCAGGGCCACAGCACCCACGGCTTGCGTCCCAGCTCTGCCCTGCCCTAGCTATTCTGACTCAAAATCTTCTAACATTAGTTTTTTCCGCCTCCATTTGAGGTTTTCTTAATGCTGATTATATATATCTGCATACGTAAATTCTTATTACAGATAACAGTAAGCATGGCGATTATTAGTTACTCAGCTGTGTGGATTTTTTAAATATCAAATAATTCTCCGTTACTTTGAGTAGTTCTCAATCTTTGTACTTTTTCTCTGGACTGACATTGTGGAAGTTCAATGTGACTACCTTTCATATCATCCTAAGCATTTGTTTTTTAAAATAATTTTTCTAAAAAGGCTAACACTGTTTGTCATAGTGAGCTTTCACTGTATTTCACCGTGAATTTGTGGCAACACTTTGCTTCTGTAATGATTCGCCATGTATTATTCCTGTCCAAACATTCTAGATTAGAAACACATTGCAGTTCGCTAATAGGCATCAGGATACTCGAGTCGAGTGAACCAAGTGCCTTCGCAAAGGAGAATATTGGATGCTTCTGAGAGTAAAGATGGTTGTGTTCTAAGAATGATTTGATCCTTGCCAAACCTTGCATAGAAAATTACAATTACATAGGAAATTATCTTTCCTGTTTGGGATCAGATTTGGTTTTAAAAATTACTACCAACTTTGTAAACATTAAAATAGAAGCAATAAAGATGTGAAATTTCGCACAGGGGATCTACAATATTTGGATAATTATAAGCATATGGCTGCTTTACTTGAGATCTCTGTTAAAAGTATATTTACTAGGGCTCTGGGAAAACAGAGGTTCTCAAATTTAGGCTTTATTTACATGTACTGAGAATGTCACGTTTACTATCAATTTATCATAATCTAGTTTTGCTTTAGAACTCTGAATAGTATTAGTTAAATGATCGTAGTATCTGCTGTTTATTGCTCTCTTGTCTATTTGTCAATAGGCCAAGTTTTATTGGGTTGGCCAAAGAGTCAGTGTAGTTTTTTCCGTAAAATAAAGACACGTTTCTGATTTTCACCAATAACTTTGTTGATCTGGATATTTCGAGTACGTTGGCTGTCTCCCGCTGTTGGCTTCTGGTGGGTAGAGGCCAGGGGTGTGTCTACACATCCTCCAATGCATAAGACAGCCCCACAGCAAAGAAGTAACTTGGGTAAATAGTACCAAGAAACTTCACAAACCACTTTTGACACATTTCATCAGTCACAGCACCTTCATGCACTGCACAAATCTTTTATTTTTGCTTCAGCTGCATTTGTCCTTTCTTGAAATAATAAAGCATAATACACCAAAAATGTTGCTTATCTTCTTCCATCTGCACTGTTAAAATGGCTGCACACAAATTCACCAGTTTTGATAAGTTTTTTTGTTTTGTTTTTGTTTTGTTTTTGATGTCCAGTAAGCTGTTTATTTATGTTTTTTTCTGAATGCATGTTAATATGGCAGCTGTCACAACACAATCTAACAAAATTGTTTCAGATGAAGTTAAAGACCACCGAGCACTACTGGGGCCGTTGTAGGAAAAGAACTAAACAAACTTTCTGGCCAACCCAATCCTTGTAAAAGAAATCAAGAGAACAATGAATTATCCATCAAAAGTGGTACGTAGTTTCTCAATGACTTTAGAAACGATTTCTTATATTGCATGGTAATATTTAAGGTATGAGACTACACTGACTAGCTTTAGTATATTCTAGTCAAATAGAAATGATCGATATGATTATTTAACATCATGTACTTTTTAAAAACAGTACTTTAATGTGTTTTTTCCTAGGAATCACCAATAAGAAAGACAAATTTGTAGCTTATTCACTTAGAAATAATTAAATGAACACTTTAAATCTGGGAAATCTTTAAAATTTCATTTTGAAATCGATAAACATGAGTTTGAAAAGTCAGTGTAAGTCTTACCTGTCCTCAAAAAGCTTTCTGTCCCTGACTTTTCTCCTCAAAAGCTAAGATTAGGAAATGCTACAGTTACAAGTTATAACAAATTAGCTTTAAAAACAGAGGCCAAAAGTAGAACAGTGGCTGCCAGAGGCTGGAGGGAGGAGGGAACGGGAGTTAGTGTTTAGTGGGTACAAAGTTTCAGTTTGGGATGATGAAAAAGTCCTGGAGTCTGATGGTGGTGATGATTGCACAACACGAATGAACTTAACCTCACGGAACTGTGCCCTGGAAAATGGCTAAAAGGTGGCTCAGTGTCACCCAGGCACCAGAAGGAGTCGGGTTCAACCCCCGGGTGGGGCGCAGAGGCAACTCATCCATATTTATCTCTCTCACATCGATGTTCTCTCTCTTTCTACCCCTCCTCTAAAATTAACAAAACCGATCCTCAGGTGAGGAAGATAAATAAATAGCTAGTCATTTTTATGTTGTGCATGTTTTACCACAATAAAAAGTACAAACATTTTTCTTTTATTTTTATGCTTCTTTAGTATTCCATCACGGGTCTCTCAATTTCTCCCCCTTTGCCCTCCTCTGTCCAGACCAAACCCCCCTCCCACTGTCCATCCCCACACTGGTGTCCGTGTCCATGGGTCATTCACACGTGTTCTTTGACTAGTCCCAAAAAGTACAAAGATTTAATAAAGCAATTTAAGAAATACCCACTTGTAAGTTAATATGCTTAAAGAAGAGCTTTCTAGATGGCTTTGTTGAAAGTTCAGCTTTTCAATCTGTTCGCACAGACTATACTAATAAAAATAACTAAGGATGAATTTATACCTATTTACCCAAATGTCAAGTGAAAACTTTATATTTGTCCTCTTGGGATTAAAACCCAGCTCCTCTTCACCTCCTGGATTATATCTTGTGAGCTGTTCTTCAACTCCTCTTCTTACTTTCTCCCTTAAATAAGATCATTTCCGTTTGTTTCCCATTATTTCTACTTTCCTGACTCCTTCAGACTTTGTCTGAGGTGCGTGCGTTCTATAGGTTGCCTGCATAAAATTCTAAGGGATGTGGTTCACTTAAAAAAAAAACCCACTTCTTTAGAAAAATTATCTAACTCTTATTAGAATGGCATACAGCTAGAAAGTAGGGAATCAGTGAGGAGCAATCGCAACCTAATTCCTTTGGAATAAATGGCTCTATCAGCAAAGGCTTCTTGTATTCATCCCTTCGCCTGGGTGCTCACCTACCTCAACGGTGTCGGTGGTCCCAGCAAAAGAACCAGGGAAAGAGGGATGAAGGGGCAGGGGGGCTCTGGGGGGGCTGCGCGTTGCTGCCTTTCTCCGGAAAACCAGCCAGTGGGCCAGCCAGCCCTACACCCCTGGCCAGAGCCTCCAAACTTCTGCCAGGACAGGTTGAATTGACCTCATGATCGGCAGCTGGAAAAAATATTAAAGGCATCCACTCAAATGAAAGGAGGACGAAAAGCTGAAGTTAGTGCCTCCCAGGGCAGAGCTCTCCCAGAGAAGCCTGCCAAGCAAGGGAATGTTTCCTTACAAGCTGTCTGCAAAACGTGCAGTTGGGCAAGATGTCTACAGAATCCTCAGTACACCGCCAGCTAGGTGGATTGCCACAGTCCTAAAGCTTCCCACTGCCCTGGGGTTATCTTTCTTTCACGCTGCAGGTGAAAGGAAACTAGTAACAGGCCAGTTAATACAGGCTGCCCTGCTCCCCCACAAAGCACTGAATGATCTTCACAGCAACTGGTTGAATGTGACTGTTTCATTCAAGACTCTTGTGAAACTCAAACCCACAGGCAGCAAACGTAACCTGGTTATTATTCCTCACCCTCTCCCTCACTCCCACCAAATCACTGTTGTGGAAACTTGTTAGAAAACCTCAATCCATGCCATTTATCATCAGGATACAGGAATGTGATTTAGGACCAGGTATTTGAATAACTTATAAGGACATTGATTAATCTTTAAAAGCCTGTGGGAAGCTTTAGCAGAGCGCCTGAGAGTGGGGCCAGCCATCTGGGTGCTGATGAACTTCGCTGCCTTGTAGGGACTTGCTTTCTTTAACACTGAACTTGAGAATGTCTGGGACCTGCATCCCAGGTCTGCACCTTATGCCTGGAACATAAGGTGAGAAAGGCAGCCTCTTTCCTGTTCCTGATATTTCTGGGGATCCTTGGAGGAGTGTGTTTATCCCGGTTCCCTCCTGTTGCAATGTCCTGTTTATGCCGAATTCTTTGCTTCTGCTGTCCCCATGACTGTCTCTTCTTGCCATCTTGCCTTGAATGTAGTCACCATCCCTTTGACCTCTGATTCCCCACAGCACACAAAGCTGCGCTGTGTGACAGGTTGGTGGTGAAGGCGTAGAGAAGCTAGACCATCTTCCATGTGGCCTGGAAGATGATTTAAAAGGCAATATCAGGTCTCTTTGTTCCTAAACAGTCTTAATTGGGGGCAACCTCTGAGACCTTCTCGAAGGCCATGTCTACTCCACTTTCTCCTGGCTTCTGCCATATCCCTCCCTCTTCTCCTTAGATTACCCTGGGAATCTTAAAATTCTGCTTCTTCATTATACAAATCAAATTGGCTTCTGTTTATCACCTCACTAGTACCGCAAAGACATAAGACCCATTACAATGCCTTGCAGAGAAACCAGAGTCAACCATGATGCCTAGCCTCCATTCATTACATATATAAGCTTGCCAACAACATGAAATCTAAAGCTTATTTTTTTTAATCAGCCCAAATTCTTGGCTCAGGCACCCTTATTCTGATCTGAAATATACTGCCCTATCTTTAAAAGCAGAAAAAAAGTACAGGCTTTGTAAAAATGTGTTTCTAACAACCTTTTTCCTCTTCTTACTATTACGAGTATTTAATAAACCTCTTGACTCAGAAACTAATTTTTAAAATGTGACATTTAAAGGTTGTACAAGCCAACAATGTTGAAGGGATTTTCTGAGCAAAGGAATATGTGCTTAGTCTTCCAAGACTCCTCACTGCATTGTGTTGCTGTGTTTTCCATGCATTGTGGTGCTGTATTCTCCATGCATTGTGTTGCTGTGTTTTCCATGCATACTAGCCAGTACATTGCCGGCCCAGCCACACTCCCAGCATGAAGATCAGTGTAAATCAATGGTTAACTTCACTTTGGCTACAGGAAAAGCCCCAAACCAAGAGCTGCAGGTGAGTCTCTAAGCCTTTAGCTCACTTGGCTGGGTGTTCATGTCAACACTTGGCTGGCGTGATTCCTTCAAAGCAAAAATTGAGACCTGGACAGTTCGAGGTACACACGTCACCGAAGCAGAACGCCATCACAGGAACCAGCTTTTTGTCTTTTCTTGAGCTGTCCTGACTAGGTAGGCTAGAGCGAGGATCAGAAGGCTTAGTTCGGAGTTCATTCTGCTTAGTTACGTGTGGCCCGTAAGAGAGGACCCAGCATGACCTAGCAGGGTTCTTGCACAATAGCTGCGTCTGCAAAACATGGCCTTGGAAGTCCCTAGGGATAGTACCTTAGATTCCACATTGAAAATCTTATTCTTGAAAAGGAATTGTTTTAAAAGTTCATGCCCTAAATCTCCAGTAGGCTATATATCTCTTTCTAAAATATGTTTTTGTAATTTTACAGATTTCAGTATTTCTAGTATGAACCACTTCATCAGCCTGATGTCCAAGTCAGGTTTCATCTATTTTTAAATTCAAGTAAAATCTGGTGCTAGCAGAGCACCCACTTTTTCATGTCCTCTCCTCTTCCCTCCTTGCCGCCTCCAGTTGAAAGGTTCAAGAACCCCAGTGGCTTATTGAACCCAAAGGAGCCAGTCATGTCCTCTCCCTCCTGTGCTTCCCCTCAACCACCCATGCTCCACACCTGGGATTTCTGATGGGAACTTTAATGTTCATGCTCAGGCACTGTCTCCAACTCTGCCCTTTCTGACAGCATCTGAGGGTGAAGACTGGTTCCCAGACTCGAACATACACTGGACACCCTCCTTTCCTTCATATGAGTGTTCCCGAAGGGTCTTGGGGGTCTTTCCTGCCATGGACTTCAGTTCAGAGCATCTCAGTTCATCAGAAAGGCTCTAATCAAAAAGGAAGTACTGGGATTTTACTTCCTCCTAGGAAGCTCCTTTACCCCTGTGCACATTGCTCATCCTTCTCCTAAACTGCCAGACCTATGTACTAAGCAGCACTGGGAAGAGGACCTTTGCTTTGCCACAGAAAGTCCTACTATAGCTACTCCTCTGCCCAAGCCCAGTGAGTGCCCACTCACATTTACGCATCTGAGAAGGACTACCCAAGTGACTTTTCCCTGCAAAAGAAAGGCAGCCACGTGGTGTTTATCTTACACACTGTACAGTGATTCCCTTTCACATGTATTTATTTCCCACAGGACAATGAAGAGCCCCAAGGCAAAGGGCCACACACCGCTCACCTCCCGATGGGGCACCTATGGGTCCCAGTCCTCAAGAAGTAATAAGCAGTTCTCTCAGTGTTGAAGACATGGTTGTAATAAAAGTCAGAAGCTGAATTCCCACATATCATAATGTGTTTAAAAATATGCTTGTTAAATGAAAGTCTTTATTGACGTTCTCTCTGGAGAACCAACTAAAGCCTACATGACAGATTTAGAGGACAAATTCTTAATGAAGTAAATGTTAGGTTCAGATACAAGTGTCAACATGTGTGCGATACAATGCATGTATCTGATGCTTAATAAAGCTTGGTGAATTGTGTAAATGCCTTCCCCAATCCATTTCTTTAGTAGCAGAACTCTGTTTCGTAGTTGTTTGTTTGTTTTTTCCCAGTATCCTTTACTCTTTGCTCTGGACAGAACATTCTTTTGGGAAATCTGCGTTCCCCCACTCCAGCCACCTCTTACCTCAGCCATAAGGAAGGGCCCCGGGCTGAGGCTGGGCCAGTCTAACCAGAGTACTTCAGCGATGCCCACCCCCACCTCTGTGATTGATTTAGCATTGGGGAGAGACAGGCTTGGCCAATCAGTACCCTTCCCCAAGATCTTCTAAACGGAGTTGGGGAAGACAATCCTTTTTCAAACTCTACTGGCAAAGTTAAAATGATGTCAGCAGAGAAGAGCCGGCAACCTTGGCTCAGGCCCCCTTAGAGAAAACTAGAGGCCCACAGAAAGGAGGAGAGATCACAGTCCAGAGAGGCTAAGGTAAGAGGAAGAGAAAGAGAGATGGAGAGATGGCACGGGGTCTCCAGTTCCCTCCACCAGTGATCCCTCCTTGCCTTGTTCGGCCGAAGCTAGTTTCAGTTGGGTTTCTGTCACTTGCAACCAAGAATCTCACTAACGCAGAAGTTGCTTCCAGCCACTGATGACCCCAGATCTAACCCTGAAGCTCGCATGACCAGATGCTTTTTCGATTCCATAAGCCATGCCAAAAATGTCCTTGCAGTAAACCCCGACTTCAGTTTAAGATCGTTCAAGCTGGAGTTCTGAAACCGGCATTTGACTTTTCTGGGTTCGCGTCCTCTTTCCTCAGTTTCTCCGTGGCTCAGCGATCTTCAGGAAGAAAATCGTTTCCTGCTCCTCCTCTGGAGACATACAACACACTTGGCCCCGTGAATGTGGTCAAGCAGAGAAAAAGGAAAAAGGGGAAATGCCGCTCCGTGGGACAGGAAGAGCCTCAGACCTCTCTCCTCAGGGTGGGACTTGTTCCACCTGTGAGCCTTATCTGGTTACTTTCCAGAGTTTCTCCAGCCCTGCTTGCTCCAGGCTATTCTGACCTCATAACAGATTCATTCCTTTGATCTCGTGGAGTCTGCTCCCTGCCTCACAGCGCCTGGTAACAGGGGCCCTGTCTTAAGAAGGAATGAGTGCACAATTAGCGTGATTGAAGGGGAAGTCGCCTTTAGTCTTCCATATTGATTTGTTCTCTTCCTATGTTCCAGGGGCACTGTCTACACTCTGGTCCTTGTCCTTTGTACAGTGATGCCTTTCCCATGTGTTCATCTCCCAGAAGACAACAGACAGCCCCAAGGCAAGGCTGCCCAGAGTTCAAGTCCCTATGGGGCACCTATATGGGACACAGTGGCAAAGCCAGCGTTTAGTAAGTTATTAATTGGGTGGTGAATAAATGAACAGAGTCTGAATTACGAAATTTTTAAGTGTGTTTTTAATATTTTCACAAACATAACAACTACCCATGTTTCCAGCTGAGTGCCCTGCTGAGACCAGCTTTTGTGGCCTTGTGAGGTGCATTTGTGACCTCCATCTATGTGTGCACAACTAAAAAGCTTTGATCACACCCCGGAGATCTGCACAGTCTTCATTTCCTCAGACCAGCGTTTGCTCCTTGAGCCTGTTCTGCATCAGGCCAGATTCAAAAAGGTGATCTATTCTCCACAGAAGGCCCCTGCTGGCTGCTCTTGGTTCCTGTGGTGGACCACCTGGGAAGGGACCACTCCAGAAACACTACTGCACAAGGGTGGGCTGATGGGAACAGAGGGTCTGCGCTTGGTTTTGAGATGAGTGAAGTGGCAGCGCCTGGATAAGCTTCCCACTGACATGATTTAAAAGAGTGCCTCATACTCCATAGAAGGTTCTGTGCTTCTTGCGCCCAGAATCACTGTTCTTTGTCCCTATGCCTGGAATGATCAGTTCCTTGGAAACCATTTAAACCAGATTTATTCATACTTGTTCATCTTGAACTTGGTCAGAAAGAAATCAAGGAGTGGCTGCCCTATTTACTGTTGGTGAACCGAATTCACAGCAAAGAGCCAGATACTGGCTCTAAAAATAGATCTAAAATATTGGGTTTTATTTCACAGTGTCACATCCGTTGGCTCTTTTTGATCAGAGCGACCGCAGGAGTCCAGAACTCAGGCTAATGGCGCCCTCTGGTGTTCAGCGAGCCTTTTTAATGCTTCCAGGACTGGGGCAGTCTACTTAGGTGACTTGCTTTGTCCTGTTTTTGTCTGGCGTGGGGAAAGTCCAAAACTGCTGCCCTAGAAACTCATCCTGATAGCCCAAAATAATCCTGAGGATCTGCCAGCTGTGAGGAGTTTGGCCAAACCAGACTCCTTTTATGTTTAAAAATACAGAACGTCAGTAACAACGTCCCAGGATCCCACATTTGGCATCAGGCTCATATTCCAACAGAGACGAAGCAGGAGGGAATTTGTGCGCTGTACACCGCTCTGCTGGGTGTACGATGGTCACACGGGCCGACACTGGGTCTGGGGTGCGGGGGGCTGTGCAGAGAAGAGCGCCCAGGGCAGATGGCCCGCTGGGTTCCTGCACAGCCTGACCTCCTTCCACTGAGAAGTGTTTCCACCCGTGCAAAGATATTTAAAATACTTCTGCCTCCTCCTCTGAATGTCTCCAGCGCAGCAAATGCAGGCCCGAGATTGGCCCAGAGGGAGTGGATGCTACCAAGGGGATTGCTCGCCACAGGGTGGGCCGGGCGGCTGGAAAATGGGCGATTCCATGGCTACCTCAGGGGGGTGCTCACGCCAGAATGAATCCTGCCCCTCCGCCTTTTCTGAAAATTGGTGGTCCAAGGAATGAGGAAGGAGCCCCAATAATTAACTTACAGTGGATGAATGTCTCACCAACGTTGGAGAATGGAGCCCAGAGCAGGTTTTTATTTAGAAAAGTAAGGAAATTAAAGGGTTTTTCTGCTTTTTTCCCCCACCCTGTGGCGTGGAGCACTTCACATCTGCTACATGTATTTATTGATTTCCCACTTCATTCCACAAAGGCTTTGAGGTCCATAAGAGAAAAAAAAAGAAGGAAAAACTACCCAACTAAAAACAAAGTAATGAATAGTTACTTGGGGGCTGGGGTTGTCAAATGTCTTTACCCATGTCTGAGGGACCCCCCACCACTTGAGTCTGGGTGGGAAGCAGGGCCATCTCTCATAGCCCACAGATGCCTGGAAGGTCTGACCCTCCCTGTGCACTGCTCCGCTGGCCTGGAGGGTCTGGGCAGGTGACAGCTCCTGTCCAGAGGGACCCATCTGCCGTGACAGAGGCTGGTGTGCGGGGCCACAGCAGCACTGTCCTCTCCTGGCTGTTCCTGTAGCACAGTTAGGCTGTGGTTTTGACTGTCCAGCCTCCAATGGACTTGGCCTTTCCTAAACCAAACTTTTATTTCCTAGAGATTAGTCATAGTGATGATAAATACAGAGTATCAAGTATAGACTTCGGAAAAAGAAAAATGCACATATGCAGACCCTCACAGCTTCTATAGATGCTGTCTATGAGGTAAATATTTGCCCCCGAGTTTCCTGGAAGTTGACACGAAAAGATCAATATTGCTGGTTACTCACCTCTGGAAGACAGAAGTAAGCTCTGTCTTTCCCAAGGGAAGTGAACATTCTTCTAAAGAGTTGAACTTTGAAAGGAATTTCTCACACGGGGGTTTCTCAGAGTGGCTCCTGGGACTGTGACTATCACTTCTCTAATGTTCCAGCAGCAAATGAGTCTTAAGGTGCTTTCTCCTAGAATTCTGCACTGAAAGGCCGGGGCAGAGCACACAGTTCATCTCAGCTGAAGCCACCTTCGCACGGGGCAAGATTGATCATTTTCTGAAATACGGGGTCCGGCAAATAACACCCTTTTTATTACAAAATCATAAGCATGTAATTCTGCAACATACCAATGTCACGCCCAAGCACACCATAGCACATTCTAGGTGAAGTGTTCAGACCACTGTCCATCTCGTGTGCGGCATTCACGTACCCTACCAACCACACTCAAGCACTTACTTCTGCCAGCCCCTGTGTTTGAAAAAATGAGGGAAGGACATGATTCTATGGTATTTTTCACCAAGTTGTGCTTTTAGGAGTTTAACAAGACATTGTTTGAAGTTATTGTCTGTGATAAAAGCCTAGGGAATTCTGAATTGTTAGAAATAAGATAATGGTAAAACTGACATTCATTCCTGAGAAAATAATGATGATAATAAGAGAACTGAGGTATAGGTGCTGAATATATAAGTGCTTTTAATACACTATTCACTCATCAAATGAGCCAAGCTTGGTGTATACCATGGTGAATCTGCACTTGTGGAACTTACACTCTGGTCAGGGGAGACGCACAGTAAACAGTGAACCAACAAAGAAGGATCGTGTCAAATAGTGCTGAGTGTCACGTAAACAATAAAATGAGGCAGTGTGTACAAGTGTCAGGGCATGGGCTTTTTTGATGGGATGGTAAGAAAAGACCTCTTTGACAAGAGGATATTTGCTGAGGACTGAAAGATGAAAAGAAACTAGCCCCACAAATCTGGTGGAAGAGCTCTATGGGCAGAGGGAACGGCCTGTGCAAAGGCTCTGAGGTGGGAAGAAGCTGTGCATGTTTGAGAAACAGGCTTTTATCTCACGAACCCTTATAAACACCAATGACATGTTGTTCTTATATTACAGGTGAGGAAAAGCTAGAGAGGTAAAGTAAATAGCCCCAGACCCTGTACCTCCAGAGAGAGCTGGGATCTTGGTCAGGCTTCCCAGATTTCCCCTGAGGAAACCAGCCCTCTGTATTCCTCATGGATGAAGGTCAGTGCCACAAAGCCCTTGAATAGCAGGAATGTTCCTGTTCTCCCAGCTTTTCATTTGCTAGTTTCTTCCTTGTGCTTTTGTAAACTGTTCACCTCTTCTTCCCTTTTGAGGGTCTAGCCCTGTGTCTGGCTCTTCTCACTCCAAATCCAGGAGCAGCTTCAGGAACCTGAAAAAAAAGCTGCAGTGATCTTGCAAAGCAGCTGAGATGAGTATGAGACATGAAAGCTGAGGGGCTATGTATGAGACATCGATGGAAATCTGTCTTTGTCAGAAGCATCTTGGTGACATTACTTTTAGGAAAGGAATCTTTAGGGTGAGGGGGGTTATTTAGTCCATCCTCTGTCTCAGAGCAGAAGTAGACTCGGACACCTTCAGACAGATAAAAACCTGGACCTAAGGTGAGGAGTGGGCCTGAAAAGCTCTTCAGAGATGAAAATTAGTCATCTTGTGGTGGACATTTGTTCATCCTTCCCTCTCAACAGGAAACTTCACTGACTTCTGGCATTTAACAGATGGAAGGGGGAAGCACAGGGTCTTGGAGCAGGGTACAGAGTGGAGATGGCAGTCCCATGCCATGGGCCCTGGTCCAGCAAGGGAGGGCATGGCTCATCAGAGGAACGTACAGCTGGAAGGAAGAGGGGCACATTCGGCTTGAGAAGCAGTAGCAAGGGCAAGGTTAGCAAAGACTCCAGAAGGGCCAAGTATCAATGGCCAAGTCCCTGGAGAGGCTGGAAAGGAGACTGGTGGCTTGGAAAAACCACCAGCTTCAGTTAGCTGAAGTATCCAGGGTTTCAAAAAGTAGACAATTCACAAGAGATACTCTGCTCTCTGCTTCCCTTACAAATGGCCCATTTGTCCTGTAAGGATTCTAAGACCCCTCCTGTTTCTCCAGCTCCTCTAAGGCTCACCCTTAGCCTCCCTGGTGTTGCAACACTGTTTTTGGATTCCACACCCTGCTTCCTGCTCCAGAACCCCGTTTCTTGAATTTGCTTTGATTCCCCCCTTCTCAAGTATACGATTCTGAGCCTCTTCTCTCCAGCTTGAAACATCACACACTTGAGACATCAGCTCACCTTTGTGAAATCTGCTTGAGTCCAGCTAGCCCTCCCCCCTCTGCTCACCTCTGGGTAGAGGGGAGTATATGTTAATGAATAATGGTCACGAATCCTGAAGTAGCCTTGCCTAACACTCTTAACAGAAGGTCATTAGCTGGATGTGCAATATGGTGCCACCTGGTGGTTTGGAAGAACATCGAGGTTGTCTCAAGGTCATGGTCATTTTCTGTCCAATATTCACCTATGTGTGTTGAATACTGGGGAATCTGATACCAATTGTAGTGATTCCATTTATATATACACCTGTATGCACACACACACACACACTTTGGGGGTTCCCCTGGCTATCTCCAGGATAACATGCTGTTTAGCATGTGCAGGCTCACAGGTGGATGTAGTTTCTCCTTCCGGGTTCGCTGTTGACAGCTGGGTGCAGGGAAAGGTACCCAGAAAATACAGGGTTGGTGGTTTCTGAGTGGGGAGGTAGCCAGCTGCGTGTTTCCTCTCTAGGTGTCCAGTAGGATGCACTGGACCCATCCTGGCTGGTGTGGCTCAGTCAGTTGGAGCATTGTTCCATGGAATGACAGGTTGAGGGTTCAATTTCCGGTCAGGGTACATACCTGGGTTGTGGGTTCAATCCCCGCTCAGGGCAACATGAGAGGGCAGCCAATCAATGTTTCTCTCCCATTAGTGTTTCTCTCACATCAGTGTTTCTCTCTTTCTCTAGGCAATAAAAAAAATCTTCAGGTGAGGACAAAAAAAAAAAAAAAGAGAGAGAGACCTGGGACTCACATCCTCTCAGTCTTCTTCAGCAGGTAATTTTGGCACCAGGGAATGGGAGCACTGGAGCTGGAGCTCGGCTTTCCCACTGTCACCGAGGGTGTGCAAGGCTCAGGAGGTACTGCCGACCCGGTGGTTCCCAACCCTGGCTGTACAGTATTAGAATTGCCAGGGGGATGTATTAAACAATCCCATCACCCAGACTGCTCTCCACACCATTTAAATCTGAATCTTTGGGGTGAAATCCAGGTAATCCTGGGTAATTTTTGAAATTGCCCAGATGATTTTAATTCATGACCAAATATGGGAACCACTGTTGTAAAGAAAGCCGTTGATTCCAACGATCACCGTCATCACTAACATCGTCATCATCATCATCTCCACCCTTATTTATTTAACCTCTGGCCCCATCTTCTCCCAAGGCGACGTATTTTGACATAACAGAAAAATTAGTTGGCTCAGAATAAGGCAACTAAGAATTTTTTAGATTCCATCAGTAACCAGCTGTCTGATCTTAATAATACCATAATTACTAACATTACAGATGATGAAGATGATGATGGCAGCTTACATTTATTGCATCCTTATTATGTGCTAGAAACTGTGCTAAGAGCTTTACATATTTTATTTCACTTAATCTTCACAACTACCCAGTGAAGGAAGGGTGAGTTTATGGAAGAAGCAACCGAGGTTCAGAAAGGTGAAGGCAGTTGTCCAAGATTGTAGAGTAAGTAGCAGAAGCAAGATCTCAACCCCAACCGTCAGACCCAGAAGCCCATCTCTTTAACTACTCTGTGATACCACCTCCCTCAGTAACTTGCCCTAATTACAAAACTGGTAGAGAGTACAAGATTCCCTTCCACATCTGCCAGACTTCAAAGTTCACCCTTTAACTAGTTTGCTGTATTTTCCAGGTCATCTGCACAAAAGTTAAGTCAGGTTGATATCTCTTCTCCTGACCTACTCACTTTCCTGAAAGACATATGGATGACAAGGGGAAAATATTCATGGCTAGAGAGATTTAAACAAACTAATCCAGTGAAGGGGGTCACTGCATTGAACAACAATTCAGGGGAAAAGCAAGTCCTCCATTTAAATGTTGAGATTTTCATTTGTAGGAAGAAAACCACAATTCATAGATAAGATTTAAAACCAGAAACTGCAGATTTGAAAGCTGGTAAATTTTTCTTGCACTATAGTCCATATGGTAGTAGCAAATGGAGTCTCTAATTTTTTTATTTCTTTATTTTATTTTATTTCATTTTATTTTAATTTTTTTTATTTCTTTAGAGACCATACAAAAGTATACCTGTGCAAAAAGCAATATGCGTTTTCTTTTCTGCCTTTGCATATGATAGGCAAACACAAGCACGTCCCCAAACAGAAATTATGTTGCACGTTAGATGGCCCCAGAAATATGTAACAACAACGTCTGAACTCGTAGGTATTTAATTTCAAAGTGTTCTGGTGTCCAGAGCCAGAATCTCATGGGAGTGCACATTCAGACGGTGCCTGGTAAGCACTGAGATATCTAAGGCAATATCTGAAATTGATTAGAGTCATATATTACAAGAGAAATGCTTTGCATGACCTTCTGGAGGAGACTGTCATCACACACAGATGAGACCTGCGAGTACACAGTAACTCACACCCGACAACAGGACTTGGTAGGCAGGAACAGGCGAGAGGCCCACGGTCATCCCGGTGGTATGTGACCAAGTCATGAGTGTCTCTCCCTGTGCAACCAGGTGAAGAAAGCACCTTCAAAGGCTGTGTGTTCGGGAAATTTTATTACAGGCTTGTTCTAAGCAGGGCAGGGGGAGGGGAGGATTTAGGAGGTCCTTCTGGAGGCTAATCTTCTCAGGGTCCTGGACCATATCAGTGATTTATAATGTAAAAAAGTGTGTGTGAGGGAGAGAGAGAGGAAGAGAGAGAGAGAGAAAGGAGAGAGAAATGCAGGAATGCACAAGAGAGAAAAAGATATGTTTTCTTTGGTGCTTCACTACCACTTTAAGATAGAATGATGGCCTAAAGTAAGAAAGAAGAAAAAAGAAAAATGTTCAAGTTGTTCTTCATTTAAACCAAGAATTCAATGTGGGCTCTTTCATTAATTCATGTCTTCATTCACACATTCAACAAATACTGACTCCCTATTTGACTTAATTACACTTGCCATACTCAGTCAAAGAATCATACAGGAAAGAAAAAAATGAGGGCCGCAATGACAGGAGAAGCTGGGGAAGGGAAGGCGTGGTGGGTTTCCGGTTAAGGGAGAAGAGAATCCGGCCCGGGGGTGAGAATGTTCTGTGCTGGAGGGGCAGCCAGGCCTGGAAGGAAAAGCAAGACATCTCATATTGGAAGCTCTTTGCTTCATTTCTACTCCTACCATCACATGGTTTATGACTTTAACCTATTATATACCTTCTCTCCCTCAATGTTCTAACCTGAGATAACAACACTTATTTCATATACAAGTGATCAGAAGTAAATAATATAGGTTTAAAAAACTCTGCAAAATAAAAATAATTAGAGAAATACAATCATGGAACCTGAAGTGTGGAGAGATGGGGAGGGGCCAGACAGGGACACGAGGCATGCCACGTGCAGGTGTGGTTTGATGCAGGGGCAGAACCGCGGTCACAGGACATTGGAAAGGGAAGAGAGGCTGATGTCTACTGAGCGGCTGCTATGGGCTAAGCGTGCCTCTCTCACACTTACCTCACTTAAACTCCACAGCAACCTATAAAGTAGGTTTTAATATTCTTGTTTTGTAGCTGAGGACACCAAGGCCCAGGAATGTTAAAGCAGATAGAATTTGCTAATGAATTGGATAAGAGGAAAAAAGGAAGGGGAGACATTAAAGATGATTTCTAGTTTTGTTTTTTTTTTCTCTATCAGCACGTGAATAGTAGTGTTACTCAAGGAAGCTGAGAACACTTGGCAGGAGCGGCGGGCAGCAGGATGCAGAGCCTTGTGGTGGACACACAAGTTGGAGACATTCAGTGCAGAAGGAGAGTAGAAAGTTGGAATTTTTAATATGCAGCTCAAAAGAGAGTTTAAGTTGCAGCTATCATTTGGAGACTCATAAATGTTGTGTTTTTGCTTTTTAAACCCTGTTATTGAGGCCACTGAGGGGATTCTGGTTAGATTGGGGAGGAGAAGTGTGGTTAGGAGAGTACCATGTGTAGAGGTTTAAAAAAGCAGATGGAATGTGGGGTGCCCTGGTGAGCAAGTGAATCAAGTGTTTTGAGAAGGAAGGATAACCAACTGGGACAAATGCTGCAGAGAGGTAGAAGAGGATGAAGGCTGAGAATTGACCTTGGTGGCATCATGGAGATGACTGACAACCTTGTCGTGAGGGATTTCAGAAGAGGGCTGGTGGCAGACCCCAATTACAGAGGCTTGAGGAAAGGGTGGGAGATGAGGAAGTAGAAACAATGAGTGTAAATGTTCATTTGAAAAATCTTGCGATAGAGGAGAAAGGGACATGATGCAGTGTCCAGAGCATGACTTCAGGAAAAGGAAGAGTTTCTTTAAAGTGGAATATTCCACAGAATGTTGGTGTGTGGAAGGGAATAATGAATCGGAGAAAGAAAGAAATGGCAGCAGCAGAGCCCTTGGTGGGTGAGAAGTGGTGGGACCTAGTGCATGATGGAGGGGTTCGCTCCAGAGTGGAGACAAAGACAATCAAAAGGTTACCCTTCCTAACAGGAGGGAAGGCAGGGCATGCGGGCGGGTGTATGGACCGGCTCTTGTTCTAACAATGGAGGGATGGAGTAATTCCCTCCTGACTGCTCCCGTTCTCTCTGTGATGTGAGATTGGAGGTCCTCAGGGAGAGTGTGAAGGGGATGGTGGCATTGTTGTTTTAGGAGAGGAGAGAACATGTGAAACAGTTATCTTGGGCAAAGAAAGTGCAAATTGAGGAGAAAAAGATGATGAGATCACCAGGCGGTCCAAAGGGCCTACTTAAGATTTATAGTCATAGATTCAAAGGAGCAAAAAATCAGCATTCTGGTGAGTTTTCCTCAGCTGAGTTAGCTGCTCAGGTGCTGGCACAGAGGAGTAGTCAGAGATCTGGGCTCAGTTAGAATTGGGGTGCGTATCATGGAGTAAAAGAAGGATCCCTGAGTTGAGGGTACATGTAAGAGAATGACTACCATAATGAATTACAGATTTCATGCTGGATTAAGAACAGAAATGGAGATTTGGGGGGTGGAAGAGACAGTGGTGAGGAACAATGAAAAAGGAGTGAGGCTTGCCCTGGCCAGGTAGTTCAGTTGGTTGGCGCATCATCCCAATGCACCAAGGTTGTGTGTTCAATCCCCAGTCAGAGCACATACAAGAGTCAACCAACGAATGCATTAATGACTGGTACAACAGGTTGGTGTTTCTCTCTTTTTCTCTCTCTCGCTCTCTCTCCTCTTTCTTCTTGTCTCTCTAAAATCAATTGTTTTTGAAGTGGTAAGGCCAATGGTTTTGAGATGCTGATGAGAATAACAAATTCTTGATATGAGAGTACTAAGCAAAGGAAGGATGCTGGAAATCAAGATTTGGGAGGGGGTGCAGTTATGGGTAATGAAAAGATTTTGGGTCAAACCATGGGAGTCGGGGGTTATAGGGTCTTCAGAAAAGGGTCACTGGAAGTGATGAGGTCAAGGAATGGAGGCCAGAGTGTTAAGTGGATTATTTATGTGGATGCTGTAGGCACCACATGGAATGACAGGAGTAAAGGCTCAGAAACTCTAGCACTGGAGATGCTCTGCGCCATCTTTGGCCCCACCCCTGCTTATGACACAGTGTTTTGTGATTCCCATCATGTTCGGTCTTCTTTATCACAGAACCCCCACTTCTGAAGCTGCACTGAGGGAGCTTCCATACTTATACCCTTAAGCCACAATCAGCAATCACCAAGAGTTCCTCCTATTTTCTGCTAAAAATTAATTTCTATTTTATTTCTCCTGCATTCTGCTAACAGAACCTGGGAGCTAGTATGACAGATGAGACGAGGTTGGGTCCTGGAGTGGACAAGAAGAGGAAGGCAGGCTGCAAATATTCTTGGTTTATTTTTGACAGTAGACTGGCCAGTTTGTTCTAAAATAGCCCCAAATTGCTGTTACAAGATACATGAAATTCCCTCCATTGCACACTCTGGCCGTTGTGGGTACAGACCATGCTCTGCACATGCAGGTCAGCCATCCTGTGCTTTGCAAATTCTGCCTTTAAATTTTGATCTATATCCTAGATTCCTAAACACCATCTTTTTGCAGAGAAACTACAAAACTTTTCAGTCATATTATGCATTATTGGACTCTCTTAATTCTAGGACAAGATTTATGATGAGTTAAAACTCCACTGAAGCACCTAGAAAGATTTATTTTCCAAAAAAAAAGGAAAAAAGAAAGAAATGAAAAATAGACACAATGATGCCATTTGACAGCTTCTGCTTCACTAAAACTCATTAGCACATCATTGCAAGTGATTGAAATTTTCACCAACTCCTACGTTTTGGCTGCCTTCACTAGACTATAACCTGCAAGGGGACCCAGCTGTGGCTGTCCTTCCAAAATGAAAAGAGATTATTCTCAGAAATGAGTCCCTAAAATGTGTGGCACATGCGCCCCACAAGCCAGAATACCATCAGAATGCCTGTCTTTTCCCTGTTTCTCTGCAGGAAAACCATGTAACAGAAATGGATTTATCAGGTGCATTATCACTAATGTTCTCTAGAAGCTGAAGTGTCCCCGTGGATTGGCCCAGCTAACTTAAAAACAGCTGCTGCCTAACAATTTGGACACATGGAACAGATGAACAAGTGTAGCACATCATAAGAAACAAAACCCAAAGAAAGGAGGCCTTGCCCCCATTGTGATCATCAAAAGGCACTTGGCATGTGGAGTTCTTGCTTCCCTGCCCAGGAACGGCACCAGCATTTGGGAGACATATTAGAACTGGAGGATCCTGTGAATTTGTCTGCCTTTTCCTCGCCCATGAGCTATAAGGGGATTCTGGACATAAGCCAGGAAACCTGCCTACGGATCTCTAGAACTAACCACGCTACAAAGCTTTTTCAGCCAAAGCACCACCAGCCTCTCAGCACAATGGGATTTTGGCATAAAGAGGTTTTGTTTGTTTGGTGAGTTATTTCCAGAATGTGTGCTTAATGCAATACTATGAAGGTATTTAAGTTCTCTTAGGTCCTGAGAGTTTTTATGGAGGAGAGGAGGAAGGCAAGAAAACTAACCTCATTTCCTGGATGAGAAACCAAGGCATGAAGTAGAATTTCATATCTGTAGTTATCAGAAAAAAAGCGAACACTTCATAGAGTTCCTTAAAGGTGCAAGCAATATCCTACTCATCTTTGAATTCTTAATGCTTGGAGTATTAAGAAATAGTATATGACCTGGACACAAACTGCATGTTTGAGGAATGTTTTTTGAAATTAAATATGTGATGCCTACAATGCTCTGGACACACGTGTCATCTCATGTGATCCTTGAAACAACGCCGTCAGGTAAATCTCATCACCCCCATTTCACAGATAGGAAGATGAACAGAGAGGTTCAGGAGCTTCTCCAAGGTCAAGCACACCTGGTAACTGACTACAGTCCGTAAAATCAAATCTTGGCTTCCCAACCTGCAACCTTTATATTAGCCATGCTGTCTCCTGGTCAGTTGTCACTCAGTGGCTTTGCATGACTCTGCTCAAGGCAAGCCTTGATTATAGCACTTACACAGCGTTTGGCTGGCTGACTTTGCAACCAGAACACGAATTCCATAAGGGCGGGGCTTCCTTTAGGTCATATCTTTAAAGGAGTACAGTCCACCCTGGGTAGACACACTAGTGAATTTATTACCTATCTTCGTATTCATAGTGGCTGACTGAGGGGTCGGCCCATTGCAGGTAATAATGTAAGTAATAAAACTAAGTAAATCAATAAGCAAATTGATTGTGAGTCTAAACTAATCTACATGGAAACCAAACCCTTGCCATGAACTGTGCTCAGAAACTTCATGTATGTTATTTAATGACTGTGAGTCTTGGCATGAGAAATATTTCTCAGTAATTTAATCTTTCATTGCTTTGACAATGTACTGATATGTACCCCTGACTGTAAAGAAGCAAATTCTCTTTTGAGGATAGAACTCCCCAAAGTTCTAGCCTAGAAGAGCTTTGGAAGGAGGAACTCCAGCATGACCAGGCCTGGTTACGGTCTTTATAAACTCCTCCACCCCATCTTCTCAACTACCTGCCACCCACTTTGCCATTCCCAATGTCCCAAAGGACCTAGAGATGCCCACCCTCACCCCACGACACCATTATCCTATCTGCCATCACTTTATCTTTGCTCACATTGTCCCCTGTGCCCTATATGTTTCTCCCTCCCACCACTCTGCCTGGTCACCCCTATCTCCTACTCACATTTTATGACTCAGTTTAGATGGCACCTCTTTTTGGACTCCCTGGATTTCCTTCCAGGCTGGCAAGTCCACCCCATTGGCACTTCCCTGTGTCTCCCAATTACCACATTTCTACCTTACACTAGGCTGTGAATTTCTCAAGGAAAAAAAGCTGTGATTCATCTGTGCCGCCACCCTGTCAATGGGAGCTAAGAAGAGGAAGGAAGGGAAGATGAGAGAGCTTCCCCATAGATGATGAGTTTGGGACAATGAAACATAAGGGAAGCAGTTCCCCAAAGTGGGAACAACGTAAGAAAAGACTAAGTTGGTGGGAACATTTAAAAATATTAGAGGAAAGTTTGCAATTACAACAGGACCACTTCCTTGGTATTTGCTGCCCACAGCAAGAAAACAGGGAACTATAGAAGCAATCTGATTCTCTAGCTATATAGACACTGCTGGGATTTTTTAAATTCTCTTTACTTAAGTGAGTCTTAGAGCATGTGCTGGACTTTTATAAGCTTATGTGGCTGAGCCAACTTTGCATAGTGCGCATATTCTGTAGAAATGAATATTTATGCTGGAAGAGTTAGACAAATACACAACTCATTGGAGTTTCTTTCCACAAAAGCTATCACACTGAAAGAAAAGCTGAATCCATGTATAATGGGATTTATTGAACGTTCGTCCCTGGGCTGTGCCAGTGTGGGGCTAGTCGAAAAGTAATTCCATGTCTATTAGGTGGTTAAAAGCAGTTGCATAAAATCATCACCAAGTATCATTTTCATAGGGCCCCAGTTCGCTCTCACCAAGTAATTCTAGAGTTAGGAACCTTTCCAAAGAATTCCTGCAAAGCTATACTGGGATAAAATCTGGCCCATTGTGAATATAAAATGGCAATTTTATTTAAACAGTTGTAACTCCTTGGGTCTCTTCTGGCTGACTCTAATATTGCTCCTTGTCTATGTACTTTGGACACATTTTCACTTTTCTCTAAAAAGTGTTCTATAGCTTAATCATCTTCCTTTTGCTACCTCTGCCTTCTTCTGAGTTCTGTGTTGAAAAAGTGGATTAATTCTTACTTGGCAGTATTTTGATGAATTCCACAGGAAAGTTAGCACTATTAACCCCTACTACGTGCCCCTAAATTTGGCACTCTGACCAAACCACTTCACCTTTCTACACTATTGATTTTTTAGCTGTTAAATTCAGCTAAGTCTTAATACCTTTCCTTCCTACCTCTAGTTTCTCAACTGCTAAGTGTTCCACTGCATTGTCTTCCTACCATTCCTTTGCCCAGACTGAGTAATGGCTTCCAACTGGGTTTAGATTTTTTTTTTAATAATAGGGAAGACCCCGCCATCACGGGTATTCTAGAATACTAAGGATATCAGAATGGAGTGCCAGTTGTCATATTCTTTTAATAATCCTACATCTTCAGAGTTTTTGCTTCAACATTTAGAAAGGATTCATTTTCTTATTTCATGCCAATTAAATATGCTGGATGAAACAAGTCACTCATTGCCTATGACTTCATAGAAAAAGTTATTTTGTCAAAATACTGCACTTATTATTAATCTGACTTTGCATTGACTGTTTAGTGTATTGGTAGATAGTGAACTTAGTTTCTGAAATTCACCTTTTCATTAGCAATTAAAAAACAAGTAAATAAAAGGCTGGCAAATTATTGTCCCACCTCTGTCACTTCTGTAGCAAACGAGCTAATAAAGTGCATATGACCTGAAAAATTTTGTAGTAGTTTTTTTTGCATGGGATTTCTAGTTTATGAAGGTGAACTTGAATTGACTATGCACTGGCCAAATAACCTCATTCAATAATAGATTATGATTTAATTTTTGATTAGAGGACAAATTAGATTGATTTGTATAGCCAAGAAACAATTATTGGGTGTGTATTGTGTACCTAGAGGGGTAAAGAATGGTGAGTGTTGGTTGTTTGTTTTCCTTTCTCAGTAGTGACAGTGAACTATGGGTGAAGCAGTTTCCATGACAATAGGTGTTAACAAAGGGGTTTATAGGTGCCCAACAGGTAGTGTCTAAGTAAGGGCTCTGTCCTTGTTCCAATCTTCTGGTACCAGTTCAGGATGGCCATGATTTTATCCTTTGCCTCTAAAACCCCTTGGCGGAGTAAAGAATCACACGTGACTTCTTGGGAGTAATGGGTATCTATGGGCATGCACACCACACAAGCGGCACCAGCCCTTGTTTGCAACCTTGCCTAAAATCTATCCTAAAAATCCCCCTCCAATAACCATCCAATTTGTGACCAAATGGCTTGAATCGGAAACCCATGTTCACTCCCAATATTTTTTACCCCACTTTGTTCCCTCTTCAGTTCGTTTTCTCCGCCACTCACTATGGGGTCCAATCACAGTGGACCCCACTCATAGAGCTGCTCATAGGGCTTTTCTGGTTCCCAGAGGCCCACCCTGTGGGGCAACCCCCCCTTACCACCTACCAGTGACCTCTTCCTCAGTGAGGTTTCACTGCACCCCGTTCAAGCTTTATCAGGTCAAACATTTTGTTTCATAATCTCAGTAGAAAAACCCCTTAAGGACGTATTCCTTTCTTTTTGCCTTTGCACCTTAGCATTTAGCAGAGTCTGAACACGTATCGAATGGCTTAGCTCCATCTTTGGCTCCTGGAGGTTTTCCTCATTCCTACCGTCATGCCATCCCTCACAACCAGAATTAACAAAGCCCTCTTCAGCACTCCCAAAGCACCGCGTTATTCCACCAGCTAAGCATGGGTGCTGCAGAGAGTTGCATGTCTGTCTGTCCCCTGCCATTTGATCCGTTTTTGTCCCTGATCTTATCTCCTTTACTGTCCCCTTATTTTTTTTTCTGCTCCAGGCACACTGGCCTCTCATCCTTTGTTCAGGCAAGCACATTCCCAACACAGAGCTTTGTACTTTCTGGGAACCCTCTTCCCCAGAACCAAGTGGCTCACTCCCTCTCTTCCTTCAGGTTTCTTCAAAGAGTCACCTCCTCAGAAAGGCTGCCCTCAAACATCCTGTCAAAGTAGCAACCCTACTGTCATTCTCTAGCTCTGGTTCTCTTTATTGCATCGATCCATATCTGCCTGAAAATTTCCACTTCTTTGTATGATTATTGTCATCTACAGTAAAAGGTAAGCTCTTTGAGTACAAGGACTTTGTGCATTCTCAGAACAGTGTCTGACACATAATAAGCACTTAATAAATACTTGTTGAATGAATGAATGAATGAATGAATGAATGAATGAATTCCCTAAAGGACTATGAGTCTTAAGAGCCAGAACTGTGTTTTACTCATTCTTTAACCTTCAGGTAATGGTCAGCCTAGGGCAAAATTTGAACTGCTACCTGATTTATGATACAAATTAGTGGTATGTGCAGCAAAGCAACTAACCTGTACTGAGTGTCTACCCAATGACAGGTCTCTGCCGTATGCCTTAGGGATGAGGCTTGGTTTCATCAGCTTTAAGAGTGATTGCAATGGCCCCCATTTAAGAGTGGAAGAGACTCAGTGTCAGATTGCTGATGCAAGTTGCCCAAGGTCACAGAGCTAGTGAAGGGCAGACTTGGAATCTGAACCCAGTATGCACACCAATGCCTATATTCTTTCTTCCACCTCATGGCCTCCCCTGAGACCCCAGCTACATTTAAACAAATGGATATTTGACTAATATAAAGTCCTGTAATTCATGAAGTAAATTACAGTAGAGAAATTAGAAGATGGTGTTCTAAGTAAGCAATTTTACTTTCCCTGATTTTTAAATTTATTTTTCTCTTGGTCAGTGATATTGGCAGGCTCCCTATAAAGAGGAATAGTATGACAGTTATTATGATAATGACCATGGCAGTTATTGAAACCAATTTTGAAGACCAAGTGCTATATAAAGCAATTATTGTGAAGCTAAAGCCAGTTATTATTTTGTGCATTTCTTACAAAAGCTAACTTGCTCTTGCAGCTCTTTTACCTTAACATAAAGCCCTCACAAATTCATTATTTTAAAAAAATAGTGATTTGTAAGCACTCCATGCCTCAGGTCTTGGGGAAAGACTTCCTTTACCTGGAGTGTGAGGAAGAATGCAGCACGAGACAGGGCTCCTCTTCAAACTGAGTTCAGGGAGAACCGTTTGGAGGCTGGGGGCTATTTTGCAAGAGGAGTAAAGCTTGGACTGATTTTATAAAGTTATTGATTTTTAAGTATTTTGCGTTTTTCTAAGTCTAAAGTCAATACCATTGTGGGATGACGCCATTTTCCTGGTGGTTGCGGTCGGTGCGCTGAGTCGGCTGAGGACACACCAGGTGAGTGGACGTGTCTAGAGGCAGTTGTCTGTGCTTCTTTGACTAAATAAAGGTTTTGCCGGGTGGTGGTCCTGTCAAGTAAAGAAGGCAACACAAAATAAAACGAACACTTGAACACTTAGCTCTTCACTGTTGAAGAGCTAAGTTTCCTCAGCTTTAAATACAGCCTGCGTGCTGTGGACTCCTCAGCTTACACCGTTCATCTGAACCCCTCGCATGGACGCTGCTGCCTGTCTATCAGCTGCTGCTCTGCATCTCCATTTAGATGTCTGAAAGGCATCCCACAGATAACACAGCCCAAACCGAGCGCTCACCTGGCCCTTCACCTTGACCACCCAAACCAGCTCCAACTGCCATCTGCCCTGTCTCAGGAACAGCAACTCTACTTTTCCAGTGGCTGAAGTCAAAAATCTTGGAGTCATCCTTGACTCCTCTGACCTCTCACACCATACCTCTGAGCTCCTGCTGGCTTTACCTTTGAAATATATCCAGAGTCTGGCCCCTTCTCTCTACCTTCGCTCTGCTACCTCAGTCCTAGCCACCATCATTGCTCACTTGAACTCCAACCATTGTCTCCTACTTAGTCCCCTTGCTTCTGCCCCTGTACCCAACACCGCATTTAGTCCCCAAAGTCATTTAATTTTTTTTTTAAATTCTTACCCAAGGACATTTTTTCATTGCTTTCAGAGAGAGAGAGAGGAAGGGAGAGAAACATCAATGTGAGAGACAATCTTCACCTGGTTGCCTTCTATATGTGGTCATACCATGGATCACATGCACCCATACTGGGGATTACAGGTAGACCAGGGATCGAACCCACAGCCTAGGCATGTGCCCTGACTGGGAATCAAACTCGAAACCTTTTGGTTATAGGACAACATTCTCACCAACTGAGCCATGCTGGCCAGGGCCCCAAAGCAACTGTTTAAACAAAAATCAGATCATGTTGTTCCACTACTCAAAGTCCTCCAACGTTTCCCCACATCACTGAGAAGGTAAGTCGAATTCCTCAGTGTGACCTCCAGGGCCTGTCTGACTTTCCTAGGGCTTCTATAACAGATTACAACAACCCCTGTGACTTAAAACAACAGAAATTCATTCCCTCTCAGCTCTGCAGACCGAAGTCTAACATCCAGAGGGTGGCCGGGCTGCACTCTCTCTGGGAGCTCTAGGGGAAAGTGTGTCCGCTGCTTCTTCCCATGTCTGGCACTTGGTTCCTTAGCCTGTGGCTTTTCTCTCTCTCTCTCCTCCATCTTCCCTTCACCTTCTTCCCTGGTGTACAAGGATACGTGTAATTGCATCTAGGGCCCATCTGGATAATCCAAAATCAGCTCCTCTTCTGAAGATCCTTAGTCATATTTTTGCCATATAAAGTATGGAAAAATACTCAAAACTCTCTTTTGTACTATAAGGGAATATTCACAGATTCCATGGGTTAGAGCATATACATATATTTTGGGGGGTTATCATATAATCACTATAGGGCCCCGCATAATCTGCCCCCGCCACCTCTCTTGCCCCATCTCCAGCTCCTTTTACCCTTGTTCTCCCCTGTCCATGCTCACTGGTCTCCTTGCTGTGCCTCGTGGACATCAAGCTCATTGCTTCCACAGGGTCTTTGCACTTGGTCTTTCCTCTGCTAATAGGCTGGCTCCCTCACGTCCTTGGCTCATAACTCAAAGCCATGTTCCCAGCAAGGATTTCCCTGGTCGCCCTATCTAAAATTTCAACCCCCACCAAAATTTTAGTTACCTCTTCCCTGCTTTACTTTTTCTCCTTAGCACTTCTAGTATAGATTTTACTGTAAGTTAGATTTTAACCATAAGTTAAAATACATCATTATTTATTGTCTGTTATCCCCACCGGAATGAAAGCTCCCGTGGGCAGCTTCCATTCTGAGGTACTGGGGACTAGGAATTCAACATATGAATTCTGAAGGGCACACAGTTCAGCCCATAACACTACTCCATCAGACAGCTGACAAACAGGAGCCCCCTACTCTTAAATTCTTGACCCATAGTTTATTTATGTCTGCCATCTTTACTCTTTCTATCTTTACCAGCTCTTTGTCTTCTGCCTAGAAATACACACACATTTATCCATTTTTTTAAATTCTGAAGTTTTCCATCCCTTTTAAGTTTTCATCCATTCTCTTTCATTTTGCTGCCAAACTTCAAAGGAGTCTCTCTCATTCTTGCTTCATCCCTTGAAACTGACTAGGAGAGAGTTAAGCCCACACCGCAAATTTCCAGATCTGGAAAAAGGTACCAGGTCCTGACCTTACACAGAAAAGACTCTCCAGCCAATTGATCTCAACGTTGAAGGAAAGAGTTGTTCATATTATCTGTAATTTAATTTAGAATAATCCAGAATAGACAGAATGATCTCATATATGTAGTCTACGGCCTAGGAGTTCCCTGTCAGGAACATGGTGTGCATGCGGATTTTCCCAGGGTCTCAGATCCTGGTCTTCTCTGGACCACCAGATCTACTTTCACATCTGCATGGTGGACATTTCCACATGGTGCCATTAATTCATTAGTTCAGCCATTTATCATGCATTTATTAGGCATCTACACTCTTGAAACAGCCACTGCAAGGGCTTCAATGCTACAGTCAGGTTTGTAAACTGGCGTGAAGAATGTTACAGATATGTTTTACTGGGATGATGAGTTGTGCTTAAGATATGGAGAGTGGCCTCTGTGAATGGGCATTAGAGCCGGTGAATCCAGCAGCCTAATGCCTTTGGAGGGTCCTGTTTCAGTCACCTCCTAGTTACTCCATTGGTGAAGGAAGCATTTTTACCCTAGATTTATGGAGAGGACCAAATATGTGGCACTTGGCACGGGACAGGTAAGATAGCATTTTATTAGTCCTAAGTACTTACAGCCTGAGGGTGGACACCAGTGCCACACAGAGGCACACAGGGACTGCCCCGGGGACAGAGGGAAGTGGCAGGGGCTGGGGGAGGCAGGCGGAGTATCTAGACCATGAAGTGGCCCCTGGCTCCGTTGAGATGATGTGATTGGCCTGTTTGAATAATTCCATGGGCTGGCAGGGAACATAAGCCTTTACTCGGGGATAAGCAGGAATTGCGCCTTGTCCCCATGTTAATGAGGTTTGTTGGGTTAGAGGACTTTTCCATGGGAGCAGTGAGGAGGGGAACTTGCAATGAGCCATTTGAGGCCCTCCTGATCTTACAAGATGTCAAGTCTTGTAAAACTATTGCACAATGTCAATTCTTGTAAAACTTGCACCTTGATTTCAGACCACATGATGCCTAAGCTAAGCTTAGGACTTCACTCACTCCTGGGTGCCCCTACTTCAAGGAGGACTTATCCCACTAGCCTGGAAGACAAGCTGATCCCACCACTGGAATATCATCATGGCTGCCTTGAGAGAACATTACATGAAAAGCATTGTTGGAGATTTAGTCCTTCACCAGATATAGATGGTTAGATGAATGTCTTTTGCTGTACCTGCTCATTATGTGTGTGGCAAAATCCCTCCGAGATTTGCTTTTTCCACTAACATACCTTCTGATGGACATATCCTGTCAGAGGGACCACATACTTCTCACAAACCTCTAATTCTCAAACTTCAAATCAGTCTGGTACTTGTGAAAGGCCAACGGGGCCTCTGACCTGGTGGTCTGGAGGATTTGGGGATGCTCCGGGGTCTGACACTAGGGAAACATAAGCAATCCCCCAGATTGTTTTCAAGACCTTTTTCTTCTGACTCGCACTCACTCTCTGGTGCATCTGTTCACAGGGCTTCCATTATAATCTCTGTGCGGATTTTCCCAGGGTCTCAGATCCTGGTCTTCTCTGGACCACCAGATCTACTTTCACATCTGCATGGTGGACATTTCCACATGGTGCCATTAATTCATTACTTCAGCCATTTATCATGCATTTATTAGGTACTGAGTATTCTAGACACTAAAATACATGAAAAGTATTGCTGTCTTCATGGAGTTTATGGTTGGGTGAGGATGCCATGCAAGCACCTAAACTCAACACGTCCAGTATATTATTACCATCTTCAATCCCCAAATCAATCCCCCCTTTTTTGGTTGAGGACATCCCCATCCCACCACCTGCTAAAAGGCACAATTCCAAAGTCGCACATGTTTCCTCTCTCTCTCTCTGCACCATCTTCTCAATTCCCTGTTACCTTCCTGCCCTCGATCTGGTTCAGTTACCATTTGCTAAGCAAGACTATAACAATACAATGGCAATAAAGGTTTGCTGGTTTGAACCCAATTTTACTACAACCCCCTTAACTTCTATCCCCAAACTAAGCGCCCAAATGTCTTATTAAGTTACTGTTCCTAAGGTCCTCTTGAACAGAGATTGTTGTCTACAAAGACTTGTACTTGGTGTGTTAACATTTGGCTTACATCTTTAAAACATATCTCTTAATCGAAGTTCTCATTACTTTTAAGGTTACATTTCTAAGACTTCAAAAATTCTGAAAACTTCATTGTCTAGAAGATGAAAACAAGCCAACAGACATGGTCTGGTTTTTTAAGGCCAGATCTGAGGTAGAAAAGAAATGTCTTTGCCGCTTAGAAAGATGCTGATGGTGTTATTCAGAAAGGGACTCTGAGGACTCCAGTTTTAAACAAACTCTAATAACAAAACACTTTCAGCCAAAAGAGAAAGCTGATCTCTTGACATAAAAGGTGCCAGCAATACCACCTTCCTCCCAATGACGCCCAGTGACGCATCTTCCCCCCCCGGGTTGTGGGAGAGCCAATCAGTTCCCTTTGAATGAAATCTTTATTCCACTGTTGAAACACTGCTGGGGGAAGGGAGTGAGGAGACAAGAGAAGTATTTCAGAAACAAATGGAGACCCAAATGCCAAGTTTCTGTTCTTGTTACTGTTCAGGTTTTGGCCTCGTGAAGGCAGTCTCAATTCCATGTTTTTCATTAAACTGGTTTGTTTGGCAAAATGCGATGATAAATACAAAACTCTGAGGTCAGTCTCACCTTACTCGGAAAGCTGGAGCTGGGAAGTTCAGCTTTCTGTGGTCGGGGAACTTTGGAAGCTGCTGATCTGCCGTTGACAACGGGAGGTAATGATACGAGCCAGATAGTTTTTTCTTTACAAATGTACAAATCTAGGACTTTCTCCCCTTAAAAACCCAACATACAAGCACTCCTTTGTTGATAGTTCAGCATCGGTGGCTAGGTGGGGGGAGGAGAAGGCAGGGTGGATGTTCAGATTGGGTGAACAAATAAGATCCATTTATAGGCCATGCTCTGTTCTTTAGTTGCTAATAATCCCCCAAACTGACCCTTGCCTTTCCCCCCTGTTTTTGTTTTCCTCAGCTGCTCATAGGCAGTCACATCCCAAAAAAGGGCGAGATCATAAGGGCAAATGGGAGGGAGCCTGGGCCTAGATATTGTGCAGACCAGTTGGTCAGCCTGGGAGAGTTGGGACTGGCCTCTAGGTACCCAGATCCACTTTCCTGGGATTGCCCTCCAGGTCTCGTGCCCCTGCAGCTGATTTCCTCCAGTTTAGTAAAATAAGCTCTCCTCCTCTCCAGCCGTGGTCACCTTCCCTTACTTAAAGACAAAGGACTTTACATTTTAAAAAGAATCTGTTCTAGCGTTAGAAATCTGCGGGCCAAGGTTAATGGTTGGTTCTGTGTCACAAATTGTGAAATCATAATGGGCAGCCTATATTAGGTGTTTACTAAGTGTCACGCACTGTTCTATGTGTTTACTTACTCAATCATGCAATCTTATGAAATGAATTCTGTTCTCATCATCCCCATTTTATTAGATGAGGGGATAGATGCACAGAGAGACTGAATAACTGGTCAAACATTCCACAGCTAGTAGATGGCGGAGCTGGGGTTTGACCCATGCAGTCTGACTTCAGTGACCATGCCCTTGAGCACTTTTACACAGACCTGGCCTATCCCCTAAGGGAAAGCGTGTGACCAATAAGTAAGTGGCCTGGGCAACACTTCTCCCCAACACTTATTCCCATGGGTGAAGGGCAGGAAGTGAGGGTGTCTAGAAGAGCACAGAGAACCACACAGGGAGAGGGTGGCAGCGGCATTCACCCCTTGGGCCAGGTGCCGCCAAGAACACAGGCCTCACTGGGCTGAGCCAGACACAGGTCCTCTACATGCCAGCAGGCCCACCAATCAACCAATCAACCAATCAGAGAGGCCTGGGAAGTGCCTAAACCTTACATTGTCATTATAGGATGCTCAGCCTGATGAGAGAGAATGCAAAAACAGCAAACTGCCCTCAGATGTGGATACAATTGAGGTGCCGATGCAGGATATTATATATGCATGATGTGATTAGTGTCCTTATGAGAAGAGATGTGAGAGAACTTGCTTCCCCTTCCCTGTTCTTCTCTGTGTAAAGATACAGAAGATGGCTGTCTACAAACCAGGGAGCAGGCCATCACAAGAAGCGGGCCTGCTGGAGCCTTGATCTTGTAATTCCTAGCCTCTCGAACTATGAGAAATCTATTAATACATCTCTATCTGCTATACATCTCTATACCTACCAAAGATATGTAGCTTGGGTTAGTCTGTAGACCAGAAAATAAACAGCTCAATTATCATAACACAACCAAAAGATCTATTGGAAGTTGTCAGGCTGCTCTAAGAAATGCCATAGACTATATGCCTCAAACAACAAACATTTATGTCTCACAGTCTGGGGGGCTGGGAAGTCCAAGATCGCAGGAACAGCAGGTTGGTACCTGGTGAGGGCCTGCTCCCTGGTTGGTAGACTGCCCTCTTCTGGCGTCTTCACACGGTGGAGAGCAGAGAGAGGGGAAGCACGTCCTTTCATGTCCCCTCTCCTGGCACAGATCCCATCATGACGGCCTCACCCTCGTGGCCAAAAACCCTATCTCCAAACCATCACACTGGGGACTAGGGCTTCAATGGATTAATTTTGTGGAGGAGGGGGGACATAGGCAGTCATTCCAAAGCAGGTGCCATTCTATGAGACTTTACCAGCCACATAAAAAATTACACACACAGGAAGACCGTGGAGGCTGCACTGAGCTCACAAGAAGTTTTATTCCCCCATTGCTCCCAAATGGCTTCTTCAACGTCGCTATGTCACCAGGGCCAGCAGCCCATCTGTTTTGTCCACCACTATGTGCCCAGTGTTCCGTCGCCTGGAACACTGAAGGGCTCAGCTGCAGGTGTTGAATTCCATTACTCAGACTATCCCATTCCTCCGTGTAATCAGGGTTCGTCTTCATCTTCTTCCTCAAACTTCCAGTGTGTCCGAACCTCATATAATACCTCTAGATTCTGACTAGACTAAACTACCTCTGTTGACTCACAGCAAAAACGCTACAATTTTTAGTTATTACCCATGTTTTTATAATTGAAAGGAAGGAAATGTTCCAGAGCAAGGATAATATTGGGTCAAGATTAACTTAAACATTTTCCAAGCTATCACAGAGAAAACCAAAAATACTCTATCTTCATTTTTGTTTAACTCAGGCACAACCTCTACAATTAAAAAACAGATTTTTTTTGTGTCCAATAAAAGACTCTCTTTAGATGTTTAAGCAGCTGACTTCATCAATCCCTCTACTCTCAAACCCCTATCTTAAATCTCTGAACTCATGTTCATAGACCCTTTTCTCCTAGGAATGATGAAGCTATGGAATCAAGATTATAAATTCAGTCAAGCCCCAAGAACAAGTTCCAAGTTGAAGTGTTAAGGTCTAATGTTGACATTTTGCTTTTTAGATTAATCAAGTCATAATTTGAAACAGCTGTTCATTGGCAAATCAGTTTTCTTACTTTTTCCTGATCTTCAGATAACAATTTCAACAGTTAAAAGGGATGGCTAGGGTGGGTGAGGAATGGTGTGGGGGAAATGGAGACAACTGTACTTGAACACGAATAAAAAGTGTGGGAAAAATGAAATAAAAACCTTAAAATCTCCCAATGATCTTAAATAAATAAAGTATAGGTCAGTGAACTAAGCTATGCTTTTAGGTCTCAATATGCAAGATAGTTAACTAACTAACAAAACCTTAATACCAAAATTTCAATGTGGGTTTGAAAAAAAAGAAATTTGGGGAGAAAAAGAAAAATGAACCATTTCCCCAAAATGACTATTCCTTCTTTTGGCTCATTCATCTGTGCTCTAAGTATTGGAGTCAGGTAAAGACGTAAGGCACTCTCACCCCAGAGACGAGTTCTAGCCAACTGTTCAACATATCCTTTGGCTGCTCATTCCATTTCCAGTAGGAAGCTCCCTTCTACCCCCAAGAAAAGGCATCTGAATGTGTTGCTTTTGTACCAAGTTCTGCTCATGAAGTTAGGTGAGTCTTGCAATTTTCCAATGCAAGGGCTTTAAGATTTGACCCTTGCTCTGGAGGGCAATTGAGGACTTAATTCTTGCTGCAGTGAACAAACTGCTCCCTGACTTCCAAGAAGGTACCATGAGAGCAAGTTTTTGACAGTTGGGGGCATCAAATGTTATTTAAATGGAGGGAAAGCGGCAACAGCTTGCTACTCAGAAGAGCTCTGCCAGCAAGTGCATGAAAAGCACTTTACAGATGACAACAAACACAACACATTAAAGAGCGAGAAACTGCCAAGACATACAAGTAGTTTAGAGGAAACAGCACTTTTTTGTAAGACGCATGCTATTAAGAAGTAACAGAGGCATAGAAATGAAGAGAATTATAGACAATAAATAACTCACTTCAGGAAGCAATGAAGAGAGATAAGGCACTGGCTCCGAGACAGGCCTGGAGTTTGGGTTTTTCCACACGGGAGATACATACTATATCAGTGGTCCCTAACGAGGGGTGCCTGGGTGATTCTGATGATATTTTGCATACTGAGGACCTCTGGTTTGTGTACTGCAGGGAAAGCACTCCAGGTGGTTCCCGTGAACACACTTAGTTAAGAAGACTTGTATTGCATACATATATTATCCTTTATTTTCTCCAACGGTCACATTTGTTTTCAAATGCCATTAATTTCTTTAATGATCTGACTATAAACACAAGTCATTGAAAATTTGAAAAATATGAAAAAGCAAAATTAAAAGGCTAAAATCATCACTAGTGCCATTAGTCTTTTAATTTTTTAAATTTGATTTTGGTGTTTTTTTTTAACTCGTCCATTGATACTATTTTTGTTGACTTTATTGGGATGCCATTGGTTAATGATTCCATACGGGCTTCAAGCGCACGGCTCTATGACACATCATTTGCACACTGCATCGAAAGCTCACTACCCAAAGTCAAGTCTCTTTCCACCTTCGCCCTCTTCCACCTCCCTCACCCCTTTTTCTCTGGCAATCACCATGCTGTTGTCTGTGTCTATGTGGTTTTCTTCCTTTGTTCTCCAACTTCGCCATTGAAAAAGGGATCCCTTCGCCTTTTTCACCCAGCCCTTCAACCTGTCGCCCCTCCGGCAGCTGTCAGTCTGTCCTTACTACCTTTGAGTCTGTTTCTACTTTATTTTGCTAGGATATTTTTTCAATTGATTTTACATATAAATGAAATCATATGGCATTTGTCTTTCTCTGTCTGACTTATTTCACTTAGCATAATGCTCTGCAGATCCATTCATGCTGTCACAAAAGGAAAGATTTCCTTCCTTTTCACAGACTAGTAGTGTTCCGTTGTTTCAATGTACTACGGCTTCTTTATCCACTCACCTACTGATGGGCACTTGGGCTGCTGCCAGATCTTGGCTATTGTAAATAATGCTGCATTGAGCACAGAGGTGCATAGATTCTTTCCAATTAGAGTTTGGGGTTTCTCCAGATACATTTCTAGAAGTGGAATCGCTGGGTCATAAGGCCAATCCACTTTTAATTTTTCTTGAGAAAACACCATACTGTTTTCCACAGTAGATGCACCAGTCTGCATTCCCACCCACATGCAGAAGGGTTTCCTTTTCTCCAAGAGCCTCGCCAGCCAACACTTGTTTGTTGATTTATTGATGACAGCCATTCTGACAATTGTGAGGTGATATCTCATTGTGGTTTTAATTTGCATCTCTCTGGTGATTAGTAACAATCAGCCTCTTTCCATATGTCTTGGCTGTGTGTATGTCCTCTTCAGAGAAGTGTCGATTCATATCCTTTGCCCATTTTTTAATTGGATTTTTGGGGGGTTTTGGTCCCAAGTTGAGTTTTTATAAATTTTGGAAAATAACCCCTTAATCAGATATATCATTGTTCTCCGTGCAATAGGTTGTATTTTAATTTTGTTGGTGGTTTCCTTTGTTGTGCAAAAGATTTTTAGTTTGTAGTCCCATTCAAGAAAGATCTTGTCAATTTCAACAGAAATGTATTAGAGCACAAGTGTACTAAAGTGTGACTCTAGTTTAGTTTGTATGCTTTTAAAACATTATGTGTTTAGTTTATTTTCAGGTCCCCTTTATTAGTAAAGCTCTTTTGGAAAATGGCAGCCTTATAAAAGGCCCAAGTATCCTTAAATGAGCTCCCTAAAGAGGTGGAAAAGAAGAACTCACCCACGCTCCTCCAACAGCCTTCTTCAGACCTCAGCCCAGGCAGCCCTTCCCCCAGGGACAATGACCCTGAGGATCTGTTCCTCCCTGCCATGCAGATGTGTGAGTGTATCCATGCACCTGGACATGCTCCTGGCAGGTTCAGGGAGAAAAAGCCTTCACAGTGTTAGTGCCGGTGAAAGGCAAACCCCTGCCTCCTGTTACCAAGCTTCAGGGGCAATACACCTTTTCCTGGCAGTCGGCATGGGGTGCCTGAGCCAGGCTCCACCAACTGGATGTTCCAACTCGCGATTCTGTCTTGCGGAAACAATACAGGCACGAGGATAGCTGAGAAATCCCTCAGGGTGGGAGCAGGGACCAGCAGCTGCCACGGCCAGTGCAGAGCTTCAGCCTGGTGCTGGGGCAGGACCTCACTGTGTGTATCTGAGTCCATCCATTCCCTTCTGGAGCCTTATCTCTTGCCTGCTCCAGTCCCAAGACGTCCTTGTGAACATCCTACCTTACAAGAGGGACTTTGCAGATGTGACTCAGGTAAGCATCCTGAGATGGGGAGTTATCCTGGATTATCTGGGCAGGCCCAGTGTAATCACGTGGGTTTTTATGAAAGGGAAGCAGGGGTCAAAGAGGAGGCCGTGTGCTGACAGCAGCAGAGACTGCAGCGCCGTGGCCACAGGCCAGACAGTGCTGGCAGCCTCCAGAAGTTGGATGAGTAACGGCACGGATTTTCCCCCAGAGCCTTTGGGAGGAACTGGCTGTGATGACACCTTGACTTTAGGCCCACAAGATTCATTGTGGGCTTCTGACTTCCAGAACTCGAAGACAATACATATGTGTCGTTTTAAGCTAAGTGTGTAGTGATGCATTACAGCAGCAAAGTTAATACACCTTCCATTGATGCCGTGATAATCTCCCAATACAAATATTTATTTAATTTGCCACAATCCATTTCTGTTGCTTATCACCAAATGAATGACACCCACCACCAGCCCTCACCCCAGTGATGGTGGGGTCCACTCCTCCATGTTTCCACATTATCTCTTGCTTTCCACAAAGAAGCCCTGCTCACCCCAAACTATAACTCTAGTTACTGCGCTGTTTCCCCTCAAGACTGCAAACTCACTGAGAGCAAGGGCTGCATGTGACTCATCTTTGGACCCCGGCACCCAGTACAGTGGATGAGGAAATATTAGTTAAAGGAAAAAATTAAAATTTATTCTTACACAAACATGTGCAAAGACAGTACCTTAAGAAATAAAGAACTTTATTTAAAAGATTGTATTTATTCATTTTTAGACAGAGGGGAAAAGACAGGAAGAGAAACATTGATGTGAGAGAGAAACATCAATTGGTTGCCTCTTGCTCATGCCCCAAGGAGGGACTGAATCTACAAGCCAGGAATGTAACCTGACTTGGAATCGAACTTTCCCTTTGTGGGAGGATGCTGAACTCAGCCACACTGGCTGGGGTAAAATAAAGAACTTTTGAATAGATGGAGAAACATATTAGGCTTCTTTTCCTTAGACAATAGGAATTTTAAGTAGCATCTAAAAGAGAAATTCTATTCTATGAGAGGATTTTAACAAGCTGACTTTTATGTGAATGTAAAATCCTAAACATACAATATGTTTGCTAAATCACTGGGACAGAATCAAAAGCAGAGCAAATGTAATCAATTTGCGGTATTACTAAAGCCCAAGGGGAAATGAAATGTCCGTTTCTGTAACACTGGGTGTGCCTGTGTTTCTCACACTTCAGTGTTATTGTAGGACACTCCAGTGGCTGCCTGCAAAGTCTTGATCGTCTGCTAAACCTGGCTTTATCCAGGCTGGTGTGGAACACGCAGTTGGGACACTTGGATTTAAGAGATCTCTCTCTCCCTTGCTTGACAGGGAATTTTAGAGGGCTTTCTCCTCTCCTCACCAACTGTGTTCCCCATCTAAATTCTTTAAGCCTTTGGAATCTGTCCTATAAAAATGCAAAAACACAAGTGGATGAGGATTTTTCACTGCAGCTCTGCTTGTGGTACAATAGCATTCCACTGGAAGCAACCCAAATGTCAATCAACAGGAAAGCAGTAGAATGAATTATGGGACATCCATAATCTGGAGGGTTATGCTTTCCTTATAAAGAATGAGAGAGTTTTATACATACTACTTGCTTTCAAATCACAGTTCACTGCTCTGCTTAAAACCCCTCAGAGCTCCCAGTTGCATTAATGTAAAACCTAAGTATCTTCCCCTGCACTTTGCCAGGTGTCTGTGCCTGCCTTTCCGATCCCAGCGTTCGCACGCTTCCTGCCTCTGTTCAGATTCGATGTGTCGGCCTTCTCCCTCAGCTTCTCCTGGGCCGTTCCCAGTTCAATGCCACCACACAGTCTTTGCACTTGCTGTTCTCTCCGTCGGGAATGACCTTCTTCAGACCAGTATTTTTCAGCCTTAGTTACACATGACATCCATCTGCATCCCAGGCCTCATCCCAAACCAATTAATTCCTACTCTGTGGAGTGGTTCCTAGGCATCAGGCTATTTTGGTTTGGGTTGCGGGCTTATTTTTGCACTTCTCAGGTGATTCTCTGCACAGCCCACCTGGAGACCCAGGGTGGTTTTCCATGGTGACTTCTTGCTAGCACTTAGGACCCAACTGACTGTCACTTTCTCAGAAAAAAGGATGATTACATGTTTTTTAAAACTAAAGATTTTGTTTAACTGAGACGGTTAAGAAAGAAAAGTGTAAGCAAAAAATAAGTGCAAAATGAAATTACAAATGTAAAGATGGTGAGTATGAGATAGCACACGTTGAAAACACAGCAAAGCAATGTCAAGGAAGACAAAATTTAAATTTCAGTTTGCTCACCTGCTGATGTTGTGAGTTAACTAAATCTCTGAGACTCTGTACAAAGTGGATAATCACACCTGCCTTAGAGAATTTTTAAGGAGTAACAAGACCACGAATAGCACATAGTGAACAGTAGGTAAATATTATATAGTCTTAGCTATTGTTAATTATGAAATGCTTGGTCAAAGCAGCATGTGCTTGATAAATTCAAAGAAAATAGAAATGTCAAGGGTGTGGGGATCAGAGAGAGCTTCTCCAAGTAGCCAGAACTTGCACAAGCCAAGAGAGTGGCAAGGGCTGCGAATGGCATCCCGGGAGTCAGGCAACAGGAAGGACAAACGTTAGAGGTAAGATGTTGCAGAGTGTGCGTGGGGGAGAGGGAGTCAAACAGGAGGAAAGAGCTTGCACAGACAGACAGTGCAGCAGGATGTCGGGATGGGCGAGCTTTCTGTTTTCTGTCATGTAGCATCTTTTTGGCATTGGCATTTCCAGGAATTAAATTGTGTAGAAGAGTAAGTGATTAGAAGCAGATTCATCAGGCAAAGAGGTTCGGGGGTGCACTTAGGACATGGGAAATGGAGGGCTGTTCTCTTCAATGGGAACTTGTATGGTCTTTCTGAGGCTGACTCTGGGCCATGAGTTGGCCAACCTCAAAAAAGCAGGCTTCTATAAGGGGACAGACCACAAACCAGTTCCAAGTGGCAGCACCTGGTGCTCCCTTAGGGAAAACCCAACTACTCTTGGGCAGAGCTCAGCTCTGTCTGTGTGACTCAGGGTCCCGACAGGACCCAGTCGGACAACTGAGGAATGTCCGATGGAGAGACTATTAATAAAGGGCCGGCAGGGTTAAGAGGAACCAACAGGGATGGGCACGGAGAGGCAGAGAGCCGTAGGAATCCTGAGAGGGGCTGAATACAGAAGAGTGGCCTTCTGCAGAGGCACACAGCCACTGCCCAACCACCTCTCTCTTCTTGTCTGTTCTCTCCTGCAGGTGACTTCCCACTGGCCAAGTCCAAGCCAGAGAAGCCAGATGGCAAAGCAGGAAGAAGTGTAGAGAGTGAATCTGGAATACTCGGCACGGCGAACAACCCTATGCAGAAGGGGCTGACTCCAGCTTTGAGAGATCTCGCTTGGTGGGTCCCCTCCATGTCTCCCTCTCTGTACCATCCCCACCCCTGCACTTGTCACTTACCACCCAGCCTTGCCAATGGGGCCTTCCAGTATCTCTCAAAAATATACTCTGCTCACACCATACTCATATACCTGAATTCCACAGGGATTAAAGATTTATGGTTTTAGTTCCTTTAACTAAGGTACTAAGTGAAAAACTTGCTGGATATTTACATAACCTTGGAGTAAAGGGATGACTTCTCAAAGCATGACCTTAAATGCAAAATCACAGAAAAGAAGACTGAGAGATTGTACTATACAAAAAATTGGAAACTTCCATTTGACAAAAACCACCAGGAACAAAGTTTAAAAGACACCAAAAATATAACCAAAACAAATTCAAACAACGAAAGAAGACAGTATCATTTTAGCAAATACAATGAAAAGGATACTGCCTAAATATATAAAGGTCTCGTACAAACAGATAAAAAGTGACCCAAATTTAAGGTGGGCTGACACTATGAAGAAAACTAAACAAATAAAGAAAAAGCTATGAAAATATAACTAGATGCACAGGCAAAGGACGTGAACAAGATTAAGGAGGAAAAACAACTGATAACAGCATATGGGAAAACGTTTAACTACTCAATCCAAGAAACACAAACTTAAACAAGAAACTCTTCAGCTATATTCACAAAGATTGGTCCTGGCTGGTGTTGCTCAGTAGACAGAGCACCAGCCCGAGGACTGAAGGGTCGCCAGTTCAATTCCCAGTCAAGACAGGTGCCTGGGTTGCTGGCCGGGTCCCCAGTTGGGGGCGTGTGAGAGGCAACTGATCGATGTATCTCTTGCACATTGATGTTTCTTCCCCTCTCTTACTCCTTCTCGAAAAATAAATAAATAAAAGCACACATATATTTTAAAGCACACACACGCACAAAGATTGTTCTTAATGAGAGCATTCAATGCAAGCAGGGGTGCAGAGAAAGGTCCTCAAAAATCGTTTAGAAGAATATAAATTATTACAACATTTCGTAAAGCAAATTGGCAGTAAAGTATTGAAAAACTAAAATTCATCCTCCCTAACCCAACTTGAAAATTCTGGGAAATTTCACCTCCCAGAATCTATCCAAACTCTTTCCTGCTTTCAAGGCTCAAACATCGCAATATCGCTCACACCTTTCCAAGTTCCACCTTCCACATCTCTGAGATATTTGCCACTTCATCAGTGCAAAACTGCCTGTTCTTCTCTATGCACATGCCTGCACTTCCATGCCTCTGAGCACTTCCTGGTCTTCCTCTTCCTGTGGAGCCCTCCACCACTTTCCTGGTTTGACTGGCTTTGCTTACTCCTGTAGAACCAGCTAAGTTGTCAGAGGGTCTTCTTGATCACCCTCCAGGTTTAGTTTCCTTTCTCCATGTTTCCATAACACTCGGTACATATATATTCCAGATAATTTACTTATTTGCATGTCTATTTACATATTTACACATATATTTATATATGCACGTTTCTTGGTTTCTCTCTTTATAGCTCCTATATGGGTGATTTTCAACTGGGAGCAATTCTGCCCCCCAGGGGACATTTGGTAATGTCGAGACATTTTTGGTTGTCACAACCGGGGGAAAACTAGAGATCCTGCCAAGTGCACTACAATGTACAGGAAAGCCCCCACTAAAAGAATTACACAGCCCGAATGTCTCAGTGCCAGTGTTGAGAAAGCCAGTCCTACATCTAGATTCCCTCTAGCACAACACATAAATAGGGTGCCTCTCCACCCCAAACAAACAACACACGCCGAGGTAAAATGACCTTTTTAAGCCCAATTTATTCTTCCATGTAATGGGTATAATAATATGTACACCAGAAGTTTGCAAGGAAGATTAAAAGAGACAACATATCAACGAAGCCTAATACAAAGCTAATTCTCCATCATTATCACTTTATATTAATAATAAAGTGCATAAATCAAATACAGGCCTAGAATATTTTGGTGTTGAAATGAATCTCAAGGACTCTGTATGTAGTCAGACCCTTTCACTGTATAGCTGAGGAGCCCCAATCTCTAAAGGGAAACCATTTACCTAAGTCGTTGACCTCACACCTCAGGTTCCGGTGCAGTGGCAAACCACATTTTAAATGCAAGCATAAGAAAGCAATTTCAAACCGACTCTTTTGTAAGACAATTACTTTGAGGGGGTTAGCTTATAATTTTCATATGTATATGTAAAATTTTCTTTAAACAGAATATGAACAGAACAATGATACAGTTGTATAATGTTACCAGAAGTTTCACAGGGATTTATTTTAAAATTACTTTTCGGAATTTATGCAAAAATAGGCAAATGTATTAAACTACAAAGTTAAACAAATACATTCTTTCAGTTGCAAGAGAGACATAGTCAGAATCCAGAATAACTTACATAGTTTGTCTTAATACATCATACCTCAGGCCCTCACATATTAACAGGCTTTCTGGAATCTATGCTAAAAATCAACTACCTTATACTGATTCAGTTTGTCTTCCCTGCCCAATCGCTACTACATACAATGAAATTTCTTCACAAAATATAATTCAGAGGCACCATCTGATCTGAGATCTCAGATTCTAATGTTATGGTTTTTAATATGAACAAAGTATAACCAGAATTTAAACAAATTATGGCAAATAAATTAAAACATTTAGATTTTAACATCTATGGGCTTTATTAGGTGTTTCTTATACAGTCATCTGGTATATTTAAAGAGTGAGCAATCATATAAAAGGAAATATGGTCATAACTGATTGAAGTAATAAAATCCTGAAACTAAATAGCATCTCATAATTCATTGCACAGCATATATTAGATTTCATTACATCAGTATATAGCCTAGTAGTAAATTCTCCTGATGGCCGTAAACCTCTAAGGTGTTGTCATCCTGAAAAATGAAGGGGAGGGGTTGGCGAGGGTAGAGTGGATAAATCTTCAACAGCGTGGTGCACCTTGAAGTTGCAAAGTTGCAGTGCACTGCCACCTACTGGCAGAATTTAGTACCTTAGTTCAACAAAGGGACCTTTTCCCGTATTTTCTAGTTCCGTCTCATTCACCCTTGAACTGTATTCGTATCTGATACCGCAGTTCCTAAAACTTATGCCAGCCAAATGAGTAAACCCATTTGCACTTTGCTCACCAGGCTTCCAAGTATTTGGTTAGTATAGTTTTTATGTTCAACTAGCTTTTAAATTCTAAGTTCTTTGAATATTTTCATAGCCACACCATACTGTTTATCAATACAGGATTATTATGGCTATAGTAACTTTGGGTTTTGGCTAAGTTTTTATTCTTATCACTAAACCTTTCAGCAAGTCAGAATAGTGCTACCTGTGTGCCATGTACTGTTCTATGTGCTTGACATATAATGAAGTCAGTTAATTTTCAAAACCACTAAGTAAAGTTGGTTCTATCGTTAGCCTCACTTTAGAGCTGAGGAAACAGAAGCACAGAGAATTTTAACCAAACTACCCAATAAGCCCTGGCCAGTGTGGCTCAGCTGGTTGGAGCTTCATCCCAGGACTGAAAGGTTGTGGGTTCGATTCCCAGTCAGGGCACATACCTAGGTGGCACGTTCCATCCCTGGTCGGGGTACGTATGATCCCCAGTCCGGGGGTGTACGGAAGACACCCAACTGGTCTCTCTCTCTAAAAAGCAATAAAAAAATGCCCTCAGGTGAGGATTAAAAAAATCAAAGTTATCCAATAAGTGAATGGACTGGCTGTGAATCACTTTATTATGTCTACACAGGTTGATGAGCCAAAAAGGTTATATGAACATAATAGTAATCATCAATGTATGAGGTTCAAGTTTATTTGAAAAGGTCTGAGGAACCTGGAAAACTGAAACACTGGGCAGTGCCTGTCTGTGTGAGAATGCCTCTCAGTTAATGAGTTAGGTCTATCGGGGAAGTACCCCGATACAAACATCTGCTCATCCGCTGACCCTTATGAAATACAGTCCCTCACTATGATGTCCCTTCCATCCACCACCATCTCTATCAGTTTCTCTGTGACTTGTAGTACTGTTCCAACCATAAGATTCAAATGTACTCAAAGTCGAACCACAAATCTTACAAAACATTAAGCATGTTAAAGAACTGCTTTTACCATGACCCAAACTTTTATCAAATGAGGACCTAGGCAACTCAGACCAGACCAAAAAAAATCTCCCAAAAGTATGATTCCCGAATCAGTGTTCCATAATATAATCTCAATAAAAAGGAGAAGGGAGGCTCTTAGGAAATGTAATGAACTATTCTAATATTTTAGCAAAATTTTAAGACACTATATTTACATTGCAGAAGTCCAACATAAATGTCTGTCAACATATTTCATTTTGCTGGAACATACCAAATGTGCATACATTTCTTTTTCGTTTTAGGAACTTTAACTGACACGAAACTTGTTCTTCACACTTCGGTTTCCTTCTCTGAGGGAAGGTCCCGTGCCCAGCAGGTGCGGGGGGGGGGGGGGATGCCGTGCAGGCGGCAGGTCCCGCAGTTCCTCCCCCTCATTATGGTTCATACTCTCAGTTGCACCAAAGAAAGCATTTCGGAGTCTGGAGGTGGGGATGACGACATCATTAAGTGGTTTTAATTTATATTTAAAAAAATTAGCCCTGGCTGGTGTAGCTCAGCAGATTGAGCAAGGGCCTGTCCTTGAAGCAAAGGATTGCAGTTCGATTCCCAGTCAGGGCACATGCCTGGGTTGCAGGCCAGTTCCCAGTGGGGGACACATGAAAGGCAACCACACATTGGTATTTCTCTCCCTCTCTCCTTCCCTTCCCCTCTCTGAAAATAAATAAATAAATAAATGAAATATTTTTTAAAAACTATCCACTTATAACAATCATTTTTAAAGTAGAAAACTCACTGGCATGTGGGAATAAAACGTCTTTATATTTTTGTCTATTTTCTAATGTCTAGTTTTTGTTTTCTAATACACATAACTTTAAAAGATAGGATGCAAAGTTGATTACGTTTTGAAAGCAGTGGTTGAAGAGGGCTGTTTCTCAACCCTGTCACGCTGGGACTGACTCCTTTCTCCTTTAATTCAGTAACTTTGGAAGTCAGAGCCAGTCTGCTCAAGTGCTATTTGCTTCAGAAAAAACGAATGACTGGTGCCTGCTTCTTGCTCCTTCCATCCTGCAAGTTAGGCCCTGAGAGGCTTCTAGGTATCTTGCTAATCTGCAAAGGTGGTTTCAAGGTGACTCTTCTACTTGGAAGAGTATTATATCCCTCTGTAAATCAAAAAGTTATCCAACCGGCAAAGGAAACTTATTAAAATGGCTTCAGGCGGCAGTTAAATACTAAATAAAAATACCTTGTACGTTTGGGAAAAATGTGATACGTAAATTCAGTAGTTATTAAGAATGAGATTTAGAATTCAAAAACTCCAACAAAAGTTATAACAGATATTTATTTAAAGTAATATATTTGCAACCCAGGTGGTTCTAAATTATACATTTCAGGTTTAACTGACATCATTAAAATACTGAGGACAAGATGCATCCACACATTTGATTACATGATTATTTCTTCGTCCATTCTTCTCTTTCTTTTCTTTCCCGAACGACCTCTTTCAGATATGGTTCAAGGTAGGGTTTATCCTAAAGGACAAATAAAAGAAAAATATCATACGCTATCATCACATACAACAGGTCTTAAGTAACAAAAGGAAGTCACTAAATTTAATTTCCAACTTTAGAAAAAATATTCTCAAGCAGACTAAGAATTGTCTGCTTTTCTAAATGGAAAACCTGTGAAGATATTGTAATCAGTTGCTTTGGTAGGTTATGAGAGCAAAGTCTGACAGAAAAAAAAAAAGAAATGAGAGTCTATAAGCTTTGGCCTAGTTTTAATGCAGTTTAAGGGCCAAGGGTATGCTTCCCAGGGTCCTTCCTGAGAGCTGGAGAGCCACCCAGTGGGCTGATCACATGGACACCATGTTTTCACCTGAGCAGGAAGCAGAGTGAAGAGGAAGAACAGCAGCCTGGGAGGCAAAGGACCCTGATTCAAGTCCCGGTTCTCTGTTACAGCCTTGCCTGGTGGTACTGAACCATCACTTCACCTGTACGTCTCAATGTGTCTGTCTCTAAAGTGGAGTTAACATTTGCTCTATCAACCTCACTGCAGAAACAGCTGTCACATTAAGAACTCTAAAGCACTCTGCAAATGAATGTTTCTGTTTATAATACTCAGTCCTTAATGGCCAATACTGGCAGATACACAAAAGCTGTTTTACCTCCTCATATTTTGTCCACTGCTCTTTAGGCAAGATCTGCTGCCTCATGGCCAGGTCCAGTGCTCTCTTAATTCGAAACATCCTTTCGTTATACAGGTTCTCCGGAAGCCTTCTTATGGCTTCTTTCACATCGTCATTCACATGTATCGTATCATCTCGCATTAACCCTAAGATAGAAGGCAAGAGAGAATGAACACGTATCTCAAAATTCAGGAATTTCTAAAAAATGAGTATCTTTATGACTTATACACTTAAGATTTGGGTAAAATATCATAAGTGAGGTATGATGAAACTCAATGTATTTCATACATAATAAAGGGTTATTATTAATAGATTATTTTTAAAATGGTACTGTGAAAATATATAAGCTTTATAAAGTTCACTGCCACAGAACTCACATTTTATCTAAAACAAACTTAAAAATATTTAAAATGTCTAGACTGTTTTTAAACAAATCAAATTTTTAAAAATCTCTACTTTCAAACTTCATAGAACTTACATTTTAAATGCTAAGTGGAGAAGTTGGGAAAGGGAGTATATAAGGAAAATGCCCAGCTACCAATTTAAAGAACATAAATTATTTCCACTCAAACATCTGACACAATTCCATCTCCCTTTTCCAAAACAATAAAAAATAGATGCGATTTAACATAATAAAAGGTGCTCTAATTTTAGTATCTTCTAATGTATGCAAGTACAATTAGCTATTTTTTGGGACTTACAATGACTTTTGCAAAAGGACTACTCCCAGTAAACCACCCCCCACCCCCGCCACCCCTCCCCGCCAAAAAGGAAAAAGGAAACAGGAGAAGGTGCAGATACTCACCCAGTTTATTGAATCCTGCAGCACTGTAATACCATTTCCGAATACCTTCCAGCCACCGGCCTGATGCTGCAGCTGATATTGTCACACTGTTAGTTGCTACAATTTTACTGTACCATATGAAAATACTGACAGCCAAGCAAACGCTACTCTGAGAGGAATGCAAACATAGGAAGGAATTTCCTTTTTAAAGCATATACTCTAGGCCCCAGCGGGGTAGCTCAGTTGATTAGAGTGTTGACCCCATACGTCAAGGTTGCAGTCTGAACCCTGGTCAGAGCATACAGGAATGTAACATGAATGCACAAATGAATGGAATGACAAATTGGTGCTTCTCTCTCTCTCCCCTTTCCTCTCTCTTTTTTTTGAAAAGTAAATAATCTACATACTGTAGATAAAAATTGCTTATTTCATCTATGAGCAAAGGAATTGCAGGAAAAAAAATTAGGCAAGTCATGGGGAAATAAGAGTAAAATCAAACACCTAATATCTAAAAGATTCGAAGGTACAATTATTGCCACCCCAGCCTCTCAAAGTCAAGCGTGCCACCCCTTTACGTCCCCCCGGAACTATCACAACTAAATAGGTAAGGTACAGAAAAAAAACTTGAAATTTCTTCATTTCTTGGGGTTTCCGTAATTAGTCATTTAATAGTAAAAGAAGCCGATTTCCTCCTCCCAAGCACCTAACTTTCCACCAAGGGAATGGATGATTCAAAATGGGTGAGGAAGCCCTGGCTAGTACAGCTCAGTGGATTGAGCATGGGCTGCGAACCAAAATGTCATCAGTTTGATTCCCATTCAGGGCACATGCCTGGGTTGCAGGCCAGGTCCCCAGTAGGGGGCGCATGACAGACAACCACACATTGATATTTCTCTCCCTCTCTCGCTTTACCCTCCCCCATAAATAAATAAATAAAATATTTTTTAAAAGTGAATTTAAATTAAAAAAAAATGGGTGAGGAGAAACAGGTAATGTTAAAATTCCTCGGGGAATAGGACTGAGCTTGATGGGCTAAACCCAGTAGTTGCTAAGGGCAATGTGACAGTGTCTGATGTTTAAAGGAGAGATGTGGTACAGAAGGTGAGGTAGAGCAAGTTTAAAATTTCTTTTAACCCTGGCTGGTGTAGCTCAGTGGACTGAGTGTGGGCCTGTGAACCAGAGTATCGCGGTTCGATTACCAGTCAGGGTACATGTCTGGATTGCAGGCCCGTTCCCAGCAGGGGATGCATGAGAGGCAACCATACATTGAAATTTCTCTCTCTCTCCTTCCCTTCCCCTCTAAAAATAAATAAATAAAATCTTTAAACATTTTTTCTTTTAAAATTTCACCTAGAGCTAGCTCCTTACCATGAGAGAAAAGTAAACTCTCCTTTTACTCCAACCCCTGCAGCTCCTACTCCTTAGCACATTACAGAGTACAAGGCTTTCGTAATTCTCCTTGGTAATTATGCACCATGGATAACACTGCTTCTATCTAGCAAAACGAGTAATACCAAAGAGCCAACAGTCTACACACATACTTGTGGAAAAATCAGTTATTTGCAAGTATATTAAGCAGTGATGGTGATAATGATGAATATTCCTTGAACGCTCATTGTGTGCCAAGCACTGTCCTGTTTGCTTTACCCAGATTAATTTGGTTTATTTATATAGCACCCCCATCCCTGCAAAAAGGAAGTAAGTCTTACAGAAGTCATACCATCCAAGATCAAACAGCCAGCCAATGATAGAGTTGAGGCCAGGTCTATCTAGTTCCAAACACTGCATACAGGCAGAGTGCACTCATTAGTTGTAAAGTTAAATAAACTTATGAATTCTTAAGTGTCTCCCCCACCCTAAAAAGCTCAATGTTATTTAGGTTAATGAATTTTTCTGGCAATTTTATGTCTCAATTGCTTCACAGTTGCTGGGAGACGGGAAAAAAAAGGGTATTTTTTTAAAAGCGACGTCAACATATACCACCAGAGGGCAGAGATTAGCAACAACCACATTCAATAAAATAAATAAATAAATAAATAAACCCATCCCATAAAATTCTATTTGATGTTCACACTGTTTTAAATATCCCAGTAATATCTCTATTGCAATCAATAATAAATGTTTTAGTGTCCACAATAAATACAAATTTCAAATCTACAGGCCTAACTGACGTTCCAAATAAGGATAACGAAACTTCCCTGTAACCCTTGGTCAGCTAGGTCTAATTCCTAGTTTGACCAGCGCGAGGGGTGGAATGCTGACTCCAATCCTATTTCCTCCGGTCACTTTGCCTCAGCTATCAGCGTAAAGGGAGAATTAATACTCCCCTCGTCGCGCTCGCAGGGTGATTTATCGCGCTAATGCACACTGACAGCGCTTGGCTCACAGTAAGCACTCAAGTTCGTTTTGGCTGAAAGACATGCACTAATTATTTCCTTGTGCCCCTGAACTCTTCTAAGGCCAAGCGAAAGAACTGCCAAGCTCAGGAAGATGGAACGCCGAGGGAGTCGTAGCCACCGCGAGCACCTTCACCAAGAGCAGTCTGCATCCCAACCCCCTAGGCGAGCCTGATCTGGGAGGGGGCGTCCTTAAGGCTGGACTGGAGCCGCCCCTTCCCCTTAAGCTGCAGAACTGGCCATTTAGAGCAAGGAAAGAAAAGCAAGTGGCAGCGAAAAGGAAAGGTCGAGAGTAGGTATGCCCACCAGATTGGACATCGGTCACCTACCCGCAGGCCTGCTCGCCATTTTGACCGGACACTGACGCGTTGCCTACTGGGTAAGTCAAAGAGGGCGCTCCGGGTCCAGTGCGCAGGCGCCTCAGCTCCCGTGCTGAAGCACTTGGAAGACGCCCGCGCAGGCGCAGTTCTGGCGGCCGAAGTTGGGTTCTTGTGCGTTCCCTGCCCTCTGAATCCTTACCAAAAGAGTAGGCCGGGAATTTTGCGCGCCAGGTTCCAAGAAGCAGTTCATGTGACGTGATGGGAAAAACTCTAGGGAAGCAATTAGAGCATCGGGACTACATCCTGGGTTGTGTTAGTGACGACCTGAGAGAGTTTGGGCAGTATTAATTGTGCCCTTGTGGTAAGCAACATGCTAAGCGTGTTATGGGCATATTCTCATTTAATTTTTTTATTTAATTCTAATTCTTAAGTACTATGAATATCCCTGATGGATAAAGGAGTAAACAGGCTTAGAAGGGTAGGACACACAGCTAGGAAGAAATCCGGATTCATCTTCCAGAATCTCAGAATCCAGATAAAACTTTGGGACTCAATTCTAGGGCCATATGCTACCTCTAGGAGATACTAACTCCTCTCTGGTCTTTAGTTTCTCCAGCTGAAGACCTACATCAAGCCACGTTAGTACAAAGTTAAAGGATAGTTCAGGAAAAAGAAAATATTACCAAATCTAAGATAAATATTGCAGAAATGTGCAAGCAATTAAGGTAAAAGCAAGTATATGTTTAAGGTCTAAACTCCAACATGTTAAGTCTAGGGCATAAAAATCTAGAGACAGGAAAAAAAAATCAAGGGAGTTAGTATGACTGATGTTCAATTATGGTGAACCTTTGCCATCACTACTGTTTGGGTTAGCTAAGGCTGCCATAACAAAATACCATAGACTGGATAACTTAAAAAACAAATTTACTTTCTGACATTTCCGGAAGCTAGAGGCCCATCCAAGTGTCAGCATGGTCAGTTTCAGGTGAGAGCTCTTTCCCTGTGACTGGTAGTGGGCTGTCTTCTGAGTGTGCACACGGCAGGGAGAGAGCAAGCTGTTCTGTTTCTTCTCAGGGCACTAATGGCATCATGAGGATCCCACAGTCAGGACCTCATCTAAGCTTATTTTCCAAAGGTCCCAACCCCCAAATGCCACCACATTATGGGGTAGCATTTCAACATACAAATTTTGTTGAAAAATTCAAGGGGACACAATTTAGACCATAGCAGCTACCCACCAATATGTACTTTTCTTTGGTTTTAAGATGAGACCTGGGACAGTAGACTCCACCTCATTATAAGTTCAAGAGGTTAGATGTAATGGTCTTAGTCCATTTCAGTTCTAAAAGTCTGTTGCCTTCTCTCTTTCTCATTCTCTGTGCCACTACAATTCTCACATTAGTTATCCTTTACACATAACTAAAAATTAACATACATACATACATAATGTTAGTGATCTGAAAGATGTGAAGAAATGCATTACTTTTGTACATTGGCACATTGCCTTAGAAGTAGTAAACTCTTCTCTCTTCCTCTGTACCTCCTAAATTTCAGTGACAAGATGAAGACCTTGCCAAGAGATCAGATACCCAGGATTGTCAAAAAACACAGCTCCTACAGGCTTTTATTCTAGAGTCTGCATGTTTGTTGGTAGTCATTAGTGTTGATTCAGGAATGATTTTTGGCTTCTTTCCTGGCACATGGTAAAACTGCACTTCTCTGAACCCTTAAGGTCAGGCATGGCCATGTGATAGTTTGGCCAAGAAAAATGTGTTTTTAAGAGCAATTTTCCACATTTCTTTCTCTTCTGTAGACTGACTATGCTCAAGATCGTGGAGGCCCCATCAACCTCTATCACTAAAGGTGATGTAGAGCAGAGCCTGTTGTGGTCACAAGTTGAACATGAATGGGATAAAAACTTTGGTGGTTTTAAATCATTTGAAGTTGTAGGACTATTCAGTACAGCACCATAGCTACCTATTCTGATATGAATAGGTTGTTAATAGAGGCAATATGAGGTTCTCAACCATAGAAAGACCTGGCAGGATGCTTCTATGCTTTTTATCCCAGCTGTATCTTCTTCCTTGTTTCCTATTTATTGATCTCATTCATCCATCAGAGAACTCCATGAAAGCACAGATCTACACCACACTCATCACTGTATTCTATCTAGGAACTCAAATGCTGAGCAGATTAACAAAATACTTAACAGGAAGGCTATTATACTTGGCCCTGACCAATCACCAATTTGGTTTCTCATGAGGATTCACGATCTACCACATCATGAAATACTGGTGCACAACACACTCTCCCCTAAGTTACTGTAAAACACTATCATTTCTCCCAATTCTGAATTCAGCTGGGTAGTTCTGCTCCAAGTGGTATCTGCTGAAGCTGGAATATCCAAGACAGCCCCTTCACTCACGTCTGGTGTTCAGTTGGCATTGATTAAACAGCTGAGATTTGATCAAGAATCTCCATCAAGAGGGTAAGACCTGATGTGCAAGTGGTTATCAAGCAGAGGCTTGATGGCGTCCCTTGGACCAAACCACATTGGCTCAGTTTCATCCTGGAGGAAACTACATGAGTGGAAATACCAGGTGTGGGTCCCTATAGGCACCCAGTGTTAACGTTCTACTCAATCTTGAAATGCTAAGGCAGATAACTGAAGTGATATTGCCTCATTTTCCAAATAATCAGACTCAGAGGTTAAATCATTTGCCCAGGATTACATATCTAAGCAGTAAATGTAAAAAAAAAAAGTATCAATTCACGTTATAAATCTTTGCACACAGGAAGTCACTTGTTAGGACCTTTTTCTATTTCTTACTGTCTACTTACCTGCAAACTACTTTCCTATCACTTTTCCTTTCCTGATTCTCAGTGGCCACCCCTGGGTGACTCTGAATATCTTTGCTTCAGAAGACAACAGGGTAGAGAGTCCAAAATTGCATGTGCTTTGTAGCATTATCTAAGTGAATAGAAGAAAATGCAGCTGTCTTATGATGAAACCACTTTAAAAGGCCTGTAACTGAAAGAGGAAAATCCTCTACTGTCTTATCTTCACCAGAATGACAACAGCCCAGCCTACATGTAGTAAACCGACTCTCTTTCCCTAAGCTTGCTATATTTTAGTCCAGGGTCCCCAACTTCCAGGCCTTGGACTGGTACAGGTCTGGATGTGTTAAAAACCCGGCTGCACAGCAGCTGATGAGCTTGAATGTAATGTGCTTGAATCATCCTGAAACCATCCCCCACCCCTGGTCCATAGAAAAATTGTCTTCCATGAAACTGGTCCCTGGCACCAAAAAGGTTGGGGACAGCTGTTGTTAGTTTTTTTCTTCCCCCAGAAGGAAGAAAATGGTTGAGTCAAAGAATGAAGTCACTAGGAGCCTTTAAGAAAGATCTGCCAGAAGTGTAGCCAAATTTACAATATTAAGAAAGTGCTTTCAATGTCAATTGAGGCTTGTGGTATTTATTTTAAAGTACAGCATATTAATTTATTCATATATACATTTACTTTACATCATTACATTTTCATATCAAAAACTAAAGTGTTTTTAAGAATTTTTCAAAGTCCTGTATGGAGGCTTTGGCAATCTGTTCACAAAATATTTCATCAGGCATTGATACCAATTTGTCCAAAGAGATGTAGTTAGGTTTTGCTGGGTCATACTGTGCTCTTCCTAAGTAGGTCAGAAACAAATGTCTTTCTTTGACTTTAAACAACCTGGTATTAAATACCTACAAAAGAAAAAAAAGGTTAAAAAAACTGTGCACTGAAAGATGAACTATTAAAATGTTTATAAGGCTACAAATAAAGTACTGACCGCATGCTCAGTAAATAAGTTAAGTGCCCAGGGTTTAAACCCTATAACTTTCACTAAGAAATCATGATTAAAAAGACCCAAAACTCACAAAAAGAACAATAAAAAAAATAAGGGCTATACTGTAGGCAAAGAGTATTGACTAATCAATACAGAGACGTGGGAGAAGTTGTTAAAAGAGCAAATCCTCAGGCTCCAACCCAAACCTACTTAATCAGAAACTTTGAGAGGGAAGCCCTTAAGTCCTCCACAAGATTCAGAAGCCAGCCAAGTTTGAGAACCAACCTTAGAGGTCAAGGTCCATGGGCCCCCAAAATGTGTAAGATTTCACAATCTGTGAAGCTTTCCTATTTGTTTTTTTGTTTGCTTGTTTTTTAATTCTGCTCACAACAAAATGAAATAAATCTGGCAACTAGGGAAGAAAAGTATACATCTTTCCTGTCTCAGGGTCAAAACCCCTAAGGAGGAGAGTGGGTAGCAGCAACTTTACAAAGGAATCAGAACCAGGCTAAATCCAACATCAGCTTCAAGGAAGAAGGGAGGATTGGGAGATCCAGCCAGGCTGGAAAGAGCCCTACGCTGCAGGGACGGACTCCCGGGAGGCGCCCCAGGGAAGCCCAAATGAACCACATTCAGTGTCACGTCTCGGGCTCTGCCTTTGACTGTTTCAGGTGCACAGGGGCCACTCCACTTGGAACATGACCTCCAGGAGCCTTTCTTTCTGTTCAAGTGGAAATAATATAATGGATCACTTGGCAAGGGCTTATGTAAAACAATTGTTGAAAACTCAGCTACAGTGACCAAAAAAAAATTATGGTGTGCTAACTCAACATGGGACTGGCTTGCATTTGAACAAAACTTTTTTTTTCTCTCTGAAAAAGCCAATTACAGGCTGTTCTGCCTTCATTTTGATAACTAAATTCCCACTACTGTTCATAAAAATGTAGGGAGTGTCGAGATGTATTTCTTTAGAACAGTGATTTTCAACTGGTGTGCTGCAAAAATTTTAAAACATGCAGTACCCGACTATTTGGTCAGGCACTGGCCTCTTTTCCCTTAGACTGTCAAATTAAAAAAATAACAACAGCCAACACAACAATAGCTGCCTGGTGTGAATGAATCAACATTACATTTATTTTTTGGTAACATCAGCAAAAAGTATAATATGTTTTTTATTGTAATATATTTTTTGGTGTGCTGCAGAATTTTATAATTAATTTATGTGCGCCATGAGACGAAAAAGGTTGAAAATCACTGCTTTAGAAGTCTGACTCTTTTGCACTGACTCTCGGCTTACAAAATTATCATAAAATATACAAACGAGACCACGAAGAACTCTAAAGCTCCCAACTGTTCATTATACATCTCCTAAATATGACATTTTAAAGCATTTATATATATATAATTTATGACCAGATATGATGTTACTTCTCTAATGGTTCAAGGTTACTTTCTTATTTGAGATTTGGGTGATCTTTCCAGTACAAAACCGTAACTCAGATCAGGTTTTTTTTCCCTTGTTTTGATTGCTAACCACCATAGGCCACTTTGCCATTGGCAGAAAAATTTCATTCTGTTCATGATCCTTTAAATGATCAGGGATTAAAACAAAAACCCAGCCCATAAGTCACTGATTCCCCATTTCCAAACGTGGACTCCCGCTCACCCTCGGGGAAGCCTGCAGTGGGAGAGGGACGCACAGCCTCAGGGGCTGCTGAACAGCACGTCCCTCCTTGACCGGGATTTCCCCATGTCATTGCCCTACTGCTTTTGTTGTCCATTTCCATCCATGATCCTGCCTTGAAATGACTAAATTAACCATACCTATTATGTTAGAATTGTTTCCCATTTTAACTAATCATAAAATAGGTGCCAACAATAACTGTTATTTGCTTGAGAAAATTAGTTTCCCACCAGAATTTTTAAAGCACCTGCCAAAAAATTCAGTCTACAAATGAGTTCCCTCACAGCCTATTGTCAATTAATGTATTTTTTCATTAATAAGCCTTGTTTTTTTTTTTTAATTTCCCAGTAATACTACCCGGATCCCTAGGAGTCTTAAGGGTCCTCATTGGGAAGCCACAGTTCTACAACTGGGCTTTCCAGAACCTAGAGTTGGGGTGCCTGAAATCTGTGTTTATAAATTTGATTTTAATGTATCTGCTCAAGTTTATAGCTTCCACTACTTGTAAACTTACTGTCCATCTTTTGAAACACCACTCATTTTATTGACAACTCAAATGTCACTTCTTAGAGGGGCAGCAAATCCTAGTTAAGAGCAGGGTTTTTAAACACGGCTGCCAAAGTTCTAATCCCTGCCCCTTGTTACCTGGGCAACTTCAGATAAGTTACTGAACAAGTTATCTCTTTATGGTTACTTTCTTCATTTATAAGATAAGGACAATAATACCTACTTCATATGGCTGCTGTGATGATTAAATGAATTCATACAAGTAAAGCAGTAAAGGCAGGGCTGGTACATAGTAATCACTCAATAGCTGTTGTCATTTCTACGATTTCCCTACCTCTTCTGAATTAAAATAACTCCCTAAGACATGTGGCTAAGACTCTAACTTTATGGAAAGCAATGGCATTTTTAAAACCCATCTAATGTTAGATTACAAATTCCACAAGAACACAGGCCACGTCCGACTGATTTCTGTGTTCTCAGATCAGAGTCTCTTACCAGCTTTAACTGTCACTGAATTATCTACGAAGCCCTGGGAAAAAAACAGGTGCCACTGCTTTTTAGATGAAGATTACTTACTTTACAATTGTTCCATAAGTCAAAGTTGCAGCACTGCAGGCTTCTAACACTTTTTATAATGAGTGTATATGCATTCGATAAAACAGAAAACAATTCTCTATTAAGGACCCATTCACAGTGAAGTATGACAGGTAAATAAACATTGCCATTTGTGAAAGGATCGGCCCAAATGCACAACAGTTCCGAGAATTATATTAAAGTCATATTTCTTTTGCCCATCTTTATATAGTAACACATGTAGCAAATGCAGAAGGATCACTTTAATAAAATTCAATCTTCCATTTATCCAGTGAATACTTACTTTAATCACATGGCAATCAGGAAAGAAGGATGACTTTGATGAGATGCAATCATTCATTTGTTCAACAAATAGTTACCTAGGGCCTACTAATTGCCCAGTAGAGTTCCAGGCACTGGGAATTCAACCATGTATATAAATAAAACAAGATCTATGCTTTCAAAGAGTTAACATTCTTAAAAACAGGCAGATAATGTCACTCCCCAGGTAAAGTACAGGAAAGTCTGATTAGCTTTAAGAGACAATTAAAACTTTGTCATGATGGCGAGCTGGAACTGTTTTATGCTTTAGTAGGAGATCATTACAATACAGTTTGTTAACTATCAGACTGAGATGGATTTCGAATGAAAAGTATGCATAACTCTGAAAGGACCTCTAGGGGAAGAGATCCATTCCAACCTTAAATGGAGAAAAACATAAAAGAGGATGCATTAGAGTTCACTGGATCCTAACGAGGATCCAGTGAGAAGTACAGAGAAATAGATTCACCATTTATTTCTCCGCTGCAGATGGACATGTGTGCCCCAGAAGTTATAAACTTTTCACAAGCCATCTCTCCCTCTACTGTTTGCTAGGTGTGCTCTTGACAAAAAGATGAACAAAAGAAGTATGACCTATACACAACTCTCAGAACTAGACTGCATTTGGTCCAACTCCTTTACAAACAGCAAGGCATTTTCCCAAGTGAACGGTACCAGGCGAGAGAGCAGCTCCAGACGGAGGGCAAGGGCGGCTCTCACAGAGCACCACGCATTACCTGTGGGACCCTGACGATGACGTGGTGGGGAACACTCATCACATTGTGCACATAATCGAAGATCTCTGTGAGTTTCCTCTTATTTGCAGTTAACATCTTTGGGATTTTGGTAATCATATGCTGAATTTCGTTATGTTTAAAACCTAGTTCAAGACGATAAACCTAAAAGAAAGTAGAGTTGCTATAAATCATGAATAGAAAGTTATCTTGGTACTGTGCCAGAGGACACACTAATTCTCTTAAAATTTAAAATAAGGACATTAAAATCTGGTGACAGCTACTCGGATGCCCTGAAGGGATCACAGCTTCCCATTTGTGGGGTAGTTTGAATTTCAAACCCCTCTCCTGAGAATGAGCTACTCACAGCATGGTCATCATTAAGGGGACCCCAAAGGAGTCATCGTAACCATGGGAGAATGAAGGTGGGCACGGGAGGCCTGGCCAGGTTACCGTTATGGGCCCCACCATACAGACCAGCGGTATGAGTTTCAAAGTGCTTTTTGAGCCTCTGCTCCCAAATGTTATCTGAAAAAGTACATGTCAAAATTCCAGACAGATGAAAATACTAAATACCCACATGTGGATTGAGTCCTCCCTGTGGCCAGTAGCCTACGCATCCCCACCAGTCCCCTGCTTGTACTACTCGGGATGCTGTTCCCCCCGCCAGACTGGGAGCTCTGTGAGGGCAGGGACTCTTTCCTCAGCACCATGTGTGGGCAGATGCTCAGAAAAAGCCCATGAAGACCGTCTGGTATGTTTGGTGACAGAACTAGAACTAGAACTGGCTACCAGCACAGGTGCTAAGAAAAGTGACCTGCTGGCCACTTCACAGAAGTCTTTGGCATCCAGCCTCCAAAACTCATCTCCCACCTGGGTGACACAGACAGACTCTCATCCTGGGCTGGAAGCAGTTTGCAGGGACCACCCAGACACCTAGTCCTCCCCAGGATTACAGACATTGGTGTCTGCTGGGTGACCCACTCATGCAACACCCGGGGAACATGTGGAAGTATCACCAACCAGAACAAACTGCTCGCTAGAGACTACTTGCTATACCATTTTCTATTTTCATCTTTTTAGAAATAACTTCATTTATCACATAGTATATTTTTAAGATGACAATAGCAAAATTTATTCTCTTCAGAAAATTAAAACACGTAAAGAAAGCAGCTGACTTCTCAAAAGATTAAAGCGATCCTACCTTCATGTTTTCTTTCACAGGCTCCAGACTTCCAGTTAGCAGCCTGGGGAGGCGAACTACCAGATCTCTGGTCTATAGTTATAAAACAATCTGTTATTACTGTTTATGCATATCCAAGCAGTTTGGAAAACCAAAGCACTAACAGAAATATAAAACTAAAAACCCTAAAATGACCCAGTCAGAGAAGTGCTAGGAAACCCATAAATACTTAATACTTACCCATAAACTCATAGAAACTTAATAGTGTTTTGGGAAAATACAAATACTAAAAATAAAACCTAAGGAAACGATTTGGTGGGATATTATAAAATAATACAGCTATATTTTTAACCTAGCAGGCTTATTCATTCACACCTAACAGAAACACGAGATTTAACATTACTAAATGTAGCTGACATGGAAATATATAAACTTCTCCCACTTTGCTTACCTTCTTCACATTAAGTTCGAGTTCTTTCTGAAAAAACCCCAATCTGTTATCCAGTCTTTCCACTGAAAAGCTCAACAAAAACGGTGCATTCCTGACCATCTGGGTGATATCTGCCTTGCTGAAATTTTTTGACTGTAGATAAGCCACTCTAAGGAAACAAAAATAAACATACGTGAAGAACACTGACTAGTGGAATGCTATGTTCCAAAATAACTACTTTTTTTTTAAAGGGCTTTCACACCCAAAAAAAAGAGACAGAGAAAGATTAAAGAAAACACCATTCTACAATAATGGCTCAAATATGGTTAAATTAAGCATCCACCCAATCATTAGAGTAGTTTCCATTTACACTTAAAAACAGAACAATAATTCCTCTTTCAGTTAATCTGATTTATTTTGTTACTTGGTAGAAAAAAAAAGATTTTTTTCTTTTTTAATAATTTTATTTATTTATCTTTAGAGGGGAAGGGAAGGAGAGAGGGAGAGAAACATCAGTGTATGGTTGCCTTTCGTGTGTCCCCTGCTGGGAACTGGCCTGCAGGGAACCGACCTGCAACCCAAGTATGTGCCCTGACTGGGAATTGAACTGCGATTGTCTGGTTCGCAGGCCTGTGCTCAGTCCACTGAGCTACACCAGCCAGGGCAAAAAAGATTCTTAAAAAAATTTTTTTTTGTCTAAGAATAGAAAATACACAAATTAAGAAAATAGATTCAGAATTCTTTTTTACAAAGAAAGACTTTCAAGCATGAGACGAAATTTTTTATGTTAGTATCTCAGAGAAACTGAAAGGAATTTTTCTATTTTAGGACATTTACTGAGTATGTATTTTTACAACTAACTTTTACTGCAGTCTTTCAATATGTATTCTGTTAACAATGAAGACGCCTCCTAAGTTGCCGGAAACCAAAGTAAGGTACTTAAACGTACAAAGTCTGAAAGTCTACAAACATAGTAAAAGTCAAAGTCAGTTTTCTTAAGTGCCTAAAACATACCAGGACATTATCTCATTTAATTCTTACAACCCCCCCCCAAAAAAACCCCTATGAACCAGATAAAATTTCTATATTACATTTGAATAAAACATAGATCCAGAGAAGTTATTTACGACAACCAACTAATTAACAACAAGTTGAGATTTCATCTAAATTCTGACTATCTTTAATGCCTTTGATATTTTTATACCATGTATTAGACCTTATATTTTATATTCAAATGACTATTATTCTTTAAGCAGTCTGTTAAAAACAAAAAGAGAAAAGACTGATAAATTTAACTATAAAAATTTAAAATTCAAGGCAAGAAAACAGCATCAATAAAGCTGAACACAAGTGACAAGTCTGGGGAAAATATATTTGTTCCTATGTCATAGGAACAAATAAAAGAATGCTTACCAAAAAAAAGGGGGGGGGGAATAGACATATAAAAAATGCTCCAAATATTTGATGCTCAAAACATCATTTCAAAAACAGCAAGGCACTGTTTTTATCTATAAAATGAACTGAAATCACAAAGTTTGATTACACTGTTTTAGTGAGAACAGGTCACTGGCATTTCCGCACACTGTTGGTGGGAGTGCGAACTGGAGAACCACCTATAGGGCAGAGAATTTGTCAGTGCCTGTTAAAATTACAAATGCACATACACTTTGACCTGATAATCACCCTAGACACACACCAGTATGTACGGAATGACATATCTACAAGGAGAGTCACTGCAGCCACACTGACATAGTGAAGGCTGCAAACAACGACCACGTTACCAACGAGACCGGACAGATCCAAAGTATAAACTACAGTGGGGTGGAGGAGGAGTAGGAAGCACCAATGAAAAGTTATGTCCAACATACAGCTAAAGTAAGAAAGTGGGGTTTCGAGTACTACGTGATAAACACCACCAGTGCCATGTGTGTTCATGTGTACGGTAGAACATTCCCAGCAGGTTGAACAAAACACTTGACATTAGCAGCTGCCTCTACAGGTGGGTCTTAGAAGGATGCTGAGGGCTGGGACTAAGTAGGTAGAGAGGAGGATTCCTTCTTGTATGTGTGGCAGCAGGGAGCAGTAGCTGATGAAAAACATCAGAACAGTTGTCCGCATTATGATAATTTTCCAATAAAACATTAACATATAAGGCACAACCAGAAAAATAATTTTAATATAGATTATTCATTTGAAAATTCTTACAAAGAATCAAATAACTTCTTTATGGACTTAAAATTTTCTTTATTAAAACAAAACAAAAAAGCACAAAAAATTTTTAAAAACACTATATGAATTTAATGCCGGTATAGAAAATTCTAGAAAATAAGAATGTTGGACACATACCAGAGCTAGAAGCTAAGTTCAATTAAATCTTATTTTTCATTGTATATCCTTTAATTTAATTTTAATTTTTAAAAATTTTAGCTATTATCAATTTTTAGAGAGAAGGGAAAGGAGGGAGAAAGAGAGCAAGAGAAAAACTTCAGTCAACTGCCTCTCATATGTGCCCCAAACCAGGACCACGAGCACAACCCAGGCATGTGCCCTGACTGGGAATCGAAGCAGCAACCTTTTGTTTTGCGGGATGATGCCCAATCAACTGAGCCATACCAGTAGGGTTCATTGTATATCCTTTTGAGGACAAGTCGATATATTAGCTATTAAAAAATTCAAAGTAATTTAAAAAACACCCCACAGTTTGATTTGTCAGCCAGGGGTGGGAACCATTAGACTATTATCCATATGGGAATACCTCATGGTTGTTAGGAGCATTTACAACTTAAACTCCCTTTAAGTTAAAGTTTCCTTCATGGGATTAAAAATACAGACACAGTATGGTATGGACTCTCGAGTCAGACTGACCGGGTTTGAGTCCCAGGCTTGCCATTTATACGAGCCGTGTCATCTTCAGCAAATCATTTAGCCTCTCTGTGCCTCCCTTATTAAATGGGAGTATTAATAACAGTACTAAAGTAGGAGGCCTGTAATGGCTCCCGGTGATCCCCACCTCCTGGCATGCACGCTTTCTCAGAATTAATTTGAGCAGTAGGGTAAGCTGGTTCTGGAATGGGAGGGAGCTGGTGTTCCAGACGGCCAGGAGATGCAGATCTGGGTATGTCAGATGGACTTTCCTAGAATCACTCTTTCTCTCCCCTGTGTTATAATGCAAGTCCCATGAAGGGAAAGATCATGACTGTTTTATAAGATATGAGTCTAGCTCAGTGCTTTGCGTGTATAAAAAGGGCTCAAATTGTTCAATATAAGGAATACTATGGTCTGTTTTTTCCTAATTCAGAAAAAATGACATTAAAACTATGAAGGTTCAAGGAACTGCAAAGCTCCCTGAAATGCAGTGAGGCTCAGCACTGGTGTGAGACTAGTCTAGGGGAGAAGACTAGAGGCTGACAGGGAGGAGACTGAGGCAGCAAGCGGTCTTGCTAGAAGTGATGAAGTCTTTGAAGTGAAGATTAAGAGAAATGCATGAACTGACTTGAGAGGTATAAAAAGGTAAAAGTGATAGAGTGAGATGATTTATTAGAGGCAGATGCTGTAAGAGGAGCAGCCCAAGTTAATACAGTGTTTCTGACTTGGCAGGGTGACAGTGCTCCCATTCAGTGAGTCTGGGAAGGCAGGGAAGTGATTTAGATGGGAGGCAGGGGCGATGGTGGATTCCGACTGTGAACTTACTGACAGGGACTCTGTTTTGTTCTCTCCGGTGTTCCCCATGCCCAGCAGAATTCTTATTTCACAGAGCAATACTCTCTCACTATACTGATATCCCAGATTCAATGAATTCTTTGAATGTTGAATGAAGCACAAAATGTTTATAGAAGTGTTACTGAAAGATGTCAAAAAGGAACAATGAAAATAGCCAACTTATGGGAAAGATTAAGCAAATTGTACAATAATCTGCCAAGATATCAAATGTTTACCATGAAAAACTGGCCAGTAAAAAACACAAAAGCTCAGACTTTCTTAAGTGTACTCGCAGAAAAATCCTGCCATTTAATGCATTAAAAACAAAAACAAACAAAACACCTTACTCCAGTTTCCAAAGAGGAGCATGTAAGTACTGAGTTAGCAAGAAGTTTTTATGCTTTATGTTTTTGTTTTCACATAAAAATAACGCAGTTTTGAAGAAAAAAGCTGAGTTTCAATTTTGATAAAAAAAGGTCCAAACAAAACAATAATGTTCATGTTCATTATCTCGGTTGATCCTTGCACAGCTGAAACTTAAAAAATAACTTCCATACTTATGTCCCTCATACTTACTTCTTGGGTTAAATGAGAATCATTCCAAAAAGCCTACCTGGTCTTAAGATTTTCAAGGTCTTCAGAGAAAATAGCGTAATTTTTAGTCAGGAATGCTCCCAGCTGGTTATCCTCTATACCCAAATCTTTAAGAAACAGGAGTATTTGCTTAATGTCTTTTTCAAAATCCAGTCTCAGAAGCAGGTTGGCTGCATCTGGGTGTTTTTCTATCTTGGACAAGTTCACTCCTACAATAAATTACAAACGCTGTTGGAAGAAAACTGCTTAACTCTGTCATTAAATTTCATGCACAGAAGCTCAAAAAACTAGTGATGGAGATCAACAACCTGTCTGAAGGCGAATTGAGAGAAGCCAATAGAAACTTCAAAATATTTTTAAACTAATTGCTTGCAGAAATAGAAATAAATTAAAATTAAAACACAGTATTTATTTCAAAGCCATATGTAGAGAAAAATAATGAATTTGGGGCTAAATGTCCACCCAAAACAAATTCACTCACTCATATGAGGATCCCTGAATATTGTTTGAAGAGTGCTTATGAGCCCCTAATGAGCTCTACAGTAATACTTCACTGGTAATTCTGTGGGGTAACAAACCATGAGAACAAACTTAGTTTCCTTGAAGTTTTGTTTTTTTATCATTTCCTTAATTATAAGCATTATTTTAAAATATACTTATGATCCCCTCCATAGGAGGACTAGAAAGACTCTGTATCTTAAGTGGTCACTGTCCTCTCCAGGTCTTTAGCAGAGACAAGTGCCTCGAAGGGGCTCAAGAAAGGTCTGTGTGAGCACAGGTGGGCGAAGCAGCCTTCCAGCACACCACAAAGCAGAAAGTACACTGCCAGGAACTTCCCCATTTTCTTACAATCTTAGGTAATCAAAGTAAATTAGATGAAAGACAGGAGAGAAAGAATAAAATGGGGAAACATCAAGCTGTTACTGCAATTCATTCTTTGGTTATGGATGTAATTAGATGCCAGCATTAATTAGGCAGAGAATCAAAGTAATCTGTAATTCAAAATTCTCATTAAAACTGAGCACTCTATTCTCTCATTTTTTCCTTTTATTTGTTTAAAAAAATAAGTTAAACATGAACAGGGAAGGCCTACTCCTTATCTTTAGAGTAAACATTTGAAGATATGTAAAAGCTTAAGTCTAGACTCAAATTTCACAGTCACTAAACTCATCAGATTAAAAATAACTCTCAAATCGATTTCTAGATGCAACTGTCCAAATAGAAATGCAATGGAATGAAAACATTCTTTGCTTAATGGTTCCACAACTAGAAAAAGGGGTAATTCCATATTGTTAGATCCAAATATAATTCTAAACTCCAATTTCTGAATATTAAACAGGTACTGATATAAGAGGGTCGAACGCAGAGAAACCGATCACAGGCACAGAGTGAAGACGGGAAACAGGTCCAGGTCGAACTAAACGTCTGGCGCACGATGAAAACGGCACTCGAACCAATGGGGGGAGAGGACTATTTGTTAGAATATAATGGGACCACTTGTAAAATTAAGAATTCCTTTGATTATCTGATACAAAAACTAACGTCATACAGATATAAATCTAAGAACATATCAACTTTAAAATATTATTGGAAGAAAACAGAATTTAAATAATAATATTAAGTTTGACTACATGTAAGTATGCAACCTATGTATAGCTTTCTCCATGGTAACATTTGCATCAAAAGCGGTCTGGGAAGCTACTGGACAAAGTGGTATGAGAGTTACCTTTGCAACAGTGGACCTGCAGGAGTAGAGAGGGTGAGTTCTTTCTTTTGTAATATTTGTACTTTTAACAACCCAATGTAATTCTTTTGTGATTTAAAATATTAACAGAAAAATACCATTTTTGAATGGATGGATAATTATGTTAGAAACCTGTGCTAAATGGGGGAAGGGATGCTTTAAAAATAGCACAAAGGGCTCAGACTTTGAATTTACGCACATATCACCGCTTCCAGGTGCTGAAGTGCCGCGCTCAGCAGGAGCTGTCACACCCTGACTGCGCTGAACCAGGAATCCTGAAAAGCTGCTTTTTAATAGCAACAGGAGAGCAGAATCTCATCAGGAGGGCACAGCGCTGTCAGCACAAATCACGTGGGCTTCCTTACAATTTCATCAACTTGAAAATACAGTTACTGAATGCCTACCGTGGACCAGGCACTTCTGGTAGGCACCAGGGACACAGAAAATGAATCATAAATACATGATCCTAACTTGTAGGTGACCACAGTCTAAGTTGGCTTTGTCCCTTCAGTTTGGTAAATACAGACATCACTGCTCTGTTCACTCAGTGTTATACATATTTACTGGATCAAGCAGGGGCTGGCAGGCAAAAGAAGTTGCCCGAGAAAGTTCAGATGAAAACAACTTTAATGAAGGAGCTCTATACAGTGACCAGAATCAAGAGAACAAACAAGGGCACCCCTAGTGCTAAAGCGACAGGGAGAAAAAGTATTACCCAAACCCAGGGGGAGCTGGAAGCTATGAAGATAGGGTTTCTCAGTAGGAGCTGTTGTCAGGGAGGAGGCAGTTACAGGACCCAAAGCAGAGAGGGAAGAGGGGAAAACTGCCCCGACCTGCCCGCCCTCTCCTCCCACAGGTGCCTCCCACTGGCTCAGGCAGCCCAGAAGCCAGCTGGCAGAGGAAGCGAGTGCACAGACGTTGGCCTCCGGGGATGTGGACCAGGCAGAGAAAGGCAGAAAGCAGATCTGGGAAGCAAAGAGAGAAGAAGCAGACCAGTAGGGTCCTCAAAAATACTGCCGAATGATGCAATCATGGCTCTATAGCAGTGTCACTGAAGTTGCCTCTGAGATGGGCTGTGGAAGCATCAGCATACGGATGAGGAATGGCTGGCATACCGCACAGCGCTAAGTATACGTAAATTATTTAAAGGTAGGGGCCGTGTCATCTGATCTTGTCCTACCCAGAGCACCTATCACAAGGCTGGGAAAGCTGTTCTAGAAGGAAGGAGACTGGCTCCCCTCCTTGCAGCAGATGTCATCTCTCTCTCCCCTTTGAACCCACATAACATTTTATTTATATCTCTTACATGGGACTTATCACTGTCATCCTTGCATTCGAGTTATTCTTACAGATGGGTATTTAGAGATGTGTAAAGCCTTGAAGCTTCTTGAGAACAATTCTCCATACATCTGGGTCACTTGCACAAGGAGAGAGGAGAAACAATTACAATGTTATTAGTGCTGGAATCCAATCAAGGAGTGAGCCTGGAAAAGGGTCACTCTGTTGGAAAGGTCAGGGAAGATATTTTAAAGTAATTTGACCTAAATCAAGTTCTCCAGTTGACCAGGCTGGTCAATGAAAAGAGGGGTGGCAAGCAGCAAAGTGAAAAAAGTAAATGGGGGACCAGGAAGAATTTTGAAGCCATGGGAAAGCTTTGAAGGATTTCAAGTAGGTCGCTGACATAGTCGGATTTGCATTTTAGAAAAAACACTAACATCAGAGAGATTATCAGGGCAATACTGCTGATAGGAAGACTATCAAATTAGAAAGCTCCTAACTTCTCAGTGAAAAATGAGGACCTGAAAAGAACTAAGGCAGTGACTACAGAGAATAAGAGAAGCAAAAGAAGCAAATGGATTTGAAAGACAAACCCTTACTTAACCTGTCCTCTCATCCTCCAGGGGTAAGAAGGTTCATCATCTGGGAAAATCAAGTGAGTGAAGTGCCAGACCTGGAGGCCACGGAAACAGCAGAGGGCTGCAGTCAGGTGCTGGACCGAGGAAAAGCTCAGTGAGATCCGGATCCCAGCGCATTCTCTGTCAACAAGCTGGGATACTTGCGGGGAAGTCCCAAAGAAAACGCTCCCAAATCGGGAGGACAGCAGGCTGCAGGAGGAAGGCTGGGGGAAGTGGGGAAATGGAACAAGCACGCCATCTGACAGGGCTGACTGTAAGAAAAACTGTCCTGAGAGGCCACTGGAAGGTGTGGGAAAATGTGGCCTGAGGTATAAAGAAAACTAATCAAGTGTAAAACTATTATAGTACACTTCCCGGAGAATAGTGAGCAATATTTAGTCATAATGTAATCACTAAGTGATGATTTATATAAAACTTGTTCATATAACTGTATTGGGAGGATTGAAGAGAATAAGGAAAAAATTCGTGTGTATGTACAAGAGATCAACTGATGTCTGAAACGGATGAACCAGGCCGCAGCACTTCTAAAGGTTACCTACACTCAGAACAAGCTCCCCGAGGCAACGCCAGGAAGGATGAAGCAGGCGGAACAGTTTTTCACTAAAAGCCTTTTACACTATTTGACTTCTGTTCATGTATATGTTTTACTTTGGTAAATATTATAAACACTTAATTTAAACAAAGTAGAAAGGGAAATGGAGAATATACTCAAAAAGTACTTGTAAGCTACTCACTTACCTAGAAGGACTAACTTCTGCAGAGTCTCAGAGTGATCCACATAGTCTCGAAGTGTGAATGAAGCGGGGGGCAATGGAGGGTCTGCAATAATCTGAACAGCCTCCTCCTCCGAAATTGGCTGCAACGGAGATAATGGAGGCACATCGTCCAGTGCTTTGAAGCCGGGCACGTGGAAAGAGAGAGAAGCAAGTTATCTCTCCCATCTGTACACTCAGAGCTATTTCTACAAAAACAACTTCCATAGTTTGCTTATTTTTTAAATCTTAGGCTCATTTTAGGATTAAATATCTAAGTCCAAATATTTTCTACTTTTTAATAGGAAAAAGTAAGACTATTTACAGAGATCAACTACTCTTCCTCCAAGATAAGACATTTTTTAAAGACTTCATTTATTTATTTTTAGACAAAGGGGAAGGGAGGGAGAGAGAGGGAGAGAAACATCAATGTGTAGCTGCCTCTCATGTGTCCCCCACTAGGGACCTGGCCCACAACCCAGGCATGTGACCTGACTGGGAACTGAACCAGTGACCCTTTGGTTCACAAGCTGGTGCTCAATCCACTGAGCCACACCAGCCAGGGCATCTTAATAAATTTCTATTCCATTAGGATGAGCTCTGTACAAAATCCCTTCCCCTTTCCTTCACTTTAATTAATAGTTAAGAAATGGTAAAGACCAACTGACCTTCAAGTACATTTAGAAAAAGAGATGAAATCATTCTCAAAAAGATTCATAGCTTGGCCAACAGTGTAACATACTCTACCAGCCTGAATTGTATGGGTTAAAGCAATCATCACATTCTAAAATGTCTTCATTTTGATTCATTCCCTTCTCCAAGTTATCCTCAAATATGTCTTTAAGAGACTTCTGACTGTGGTTCTACAACCTGTAGTCCTTTGCTACATGACCCGGTCTTTGCTAAGTGACTCTAGTACAGCCTTGATTCTGAGGTTTTGTTTCATCTTAAATCAGACTCAGAAAAGAAGATACTGGAAACTATAACCTACTTAAGGCTAAGGAATCAGGATGGTCATATTTTTTTTTTTTGCCTGTAATCACTACACTTTCTCAGTTATTATATCTAGTGTCTCCTCTTAGCCCCCAACCCCTCCCCCACATTCTTTAATCTTCTACATTACCTAATGTCTATTTGCAGCGAAATGTTCTTACACAGAAACATTCCTAGAGTAAGAAGCACAGGAGGATTGTGTAGGGTGACCAGGGGAGCTTTAGGGGTGATGTAACTGTGGTACTGACTGTGGTGGTCATTACACAGCTAAATGCGTGCATCAGAATTCTTCGAACTGTAGATCCAAAAAGGAGGCATTTTTCTTGATTTTATTATTATACCGTAATAAACCTGAATACCAGGAAAAAACATTTAGAATCTAAATAAAGTATGTAGAGAGCAAATGTTGTTTATATAGCTATAAAGTAATTTTATACATATTAACCTATAAACCTTTTATCTTAATACATCAGAATTACCTTCTAGAGACAGCTCAGGATCAAAGTTGGGTATCGCTTGTGGCTGCTCATTCACGGAAGGAAGCACAGTGCTTTCATCAGAGTTAACCTCTTGTTTGGTGGACTGGGAACTATTATTCCATATGGAGGAAGTCCTGTAAGTCTTAAATCCCCACTGGAGAAAGCAATTGTGAAAGGACATCTGAGGCTGAGCAGAAAATCCATGCAACAGTGTTGTTCCTGGTCTCTGAAATCCATTTCTGAGCTGTGCAGCAAAAACGAAGCCATTCCATCTAATCCAGCTGAACCACCTGGGCATCTGTTGGGCAGTCAGGGCCATTTTTCTTAAAGTAGCCTACAAAGAATGTGCATAACCATTCACAAAGAGAAATGTACTTGAATGTTTAAAACAATATTCAAACAGTTAAAAGATAAACTGAAAACTTTTTTATAGCTAAAAGCTATTAAATAAATTTAGATGACTAAAGTAGTTTAAGCACAAGAAAAACCAAAAACAAGAGTCACATTTACAAACCAAAAGAACTTCTGAACTTGAAAAACAAAAAACAAAATCACTGGTATAAAAAATATTTAAAACAAAAATCTGTAAATGTTCAAATTATTGCTGAACTGAATAATGTTAATTTAATAATTTAAAGAAAATAAGGTGACGCAATCAAGTGTTCTTGCAATTTGGTTGGAAGGACATTTAAGAAACAGACTATTGATGAAAACAACACTGAATTACTCAAATGCACTTTATGTACATACAGCTGACCCTTAAACGCGGAAGGGCCCCATGCTCCCTGACACCTGCTGGGGAAAATCCATGTATAAGTTTTGACTCCTCCGAAACTTGGTTACTAATAGTCAACTACTGAACAGAATAAGCCTTATCAATAACATTAACAGTTGATAAACAAATACTTGGTATATGTTATATATAGTGTAGTCTTACAATAAAGCTGGAGAAATGAAAATGTTACTAGGAAAATCCATTTACAGTACTGTACACTGTATTTATCAATACCGTAAGTTTACATGATGAACTGTTAGGATCTGCATCAATACTGTCATGTTATGTGATACAAAACACTGTAGATGTTATATGCATTACTAATAGTAGAAGTCAAAAATAAAAACATCAAAATTCACATTTTTAACAGGCATAACAATTCACATACTGATAACAAAGAAGCACCAATAGAATTGCTTCCTGGTTATCGATTTGCCTAGTGTAATCAATACGATTGTTTTCATATGATAACCTATACACTAATGAAAATGGTTATACATTTTTATGGCATACAGTATTAGTCATGTTCATCATACGGTGCTGGAAACATTGCTAGTCTTTAAAATAACCGCCTACCTGGGATGCTAGGCAGTTTCTATAATCACTGCAGAGAGGGAGGGAAGGAGGGGAAACGAAGGAGGAGGAGAAGGGGAGACCGAGAGGGAGAGGGAGATATTTTATGGTCATGTAATTCTTTGAAAGAAGTTATAAAACAGCGAGAATACAACACGTTATTAATTTTATATTAAATATTATCCGCCCTATGGCTACGTAAAGATAGGCTGCCTGCTTCCATACAAGTCTTATGAATGATGTTCTACATGATGAATACTTAGGCAATAAGGATAAAACAAAAATGTCTCACAGAGTTCTTGTCAGTAGATTTTCACACGAAGACACACCCATACGTAACAGGTAAGTTTATTAACTGCATGGCATGAAGATTATTTACTATTCACTAGGTGGAAGTGGAGCGTCATAAAGGTCTTCCTCAGCATCTTCATGTTGAGGAGGCTGAGGAGGAGGAAGAGGAGGGTTGGTCCTGCTGCCTCAGGGGAGGCAGATGCTGAGCAGGTGGAGAAAATGGAAGGGGAGGCAGGAGTGGAAGGCACATTGGTGTAACTTTATGGAAATATGTTGTTATTTCTGTCTGATGATACTGCTTTTTCATCTCTAACATTGTTTCCACACGGTACCAATCCTTCCCCATTGTTTGCTTTTCAATGCCTGCATCACAGAAGGGTCCATGTAGTAAAGTAAGTCCAAAGCAGCCCTGGCTGGTGTGTCTCAGTGGATTGAGTGTAGCCTGCAAATCAAAGGGTCACAGGTTCAATTCCCAGTCAGGGCACATGCCTGGGTTGTGGGCCAGGTCTCCTGCTGGGGGTGCACAAGAGGCAACCACACGTTGATGTTTCTCTCCCTTTCTCTCTCTCTAAAAGTAAATAAATAAAATCTTTAAAAAAAAGGAGTTCAAAGCAGTCTTGAATAATTATAATTTTTCTGCCAGGTTGTCCAATGCCAGTTAGTTTCCTGGCACTGCTCCTTCTATGTCTTCTTCCTCATCGTCTGGCACAGGTTTGGAAGTGCTGGTCTCCATGAAGTTGTCTTCTGTTAATTCTTCTGGTGCGGTGTCTATTGCCTCTTGGATTTCTCTAAGATCCACATCTCGGAACCCTTTAGCCCCTCTCTCCTCCTTACTAATAAACGTGCTCCGTAGTGCTTTGTTTTTCCAGGACACTTTCGCCTGCATTAAAGACCTGTTCATTCAGATATCCATTCCCCTCAATTATTTTCTTAATGATGTCTGGGAACTCATCTGCTGCCCCTTGGTCAGCAGATGTTGACCTTTTGTTATCTTGACCTTGTTAAAGCCAAACCTCTTTCTAAAATGACCAAGCCATCCTTTTCTGGCATTCAATTCTCCAGCTTTAGATACTTCATCTTTGTTTTGCATTGTCATATAATAAATTTGCCTTTTCTCAAATCACATTGGAGTCTATAGGGTATGCCTTAATCCTGCACTCATAGAAAAGATGCATTTTAAATACAAGAAGTTATTTTGCAAAATGTATAAGGTTTTAGTGCTTGCTTACTGGGAACCGTCCTGCCTAGTTTCAGAACCTGTAACTCCCAGGGCAATGGCTGAGTAAAAAGACCTTGGGACCAGAAGCCATTTAGGAGACAAAGCTTATCTTCCTTGTAGGGGCACCCTGCTTGGCCGAAGGCAGATGACTGGTTAGCCAAGAAAGGGTAAGATCCCTCAAAGGAGGGATGATCTAAGACAGGCATGGTTGTAAAGGGGCCCTCAGGGAAGGACTTGGGGGGCTATAGAAAAAGGGGGTGATGGACCCTCACCACTCAGCTTTGACATAGCCTGAGTCCTCGTTCTGTCTACAAGAAGGCTCCCAATCTCTTTGCTGCCTTACTTCCACTGCATGACTTAAGCCTGAAACAATGCCAGAGGTGTGTGTGGCCCCGTTCTGGAAAGGGTGGAATGCCCGGAGCCTGGGGCCTAAGAAAGAACGCACAAAATCCTATGAAACCTGCTAATAACCTCAATTTAAATGATAAGGGTCCAAGCCTGAAGTGAGTTTGTTCCCCAAAGTTTTATGGCCCTCTGACCCTGATTCAGAATTAGCCCTCAGAGTTCTTTGCATGTTATCTATTGTTTCATCATTACTGCCTGCCAATGAATGATGAGCTTTATGGATACACCCTGTATGCCTATGCAAATAAAGCTAATAAAAGCCTGTCAAGGCAAGAGTCAGGGTCCTGTCCCCTTTCCTCCACAGGACTCAGTAGTCCCTGTGCATTTGTCTAGTCTCAACCATAATGCCGCAGATACTGAGGGCCAGTGTTCGCATCACCTGCTGGTGTAGCTGCAGCAAATGCTTCATGAACTTCCTTTTTTTTTTTTGCAGTGGTCTTTATGCTGGATTCATTTATGTTGAAATGCCCAGCAGCTGCAGACCATATTAAGTACGTATCAAAGAATTCAGCTTTATCCTGTAATGCTATGACTTTGCTCTGGTTCTCAGGAGCACTTCCAGGGTTATAGTGGCACTTTGTATGAGTGTCACTCAAGGTTTTGGGTATTGCACTAAACACAATGCGATATGCAATTTGCCGGAGAGGAACAGCGTCACACAACAGGCGTTTTAAGAGGATACTTGCAAAACTTGAGTTCACCACAACAGCAACACAAAGTGGTTATAAAATTATTACTGTGTATGCCACAGTGAATTTCACATGGTTATATTTAATACTTCATCTTATATCTGTTTATATTTCTCTGGACTGGGCCTGCAAATGTTATCATGTACAGTCTGTAAGTGTTGTCTGTGCAAATTTTGATATTTTAATTTTTTATAATAGATTTCTGTATGTTTTGTTGTAGTAAATGATTAAATAGACTAATATCTACATATATTTTATGCATTCATAACATAGCTTTTTAAATTTTTTTCAATATTTCTAGGCTATGTGGTTTGTTTCCAAGTTTCTTCAAATTGTCATTGGACAGTTTGGCACAATGTCCAAAAATGTTTCCAATATATTAAGTGAAAAAAATCTGCATGTAGGTGGACCTGTACAGTTCAAACCCACGTTGTTGAAGGGTCAACTATACATTAGTCACAAAATAAAAAACAGGAAGAAATCTACTGTGTCTGAAATGGATCATCAAAGAATTACCATTGCTATCTAGAAGGCTGCTTCTTGCTTCATCCTCAGGGCTAAACACTGTTGATATTTCACAGATAAAGCTGTGAAATACCAAAACGGAATTGAATAAAACCAGCTTTGTCAAATTCTGTTTGTAGAAAAAAAAAATGTCTTTACAAAAAGTCAAAACTAGAAATTGAAGAGAAGTACGTTAACAACCAGCAATGAATACATGTATATTTATGATAGAAAAACAGTTATTTTATAAAGATTTTTATAAGGCTGATAAATGTCTAGAAGGAATATTTAAGAATTTATATTTAGTCAGCCTAATTAAAAGGTAAATTTGATGTATATATCAGTTCACTAATAAGTTAATACATAGAAAACACAGCCTGGAGTGCAGCATATGGAAAATGCTCCACAAATATTACTGATTATTATTATTGATCATGCAACCAAATATAAATAAATTGAACATAACTTTCTGCTTTGTTTTTCTGTATACTGGAATTCAGCTTGTTTTATTCTCTGAATTGGACCAAATACTTCAGAGTCTAACATTCTCCTGGACATTTTCACAGTTGATCATTCAACTGTGGAGGTTGAAGTTTGGAGGTTAGGCACACTGACCACCGTGTAGTTGTAAAGCTGGGTATAATACAGTCCACTCTCCACATAGGCAAATTCCCAATCGCAAATCAAAAATGCTTAGAGAACTCTCCTGAAAGGGATTTAAAAATATTTTTAAAAAGAAATGAGCATTCACAATAGCCTGTGACATAGGTGAATTTTGTTAGGAAATGAGTCAAGTTTTCCTGAAAACCTGTAACATTCATTCTCTGCCCAGCAAAGTCATAAGGCACAAAATTGAAAGCCAGAAGACCTCAATTAGGCTACCTTGACAAGACTAAGTTTCTTGGGGTGGCCTAGAACAATGTCTGGCCCATGATAGGATTCAATAACCATTCTTTAAATTATAAATTCTTAAAAAGTTACAGGTACAATAAGATGATTCATTCTTAAGGTCCCTATTACCTGTAAAATGCTTTGACACTAAGTTTATGAGAATTTCCTCCTACTTTGAAGCAAACTGCTGAAATTCCAATTTCACTCTGAAGTCTTTCCAGTCTCAAATTAATCATGCCTCCTCCCACAAGAGACAGATTAGTTTGGTATTCCATCCACAGTCATGAAAATACCTTTATGTATACAAGTCATGTTTGTCCCTCTACTTTAATTTACAAGTGCACCACCTTCTCCACATCACTTCACTTCGGTGTATAAATTTTAATGATTAACTCTTCCCTCAGGAGAGCAGGGGTTCATCTCTGGATTCCTCCTCCCAGTGACTATCGTCCATTAGCCTTGCCACCGGGGTGTTGGGCCAAAATAAATCAACTGCAACTAAGGCTAACTCATTTGTCTACAGAGCAAGTAAGACATTTTCGTATGTGTATAAAGGCCCTACTCAGTGATGGCAATCTTCTAACTGGACTTTCTCACCAGGAATATTAAAGAGAAAAGCCTCAAAAAATCCTGATTCAGTCCATTAAAATATCACATCCTTCTCAAATGTGCGCCTTAGTACTTCACTAGGGATAGGAATTGGCACGCAAATACTGTTCAAGATTTCTACCTCTGTAAGGCTAATAAAAGAGTAGATGAAACTGGGTTGGAAAAACGGCTTTGTAAGCAAGCCCTCCCTAGGCCATTTTAATTCACTTTAGTTACCCACTGCGAACTTCCGCAGAAAGAGAGACACGCAGAACTTTGGCGTCCTCTCTACAGCGCACTAATAAGCATGGTTTAGTCTAATCAGCCAGGAGTAAATAACAAATCACCCTCGACTGGGCCCGGGAAACCTAAAGGCCAAGAGGCACTCGGCCTGGACCCAGTTGGGTCCGGACCCAAACCCTGGCCAGGGCAGCGCCGTCGCGCTCCATCAGCTTTCGCTTTACCTGTGGCGAGGCCTAGCTACCTCTTGCGATTCGTTTCCCAGGGGCAGACGGGGTGGCGGAGCAGCGCTTCCAGTCCCAGCATCCCCGCACTCCGCTTAGTCCGCCCGCAGCGCCAGCGCCCCGGTGCAGCCTCGCCCACGTGGGCTGCGGCGGGAGTGGGCGAAACCATCTGAGAGAAAGCGCGGGGAGAGAGCTGGCGACATGTAGGGAGGAGAGAGGGCCAGGGCCCGCAGTTTTCCTTCTCCCCCTCGCCTCTCCCCTTAAGCCTCCCCCACCCATGGAATCTGAAGACACCAGGAGGGCACAGAGCTGCGTCTCCCAGAACGTTAGCTGGGACAGCACCGCAGCGCCCCCGGCCCGAGGCCGCGTTGGCGGTGACGCGACCCCGCCCTCCCGCGCCAGTCCGTCTTTCGGCTCTCAGCTTTCGGTCCGCGACAGACTTGGTCCAGCCGTCCGGCATCCCGCTCGCTGCGGCTCGTCACCTCCGGGGTCCCAGCCTTCACGGGCCGGGACCGCCGCCGCCGCAGGACGGGGAGGCGGGCCATGGCGTCCTGCGTGGGGAGCAGGACCCTGAGCAAAGATGATGTGAACTACAAGATGCATTTCCGGATGATCAACGAGCAGCAAGTGGAAGACATCACCATCGACTTCTTCTACCGGCCACACACCATCACTCTGCTCAGCTTCACCATCGTCAGCCTCATGTACTTCGCCTTCACTAGGTGAGGCGGGCCCGGCCGCGCGGGGGGCGCGCCCTTGGGCCAAAGGAAGGGGTGGACGGGAGGTGGTGTAGGGAGCATGGCCCGGGCTGGCTTCGAGTGAGGAAGCGGGCTGGCTCTCCTCGCATACACTGGCACTCGCAGACCCGCCGCCCACATAGCTCCTCACCCGCCCGGTGACTAGCAGAACACCCATCCCTTGCAGTCCTTCTGCACCTGCGTTTGCCCCTACCCTCCAGCCCCAAGCCCCTGTCTATACTACCTCTTCCCTTATGGCGCCTCGGGCCACCTCGGAACACTCTCGGGGCATCTAGCCCGAATGCCCCCTCTCCTGCCGCACTCCTCATCGCTTCCTATTCACATCACGACACCGGCCCCCTCCTCTCCAGTCCGTGCTTCTACCCAACGCATTGCATGAATCATCTCGTATGCACCACTTTCAGAGCCTACCAGTACAGACTGAAAACACCACAGTCCACAGCGTCACCACGCACCAGGCCCAGGCCACAACCCAGACCCTTTGCCGTGGAACTCCTCCAGTATTTGGCACGACCCCCCATGTAAAAAATGCACTTTTGAGGTGCACTACATCTCCCGTATGCACTGCACACAAATCAGCTAGCATAACCCTCTCCCCAGCCTCAAACACGACCTCCTACAACAGAAACTGTGGACACACATATCGCAGTGGACCTTCCTCCTAGCACTAGTACCCGTCATCTCTCGTGTACATTGCTACATAGACATAATGCATCCTTAAGCACCTAACATACTTGCTGAAATGAGATATTGTCAAGCAATTGTAACAATGCCTGGTGCATAGTAAAAGCTAAGGAAGTGTTAAAGTCATAAACCTCACCCAATGTAGCACAACTCGCTTTCCCCCTGAAAACGCACACACTCTCAAAGCACTTCTAATACATACACCTGTGAGTAGCAGCTAGCCCCCCCCCATCCCTTGACACCCCCACCTTACAACTCTTTGTCACTGAACATGTGGCCTCCCAACCCCATCCCAGGGAACTAATTCATCTCTGGTTCATGACACAAAATCCGTGGGTCCCACTTTCAAAGGATTTATGTTTTCTGAATGAACCTCCTTAAAGAAAGGAAAGGTGTGCCTACCACGCCATTATGGCTTAAAAGACCAACCCAGAGAAGTGTGGTTTTGGACCCAGAGAGTTGTTTTCAAAACTAGCTGTGTATTCTCTGTTAAGTTACTTACCCTTTCTCTTAGCCCCAGGATCCACACCTGTAAAATGGGGATGAAATGTATACTTAACTCATATAGGGTTATGAAGAGTGAATGAATTTGTGTGAGTGAGCCTAGCAGAGTATTTGATGTACAATGCCTGGTTAATATCAGTTACTTCTCTCCCAACATTTTCATCCAACAGTCAATGGTTCTCAGTCCAGGTCAGCAAAAAATGTGCAAGAGTACACTCAGTGATGACAAGCGTTGGGGGAACTTCTGGTATTTAATAGATGAGCATTAAGAGTGCTAAGTGTATTATAGCACATGGGACAGCATCATGCAACAAAGATGAATTGTACATATGGTCATGTGTGTACATGTGCATGTGTGCACATGCACACAAGTGCCAGTGGCACCTCCTTTGGGAATCATTGCAGTTTTTCAGATTTTCATAGAACTGATCATATTCTCCTACACTGCACTTATTCCTGACCTCCAAAATTCATTTGACTGTTCGTTTTTGTTTCCTGTTTATCTATTGTCGTGAATCTACCTAAAGCTATAAGCAGGTGTGTCCAGCCTGCAGCCCCGTGTGCCACGAGCCGCCCAGGATGCCTGTGAATGCAGCCCAACTCAAAATCGTAAATTTACTTGAAACATTATCAGATTTTTTGTGTGTGTGATTAAGTGTTGCAATGTATTTAAGGTGTTGCCCAAGACAACTCTTCTTCCCGCGTGGCTCAGATATGCCAGAAAATTGGACACCCCTGCAAGCATATATAACAGTTACTTACTTTAATGTTGGAGGATATAGCTGCTATTACCATAGTCTTCTGCCAATGCTGTGCTCTAGGGTAAGACCAGACCTTTGCACAGTGTCCAACCAAGAACACATTTATGGCTTCGGAGAGAAATCAGTCTTGTCCCTAATTATGGTTATCCCTCATCATGTCCTCTGATTTTACAACTTCATTAAGCTTCGTGGTCACCGAATTTTGCTAAGCTTCAGTTTTCTTATCTGTATGTAAACTGAAAATATCTGCTATTTCCTCACAGGGTTTTCCGTCATGAGGTTCACTTTGCTTATTTACTTATTGGTAATTTGTGTTTAGCTCAGTGCAAATAGTAAGTGCTCAGTAAACATTAGCTGTTATCAGTATATCACTTTATTGTATGTGAACACCTTCTAACTTGTATTTGTCCTTGATTGAAGTTGTAGGATGGCCTGTAACTGAGAAAAGGGAGAAAGGCATTGGGAAAGTGGACGTTGCTTTGCTTGGATGACACACAGGCCTGTTTCACGTTAACTTTGGTTTAACGTCATCTCAGGTGTGGATTGGCAATGATGGGATTAGTGCAGGAGTTTCTTTGGACATTAGGAAGGCAGTCATATTTTATCTTAAATAATGAGAAACAAGAATGAGCCTTTTGCTTCAACCTTTTTTCTTTAATGTTATTTTAGACCCCTTTGGAATAGATCTCTCTTTTCTAATACAGAAAGTCATGTTCTTCTACAGTATATTCTGTCAAAACATGCAGTAAGTAGCAGCAGTGAAACTATAAGAAATAAATATGAGTCTTAACAGCTTGTCAAAAATAATAGAAAAGGACATAACCTAGATTTCAAACTATGGCCTTTTTCAGAAATGATAATATTATTTCTTCCACTAATCTCATACAGAGACAGAAATTACACACTGAAGAGCTAATTAATAATAAATTTCACCTTATGTAAAATCATAAGTACCATTATTAATCCAGTAAGTAATCATTATTTCCTACTCCTGTTTTGTAATGATTTGTAATCCTTTGAAGTGACATTTTACAGTGATAGCTCTATCTTCCTCCTCACAAATTACAAGCACTCGTTAGGAGGTGTCTTTGAATCTTTGAGCTTGCCGAGTAGACCTCATGAGCAAAGTGCACCCTCCTGAGTTAAAAAATAATTTTTAGACAAGAAGTTATCGTTGAAATTAAATGGTGGCAGACGCGTCCAAGGAACGTTGCAGGGGTCTGATCCCGTTGTGAACCTTGTGATAGAGCACTTTGCTCCACTCCACTTTGGAGAGATGGCAGCCCGTGAGCGGCAGCACAACACTGGAGCGCCAGTAACATGAGAAAATGGTATCATCCTCTTAGAGACCGTGAGACGAGGGGAGAGAACGGCTGTGCTCACCAGGGCAGCCAAGTGCTTCCACATGTGCGTGGCCCACAGCACCAGTTTCACTGCATTGCAGAAAGAGAGTCGAGTCGTGCACATTTTCACTTTGCCCTCTTAGATACATTTTTGTATTGCTCAAAATAAAAGATCGAAAGTAATGACTTCTTAAATGAAACTAATGCTTTCTTGCTCTGTGGTCTCATGTAACGATTCTCTCCGGTACCTGATACTTACTTTGTAACAGAATTTTAGTCAGGTGATGGTTCAGTGCAGTTCTTTCAGTAAAACTTTAAAATATGTCTCAGAGCTTGTTTTTTGAAGACTAGTAGTCTAAGCAAATAGCAGATAGAATACTGTCAGGGTGTCACGTTCCCAGTGCATGAGCAGTAGTGCCTGGGACATGTCACATACTCCAGGGGCACAGCAATAGTTTAGGATAGTGACAGATTAGGTACCTCACACAGAAGTCTGAGACAAGTTTGGATTTGTCAAGTAGTTCTTTTGTTAAATAGCAACTAGGCCAACTCACTGTTGAATCATAGCATGTAAATGTCCCGTCCCTATCACTGTCGTTAAAAATAAAACCAGATGCTATCGAATCATTCTCCCCAAGATTTGAAGAGGCTCATTTTGCTACCTTTTAAAATAAGGATTTCTATAAGTTAAATGCTTTTGGCATATGTTTTATAAGTTTGTTCAGCCAAAGTGGGGCAAGGAGAACCTTTGTCTTAAGCTCAGAGTATAATAATTACCGGAGCGCCTCATATTTACTCTGCTTACAGAGATTGGTAAACTTGTCCATGCTGAATGGCCTTGGTTTCAAACACTCAAGCTTTTGATTTGAAAACACCAAAATCTACTAAATCGAATTCACAGCAGCCCACCCCTCTTTCAGAAGCACTTGGCAATGAAACAGTGGAACCAGCCTCTCTAGTAGCACTCGTCCAACAGACATCGTCACTTACGTAGAAGAGATCACCTTCCTGCAGCTTGCTCTGCCCTGGGGATCTCATCCTGTCCAGGCCGGGTTTCTCCTTGACATGGAATTAAGGAGATGGACAAAGGCAGGGAAATGGACATCTTGGATTTGTTTGTTTGTTTGGTTGGTTGTTAATAATGACTCTACTTCATTTCCCTTAGTGGCTTTGTGTCGTATCATCGGGACAGAGTTCCGCTTCTGTGTCCCTCCCCTTGTGGAGACCTGCCAGCCTTTTCTGCTCTTCTCCTTTTAGACTGCATGGACCCCGTTAGAAAATGTCTCCCGGCACTGCTGACTCAGTCATCTCAGCCCTGTTTCCTTCACGTACATCGTGTTCTTTCTCTCCCCGTAACGGAAGGCCTGGCTGTCCTTGTTCCCCCAGACCAGCTCTGTTAAGTGACGGCCCACGGGGGCTGTGCACTGCAGTTGAGCCGGCCCTGGAGGTGAACAGAGCACACTGTTCAGTCGTACCCTCTAAAGAGGTCCAGTTGACAGTGACCTCAACATTTCTCCTCCCCACTTCCTATTTGAATCGTGTTTTTAAATTGAATTTACATAAGCATACTTTATGTCCTTTCTTATACTTATTTCTGGTGTTTTATGTCCCTACTAAGATGATCAATTTATTGAAGGCGAAAACGCGTCATATATTTCTTTGGCATCTTCTGTAGTGATAGGCACCTGGGTGACTTCAGATATTTGGTTTAGGTGATGTCTTACCCCAGAAAGTTTATGTGCCTAGAAAGTGCTGCCTGGTGTTTAGCATTTTAGGTATAATTCTGTTACAAAGTATAATATAGTTTATCTTGTGATGTAATCCCCGTAGCCCCAGATTTCTGTAGGGAGATTAGCAGTTTTTCAGTCTCAGTGAATCCAGAAGCCAGGACTTGTCCAGTCAGCCCGACTGCTTCCTGAGCACCTGGTGGAAGTCTTTCTAGCAGTTCAGCAGTCCGTGTTCCATCCAGCCGGGGTCCCCGCCATCACAGAGTTCATCAGTTTACCTTCACCGGGTCCGACTAGGCCGTTATTGCTTTCAGAGCTCCCCTCTCCCCCATACCCGGCCTGAGCTCAGCAGACCCCTGGCCCTTGGAGACAACATGCCCCCAGGCCTTCACTCCATCTCCCTCCAGTCCGTTTTCCACAGGGCTGTCCCCGTGACCTGTAAAGGGACTTTTTAAAGGCACAATTGTGATGCTCTCTGCCCCCTGCTTCTAGCCTTTCCCAGGACCTCTGTCACTGGGAAGTGCTAGCTGGACCCTGAGGTCTTTCATTATGGAGCAGGTCTGTTTCCAGTGTTAGCCTGGCCCCGTCTGTGCACGGCACGCACAGCAGGCCCAGACAGTGCGGGGCGCCAGCCCCGCATCCTGTGCCAGGTTGGCACCTCTCCAACGGGGGAGCACCTCCCGCCTGCCCACCAGCCCATGGCATCCTCCACAGCCCACCTGGGTGGTCCCCCTCTCAGACACCTGTTTTCATTGTTCCAGGAAACACAGAGGAAGAAATATTTATATTCTTCCAAGCACCTTTTATTATAGGACCTCTCATGTTGTAACATTTGTTTCTATATCAGTTACTACAGACCAAATATCTTAATCTTCCTGATACACACCCAATAAATGCTGAATGAATCAAATCCAAGAAATACAGCCAATAAGAACTTAAAAAAATATTCTTCTTCTCCTTTAGTCAACATGTTAGCTATAATTCTTGGCAAGGATCACAGCTTCGTGTAAAGTGGAGTAAATGTTCAGAGATAAAACCAGAGGTAGTTAACATCTGTCTATGTTGTAACCTAGGACTAAGTTTTCCACTGAGAGACAGGATCCTTAAACAGTGTCTGGCTTCATAAACACGACCCTGCCTGTGCTTCTCAGTTTCAGGGACTCATATTAAAGAGAAGGAAGGAGACAATGGGAAGTTGAGGGGCGGGGGTGATAATCAGCCTAGCAGCTTTAGGAGGCAGGATAAAGGTGGGGCTGTCTTGTCTGCCCAACTCAGGGACACAGCTGAGTCCAGAGATTGTATGTCAGTGAGTAGAGTTTGCTGTGATTTCCTGAAATCTCCTCACCCACTGCCTGTAGTCAGAAATGAAACTAACACAATCTGGGTCCAAAACTTTCTCTTGAGTGCAGACTTTTTTTTTAAACTTTGTTTATACATTTCCTGCTTCTAGGACAGTCGGTCTTCCCTGGGTGGTTCCCTGTTCTGGTGGAAAGAGTGGTTGGGCAGAAGTTGAGGTGTTTGAATATTTGCTTGGTCACTGAACACTGGGACAGGAAAGTCACTGTCACTGGAACCCTGTGGACTCAGGCTGTGATTCATCTGCATGTTACCTGAGTTACTGGGCCCACTCAGCCATAGCGCCCCGCCCTTTCTGGCACCCCACCGTATTGAGAAAGCTCGCTCTGTTCCCAGCGTAGTGCTGGGTACCGGAGGTACTTTGGAGGAATAAGATAGGACCTGTGCCGTCTGGATCTTAAATTACAATTTTATTGTCATCTGTCCATTTGTATTTTCACTGTATGTGGCCAGGGCTACCCAGCATGCTTCTGGAGCACCTCCTAAATTTAGCAGAGAGAAAAAAAGGAAGTGTCTGTCTGTATCATATCAGTGAATGTAGCAATCTTGACCTAGAGCCAGCATTCCAGAAGCCCTGGCTCCTACTTCCTCTCCGTCTCTGTGTGTAACTGCGGGCAAGATGAAGCAAGAGCTTTCTTTCCCTTGTTCTTCACGTAAAGGTAATCCCCACTCCCACCCCTATACTGTTGAATAAAATGCCAGTTGGGAGAGTTCTTTGCAAAGTTCAGAGTACCAGAGACTGACAGACACTGAGACAGTTGTTCTTAGGAGCTGCAGGAGACCCAGGAATTGAGAAGTCAGGGAGTTGTCACAGCATCACCACGGAAAGCCTGAGTCCTTTTGTCTTTGTTGGTGTAAAGCAAAATGTCTTAGTGGAGCAGGACTCCTGAGGCCAGGAGCAGTTGAGGGGGGATCGGGCGGCCCTGGTCGAAAGTTCTGATCTTCCCTGGAGTTGGGAACCTGATCGCCCCCTCAGAACGCCTTCAGGAGCAGCCCCATGAGCACGACCACCCATGTGAACAAACAATCGTGCAGTCTTTTGGGAGGTGGGGTATCAGGTTCATTAGAGGCAGTTCCAGCAAATAAAAAAAACACAACAAACCTTTTCTTTCTGGCTAAAGTAAGCTAAGATAATTTACTTTTATGTCTCATTGTCCCTTTTGATTGTGATTCTTTCAAGAACAAGGGCCATGTCTGTTCATTTTTGTCTTCTCAGCAAACACCCCCTGCCCCCCACCCACTGAATAATGCCTTCCCCAGTGATAGATATTAGCCACATGGGGGAGCGAGTGGACATAAATGAAGGACATTCAAACATTGTGAACTAATAACAACCGACACTTGCTATGTGTCAGGCTCTGATGTAAATACTTTACGTGTGTTGTTCTTTTATCCTCACCACCCCGTGAGGTGGAACTCCTGCTGTCCTTGACATACAGGGTGGAGGAGGGGTGGTGGGTCAGGTGGAAGCCAGGGCACAGAGAGATGGTTTAATCTGCCCAAGATCACACAGGCTGATGAGTGTTGAAGCCAGAATTCCGGCCCCTAGCCCCCTCAAGGGTGAAAAAGCTTGAACTTCAGAGCCAGGCCCCATCAGGAAAATGCAGATTGTGATTATTCCCCCCTCCTAGAGTGATATGAAGGTAGAGAGAGCTAATGTGCAAAGCAGCTGGCGTCCTGAGTGAGGCACAGATATGGGATGTTCAGAGCTAACTGGTTCTTATCCCCAATCGGGTTTTCTGTAGTCCCCAATGTGGTCTTGTGGCCTCTGTCGCCACGCTTCTCTTCATGATTAACCCTGGGAAATTTCTGTATATCTCAGTGTACGGTTACGTCTCTGGCTTGTGGAGAGTTTAGAGAGGATGAACTCCCAGCAGGCCATGGAGAATAGCCCCTGTGTGGTCAGGTTGTCTGGAGGTTGGGGGCGGGGAGGACTGGACAGCCTTACAAGTCATGCACTCAGTTCTTCCTAGGCCCCCACCCCTCTGTAAGGGACTGTGGGCGTACTGTGTCCACTGGAGAAACTCGGGCTGTGAAGCTGGGCTGTGTGTGATAGGACTCAGTTTCTCCTTAACCTCGCCCACCGCCCACCAGTCTTTGATCACAGAAGTTTGCCCTGCCTGTTCTGTATACTTTCAGTTGATCGAATGACCTTGCTGTCCATCTTTGATACATTTTTTCCCCTAACTAGACAAATATAAAACTGCCAACTTTTCAGAACCACTGCTATTTTATTTGGGTTGTTTAATTGACTTCCCCCCCCACCCCACCCTAAAACTGGGCCATCCATTGGATCTTCTCTTTCCAGTAAAGTTACTCAAAATTTACAAAATTACCATTTCATTGTTATATAACTGTATTTATCACTGTTTCCAAGTTCTTATAAATGTAATGTTGATTTTGTTTTTAGGTATTTTGACTAGAAGGTAATTTTAAATAGAGACTGATTTACTAATTTACTCTGGCCATTTATTTAATTAAAATTTTAATTAATTGACTTTTTCTAAAAGAATAGCATGTCCGCACTGCTTGATATCCAGGACATACCAAAGGGAAGGTGTTGCAAAGCCCCTTTCCTCCTCTTTAGAGAAAACCATTGTCACTGTTTCCTGGGGACGTTTCCAGGGACATTCTTCGCAGCTGTAAGTACAAGCCACAAGCTGTGTACATACACACACACCCCCTTTGTATACAAATAGTGCTTACTATCCCCACTGTTCCATACTTGCTTTATTCCGGATATCTCTTAACTCATTCTGCATCAGTTAATTCGTGTCAGCGTCTTCATTCTTCTTATGGCTCCTGGTATTCCGTTATGAGACGGGACCATAATCAGTCCCCTTTCGGTGAACATTTAGCCTCTTTCTAACCTTGTGCTAATACACAGAACGCCCCGCTGCGCAACCTTGTGCACATGTCATTTTTGCGCAAACGATGGCATATCTGTGGGGTAAATTCTCACACGTGGGATTGTTGAGTCACAGGTATGTGTGCATGTGCAAATTAAACATGTCGCCAAACTGCCCTCTGTGGAGGTAGTTTTAGTTTATACTGCCACCCGCGGCATGTGGGAGGGCCTCTTGGCATTTCTTCACATCCTTACTCGCTAAGTCGTTCAGTTCTTATCTTTGTCTGTGACGTGGATGGGAAATGTTCTCTCAGTGTTCGTTTGCCCATCTCTTACCACGAGCGAGGCTGAGCATCGTTCACTTGCCTCAGAGCCTCCGATGTCCCACGCCCAACTGTCTCTTCATGTCCTTTGCCAGTTTTTCCATGTTTTTCTGTATCCAGTTGTTGTTGTTCTTTCTTGTCATTGATTGAGGGGCGGGGGGGGCTCTTTCTATATTAGGAAAATTAACATTTAGCCTTGATCTGAGTTGCAAATATTTCTTTCCTAGTTTATCATATTTTCTTTACTGATTTCTTTGCTATACAAGTTTATCTATTTTTCTTTATAAGTTTTGAGTTTTATGGAGTATTTTTTAAAGGATTTTATTTGTTTTTAGAGGTGAAGGGGGGGGAGAGACATTGATTGGTCTCGCACACCCCCAGCTGGGAACCTGGCCCACAACTCAGGCATGTGCCCTGACTGAGAATTGAACTGGCGACCTTTCAGTTTGTGGGACGATGCTCAAGCCACTGAGCCACGCCAGTCAGGGCTGTGTCATACTTTAGAAAGGTCTTCTCTACTCTGAGAGTACTGTATTTTGGTTTTTAAAAATGTTACCATCATTTCTTCTAGAAATTTTTTTTGGTTTTTTACTTTTATTTTTTGAATGAGGCAGCAGTATTGCTTTCTTTTGTTTTGTGACTGACAAATTGTGTGCGCCATCAAACATTCTGATACGATCCCAGTGTGTCTAATGTGAGTCACACTGGTTCGGGATGATGTAATTTTTTCAGGAGGCAGCTTGTCATGAAGATCATCCTCGTCAGGGTCTAACAGACCTGGTTTCAAATGCTGACTCTTCAGTTTCTTACCTACACAACCTTGGGCAAGTTATGTAACCTTCTGAGCCTTCGTTACCACGTTCGTAAATTGATTGGGTTTTCTAGAGTTACTGATGTGGCCTTGTGGCCTTTGCAGCCAAGTTGCTTCTCACGATTAACTCTGGAAAATCTCTATTAACACCTAGCTCTGCAAATGGGTAGTGACAATTAGAGATAAGGTTTACAGACTGCCATTCAGTGCCTGTCACTCAGGAGATACTTGATGAAGAACAGCTATTCTTACTGTCTTCACCATTACCAGTATCAGCAGTGGGATGCTGGTCTGAGTGAGGACTTTGTGTCCCGTCCCCTCCTGGTGTGTGGCCATTCTGCAGTAAAAGCTGTTGTTCCTGGAAATTGGCTTCCCTGTTTAAGCCAGAGGGCCTCACAAGTACCCTGATAATGATCTGGCTGGCATTCTTATCATGCTGGCATTCTTAGGGCTGTGCATAACATCTGGGCAGATGTTAAGTCATTACAGTGGCCATTAAATAGGATTGCATTTTGCTGCCAGAGGAAGCCTCTCCGATTCTGTAGTTGGGTTCTGTAATCAGGTCTACGTGAAGTCAACAGTCAAACGTTATTTGTCCAGTTTCGGTGTTAGTGCTGTTTGGCCATAGAAACATTTATGATACGATTTCTTATTTTAGTGCCTTAGGTTCAATCCTGTCAGTCTGGAAATTATTTAAAGGAGTGCAGAAACTTACTCTAAACAGAAGTTGATATCTAATTAACTTCTGGGTTTTTTTTTAAAGATTTTATTTATTTATTTTTAGAGAGAGGGGAAGGGAATGAGAAACAGAGGGAGAGAAACATCAGTGTGCGGGTGCCTCTCACGTGCCCCCCACTGGGGACCTGACCTGCAGCCTAGGTATGTGCCCTGCCTGGGAATCAAACTGGCGACCCTTTGGTTCGCAGGCCTGCACTCAATCCACCGAGCCACACCAGCCAGGGCTAGTTAACTTCTGTTTTTAAAACAACATCCCAGGGCCTAGTCTCGAATTGTGTAATTCAGTAGTATTTTGTTCCACACCTCTTTATGTTCTGATGTTCTGAATTTTCTTTATGCTAACTTGGTTTTCTTCTAAGATGTTTTTGACATTTTTTTCTTCATTAATGTTTAGTCTTAATTTAATATCGTTATTTGTCTTTTGAAAGTTTTTTCACTGCAGTCCTTTTCCATATAAACTAAGGTTTTTGTAATTATTTTAAAATATATTGCTATGTCTCAGTATCTCTAAAATATCTTTTTTCCTTCTTTTTCATCTCGTTTTCTGTCTGCTCATCCTCATATTTTTATTTTTCTATTCTTTTAAAGATTTATTTACTTATTTATTTTTTAGAGAGAAGGGGAAGATAAGGAGAAAGACGGGGAAAGAACATCAGTGTGTGAGAGAAACATTGATCTTGCTTGCCTCTTACATGCCCCCAGCTGGAGACCTGACCCACAACCCAGACATGTGCCCTGACTGGGAATCGAACCAGTGACCCTTTGGTTCGCAGTCTGGCACTCAGTCCGCTGAGCCACACCAGCAAGAGCTCATCCTCATATTTTTAAAGCAAACACTTAACTCCCCTTTCCCAAGCTTCTTAGTAATTGTCAATAATTCAGAAAATCCTACTGTCTTCTATTTTTCTTTTCCCTCTTTTGTTTGCTTCTCTTGAGTCCCCGATATGTAACTAGACCCTTTTTTAAAAATGTAAACTGTCAAAACCTAATTTTTCTTCTCCATCATCAATGTTAAGAAAATTTTTATTTGGGGATTTTTACTTGGTTTTATACAATACATTTTTCTCCCTTATCAATAATTAGTCCACTGATATCTGCTTGAGGGCCTACTATGTGCCAGGCTCCGAGGGTACAAGTGAATAATTCCCTGCCTTCAGGAGTTTACTTTCTGCAGGGAAGGCAACATATGGACCATCAGGTGGAATCATTTCAGTTGCGCTATGGAGGAGCTGAATGCAGTGATAAAGTAGAAATGACCAGGCGTGATGGGGGGAAGCTCATTTCTCCCCTTTATAATTGTCTTCTGTTTTGATTTTAAATGTTCTGTTTTCTCTTGATTTTTCCTTTAACATTTTTTTTTTGCTGATGCCTTCATGTTACTGCACATCACTCCCCTTTTCACTCATCCCTTCGAATGCCAACTGCCCACGTTTGAGGTCGATGATATAATCTCGTTGCATGGTGTCCTACCTCCTTATAATCTTATGTTTTCTTTCTGATTCCTGAAAAGTTTCTTTGCCACAGACTATATCATGAGGTCATTTTTAGTTATTCTTAAAACCAAAAGGCATTTCTTCAAGATAAACCTTACCTTTTGACATCCTGGGTATTTTTTTTTTAACACAGTGATTCTCAAATGTCTGAGCAGAGTGTGTGTTGGTCGGTAAGGCTGCCAGTTGCCTTTCTTGTAAGAACTGGACTTTATTGTGAGATTGCATGTTTTTAGGAAATGATCGTGATTAGTGAGTAACATATGTAACAACTTTCCTCAGCAGAATAAAGTTAGCAGTTCCCCTGTTCCTGCTACGCACTGGTTTTTACAACATGACACTGACTCCTTCCAGGTTTGGATCTGAAAGTGAATACTCAGTGTTCTTTTTCTCTTCTCAGGGATGACTCTGTCCCGGAAGACAACATCTGGAGGGGTATCCTGTCTGTCATCTTCTTCTTCCTCATCATCAGCGTATTAGCTTTCCCCAATGGTAAGTGATGAGCTGCTCTATCACTTTTCTCCTGTGCATCGTGCCCTTTTGTTATTTTTGAGATGCAGCCACCTAAAAGATGAAAGGAAAAGGTGGACTGAAGACATAGTCAGAGCTTTGCGTGTCAGGCAGTTGGGGCACAGGCGCTGGAGGCAGACTGCCCGTTCTGCCGCGTCCTAGCTCTGTGGCCGCGTTGAAAGTGCTTCAGTTGCTCCATAAAGTGGAGATAACGGGTCGGTACTGTTGTAAGGGTTAACTCGATTAAGACATGTTCCGTGCTCCGAATAGTGACTGAGAAATTGCAAGCTCTCAATGAATGTCAGCTGCTGGTCTTGTTGCTATTTTTGTTGTTATCAGCGAGTCATAAATGCACAATTATTCAGTTACTGCTTTTTCTAAGGATAGGGTCAGTGCTGTAATGAGTATTATTTAATGTTCGTTGTCCTAAGTGATCTTTTATCACAGTAAAACTTTGCTGATTATATATTTGGGCCATGAGTTTTCATCAGCAGGTAAAAAAGACAAAATTACTGTGAATTTTGCCCCCATTGTGATTAAAGAGTGAGGCAAACACTTTGTTTAAAAAACTATTTTGGTATTCTGCCATACTTGTGATTCATCCTTTCCTCTGAATTTGTCCTTTACAATTGCTTTAATTTTTTAAATTCTATTTCATACCTTCTTCCTAGAATATTATTATTCTCTATAACCATTTCTTCGTGTTCCCTCCTGTATCCTATTTCTTTTACAGTTTTATTTTGAAATTGTCTTTTTTATGAGTTATGCTCCATAAGCCCATGTAGATCTTGAGCACCTAAGGTGTGTTTCTTCTCTGCCCCATGTATTTAGTACAGTGTAGTATGTACTATAAGAAGCTCATTCTGAATGTCACTGATTTAGTCCTGGAAACGTACCAGGGAATAGGATTCCGGTACCAGTTCCAGTGTGTGTGTGTCGGTGGCACTGTCCTCCCCCAGCAAGCAGTGCTGCAACACCAGCTGGGTGCCCTGCAATTCAGCACAGTTCCGACACTGTCTGCCCAGAGATAGTGCCAGATCCCATGGGTTAAGGGCTCAGACCCCTCTTCCCAGGCCGGTTGCAAGTCTGAGTTGTTACCTGCACTTCTGACTGAACAGCTATAAATTAGAGGTTCCCATTACCCACTTGGGTTCCATTAACTTGCTAGGGAGGCTCACAGGACTCAGGAAAGCAGTTTACCACTAAATGAACCTGTCAGTTCATTACGAAGGCTGTTCATCAGCACACAGGGAGCTTCCATGCCTCCTTCAGGAGCACCGCTTACTGGCGGGTGCACGAGTTCGCCAACCGAGAAGCTCTCCAAACCCCATCATTGGGGGTATTATGGAGGCTCCGTCACAGGCATGATTGACTAAATCTTTGGCTGTTGGTGATGGAAGTCAATCTCAGCTCTCTCCCCTGGACTAGGTCAGGGAGTAGAACTGAAAGTTCCAACCCTCTAATCGCACGGTGGGCTCCACTGGCAACCAGCCCTCCCCTTAGGTGCTTCCCAAAAGTCACCTCATTAGCATAGCAAGAGGCACTTTATTGCTCTCATCACATAGGGAATTCCAAGGGCTGTAGGAGCTCTGTGTCATAAACAGGGACAAAGATCCTGTTCTAAATATATATTTATTGTAAACCACAATAGCACACAGGGCAGAGCCTTGAGGCTCTTCAAGATGGTGGGATTTTGTTCAGTATTTTTGCTTACCTCACTCTCTGGTTTCTTTGCTGGTAGCGTAATAGTCCAACTAGCAAACCCATGACTGAATCCTTAAGGGAATGAATTGTCGTAGATACCCAGGTTATTGGGCAGCTGACTTTAACTCTCCAGCCACTCAAGCTTTCAGATTAAAACATTTTTTTCAGTGACAACTTGCTGTTCTAGTCAGTGCAGGCTGCTTTAACAGAATACTTTATATAGACTGAGTGACTTAACAGAAGATTCGTCCTGAAGCAAAATCTCTCTCCCTCTGTAAACCTGAAACCAGACAAGTTATGTGCTTCCAAAGTGCAAGAGTGGGGCAGGCCCAGGGTCCGCACTTCTGCTCCACGAGGGAGGCCTGGGGAAGAAGGGGGGTGGCGGGCCCAGAGCAAGCCCAGAACCTAGGAAGGTGGGTCCTCTGAGATCTTGAATCAAGAGCAAGAGCTCCTAGGGTTTAAGACTCTTGGTTCAGTGCTTGCCCACTGAGATCGAGGTGGAGGCTGCCGGCCGCCCCTCCACGGCCTCTGCCCTCTGAGCCTGTGACGGAAGTGACAGCCCAGCCTGGACGATCTCTGAGTCTCCCCTGGGGTCCTTGTTCAAGAACAGCCCACGTGCCTACTCAGTAACTCTGTGGTTCAGTCCTGTGGGGTCTAAGAAGTTCAACAGTCTTTACATGGGAATTGGTTTCAACGTAGGAATTTTGGGCGGGATACAAACATTAATACTTGCATATCTTGTGCAGATGTGGCAAACACCGTTTAGCCTTTCCGTGGTGATTGAGGGTTCTGAGAATGCATAATTATTGGGGAATGACGACAAGAGCTCCATGATATGGGTAGGTTATGGAATCAATTGACCTTACTATAGAATTCACTTTCCAGGGAAAGTCCCTGATGTCAGACTGCTTTTTGGTTATTCACCAACTTTCGTTTCCTTCCCAACTCCAACACTCAAAACCTTAGAACTTGTACATTACATAGCCTGTCCTCTCGTTCAGCGGTGCCATGTGTAGTGCCAGTGAAGTGGCAACTCACAGCATAAATCATCTCACGTGCACTGCAACCACCAGAGGCCGCAGGTGGCCCCCCTGAGCTCTGGAACCTGGCCCTTTCATACAGAACTAGTGTAAGAGTATAGCCCAGTGCAAGCAGATTGCAACCCCATCGAGGTGGGACACCAACACAAGGCCAGCTGCCACTGAAGACCCAAGGGAAGGTGAGCAGGTGACATGTCAGGTGGTGGTGGTGACTGCCACTGTTGTCCTCAGCCAGTCCACCTTCTGCATCCTGTGCTGCTCACTTCCTGTTGTCAGTTGATGACAGGACCATTATTGGTCTGTGCCCTCTGTTTTTATTTCTTATCTTGTCTGTCTCCAGGCTTACTACTGCTCTTATTATTATTTTTTAATCAGAGCGGAGTACATGCTTAGGAAATTGATCAGTCCAAAAGTATCAGGTCTGTTCTTCAAGTCTTCTGCTTTCTTTGGCTGTGTGTTAATTTGTTGCTTAGTTCTTAAGGTTTACTTCTTTAATTCTTCACACTTTGAAGGTTCTGTCTTGCTTTTTTTTTTTTTTTTTTTTTCCATTTCGGAAGTCTGAGAATCCTAAAAGATTAGCCTCTCAATAGCCATGATGTTACAGCCATTTGTCCACGAGGCTTTAGCAGGAGCTGGGTTTGGGGGCTTCATCAGCAGGTGTTTTTCTTAAGGTACCAAAGGCCCTGAATGTTGGGGGCCAAAATCTATTGGAGGTGACGTTTTGCATGGTTTCTGCCAGCTTTTCCTCTGTTTACTAGTGAAATCCTCTAATCTTCAAAGTCCACGTAACCTGCCCAGTTTCTGATGTGGAGCTGAGCTTTTGTTTTCCTCTAGAAAGATAAAAGTTAAGCTCATTTTATGCTCTACTCGTCCTGGCTGTGGGGACTGTGGGATACGTACAAAGTGGGGAGGTCCCGTGGGGCTCACCCCGTTTATCCAGCTCCATGCGCAGCTGAGAAGCTGAACCCATGGTTGTCATTCATCCACAAGAGGTCACTGGCCACTTGACGTCAGCCAGGGTGAAGGCCCCGGCTCACACATTTTCCTTTACTCGGCATCGCTCTGCTCATTTCTCGTATTAGGTTCATTGTGAATTGTTTTATCTTCCTCTGCTTCTCTTCCTCTCCATCAGTCTCTGGCTTCTCCTGGGACTGTGGTCTCGGGGTCTTTGCTGGCCTGTACAGGCTGCTCTGGGTCCTTCAGAAGGCCGGTGGCGGATACGCCCATACCCTCCTGTGTTGCCAGTGTCGTCCACGATCAGCAGAAGCCAGCGGATAATCTGAAAGTCCCTACTTTCTCCTTTTCCTGCTGCCTTCCTGCCTTCTCCTTTTCCCCACCACCTCTGTGCACGTGCTCACACACACTCGTCTGTAGGCAGGACATTCCCCAGACAGGGTTTCACACAGACGTGGAAAAGGACAGTGGCACTTCAGGACTCTTCGTAAGAAAGACAGAATGTTAGGGGAGGGGGCGTTAAGAGGGATTCTCCAGAAGCCACATGTACTGTACACAGCAAACGCAGTGTCCGCCTTGTTTTCTAAAGGTCTGTTTATGGACACAGTAGAACTGGACGTTTTGCACATTAAAGAATGTTATTGAATATGTTTAGGTTAGGGGTGGCTTTAGAGATGCCATAGAGATGATGGGGGAGTTTGCTGGGCCGCTGGGGAAGGTTGCTCCCCAGCTCGGTGGCTGTCCCCTCCCAGAGCCAGCATTCAGGGCTCAGTCCTGTCCGGGAGGCACGATGCTGGATGGCTGCTTCTCCGGGTGGAATAATTATGACTCTTCTTGCTCCAGTCTTGTCACCAACATTTGTCTTCTCCTTGAAAGGCACCTTTGAGGAAGTTCCTGCAGTGAATGGCATTCCCAGAATGATTCTGTTGGCAACTTCCAATGCGTTTGTCCTTGACCGAGTAAAGGCTGCACTGTGTGCTTGAGTAGAGGCCTAAATGTGATTGTGTCCATATGTCTCACATGTGTGAGTTTGTGTATGCCATCTGCATGATGGAATTGGTCAGTTCCTACAGGAAGGGGCCCTGTGATTTTTTTATGTTTTTGTTCAGGATCTAAATAACAAAGAAAGCCCTTGACTTTCTCCATAGGGTTTTATGACAGTCAGGATGCTTTTGGCCACAGGTAATAGGACCCCCATTTTAAAAGGAAAATGCTTCTTTCATACAGCACCAGAAGTTCCCAGGGAGAGTGGTTCCAGGTTGGCTGATCCAGCAGCTCAGTGACGTGCAGAGATGCAGGTCCTTTACCTTTGTCTGTTCCACCGCCGTTAGCATGTTGGTCCCAACCGTGTGCTTTGCTGCCCTCGTGATCTGGAGGTAGCTGCTACAGTGCAAGACCTGTGTTCGTGGACAGTGTCCAGCAGAAGAAAAAGCCCTTTCTTCCTGTATATATTTTTTTAAGAGTGAAGAAACCTTTGCAGTATACCAGCTCCCAGTTCTCTTTGTTTAGGACTGGGTGGCTCTGCAACCAGAAATGCATAATGCCTGGCGGGGTAGCCACGTCATAGACCTCCAGTAGGTCTCACAGTATGAAAGAATAAAAGGACAGGATTACCTCTATGAGCCTAGAATTTACGGGATATACAGTATATGGGAGTGGAGTGGATAGGCAACAAAATTTCTTTGATGGTCAAAGTCAACAGGACAAGTAACAACAGGCTTGGGCTGTAGAGTTCCTTCCTTCAGCCCTGTAAACAGACATGGAGGGAAAGACCCTGCAGTAAAACTAGGGAAGGAAAGTCTGCTCGCCACCGAACACTTCTCTCCTGCCATCCTCTTCCATCCCCTTCTCTCTTGGTTCCCTTAAATTTTTGTTTGTTTCAAATACTACCTCCAACCCATCACAGCTACTGACACTCAGATGTAAGGGTAATTTTAACGACAGCACTGTATCATTGGAGCGTAATTATAACTGTATCACTGGAGTGAAACTGGAAACCTGTTTCAGTCTCCAGTTGGCTTTGAGATTTCTTTCAGCAGTTGACCTTCTGGTGCACTTTTCTGGCTTCTGAAGGCAGCCCTGAACTTCCTCCCCCTTCTGCACCACCCAAGCCTGCTCTGCACCCCAGTGCCTGGCCCACAGTGGCCTCCCAGGGAATGTGTGTTGAATTAAGTGACCAACCTGTCAGCAAAACAAAAAATCACCCTGTTAGCCCTCTCTTTTCCTTGACTTATCTGAGAGAGAAAACACCATTCAGCACTTCTCTCAGGTGTTTTAAGGAGGGTGAAATAGTAGTATTTCTTGATTTTCCTGATTTTATCTTAGTGTTTGTCCTTCAGGCTCATCTGACTTCCGAACTCAGCATGGTGCTAATTACATCTCTGAGATTTGAAGGTGATCCAGAAGGTTCACTGTCTTCTCAATTTAAAAAGTTCTTGTCTCCCCTCATTCTCTGTCCCCTGCTCCATTACTTTTTCTTGTTAAAATTTTTTTCTTAAGTTTAAAATTTGCATAGAAATAATCTTATTCACTTTTCTAGTTTTTTAAGAGACGTTTGAACTTTAGTAATAATAAAATATCTTATAGTCTTGTCAATTATACCTCACTAAAGCTACAAAAAATAATAAGGGGAGAAGCCAATTAAGAGGGCCTGAGGGCACAAATGTAAACTTGTAGTCTTTTTAAACAGAATTACACTTCCCTGAGTTTGGACCTTTAAGCCTCGGTGCTTTAGGTATAACTGTTGCTGGCAAGTCAAGCAGCAACCTTATTTTTAATCTCTGAGGTCATTTTTTAGCTGCTCTGCCTCTCATGATGAGGACATTTGGTTTCTGTTTCTTTTGAAATTAAACTTGCTTTTAATATCTGGTTAAAATTAGGAATTCTAATGTAGGGACTGATGAAGAAGATAAAACGTGTAGTTTTTAAATGTGCTTGGTGAGAGAGCCAGGGTCCACAACCAAACAGCGCCCCTTCCTTCCTTCACCACACTCCCAGAAGCCTTCCTCATTCCTCCCACACGGTCACAGACAAAGAAGAGTGCCTCGGGTGGAGGTCCAGACGCTTCCAGGCAGCTATTAGCAGGTTGGAAATAAAGGAGGTAAGAAGTACTCCAGGCAATGGAGCGCATCAGGGGAAGAGAAGGAACCTTCTCTTCACTGGAACCCTCGGAAATAGTTGCTGTGAGACCAGCTCTGTGGGGAAGGCTGGAGGTGAAGCGCAGGTTCAGAGGAGATTCTGGGCGGCGCTGTCTTCCCAGGCAGATGCAGGCTGTGGAAAGCCCGGCTTCAAAAAGGTGACTTGATTGGAGTAGCCAAGTGCGGGCGATCCAGTGAGCACGAATATCAAAGCTTATGATAGAGAAAAATGCCAGCCTCATTTTTGTTTGTTTTTTAAGTATAATAATACTTTTAGTAATATTATTATGTGATGGTGAAGATGGTACTCTTAGCGAGTGATGTTGCTGGAATGCACTTCTAAGAAGTGGGCCGATTTGAAGTTTGCTACTGAAAGGGCCACCTCACTCTCTCCAGGGCTTCATCTCACCTTCTGTGGGTGAAAGACGCAGATGGTTCCCGCCAGCCTGTTCCCACCAGAGCACCGTGGAACTGTTCTTCTGTCTCTTCTGAAACCCACCGTGTCCGATCTCTAAATGATTTTTTCAGATCGAGTATATTTCAGTTTGCAAAGCTGAAAGGGCATTTTTTAAATTTGTACTTTTTCAGAAACATTGTGAGGTGATATTACAATGTATAAGTGGCAAATCTAGGGAAAAAAGAGAAGAATTCAATTAGGGGTTAAGTCAGGACTTAAAAATCCAAATAGCAGTAAATAAAATGAAAATTCTCTTTCCAGACCCCGAAACAGTGTTCCTGCAGTAGGGGTAGTCACCAAGTAGCAGGGGAAGTGCCTCTGGGCTGAAGCAGCCTTATAGGTTGAGAGCTGTTAGGCCCTCAGCTCCAGGTTCCTCAAGCACCCTGTCAATCCTCTGGTGCACGCTGGAACACACTGCCTAGGGGCGGATAATGGGGCGGGGGAGGTTTTCAGAAAAATGTGATCCCAGGTGGAAGAGGCCTTTGGAGGCCTTTCTGCTGGTCGATGTGAGGCACCTCCCATCAGCTCCCTGGCCTTTCCCTGGCCTTCCAGTTTTCCCTCACCCCGCTGATCAGTTCCACATTGTGGGGCCTCAGCAGCACCCCCGAGAGCCTGCTTCTCCCAGGACTGTCTCAGACCCTCGACTCACCCCCCAGTCTCCCCTCCTGAGCTGACCAAGGCCTGACAGAGTTGATGGAGAAGAGAAGTACATATGTGCTCTCTGGCCGGAGTGACGTCCTGTGAGCTGTGTGACCCTGGGCTGCTTTCTCAGGTCTCAGTGTCCTTACCTATAAAATGGGGACGAAGGTACCACCCTCCTCACCAGCTGTCAAGAGAACTGAGAGGTGTGTGAGCCCCCAGCCTGGTACACAGTGAGTGCTCAGGAAAGCACTGCCGACTATTGTGAATTAATGTTATGATTGCTCTTGAGAATAACATCGTATGATATTAAGCGTCGATTGGGCATGCAATTCTGTTGCAAGCTCAGTGAAGTTTAGAGAAGGGCCTTGTAAGAGGAGACCACAGAGAAAGCTGGGCTCCCCGGTGGTGTCTGAAAGGTTAATTCAGTGGTATGGATGAAGTCACATTTGCAGGCCAGAGAGCCATCATCATTCATGGTGACAAGTCAAGAGCATCAACCAAAACTCAGTGACGAACAGCATTTGGAAGAGAAAATTACTTAAAAGATGGCAGTGTTAGCCGTGAGTTTTCCAGTGGTGTTTGAAGAAAGTTAACCATGTTATCTTTCTTCAGTAAGATAACAGTGTCTAAGGAGATAACTTGTTATCTCCTTAGGAAGATAAGGTGCTTAACCTAAAACAGGCTTCGGGTTTCTCCACTTCGCTGTGCTTTCCTGAGAAAAGAGGCGGTGATTAAAAAGAATACAGGTGTTCCTCGATGACTGAGCCCTCACTGTCAGATCACAGAGATTGAACAGATTTGGGTAAACTTTTAAATAAATCTTTGTCTCTGAGTTTGTTACAGAGCTCACTGAAACTGCAACCGGGGCCCGTTCACGTGGTGCCTTGGTGTAAGGCCCAGCAATTAATGCTGGAAGGAGCGTATCTTTAGATACAACCTTCCAACCTTCTGGGAGCCCAGAACACTCAGGTTCTGAGTCCAGTTTTCTGAGACCCAGCATGGCTTGTCCTCCCCACCTGGTTCTGAGCCCCAGCCCCAGGGTTTTCCACGTCCTTGTCTGGAATACACCGCGTTGGTCTCCGTGTAAGAACGCAGGAAAGCCTGTGCTGCCTTACGCTGGATCATGGTGATACTCAGGAGAGGGCACAGGTCTTAGTAGTCCAGGTAAAACCCAAGCGCAGCAGGACAACATCTTGCAAGGGAGTCCTTCGCAGCTCCGGAGTCAGCTAGAGCAGGCATGATCACAGCGGAGGTGCATGGCAGTCCCTTCCCACAGAATGCGTGGCAGAAGCTCTCATTCTGCTTTCTAAACTCCTGCACTCGCAGGAGAGAGAGAGACAGAGAGAGATACAGAGATACAGGTGCCTCTCGTGGCTCTCCTACTCCCTTTCAAAACACATTGTCTAGAGAGCGTGAGTGGCCACGTGCTTAGTTTACGTATTCACCCCAAACTCCCATTTCCCACGGAGCTTTCTGCTGCTTGCTCAGGGAGGTGCAGTAAGCTTTCCCATCCCCCTACTGGAGTTGGGGGTTTTCCTGTATTCCTGGGGGCTTCTTAGCCTGTACCGCTTTCTGAACCTCGTTCCACACCCGCTGTAAGTTCTCACTACTCAGCATCCAAGACTCAGATACCAAATTCATTCGGATAAAGCAGAGTCTCACAGACCTAAGTTATTTTCTGAATTCTCACCATCGATACTCAGGAACTGAATAGAATTGGATGCTGAGGATACTTGTAACTGGTTTTCCTAATGTGGACTTGATTTGAGACAGGATGGTGAGACGGTAGGAAAACGTCTTGGCTAGTGGAATGGGGAAACTGAGACAGGATAGAGGAACACGGTGACTGAGCCATTTATAGCCAGGTGCAGGTGGTCACCAGGGCGGAAGGCCGCAGTGCCCGGCAGGGGACAAAACTGGCAAAACGAGGACTGTACCCCAGGGTACCCTCTCCTCTACTGGCCTTTCCTCCCTGGAGACAAACATTCAGGCCTCAGTTGTGTTTCAGCTCCAGGCCCAGAAAAGCAGTAAAACCAGGTGGGTGTTGGCCAGAACCTACTTCAATGACTGCCCTGGCACTGACCAATCAGTGGAGACCATGACCCTGAAAGGTCACACCTGGAGAACTAATGAATGTTCTACTGAACCCTCCCTCCCCTGAGACCTTTCCTAAGATTCCCACCTGCAAGAGAGCTAAAAACCTTGTGACAAAGGACTCGATGTGCTGCCCCTCTGGGGAGCAGCCCACTCCATTACCTTTTCCTTCTTCTCCCACTTCTTTCCCCACAGGCACGTGTCTCCTAAACTCTAAGGCAGTGGGCAGCTGGCAGCTTGTCCCAGGCCGATTCCCTGAACCTGTCCCCAAAACCCCCTCTTCTCTGACTCCCCAGTGAGCTCAGGCAGCCCAACCCAGGCTCTCCTGTTTGTACCTTCTATGCTAAGCCCTTCCTTGTTTCACTGTCCCCATCTTTAATAAATGGATCCTCATAGTCATCTAGACTCGTGTTGTGAAATCTTTCCTACATGAAGTCAAGAACCCACACACTACAGCTGGCCTTACGCGGGCCTGCTCCGGGCCAGTTCCGTATGGTAACCGATTCATGCAAAGCAAGCAGTTCAAATGTTTTAATGTAGTCTGTGTAAGAAGAGATGGATTTTAGAATGAGTTCCAGACTGAAAATTAGTTAGCTTTGCTTCAGATTCCTGGATGCAGGCAACAGAAGCTGACAATGTTGATTTGAAGAAGCCTGTTAGCAGGATATTGGCGGGCTCTAGGAGGAACTGTAGAAGGCTAGGAGACCAGTTGCCAGGAAAGCTTCTAGAAACTGGTGTCACTCAGAACTGGTCCAGTGAGGACACCCTAGTGAGCATAGACTATAGTCTCTGCCAGTGTCACTTCTTCAGTGAACTCTAATGGAACCTCCACTGCCACAGTCAAGCACTATGAGAAGTGCCACCTCCCCACCACTGTCTCTGCTGGCCAGCACCAGGGGGAGAAGAGGAGGGCCACGCACACTTATTTCTGTATCGCCAGCTCCTGAGGTCAAGCCTGGCACAGGTGCAACTGAAGAACCGTTATAAAGAAGGCTGGGCAGCAAGTTCTGGCATCTCCCCAGGAGGCGTGGGATTCGTGACACCGGCAATTCTCCAGGTGTAGGAAGGCTGCCCCAAAGGTGTGGGCAGCCCCGGATAGGTCCCATTAGAACAGTGTTCAACATCTGCGAGGTGTAACTCTTCAGTTGGTTGTTAATCACTTTAGTGCATCAAGGTCAGCCAGCTTGTTTTCCTTTTCTTTTTAAAAAATGAAATAAAATAGAAGAGACAGTGCTGGGCCACTTATAATGAGTTTCATTGTGTGAAGCTTGTTTGTATTGTATGCAATCTGCACCTGTGTATGGAAACTGAGTTGCCGGGCAAAAGCTATTTTGTTGCCACAGTTCATGAGCCTAAAAGCCTGAATGTTCCAATGCTCAGAGGGTTGATTTTCAGTCTCAGTCCCCACCTCACTTATTTGCAAAAGCACAGTATTTCTCCTCTTTTATTTTCAGAGTTAGTCCCTCCCCTTCCCACTGCCACACACAACATATACTGACCAGAAGCTCTTTCTCCTGGAGCTCCTGGGATGCAGGGAAATTTCACTTGTTAAGTACAATACGTGTTACATATGTTTAAAGGCTAGCCTGGTAACCTACTTATTGTTATAACATTGTTTCCCTGGGAAATGATGGTCTGAGTTCTAAAGAAAAAAAAAAAAACATGTGGAGACTTGGTGCCTGTTATGCCTTTAGCTATGATTGTTACAATGTGTATAAAACATTTAGACCTGGACTTTGACCTCAAAGTATCTGCGGGGGAATAAGTAGAGAGCTATGTTATCAATTATTTATCTGTATGGAGATCAGCAACACTGCCTTTAGTCTTCCTCTCTGTTTGAAATCAGTTTGTTCTAACTTTATAATGTTACCTTTGCAGGTCCGTTTACTCGACCCCATCCAGCCTTGTGGCGAATGGTTTTTGGTGAGTTACTCATTAGCTTTAAAAATTTATTACTTACAACTTTTTTATTCTGTATACCATCACAGCAGTTTTACTTACCACTCTAAAGAAAAACTTTATAGCCTTTTACTTCTTGGTGTTCCTAATATAAATCTTTTATTAAAACCTTTGCCACACCCTGGCTGGTGTGGCTCAGTGGATTGAGTGCCAGCCTGCAAACCAAAGGGTCACTGGTTTGATCCTTGTCAGCGCGCATGCCTGGGTTGCAGGCCAGGTCCCCAGTTGGGGGCGCACAAGAGGCAACCATACATTGATGTTTTTCTTCCTCTCTTTCTCCCTCCCTTACCCTCTCTCTAAAAAATAAATAAATAAAATCTTTAAAAAAAACAAAACAAAGCTTTGCCACAAAATAGAGTACTGATGATAATTCACACTCTAGTACATGTGAACTGCTTCAACTCTGCTTGCCCCCTTCTCATGCCTTTGTCTCTAATGCACACAGGATTTGATGTAATGGAATGTGGCTTGTTTTTCTTTATGCATTTTCATGTTTCTCTTCACTGGTGCAAGCTCAAATGTATCCTGTGAGCATATTAGCCTCACTGGCACCCAGGAGGACCGAAAATCCAGCAATGTCAATGTTAGGAATGGGAGAGAGCTTGGAAAGAGGAGAAGTCTTTAGACAAAGAGTCCTGATTTGAACTATGGTTTAGCGATAAGCATTTCATATAAATATTGGATGTCTTATTTTTATTTGATTTCTAGTCCAAAGAGTGACGTCACCTGAATGGGTTTAAAACAGGTCTTCAAGACTATAGATATTGGCTTTATCTTGTCTAAATAAGATATCAAAGAATTATAACTTCAGAAAATATAATCTTATGCAAAAGGACCCTAAAGATGGACCTTTTGATCAGGGAGGCCTGTTTTTGTTTCAGTGTTCAGGGATCACAGGCAGATCCCTTTGAATGTAGTGGTCAGTCTTCCACGTTCATTCAGCAGGGGCTCATTGAGTACTTGTGTGTGCAGGTAAAAAATCAGATGTCACTTAAGTGTTAGGATGCTTATTAAAACCAAATGAGGACTTCCGCCAAGATGGAATCGTAGGTGGAAACATTGTGCCTTCTCCCACAACCAAGTTTAAAAACAACAAAGTTTTAGCAACAAAAACGCAGCCAAACTACAGAAAATTGAACTATATGGAAGTCTGACAACAACGAACCCTTCAGCCAAACCAGTATGCTCTGCCCCCCTCTGACCAGGGGCAGAGTCAGCAGCAGAGCAGGAAAAACCCACCGGACCAACCCTGGCACACGACCCAGGTGCGCCAGCAGCCGTGGGCGGATCCCAGGTGTGGAGAAGCCGGTGGACCCACTGAGGGCTGACCGTGGTCACACATTCTCGAGAAGATAAACCAGTAAAGGAATGAGCAGTGAGACGGACCATGCAGGCCCCAGTGGCGGGAAGCAGCAGAGGGGACCACTATTGTCCCTCTCTGACCCCACCCCCACATACAGCATCACAAACCAGCGACCTGGGTGGCCCCGCCCTGGTGAACACCTAAGGCTCCGCTCCTCATACTTAACTGGCACAAACAGATCAAAACATGGCTCAAGAACAACTCAGAGCCCCAGAGCCAATAAATCTAAGCGATGAAGAAATAGCCAAACTTTCAGATGCACAGTTCAAAACACTGGTGATCAGGATGCTCACAGAACTGGTTGATTTTAGTCACAAACTAGAGGAACATATAAAGGCTAAACTAATTGAAATGAAGGGAAATGCACAGGAAAGCAATAGTGATGAAAAGGAAACTGGGACTCAAATCAAGGGAGTGGACCAGAAGGAAGAAAAAAATGACCAAACAGAAAAATATGAAGAAACAAGAATTCAAAAAAATGAGGAGAGGCTAAGGAACCTCCAGGACATCTTTAAACACTCCAAAATCCAAATTATAGGGGTACCAGAGGGGGAAGAGGAACAGCAACAAGTAGAAAACTTATTTGAACAAATAATAAAAGAGAACTTCCCCAATCTGGCAAAGGCAATAAACTTCCAGGAAACCCAGGAAGCTCAGAGAGTCCCAAAGAAGTTGGACCCAAGAAGGAACACACCAAGGCACATCATCATTACATTAGCCAAAGTTAAAATGAAGGAGAAAATCCTAGAAGCATCAAGAGATAAGGGGACAGTCACCTACAAAGGAGTTCCCATCAGACTGTCAGTAGATTTCTCAAAAGAGACCTTACAGGCAAGAAGGGGCTGGAAAGAAGTATTCCAAGTCATGAAATCCAAAGACCTACATCCAAGATTGCTCTATCCAGCAAAGCTTTCATTTAGAATGGAAGGGCAGATAAAGTGCTTCTCAGATAAGATCAAATTCAAGGAGTTCATCATCACCAAACCCTTATTATATGAAATGTTAAAGGGACTTAATCTAAGAACAAGAAGATAAAAAAGATCAACAGTGAAAGGACAGCAAACTCACAGTTATTAACAACCACACCTAAAACAAAAGCAAACTAAGAGGGCAGCTAGATCAGGAGCAGAACCATAGAAATGAGTCACATGGAGGGTTAGCAACAGGGGGAGTGGGAGAAGGAGAAGGGGGGAGAAGGTACAGAAAATAAGTAGCATAGACGGTAGGTAGAAAATAGATAGGTGGGAGGGCAAGAATAGTATGGGAAATACAGAATCTAAAGAACTTGAGACACGTGGTCTTAAACTAAAGGGGGGAATGGTGGGGGAAGGGGTGTGCAGGGTGGAGGGGAATGAAGGGGGGAAATAGAACAACTGTAATGGCATAATCAATAAAATATATTTAAAAAAAACAAAAACAAATGAGGCCTATAGCATGAGAGGAGGCAAGAAGGCAGGACACTTAACCTGAAACCTGCAGGGAAAGAAGGATGGAAGCAAAGATAGGGGTGGGGAGGGTTGTGGGGGCCAGGCAAAGGAATTGCTGTGAAAATGGCCCCCAGCTAGGAAAAGTTTGGTGTGTTCCAGGCCAGGGTGGCCGGAGCATAGCAGGCCCAGGCACAGTGAGTGAGCGGTCAGAGTTAGGCGTAGACTGAATCTACAGGGCACGGAGGCCGGTAAGGATTGTGGGTGTGGAGGGCAGTGGGAAGTTGAGGCAGGATTTTCTGCAGAGAAGCGAGGTTATTCATTTACATTTTTAAAAAGATAGTCCTGATTGCATCATACATTTCATGGACTTAATATTGCTGCTTGAAGTTGGAAGTTATTTTCAGCTACTTGGCTACATCTGCTTTTCCTGTTTCAAATGGTCCATTATAGGTAATGAACAGTTTTGTTTCTTAGCTGAGATGTTTTGGGGGTCATGGAGCCCTTTGACCATTTAGTGAGAAGAACAGTAGATCCCTTCCTTTCCTAACCGGCACACAGGCACACGTACACTTGGACGTGCTTGTTCACACACACAGGGCACATATTCTGAATGTTCTTCATGGACCTTGAAGCCCAGCCATGAACCCCAGTAAGAACCCCTGCTCCACACATGCTGTTTTCTACCTTAAAGTGACTATTCTGAAAGGATCGTAATAAGGTGCAGTGATGGTGGTGGGAGCATTTGAGTGGAAAATTTGTAAAAATAGTTACCTGGCGCATAAGTACAAACCTGAGGAGGTCCTGCTGCCTCTGTGCCTAACCTGGGTGCTCCCTGGGCCCGGGGATGCACCTCTTGGTGGGGACACTCCTCTCAAGGCCCTGCCCTGCCCCGGCTCCCGGGTGGAAAGCCCGGCGCTGCAGACACGGAAGCTCTCTCCCGTCTGGAGTGGCTCGTGGCAGATCAGTGCGGAGCCAAGTTCAGATGGGGTGCTGTGATCCAAGGTCATTGGTATCACAGTGTCTAGATGTCCCATATTAACATTTTAATTCTAGGAGGTTCACAGACAGAGAAGTGACAAAGTTACTGGTGGCTGGTTTTCAACCTTTTCTAAAATGTATTTACAGGGTGTTGCCTTCTTGAAGTAGACTAACCTTATTTTTGAATGGCGGGGGATGCTTATTAGGGTACCGATCATGATATGATGTGACCGTAACACGATGCCTGCACCGGCTAAGCTGGGGTGTGAGGTGTGGGTGAGTGGCGCTGGGCCACTCTTGCACTGTATACCTGTCTCTACTCCTGAAGTGGCCGCCCAACAACTGCACTGTCTACACCTGGCCTTGCCCGCCTGTGTCCACTCTCCTCCCAGTGGCCAGAGTGGCTTTATAAAATGTGACCTAGACCATCTTATTTCCCCAGTTAAATCCCTTCAAGTGCTCCTTGTTTCCCCCAAGATGAAATCAGAAGTATTTGCCGTGGCCCCAGCCCTGCCTGTCGCTTCGCTGCCACCGCACTCCCTTCCCCTTTCTGCCGGCCCCCCAGCCACCTGCCAGCTTCCAGACGGTTCTTTTTCCAGGGACCTACCTGCCCGCCTTTCTCTGCCTGAAAGCTGCTTCCACCCCCCACTCCTTCCCCTCTGACTGCCCTTCCTTCCCGTGTCAGTGTCAGCATCATTTTCTCAGCGAGAACTCCCGACCCCCTTCTCGGAGTTAGGGCTGCGTATCAGACTCTCACCAAAGGAGACGCGGGATGGTGCGGGGGTCTCCACGTGCTGTGTCACAACGCGGGTGTCGGGTTGGCTGTAGGCGACTTGCGTGCAATGTGTGCTCCGCCTCTGAGCCCGGATCCCCCTGGGCGGCTTGTGCTCCCTTCCCGCAGGACTCAGCGTGCTCTACTTCTTGTTCCTGGTCTTCCTCCTCTTCCTGAACTTCGAGCAGGTGAAATCCCTGATGTACTGGCTGGATCCAAACCTCCGATATGCCACGAGGGAAGCGGACGTCATGGTATGTTCTCGTCGGCGGCCTCAGAAACCGGAGGGCCCCTGGGTGTCGGCGGTGGGCCCCTGGGTGTCGGCGGTGGTCAGGTGCACGTTCTCAGTTGCCCCTGCTTTGTACTCGCTGTGCGCAGACCTGAAGCCAGGTTTCTGGGCAGGTGGGTAGGCGCGTGGCTTTCCCGAGGGAGGCGGGGCGATGAAATCCTCCCTCGGTGTGACCGGGATGGTGGGCCGAGTGGGAACATTAGCCCGAGACAGGCTTTGGTGGGAACTCTGCCCCTGTCGCTTGTCAGCTCTAGGACTTGGGTGGCCTGCTCTGTTTATTTGGGGAGCTGGTTGCGAGCTAAACGAGGTGACATTATCCATGGGGCCCGGCTCGGTGCCCTGTGCACACCAGGCCCCCGGTGATGGCGGCTGCGGCTGCTCGGCACCCTCAGCCCCTCGTTTCCCCCTCCAGCCCAGTGCTATGCCCCTTCCCTCGCACTTGCCACGAAGGGCCACTTGTAGTGATTTAGGCCATGGCATTCATTATTTTTATTAAATCACAAAGAATAAATTTAATCTTGGCTAAAACTACTCTGTACTTTGACTATAAGAGATTATTTTACACTCACAGAGTTGTTCTTCCCCCCATCTCTTTAAATGCCTAATGTTTGTTACAGATTAAAGAAAAAGCCAGCGATGCTCAGAACAGAACAGGCATTCGGGCCAGGGGCAGGCCCTTGTTTAACGAACAAGAAGCAACAGAAGGGACTTGATAAAAGGCCCAAGGAGTTGAGATTGGTCAGACCTTTCTTTGAGTGGCGTTTCCAGGTTATACCTTTAATTTCTGTCCAGGAAGTGCTAAAGGCAAAAATCAGGATGGCAGAATTACTTAAAACTCTCAAGGAGAACAGTCTGTTGGGGCCCTTCCTCCGAGGAAGAGGAAGGTACTGGGTGACTGCTTCTAATGACAACGATCGTGCAGTTGTAGTGAGGGTGACGGCAGTGACTGACCGTGGGTTGGCGCTCTGCCAGACGCTTGGCTGGGCGCTTTATTTTGCGTGTCTGTAAGTCTCGAGTATGCGTGGCAGATGTTGATATCCCCGTCTTACTGAGCAGAAGGTAGAAGCTTAAAAAGGTAAGTATCTCGTGTAGAGCACAAAGTGGTAAGATCCCTTTGGCTCCAAAACCTGTATGTTCCTTTTGGGCTCTTCTTCAATTATACATTTGTAACAATAATAATAATGTTTTGAAACCCACTGAACTCTATGAAATAGAGATTAGGAGAAAGGCGTCTCTGCTATATTTTGCCCCCACGGTTTTCTTGTTTTTTTTTAAGTAAACAGACTTGTGGTTGGATGTATAGGTGAGTATCTCGATTGCATGCTTGCAGCAAGCTGGGGAGGTTAAATATTATAATGCTTTTGACATCTAACCCCCCTAGGAATTTGACATGACGGAGTTACTCAGTTGTCACTTGGACAGCCCCAGAAGAGCTGAAACTGGATTTTGAAGCCCGGTTTTCAAATACTGGCGAATTCTTTCTTGCCAAAAGCAAAGCGTGAGGCTGTTTTCAGTTCCTAGAGTTCCGGGTGCTGCCAGAACACCTTGGTCTTCTTCTCCCATCACCAACCCCCAACCACTTCCTGTCTCCTTAAAGTAATCTCGCAGAGTTCTAAGGACCTGTGCGCTGATGGCTCTGGAGAAGTGCCCTCCCTCGAATAGGACACCAGTAGGAGGGCTCTGGCTTCCCGTGCCCAGGGTCACCTGCTCCGGTCTCCTTCTGTTCTGCTACCATCTCCCTGTTCTCAGTGGACTCAAGTCTGTGCCTGGTGTTGCACGTTGAAGATCATACTCTTTTTTCCCTCAGAACTAATATCCTAAAATAGGATCGGGGGTCACCTTTAAAGTCCTCTCTGAGGCAGTTTGTGTGTGTATGTGTAATTACCCGAAAAGTGTGCTATTTTTCAAAATACTAATTCCATTCAAAAATACGTGTTCTGAGCTTCAGACACGCTTTTGGAGCACAGCTCGCTTGTAACCTGGGTTGTCTGAAGCAGCAGACTTTGGTTTAGTGGATGAGCATGGAGCTCTGGACGCTGCTGGCCGGCGGTGGCGGGGAAGGGGCAGGGACACGCTGCCTGCCTCTTGGAGCTCAGGGTCAACAGGAAGGCAAGTGAAACACAAAATCACTGGCTCTTTTTCTTTTACTCCAGACAACTTCAACAGTTTTAAAAAAGTTTACCAACATATGCCCACTCTAGTTTCATTCCCTCCCTCCCCCTCCCCCCCCCACATCTTGGATTGTTTTGAAACAGTTCTCGCACATTTTATCTAAAGTATGGGGACTTTATCAAAATAGTTGCTTAATAGTTAACAGAATGCAGTCATTGTTTACATTTCCCCAGTCACCTCACAAAGGTATTCTTACAGTTGATTTGTTCAAATAGGATCCAGATAAGCTCTGCAAGTTGTATTTACTGTAGATCTTAAATCTCTCTTAATCTTTAGTCACTCTCCACCCATTTTTACCTTGAGGTTTATTTGTCAAAGAAACCATATTGTTTATTTTATAGAGTTTCTCATGTCTGGATTTTGCAGCTTGCATTTGCAGGGTATTATTTAGCACATGTCTCTGTGCCCTGTATTTCCTACAAACTGGACGTCAGATGCAGGAGCTGCTTCCAGATTCCCGTTCAGTCTCTGTCCTGCAGGGGGCCCGTGACATCTGCCTGTCTCTCTCTCTGCAACATTGAGATTGATCTTGGGGTCAGGAAGTCAACATCGGTTTTAAGATATGCCATCAATTAATTATAGATATAACTTTTGGGAGGGGGGAGAAATCTTCTATTAAATGCACCACACATCGTCATCTATTGAAATTCTCATCTCACTTGTTAACTACTGTGGTGTATAAAGGATGCGTCCTAGAGCCAGGAAGGCATAGCAGTTACAGATGTGTGCAGTGCAATAAAGGAAAAGAAATGGGTGCCATGAGAACTTACAAAAGGGACAGTCTAGTCTTCTGTCAGGGCTTCTATGTAGAGCTGATGTTCAAGCTGACAACTAAAAAGTGAGTGGGAGGTGGCCGAGCAGAGTGGGGGTAGGGCTGTGGGGCCATTACTCTGGAAGGGGAAGCAGCCTGTGCGGAGGCCCTGACGGCGAAGCTGGGGTCAGTCAAAAGCTGGAGGAGACTGGAAATCAACAGGCAGAGGAGGGTGGTTCCTGAGGCTGGGAGACTTGGATGAGGAATTTGGGTGTTACTCCAAATGTAATGAGAGGCCATTGAAGGTTTAAAAATAGAGCAGTGACATGACCTGTGTCGGTGTTTTAGGGGTCAATTAATAATACCTCCCATCTCTAGTGAAGTTTGGAAACGGCGCAGAATATCAGCTAATTTTCTGGTGAAAGCTCAGTGGAGCAAATGGCTGTAGACCTGGCCCTGTGGCCTTATTAACACAGCCCCTCTGCCCCCAAATTAGTCAGGCTTGTCCTTGTTGCATTGGACAGCCACAAGCTTCTTCCCAAGAGGAGGGAGCAGACAAGAACTCTGTGCTGTCCTTAGGCAGATGCTTTCCAAGACATTGGAGGTGCATTTTTTCAAAGGTCACCAAGCCTAGACGTGAGAGGGAGAGAGAGGCGCGAGGCCAGGGGCGTGCTAGTGCAGGTCCTCGGCCTGGGAAGGATCCGTGCCCCGCCACCTCCACAGACACCCGCACCCAGAACGACCTGATTCTTCGTCTGCGAAGTAGTGTTGTTCGTAAGGAACCAATAACAGGAAGCAAAAGTGAATATAGGGAAACCAGTTAAAAATCTGGAGGTGGGTACTCAGGTGCTTATTAGAGTGTTATCTGTACTCTTGAATATCTGAAACATTTCATAATTTTAAAAAGCTATTGCTTACATCTAAGCAAGAAATAACAGGTGGTCGGATGGAGGAAGAAACACCTGAGGAGGTGAAAGGACTAGGCTCTGTGTCAGGTGAGGTGTTGGGCAGCGAGGGGCGGCAGGGCCACCGAGAGCAGGACGCCCTTCGTCTCCCCCAGGAGGGCGACCTCACGTGACTTCAGGGTGTACTGAAGACAAAGAGACAGTACAAATAGAACCAAAGTTTTTTAAAGCTTTGCCAGTTTTTTAATATCTAAATCGTGTAGTATTTAATACATTTTAGAGTGGAGGATTATTCTGTTTTTCTAATTTCTGAAGTTGGATGCTCCAGCTTCTCTTCTTTTCTATAATATAAGTATTTTAGGCTTTATGTTTTCGTTTAAGTTCTGCTTAACTGCATCCTGTCATTTCTGTTATATAGTATGTTCATTATCATGTATTACTGAATATATTTTAAATTTCTGTTGTGATTTCTTCCTTAATTTGTGATATTTGGAGCTGTGTTTTAAAATGTCCGAACCCACTGGGATTTTATTTATTCTTTATTTATTGGGATCATATTTGTTTTTGCTACTGGCCTAACACAGTTGCTCTGTGGCACAGGCTATGTGGTGCTGCTTCTTTCAGGTACGTTAAGCCTTTGTAACATTATTTTGCTTCTCATTTTAAGTCACCTTTTCTATTCAGAGCAAAGCAGCTTAATTTATAAACTCTAATGCTTGTCCATATTTCCTCAAGAACCTTCCGTTATTAAAGCTTTATTTCGTTTTCCCATTGAGCAGTGCGTATGTTAGTTAGCAGTGTCGGATCAGTTCCTGTGTCTTAGACTCCTGGCAGCTAGTAGATTCCTGAGTGTCATTCGTTGTTCCCCTCGTTACTGTGAACAGGAGTACGCGGTGAACTGCCACGTCATCACCTGGGAGAGGATTGTCAGCCACTTCGATATATTTGCGTTTGGACATTTCTGGGGCTGGGCCATGAAGGCCTTGCTGATCCGCAGTTACGGTCTCTGCTGGACCATCAGTATCACCTGGGAGCTGACTGAGGTAAGCAGGGGGCGCAGGCCGTCCTCGGACCCTGTAGCGTGGGCGGCGTGTGTGTCGGAGGAAAGGGCATCAGTGGTATTTCGTCGCTGAATAATGAATGCCCAATATAGCTTTACTCTCTCAGTAACCAGAAGTATTGTCTCATTTAATGAATCAAAGAGATATATCCTTGAAAAACTATTAGCAAAGTGAAATTTTAGAAACCGACTCATTTATTATTCACTCGTTGTATTATTCTTATTCATTCCCAAGAAACCAAATTGGCCATGAATGCAGAGTATTTCTCCAGGCCACTCATTAACCTGATCCTGACTTAGAGAAGTGCCCCAGTTCGATGTCGCTCCTATTAACATCTCTCCCAGCCCTGGAGGCTAGAAGTCGTTGTTCAGATTGTCAGCAGGGTTGGTCCCTTTTGAGAGATGTCGGGGGGAGTCTGTTCCGAACTTCTCTCTTGGATTCTTATGGTTTGCTGACAATCTTGGGCATTTCTTGGCACCCAAGATTTCTAGACACATCACCCCGATCTCTGCTTTCATCTTCACATGGCATTTTCCCTGTGCCCACGCACCTGGTGTCCTTTTCGTACTGCCACCGGTCCTGCTGGATAGGGCCCACCCTGCTCTAGTGTGACCCCTTAACTCGTTACTTCTGCAGTGACTCTGTTTCCAGGTAAGGTCACATATGAGACAGTGGAGGTTAGGGCTTCACCCTATGGATTTTGAGAGGACACCACCCACAACAGTGCTCAGCATTGTACACACTTCATCCCAAGTCCTCACCATAAACCAGAAAAGGTGGTGTATATCCCCACGTGCACACACGAGCACCAGAGCTCGGAGCCTTGCTTCCTTGTTGACCCAGGACCAGAGTCCAGGTGGATGTACAGCCCGTGCCCCTGCTCTCTTACCACGTTTACCTCGGTGACTTCCACGTATCTTCATGAACTGGCTGCCCTGTGTGACCTTGTGCAAGGCACTGGGCCTTTCTGGGCCTCCTGTGCTCTTTGCCCTCCCACTACAGACTGGACCTGCTGGGCCTTCCTTTCCCTGCTCCTCAGGGTCCCATCACCCCCAGGTTCTGTAGATTCTTTTCTAACCACGTTCCAGTCCATCAGTGTCTTTCCACCCCTCTGCGTCCACTTGTACCTAATCCACTGCCATCTCTTGTCTGAATTACTCTTCTCCTTTCATACAGTCTTTTGACAAAGTGACCCTTTTCAGACTTTGATCCGATCAAGCACTTGTCCTACTAATAACTCTTTAATGTTTGTCCCTTACTGTTAAGACAAAATCCAAAGTTCTGAAGCAGACCACGAGGTGCCATGTTCACTGGTCCCGGCCCACCTCTTCAGCCTGGAGACCCCGCTCCACTTTGCCCTCTGTGCCCTGGTCATCCTTGCGTTCTTTGTTTCAGAGACTCTGGTCCTTTCCCCTCACTGAGCCCTCCTCCAAGTTGTTACCTCTCTCCCCTGCCCCCTCCACTGACTGTGCTCCCTGTGTGTGCACCAGAAATAGAGTCCTGGCTCTTCTCCTAGGAAACGCTGGCCATCTTTTAAACACCCGGTAAGTGTCTCTTTTCTGCTAAACATTATGCCTTGAGATGGCAGGGCCCATATCTGCATAGTCCCAGAAGGCAGGTAATTTCCAAAGCCCTGGTGAAGGAATTACTGCCGCCTCCTCCTGCTGCTCCTCTGGTCTCTCAGGTACTTCCCAGGAGAGCCCTCCAGGCCGCACTACGCCCTCCGCGGCCCACCCCCTGGCTAGTTTTGTTTCAACAAATATGTGTCATCAACTCTGCTGAAGTGTTGCTCAGGATAAGGGTTAATGCTGCATCTCCAGGCTGGGAGGGAACCTGGGAATGCACCTCAGGCAGTGACTGGCCCACCCGGGTCAGGATGCAGGCACAGATCGTCACAGGCTTGCAGCTGCTTCATGTCTTCGTAGGAGCAGGCACACTAAGAAGGCAAACTCCTCGTGTTTGTAATGTTTTGCAGTCTACAAATGCTTTCATGAATAGTCGTATTTTGTAATGTTCATTATGTTATTTTAGAGTCATTCTGTTCCATTTCTTTCCTTTGTAATTATATTACTTTGTAATTATGGCGTTGCCTCTTTCCAGAGAACCCAAGGCAATTTCAGACCTTAAAGTGGGCCTTCACGTTCTGCTCTGGACACAGCTGATGGGCCTCTTGTTCTACCCTTGACCTTACTGTTCCCCTCTCTGAAATGTCCTCATCATCATCTCTGTCCTCTTGAGGCCATTCATTTCTGTTCTTAATGACCCCACTTCAGTCTGTCTTCCTTGCAGAGGCCTGCTGCAGTTGCCATCTGCCGTGATGAATCTCTTGTCCCTGTGTTCATTTATGTCACCACTGTAACACTTGCCACAGCCTTCCTTATTTTGTGGTTTAGATAAACATCTGACTCCTGCCCCTGAGATTAAGAACCTTGACTTCATTTTGCCTCACCACCTTGCCCGTCACTGGCACTTCATGAACAATCATCTTATTGCGGATCAGTCAGTGTGTGATTTCCTGTTACCAGTTTCCTGTATCCTGTCATCAAGGTCTGACCTTTTCCCCTGAATCTGCTTTGACAGTTTCCTCACTCTTTTACCCAAATATCTGTGGAATTTTTCTAAAATGCACAGCTTGACTTACCAGGCTGCTAATTTTGAGTGCGATGCCAGCAGTGCTTTGCTGGCAGGTACAAAAATTGTTCTCCTTTACCCCTCCTGACTCCTTGTCGTACATACGTCACTAGCCAGTGTGACTCATTGGTAGGATTCCTTAAAGTGGGGCCATCATTGCTTTACTGCCCTGTGTCAGAAGGTAAGCTGTTTGGATTAGTACTACTGGCAAACCATCCACAATACACAAAACAAGAACCAGATTACAGACCCTGCTTTTCTTTTTAATTCATTAGGAAAAACGGACATGTCAACAACTGCTCCTAAATCATGTGTTATTAAAAGGAAATTTATCTTTCTTTTACAACTGTCATCTGTTGTGTCTCTCAGCTGTTCTTCATGCATCTGCTGCCCAACTTCGCCGAGTGCTGGTGGGACCAGGTCATCCTGGACATCCTGTTGTGTAACGGCGGTGGCATCTGGCTCGGCATGGTCGTCTGCCGGTTTTTGGAGATGAGGACCTACCACTGGGCAAGCTTCAAGTGAGTGGTCCTTCTGAGCGTCAGCCACAGCCGTCACAGCGTGTCTCTAACTGCTGTAGCAGCGTGCAGCTCTACAGAATGGTCTTTGATGGGAAGAATAAATTATACGTTGGTAATTGAAACTCATGAATGACTAGAATCCTAATTTCAAGTGTTCCTCCAGAAAGTGCTAATTCATTTATGAGTTTCTCAAATCTGTCCCCTCCTTTTTATCTTTATGCCTCAGTCTGCGTTCAGACCCCCAGCCCTGGAATAATTAATCAGCCCCTCAAAGCCTCCTCACCCTGTTGTTCTCATGATTTGTTCGAGAATGTCCGGCTCGCCATGTCGTTCCCCTGTGGTAGCTTCCCGTGGTCGTTAGGACAAGGTGTGCGTCCGCGGACTCAGTAGGTCAGGCTCCTTTCTGCACACGCTCCAGGCTGCCCAGTGCCCTGAGCCCGTGTACACACCCCTGTCTGCCTGGGTCTGACCTGTGTCCCCACGGGCCCAGGTCCTTCACTCTCCTGACTCAGCTCACTTGTCGCCTCTTCAGGTACTTGTCTCAGACTGTCAAGTTTAACTTGCCTGCTCCTCCTCTGCCTCCGTGGAGGTCAGTGCACACACCCCGCATTCTTTACCGTGCTTCTCTGAACTTGCTCTTCAGTTTGGCTGTGGCAGGAACCATGCCATGGATAAGGAAGGAAAAAACAATGGTAGTGACAATGGAAATATTGTAGTAGTGGTTTTATTGTGTTTAAAACTTCATTTGTTGCCCTGGCTGGTATAGCTCAGTGGATTGAGCGCAGGTCTGCGAACCAGAGGATCTCGGTTCAATTCCCAGTCAGGGCACATGCCTGGGTTGCAAGCCAGTTCACTGCAGGCCAGTTCCCAGCAGGGGATGCACTAGAGGCAACCATACATTGATGTTTCTCTCCCTCTCTCCTTCCCCTCTAAAGATAAATAAATACTAAAAACAAAAACCAAAAAAAACTTCATTTGTTGATATATGATTTTAAGGGTTTATTCATCTCCAACATATAGATAAACTGATTAACTCAATTCCCGTTTATGGTCATTTAGTTGTTTCAGAGTTTTCACTTTAAGAATACTAAAGTGGACATTTTTGAATGTGTATCTCTGTGCATCTCTGATTTTTTTAACATAAATTCTTAGAAGGAGAATATACTAATTTATGTTCTCACCTATATACACCAATGAATAGGTGTTCATTTCAGTATTTCCTGGAATTTTACTTTTAAACTTTTGTCAATTTCATTACATATAAAATTTTATGATATTAAATTTCTGGTATATTTCTATTGGATTTTTCTCTCTTATTAGTGCTTTCTATAGATTAAAGATATTAACATTTGTCGTAAATGTGACTTTCTTTTCTGTTTTTATCATTGTCTTAATTTTGTTTGTGGCCAGTTTATCATTTAAACTTTAAAAGCTTTAAATATTTTCATTTAGATAAATATTCACCTGCATTTTTTTCTAGTTCTTTAATGGTTTAGTCTTTTTACTGTAAAGAACTTTTATGTTAATAATTTTTCCTTTGGCCAGTGACTTGAAAGGACACTTGTTAATACATGTAAGGCATTACACAGTGGCCCAGAAGTGTCGTTTTGCTGGACACTGCTCCGAGCAGCTCTGTCAGCACTGTCACTGAGCTTTCTGTCAGTCCCGGTGCAGATGCCGTACGCTTTTCACTTGAGGGATGACGACAGGGAGACATGGGTTTAGTGACTTGTGTGAGGACACACAGCTAGCAAATTGTCGAGTCCGAACTTGTGTCTGTCTGGCTCCTTAAACCTTGACGTAATGCTTCCCTGCTTAATATTTATGCTTCAACTGTGACTTGAGAATCATTTTGTTGGGTTACCAAACTAATCAACAGAAAATACCATAGGTGGTTTTTTTTTAAGGTACATTAAAGGTACAAGTGGATATAGAGTGACTTAAGTTGAATCCACCTCTTTACTATCATATATTAAGTATTCCAGATCTCAGTCGTGCTGTATTTCTCTATTTATTCTCATCTTTCTCTATTTTTTTTTTTAGGAAGTTTGGCCTTTAAAAAAATGGGCCCTCCATAGTTCTTATTTATTTTGGGGTAGTTAGTCTTTATTTTTTCATTGCTTTTGCACCTCAAATCTGCTTCCTGTGAGATTTTCTCACTGTGTATTTGTTAATGGGTAGGTGAGTGAATGGACAAACCTGGTTTGTTTCCGCTTCCCCTACCTCCCCTCCCCCCCAAAAATAAAAGGTCTGACTTGTTTGCACTTGTGCCTTTGGTGCTGAGCACAGTGTATGAGACATAAAGGTCCGTGATACGAGTTACCAGTTGTTAACTGCTGCCTACCGTGGGTTTCGGCTGTTCTGGCCAGCGGGCGGGGCTAACGTGCACGCCAGCTCTGGGGCTTAAAGAGTGAGCCAGCGTCAGCTGGTTGCTCTCTCAGCCTAAACATTCTCATTTGTAACATGTGGACTGTTTGTGTCTGTCATAGGAATGTGAGAGTTTTAATTAAGTCATTTCTAAAATTAAAAATAAAGTTAAACATCACTTGTCACTTGTCCGAGGAAGAAACAGGGTGAAGTAACGATGTGAGAGACCTCAAGAATATGGAGCATGTCCTCTATTTACGAAAAGGCCCCAACCTGGGAGGCAGACAGTGGGCGGGTATCAGATTGTTGATGGCAGCCTCCTCCTTCCTGGTCTGGTTCCAGAAGGTTGTCTCTGATGCTTCTTAGCTTCTTGGTCACCACTTCACAAATTAAGGCCCCTCCTGTGTCTGTGGTACCCTGACCTCTGCTCTGTGCCTGTCACCCCTGAAATTTGCCAGGGCTTCGCCTGTGAGTAGAAAGGCCATCGTTGGAGAAACAGTTGAAATCAAAAGGAATCTTCTTATTTGGGGAACTGGTTGTAAAATAGTCAGTGTGTAGGGGTTTTTTTCCTCTCCTTGTTTTTTGGGCTTTTTTCTTCCCCTTACCTCCTGGGATTTTCACCTGAGCCATTTTCTTCGTTCAGGGACATCCACACCACCACCGGCAAAATCAAAAGAGCCGTCCTGCAGTTCACCCCTGCGAGCTGGACCTACGTTCGCTGGTTCGACCCCAAGTCTTCATTTCAGAGAGTGGCTGGGATATACCTTTTCATGATCATCTGGCAGGTATTATTTCAGAGGCCCAGAACTAGGGGGAAAAAATTAAAACTGTCCTGCGAGTTAGGTGACATTGCTAGGTGTCATTGCTTACCGGCTGAATGCTTCCTCATGAAGGCATTTTAAAATACAGATCTTCAAATTACAAATCAGAAACATAATTCCCTGAAAGAGACTCATGGCCAGCATCCATCACCCAATGAGTAAGTCATTGGATTGCTTTTTAGAAAGATTATTTTCAGGACCAAAGGCATAAAATGCCAGGCTTTTTCTTATGATCCAAAAATCAATGTATGGTTTTTAAAATTGTGCTTCAGCTGTTGCCACTTTGGGTAATTTATAGAGTGCTAAAATCTGGCACCCTGGGCGACCTGGGCCCTGCAGAGTGGTGTCAGCAGTGGGGAGAAGCTCTCGTTGTAAGGTGATTGATGTAATTCATGCAGCCAAGGGTCCTGGGAAAGGGCTACCAAACATCTGTTTTTGGAGACAGGCATTTTTACTGTTTTTCCTGTCCTGGGTTGCTTCACCACTTTAGAAGGCTAGCCAGAGGAAACCAGCTTTCTCCTGGAGAGTCTTTCAGAATCATCAGAAATTGCACAGGTCAGGGCGAAAGTAGATTTGCAGTTGTTCGTAATGGAAAATGATACAATAATTAATAAATAATAATGCAAGGATAAACTCTCTGTTTTGTGTACACAACAGCTGTAAACCCGCTTTTTCCCCACCCTGTATTTTGAACATGTGCACAAAAGCTTCAACATAAGGAAAAATCAGCATGTGTCACTTTTAAGACAGGCAGTCCTTATACACACACAGAATAATAATGCCCATCCCAGTGAAAGGAGTTTGTGGATGCAGAGGTATATGTGAATAGTCAGTCACTGTGGTTTGGGGAAGTCAGCATATATAAACATTGGAGTATAAATGGACTGCGACTAAGTTTGACCTTCTCAGGGCAATGTCAGGGCAGGCATAGGTTTTCTTCTACAACAAGAACTGAGGAGGGACTTGGGTGTGTCCAGGAGAGACAGCAGTGTGCTGCTAGAATGGCAGCATCCACAGGGCACACTTTTCCCTGCGTGTGAGCATTGTGCTGTGATCAGCCTCCCCCGTGTAGTGTTTTAGTCAGTGGACCATTTTTTATTATGTATCTTTGACGTCGGTGTTATGGGAAAAGACACGTGCTTTGTGTCACTGAAATGAACCTGCTGGTCCATGGGATGAGGGGCACTAGCTATTTGTCATGTTTCCTGGTTTGCATGAGTTCTCAAAGCAGTGACCTTTCCTGGTCTCTGCCTCACGCTTAATCTGGAGGGAAAATGCAGGACGTGGGCTCTGAGCATTGAGCACGTACGTCCCTGCGGAAGTCTCTTCTGTGCCGCTAAGGACTCATGAGGACTCATGATGCAGCGAGCCGCACTGGAAGCCAACCTGGGGAAGCTGACCACTGTGCCAGGTGAAACTCGGACCAACCCTTCACGCCCGCTCTTAAGGATGGCCTTTGGTCCAGGGTCTGCCAGGCCTGGGAGTGTCTGATATCTGTAAGGCTGAACAGGTGTTCCGTGGCATGTATTTGTTCTCATGGTCTCTCCTGACTGTCCCAGCAGATCACACGTACTACCCAAGTGGCAGTCATGGGAACCAGGAAACATGACAGATAGCTAGTGCCCCCATGCACTTCTCCCAGCATCCAGCCCCTCCCCTTGGACCTCGATTGGCTGGTGCCCCTGTGTACTGGCTGCTAACAAGTTTGAATAGCAACCCTTGAAAGAACCCATGTAGCAACCCTTGAAAGAACCCATGAATTTTCTGCAAATGCTTTGAACGTACCAAGTATGTTTAGTTGTAGAGTGACCATTAAGGGAATATATGATTATGACTTAGTATGAAGCATCAAGTTGACTAATGCCCTCTTTTTCTTTTCAGCTGACTGAATTGAATACCTTCTTCTTGAAACATATCTTTGTGTTCCATGCCAGTCACCCGTTAAGCTGGTGTAGAATCCTCTTTATTGGCATAATCACGGCTCCCACAGTGAGGTAATTCTGTATGAGTCTGACTGCCATTTGACCATGTTCACTTGCTCTGTAGTCTCGTGTTTGGCGTAGGGAAATCACATAAACTAGCAGATTTTCCATGAAAATATTCTAAAGAATTACACATCCGTAATGTGAAGAAAAGGTTTTACTCTCAGACCTTAGTAACAAAGTGAATAAAACCACAGCATTATTTTCAAACCCCTTTACAGTCTTAGTGCTATTTTTCCCCACTTATATTCTATTAAAAGAATAACTGAGTAGCAATGATGCTAAGGTTTTCTTGAGATTATTGAGAAATACCAATGTTTTTATGGTAGATCTGAAGTCATAAGTATTGTCACTTTTTTATTTTTTAATTTTATTTTTCAGTTACGTTGACATTCAGTATTATTTTCAGGTGAATAGCATAGTGGTTAGACACATAATTTACAGAGTGGCCCCCTGCTGGCCCCAGGTGTACTTACTACACTGGTAGTGACTGCATTCCCTATGCTGTACAGTACATCCCCATGACTGTTCTGTAACTGCCAGTGTGTGCTTCTTAACGCCTGCGCCTTTCTCACCCAGCCTCCCAAGCCCCCTCCCTCTTGGCAGCCATCAGTTTGTTCTTTGTATCTATAAGTCTATCTCTGTTAATGTTTATTCATTTATTTTGTTCTTTAGATTCCACATGTAAGTGAAATCATGTGGTATTTGTCTTTCTCTGTCTATCACTTAACACAATACTCTCTAGTTCTATCCATGTTGTTGCAAATGGTAAGATTTCACATTTCTTATGGTCAGGTAATATTCCATTATACCTATGTACCACATCTTCTTTATCCACTCATTTATCGACGAGCACTTGGGTTGCTTGTGTATCTGGGCTGTGTTAAATAACGCTGCAGTGAACATAGAGGTGCACCTATCTTTTCAAGTCAATGTTTTGGATTTCTTTGGATAAATACACAAAAGTGGAATTGCTGGGTAATGAGCTAGTTCTAGTTTTAATGTTTTATGAACCTCCACACTGTTTTCCATCGGTGGCTGCACCAGTTTGTAATCCCACACACAGTGCATGAGGGTTTCCCTTTTCCCACATCTTCACCAACACTTGCTGCTTGTTGATTTACTGATGATGGCCTTTCGGACAGCATTGAGGTGATGCCTCACTGTGGGTTTAGTTTGCACTTCTTTGATTATTAGTGGCATTGAGCATCTTTTCCTGTCTGCTGGCCACCTGTATGTCCTGTTTGGTTTGGAAAATGTTCTGTGTGCACGTGTTTCTTAACCATTCAGCTACTCTATTTACATTTAAAATGATTGATAGGAACATAGTTATTACCATTTTACTACTCAAATTTATGTTCTTTTTCCCCCCTTCTTAAAGAAGTCTCTAATATTTCTTATAATATGTTTGGTGGTAATGAACACCTTCAGCTTTTTCTTGTCTGGGAATGATGTTATTTTTAGAATGAGACTTTATTGGCTCTTTTAGAGCCAATTAAGTTAATTCCCTCTCATAAAAAAGCATGCTTCCCATAGTCCGGCAGAACAACTGGTATCAGCTTGGATACTCATAACCTTAGTTCCCTGGATTCCTGTAGGGTCCTAGACATATGAGGTGTTATTGGAGACTGTCCTTCACAGAGACTGATCCCAGTGAATTTCAAAGCAAAGCACTTTCATTGTTGTTTCTTTTTCTACTTAGAAATGGTAGGTGCTGTTTTTAACTCATATGGAGTATTGGCATCTATTAGTAGAAGCAACCAAAAATCTCTGAACAGCTGATACAATACAAACCCCACAGTTGAAAGGGTTCGCTTTTCAGAAGCTGTAGCAAGGGTGTCCAACTTTTCGGCATCTCTGGGCCCAGAAGAAGAGTTGTCTTGGGCCACACATGAAATACATTGCAACATGTAATCACAAAAACATTTTATAATGTTTTAAATAAATTTATGATTTTGTGTTGGGCTGATGCAGTCCGCGGGCCGCAGGGACACCCCTGCTGAAGAGTAACTTACTTTATCATTTTATGTTTTTGCAAACTTCACCCATAGAGGCCTCACTGGCTAAGGAGAGTAGGTGCTGTTTTTGGTCCAGCCAGTACCTGTTCTTGTCCTTGTCCATTACAAATATATTTGTAACATAATATTTGGGGTGTGTATCCCCATATCCTGAATTGAACAAACCGAAGAAGACATAGCTGAATCCTGCGGCATTAGACCAAAAATTCCATTTCTTCCTTTTGCTTTGAACTGAACAGGAAGGCAGTTGGCAAGCTGGCAGCCCTTTGACACTTCGTGGGCCAGTGACCTGGTGGCGTAGTTACCTTGTATGCTGTGTTCCACGGGCTAGACCAGAGCCTCCCTCCCTTATTTAAAAATTAATTTAATTTGAGGCCCACAATTATTTTCAGGAAAGATTAGCAGCAGTTTCTTCATACAATTAGGAGCAGTCAACAATGTCAATTTCTTGTTAGGGAAAGAAATGTCTTGTAAAACAGAAGAACGAATCACATCTGGTTTATCATGAAATTTCAATATTGTTAAACGTTTCAAACAAAACTTAGAGGCTAAAAATCCAATATTTTGACTTTTTGAGAGCTCTTCAGAATTTTTGCCAAGTACTGTGGATTTCCACATGATTTTTTGTTTGTTTGTTTAAAAATCAGCACTTTAGTTCTTGTGTCACTTAGAGACAGTTTCTGTGGAAGGAGATTAGTGCTCCAGTTGGCAGATGGAGGAACAGCTTACAGGCTGCAGGGTAAATTACAGCCTCCTTGTCTGCTTTTCCTTCCTTTTTGGTTAGACTTTCCTGTGAGTCTGCTTTGAGAAAATATTTCCACAAGCCTTCTTTTAACCGGATATATAAATGCAGTATAAGGGGATGGATACATTAGAGCACAGGGGGCAAACACAAGGCCCGTGGGCTGAACCCAGCCCTCCACCTCGTTTGTGTCCGGCCCGGCACCTTGTTTCTACCTGCAGCAGGGCCGAGCTCTCCCGTAACTGTTAAGGAGCAGTTAACAGTTGCCTTCAAAGAGCCAACTGCTCTTTGAAAGCAACCATGAAGCTGATGTGGCCCCCAGTGAAAATGAGTTTGGCACCCCTGCTTTAGAGAGTAAAGCAGCTGAACTGGTAAAAGCGAATTAGGTAACAAAAAGTGAAGTTAGAGGAAAACCTGAATTTCTTATTACTAGAATTCTTCACTGGGTTCTTTAGGGTGAGGAGGCGATAATAGTTCATGAATGAGCTTTCAGTATTAGTGAATCCCCTGAAATTTAATGTAAAATGTTGTGTGTGTTTTATATGCTTTTATCATGGGTTTCATCAAATGCCCCAAGGAGTCTGTGGTCCCACAGAGATCAACTGCTGGTGCAGATGCCACCTCTGCAGGATGGACACTCCAAGCCTGTGCTGTCCTGCACGGCAGCCACTCACCACCTGCGGTTGTGAGCACTGGCCTGTGGGGGGTCCACAGCATAGTGTGTTGTGGTGCAAAGTACACGCCAGGTTTGGGAGACTTAGTACAAAAACAATATGAAATATGTCTCTGTAATGCTTTCCATATATTGGGTTAAACAACCTATTATAAAAATAAATTTTATCTCTTCCTTTGTACTTTTCTAACGTGACTCCTGGAAAATTTTAAATTGCCTTCGTGGCCTGTGTTGTATTTCTGTTGCGTAGGTGCTTCCTGAGCCTTTCAGCTCCTCATTGCGTCTTCCTTTTTATTCTTGTCAGTAACATGCAAAGTCACTGACATGCAGTGGCAACCAGGTGTAGACAGGGTCGCATTCCAGTTTCTGAGGGCATGTATGTGTGTGTGTGTTATTTTATATATATATATATATATATATATATATAATTTTTTTGCCCAGTTACCCATCAGCCTTTGTCCCGGAGAGAGCCAGGGGAGACAGTTAATGACAGTGTAGGTAACTCAGGAATCACCCGTACAGGGAGACTGAAGCGCCCACTGGGGTTGCTTTGGCCTAGGGCTCTGGGAGCCTGTCCCTGAACCAAGACGTCCTCTGCCAATAACCTGGCTCTTTAAACCATGCTCCTCTCCCTCCAACCCAGCCCGAACTCCTGACCTCTTGCAGGAATGTTTCAACAGGCACCAGCTTCCTAGCCCCTCGAGTAGGAGTAGCCCAGGCACCTCGAGTACGTGGAAAAGAGCAGGACGTTTGGTACATGAGTCCGTCACGGTAGTTTGACTCCATATTGGCTTACTGGTCTTGCAGAAGCTCTCAGTGAGTTCCACCTTTGTCCTTTCAGACAGTACTACGCCTACCTCACCGACACGCAGTGCAAGCGCGTGGGGACACAGTGCTGGGTGTTCGGGTGAGTATCTGTTGTTGCAGAGGTTTCGGAAACTCGGAAGCCTCTCAGTCTCTTTGGTTATTTCTTAATCCTGTGTTAAATGCCTTTCAGTGCAATTTTCCTATGAGGGCTTGCTGATGTTTTTATATGGCTTTCTTTTTTTTAAACCTGGGGTCTTTTTATTCTCCAAAGATAAAGTACAAAATACAATGAATTAGATAATTACCTTATAACACCTTTTAATTTAAGGTAGAATAATAGCTTCAAATTTGGTTTTTCCAAATGCTTAATAGATTTGTATTTATTTTTTTACATTTATTGTTTTGTTTTTAAATTATAGTTTATATTAGTTTTAGCTGTACAGCATAGTGGTCGGATAGTTATGTGATTTAGGAGGTGATGCCCCTGACAAGTCGAGTGAGCACCAGCACCACACACGGTCATCGCAGTGTTGTTAGCCATTCACGTGCTGTGCATCCTCACGACTCTCTTGTCACTGCCAGTCCGTCCTCAAATCCTTCACCTTTGTCACCCCTCCCCCACCATTCCTCCCGTCTGGCAGTCATCAGTTTGTTCTCTGTATCTGTGAGTCTGTTTCTGTTTTGTTTGTGCACTTATCTTGCTCTTTAGATTCCGCATATAAGTGAAATCATGTGGTATTTGTCCTTCTCCATCTGACTTATTTCACTTAGCGTAGTATCGTCTCGGTCCCTCCATGTCGTCACAAATGTTCAGATTTCATACTGTTTTAAGGCTGGGCAATATTTCATTCTGTATATGTATCACATATTCTGTGTCCACTCATCTGTTGGTGGACACTCAGGTTGCTTCCTTGCCTTGGCTATTGTAGGTAATGCTTCAATGAACCTAGAGGTGCATATATTTTTTCAAATTAGTGTTTTGGGTTTCTTCAGATATATTCCCAGAGGTAGAATTACTAGGTCACATGGTACTTCTGTTTATATTTTTTTGAGGTAATTTCATACTGTTTTCCACAGTGGCTGCTCCAGTCTGCATTCCCACCAACAGTGCACTAGGGTTCCCTTTTCTCCACATCCTTGCCAGCACTTGTTGTTTGTTGATTTATTGACAATGGTATATGGCTTTCATTTTTAACTTTACCCTTTCTGATTTAAGTTTAGAATAGCCGACTGGAAAATTATAGACAGAGAGTATAAAAACTACTTTTAGAAAAATGTTAAGAAATCAAGATATCTCGCACCTAGAACTCAGACACCTTATGAAATAAATTAGATACAAAATGGGTTGTTCCAGTTTCCTCTGCATTTGGTGATCATTTTGTGATGGGCTTGCCCACATTTTATGTTACTTTCACATCAAAAAGACTGCAAGGCAGCTGCATGATATATGCTAAATATAATTTTATTATACCAAAGAGAATTATCACATGGCCACAATGTACTGTCTTGTTATGGATACAAATGTTGAATCTGAATTTATAATTATTTAAGTGTAAAGAGACCAGCCATAGGTTATCTAATTTACATCCCTGCCATGTGAAATGTGAGAACATCTCTGGTTAGCCAGTTATCTGGTCTTTCTTTCTTTCTTTCGAGAGGGGAAGGGAGGTAGAAAGAGAGGGAGAGAAACATCAGCGTGCAAGAGATACACTGATCGGTTGCCTCTTGCGTGCCCCCAACCAGGGAACCTGGCCCCTGTAACCCAGGCATGTGCCCCGACTGGGAACTGAACCTTTTGATTCACAGGATGGCACCCAGTCCACTGAGCCACACCAGCCAGGGCAGCCAGTTAAGTGGTTCTTAAACACCATTAACAATTTACCATGCTATTTAGCATTTGAAGTTCTAGGGCAGGGGTGTCAAACTCATTTTCTCCAGGGGCCACATCAGCCTCCTCATTGCTTCCAAAGGGTCAAATGTAATTTTAGGACCATATAAATGTAACTACTCCTTAACAGTTAAGGGAGAGCTTGGCACTGCCGCCTGGTAGAAACAAGGTGTGAGGCTGGATAAAACAAGGTGGAGGGTGGACTCAGCCCGAGGGCCTTGTGTTTGCCATCTGTACTCCAGAGACACCCAGCAAATCTGTACATGAAGGTAAGTCCTGTAGGTAGTTTAGATTGAAGGCCTACTCCAGATTCTAACTGGAGTATGAAAGCATATATTTTATGAAAACATATATCAGGGAAAAATGACTACTTTCAACAGATTTTTGAAAAGAATAACATTTTTCCAATTAACATGTAGTACAGGTACATTGATAAACAATTTAGAAAAGAACATAAAGAGCATCCAAAGAAATCAGGCATTTAGAGTTCATTGCCGCAAACGCTGCAGGGTTATTCCTTCCAAGCGTTTGTGTGTCTGTGTGTGTGTATCCACCCCTCCCACAGTTTGAGGGGTTACTCAAGTTAGATTGAGGCCAGTCCCCCCCTCACCTGAAAACAAAGGGCCATTGTCATTTGTTTCTCATAAATTCTGTGATATAAGCAGATTTTCCTAACTAAAGTGATTTCAGCTTAAAGGGAGATAAAAGGGATTAGATTTCTGTTCTTTAGTGATCTAGCAGGTGGAAGAATTTCCACACCTACCAGATTTCTGGTACACGGGCAGGCCCTGTGGAGGCACAGTGGTGGGGCCCTTCCCTTACTGTTCTACTCGAGGAGCTGTTCTTTCCTGCACATGAGCCCTTTGCCGCCTTCCTGCTCTTCCCACACACATTTTTCCCTTCACTTTTAGAAGTTAGTTCTTGTAGGGTCTTACTCTAACTGTGGAGTGGCTGTATCTGCCACAGAGCTGTATCTGTTTACCTGTTGGGAAAAAGGAGATGCCGATCAGAGGGAGAGGTGGTGTTACGGTGACGTTTCTTTCTAATCAGGCAGCTAAAAGAGAAAATCGGTGGTGGGAGCAACGGCAAAGGTAAAGTCGGCCAGAGCGGCAGGAAACGCAGCTGCAGAGAGTTGTGCCCTGTTGAAAAGCGAGAAAGTGAAAGGCAAAGAAGAGATCGTTTGTCTAATTTAGTGTGTTTATTGAGAATTGAGAACTCCCAGTATAGCGATATCAAGATTAATGAATCTTGAGAACTCGTGGGCCATGATGGAAAAGAACAGAGCCCTCTTCATGAATCAACACCCAGCAGATCTGCCCGGGTGTGCGAACCAGAGCTGCCTCTGCGCCTCGGTACAGTACAGTCAGTCGGAGGGGGTGACAGGAGCCCTGCGCCTCGTGGGGGGGCGGGCCCGGTTTGATGTTTGTCCCTGCGCCTCGGTACAGTACAGTCAGTCGGAGGGGGTGACAGGAGCCCTGCGCCTGCGCGGGTCCCTGGTCTGGTCTCTGAATGTTTGTCCCTGCGCCTCGGTACAGTACAGTCAGTCGGAGGGGGTGACAGGAGGCCTGCGCCTCCGCGGGTCCCTGGTCTGGTCTCTGAATGTTTGTCCCTCTGGGCTACCCCTGCCCTCGGCTGTCCCATCACTCCACCTCCCTGTCGTCCTTCTGTCAAAACAGCAAACGTTTAAACGTCTAATTCCTTTAATGACTAGTAGATGATTTGTGGCTTTCTTTTTACTAGTTTTGGAGTAATTCCAGGCTTTAGCAAGGTGTGGTGATGTGGGGAAACTATAGGAGTGATTCCTATAGTGACCTGTGAACTCGACCTTTGGAGAGGCGGGGGAGGGGTAAGGTCAAGCCAGACCTCTTGAAGCTCCTTTCCCACTAGTCCACATCCTTTTCTCCTGAAGAAGGTACTTTTCTGTAAATGTTACATGCTCACAAAGTCTGTATTACTCACTAATGTAACTAAAGACAGACTTAGAACGTGGTCTTCTACAGTTGTGCCAGAGATCTGAGCTTGTAAGCCTTTTAGGCTTAAACGTGCTGTGCCCGGCACAGACAGGACTGCGTCCAGCTGGGGAATGGGAGCCCGCCAGGGCGAGGGCAGTAGTGTGACAAAGTTGGCTGCTTCTTTACGTAGAAAGCTTCATTCCATTGCTTCAGCTCCGTGGGAGTATTCGGGCTGGATCCATGGGGCAGACCCCCCACCTAGTGTGTGCTGGCTCTTCACCATCTCTGCCCCCGTTATAATGGGGCTTCTGAGCCTGAGAAGAAGAGAATTAGCCTGGCTTAGAAAGAAAAGCTGTTGCTTACGTGGACCTGGAAGGAAGGTGTCCAGCTTCGGCTTTAACAGGACTGAGGAGCCACTTTCCTCTCCCAGAAAGTTCCTGGGTTGGGTAAGCACGGACTGGGCCGTCCTGGGGGTCGCCTTCCCACGTGCTATCCCAACCCGCTGGTGCCCGTCACCGTGCATTTCGGCCGTTGCTGCTGGGCTGCCTGTGCAGCCTGTGCTCTCCCAGGTCAGCCCCAGAGCAGCGGGCCCTCTCACCACCTCCTCTCTTGCTGTCCCGGCAGATAGGCCGTCTCACAACTGTTGTCTTCCTGCTGCAGCAGCTGTCCTGGCTGGCTCCTACTTTTCTCCGTCTTCTCAGTGTCCTCCGCTGGCTTCCCATTCCACTCTCTCACCCGTGCACAATGTCGTATAATTGTGCTGTCCTTCCAGGCCTTCCAGGCATTTGTTTGTTTAAGGACAGACAGACAGGAAGCACAGGGTGCATCCAGAGGGAGGATGTGTGCTGAGGACACAACTGTAGGAGGCGTCATCTGACCCTTGACCCTTCCGGGCACTACCAGTCACCACTTCTTCCTGGGGACCTTGGTTTCGCAGCCCCTCCCCATCCTCGCCTTCCTTCCGGGCCACACATGTCTGTCAGGCCCTTGGAGCTCACACTGCTGGGGTCGCTTCCTTGTCCCAGCACCTTCCCCTCCTCCCGGGTCCTCCTCAGCTCTGCTCCTCCTTTCTCCTGCCTCTCCCTGCCACTTTGCTGGAAGCTCCTCCACTGACAGCCCCAACCCTGGGGCAGTAGTTGTTTTTTTTGTTTTTTGGGGGTTTTTTTAGCAGCTGAATCCCTTTCATCAAATGACATCTTGCCCCAAACCCTAACACAGTGAGAATAAGTGAGCAGAACGGTATGGGTGTCCTACCCAGGATGCTTTTCCCTCTTCTCATCCTGCCCTCCCTACCCCGGGGTTCTTGGGAGGTCAGAATGTTCCAGGAACACAGTTGAAAGTTTTCTATCTGGGAAGGCCCCACTCAGCTACTACTGCCTCCAAAAAGGCATATTTGCCCACCCTAATCAAAGCCGGGCCCACCCCAGAACACTTCTGGCTTCCTGTGGGCTGGTGAAATGGTTGTGTCATGGTACATGCCCCTCGTCCCCACTGGAGGAGGGTCACCTCCTGGCCCTGCGCCCGCAGCAGCCGCGGGGCAGTGCCGGTGCGATGCTGGCTGGCTGTGGCAGCCTTGGAATCCACCAGCAGCTCCCGCCAGCCAACCTGACGCCTCCTCTGCTGGTGCCCCGAGCTGGCGCACACTGAGCCTGGCGCTCTCGTGCCCAGGTTTCTGTAATCACCCTGCGTACTCTCATTCCGAGCAATGAGGAACAAGCCTGACCCTGACTACGTGAAAGTCTTCATTTCCATCCTGTCTGTCCACAGTGGGCTCCAAAGAGGGGGAGCTGGGAGTGTGAGTCAGCTGACCAGCCTCACTCCCAGGCAGAAGCACCTCAGGCAACCCCAAATTTTATTTGCCTTCTAACCTTGTGAATTCAAGATAAAAATAGCCACAGACGTCAAAGGCAGTAGGAGCCAGCCCTGACTGAATTTTGTCAAACCGCAGTTTGGCCACCCAGCTCAGTTTGGCAGGAATCAGAGAGATTTCAATTTGTATTGAGTTCAACGAGCACCCGCTCCCGCCCCCGCTCCCCCTCACGGAGGGTGAGATGGAGGTGCCGTCTCAGCTGATGGGCTCCCACCTGGCCCAAGCCTGGGCCTCAGCCCTAAGGTACCAGCCTTTTGAGTCTCATATGTAAGTAAGGTTGACCGTCCAAATGGGCGTTGTCTATTGAGTCCCCCTGGGGGCAGTGGCTGGTGGCTAGGGTCCGTGTGATTGTCGGGTTACTGCCTCCCAGTCCCCCCCACCTTCTTACGTGTCCACAGCCACCCCCCTGTCCTCTCCCTGCATTAGAAGCCTGCTCACCATTAGTGCTCAGTTCAGCCACCAGATGGGCCATATCAAAATGTAAGTTGAATCATGCTTAAACCCTCCAGGGGGGCCCGGCTGCCTTCGACTCAGAGCCAAGCTGCAAGGAGGCCCTCAAGACCCTCAGGTAGAAGGGGGCAGATGCCAGCCTGAGACAAGGGAAAACTTCCCAGCAGCCATGTTACCCTGTGACTCGGCTCTGCCACTTCCCCTCACTCCAGGCCCCCACACTGCCCGGACGCCGCACCGGTCTCTGCGCGGTGGTCACCTCATCGAGACGGCCACATGCACAGGCAGTGGCTTAGCTAAGATTCCTTAGCAGCAGGAGCAAAGCACATCCCGAAGTTGCTGACTGAAAAGTTCTGGTCTTAAGAACAAACTTCAGATCATCATGAAGTCAGCTGGGTGGGTCCTGACTAGCACTTTCTAAAGGTGACATAGAACAGAAAAATGTGAGCAAGGGGACAAAAAGATTCTGTAATTCTTTTGTTTCAGTGTGTGGTGTGTGCACAGGGTCACAGTAAAAAGTGTGTTTCTTCTCGTGGGTCTCAGATCACAGAAGTTTGAGAAACAGCTTCTAGTCTGCTGGTCACATGTTTTTGAAAGGTGACTGACTCCTGAGTTCAGTATCTCCTGATGAACGCTGGGTGTTCTGTCTAAGTGCAGATAGGCACTTACATCCTGGGCTTAGCACTATCCACTGCAGTTCTTCGAGAAGTCCCAGCTAAACACTCTTCTTGTGTTAACTCACCCTTCCCCTCGTGCTGCCTGGAAGTAACTAAAGTCTAGCTGCCATCTAGTGTCGGCTCACAGTCTAGACCTCAGGATCTCCAGGAACCTCGGGCGTGTGCTTGAAAGCTGCCTGTGCACCTCGGCTAGAAGGCAGCTTTGCTGGGGCTGGAGCGGTCTTTGCACATTCAGGCCAGCCACTCCCAGACCGGCTTTGGTTGGGGCGAGGGAGAAAGACAGCCTCAAACTCTAGACTCATTAAGGAGATTTCCTGTTTTGCCCAAGTAGTTCTGGTTCCAGGTTCTCAGTTGTTTAGAGCCGTGCATACTTTTGATGATGGCAGTGACCGTCTTGTCTCCTGGTGGGTGGGGGACCCAGGGCCCCGTCTTTCCTGTCAGAGTGTCTGCCCAGGTGCATCAGTTCCTGCCGGCAGATTCCACTGTGAACGAGGCACACTGAGCCAGCCTTGTCTAAAATCAGCATGTTTTCTTAAGCAGTCTTTGGCACTGGTCACCAGCTGGGTCACCCTCACCTCATCCGTTCTTGCCTTAAGTCCTGAACCTTAATAAAGGTTTGGTTTTTAGATTTATAAGTGAAAATGTAGAACATACAAGTGGCTTTTTCTTGGTGTTTTAGTTAAAGAATAACGTGTGGAGTTTTTTTCAAAATTATATTTAGCAAAATTGCTTACAGATCAAGAGAGGACAAAGAGTTTTGTTGGCAAACATAGGGGATGTTGAATCTAAAATTCTTTGGAGGATGGGAGGGAATGTGATTGCCACCTTCCAGCTAATGAAGACTCACTTGGCCGGCTCGGACTCACCCTGTGTGACTGTGGAGGGCAGAGTTAGGCCCCTCAGGTAGAAGGGGGCAGATGCCAGCCTGAGACAAGGGAAACTTCCCAACAGCCAGAGACCGAGTGGCAGAATAAGCCACCTACAAATGTAGTGGGTTCCGTGTCCTTGAGAGGGTTCCAACAAATGGTGACTGTCTGTGCAGGTGGTAACAGGCTCTGAGTTAGAAGATACTGGGTGCTTCCAGCTATAAAAGCGTATGAGCTGAGATGTTAGTCTTGGAGGGAAGGAAGAAGTAAAAAATAATTTATTGTGCCCTAACTGGTGTAGCTCAGTAGATTGAGCATGGGCTGCGAACCAGAGGATCGCCGGTTTGATTCCCAGTCAGGGCACATGCCTGGGTTGTGGGCCAGGTCCCTGGTAGGGAGCACATGAAAGGCAACCACACCTTGATATTTCTCTCCCTCCTTCTCTTCCCCTCTCTCTCTAAAAATAAGAAAATAAAATCTTTAAAAATGTTTATTTTGTTTGGAAAGGGGTAGATTGCAAAGGATTTTTAGGGCAATGAAACTGTGTAATTCTGTAATAGTAGATACATGTCATTAGGCCTCCGTCTAAACCCACTTAGTGCACAGTATCAAGAGTGAACCTGCCCTGGCTGGTGTAGCTCAGTGGATTGAGCACGGGTCTGCGAACCATGTGATCGAGGTTCGATTCCCAGTTAGGGCACATGCTTGGGTTGCAGGCCAGTTCCCAGCAGGGGAATCACGAGAAGCAACCATACATTGATATTTCTCTCCTTCTCTCCTTCCCTTCCTCTCTAAAGATAAATAAATAAAATCTTGTAAAAAAAAACAACAGTGAACCTAAAGTCTCTGAAAATTGAGGGAGTGACAGTAAAATACATACTAGACTTGTATGTATGTGTGTATGTATGTATGTATATGTACACACACACAGACCCATGAACAACATGGGCATGGCGGGCACCAACCCCCGAAGTCACAAATTTGCATATAACTTTTGACTCCCCCCAGACTTAACCACTAATAGCCTACTGTTGACCAGAAGCTGTACAGATAACAAAAACAGATGATTAACACATATTTTGTATGTTATATGTATGTTACACCACATTCATACACAAAGTAAGCTAGGGAAGAATGTTATTAAGACAATCCTAAGGAAAATACATTTAAAATATTTACTGAAAAAATCCGCGTCTAAGCGGACCTGTGCAGTTCAAACCCACCTTGTTCAGGGATCTATTGTATATTATTTTTAGAGGAAGTGCAGTGGGTAGGGGACCAGTGTCATTTTGTTGGGGGGCTGATTGAACTTTTCAATGGAATAATGCATATTTCTGGTAATGTGAATGCTGTGATCATATGAATTAGTATTTAACCTCTTGTTCTTTGTTTAACCAGGGTCATTGGTTTCCTGGAAGCCATTGTTTGCATAAAATTTGGACAAGATCTCTTCTCTAAAACCCAGATACTCTATGTTATGCTTTGGCTTCTTTGTGTGGTAAGTCATTGCTTTTTTACCCAAAGGGTTAGCTAAACTCCCCACGGTGTCTTTTGAAAAAAATAAACGAAAAAACTCTGTTGTGCACCAAGGTTCCTTAGAAACTCACAGACAGGACATTCTATTTGTAATGACCTGAGAATGGTCACCAGTCTGAAGTTTAGGAATAAACATGTAGCTGTGGGAAACGGAGAAGCCAAAGAACATATACACATGAACCATGGACGTGAACAGTGGTGAGGGGATTCCTTCAGGGAGTGGGGGGGTGCTGGGTGGAGGGGGACAAAGACAGAAAAGTCAGGACAACTATAATAGCATAATCAATAAAATATAATTAAAAAAGGAGTAAACATGTAAAACCACATGGCATCCAAAATAGGTCACCTTCACTGCTTCTGGTCAGAAGCCCTCAGCAGGTGCATTTATTTCACTTACAGGAATTCACCTACACACGCTAAGAGTTTCAGGCCTGCCACGAGGTGACAAGGACAGTTACACGGTGCCCAGGAAATACACATCACTGTACAAGCACTTACGCACAAGATGACAGACTGTAGTTTATAGGCCATGTGAGTGGTTTTTGCCCTGCCGGCCCACTCGCTAGGCCAGGCCTGTGGGCGGGGCTTCCTCCCTGAGGGGCAGGTGCTGGGGCCTCCAGCTCCATGGTCGGGGACCATCCCCAGCCTTTACAAGGAAGTGGGGTCTTACCCAGCTTACACATTCTGTGACTGCCCTCCTTAATTTAGTTGTTTTTTTATTTGGGAGAAAAGTCTTATATTTAAGCTTAGAGTTCTTATTGACTTTGTCCAGAAAAGTAATCTGAGCTTTCTTTATAAATATTGAAAATGTCTAATATATTTGGAGGTAGATAGATGGCCCCTCATGTACCCATTATCTGGTTTTAACAACTATCAACTTGTGCCAGTCTTGTTTCCTTATATTTTCTATTCACTGACTTCACCCTGAATTATTTTGAAACAGACCCACCTGCAATATTTCCAGATGTATCTCTAAAAGAAGATAAAGTTGATTTTTTTGTTTATTGCAACCACCATACCGTTATCACATCTGAAAAAGAATTAGTAATAATATCTTAACACTATCAAGCATCTGATTAATGTTCAAATTACTAACATGTTTTAAAATTTTCTGGTTTTTTTTCAGTTTATTTGAAACCATACTCACTTTCTACAATTGTTGGCATGCCTTTTAAGTCTCTTTTAATTTATACTTTCTTTTATCTCTAGCTCTCTCACCTTTGCAGTGTTTGTTGAAGAAACCAGTTCTTTTGTCCTGTAGATTTTCTCACAGTCTGGATTTATTTGACTAATTTCATCCTGTACTGTACTGTAACAGATTTCTTTGTCCTCTGTATTTTCTATAAATTGGTAGCCGTATCTAGAGGCTTAATCAGATTCAAGTCTACTTTTTTTTCCTTTGGCAGGACTAAAGTTTCTATTTTTAAAGTGTTTTTATTGCCTTTCATGGTACCTATTTTTAGCGTTACTTGTGAGAAGCCCTGGCTGTGCCAGGACGCCTTGGGCCTGTTCTCCCTGTTCCATCTTGAACAGCAGAAGGGAATAAGGATTTCCTTTGTGCCCAAACTGCAGAGTTCATGTCGCGCGTCTTTTCTCTGCCCCAGGGGGACGAGGTGCAGGGACTGGTGCGGCAGGTGTGTGAGATGTGCCTGGAGAGTCTAACAAGCGCTGGTCACGGTGCTGTCTCCGGCTTGTGCACCGCAAGTGTGTGGACTGTAGCGTGACCTACGGCCCTCACCTGGGACCCAGTTAGAGGCCACGCTGGGGCTGCAAACAGCCACTGGAGAGCAGGACTCGAAAGACAAGCCGGATCCCCCAGTGGGTATAATCGGTTACAAGTGCCGTGGAGGAGGCCTGGCCTGATGATGAGGCTGATGGCTGGGGCATCCACTGCCTGGCACACTGACCAGTTAAGGGAGGAGAACGCAGACAAGGTCTTCGTGCTTCTCTGTGTTCGTGGCCTTTACTAGAGATCAAGCTTGATCTCAAACCCCGGAGGGAGGCGAACATCCTGCGGTAGACGAGTGTCACGTTACGTCGTACGCGTGCCGCCCACGTTACTCAGAGGAACAAACTGCTCATTACCCCGTTGCTGGGTAAGGGAACACATCCGGGATTTTAGATTAACGTGGGAGCAAACACCCGAATGCTGGTTAATAAGCCTCTCCAGCGGCCGTTGTCGGGTCGGTTTTGGTAAATCTGGAGGCACGTTATTGCAGTGTGGAGTGTTACGCCCTCACTGCTGCCACAGCCGTGGCTCTGGTCCCACATACTGCCCCTCCCCCCTTTCTTTAAACAAAGTCTGTACAATAGCTGTTTTAAATTTAGTGCCTGACATTTTAAGTGCACACTTGCCTAGATTTCTACAGGTGTGACTGCAAACCCCAAATTACAAGCTTTGGTCTCCTGGGACAAGCGTGGAATGGGCGTTTTGTGCCCAGGTGAAGTGGTTCGCTCGGCAGTCACAGCAGGCCCTTTGTGTGGGATAAGCTCACCTCCGGCCAGTGTCAGCCTGTGCCCTTCACAGCTGTCTGCCCCGCTGCCCCCAGGCCTGCCCTCTGCTGGGAGGAATGCAAACTGCAGCCCAGGCCTGAGTGCCCCCACTGGTCTTCCTGAAGTGACCTTTCTCTGGCCAGCCTCCCCACCCCCAACACAACCAGTGACTGGTCAGTGGAGGTGGGATCCATCCTCCTTAACCTCCCCTCCTCGTGAAACCTAGGGTGGCCTATTCTCCTTGGGAAGGACACAAAACACACACATAGGTGAACACTATGAATCCTCTTTCCCGCCCTTTACAAACCGGGAGGATGGCACATGTGGTGGGGGGTGTGTGTTAGGAATCTGGGTGTGTACTAGAGTGTGGTAAAGGTGAGAACTAGCTTTTATTCTGTAGTTTTCATTCATTACCTAATTTGGGGGTGGGGTGGGATACGAGCTTCTTTTAAAAACATCTCTAGTCTATAGACGGATGCCAGTTTGCATATGGATTTAGTGTAAAGTGAATTGGTGCAACCATACAGCACATGGGGTTCTGCAGCCAGTAAACTCCAGAGGCAGAAGTTTGGTGGAAAAGGAGAGGTGCTGTTTATTTAAAGGTGATACAGTTTGGGGAGAATAATAGGCTTCTGCCTCAACACTTCCCTTAAAACACCCAAAGCTGCCCTGGCTGGTGTGGCTCAGTGGATTGAGGGCCAGCCTGTGGACCAAATGGTCGCTGGTTTGAAAATATTTTTAAAAAACACCCAAAGACAAATAATTTCTTCCCCCTTGCCAGCTTAGTTCAAGGGTGTACCTGGAATCCCTTCTCCCATTTAAAAAAATAAGCCATTTTTTGGGAAATACAGGCAGCTTAGCTGGTTCCCAGTTACAGTGGGCTCCAGGCATCTTTGGGAGTCCTTGCTTGCAGGTAACCTTCTTTGGGCAAGCTGCCCTTTTCCTCTGGCTGTGTTTCCCAGCCCCTCTCCTCCCCGCAGCACTTGTGTCCCATCCCTCAGGCCCACGCTTGCCCAGGCAGAGCAGGGCTGTGTGGCACAGCACGCTGCCGCTGCTGTTCATGCGAGACAGGCATGGGACTTGGCGCCTGGCCATGCATCTCCAGGGCCTGCCAGCCAGCAATGCTTTGGTCCCAGGACCTAAGCGAAGTGAGGGGAGCAGAAAGAGCTTCTGCATGCTCTCTGCTTTTAAAGTTCGTCCAAAGACCCATGCACGATGGAGGCATTCAGCTTGTCAGCTATTTGAGGCTTAGGTCCACCGCGCTCATCAACTGGCATGGCATCTTTGTGCAGGCCAGGCCGGGGTGCCACCAGGGGTGCTTGGTTATGGCCGGCACTGTGATGGCTCGTTTACCATTGCCCAAGGGCATGGGAAGGCCGTCACCGGGTTTCAGTTACGATTTCAGTGGCACTTCCCGACCCCTCCTGGGGGTCCCTCTAGGCTAGGGACTGCGGGCTCTTGCGCTGCTTCTGTGGTTCTCCTCCCTGCTCCCCGTCCATCTGGCTGAACCCCGCTGTTACACGCGGGGCTCTGTGTGCTTCATGTTTTCTCTCCACCGTGATGCTCTTCCTGCTTCATTGATACAGAGGAAGGACAGTTGGGACACTCAGGCTCTTCTTTTTTGACACTTAAGATGATGCTGTGTCCCCAGCAGACACTTAGTAAAGATCGCTAACCTAAAGGAACTGGGCCAGAGCTAAACTAGAGCGGAGAGTTCCTGGCCCCGTCCTGTCCCGCACTGTGGCTCTTCCTCCAGGGCGGGGGTGGGGGGTGCCTTCAGAGCCATGGGTAGTGGCTGGTCCCGGGACACTTTTCATTCTCTGGGGCTTAGGCATAAAGTCAAGTCTGCCTCATCAGCCATTCCTACGCCTCGTACCCGGGGACATCAGTGGGCCTGTGTTCTGGGTCTGGTTTTGCCATGTCCTGGCTGTTTGTCCTGGGCAGGGTCATCTTTATTCCTCTCCTGTGGACTGAGGGGAGCTGACATTCGTGGTCTGTGTGGCGACCCTTTAAGATCTAAAGCTATGATTCCTACACATTCTCTGGTGTACGTGGGTTCCTAAAGCAAGGCATCCTGAGGAAAGGAGCAGTAGAGCCGGGCAGCCGCTTTGTTGGGGCTGGTCCACCCGTAGCCCAGAAGGGAAAGCTGCGGACGACCCGGGGACTTGGCCAAGAGCCCCCTGGCCTGCACTCCTCTCCTGCTTAGTCAGGAACGTCTCCCTGACTTTGGGGTCTTGTGGAAGCTATTCTTCCCTTCAATTAGAGCATCATTTAGGGTGGGGTGCAGGGTGGGTGGGGGTGCTGGGGGGAAGTAGAGGTTATTGGTCATCCCTGCCTCTGGGTCCCCCTGGACCACTCCCTTCTCCTTTCACTGAGGGGTTTACAAGGCGTTTTTATTTCCTCTTTAGTTTCTCGTCTATGTAAACAACAAAAACAAAAGCTACCAGAACCTGGGTGTGTGGTCATGAGACAAACGCAGTAAAGAAGCCATGCAGAGCCGGGGCAGCAAGCAGTGTCCTGCTGTGTCCTGCCCCTGACACAGTGGGTGTTTGTCCCAAACGCCCTCCAGACTGTGACCCAGACTGAATGGAACTGCTGTTCCGTTTAGAAATCCTCCTCTCCTCCAAAGCTGACACATGGAGTCCCTACAACTCTCCCCAGGGACGGAGGGGAGAGGAAGGGCCATGAAACCAGAAATACAGCAGAGGCGCTTATGTGTCCTTTAGAGCAGAACCGGCAACGCCAATCAGAAAATGCAGCCCACTCATCCTGCAAGTCAACACGGTTTGCGTTCCGCTTTAGCGGCACAACTACTATTTGCTCTCATAACTCTCCTGGCCAAAGCTTCGGGGGCTGCTCCCCGCTCATCTCCTGGGGTTCCTCTCTGCCACATCCAGCCGTTCTGTCACTGGTATCCTAGGAGAGATGGCCGTCTTGCGTGAGTCCCTGTGGGAGCCCACAGGTCCTGGGGACGGGGCGCGTGCAGCATCGTTCACACCGTGTGCCCATCTCTCCCTCCCAGGCTGTCACCACCTTCCTGTGTCTGTACGGCATGGTGTGGTACGCGGAGCACTGCGGTCACCGGGAAAAGGTACGGGGGCGGGCAGGGGCGGGCTGTGTGTTTTAAGTAGTCCCGTGCGCCGGGAGCACGTGTGCAGAGCGAGTTCACCTGTGAACGTGGTGTGGCCCGTGCCAAAAAGCCGGGCTCCAGTCTCGCCACGTGGACGGTTCACGTTCCGTTCCCTCAGTGGCTGGCTGCACGTGTAACTGCCTTGTTCATTATGTTAGTGTATTTATCCTCCTTTTGTAAGAGGTTTAAAATTTAATTATTTGTTTAAAAAAATCACGAGGTCAGCCCTGGACCAGTCTGGGGGAGGCTGGCCTTACTCCTGGCCTTTCCGCTTTGTGCGGGCCTCTTCCTTGCCCCCACCCGAGGCCCCCGTCGCATGCCTGCCCCGTCCCCTGGAGCAGACACGTGGGTTGAAGTAGAGAGCAGAGTGTGTGGGCAAGACTGCTGTCGCAGTCTTATCAGCTGCAGTGTTTTAAAGTAAAAATAACATCTTTCGTCCTGTATTCATACCTTGGGTCTAAGGAACTAATGGTAGTTTCTAGAAGATTTATTTTGCATCACCTGGGAAATAACCTTGTTTTCATAGCTGGGAAATGTAAGCATGAGGATGTCTGTCACGAGGTGGTGGTGTTGGTCCTGAGCCCCCAGAGGCAGGGACAGAGCATCTCACTTGTCTGTCTGCCATGCCCGCCCCCCGCCCCTGCACTTCAGACCCGTCACTGAGCCTGCTCTCTTCCTAGACCTACTCCGAGTGTGAAGATGGCACCTACAGCCCAGACATTTCCTGGCCTCACGGGAAAGGCACAAAAGGTATCTTTCTCTTTCTTGCTCACTGTTGAAAACTTGACTGGGTCCTACCCTTCCCAAGGCTCAGTAAGGAGATTCAGAATCGACCTTTCTCCTCTGAGTGTTGTTAACTGTGTGCCCCGAAGGGTCTCCAACCCACTCCTTCTGTGCCTCCTGTTACTTATTAGGAAATGTGCATAGTGCTCACAGGATCTGCCCAAGAAACTTCCTGCATCATAAGAGGCGCCAGGTAGTTCTGCCTTTTCTGCGGCAGGAAGTTGTTACAAGCCCCACCAGTCTCGGGCGTGCGGACGGCAGTGTCCCTCCTCTGGGCTGTTACCCTGACTGAAGGCGGTTAGGAAGGATCGAGGGCCAGGAGGAGCCGCCTTTCGAAAGAGGCAGGTCCATTTATCATTTTAATTCAGGAGGCAGTTTCACCGGGATTTCAGTGGGGTAGCAGGGCTCTCCCGTTGGCCTCACTCCAAGGAGCATTTTGGAGTTTTCAGGCCACCTGGTTATTTTAAAGAATTGGGCACCTGGAGTAATGACACTGAGGAGGCTCCACTGGACAGCCGTTCCCTGCAACTCTTAGGAGCTGATCGGAAGGCTTGGCTTAAGGGAGGGCACAGTGAATGCGAGAGGCCGTGATCTGAAGCTCCCAGGACTGACTGCTCAGGAAACAGCGGGGGGGGGACGGGCCACGCTGCTGTCCTGGTTGCTCTCTGAGCTCTTCTGTGGTCACGCTTTTTTAGGGTTCCGCCTTGGGAGCACACTGTCTACGCTCTGCTGCATCGCAGCTCACCCTTTTCCCGGTGGTTTTTACTTACTCAAGCAGCTGATCAGCACCCCGATAGAATGGTACAGAGGGGTTCCCCAGACCTCCAAGATTCACAGGCAGGACCTTACAGATCAGTCCTTGGTGGTTTCTGGCACGTCCCCATCGAAAAGGGTAAAAGAAGTAAACAGTGGTAGATACACATTTCAATGAAAAGTAGATAGAACAGGAAAGCAAGGAGGGAAGGGAGGAATGAATCTTCAGAGTGGTAAAAGTGTGCCTTGGACTAAGCCAAACACCATTTTATAGAGGCCAAATCCCTTAGAACTCTTTATTCGTGGCTGTCTTAAGAGGAGGTTTCCTCGGGGATTGGATTGGGGGCTGAGCCCAGGCACAGACAACCTTTTGGCTTGGCTGCCGGGCCAAGCAGGGGTTGGCCATGTACCTAACCCAGGAGCAGGGCCAACCCCGTGCCAGAGCTTGCTGACCTCCCAAGCCTTACACATTTAACTGGAGTGCAGGCCCCTCCTCCCTCAACTCCCCCAGCCCCGCCCTCCACCAGTGCCTGCTGATTGCTCAGTACTCAGCTGGGATAGAAGTTGTTCTCTGAGCTCTCAAACAAATCATGTAGTGTGACAAGGGATGTCCCTGTAGACTGTGAGCGTCTTGAGAGCACAGGTGTCTTCACTGTGGCTCCAGCACCTTCTGTCAGAGTGGCCTCCAGAGCAAAGGATAGCGGTCATGTGATATCTTTAATTTTCTAAAGTCAGGAATCTTGTCTTCAGATTCCTGTGTCTTTCTAAATCTGTGTAGAGATTTAGAAACCCTGGTCTATGGCACGGCAAGGAATGGAAATCTAGGCAATTCATTCTGTGGGTGGGAGGTAGGCTAGACCCCATGTGGTTTAGGTGTTCATTATTGCCCCTTTGTGCTCTGATTTCATTCGTACTCTCACTTCTGGCTCCCATCACCATGTCCACGATTCACCCTACACAGAGTGCAAGCATGAGAATTCTGCAGGACGACCCCTACCCCCCATCTCCCACCTCCTGCCCCTGGACTTCCTGTGCCTTGCATTCCCAGGCACCAGCTGTAGTTCTGAGCTCAGGGTTCCCTGCCTCGCCTTAATTTATTAATGCAGCCACTAGGTGGAGCACAAGGATCAGTGGAAGAGCCTGAACTTCACCCACAGGCAGCTGGGCAGGGACGACTACAAATCAGAAGGAGCCTGGGAACCGCACAGCCGGTGGGGATGGTGACAGCCTGTTCTGATTCCTTTGGCCAGGTTCTGAAGACAGCCCACCCAAGCATCCAGGCAACAACGAAAGCCATTCTTCCAGAAGAAGGAATCGACATTCCAAGTCAAAAGTCACCAACGGAGTTGGAAAGAAATGAAAGACCTGGCTAATCCAAGATGTTCCAGAGAGTGCCTAGAACTGAGGGAAGTGGAATCATTTGGACCTCCCTGCTAGGAGGTCGAAACATACAGCGCAAACAGGAAGCGGACAGGGGACTTTGGGGGGGTCATTATTTGAGAGTGTGAGTCTTGTTTCCTGCAGACCGCTGCCTGGGGCCCTCTGCCAGTGTGGGGTCTCTTCACGTCAGCACTTGGCCTGCGGTCACTAGTAGCAAGCAGTACAGTGTGTCTGAGGGAAAGGGTAGCTGTTTCCTCGCAGTTGCCAGGAGCAGCTTTGTGCTTGCAAGTCTTGTGGATACAGGTTAAACGTCTTCATTCAGACAGGGCATTAACTGCACAGTTAATGGACTGGTCGCCAGTTTTATTGTTTTTTAAATGAATCTGCCTTTCCATCTGATTGGTTTACATTCAGGCCACTTTTCTGTCTTTTATTGTGTTGTGACTTGTTTTTAAGTTAGGATTCTTAAAAACCTTCAGAAGCCATTGCTGAAATTGAACTGGGAGGGCTCCTCTCCCTCCTAGAAAAAGGAAAGGGAGCGCTTTTGTGTTACTTTTTAGCACACCTCATCCCTCTTAGGGCCTCAGACCCCGCAGCAGTGTAAAGCGTCTGAGGAATGGCTAGCTCCCCACACAGGATCTTGGGCTGCAGAGCAGAACCCTTTTCGGACCATTCCGACTGTCACTGTCCACACCGATCCGCGTGCACAGAAGTGGACCCGCCCGAGGGGCAGCGCGCCCTGCGGCCTCTGCCGCGGCCTCTCCCGCAGCCGGTGCCTTGTACCTTTCTGTTTCCCACCCACGGTGCGTTGCTGCCATTGTCTCTTACCCCCCTGTGAGGTGCTGGTGAGTATTACCTTTCATCCATGCCGTGCTCTAGAATGTCTGCCCTGATCGTTCATCACCTCCGATAGCCCCGTTTTAAATAAAACCATTCACGTTAAAGCCTGTCAGAGATCTGTCTCATTGCTCAGTTTCTCTGCCTCACGCTGGTACTTGCCACTGTTTGTCAGCAGTCATGTTCCAAGGGACTAGGATAACAGGACTGTGTACATGTTTTATGTAGTAAGGAGAAAAGGTATTTATTTTGGAGTGCTGAAAGACACATCTGTACTATTTCCTTAATTTCCCAAGTGATCAATAGGAAATGAACAATGCTGTCACTTTCACTGCGGTAACGGTGACATCAATCAAGTTGGACTTTTTTTCTCCAACAAGTGGCTGGTGCCCAGTTGATTGGCTTACAGATAAACAGATGTGCTGAAAGCCAATTCTTTTTGTTACCTCATGTCCAGGGCACACAGGTTTTGATGTCTTCTCTCCCTTTGAGGACATCTCTGACCATAGGAGTATAATGTTTTCCTTTTTCTGCAAAAGAATTCCGGGGTGAAGGGGTTACGTGAATCATGCAAGCCAGGGTCACATCCTGCGTTCTGGGTCTCTGGCGACCACTAGGTCGGGAGTCTCACGGACTTGCTGGGTGGTCGCCGGCGGTGCGGTGAGGAAGGGGCCACCGCTCTGAGCTGTCACGGCCCCTCCGAGCAGCAGCCCACCTTTCCCCTGGAGGCACCACGGCACAAGTGCTTGTCTCGTAACCCACGGTGCTCTTCTGAGCCAGCCAAGAGGCCCCTTGAAGACGCAGGCCCAGTGCACACACTGTCGCTTTCACAGCAGGTGAGTTTGTTTTGCTTTCCCCTGCATTTCGCTTCCCGAACACGAGCGTTTCTGTGTCTCTTACACGGGTCTGCCCCTACACACCTTTCTCGTGCCTGGGCCACTTCCCTACGTGTTTGCAAGTTTACTTTCTGGGAGAATTGGGCCTACTTTAACTTGAGTTCCTCTGACTAATCATTAGCTGATTAATAGCTCAGTCCAGCTGATGAGGCGCATTCTCTTTTTCCCAGGCCAGCAGAGAGGGAGGCACCTGTGTGACATGGGGTGACTTTGACTTTGCTGCAGGGTGTGCAAAAAGCGAAGCGCACATGAGACCGTTTTTCCTTTGTGGCTTTGTACGAAATGGCCTGGAAAGTCCTCAGATACTTTCCACACCCTTCCTTGGAGTTTAAACTTTCCTTTTTTCCCTTTCAGCAAGAACTCCTGCCTACAGTGGTTATAATGCCAGCGCGGCCCTGACTGGCCAGCCCCACTGCTACCACTCCCCTGAGAAACCAAACGCTGGGTGTGGCCTGCTTCCCCGCCCGTTTCTATGGAAACGGACCTCACATTGATGGAAACAGCATACATGTTGCAGACACCTCATTTGATACTGGAAATTATTTGACAGCAAATTATCTCATGCTCATCATTACCAACTGCCCTCTTTAAAAGACCAGTATTCTGGACGTAGCGTGGGAAGAATGTTTTAATGTATTTTTCGCCGTAAGTGGCATTGCAGTTGAGAGTTAGATACTTTTCTCCGTTTGTCATTCCTGGTCGTTCCCCGTGGCCTCTCCCCGCTTTTCTGTGTTTGTTCTCACCATTTGTAAAAGGCGAGCCCAAACTGCTCCCGCTGCACTGCTAGGACATTTCATTGACCCGGTAAGCATTTTGATGATAAAAAAAAAAATCTTGTAAATGCCAGTCTTATTTTCAGTAGGATGGCTTCTATAGTGAATTTGTGAGTAAAGTGCTCATCCAGGAGAAATAAAGTAAAACTCCTTACCGAATCCATCGGGTTCGGACCTTCGGGTCTTCTTCCCTCGGCAGCCGCTGCGGGGCCTGGCTGAGTGATACGGCCGGTCCAGGCCCCGCCCTTGCGGTCGGACCCCACTTTTGTTTGCTGCAGTATGCTCAGGTAGGCCCTCAGCAAGAGGGGGCGGGGAGGTGGGGCACAGAAAGGAAGGCTGAACACTAGGTGGAAAAGAAAAAAAATGAGCCTCGAAGCCCAGGCTGAAGTGTGCACTTCAGACACAGATCGAACTGGCGTGCTCCTAGCATTCTGCTCGGGCGACAGCTGCGGAGCTCCTGGGCCGGCCACAGAGCCCGGGCGGGCCCCGTGCAGCGCGTTGTTACTGTTAGGAGCGCTGGAAGTCCCACAGGTAGGCTGCCGGAACCTTCAATATATTTCCCGTTGATACCATTAAAAACCAAGATGAGAGAAGAGCCAAGACTTCTGTGCATCAGGGTTTCATTACAAATCCAACCTTTGTGCGTTGCCAGGGTCAGATGTGAGAGTCGGTTCTTCGCACGGGCCAGCATTAGTGGTGATGAAGACCCTGATGCCTCATTGGCCAGCCCGTAATCAGACTTTCCAGTACTTCCCTTGTCACATGTTCTGCACCTGCTGCTACAGCCACCACAGGTGACCTGATGCAGAGCTTTTTCACTGAACTTTGGTGTTATCTTTGATGCAATAATACTCACTTTTTTTAATTTATTTTATTTTGCTGTCTTCTGTGAAATTAAAGGAATTCACCAGAGAAAGAAAAAAATAGATGGATGTGAATTTTTTAGTTTGTGGGAATGCCGAATTGTAAAAATCTTGCTTGTCTCCTAGGTTTACTAAAGACTGCCTTTAATCAATCCAGTTCAGAAATTTGCCCGTGACTTTGTCTACCCTATCATTATTTCATGCCTCTGCTGCGTGGATTTCAAAATTGCACTGTGAGATGTTTGTTGTCACAATCGAACACTGTCGAGGATTTGCAGCAGGCCCAGGTAGCTCCAAGTTCGCAGGAGCAGAGCTGAGTTTGTAAGTCATGACACTCTCTCTGGCCGAAAGCTGGTCTGGGTCTGGCTGAGAGGTGGGTGACAGATAGGCAGGCTTCCTGCCCACAGTGTTGACACAAGGGGCTCAAGCGCTCCCCACCCCCATCCTTCTCCTGTCGGAGCAGGGAGACTGGTATTGGCAAATCCACCCCCTTATAAACCCAGTGAGGATGGAAACATCATTCAGGAAATAGAAATTCGCTGAGAGTTTTGCTTTCACAGCTGACGCAACCACCCACCCAGCCTCCTTGGTTATTCTAGGCTCTGCCTGAACCTCTTGTGCCCTGGGTGTTAATTATCTTATTTGTTAAAGTTGGCATGATAATGCCCGGCCGTGGCAGGAAGGGCTTCTCGGAGCCGCCTGGCCTCCTGCCTCTGCACACAGTCTCTCCAGGGCCTCAGGCTCTGGTGTGTTCCTGTGTAGGGTGTGGCCCCCTTTCTGGATGCTGAGTAAAGGGGACTTGTGGCTTTACACACCACAGGAAGTGAGGTTTGCTTGCCTTTAAATGAAAAATAGAAAAATTTGAGGCTAAAGAACCAAAATGTTGCATTTTCACATCTGAAGTATACTCACAGTAGGTTTAATTACAGTGTCAAGTTGCAAGCAGAGTTTATGTCGCGGTCCATACTGGAAAATCTGGATGATAGACTTTCCTGTTCCCAATCGCCTGACAAAGGGCTATTTTTGGTTTACTCCGGTCAATCCGACTGCATACACTGTGGACCAGTTAGATTCTGTTTTTCACGGCTGCAACCTGGGAAAGGCTTAAGAAGGATCTCCAGCTTTCAAAATGTTTAGAATCCTCCGCCTTCTCTTACAGTGGATGAAATCCAGACTGGGAGCAGGGGGGTGAGTTCACTGGGGTCACTGCTAACAAATCTTCCCGATAAAAGCATGTGGGGCACCAGGAACCTTGGGAAGACCCCTGCATGGGGCTCTTGGAACCCCCTCCTTCCCCCGAATCTTCCTAGTGACCACAGGAGCACTTAACTGGCTTTGCCAGAGGGCCGATCGCCAGAGCGCATTTTCATTTCCTGGGGAGAGGGCATCCCTTACACAACCACCCTCCCCACCATGTGCCCAGCACTGTATGTGGGTTCTTGAGTCCTGTGAGTTGGGGTATCATTCCCATTTTCCTGAGTCTTGAGCCTTAGAGGGTCAGTACTTGAGTGAGAGCACACAGCCATGAGGGGGCGTCAGGTCATCCCAGGGCCTGATGTTCTTTCCTCTGCCCCAGGCTCCTTGGTTCTTAGGCGCCTATTTAATGTCCCCTAGGATCAGAGTCTCTGCTCCCATCTGCACCTCGCTCCCAGCCAATCCCCACAAGGAAATGGTGATGAGTCCTTGGAACGCCCATGCCTCTGTCCCCCTTCCCTTCGGAGGGACACTCGGGGTGACTCAGGTCCAGGTGCCCGTTTCGTTAAGGAGGGCCAAATTGCCAAGGCAGCCTCCAGGTGCTGGCCCTGGTTGTGACTGTGGCCGTCTGCTCAGTGGAAGGAGTAACTGCCAGCTTTTCATGTCTCGTGCTCCCTAGAAGCAGGACCTTACCTCCGCACCCGGCGTCTTCTCCTGAAGTTCCGACACATTCTGCTGACGTTGACGGCTGTGCCTCCTGCCTTTAGCAGCTCCCTCTGCCCTCAGGAATCTGGCGTATGATATGGTGAGGCCATAAACTTCTGTTCTTCACTTCTGAAAAATAGCAAAGTATGGGAAAGAATGTAAATTATAAATACCGAATTCCGATGGTCAGCAATAATGTAATGGCGTGGGCTGTTGGTTTTTAAGTGTGGGATGCATATGGCTTTAATTTGTCAGGGGCTGGGCTCCCCCAACCCCCACCACCACATCTCTATGGAAACAGATAACGGTGAAGTGTCCCGCTGAGATAGTGTTTTTCAAAATGAAAAACAGCATTTTTCTGATGACTCACTGGCCAAATAGTTGGAAATGAAAGTCGTCACCGAGAGAAGTGGGACAGTCAGTGACGGTGACTTCTCTGCCCTCATCAGCCTGCTGATGTGGAGTCTCCTCTGCTCCAAACCAGCCCCGTCCTCCCTGGTGTTCTCCTGTGCAAGCCCGTTCCCCAGGGAACCTTTCCTGCAGATTTTTGAAATTCTCTTCCTGTCCCTTTTATCAGTCAAGGTTCTGCTCACTAAGTGGCAACAAACTTCTTGCTGCTGCCACACGCAGTGAGAGCAGCCACAGAGTCGTCCTGAAGACCAAACAGCGGCAAAAGCTTGCATTTTTATTCCCGTGGTGGGTCAGCCCCAGGCTTGGACCTCACGAGCTGGACAGAAGCAGCGCCTTGCTCTGCTCAGGCAGGAAGGGGCCGCTGGACACCGCGTGAACTCCTGCTGCCTCTCCGGCCATGGAATCCAAGGCCCGAGATTGCTGTGCTGGTGTTCAGCATTTTTGCCTTGCAGCCCAGCCTCGCCCCAGTTCACAATGATGGGTGAAAGCTGAAAAAACACCCAGAGTCTCAATGTTCCCAGGCTACTTCTCTAACAGCCCGAGTGTGCCAGAGCAGCTGTGAAAGCCAGTCAGCTTGTGTCTTCCTTTGTGTGGCCAGCAAGTATGCCGACACTGAGAATGATGCTTCAAATCCCTCCATGTCCACCCACAGGAATATATCATTTCACAGACACCTCTTTCCTCTCGCACTCCCCCTCATGTCTCCCTGATGTTTTCCCTGGGTCACGTTTGGTTCCCAAAGTGCCAGGCTCAGAATGGGACGAGCCAGACCACACATGGGGCATGGAGGGGAGGGCTCCAAGACGTCCAGGTGGAGGTGTACATTTTGGCCTCCCGGAGAGCCTCAGCGGCAGGTCCATTCTCCAGTACTGTGTCTCCGCCCAAAGTTTCTGTGTATGTGCATCTGAGTAATTTCAGATGATAAGCAGCAATGATAAGCCCAGAGGTGATGGCCACAGAAAATGTATACCGCAGAGTGATGGGTAATTTTATGTGTCAACCTGACCAGGCTCTCGGATGCCCAGACAGCTAGTAAACTTCATATCTGGGTGAGTCGGTGACAGGGGTCTCCGGAAGAGATTAGCATTCGAATCGGCAGACTAAAGCTGATGGCTCTCACCCAGGCGGTGTGGTGGGCATCATCCAATCCATCAACAGCCTGGATATAGAACGGAAGGGGGGACGAAGGGGGAGTTTATTCTCTTCCTCCCTGAGCTGAGACGTCCCCTTCTCCTGCCCTCAGACATCATTGCTCTTGATTCTCAGGCTTTCAAGCTCAGACCAGGACTTAACACCATTGGCTCCCCAATTCTCAGGCCTTTGGGCTCGAACCGAATTATACCATCAGCTTTCCTGGTTCTCCAGCTCACAGACAGTGGACTGTGGACCTTCTCGGCCTCTGTAACCCCACATATATAGGAACTCTGTGTGTGTGTGTGTGTGTGTGTGTGTGTGTGTGTGTGTGCGCGCGCGCGGTGGGCACTCCAGAATGTGACTGTGGCCACGTAAGTGAACTTGCACTGTCACTGGTTTCCCAGATAACATGGCTGTGAACAGCAGAGTTGCCTTTTAAGTTTAGAACAGTGGAGTAAACACAATTTCCCGGCATCGTGAAATCAACCCCAGTGGGCACAATAAAGCTGACACAGGCACAGAAACAAAGGTCCACACCGTGCTGGACTCCCACTGGCCCTATTCCAACCCTTGATCTAAAAACAAAATATTACAATTAGTTGGATCCTGTTTAAGAAAATTCTTTAATATCTAGCTGCTCACATTGAAAGAAGGAAAAAGAGTGTTTAGGTAAACTAACACTAAGGCTAATTATGTGCCCAGCACCATGCTTGGTGCTTTTGATGAGTTATCTGATTTATTCTTCAAAAGATCCACACTGCTGTTGTCCCAGGAACATTAGGGACCCGTTCCAGGCGAGGAAGGAGTCCCGCCCGCCCTGGAGCCCTGCCACCGGGCGCTCCACGGGGCCGTGAGCAGGGGTCCACTCTGCCACAGCCCTTCCTGTCAGTTCCCATCCCGCGGCAGCGGCGTGCAGCCTGGGCGGCCAGGTGGGCGCCACGTCAGGGTCATTCCCACGGCACTGCACTGTGCCAGGAACGGACCTTCAAGCACAGCCTTCTCCCGACCCAGCTCTCGCCCCCAGCGGAGCCCTGTTCAGCAGTCAGGCACCTCCCTTCCTCCTTCGGGGCCTCAGTATCCATCACTGCCAGGGCCACACGGCTCGTCCAGAAGAGTCCTCTAAGCGCTGCACCTGCAAGGGTGGAGCTCTCAACCCCCTCCTGCCCTTCGGCCTCTCTGCAACTGTCACCTCCCACCTCCTGCAGGGGTAGCTTGCCCATAGTGGGTATGGGGGTGGGTGCCTTGTCGGTCAGAGAGGAAGAACCGGGAAGCTCTGCTGCAGCCAGCCCCTGCCTCCCAGTGTTGTGGCTCGTTCCCCGGAAGGAGCAGGCTGGACCTGCTTCATCGGATCTGACAGTTTACAGAGGAGTTCCTGTTCTCAGATAAGTTGCTTCCTTCCTGACAAGACACGGTCCCTCTGGTTTTCAGATGGTGACAGCCGTGTTCATGGGGGCTTTTTCCTGGAGCCACAGCATCTGGGCTGCCAGAGGCTGCATCTGCTGTGTGTCTGGGGAAGATGCTCTTCCTTCTGTACCACGCAAGGCCCGGTGACTGCTTTAATAAGAAAGAAGCCCCAAAGAAAAGGCACTTCCACTGGTGGTTTTCCACAAACTGAAATAATTATCTTTTATCCTGCTAACTTTATCCTGCTGCGACCAGTTTTATTCAGGGAACGAGTTTTGCTTTGAACGCAAATGTGCTTCCCTCTTGCATCTGTTCACCACAAGCTTTCCAAACAGGCAATGACAGACCACTAAGTAAAATATTTTATTCCCTGAACAAAGCACTTCTGTGCTTTTTGAAAATATGTTTCCTGAAGAAACATGTGCAACATCCTCCCTTTCCAAGCAAGTGCCTGTGTGAATCTGACTCCTCTCTGGGGCTCACTGAGCCAGAAACGCGTCACTCACTTGGCTGCAGGGAGGCCGACCTGTCGTTGGACAAGGTTACAGGCCCGGGGTCGGGCTACCAACCCCTTCTGCTGACGGAAGCCAGACGACGGGGCTGTATTAAAAGATGGCTGAGGAGGTGACACAGACTAGCACATTTTCACCTTTCTGATCTGAAGAGCGTTGTTCCCAGATGCTGTTTCCGCAGTCCAGCTTTTGTCACGCAGCTATTCAAGGAGGAAATTGTGGCCCGGATGGCAAAGAGCCCACATGACATAACCTTCACGTTGTAACACACACACATGCAGAGGAAACTAGGGGACGTCAGGAGGAGGAGGGCTCAGGGTCTGCTGTGGTGGAACCCTACGGTTCATAGGGCAAGACACCAAAGGTTCCCCTCACACCCATTAGGATGAGTCTTGTTCAAACACAATGAAGCAAAACAAAATAATCGTTGGCGAGGATGTGGTAAACTTGGAACCCTGGCGAGCGTGTAAAACGGTGCAGCTGCTGTGGAACACAGTATGGTGATTCTTCAAAAAACTTAAAAATAGAATCATCGTATGACCCAGGAATTCCACTTCTGGGTATATACCCAGAAGAATGGAAAGCAGGCTCTGAAAGAGATTTGTATATTCATAGCAATGTTATTTATAATAGCTAAAATGTGGAAACAGCTCACATCCATTGACAGATGGAAAAATAAAATGTGGTGTATACATGCAATGGAATATTATTCAGCCTTAAAAGGAAGGAAATTCTACACATGATACAGCATGGATGAAGGTATTATGCTAAGTGAAATAAGCCCATCGCAGAAAGACAAACACTGTATGACTGCACTGATAGGAGGAACTTACGAAGAGTGACCAAAATCAGAGGGATGGGAAGTAGAAAGGTAACTGCCGGGAGAAGAGTTATTGGAGATGCGTGGTATGCTCAGGGTGTGCAACATCAGGAGTGTCTTTGAATACACTGAAAACCCTACACTTAAACATGGTTACGATGGTAATTTTTATGCTATGGAAAAAATATTGGGGGGAAAAAAAGACAATGAGGCCCAGAGTACCGAAGATACTTGAGCAGGCTCACACGGCTGGCCGGCCAGAGCCAGGGTTTAGGCTGCCTTTGGATCCCTGTTCCCCCTTCCCTGCCCTGGCACATCACATCCTCCCACAGGTTAAGGAAGTAGATGAACTGTGTGTTGTTCGTGCAGCTGCTGAGGCTTCATGAATTTAGGGAATTTGTCCTTCCCCATTACTGCCCCTTCACAGCTCAGCCCTACTGTCTGAAGTCTTCCATCGCTGACTAACGAGTCCAGGATTTTAAAGGGCATATACAAAAGTAGAGTGCACACAGCCAAGATTGCTTATAAAAAGGTGGCAAAACTCCCAAGGGAATACAGTATTGGGAGTAAACAAATACTGGGCTGATTGGAGGTGTTTGGAAAGACATTTGAAAAGCAGATGGGGGGAGAATTTGAATGCTCTATACAGGACAAGAAGGGAAAACAAAAGAATGGTGTTCACTATTTGGAAAAGGGTTCCACCTGGTTATGTCTCTCCCTGTTGTAGATCCTTCTGTAATTTTTCTTTGCTTTTCACCATGGCTCAAAAGTCAAGCTGCCCACCCCTCCTGTACCTTTCCCCCTTTATCTCCATACTCCCCAGACTAAACTCATCTGCATCCTTCCACAATCGGAATTAGAGCATCCCTTCTGTGAGAAGACTTTCATCCACACCCAGACTAGCTTATCACACACACACATTTCCTTTTGTACTGCTTAGTTCTTGTTCATTGTTTATCTTCCCTGTCAACTTATTAATTCCAAGGCTGTTTTTTGCTTGTCCACTCTCAGTTACCTAACACCTTGTGCAGTAGGTACTCAGCAAACACTGTTGAATGAACTCTCTAACGAACAGGTGATAAAGAACCCAGGACAAGTCAATGCATGCATAGCAAAGCAATAAAAGACGGGAGAGATATGTTTAGTTAGGAAAGACTTGTATGAGGTGATGGGTTGTCTGCTAAGGCTAGAAGAAAATAAATACAAATTAGCAAGGAGGAGTCAGAAGTCACTGGGCAGTCATGGGGAAGCGTGGGTGTCTAAGGCAAGGTCAGCTTTTGACTGAGTCTGCGTTGACCATACAGCTGAGTTATTTAGGTTGCACTTGCTTGTTCTGCATCAACAGAATGACAGTCAACCTGGAAAAAGGACCTGAACCCCAAGATAACACCTAACTGTGCTAAAAATGTCGTCTCTAGGTAAATAGCATATAAATATCATGGTCCTGAATTTCAAGGCCATTGTTGGTTAAACTCTGAGAAACAAAGCATTGTCAGGAGACAGAAGGAAAGAGGTAGATTTTGAAAGCTTCAGATCCACAAGCTTGGTATTTATCCACAGTAAAATTCTACATCAGGTTATTCAAGGTGGTCTGTGAACATCCTCGTGGAAGAAAGCATTAATTAGTGGATATCAGTGGAGATTCACTAAGAACAAGCAACACAAGATTACTTTTCCCCACCAGATTACTGGATTGAATGCTATAAATGAATAAATCTCCTCGCATAAATCCCACCTAAGTTAAAAAGAATTAAAAATAAAAAACACACTTTAAAAAACCCAGTATGCTATCATAGCTCCTCTTAGAGTTCAAGTGCATATTTAAAATATAAAGATTCTGAGACATTCTGCACCAAAGAAGCCCATTTAAACATTATCCCGCTGAGTAAGTGTTCCACAAAACACATTTGAGAAAGGATGCTTTGGGCAAATTTCAGCAAGGTGTATTACAAAGGATTTTGTTACATAAACTGTTAAGGACATAAGGAAATTGGGATTAAAAATAGCTCAGTGGAACTACAGCTAACTAGACAACTGTAACTAAAGAGCATTAATTAATTGACTAGTAGCCACTCTATGGACAGTTCCAGATATTAGTAGAATGTCTCAAGGCTCTGCCCTTGGTCCTGGAATGTTCAACATTCTTACAGGGGCTTGTATCACAACATTGAAGACCTGTTTGAAAAAAAATTTAGGGAGCCTAAAGTGAGTGTTGATATGCTATATAACACATAGAAATGCTATCTCAAAATCAAGAAAGGAATCCAAAAGAAGCCCACTGAGATTTGTTAGAAACGATAGTATAGGTAAAGGATAGGTGAATTCTGGCTTGCAAGTAGCTCATATTAAAAAGACCTGAGGTCACAGCTACACCAAGATCCGCCCAGGCCAGATGCGTGATACGGCTGCTACGCCTCTGAAGTCAGTGGAGCCACACCCTCGGCAGGTGAGATGACCTGCAAGGCAAGCAAGGTGATCAGGATGGACTGGCCATCCTGGGAACAGTGTTCTGGCCTTCTGTTGCATTTGGAGAGAAACATGGACTAATTGGAGCACATCTGGAGAATGACCAACATCAGGAACATGTGCTCTGGGGAAAAAGTCTGAAAATATATTTATTCAGGTTTTTTTTTAGATGACTTATAAAAAGAGAAGATAAAGGGCATGTTGATAATTGACTCTGGGAGGCTGTGCAGTATAGTAGGAAAGAGGTGAATTTGTGCTAACATCTCTGCCCTAGTACTTCTAGGCTATGTGGCCTTGGACAGGTTTCCTAACATCTCTTAGCTTCAGAGCCATTTAAACCAACAAACAAAAAACCAGTATCATTCCTATTTAGTGCAGATACTATGATGGTCCTCAAGCAGAGTAGGTGGTCGATACATGACTCTTCCTGTTCTCCATGTGAAGAAGCACAATCACAGCAATGAGAAAAGTGACCTGTTTGATAAAGGTCCAGGAGAAAGCTGGGACCAATGGGAGAATTCCCCTAAGGAGAGTAGATTTGGCTGATGAAAAGTAGGGACTCTGTGGCAATCAAAAGCTGGAAAACAAAGGAACTGGCTCGGCGACCTTTATACTGACAGCAGAATCACCATATATTCTATAGAAGAGATCTCTGCTTTGGGTGGGAAATAGGATTAGATGGCCCCTGGATCTTCTCCAACTCTGAGATTCCACGATTCAAACATTCTGCTAGACTGTTTATTGTTTTCTCCCATAGGTAGTCAAGTCATATATGTTCAAGTCCCATTCGTGCATTTTGAAGAGATACTAACGTGAACTTATTTGAAATTATTCTTTGGCATTCCTTATGAGTTCTTTTTCTCCAACTTTGGGGACCCACATAGCCTTATTCAGAAATTTTTTCCTCAGTGGGTACTTAATGGGTACTTAATAAATGTGATGGATTAGTAAAAGAGGTCTGTGTGGTCCGCTGTCTGCACACTCACACGTTGGACTCACCCAGGCATGTGTTGACATACTAGATCTCCTACAGAAATACTTTCCCCCTAAGTGATGGGTATACTCTGCAATTAATCCCAGGGTTGGTGAAGATACAGAGAAGAGGCTGCTGAGGTCTGCCAGTCATCATTACTGGGAGAACAAAGCCACGAAGGCACCAACCAGACTCTCCCAGTTCACCCCACCCCCACCTCTTGCATCTTCACTCCTGCCAGTGTCTGGCTGCAGGGGACAGCACTGGGATTTCACAGATTTGAAACCCCATTACCCACCACATTCTCCTGCACAGGGTTGGTGCCCCGAGATCAACCTGATCACAGGGGAGATGCCCACTTTCCCAGAGAACACAGGACAGCTCCCCTCACCCTGCAGAGATCTAGAAGGCCAGAGCGGTGCAGGAGAAATGAAAAATCTTGTGCTTCAATGACACTCACTAGAAAAAAATAGAAAGATCTCTTCTTATCAATGTATTAGAGAAGTGCCACTCATGCATAGATGCCTAGACAGAGAAGAAATCCACCAAATGCTACAAATAACCAAGATAATGAGACAGCTCAGAAACAAAATGAAAGAGCTCCAGAAAATAAATTTAAAAACATGGAAATATGTGATTTAAATGACAGAGAATTCAAGGGTGACGTTCTGCAAAACTTCAGTAAGTTACAAGAAACCACAGATGGGTACTTTAATAAACTCAGAAATAAAATCGACAAACAAAATGGGTACTTTACCAAAGAGACTGAAATTTTAAAAAAAGAACCAAATAGAAATTCTATAGATGAAGAACTCAATAAAAGAGATCAAGAATGAACTAGTGAGTTTAGGAAATAGAGAAGGCCAAGTGGAGGAAAGAATCAGTGACATTGAAAACAGAAATCTAGAAATTATGCAGATGGAAGAAGAGAGAAAATTGAGCATAAAAAGAAATGAAAGAATGCTAACAGAACTATCTGACTCCATCAAAAAGAATAATATAAGAATAATAAGACCCTGGCTTATGTGGTTCAGCAGATTGAGCTCTGGCCTGCAAACCAAAAGTTTGCCAGTTTGATTCTAGGTCAGGCACATGCCTGGGTTGCAGGCCTGGTCCCTGGTTGGGGGCATGGAGGAGGCAACTGACTGATGTATCTCTCATGCATCAGTGTTTTTCCCCTATCTTCTCCCCCAGTAAATAAATAAATAAATAAACAAATAAATAAAACAATAATAATAGGCATACCAGAATGGAGAATGGAACAGTGAGCCTATTCAAATAGTGGATGAGAACTTCCCAAACCTATGGAAAGAGCTAGAACCTCAAATCCAAGAAGCAAACAGAACACCTAATTACCTTATTTCAACAAGGCCTTCTCCAAGGTACACTGTATTAAAAATGTCAAAAATTAATGACAAAGAAAGAAATCTTGGCTCTCTTTCTTGGCCGTGTGACCTTGGGCAAGTTACTCACTGGGCCTCATTTTCCTCATCTGTAAGATAGATATAGTCTTAACAGCTTTATGAGATAAAATGGAAAGTGTATTTTAAGTCCTTAGAAAAACAGTAAGTGTACAACAAATGTCAGATATTATTTTTGTAGTCACTGTCAGAGTGAACTTAAATCAACCTCATACTCATATAAGGGTGTGCACAGTAAGAAGCTTAGAGATGAATTGGTTCTTTCTGTACCTACTTATTTAAAACCATCTCCTAAACAGTGTTCTCGGTTTTCATGCCCCAGAGCCTACTTCAGTCTATTATCCTAGTTCCTGCAACATTCACGATGGGGACAAAGAGTAATCAACTGGAAATCGGCAAAAATGAAGACTTTAAAATGGGGGCAATTTAGCTTTGTCCAGAAAATCTGTGACAAGGCCAGAGCTCATCTGCAACATACTCATGGGAAATAACTGGTATGCAGTCATCCCGTGCTGGAAACCAAGCGAGCCTCCAGCTAAGGTCACTCAGGGAACGGCCCTGCCTCTTGTTTTACAGAATAGAGACTGTCTAATGGATAAGCCCAGGGGGCCTGTGAGCTTCTGCAGACAGGGCCTGCACCGAGGTTAGGGCCTAGCCCAGCTTGAGCGATGGTCTAGACTTAGAGATAGTTGATTAGGATGGGAGGGAAGGAGGATGAAGTAGAGATGCTTTTTAAAAACATTTTTTAAATTGTGGTAAAAGAAAACCCGCATGACCTAAAATTTACCATTTAATTATTTTAAGTGTAAAGCTTTGTAGTGTTTAGTATATTCATATTGTTGGGCAACAGAGCTCAAAACTTTTTCATCTTGCAAAACTGAAACTCTTATTAAACAATATCCCATTTCCCCTTCCCTCCAGCTCCTGGTAAGCACCATTCTACTTTCTGTTTTTATGACATTAACTACTTTAGATACTTCAAATAGACGAAACCATTCAGTATTTGTCTTTTTGTGTCTGGCTTATTTCAATTCATACAATGTACTGAAGATTCATCCATGACATAGCATGTGATAGGATTTCTTTCCTTCTTAAGGATGAATAGCATTCCACTGTGTGTGGAATGTATGTATAAAATTTTGTTTACCCATTCATCCATTGATGGATGCACTTGGTTTTTTTTACTTCCTGGCTATTGTGAATATTGCTTCTAGGAACATAGCTGTACAAATATGGAAGTGATTTTAAAGGGTCACAGCAGAGTTTGGAAAGCTGTAGGGGGAGATTTGGAGAAATAAATGTGCAGACAAAGAAGCAACTGAAAAGCAATTTACATCCAACAGTGGCAGTTTTGAAAGGATACCAGTAACCAGCTGGTAGAAAAATCATTAGTCATGGACTATTGAGTTGCAAGGAACAGAACCCACTCAAATTGGCTCAAAAGGAGAGAAGAGCTTATTAAACACAGAGGTGTATGTCTCACTGTACTCAAGGTGAGGCCACAAGAAAGACTAGAAACAAAAACTAGAGTTAAAAACCAAAGCTCCTCAATTTACTCCTACAGAACCCACCTTCATTCTGTCAACAGTGAGCACCGCCGTTCTAGACTTCGTGAAAACCGCTGTAAATAAAACAGGCTTTACATGGAGAAAGGTGAGTAATAAGCAATTAAATAAACGAGCCATTTCAAATTCTGCAAATTGTATGGAGAAGAAAGTGAACACTGTGGGAAAGAACGGAGTGGAGGTGGGGTTGGGATTGGGCCCGACTTTACCCAGAGGAGCACTGACTGGCTCTCTTCAACTCAAAGGTCACATTGAAGCCACACTGAGGTGAACAGCAACATGCAATTCAAGGCAGAGAAGATGAAATGCTAAGGATGTGAGAGAAGATCATGGGCCTAGAGGGAGGTGAATGAGAGGGTGTGTAGCTGGCGGAAAGAAGTAAAATGCACAGAGCTTTGCTGCTCATGGAGCGGGTTTTTCTTCTCTAGCACAGTGGGAATCCACTCACAGATTTTAAACTGGGAAGTGATATTATCTGATTTACATTTCTAGGAGATCCTTCTGGCAGTCAGATGTAGAGTGGGTTGGAGAGGGGGAAGAATGGGGAAGTGAGAGTCTTGTAGACAGTGGCTTAGGTCAAGGTGGAGAAGTCGAGACATAATTGGGGTACATGAATATTCAGCAGTATTATTAATAATAGCAAAAAGGTAAAAATGATCCAAATGCCTATCAACTGATGATTGGAAAAAGCTGGTATATCCATACAGTGGAATATTATTTACCCATAAAAAAGAACGAAGCACTGATACATGCTACTATACGGATAAACCTGAAAAACATTTTGCTAAATGAAAGAAACCAGTTGCAAAAGGACCACATATCTATAATCTTACTCATATGAAATCCCACAATAGGAAAACCTATAGAGACAGAAAGTAGATTCGTGGTTGCCTAGAGCTGGGGGATGGGGTGATGGAAGAAGAGGTTGATAGCTAAATGGGGGATTTTTTGGAGGTGATGAAAATATTCTGAAAATGACTGTGAGGATGGGTGCCCATCTCTGTGAGTGCACTAAAAACCATTGGATTGTACACTTTAAATGGGTGAATTGTATGGTACGTGATCTCTATCTCAATAAAGCTGTTAAAAAAAGAGTCCTCCTTGGGAGGCAGAACTGGCAGGATCCACAGCTGGTTCAAAGGAGGAGGACACAGCCTCTCATCTCTATTTTCTCTGTGCTGTTCTATCTCCTTCCTATTTGTGGCTGGGCTTTCTCTGTGCACAAGGAGAGAAGTGCTACCCTGGGGATGACTCTACATTCCATCCAGCCCCAGGCCCCTGTGCCTGAGCAACAGCAACCTCTGTAACCCAGTTTCAAGCCCCTAGAATGGAGCTTGTTCACCCACCGTGGGTCTGTGGCAGGGAAACAGGACTCCCTGGTCCTTCAGGCAGGCCCGCCCCTCAGCAAGGCTGTGAGGGATGAGCAACTCCCATCCTCAGAGGAAACAGGGGTCTATTTTCAGGTTTTTGAACCAGAATCGACACATAACGATCATCTTCCATGTGCCACAGACACCGTCGACTGCTTTCACCTCCCTAATCCCTTTTAATCCCTTTCATACTCAGTATGAATGCAACTGCTGACTGAAGAAAACATCATGGGTTCACTGGGGATGGATGCGAAACGTGGCACCAAGGCCACTACTGGTGAAATCATCTACCCCAGCGCAGAAAAAGGCCTCCTGAAATGGGGTTATCAGCCACAGCGTCTGGTTCCCAGACGGCTCGTTTTCAGTTCACCAAAATGCAGGGCTCAGAGTTCTTCCCGGTTCGTGAGCTGCTTCAGCCAAGAGAGAGATGTTTCTGAAAGGCTGGTGGGAAGTGAATCTGTTACATGATGATTTGGTTCTTAAACATTAGAAATCTGTGAATTCTCTAATTAAAAATCCTCCCTAGCCTTTGCTATCTGATGTTAACTCTTGAGAAAGAATGAGCACCCATGCCTCAGACTGGAGGTGGGAAGGGAGACACAGGGCAGATCTGCGTTCCTTAAGCTAATCAGTGTTTGTGTTGTAGGCAGAACCCAAATCCAAACCATATTTTGCACCCACCCCCCAAATTCCCTCTTCATTCTCGAGTCCATGTCTATTATGTGAGAAATCCAGTCTGTATGTTTCATACTCATTTACACTTAACTCATCAAAGCGTTTCCTCTGAAGAAATATTTGATGTCCAAGGAGACTTTAGAAACTTGTTCTTTTTAACAAGCCTTTGTTCTTAGACATAAAGGAGGTGATGAAATTGTATATGCAGAGAAGAAATGAACTTGAACCTCAGAAAGGCTACACTTTGTTTAAGTAGGTTCTATATTTGGAAGAAACAACTTTAGGAATGAGCTGTTTTTCTTTAAAAAAATTTTTTTTCAGGAGGTGCCTTCAAACGGACTTGGATTCTCATGCCAAAACAATGTTCTCTCAGCTGTTGGTAGGCCCCATTGGTTGATGAAGTCCATCTTCATAAGGCATTGAGGTGACCTTCAACTTTTTAGTTAGAAGAAACTGCACCTAATTTTGATCTCTCTCTCTGATAATCTGTGGCCAAATCTGCTCATGGGGAACCTTCTTCTGAGATCCCAGGATGTGTGCTGGGGCGAACGAAGCTCCTGAGGAAAGCGGTGCCACAGAACCTCAAGGCTACCTCGCCACAGTCCCTTCCATCGGGACTATTCCCAAGCCATCTCAGAGGAAGTGAACCCATCATGTCTTCTCTTATCCCCCAAAGTTCCACCTTTTCCACTTAATTTGCGTTAACACTTCCCTTTACTCTTCACTCATGTCACATTTTATTCCATCTCTCCACACAGTTGTATCGCGGGGCAGTGGGGGCGGGAGAGGAGGCAGAGGCTGCTGCCCCTGCCTCTGGGAGGTTCATCATTTCACTGGGAGAAAAGGCTCCCAACTGAGAAGTTCATGAGATGTGGGCTTGGCGTGTGTTCCAGAATTTCCAAGAAGGGAAGGATGATCTGGAACAGACAGGACAGGAAAAGTTCCCCAGAGCCAGTGGGCCCCAGGTCCTGGGAACAGCTGCCTGAATCCTGATGCAACCATACCCATGGGGACAAAGACACAGGCACCCTTGTTGCTGGTGCAAATGGGGTTCTTCCATGGAGTCACGTGAGAAGTATTTTGGGGACCCATGCATAGGAGGATGAGGTATAGTGGTTAAGATTTGTTGGAGCAAAAATAAAGGATTGCTCCCAGGCACCCGGCATCTCATCCATGACCAGACGGCTCAGCTCTGTCTTGCTGTGGGGAGAGCCCAGCCTCTGAGGCCACAAGCCTACACTTGTCTTCACCAAGCCCAAGAGGACCAGTGCCCAGAGATTCTGTGCCATTGGCCCAGCATCAGCAGGGCATCTGAAGCTTTTGCAGTTCAGGGCAGTCCATGCCAAAGCTCCGTCCAGCTCAGATTCTGTCCCCACCTGGCTAGTTTAGTCTCGGTTCCTGGGTGTGCTCCAGCAGCTGCAACGCCGCCACACCCAGCGGTCTGGAGCCACGCCCTTGGAGCCACGTGGCTGCTGTGGAGCGCGCAAGAACCGATGAGTGGATGAAGACTGGGGCCTTTGTAAAGACTTAATTATAGTACCCTGGGCTTGAGAAAGGGTAGGCTTTTCTTTAAACTCACCAGTTTCTTTCCTGGTTCTTCAAGGCCTGGGGCTTGGGCTTCGGCGGGGCTCTCCCCCTCTCCCATCTCTTTTTTAGATCTTCCCGTTTCAGGCCCATCCAATCCAATCCTTTCCCAGGCTAGACACCTCCCCTTTATGGTCACCATCTTGGCTTTTACGTTTACTCCTCCCCCTACACCATTGTCCTGGCGGGTAGAGTGGTTTGCCGCTCCCCACCCAGCTTCAGGAGCTTGAAAGCCACTCCTTCCTCCCTACACCGGGAAATGGGAACGGGCAGATGTTAATTCCCTTGGTGGGGGATGTGACTGTCCCCGGGGGTGTCTGCAGCTGTAACGTCCACACGGAAGCCTGAGTAAGTGTAACTTCCAGACGCGGTCAGACCCAGCCAGTCTAGTGCCCTTCTTGTCTTTGGTTGACTCTCAGATGCCTATGCTAACTCCCTGGGCTGCCATCAATTGGATGCTTCTTCAAATTGATGTTTTAAAAATATTTGCTTGATGTTTATCTGGAAAAGAACTGTTTTAGTTCCTCTTGCGGTCTGTGCTCGGAAAGCTGCCTGGATGGGAGGATGCGAGATATGGGTAAATATTTAGCTCCATGCCTGGAGAAAAGGAACAAGGCTCAAGATGAGAAAATAGGGTCTGGAGAAACAGCACTTGCTTTTCTCCAATGCTCTGAGCTAGAGCTTAGTGCTTACAAGCATGTTTTCATTTGTTCTCCATTACGGCACTACGAGGCAGGTGTCACGATCCCATTCAACAGATGAGGAAGAAGATACATGGAGGCTAATACACTGGCCCATAGGCAGCTAATACAGAGTGAAGTTTGTATAGAAAGCCAATATAGGGTTAGGATGGACAAGCGGAGCAGAGAAGAGAAAAGATTAGAGTCAGGGAGAGCAGAAAGGAACCACTGAGAAGCCACAAGGTAAAAAGAGACAGTGGGCAGAGAAAGAACAGGCTTACAAGGGTCGAGGGTGAGGCTGGAGGGAGAGAAAAAGAAGTTTCTGGTCCCGATAAAACATGGGTGATGTTGAAACCTGGCTGTCACGCGAGGGCATGGATGTGAAGGAAGTGATGCTGGGTCTGCTGTGTTTGAGGTTCCGGGAGAGCTGCGTGTGAGGCTTCTGGGCTGTGCTGGAAAGTGGTCAGTGCTGGACGGGAGGACTAGCCTCATGTGGATGGGACTACCAGGCAGCATGGACAGCAGAGCAGCCCACGGTACACTGAAGCTTTGGGACCACACTGTGGTCCTCGCAATACAGTATTGGTGCTTGTCTGCCGGCTCTGCCGTTTCTGAGTCAGAGCACCGGAAAATAGGATGCTTTTGGTTGTCCCAGTGACTGGAGGATGCCACCGGCATACAGGGTATGTTGGGTTACAGGTGTCCTACAGTGCACAGGACAGTTCTGAACAATGAAAAATCACTCTGGAATCCTCTTGTATATCCCACTGGACATTCAGTTAGGTGAAAAATCTTTTTATAAGTCTCTGAATCTAGAATCTAACTAGTTTCCATATATACATATTTTTCTCCATTTAAATTAATATTCAGTTTCACAAGAATGTAAACATATAAATAAAAAATATGTTGTAAGTACACTGAATTATTTTAGTTCAGAAAAATCACATCTCTGATGGCAATATAATTCTAAAAGTTGAGGTATTAAACAGCTAACCCATTAATCATGACTCCGCATATGCATTCAAGCATCTGGCTATTTTGTCTTTGAGTACTCATGTCTAACCATAAATTGAAATACATTTTAAACTATAGATCCTTTCCTTTATCTTCTATATTACAGTTAGGCCATTTATCAGTCTTTTGAAATTATGCACATAGATGAGTTATATTATCTACAATGTTTGTTTAGGGGAGTGCAGAGGGTGTTGCCAATTAATTGTTCTAAGGAAGAATGAGGACTAATGCAGTGGAGAGACACTGGCTCCAGACTAGCATCATCCAATATAAATATTTGTAAATGCAAGTTACAAATAATTTTATTTGTAAATTTAAATTTTCAGTAGTCATCTTTAAATAAGGATGGAATATTATGCAGCCTTGAAAAGGAAGAAAATCCTGTTACATGCTACCACATGGGGAACCTTGAGGACATTATGTTCAGTAAAATAAGTGAGTCACAAAAAAGACAAATTCTGTACGATTTCACTTTATATGAGGCATCTAAAGTTGTCAGATGCTTGGCAGCCTAACATAGAATGATGGTTGCCAAGCACTGGCGGGAGGAGGAAGGAGGGAGTTGTTAGTTACTGGGTACAGAGTTTCCAATTTGCAAGATGTAAAAATGCTGGGGATCTGTGTTACACAAGGTGAATAGCCTTAACACCACCATACAGTCCACTTAGAAATGGTTAAGGTGATACATTTTGTGTTACGTGCTTTTGACCAAAATAAAAAATTAAAAGGAGCAGATAAAATTAATTTTAATGATATGTACTTATTTAACCCAATATATCCAAAGTGCCCTCATTAGAATTTGGAGCTCTCAATATATAATCAATACAAAACCTATCAGTGAGATACTTTGTTTTCTTTTTCTTGTGGAAGTTTTTGAAATCTGTGTGTATTTTACACTGACAGCACCTATCAACCCAAACCAGCCACATTTCTATTGCTCAGTATTCACACGTGGTTAGTGGTGACCAAATTGGATGGTGAAGTTCAAGATAATAGCTAACACTTGTTGAGCAGACTTTCCGGGCCAGGCACTGCTGTGAATTCTTTGCATAGAATGACTTGGTCCTCATAACGGCCCTCTGAGATTGGCACAATTACTGTCCTCCAAAACACACAAGGAACTAAAGGTCAGACAGTTGAGTAGCTTGCCTGAGGTCACACACCGCTGAGTCCCCAAGTGGAAAGCTGAACCCAGGCATCAGTCTCCAGAGCCCTGCCTTAACTACTTCGGAAGACTTTGCCCTGGGACTCCTTTTCTGGCCCCTGGGGGCATCAGCACAGCCCAGCCCTGGTGACCTTAGGGCAGCAGGAACCTGGCTGGCTGGCTCACTAAGGAGGAGGGTAGGCTGGTCTCTCTCCCTGGGATTCCTGAGGAGCATGGCAGAGGTGCTGGCCTGCCCTTCTGAGAAGCAGAAAGAAACTCGTGCTTGCCTCACAACTGCCTGCAAGGTTCTCTATTCTTTGAATTTCCATTGGGAGAGGCAGGGGCCTGGGCAAATCAATACAAAACAGATGGGGCAGAAAGACCGCCCAGACTTACTACCAGGACCTTGCTGGTGAATTGTCTGCATTCCAATACATTTTTTCTCCTGGGTTCTCCTTAATAAAGACAGATTTCTTCCCTAAAAGATTATGCCAACAACTTCCTCATTAATTACCAAATTAAGCCCCATCACAAAATGATTACATTTGCTTCCTACCTAAACACCTCCCCTCACTGATGCAAAGCCTCATTTAAACTAATATGCTTTTAACTTGCTTCATTTCAACGCCTCCTTAGAGGCTACTAATGAGCTGACTCCTTGCCCAGCTGGTCCCTCAGCCCTTCCTCCTGCTCTGTGTTAAAGACCAATTTAACTCTTGCGGTACAGGAAAGGGGAGGACTCATCCTTTGAATCAGACGCCTGGCTGGAGCCTTCTTCAGGGATGTGTACACTTAAACCTGCGACCTTGAGCCTGAGCCCCTACGAAGTGAGATTCCAATTGCTACTTCCAGAAACCTGAAAATTGCCCGAGAGCACAGCACTGTAGTGAAACGGCCTCCTGGTTTCGAGTGGGCAGCTTAATGAGTCAGATAATTATGCCCAGATCCTCTTTACAGGGGCCTGTTAATTATTACTTAATAAAGAGATGATTTCAGGCTGTGACCCACAAGGCTGGTGGCATTATAACCACAGAGCTGGAGAATTGCCTCCTCCCAGATGTCCTCCTCTGCAGGGAGACAGCATGCTCTGAAAGGACCCCTCGGCCCTGCTTTTGGAGATTGTCACGTGCCAAGCAATTCCTCTTCCTGGCACTGCCTTCTCTGGAGTGTCAGATGGGTCACTTCACTGGAGGGCTATGAATCAGGTCAGTCTGTTCCTCTGATTAACCCTGATCTCATTCTGTTGGCAACAGTAAAGCCCGAGTCCCTGCTGCCTTCTGAAGCCTGCCCATTCCTGCTGGGGCCGCCGGGAGCAGGAAGAGCTAGCTCACTGAGCTCACTCTGTGAGCCAGTCTTGGTTCGAAGTGCTCTCGATGCCTGTCTCCTTCTAGTTTCACGCAGATATTATACTTTCCTCCCCATTTTACAGGTTAGGAAACTGAGGCTCTGGGGTTATGCACATTGTCCAAGGCCACACAACTAATGTAACTTGAAAATTGGGGATTTGAACCTAGATCTCTCTGACTCCAGAGCCTAGGGACTTACCTCCTGTACCATATTGCCAGGAGTTACCTGGCCAGGGAGGGAATTATTTGGACTATGTTTTCATGGCTAAAATTTTGGTAGATTATCTAAGGACATCCATTTTTATCAATACTGATGGTGCATTATGTTCTTGGCCCCTGAGCAGAGGTATACAGTAATTATAATTTCCCTTCCCCCATCTAAGCCATATTCATTAGATAAGGGATAGGCTCATTATCCTAGCCAGACCAATAGAAGGTCTCTAATGGGAATTTCCAAACTGAAATTAAAAAAGAGGGGTTTTTCCCACTCCAGTGGTACAGCCAGGTAAATGTGAGCGCCACGTGGTCATGGGTCATCATTCAGGCTTGTAGGAAAGGACAAAGAGTTAATGAAGAGAAAATATTCAATGTCATGTGAGCCCTTGCTTCAAATGTCTGAGGCACAACTCTTGTTTTTCCCATAATTCAGCTATGAAAGCCAATAAATTTTGCCTTTTCTCCTGAAAGAGCCCTATTTAGGTTTCTATCACTTGTGACAAAATCATTCTAATATACCATGCTCTGGAATTTGGTCTACAGGGAGCCTTGAACGGCTTTTAGTGTGTACCGCAGAGAGGCAGTTGTGCACAGTAGGGAGGGGAAGGGGGCCCTGAGCAGGCAGACCAGCAAGGAGCCGCCTGCAGTGTGGGCTGCAGCAGCGGTCCCAGGGAGAGATGATGAGGGCTGGAACCAAGGTGGTTGGGGATGGTGTCAAGAAATATTTAGTTGCTAGAAGGTTTTAGATTTTGCATTGTGTAACACAAGGCAGAGCTGACTTGGGGAGGCAGAGAAGCAGTAGGTGACTAGTTTGGCCATGGATACGTGACTGATGTCCAGCTGCATGTGGCTCCTTTAAGCTGACACAATATGTTCTGGCACCATGTCAAAGGTATACTCTGGCAATCACCTGCTGGTCACAGCCTCAGCCCTGACTCACTCCTCCCAACCTGCACCTCACACCCCTTTCCATCCTGCTCTCAGCTCCCCCACTTGCCAAGTGGTCATCTTTTTTTTGTCATGACATCACCCTGATTTGTCAGAACTGCTATTGTCCTCCTGGTGGCCATTGGGCTTCTTTCCATGGGAGGCTGTCTTTCCTGCTGCTCAGTTGAATTGAGCCACCTTGAATAGCTCCCTCCCTGGAGAGGTGGGGAAGGATGGCTAGCACTGTTAAAAACAAACAAAGGAATCATGCTGCGGAAAACCGGCTCCAGCCAATTTAGCTGCTTATAATCATTAGGTTCTTTGTGCAGAGTCTCTACCTTCTACCATTGTCAAGAAGAACTGAGGACTATAGAGGTCCCCTACCCAGACTACCACAACTACCCAACTACGGGCTGTGCTAGTCTGCATTGAAATCGAGATCCAGACCAAATTCCGCCCCATGTACAAACAATAACTGGTGAGCAGGCACCGTATATGAGGCCCGGTCCTGTTTCTTGTTTGATGACTTTTTGCTCTCTGCCTGACACACACCTGGCATGATGAGGCATATCCCAGTGGTAGAATTCATCTGAGCTGCTAGTCAGAATCAGCCGAAAGCCTCATCTGTTAAGTGCAGCACAAAACTCAGGTGGTGTCTCAGACTGGGCGGGATGTTATAAAGGGTAAAAGGTGTCCAAACTTTTGGCATCTCTGGGCCACACTGGAAGGAGAAGAGTTGTCTTGGGCCACACATCAAATACATTGTGACATGTAATCACAAAAAAATCTCATAATATGTTATGTGAATTTACGATTTTGTGTTGGGCGGCATTCATAGCCATCTGGGCGGCACGTGGCCTGCGGGCTGCAGGTTGGACTCCCCTGGGCTCCTCCAGCATTCTTACACTCGGTCTGTGCAAGCATGGAGGGCTTGTATTATACTTGTGTCTGTCCACACATCTTTTGGCTTACAGGCCAGCACTCAGTCCATGGAGCCACACCAGCCAGGGCTGTCCACACATCTTTTGTACCATTCATTTTACAAATGAAAAATCACGTCCAAACCCATTATATAAAGGAACAAACCCTCCAGTGTCAACAAAAGCTAAAGATGGCTGAAGTTCCACCCAGAAATGGACACATACATATGTGTGGTCACTAATATTTGACAAGGGAGCTAAAAATACTCAGTGGGGAATAGTCTCTTCAATAAATGCCGTTGGGAAAACTGGATACCCACATACGGAAGGAAAATTAGACACCTGCCTCACAAAAAAATTAATTCTGAATGGATTGGAGATTTCAGTATAAGATCCCAGACTATAAAACTACTAGAGAAAAACACAGGAAAAAGCTCCTTGACATTGGTTTTGGAGAATTTTTTTAGATATGATACCAAGAGTACAAGCAAAAAAAAAAAAGCAAAAGTAAACAAGTAGGACTACTATCACATTAAAAACGACCTACGAAATGAGAGAAAATGTTTGCAAAACACCTATCTGATAAAGTGTTAATATCCAAAATATATGATGAACACATATCACTCAATAGCAAAAAAACCCCCAAACAATCCAATTAAAAATAGGCAAAGGACTTGAATAGACCTTTTTCTAATGAAGACATACAGATGGCCAACAGGTACACAAAGAGGTGCTCAACATCACTGATCATCAGGGGACTGCAAATCAAACCACAGTGAGATGTTACCTCACACTGGATAGACTGGCTGTTAGCAGAAAGACAAACTATAGGTGTCGGTGAGGAAGCAGGGAAAAGGGAATTTCTTCCTACACTCAGTGGATGCAAATTGGTGCAGCTAATGTGGGAAACAGTGTGTAAGCTCCTCCCAAAAATAAAAATAGAACTAAACTAGCATAGGACTCAGCAATCTCCCTTCTTGGTATATATTCAAATAAAAGGAAATCATTGTCTCAGAGATTTGTACCTCTATTTTATTGCAGTATTATTCACAATAGTTGAGACATGAACACAACTTAAATGTCCCTCAGCAATGAATGAATAGATAAAGAATATATATATATGCAAACACACACACCATATATATACTATATAGTATATATACTATACCACATATATACTATATACATGCACATACATATAGTATGTATGTATACTATATATGTATAATTTAGCCATAAATAGGGAGATCCTGACTTTGTGACAACATGGATGAACTTGAGGCCATTATATTAACTGTAAGAAGTCAGAAAGGGAAAGAGAAGGACCATGTGCTCTCAGTCATATGAGGACTCTAAAGAAAAATGGAACTCGTAGAAACGAAGAGTAGAGTAGTGGTTGCTAGGGACTGGGGGCAGGTGGGTGAGGGAAATCAGAAGCTGCTGGTCAAAGGTATGAAACTCCCACTACAGGACAGAGTTTTGGGGATCTAGTGAGCAGTATGGCAACTATAATGTGATGTAGTAAATACTTGAAAGTTGTTAATAGAGTAGATTTAAAATTTTATCACTAAAACAAAAATGGTAATTATGGGAGGGGATGAAGGTGTTAACTAACTATTGTGGTAAACATTTGCAGTATATGTATCAAATTATCATCTGTACACCTTAAACTTACACATGTTATAAGTCAATAATATCAGTAAAGCTGGGGGAAAAAAGATCGCTGAAGCTCTCATTAGAAGCTTAGAAAACCCTCTGGGATGTGCCAACTGATCAGAGTCCTTCAGATGTTAACAAATTGCTCCTACGGTGTAGATTAAAATTAATACATACATCTCTCTGTCTAGGCTAAAATACTTTAAAGCTAATTGAATGCAATATAATTCACACTGCGTACTTGCCTCAGAACCTTTGCCAAAGCTGTTCTCTGCATTTGGTGTCTTCATCCCCTTCTTGCCCATTTGCTTAGATAGCTCCTATTCAATCTTGAGGACATAGAATAGCTGTGCCCTCCTCCAGAAAGCCTTCCCTGATTCTCCCACATCCTCACCAAGGCTGAGTTGAGTGACTCCCACGCTTTGTGTACTTTCGTAGCATCTTACACTAACTTCTCACCTGTGAGAGTCAACTGGTCTGTCCCTGTTACTTGACTATAATTCCCTGTCTGTTTGCTTTTTTATAACTAGTGCCAAACAGAATACCTGGCCATTAGCAGGTGCTCAATTTGTTTGTAAAATTGAATTTAAGTCAGAAAAAGAAATCAGTTTTGTCTTCCTCCCTGCTTCCCATCTATGCATTGGGAAAGGAATCTCCAGTGAGGATTTGTCGGCCAAAGGCAGGTCACTGGCGAGAAGGGGAGGAGTGAGGCGCAGTCCTGGAGGGACCCTACCTTTGAGAATAATTTAAGTGACCAAACATAGAAACATTTTCTGTCTGCTTTCACTTTAAATGCCCAAGTCTTCCCTGAGTTTGTTCTCTCCATGAGCTCTGGAGCTGGAGTCTGTGTTCGCTGATCTGTGATATTTATTTTGAAAAGAAGAAAGCAACCAGAAGCCTTATTGAGTCGATGCTCTCATGAGTCACAATTCCTGGTGGAGTGAAGGTCTTTGAGGTGCTGTCAGTCAGACAGAAAGCCCATGGGGAGGCTGCTGACCTCATTTTGTTCACTGCAGTCCAAATACACAGACTTGGACTTGACATTTGCCAAAGCAGAGCTAAACAAATGGTGGTAAAATGATGCTCCACCTATTCAACGCCACATCAAAGTGGCTAAATGGGGTCTTTAATGTTAGACAATAGACCCATCAGAACTACTGAGATACGGGCCATTTATTCAGAGCTACTCTTCTGTGCAGATCTGAACCTGTAATTTTAAATAAGACCAGGACTATACCTCATTGAACATTTTGTCTCATTCAAATCAATAGTGAAGAAGGAGCAAGCATGATGTGGAATTTAGGCACGAAATACATGCTTTCTCATTATGTGGAAAATACTGTGGGCAAATGATTGCTGATCCCAGATGTGCCAGGGGAGGAAGGCTGGGCAGGGGCAGAGAGCTCCAGGTCCTTTTCTGCACCTTTATCCGCAGGCCTGACATCAAAAAGTCTCACCAGAGTCAGCATTCTGGGCAGGAGACTTCTACAATACAGAGTCGACAGCCACAGCTCGAGGGAGCGCTGGCCTGCATTCAGGTAGAGCTGGACCACATGTGCGGTCTGGGACTTCTTATTCTTCCTTGTCGGAGAACAAAAAGTCCTCTGAAGAGCTCTTGATGGAAGGTCATTCTGTAAATAAAATCTGGAGGGTTTGTATTCTTTGCTCTGGTAATTCATTAGTAAGAATGGTCAGAGATTTAAAAAAAAAAAAAGAGAGAGCTCCTAAGCCTTTATTCGAAATACTTGGGGTAGCAGATGTATTACAGAATTCAAAATTTTTCAGATGTTACTGAGGTCTCAGTGAACCATCACAGGACTATTTCTGCAGTGAGCATGTCATTGTTCATCCCAAGTGAGGCCACAAAGATGATGAAGAACTCACATCGATTCAGATCAAGTCAAGTTCTGCCATTGAATGAATTATGAAAATCTTTTGGTTTTCAGAGCTGTCCAAATCAGAGTTTTGGAAAAAGAGATCAGGTAATACCTTTTTCCAGAGGGGCTACTGCCCAGCTCAGCCTTCTTGAGAAGAGATACTCTGAGTTCCACTGCCCCTTTTAAGGAGCCCCCAAAACCAGCCAACCACCTCAGGCTCGGAACCCTGGCATCCTCCAAGAGAACCTACAGCAATCTCTTCCCACCTGCACTTCCTTCCAGAAATTTTAAGAGTCTCTGTGTGTGTTTTCAGTTTTTCTTTTCTTTCTTTTTTTTTTCTGCATTGTGCTTAATGCACTGTTGGCTTTATCACTCATGCTGATACTCACAATGGTGAAACAAGACAGAATAATGGCTAAGGGCTAAAATTATGGTGAGAACAAGCTTGGTTTAAATCCTACCTCTGGCACTCGTTGTTAGCTGCTAGATTCTGGGATGCTGCTTAGTGTCTCTGAACCTCAGCTTATTCGGCCATAAATCCTCTCACAGGGCTGTCATAAGAATTAAATGAGACTATAAACCTGCTGACATTTATGGAATGCTTGCTCTGCACCAAGCCTGTGTTCAGACTTCTACACAAAGGGTTACTTTACAAAACAGATACCATCCTTAATTTATAGATCAGAAAACTGAGGCTTCAAAAGGTTAAGCAAGTGGAGCCGGATTGCTATCACATGAAAAAGGTATTCGGCACGACCCAACCAACACCCAGCCTGACCTCCGGAACTCCCAAATGAACTATTAGGCTGTGATGGCACATTAGCAGGAGGGGAAATGGTTTACATGGTTTCTGAAGCAGAGGGAGCTCTCCGTGTATGGTAACTATAATGTCATAGCACTGATGATGACAGTGATAAAGGGGAACCAAACTTTATTTTGCTTTTCCATGATAGTTGATACACAGTATTATATTAGTTTCAGGTGTACACCATAATCTTAGACACTTACATAACTTACAGAATTGATCCGTCAATAAGTCTAGTATCGACTGACATAATGGCTATTACCCTGTTATTGACCATACTTTCTAAACATGCCCATGACTCTCCTGTAATCCCCCATCCGTACTTCTCAGTCCCCTCCCCATTTTTACCCAGCCCCCCAACTCACATCTCACCTGGCAGCCATCAATTTATTCCCTGCATCTGGGACTTTGTTTCTGTTTTGTTTGCTCACTTACTTTGTTTATTAGATTCCACAGATAAGTGAAGTCACATGGTATTTGTCTGTTTCTGTCTGACTTATCTAGCTTAGCATAACACCCTCTAGGTCCATCTATGTTGTCAGAAATGATAAGATTTCATTCATATTTATGGCTGGGTAATATTATATTGGTATATATACCACAGTTTTATTATCCACTCGTCTATTGATGGTTAGGTTGGCTATTGCAAATAATGCTACAATAAACATAGAAATGCATATATCTTTTCAAACTAGTGTTTTTTATTTCTTCAGATAAACATCCAGAAGTAGAATCACTGGGTTATATGTTAGTTCTAATTTTAACTTTTTGAGGAACTTTCATACTTTTTCCACAGTGACTGCAGTATAAAAGTGTTGCCTGTGCATCACATACTCACTAACACTTGTTTGTGGGCTTATTGATGATGGCCTTCCTGACAGGTGTGAAGTGGTATCTCATGTGCACTTCTCTGATGAGTAGTGACATTGAACATCTTTTCATGTGTCTATGGGCCATCTGAATGTCCTCTTTAGAGAAGTGTCTATTCGGGTCCATTTTTTAAATGAGACTGCTTAATTTTTGTTGTTCATATAAATGCATTCTTTATAAATTTTGGATATTAACTCCTTATCAGATATATCATTGGTGAATATGCTCTCCCATTCAGTGGATTGTTTTTTGGTTTGGTGATGATTTCCTTTGCTGTGCAAAAAAATTTTAGTTTGATATAGTCCCATCCTTTATTGTTTCTTTTGTTTCACTTACCTGAGGTGATATTATAAAAAAAGTTGCTCAGAAAAATTTCAGAGTTTACTGTGGTTTTTTTTCTAGGAGTTTTATGCTTTTGAGTCTTAAATTTAAGTCTTTATAAATTTTGAGTTTATTCTTGTATCTGATGTAAGAAGGTGGTCTGGTTTTTTTTTTTAAACATGTATCTGTCTAATTTTCCCAGCAGCATTTATTGAATAGAATATCTTTCCCTCACTGTATATTCTTGCCTTTTTTGGTCATATATTAATTGACCATATAGGCATGGCTTTATTTTTGATCTCTCTATTGTGTTCTGCTGATCTATAGATCTGTTTTAATTCAGTACTATACTGTTTTTATTGCCATAGGCTTATAATATAGTTCCATATCAGGCAGTGTTATACCTTTAACTTTGTTCTTCTTTCTCAAGATTGCTGCAGGTAGTTGGGTCTTTTGTGGTTCCGTATACATTTTTGGAATATTTGTTCCAGTTCTGTGGAAAATGCCATTGATATATCGATAGCAATTATGTTGTATATAGAGATTGCTTTGGATAGTATGGATGTTTTAATGATGCTAATTCTTCTGATCCTTGAGCATGGTATGTCCTTCTAGTAATTTACGTCAGTTTGTTTCTTCAGTGTCTTATAATTTTCTTAGTAAAAGTCTTTTTTTCCCTTTCATTAAATTTATTTCTAGCTATTTTATTTTTGGATATGATTGTCACTGGGCTTGTTTTTTAAATTTCTTGTGATAGTTCGTTATTAATGTAAAAATGCAACTGATTTCTAAATATTTATTTTGTATCCTGGTGCTTTACTGAATTTTTCAGTTCTAGCAGTTTCTTTTTGTGTGTGGAATCTTTAGAGTTCTCTATATACAGTGTCATGTCATTTGCAAATAATGACAACTTTATATCTTCCTTTCCAATTTAGATAACTTTTACTTCTTCCTCTTGTCTGATTGCTGTAGCTAGGACTCCCAGTACTATGTTGAATAAGAGTGGTGAAATGGACATCCATGTCTTATTTCTTTAAGCATTCTTAAAGAAAATGCTTTTTGTTTTTCCCCATTGAGTATGATGTTGGCTGTGGGTTTGCCATATATGGCACCTATTATGTTTAGGTGTGTTCCCTCTACTCCCACTTTGCTAAGAGTTTTTCTCACAAGTGGGTGCCAGATTTTGTCAAATGCTTTTCATGCATCTAGTAATATAATCATATAATTTTTATCCTTCATTTGTACATGGTGTATCATGTTAATCAATTTATAGATCTTGAACCAATATCCAGATTTGAACCAATTATACAGATTTATTCCATGAATAAATCTCACTTGATTGTGGTGTATGATCTTTAATGGACTGCCGAATTTGGCTCACTAATATTTGGTTAATGATTTTTCATTTATGTTCACCAGGGATATTGGCCTATAATTTTCTTTATTTGTAATGACTTTGGTTTTGGAATTGGGATAATGCTGGCTTTATATGAGTTTGGGAGCTTCCCTCCTCTTGAATTCTTTTGAAATAACTTCAGGAGGATAGGTTTACATTTTTCTTTGAATGTTTAGTAATAGTCACCTATAAAGCCATCTGGTTCAAAACTTCTGATTGTTGGAATTTCTTTTTTATTACTGATTCAATTTCATTGGTTGTGGTCACTCTGTTCATATTTTCTGTTTCTTTTTGATTCAGTCTTGGAAGACTGTATGTTTCTAGGAATTCTCCTATTTCTTCCATGTTGTCCAGTGTGATGGCATATAATTTTTCAGTGTTTTCTTACAATTTTTGTATTGCTGTGATATCAGTTTTTACTTTTCCTCTTTCATTTCTGATTTTATTTACTTGGATCCTCTTTCTTTTATCTTGATGAGTGTAGTTTAAGGTTTATCAATCTTGTGTATCTTTTCAAAGAACCAGTTCTTTTTTTCATTATCGTTTATATTTTTTAGACTCTACTTAATTTATTTCCACTCCTATCTTTATTATTTTCTTCCTTCTACACACCTTAGACTTGGTTGTTGTTCCTTTTCTAGATCTCTTAGGTGTATGTTAAAATGTTTAATTAAAATATTTCCTTTTTTTTGAGGTAGGCCTGTAATGCTATGAATTTTCCTCACAGACCTGCTTTCACTGTGTCCCATAGAGTTTGGGTTGTTGTGTTTTATTCTCATTTATCTCAAAGTATCTTTTGATTTTTTTCTTGATCTTATTGTTAACCCATGCATTGTTTAGTAACATGTTATTTAGCCTCTGTTTGTTTGTGTATTTTTTAAATTTTTCTTGTAATTGATTTCTAATTCTATACCATTGTGGTTAGAGAACATGCTTGGTATTATTTCAGTCTTCTTAACTTTATTGAGACTTCTTTTGTGGCCTCACATATAGTCTGTCCTGGAAACTGTTTTATGTATATTCTGCTGCTTTGGGGTGAAATACTCTAAAACTATCAGTTAAATATATCTGGTCTAATGTGTCATTTAAGGCTACTCTTTTCTTGTTGATTTTCCGTCTGGATGATCTATCCACTGATGTCAATGGGCTGTAAAATTCTCCTATAATGGCTGTATCTCTGTCAATCCCATTACGACTCTCAATATTTGCTTTATATAGGTAGGTGCTCCCGTGTTAGATGAGTAAGTGTTTATAAGAGTTATACCCTCTTGTTGGATTGACCCTTTTATTGTTATGTAATGTCCTTGTTTGTCTTTATTATAGCTTTTGTTTTAAAGTCTACATTATCAGAATTAAGTATAACAGCTACAGCTTTTTTTCATTCCATTTGCATAAAACATTTTTCCATCCCTTTATTTTTAGTCTCTATGTGTCTTTTTTTCTGAGATAGGTCTCTTGTAGACAGCATATATGTGGGTCTTGTACTCTTACCCATTCAGCTACTCTGTGTCTTTTGACTGTAGTATTTATTGCATTTACATTTAAAGTGATTATTGATAGGTATGTAGTTATTACCATTTTATTACTTATATTAATTCATATACAAGAAACATTTTTTTGTAATACTGTTTTTGTGGTGATGAATTCCTTTAGCTTTTTCTTATCTGGGAAGCTCTGTATCTCTCTTTAAATTTTAACTGATAGCCTTGCTGGATAGAGTAGTCTTGGTTGTATGTATTTGCTTTTTATCACTCTAAATATTTCATGCCAATCTTTTCTCACCTGCAAAGTTTCTCTTGAGCAATCAGCTGACATTTTTATGGGGTCTCCCTTGTAGGTAATAACTGTCTTTCTCTTGCTGCTATTAAGAGTCTCACTTTATCTTCAAGTTTCCCACTTTAAGTATTATGTGTCTTGATGTGGGCCTCTTTGGGTTCATCTTGTTTGGAACACTCTGGGCTTCCTAGACTTGTGTGTTTTTTTTTTCCTACATCAGATTAAGAAAGTGTCCAGTCATTTTCTTCTCTCTCCTCCGTCTGGTACCCCCATGTTGTAGATGTTGTCCCAGAAATCCCTTAAACTATCCTAAATTCTAAAAAAAATTTTTTTGCTGCTCTGACTGGGTGTTTTCTGCTTTCTTATCTTCCAAATTGCTGATCTGATCCTCTGCTTAATCTAATCTGATGTTTATTCTTTATAGTGCATTCATTTTAATTATTGTATTCTTTATTTCTGACTGATTTTCTTTCATGGTTTCTATGTTCTTTTTATATACTGTTGAAATTCTCACTAAGTTTATTGAGAATCTTTATAAACATTGTTTTGAACTCTATACTTGGTTGCTTGCTTGCTTCCATTTTATTTAGTTTTCTTTTTCAGGGATTTCTCTTATTCTTTCATTTGGGCCATTTTTTTGGTCTCCTTTTGTCTGTCTCTCTTTGTTTATTTCTAGGTATTAGGGAGATCTGCTCTGTGTCCTATTTCTGTCAGGGTGGTCTTATGTAACAGGTGTCCTACGGGGCTCAGTGGTACTATGTCCATGATCACCTGACTCTATGAGTATCCCTCTGTAGGTTATTGTGCCCTCCTGTTGTAGTATAGCCTTGATTGCTAATGGCGTGTCCTTGGATGTGGTTTTCCTCAGGTAGGCTAGCTGTGAGAAGTGGCCCCAATCACAGTGTACAAGCTGTTATGGGGGTGCCAACCCCTTGTAGCAGAATTTGCTCCAGCTTGGTCTGGTGCCTGTGAAGACCTTCCTTTGGGTGTGCCACTTGTGGAGCTAATAATATAATGTCCTATTGTGGCCTGAAGCCAGCCAACAGCTGTGTTGCTTCTGGGACTTGTTGGGAGGGATTGTGGTGTAGGTCAGTGTCAGACACTTCCTTTTACTAGTCCAGGGCTACCTGTTAGGAGCTACAAAGCAGTCCACATTTGGTTGCTGACTGTTCTGGGCCTGGGTGCAGGTGAGAGGTGCCAAGCTTCAAACTGAGGCTGGCTATTACCAGTACTGAGCCTGGGCAGGTCAGCAAAAGGCCTGAGGCACCCCAAGACCTACCACCATCTGCTGGATGTCTGCAAGGCTCACCCACTGAAAGAGCAACAAGCCGTACATAAGTTGCGTGAGACAGTATCTCAAGGATCAGCAGAGTGAAGCGAGTGGTATTTAAAAGGTTAGTATAGATTCAAACTTGGCACCAGTGCTGGGTCTAAGGCCGCCCAGAAGAAGTCTGAGGGTACACAGAGGCCAGCCACCATCCACTTGGGCCTTATGGTGGGGTCACATGTCAGGGAGTCAAGAGGATAGAGCTAGTAGAGTTCGCCAGGCTAATGCAGATTAAGATTTTACCATATGAAGAGAGGTCTTACTATAGGAAATTTGGTACCTGTTGAACATGTGGAAAGATGGCCCTTGCCCTGAAGCCACCCGACTCAGATTCTGTCTGTGTGTCTCTGACAGGTCCTGAACTTAACTGGAATTTCTTAAGAGTTTTTAAAGAACTACCACAAGAAGGGCCCTGGCTGATTCCCAGCAAGGAGCCTCAGGCCTTGCATGAGTTGTGTAGGATAGGGCCTCAAGGAGTCGTCAGTGTGGAGCTACTGTAGATCAACAGGTAATGCTATGTGGGAGGATGGCTCAGTCAGGAAAGATGGCACCCATGGGCCATTTGGGAGGAGGACTCAATGCAGAGACATTGGCAGCTGTGCTTTTAGCCTTCTCCCCAGTGCCATATAACTCAGTCTCTCTGCCAGCCCTTGAGCCACTCTGCATCCACTGGAGCCTGGGGTGAGTGTCTGCCACTGAGCATTTGTATGCTGTCCCTTTCAGCATACAGATGCGGGACACCTGGGTTTTCCAGCAGTCTTCTATCTCACTTGGGCAGACTAAATCCCCACTGATTTTCACTGCCTGATGTTGTGTGGGCTCCTATTTGCAGCACTCATGTTCCAAGCTGGGGAGCCCTGCATGGGGCTGAGATTCTTCACTCCTCAGGGGGGACCTCTGCAGCTGATATATCCCTCCAGATTCTCAAGTGCCACATGTGTTCGTGAAGCCAGTTCTTTTCATATCTCTGTCCCTTCTACCAATCTCGATGTTGCCTCTTCTCTATGTCATTAGTTTTAGGACTTTTGGTCAGCTACTCTTCAAATGTTTATCCAGATTGATTATTCTATAATCTAGTTGCAAATTTGTTGTGGTCATAGGAGGAGGAGAGTGCAGCTTTCCCTTACTACACAACCTTGGATGTCTTCTAAGATTTATAGTTTTAAAATTTACATTTAACCAATGATCCTTTTGAGTCAATGTTTTATAAGATGTGAGATTTAAGTTGAGGTTCATTGAAAAAGGTAGCCTTCTCCCATTGAACTACTTTTATACCTTTGTAAAGAATTAGTCAGGCATGTTTGTATAGATTTATTTCTGGGTTCTCTACTCTGTTCCACTGATCTGTGTGTCTATTATTCTGTACACTCCACAGCTCTACACGTCATCTTGAAATTGGATAGACTGACTCCTCCCACTCTATTCTTCTTTTACAAAATTATTTAGCTATATTGGTTCCTGAACAAGCTTATTTTTTAGCAGTTGGATTATTTTGTTTGTTTATTTGGGTTTTTTTCTGTATATTCTATAGGGTTTACTATATAAGCAAAGATGTCATATGCAAATAGGGAAAGTTTTATTTCTTCCTTTCTGATCTGTGTGCCATTTACTTCTTTTTTGGATTTTATTCACTGGGTCAGAACTTCTAATACATACTGAATAAGACTGATGAGAGTGGACGTCCTTGCCTTGTTCTTGATTTTAGGTGAAAGCATGCAGCCTTTTACCATTAAGTACACTAGCTATAAGCTTTTGGTAGGTACTCTTTAATAAATGTTGAGAAAGGTTCTTTCTATTCCTGTTTTTTTCTGAGAGTTTTTATTGTGAATAAGTGCTTTTTGGGGCATCAGTTGATAAGACTGTGTGATTTTTTTTCTTTAGCTATTAATATGGTAGATGACATTGATTCACTTTCAGATATTGAACCAGCCTTGCATTCTCTGACTAAACCTCCCTTGGAAGGATGAAGAGGACCATTGTGGAGTTCTTTGTTGGATTTTAAGCCACCTGAGAAACAATATGAGGAGTTCATCAGTCCAGGAGGAAAGAATTTCCAGGGTGGGATATAATAGTTACGAAGGCACCGATGCATAAAATTAGCTTCTTTAAAAAAAAAAAAACAAGGCAAATATTTCAGTATGGCTGAAGTGCTGAGTTCAAGAGGAAGTGTGGTAGGAGGTGAAGCTAAAGTCTAGGCGTGGCCGACCTCCAGGTGTCTGCGTGCTGTGCCCTGGGCTTTGCTCTTTCACTTGCAGTTGATGGAAGTGACTGTTAGGCTGGGTATACGGAACGATCCAGAAAGTTTGCCTTTTAGAAACTTTATAAGGAGGAAACTGGAGGATTGAGCCAGAGAAGGGGAATCAATAGGACACTATAAGAGAAATCCAGGAAAGGAGGGATGGAGTCCTATATAACTACTAACACTGAACTCATCATCTTCCTTCTTCAAACATTCTCTGAGCCCCCTGGCTTTATACAAACTGAAAAATATCCAAATAAAGCTATTTGTGAAAATAAAAATGTATCTTTTATTTTATGGGAAAAATGTAATCGACTTTTTGGCCAACCCAATAACAGTATCCCTGTTGCATAGTCATGGTAAAATGGGGAAGAATATATTAGTTACTAGTACAACAGACCAGTTCTAAACTGCATTTAAAGCCTTTCCATGAAAAAGCTTTTAATTTTGATGAGATCCTATTTGTTTATTCTTTCCTTTATGCCCCTTGCTCTAGGGGACATATCAGTAAAAATGTTGCTGATATGTTGCATGAAATATCTGAGATTTTCTTGCCAGTGTTCTCCTCTAGGACTTTAATGGTGTCATGGCTTGTATTTAAGTCTTTTATCCACCTTGAATTTATTTTGGTATATGTTGTAAGTTGGTGCTTGAGTTTCATTTTTTTGCACATAGCTTTCAGTATTAAATTAAAAAGAGAGCCAACTATATAGGAAAACATATTTGCCAATGATACCTCAGACAAGAGTTTAATCGACAGAATACACAAAAAACTTACACAACTCCCCACTAAGAAGACAAACAACCCAATTAAAAAGTAGGCAAAGGATTTGAACAGATATTTCTCCAAGGAGGACATACAGAAGATCCAGAGACATGTGAAAAGATGCTCAATATCACTAGCTATCAGAGAGATGCAAATTAAAACCACAATGAGATACCACTTTACACTATTCATAATGGCCATCATAAACAAAGCAACAAACAACAAGTGTTGGAGAGGGTGTTGGAGAAAAGGGGACCCTAATCCATTGTTGGTGGGATTGCAGACTGGTACAACCACTATGGAAAACAGTATGGAATTTTCTCAGAAAACTAAAAATGGATCTGCCTTTTGGCCCAGCAATTCTACTGCTAGGATTATATCCTAAGAACCCTGAAACACCAATCCAAAAGGACCTATGCACCCCAATGTTCATAGCAACACAATTTACAATAGCCAAGAGTTGAAAGCAACCTAGGTGCCCATCAGTTAATGAGTAGATCAAAAAACTATGGTACATTTACACAATGGAATTCTACATAGCGGGAAGAAGGAGCTCCTGCCCTTTGCAACAGCATGGGTAGAACTGGAAAGCATTGTGCTGAGTGAAATAAGCCAGGCAGTGAAAGACGAATACCATATAATCTCATCTTTAACAGGAAGCTAAACAACAAAACAAACAAGCAAGCAAAATATAACCAAAGACACTGAAATAGAGAACAGGAGGACAGTGACCAGAGGGCAGAGGGAAAGGAATTTTAGGGGAAAAGGGGAAGGATTTACAGGAACTAGTATAAAGGACACATGGACAACAACTAAGGGGGTGGAAATGGGAGGGAGGTGGGGACCATTGGGGGGTGGGCTGGGATGGGAGTAAAAGACAGAAAACTGTACTTGAACAACAATTAAATAAATTTTTTTAAAAAGCCTTCCCATTCACACGATTTTCCATGTTGGAATAAGCATTTGACTCTCATGTCTGCTCTCATGTAGACATGGCCATGCCTAGGGCTTTACATAATGAAAATAATATTACTTTCTTACAAATTGTTTTTCTTTTATGTCTCCTAATAACAAGATATTGTATTTATTGCAAAAACTGTAAGATGTTCACCAAAAGGCACGTCTCCTCTCTCCCCTGGCACCCCAAGTAGACTTCACTTCTTAGCCACTCTTGTAGTTAGTTGTGGTCATGTGACTGAGTTCTAGCTTGAGAGAAAGTGATGCATGCCACACTTCCAGGTTTGGCCCACAGACCTTCTCCACTCACCCCTCCATGTCTGTTTCTCTTCCCCACCAGTTCTTTATTTGCCCCGTCCTATCTAGTAGCTAGAAGTACATTTCTATTGTGTTTATGCCATTAAATATAAAGTCTCTTTGTTTTAACAATTAGTGTACCTTAACTAATACAATATGGTCTTTTATTACTCACATGTGAATTTCATTTTAAGATAGTACAGAGGACATCATAAAATATTAGCTATACAATGGGCTTCAGGTCTAATATATCTGAGAACTTCTGGCTTAGACTGTGGGCATCTCCGTAAGGACTATAAAGAAGAACAACATATGGTCTGGACCTCAACAAGCTCATAAAAGGAGTAGGCAGCACTGCACAGATGCACACACATTCAGAGTTCATAACTGATGTAAAGCAGTGTGTGATAAGAAAACCATTAAGTTGTATAGGTTAGTGGCCACCAAAGTTTTTTCATTTTGTAAATCCATTAATTAAAAACATTTTAAAAAAAGCATATTCTCTCTCTAGATATATATGGACATATATAATACATATTATATCTAAATTTGATACACTGTCAGATTGGAACATAAGGTTTCTTTAGACATCAGTTGTAAAATGCATCCCAATATTAGACAGGTTAAAATGTGAAACAATGTGTATCTTAGAGCTGGTAAAAATTGATCATATACTTGTAAATTAATATATTAGTTTCATTTAAAAACACACAAGAGTTTTAAATCGTTGATATTTTATAAGCAAAAGTTCCAATACTTTCTTGTTACACCTCAAAAGATCACCATAGACACCCCATTTAGGAGACCCATGGCCCAGACATAGTCATCTGTGGGTTCGTAAAGGGAAGGGCACTATCAGCTGTGCCTGCAGGCTCCGGGTAAGTGATAGAGCATTCCAGATGGAAGGTGTCTCCAGAGCACAGAAATAGGCAGGGCTATCTGAGTGCTGTTTGGGGACAGTGAGTGAACCAAGGGGCTAGAAGTGACTGAGGTTCTGAGCCTTAGTGTTAGGACTAATGACAGATGTGGGGTAGCCAGGAGAAGGAGCCAGTCTTTGGGGGAAAAGGTAAATAACATAACGTCAAACAGAGGTCATTCAAGTGGAGGTAACCTTGTACAGGACAAGGAAATGGTAGCCGGGCACTGGATTTCACATCAGCCTGGGAGAAGCACAACATGAGATTTTTGGTAGGTGCTACTTAAGGCTGATCTTATAAGCCAGATGTGGTGTGGTTTGGAGAGAATGTGGTGTGGTTTTGAGCCAGGAGTGCCTGGCTCAAAATATCTTCTCTACCGACTATTACAGCCCTGAAATTTCTGCTTTGAAAATTAATCCCTGTCAGTTAAGTGACTGAAGACCCCAATTAAAGTGCAATTACCCCCAACAGAAGTAAGGTCTTTGTTTCTTGTGAGTTAATACTTCAAAGGCAACAATTGCTGAGAGAAAAACACTATAGAAAATAGTGGGGAAAGTGGAAGTAAGAGAGAGTAGGAATCCCAAGATGACAAAAGGTTGTACTAACAGCATTTGATCTACTAAAGTGACTTTTGTGTTCGTAAGTCTTGAATTCTTTACTGAATTTTATATAGAGAGTAATATATAATCAATGTATATAATTATAGATTGATCTTGTGATAAACTCACACATATATAATGTAATTATATATAACACATAATAATATAATGTAATTATATATTTTTTATGTATTATAAAGGGCTCATCAGAAGTAACTCCTGCTTGAGGGTGGTTGGTAGGGTCATAATATGGGTGTGATCATTTATAGCGTTAATTTGAACATTTAACCTAAAATTTTATATGGTATGCTTGAGTGTGATATTGTTATATTATAGAATTACATGCTTATGATTTTGTAATAAAAGATTTTGTAGTAGCCCTGACTGGTGTGGCTCAGTGGATTGAGTGCCAGCCTGTGAACCAAAAGGTCACCGGTTTGATTCCCAGTCAGGGAACATGTTTGGATTGCGGACCGGGTCCCCAGCAAAGGTCACCACACACTGATGCTTCTCTCCCTCTCTCCTATCCCCTCTCTAAAAATAAATAAATAAAATCTTTAAAAAAAGATTTTGTAATAAAAATGGGGCATTATTTGTGCCGAACCCTATATATTACACATACATATTTCTGAGTTTTCTTACAATTTTTTCCTTGTGAGAAAACACACATATGATTTATATAATGTAATTATTACGAAGAATTATATTCATTAAAAGTAAAATTATTACATTATAAATATAATTATATTACATTATAAGTGCAATTATATGTATCATATGCATGTGTGTGTTTTACAAGGTAGTTTCTAGCAAGAAAAGAGTTCTAAGAAAACTCAGAAGTAACCATTTTTAGTATTTTCTAAGCTAAAAAGAAGAAGTCATAAGGAAAAAGAACAATAGATTTGAATAATTTTAAAATTCTGTAAAAAAAAAAAAAAGGAAAACGTCACCAAAATTAAGATTCAAAAGTAAACTGAAGAAAACATTTACACCAAATACAAGCAAGAGCTGTTCGCTTTGCTCCATAAAGAACTCAGACAACCCAGTGGTAAAACTACGAGGAGCCCTGAGCGTAACCTGGCAAGGACGTGCACCTGCCATTCACAGAAGAGGAGCCCTTGCCGGTCAACGCCTGTGAGGTCCAGGAGGAAGGGACCGGGTCTTTGCCCTCACCGTGGTAGCCCCAGTGCCCGGGTCAGGGCTGGGTCACCTACTGAGTAAATATTTGTTGGATAATTGGCTAAATGGATTAATTAACTAGTATAATAAAATGTCAATCTTGAGGTAACAAAAGGATTGGAAATTTAATTTTTCGCCCATCACTGAAGCAGAGAATTTGTAAAGGAGTAATATCCAGTGAGTACAGTAAATAAGTGGAGTGAAAAGGACTTTCTCATGGGGGTTGATAGTCATGTAAATTGGTGTGACTCTGCAGGAAAGCACTGTGTCAATAATACTAAGCTGGACACGACAGAGACTTTCAGTGGTCGCCTCTCTGATGTGCGGGAGAATCACACCCTGTCAGCTTACTTCACCCCCTTGGAGTGTAGCTAGTTCTGCACAGTGGGTAATGGGCAGAGGCTGTGTGAGTCACTTCTGGACTGAGACATTTAAGAACCTTCCTTGAGGATGTGATCCAGAAGCCCTTGAGAACCAGAGCTTCTAGAGGAGGCCCTGGGTAAGAGGATGGAACCAAAAGACTGCACAGCCTGGACTGCCGAGTACCCGTGAAGAAGGCAGCAGCTTCAGAGGATGCCTGAACCTGAAGATGATTTTGTGTGACTAAGAAGTAAATTCTTATTTTGTTGGGTCATTGAAACGTTAGAGCTGGTTGTTAGCACAGCACTTGTTACCTGGCCTATTCTGATGAATATACTTATTTCATTCTTTTAATGAGTATATATTGAGGTAAGCACTTACTATAAAACAGACCTGGACATTCCATTGGATAGGATGAAAATTATCCTAAATATGAAAAAGGGTATTTATACATGATGATGCGCACTGTAAGCTTATTTTAATTTTTCTTTTTTTTACATTGAATTTAATAGGGTGACATTGGTTTACAAAATCATACAGGTTGCAGGTGTACAACTCAGTGAAACACCATTTGCACACTGCACTGTGCACCCATCATCCCAAGCAAAGTCTCTTTCCACTCCCACCCCCCCACTCCTTTGCCCACCTCCATCTACCCCAACCCCTTTCCTTCTGACTATCACCATACTCTTGTCTGTGGACCCGTGGACATGGACAATGGTGTGGACATTGACTATGGAAGTGGGGGGTGGGCTGGGTGGAGGGGGGTAAAGGGGGGCGATTGGGACAACCGTTATAGAATAACAGTAAAACACTTTAAAGACACTGTTGTCTGTGTCCATGTGTCATTCATATCTATCTATCTATCTATCTATCTATCTATCTATCTATCTATCTATCTAGGTATGATCCCTAATTCCTAAGGTTATTTTTACATCGGCATTCCCATAACAGAGAAGTTCTTGCTGGAGAAAAACAGCACATAGCAGATATTTATAAAGATGTAATAACATGGGAAAATATCTGTGACTGTCATCTATATAAACTTTCTATACATATTAAAAACTATTAAAAGGAAAACTACCAAAAATATTAAATGCTGATTCTATTGGGAACTGAAAATATAATTTTTCTTCTTTTCCTTTCTTCAATTTAAAGTTTTCTCAATATTTAAAATTAAGTTAATATCAATTTCATAATGAAAAGCAGATCCTCTCTCCTAATTACTCAACTTTGAAACTTGTAACAACTAGATTATTTTATTATCTCATTGAAAATATTTTTCTTTTCTTTTTAAAATTTTAATTTATTTTTAATTAAATGCTTTTGAATTTTATTTTTGTTCAAGTACAATTTTCTGATTTTTCCCCCTACCCCAAACCTCCCCACCTTCCTTTCCACCCTCTCCCCTTGGTTTTGTCCATGTGTCCTTCATAGTTGTTCCTGTAAACCCTCCACCCTTTTCTCCCCATTATCTCCTGCCATCTCCCCTCTGGTTACTGTCAGTTTGTTCTTAATTTCAATCTCTCTGATTATATTTTGCCCGCTTGTTTGTTTTGTTGATTAGGTTCCAGTTAAAAGTGAGATTATATGGTATTTGTCTTTCACTGCCTGCCTTATTTCACTCAGCGTGATGCTGTCCAGATCCATCCATGCTGTCACAAAGTGTAGGAGCTCCTTTCTTCCTGCTGTGTAGTATTCCACTGTGTAAATGTACCATAGTTTTTTGATCCATTCATTTACTGATGGGGACCTAGGTTGCTTCCAGCAGTTGGCTATTGTCAGTTGTGTTGCTATGAACATTGGAGTGCATAGGTTCTTTTGGATTGGTGTTTCAGGGGTCTTAGGGTATAATCCTAGCAATGGAAGTGCTGGGTCAAAAGGCAGGTCCATTTTTAGTTTTCTGAGAAAATTCCATACTGTTTTCCATCGTGGCTGCACCAATCTGCATTCCCACCAACAGTGCACTAGGGTTCCCTTTTCTCCATACCCTCTCCGACACTTGTTGTTTGTTGATTTGTTTATAATGGCCATTCTGACTGGTGTGAAGTGGTATCTCATTGTGGTTTTAATTTGCATCTCTCTGATGGCTAGCAATATTGAGCATCTTTTCATGTGTCTCTGGATCCTCTATATGTCCTCATGAAAATATTTTTTCTTAACACCGGAAATGGACCTTTCCCAAATTGTTCCAAAATTTAGATGGTGGATGACCTTTATGCCTATATATATTATCTAATTATATATATATATTTTTTGTTTTTAGAGAGAGGGGGAGAGAGAAAGAGAGAAACACTGATGTGAGAGAGAAACATCGATCAGTTGCATCCTGTATGTGCCCTGACTGAAGATCAAACCTGCAACTAGGTACGCGCCCTGACTGGGAATTGAACCCTCAACCTTTTGGTGTAGAGACGAAGTTCCAACCAACAGAGCCACCTGGCCAGGGCCCTTTATGCTTTATACTTTTTGTTACTTTTTTTTGTATACATGCAGAAAATGCAAATTTTAAAGGAAAATATTCTATTTATTCATCTCTTTTAAAGTCGTTGTAGAGTGGTTATTGATGTTTTAAAAGAAAGTGAGCAAGACCCTCCTCCTCTCTGAACCCACTGTCCCTGTCTGAACAATGGGGAGCTGAGTCTGATGGTCCCTAAGACCCCTGGCGACTTAAATCCAAGTGGAAAAGAAGTTAATAATTTCATGTGTCAGAGGTGGCACGTCACTCAACCACATTTGGAAAACTCTGTCTCGATTTTTGTAAATAGTTCTCAATGGGAACAATTTATATGTAGATTCAAGAGAGAGAATTATTTATGAATTTATCTCCATATAATATTCATAAAGTAAAGTTGTGCTCAGGCTAAGCTTCTAATAGTATGCAAAGAAGATATAGTTTTTATGCCCTTTTTTGTAGAATCAAGTGAAAATTATCCTGACAAACTGAGATACTGTCAGAAACTGGGAGGTTTCATTTGAAAGGGTACCATAGTGGTCCTGAGAATCACAGTGCTCAGTAGATACAATTTAGAAAACTTGAGAAAAATATACTGGAATGGTGGCAGAACTACCCAAGTCATCATGGAAAGCAAAAAAGGGAAAAAATAAGTACATACAGTCAGCATCATTTTTTAATTCAACCTGGTTAAGTTTTGTCCAATGATTCTTGAATGACCAGCTTGGTACCTAATTGGCTGGTTCTCCTCTCTGAGCCCAAGCTTCTGCATGTGGAAAATGAGGAATCTTGGCCAGAAGACATCTAAGATCCCTTGCAGTTTCAACAGTATGGCGGTGAATCTAATATTTGTTTTTGCCATCATTTGATGTCTTCGGCACCAATTAAAAATGAAAACACAACCTAGTTTTGGTTTTGTTTTCACGGCAAAGAAACACTTCCATGTTTATGGCAAAGAAACAGTTCCATGTGTTGATATTGTCTGATAAACAGAACTGATGTCTTCCAGCTAATGGTTTTTTTTTTCCTGTCTAGCTGTGTTGTTCAGGACTCTGGTAGCCAGTAACTGAAGATGAATATGACTTAGCTTAATTCAAAAGTGAAGCCTTGACTCTCTTAAGCTAACCAAATTGCTGGAAGGCCATGGGTCACATGGCCAAAGGGCTCAGATGGATTCAGGGACTCAGATACCATACAATGAAACACCTGGCTGTAGGCAGCTTTGGGCTCACAGTCCTACAGCTTAGGACCAAAGAGGAAAATTAGCTCTCTTCCTAAAGTTTAAAAATTCACAGGCAAAGACACTGGTTGCACAACTTGGGTTACATACTTAACACCTGAGCCAGTCATCAAGGCCAAAGGTAAGATATATGATTTGCCAGCCTGGTCATATGCTCAGTCTTTTTTGTTAAGAAGATTTGAGTCTATTATTTTTAGGAATTGAAAGGAAATGTGCTGAGCAGAAAATAGTTGCTGTGTTAGTTTTCTATTGCTGTGGAGTAAATCACCACACAGGCTTAGAGCAGCACCATCTGTTAGGTCACAGTGCTTTGGGTCAGGAAGGCTGTGTACGGCATGACTGGGTTCTCTGCTCAGGATTTCACAGGCTGAAAGGTGTCAGCAGGGTTTTGTTCTCACTGGAAGCTCAGGGTCATCTTCCAAGGTCATGTGATTGTGGTAGCATTTAGTTCCTTGTGGTTGTAGGACTGAGGTCTCCATTCCCTGTGCTCTAAGCTCCTAATGGCTGCTTGTATTCCTTGCCACGTGCCCTTTACCATTTTCAAGGTAAACATGTGTTGAATCTGTGAGTATTTTACTCTTTAAATTTCTTTCACCAGGAAGAGCCCAGTTCCTTCTAAGAGCTCACCTGAGTAGATCAACTCTCTGCCCTTGGAAATCTCCCTATCTAAAATTCAGTTGACACCTTAATTATATTACCCAGATTGGGTTTGCTGCCCAATGCATGTAGAAGCAAATACTCTAGCACCAACTTTTGAGAGAAGAAAGGAGCTTTATTTGCCAGTCAGTTGGTAAGACGACAAGAGGCGCCCCTCAAATCTGTCTTCCTGTTCCATAATCTGGGGTGAGGTTTTGAGGGATAGCAGTTAAAGGTTCACAGCTGTTACTCATAGGTGGTGTTTCACAAGTATTATTCATAAGTGGTTTTTCCATTGTTTAAACTTTGATTTTGGGTCTTGTAGAGACAGAATAGGACAAGGTTCTGCAGGTACAATGACATCTGCAAAATCTTTTTGCAAGGGTACCTATCTTAGTGCTGAGTGAATAACTGGGAGAAGGTATATCCTGGGGGACAAGAGGGTGGGAATATTGGGGGCTGTCTTAGAGTTCTGCTGGCCATAGCTGCCGTAGGAAGTTAGGAAGTTGAAGTCAGTTTTGAGTGGACATATTTCAAAAGGTCAATTATCCTAATACTAAGTTTACCTCAATTTTGAGCAACTAATTAATTTATCAGACTGGTTTCTTGTGTAATCAGAATCAGTTGATTAAATAGTTTTTTTATTATTAATCTGATTGTCTGAATTTTAGGAAGTTAGAGTATAAAGTAAAAACAGAATTTAGTGAAAAGCATGTTTTAAGCACTTTCTGCAAGCTTTTTCCCTAGATCACACACGGTTTGATATCATAAATTCAATTTAGTTCCTGTGTTGTACACACTCATGGAACCATATTCTTCCACTTACAACCTTTACTATACTTGTCATTACTTACTCATTCCTACTAGACTATATACTGACCATGCAGAATCTGTTTCCTGTTTAATGCAGTATCCCCCATACAAAGCCCAGTGTCTGGCACACCCAATGAATATTTATAGGATGAAGGAGGATAGGTGCCATACTGTGTGGTAGTCATTCGTGTACTCCTGTTTGTAAAGCTGTGCCAGCGCATGGTAGGCGTTCAATCAAAGTAGAGGAAAGGGAAGGAGGAGGGAAGAACAGGGGAAGGGATGCCAGGCACGAGGCATTTGAAAGAAAACAGTTAAGTTGTATCATTCTGACTTGATCAAACCATACAAATTTATCAGCATTTACTTCTAAGAAAAAAATATGTAAGGCGCCCTGGCTGGTATAGCTCAGTGGATTGAGCTCGGGCCTGCGAACCAGAGTATTGCACCTCGATTCCCAATCAGGGCACACGCCTGGGTTGCAGGCCAGTTCCTGGCAGGGGACGCACAAAAGGCAACCATACATTGATATTTTTCTCCCTCTCTCCTTCCCTTCCCCTCTAAAGATAAATAAATAATTTTAAAAATGTGTAAGGCAATTCAATTATTTCAAAGTGGGTTTTGAAACTCTCCAATCCTACAGAGCACCATGGGCAAAGGTTGGCACTGGATGCACCGGGAGGAAATTTATCTGGCTGGGCTCCAGGCCAGAGGACTGGCTGCTGGGCTTTTCTCTCCATCCCTTTTACCCTGAGCACAGAACATTGCCCACTTCAGACTTTACAGTTAAAGTGTGCTTGGAGTCAGTTACTCCTGTAGCAAAGCAAATATGTACATCCATCCTCAGGTCAACAGCGGCTAGGCCAGAGGGCAGCCTTGACTCACAGAACCTGGGACAGGTTATATTAAAGATTTTTTATCATGCCTGGGAGTCAATCTCACTATTCCGCTGGCTCCAGGGATCTGGCTTGGGAGAGGCTTTCAAGATTTCAGACATCTCCTCAAGAAATATGTGTATTCTGAGTTCAAAATGTTGGTTTAAATGTACAAAGAGACCATCTTCGCTGAAAGAAATTTGGGAGATGCCTTCCAGGACCCTTGGCAATGACATTGTGTTGGTCTTCCCTGCCAGCCCTTCCTCAGGCTCCTCCCTCCCCACCCTGGCCTCACCCACAACTCTGCCCCTTTTTTAACCTTTTGACTGACAGTCCTACTCCCAATCAAAAGATTGTAAACGTGTCCTACAGCCTAAGAGGTGTAACATGTTCTCTGACTTTTTTCGCTCTGATACATTAGTCATTGAGGAAAATATTATTTAAAGACCCAAGAACAATGAATGGGGGAGAGACCATTGGGAAGAATGTGTCTTCAATACCAGTTCCACACTCCCCAAACTCGGACCATCCTCTCTCCCTCACTAGCTTATTGTCATGGGCTGAATGTTTGTGTCCCTGAAGATTTCCAGGTTGGAGCCCTAACCCCTAGTGCCATTGCATTTTGAGCTGGGACCTCTGGGAAGTGATTAGACTTAGATGAGGTCATGAAGCAGGACCCTCAAGAAGGTGTTAGAGCCCTTTCAGGAAGAGGGAGAAAGATCTCGATCTCCCTTTAGACCCATGCACTGCAGAAAGGCCATGTGCAAACAGCTAGAAGGTGTCTGTCTACAAGCCTGGAAAGGCCCTCAGTAGGGACTGAATTTACCTACACCTTGAACTTGGACTTCCCAGCCTCCAGAACTGTGAGCAAAAAATGTCTGTTGTTTAAGCCACCCAGTCTATGGTATTGTGCTATAGCAGCCTGAACTAAGACGCATATTACTGCAGTCAATTATTTGTATGATGACAGATTCCTTCACTTATATTACAGCTCTTCAAGAGCACGTTTTATTCACCTTTGCCCCTCATGGTACCTAACTACAGGTTAGTTACCTTCTTGTATAAATTCTTATTAAAGTTTATTAAACCTTATTTCTGTTTTAAGGAACTTGGACCTGAACAATGAGGGCCAATGAGAGTTTTTGAATGGAGAGTGGGGTTAGCTGTGTCTTCTCAGACAAATTTCTTGCCCTTTGGAACCTCAAGTTTTTAGTGAGAGAAATTAGGTTGCACAAAGACAAAAAGATGCACGAGTTCTCTGATCAGGGCAATGCCTTACGTTAATGTATGATGGCCAAAGGGTTTCACATCTGCCCCCCCCCTGCACTCTTCACAAGGCGGGAACATCTGCTACAAGGCCACTCTTGTGATGTGTCCATTTCATTTCTGTTTGTTTAAGCAGTGCTAACTTTGTGGCTGAGCAATTCTCTCTAAACCTGTGCTTTTGCTGCCTCCGCAGAGAAACCGTTCAAACGTGGAGAGGCTTTGAAATCCTTAATTATGGAAAAAATCTCCCATCATGACTTGCAACTTTCCTTCTAGGCAAAATATTGAGATTCCTTTCTAAATAGTTAAAATTCATTTCACTATCCAAGAACCACTGAAGGCAAGGAAAGCTTTGGTTTAAATTTGTCAACTATGTTTTAGTAGCAATAAATGCTATTTAAACTCACACATACATGCACACACACACACACTTCATACCTGTTGCTGCTGTTCCTAATTCATCCTACGATTACTTGGCTTACAAAGACCACATACACTAAATACTTCCCATTAAAATGTCCTAGCTGGGACTTCCTACTTGGGAAGTTAACACTTCCCATTAAAATGTCCTACCTGGGGAATTAGCTATGTGGCAATTATTTCCATGTATGGCAGTATGACTAAGTGCTGAGAGAAAATGTGGCAGAGACTGTTGGCTAAAAATCCTGAATAATGTCCTGAAAAGAGGGGGTGGAGAAGGATAATAAAACCTGCACGGGTGCACAGGAAATGCCTAGCTAACACGGTAGCTGAACATACCCGTGGGAAAATGCACAGGCTCACAAGAACAAACTCCTAGGGGAAAGATGTTTTAATTTTTTTATTGTTGTTCAAGTAGTTATCTCCACTCCCCCCCCCAACATACACACTACTCTCCCCTCCCCACCCATCCCTGCCACCCACCCTTGATCCTACCCTTTTTGGCTTTGTCCATGTGTCTTTTATACATGTTCTTTGACAAACCTTCCCCTGTTTTCCTCCATTATCCCTCCCCCCTCCAACCCCAAAGACTCAAAAAATATGAAGATAACTTAAGAGAATTGGAAGACAATATGAAACACAACGTTTGAATCATAGGGATACCAGAAGGAGAGGAAAAGGAGCAAGGGATAGAAAACCTGCTTGAAAAAATAATGATGGAAAACTTCCTGAAGCTGGAGCGGGGACAAATGATGCAAGTTCAGGAAGCACAGAGGGTCCCAATCAGGATGAACCCAAAGAGGCCCACTCCAAGACACATCATGATTAAAATGGAAAGATTGCTCTCTCCCATTATTACCTTTCTAGTTGCCCAAGAGCTTCTTCAGGGACTTTTTAAACTCTCTTGGCACTTCCAGCCAGGGCACTTCGAACGGCCTTATGCCCACTCCCAGGTTCCTTGCAAACTGCTGAATCCCTCAACCTCTAAGTTTTGTTTTAAAGTCATAAATTTCTTTCCAGGCGTCCTGGTTTTCAGGAACCAGCACAGCATGTTTCACTTGTGAATGACTGGAGGAACACAACTTGACTACGCAACTAAAAAAATTTTTTTAACTTTTACTGGCTTTTAATTTTCCATTAAGTTAGGCCCTGTCTGCCAGATGTAGGAAAATGCAATAGCATTGAAGTAGTTTAATCCTCAGAGTTATACCGGTTTTCTAGTCTAAAAATATCTCACCAGCCTAAAGTGTTGGGCTGATTTAACAAAATGGAAATGAGAAGAGATGAAGGTAATAGTCCGCGCTTCGCTTCAGTTGTGCAGCTGCATAAGTGCACTTGGCACTGGGGGGTTTTCCGCGCGCGAGTCTCTGGTCCTTGGCTAGGTTTGCGCTCCGCCATCTCCAGCCTCCCACACAGACAGGCCAATGGGCTCAGATGGACCAGGATTGCAGTCCCAGCCGGGCCCCTGACAGAGGTGGCTGTTTTGGGGCAAGTCGCTTCATGTCACTGGGCATCAGTGTGCTCATGTGAAATGTGAGGAAAATGGGGAATCTTTCCCCAGAGGTGGGTAAAGATTAAATGAGATGAGCCCGTAGCTCAGTGGATTGAGCGTGGGCCTGCGAACCAAAGGATTGTGGTTTGATTCCCAGTTGGGGCACATGCCTGGGTTGCAGGCCAGTTCCCAGCAGGGGACACATGAGAGGCAACCATGCATTGCTATTTCTCTCCCTCTCTCCTTCCCTTTGGACCCCACCTTAGAAGGGTCTAAAGATAAATGAATAAAATCTTTAAAAAAAGATTAAATGTGAGATGACAGATGTGAAGCATTTATCACAGTGCCTGGTCCTTCTTAAGCTCTGACTAAATAAAAGCCTGTTATTATCAGGGCTGTTTGTCTCTGTCTAGGCATCGTTTTGGAGAGCACACTTGTCAGTGGGCTCCACTCAGCTTCCAGTATTTCTGATATCAACCAAATCTATGAGGGTCATTCCAGTGAAAACGTTGAAGCCAGAATGAGTTTCTTCAGAATAACTTCATAGGCACAATCTGAAGAACTTTGGAGCCACTCACAGGGTTTCTATAATGGACCATATACATAATTTCTATAATGGAATATATAATATATATATATGTGTGTGTGTGTGTGTGTGTGTGTGTGTGTGTGGTTTCTATAATGGACCACACACACACACACACACACACACGGTCCATCCATTATAGAAACCCTGTGAGTGGCCATAAAAATTATATATATGTGTATATATATATATATATGTGTGTGTGTGTATATATATACGTAATCTTTATTGCATTTTTTCCATGACCATTTAGTCCCCACATACCTCCTTCCCCACGCAATCACCACACTGCTGTCCTTGTCCACGAGTCCCTTTTCCTTCTTGCTCGATCCCCCCTCCCCCTAACCTCCCTTCCCCACCCTTAGCTGTCATCCTCCTCTCCATCTACATTTTTAGATGTCAGTTGATATCCTTGTATCGATCCTTCTTAACAAGTCTCAGGATCTCCCTCCCTATTCAATTTCATTTGTATTTCTTTATTTGGGGGGGGAGGATTTCTCTCTCTCTCTTTCTCTCTTGTACCTAGGACATTAAGTTTTCAGACTAGTGCCACTACTGCTGCATTTTCTTTTTATAGTGACAGCTTGGGTTTAAATCCTCTGCTACTCGTCACTTACCCTCTCTGTATGTCCATTTCTCCATCTGTAAAATGAGTTTGAGCAAGAAAACACCTGTTTCCTGGCAGGGGGAGGGAGGGAGGGCAGTTGTGCTGTGATCAAGGGCCACACAGCACGGAGGAAGGAGCAAGAGCTTGGACCCGGACGGACCCGGATTCAAATCTCAGCTCAAGCCATTCCTTAGCTGTGTGGACGTAACCGGTTACTTCATGCTTCTTGTCCTGGTTTTTCATTTGTAACATTGAGTGGCAGACTATTGTTCCTTATCCCATATCCATTTCCCATTTTTCTTTACCAATAAAACCTTGATTTTGCTCGGAGCTGGAATGTCCCAGATAAAATTTTTCATCTCCCCCCACCCACCCATCCCATTGGACACAGTTTTGGCCCATGAGTTGGGAGTAGAAATCACTGAGAAAGCAGGTAAGAAGGTCGTTTCTTGAAGGACAGCCTGAACTGGCATGAACTTCTTCCTCCCTTTGCTGGTTCTCCTCTTTTCTCAAGAACATGGAAGTGAAGCTGGAAGGGACAGCAAACCACCCTGTAACCGTGAGGTGACAAATGTAAAGAAGGCCTATACTGTAGGACAGCAGAACAGAAGGATGGAAAAAAGTGGTCTCTGGTGGCCTCACGAGATCCCGGCAGACCCTGAGCTGCCCACCTCCAGACTCGCAAGAAGTTGCAAGACAAATCGATCCCTATCTGTTTAGTCTTCATTGGTCAGTCTGTTATTTGCAGCCAAACTCTTTCCAAATAAATATACTGCAATGATACTTGCTTCCTGGGGTCCTTGGGAGAGTAAGAGGTTAGGTTTGTAGAGCATTTAGCACGATTGCCAGTATTTAGCGGACTTCCAATGATATTTTTCCCTTCCTCCGTTTTCCATCCTCACATTATGAATTTTCTTTGCTGTGGGTGAACATCCAGAGTGTCCTGTGAGTTGCCTAACTGAATGCAACCCCACAGTCTGGTGTGACTTCTCAAAGCACATGAATTTCTAGGCTGTCTTCTCAGAGCAGAGTCCAAGGAGAAGGGGAGCTAATAGCCAGGCATTGCGAAGATTAAAGAGGAATTTTCAACTATTACTTGGGCCCCTGGGAGGCGTGGCCAACCATTAGCTGTGTGGACTCGGCAACTTCTAAAACCCCTTCCAGTTCTAGATGAGATGCACTGAGGGACCTGGGCTTTGTAAGGATGACCATGGACCTGGGCTTTGTAAGGATGACCATGATATACATTCTTGGTAAATATTTAGTAAATGGATTAATTAATTAGAGGCCTAGGAATGTACTCCTGATGCTTCTATTACAAAATGCAGCCTAAGTCCCCAATGCCCAGTTCATTGGCAAGAGCACACCCTTGTGTAAAGTGGGGTCATCTGAAATCCAGCTTTACCTTTCTCTCCCTGCTGAGCTCCTTTCTGGGAATGTCCAGGGGAAACCACCTTGAAGGGGTGAAGCTACAACCGGTCCCAGCCCAAGTTCAGAGGCAGTGCTAGCAACTGGGACAGCTAAGATTAGGACTGGTTTATGCAAAAATCATTTTTCTGAGCATTGTGTTTTGTTTCAACTGAGTTAACATTACACATTTTAGGCAGCTGCTCTAAGCAGTCTACTCAGTAGGCCCGAAGTATATGAAGTGGGGCCTGAGCTCTCAGAAATCGCAGGCTGACTGTATTTGAAGGTACTAAATCTTGAATGTGTAGAAAGGAAAATGCCGTAATGCTACCAGTGGAGAAGAGAGAGTGCCCACAAGATCCGCTACTGTGACGGCAGCCTGTTGGGAAATGAAGCAAAGGAAATCGTTCATTACTCGTATCTGGGTTTTATGTTACAGCGAAGGGTTTCTGGCTACTACAGTTGGTTTTATGTACGCCTCTTCTATACCTACCTGAGCACTTTATTGGGTGGAAATTTAATGAAATATCTTGGGTTCTCATTAGTAGATTTGTGGCAGCAGAGATTTAAAAAACCCACCTGAAACATTCCCACCTTGGATGTCATAGACATTCCCTTCTCAAATTCAGGTTGAAAAGAAGGAATTCTCTTATAGAGATAAGAGTAGGAGCTCTCTCACTTTTCATCTTTCTCCACACTTAGACAACACGTTCATTTTTATCGAGGACTCGTGGCATTTAGCTTGGTTTCAAAGCATGGGAACCAGTTTTTGAGGTGATATTCAGAAAGGGCATCACATCATTTTAAGAAACTTTTTTCCTCTATCCATGTCAGTTGAAACTTTTCCCATCATCCTTCACTCCTAAGCTTTGGCCCCAAATTTACCTTTCTATTCAAACCTGCCAAATTTCAAGTAAAATTCTTCTCCCCCAAATTACAAGAAATTTTTAAAAAATGAAATAAAGCTAACATGGCTTTGGCAATGAGGGAAAAGATGACTTTCACTTGTGTACTTTCATAATGACTTACATGGGCCATTAAAAAAAAGCCCTGTATTTTTATACATGTGATTTTCTTTATATCCTGTAAGAATAGATATCATGCATCCTCTTGGGAAGGCAGGAGGAGGGCATGTGAAAGTGAACCGTCCCCTCAAATGCACATCCAGAGCCCTCTGCAGTCTGGAAGAGTGAGTAACCTAAACTCCCACATGCTGCCAGAGGAGTGGAGAGCTGGGATTATGGAGGATTGAGAGCTGGCGAGTCAACACCCAGAGTCTCCTGTTGTGCTCCGAGGGCCACACTTGAACCCACCCACTGTCAGTCCGGAGAACCTCCAGAGGGCGGAAGGGCGGACTCCCTGCTGCACTTAAAGGAGGCGTGGTGTCCAGCTCGGGGAGGCCCCGACAGGGGGCAGAGCTGCTGCCCCTGATGTCTGAAGCTCTGGGGAGACAAGAAGAAGAATGATTAGGTTTAAAGTCCGACCTTCCAGAGTGGAAGGAAGATGCAGGGAGGACAATCTCAGAAATGAAGAAACAGTCCGACATGGAGAATTGCCACAAATGCCTCATGAGAAGCTACTCCTGGTAATGGTTGACACCTGGAATTCTCTTAAAGCTTGCAACACACTTCCATGTTCTTCATCTCAGTTGAGACGCATTCTTGCTTTACTGAGAAGAAAACAGATTCCGAGAGGTCAAATGAATTTTCCATAGTCATTCTGAGTCATCCCTTGGAATCCATGGGGCGTTGGTTCGAGGACTCCCTGATGCCAAACTCCCAGAACGCTCAGTCTCTTCAACAAAATTTGCACATAAACTACACACATCTTCCCAAATACTTTATCACCCCCAGATTAGCTATACCACCTAATACAATGTAAACACTATGTAAATTGTTGTTGTATTGTTTAGGGATCACCTTTCTGGAGATTTTTTCCAGCTATTTTTGATCTGTAGTTGGTTGAATTCCCAGGTGCAGACTCCCCCAGATACGGAGGGCTGACTAATACTTCTAGGGCCCTAGAATGTCATCCCTGGCTTGAAACCGGTCAGTGGTTCCACTGATTTTTGGAGAAGGGCCAGAGTGTTTAACAAGGCCCATAACACTGCAGGGTTTGGCTCCTCTGTGCCTCTTCAGTCTCAGCTCACAGCAGCCTCCCCTCATTCAGTTGTGGCCACACTGAACTTCTTTCCCACACCATCCAGGTTCTTTCTCACCTCAGGGCCTAGAACGTTCTACCTCTGCCTCAGGAAATCAGGTTGCCCCGCCCCAGCCTAATTGCCCCAGAGCCCCATTATATCCCTCCACGGCACTGTGCCTGTTCACAATTATAGATTTGTCTGATTATTCACTGCAGTCTGTCACTAAACTATAAGAGTCTCAAGGGTTTTGCTTACTGCTATTTCCCAGCACCCAGCTTGAGGCCTGTCATTTAGTAGGTGCTCAAGGAGTGCGTGTGAATGGATAAATGGCTTTGAGGAGGATGCTTCCAGAATAGGTTTTGGTGAGGCTTACGGAAGAAGGTAGGACTAGATTTTCTCCAGATCTCTTCCTGCTCTGACATTAGATGACTCCCAGCTTTCTCGTATCGCCTCTCACCCGCCTTTGTAGATACTGCAGAACTTAGAAGAGCCCACAGGAGTCTGTCAGTAAATACTTCAGAACTTATAATCAGATGATTCTGAGGAGAAAATTAACCTCAAACCGGTTACTCTCCAGGTGCTCATCTTGACATTGTCTCTGCTTCTCCACAGAAAGGGACACGCTCACTAGGTATACGATTTGGGACAAATTAATTAATACCTCAGAACCTATTTCTTCCTTACAGAAATTATTAAAGTTAATGAAGAGTTTAGCTAGATTGCTGGATATAAGTTTGACATGAAAAAAAAAAACCAATAAAATTGCTTTTTTCTAATACTAGCAACAAATAGTTTGAAATGCAACTTTAAAAAATATTACTTATAAAAGCAATGTGAAATATAAAGTATAAAGTACCTATGAATAAACATAACAAAAGCTGTATGAGATCTCTGTGGAGAAAATGATAAAGCTTTTTCAAAAAATATTTTTTAAAAACCTAAATAATCAGAAAAATAGACCACAAACATGAATAAGGAAACTCGGTATTTTTCAGATTAACTTCTAAACTCAATACAACTCCAATCAAATTTCTGAAAGAGACTTCCTTGGGTTTTGTCAAGCCAGTTCTCAGGAAAAACTGTGCACTAAAAATAACGGAGACAGTTTTGAAAAGGAATCAAGTGGTGGAAGTACCGAGGAAAGAAGGGCCTCTAATTGTCTACAGCAACTGCGACAATATGCTTTGGCACCAGGAGAGAAAACCAGACCAGTGCAAAGGAGTGACGAGCTTAGCAGTAGTTCCTTGCATATAGAGATATAATATTTGACAGAATTAATGAAGAGACCAGGATGATCTAATGAATAAAACTATGCTGGAACAATTGGTTATTTGTGTGGAAAAAAAAGAAAATAAATCTCTACTTTACTAAATGCCCTAAAATTAATTTTAGATGGATCAAGATGTAAAAGAAAAAAACAAATTTCTAATACTTTCAGAAGGAAATACAGAATATCCTTATGAAAGATTTCAAATATATGCACTAAGTCTAACCCATCAAAGAAAAATTGAAATATTTGACCACACTAAAATCTCAAACACTGTTAAAAGACACTGAGTCTTGGGTGGAAAAATGAAACAGTTCTGGATGTTGGCAATATGAGTGTATTTAATGCCACAGAACAAACTGTACACTTAAAAATGGTTACAATGGTAAGTTTTATGTTATGTTTATTTACCACAACTTAAAAAAAAGTCTCAAACACTATTTAAAAATAAAAACAAATTATAAACCAAAAGAAAGTATTTTTAGAAGTGTTCCAATGTGTAAGAAATAAAAACAAGTATAAGAAGACAAATGTGGAAATTAAAGAATGGGCAAGGTCAATGAGAAACCAGTGCACAAACAAGAAAAACGGTCAACAAGCATGTAAAAGGTACTCACATTCACTGGTCATGGGGGGGGGGGACCCGTAGACTTCAATAATATACTATTTCACATCCACCAGAATGGCAGAAATTACAATGTCTGACAGTACTGATTGCTGGTTAGAATGTGAAAATGCCATCTCTCATCACTGCTGGTGGGAGAGTCCATTGGTATCAAGCGCTTTGGTGGTCACTCTGGTGGTATCTGCCGAAACTCCAGATGGCCAGACCCTACAACTCAGCAATTCTGTATCTTGGTAGACACCTCTGAGAAACTCGTGCACCTTTGCCTAGCACAAAGTAATGCTGGTATTGAAAAAAAAAAGTCAAAAATCTACCTTCCATCAAAAGAAATATAAATAAGTATAATATAGTCATCCAATGAAATACACTGAAGGAATGATGTATCTTTGTTAAAAGTTTACTAATAAAAGCAAATCTCAGAAGGATATATATTACATAGTCCACTTAAATAATTTTTTACAGCAAAGACACAGAAGGTGTTATATAGAGATTCTTGCAGGTGTAATAAGAGCACAAAGACAGAGAAGGGAATGGTCGACACCACAGCTGGTCCAGGCGCTGCTCCCAGAGTGGAGGGAGAGGGAGGAGGGCAGAGTGTGGAAGAGAGGGGCTCCCCCCGTCCTGGCCGTAGCTATTTAAGATGGGCAGTTCATAAGCTGCTATTCATTATAGTAATATCTCTGCTTTTGTCTATCTGAACTATTTCATAATTAAATTTTTAAAACTATACTTTAGTGGTTGGTTCATCTTAAAACAAGAGAGGCCACACAGGGTTTCATGGGCTCCCGTGCATGTGGCTGGCTTGGGTTACAGTTGGGTTTCTTCTCCCCTTTCTGGAACCAGAGGTGCCGGGCAAATACCAAGCACCCCTCCAGGTCCCTCATCTCTCTGGGTACATTCTCAGTGCACCCTAATGGGCCCTCAAGCCAAAAAGCTTGAAAGAAGGTATTTTGCCTCTAGCCCTGGGCACCAGGAGCAAGATCCTTGATGTCCCTGCAGGGAGTCTGCAGGAGAAAAGCCTGGAAAGCAGACTGAGGCCACTAGATCCCAACGTAGCTCTACCATAGGCATTATTGTAGATTAACTTTCACTATTCCGGCCAGAAGGAACCCAGGACTTGTGGGTCTTCCCATCAGGTATGCAGATAAAGGCAACTCACCCACTTGGCCCCAGAAGGCCCGCAGGCAGAAGGTGCGGAAGCTGCGTTGCTTTGTATTTCCCTTCCACACCACAGCAACCCACCTGTCTTTCAGCAGCAGCCGAGGGGGGCAGAAATGTCATCATGCATCATAAGATGTCAACACAAGGTCTGCTTCTGAAATCTGCCAGCCCCCTGCTGCTTCTGAAGAACATCGGGTGGTAGGGATAAGAGCAGCACAGCCCTGGAGCTGCCACGCCAGCCCGGAAGGGTCTGCTAGTGGGAGATGTGGAGACTTCCCATTCCCTGTCCTCTGTCAGCTTGAACCCCAGACCAGACCAACAGCCCGTCTAAGTAAACCTCAGGCACTGCTCTCTCGTTCACCGTCCTGACTTGAACACCTAAAACAAGTCAAATCTGCTGATTTTGGCCAAACCCTTTGTAATTAACTGAAGCCCAAGGCTTGGGAAAGAGGCTCTTAGCTTGGAGGGTTTATCTTTTAGTGCCAAGACTGCAGAAGCCCTTTGTTGTGGTGGGCTGCCATCCTCCTTAGATGCCCCCCACTGCTTGTGGGAGCCCAGCCCCAGATTCAGCTTCTGCCCTGAGGTGACTGTGGCCTGTGAAAAATAACATCTCATGGTGATCACCCCGAGTGTGTGCTAGTGTGAGCTTTCTTCTCATTGTTGGTCTCAGGGCAGCTGAGACTCAAAGGTGAGAGAGTAGGAAGGAGTGTGAGGGTCAAAGTGGAAGAGAATTAGCTGCGCAGGGCGGGGAGGGGAGGGTTGCAGGGGAATGGGGAGGGAGCCCCTGTGTGGGAGGCAGGGTGACTGCAGGACAGAGTGGCCAGGCCGCTTACCTTGTGAGGTGCTCCTGATAGGCTTCTGATTTCTCTCTCTCTCTCTTACAGACACACACCTCTTCTTATGACCTAAAGGATATGAGCATAGGCTCTGGTACCACCATGCCTGGATTTGACTTCTAGCTAAGCCACTTGCCATCTCAATGACCTTGGCCAAATTATGAAGCCTCAGAAAAAAAGCATGACTAGAAATGATGGCACCTGCCTGGTACTCACTGCCAGGCGGATGAAATGAGTTAATGTATCTAATACTGGTGTACGGTACGTCCAATGTCAGTGTTTGGTCAGTTGTGAGATTTCCCATTCCCCATCCTCTTGCCACACATCTTGCCTTAACTCAGTCCTAGGAAAGTGGTCCAAGAATCTTCAGGCTGCTCCACCCACTTCTCCCTGGATAGAGAGAAATGGGGGTGGGCCAGGGTACCAACCACCTGCACCTCGTCAGCCCAGGTCAGCAACAATTGCCACCTGTGTCAGAGGGGGAAGGTTCAAGGCCTTGCTTGCTTCAGTCCTCAGGTGTTTCTGTATCTGACTCAGGATCCCTGAGAATAAGGGGGCACATGGCAGCTCTGAACCACTGTTGGTTAAACTGCCCCTCTGGTTCCAGTAGCTCACACCTGGGGGAGGCTGCTGGGAATCTGTCCTGCCAGAGAAGCACACCTTCCTGGCTGAGCTAAAGCTTGCTAACCTCTGCCTTCTTGTTCCAGCTCTCCTATTGTAAACGTGTGTCTTTTTTTGCAGTATATTTGGTGCCCCCCTCCTTTTCTTGCATTTGTGTGCTTTTTGTTGGTAACTGTGTTGTTTAAGAGGGTGCTCACGGGTAGTGCTGAAGTGCTTGCTGCCTGGTGTTCCTCGGTGCCGGGGGGCTGCGGCATGCCTTACGGAGAAGAGGTGTGTTTAGATGAGCTTCATTCAGGCCTGCGCTCCCCTGCCCATGGCCGTGAGGGCAGTGCTAATGAATCAACCACGTGCACTCAGTAGGGTGTCCTTAAACACAAACACACATGAGATACGGATTGATCAGTTGATGGAAATGTTGCGACAAGAGGTTGGGGGAACCTAACTCTGCATTTCCCCTCGGGGTCATGTTTCGGTATTTGTTCATTCAGGGTTTATGTGACTTTACACAAAGGACATAACTACTGTGAATGAGAACCTACTGTATTTGCATTTTTACAAAAAAAAAAGGAAAAAAAAGGCCTGAATCTTCTTACAGGATTCCTCTTGCCACCACAAACAAATGGGTCTTTTTCAGTCAACAAAGGAGGTGGAAGGTGTGGCCTGTCCCAGGTCCCTGAGCGCAAGCCCTTCCCTGAGCACACTCGGTTTAAAACATTTTACTCAACTGCCCCAGAACCTTTTCCAGAGAAGTAGAAAGAGCAAGCAGGAATCTTATTGCTTTCCAGCCTATGATTTTACTGTGGAAAATCTAAACTTTATAAAAGCTAAAAGCCAATTGTTTTCAATACTTATATTATTACCATATCATTAATATCTAATGTCTTTTTAAAGAATTTATCATGAGAAAAACAAAATAACTCTTTACCTAACTTTCAGATCTATAATACTCTAAATTCAGATTCCTTATTAAAGATTAAAATACAGATTAAGTATTAAAGTATAAATTGTACCGGAGCTCTTTAGGCCTCATTGAAAGATTAATAGTGAGCAGAACAACTCTGAACTGCTCAGTAAATGCAAATAGAAAGGCATCAAAATTTGCTACTTGTAACATGAATCTTGAGCTCATTAACTTTCTTGCATTTTTCTCCCAAAAGGACATAAAAATGAGGAAAATAACCTTAAAAACAGCAAAAATAAAAATTAGAAACACAGCTAGTGCAATAATTCAACCAAATAGTTACAATAAATAGTGTGACAAGTCACCACAACGTAGTGGTTTAAAACAACAGAAATGTATCTTTCCCCATTCTGAGGGCCAGAAGTCCAAGGTCAGCCTCACCTTACTTCCAGTCCCAGAGAGCTGACTGTCACTGGGCCTCTCTTTCCTCATTCTTTTTACCTGTGAGCCTGAAAGTTTAGTGCTTTACCTTTGAATTCAGAAATTTGCCAAGATTAAGTGTAGAATTCAGTGAAAACTTCCAAGATGGTTTCTGGTCTTTCTTCATCTGCAGGAAATTTTCTTGCATTGTGATTGAATGGTTGCCTCGTCCCCCACGTCGGCTCCTGGAATTGCTTTTTGCCCTCCCCATGGTGATCTCTTATCAGCTGTGTGGTTTAAATCTAATTTTTTAAGCATCTTTATTTTTTTTGTATTCAGATTTCTTGTTTTTTCTCTCTCAAGCTGTTGTCCTTCTTTGATGTACTATTTTTCTTTGTTTACTTCTTGGGGCTGAGGAATAGCTGGGAAGATCCTTCTATGCTATCACTTCCAAGAGCAGGAGAAGGCTCTGTATCTGAGACTCCAGGGGCAGGCAGTGGACCACAGGGTGGGCTATCAGACCCCTGTGAAGGACCACAGGAAGGCAGCCTTTGTGTTTTCCACCTTTTCATGGCCTCCCAACCTCAAAAATGAAATGGCCTCAGCCTCCCTTTTCAGCCCTTGATGGGGATTATGCCCATGGATACCGACATTCTCCTGGGGTGGGCTGTCCCCTCAGGCTCGCTCTTGCTGGAAACTCTGTGTTCACAACATCCTCTGCTTCGCTCAGACACTAGTTCCCAGGCTTTCTGATGGCCCAGAGGAAAGAAGGCCGCTTAACTTCCCTGATGACCCCTTACCCGTCGCCCACATCTGTCTGGAATAGGCAGCATAGACAGGCCGCAATTGTGGTTGGGAGGGAAAGGAGTCAGGATACGTTACCCAACTCCTGCTCATTTCCACAAGTCACAACTCTGCCCGTCCTTTAAAGGATGTTCACAGAACCACTTCCTTTATGAACCCCTTCCTGATGCCCCAGTCCCAGTGGTCCTCAGCTCTGGCTGAACATTGGAATCTCTTGAGAAACTTTTAACAGTACCAATGCCTGGGTCACTGCCCGCCCCTCAAGACTTTGATTGACAGGCTGAGTGTGCTGCGTGGGCTATTTTTAGAGCCCACCCAGTTACCCTACCATGCAGCTGGTGGAGAGAACACCAATTTCACCCCCTCTGATCATCCCTCCCACCTCCTCTCGGCATTCAGTCTGTCCTGTATTACATCTTTTGTACACTTATTTATCCTCCTACCAGTTAGCTCATCTCCTACCAGTTAGCTCATCTCCACTTACTCACTCAGTAATTTAGTCATTCACTTCCTTACTTTACTCATTCACTCTTTCATTTATTTATTCAGCAAATATTTAGAATTTACCATACTCAATGTGGCAGGCCTTGGAAGAAGATTCAAGGATGAATAAGAGCCTCTTTGTAAATATGTCTACAGACTTGTGTGAGTTTAGTTAATATTTCTCTCTTGCACTCTTTTCTAAAATAAACCTGGAAAAAAAAAACTGCTACAGACCATTCCACCACCCTGCCCTTAAAAGAGTCTTTGTGAGGAAAGGTGCTATCTCAAATTCAATTTTTAAAAGTAAAAATAGATAAAGACTGCAGTGTCAATCGGTGACAGGGACAAATGGGAAAAGCAGGAGAGATATGTGGATAGGGGAGCTTCAAAAGTCGCATATCAAGCAGACTTGCATCATTAACGTCTGCGATTTCCTAACCCAGAATCTAAATTGATGGTAAAGTTCCCTTTTCTTGCCATAATTCCCCGCCCCTCCCAGAACTGGGTATATTCATTGGTACTATATGAATAATGTTTGCACTGAGTCATGGAAATAAAAATACAATTCTACTAATTTTTGGTGCAACCAGATGTTTGCAGATAACTTGTGTACATTGGTTAGGAGGCGTACTATGGAGGGAAAACATCACCAACCCAAGAATTTGATGGTGCGCCTCTCAGGCTTCTTGGATATTTTCCTCCCTGAGTCCTGAGTGCCCCTCATTCATGGCCAGAAGCCCAGATGATCTCTTTCCATCCTCAGTGAACTCTTATTTGGATAAGTTTTCAAAAACATGCGAATGAAATGACAGAGGAAAGGATGTCTATGAGGAAAGGCTGCATTTAGGCTAAATTCTGTAAGTACCAGAAAGAGCAGGGAAGACTGACTTCTGAGTTACAACAGGAAATGCCCTGAAGTTAGAGTAACTTTTTTTCTTCTCTTACCTTTCTGCATGTAGCTTCCCGTCACACCTGCCTGGAGCCAAGGGCTCTAAATCTGGCAGCAGCGGTAGAAGTTCCACTGCAAGGACATTCAGACACTTTATATGTAGGGAGACCCAGCTCTCATTCAACATCCTTTTTCTTTCCTGTACACACAGTTTTAACAAGTTTGAGTATCTGGTTTCCAACTTAAAAGAGATGGATAGAACATGTCAGAAGGGATGTAGAAGATAAGACATATGACAGCCATGAGAAGCAGGCAGGAGACAGAAAAGGAAATGTTCATAAAGTGGCATGTGTCCATTTTTTCCAGCCCATTCTACTTTTAATATGAATGTTTTGCCTTCATCTAGATTCCAGTGTTTAGCTAGAGCTGAGGACCACTGGAGCTGGGGCATCAGGAAGGGATTCACAAAGGAAGTGGCTATGTGAACATCCTTTACAAATGAATAGAGTTTTTGACTAGTAGAAATGATCAGGAATTGGGGCAAGGAATGCTCCAAGGAAATGCTAATAATAATAATGATGACGTACAATGAAAAGTTCTTCTGTATCTCAGCTAAACCCAGCAGTGGGAGAAGGATATAGCTAAAAAGCATAGATGATACATCTCTTCTGGACACGGAGAGGAGAGTGAAAAAGGAAAAGCATTCTAAAGTAGAATTAGTCAACATGAAGGCTGAGTGACTAAGTAGAAAACAAAAACAGAGTAGATATTATAAACGAATCCCAAGGCTGGTTCTTAAAAACTCAACAAAACTAATAAACTCCTCTCAAATCTGAGTAAAGAAAAGAAAGAACCAAAACCAGACAGACTGGGAATGACAAGGGAGTCGTCATCACAGATATAGGAGAGATTAAAATAATTATAATAATTTATTGCATGCTAACTCTATAAAAATAAGTTTGAATATTTAAGAAAATTACCAAAATTAATCCAAGCAGTGAGATCCTGAATAACTAATGATAGTGGGAGAGAAGAAAAAGATTAAGATCTGTCATTAAAAAGGGTAATGAGACAGATGGTTCCACAGCTCAGCCTTTTAATCTTCAAAGAATTGATTATATCAATGTTAATTAATTTATGCCAGGCCATGGAAGAAATGGAAAGCTTCTCAATTTATTTGATGAAAAAAGCATAATTTGAGTATTAAACTCTGATATAGATATGACAAAAAAAGAAACTCTTGGCCAGTTTTATGGCAAAAATTCTAAATAAAATGTTAACAAATATAACCTAGCAATATGGCAAACTGTAGCTAAAGCAGAGTTTATTCCAGGATTACTAAGGACAACATTAAGAAATCTATCATCGTGAAATATTTTCATTGATAAATTAAAGGTGAAAAACCATATCATCCTATTAATAATTTCTGAAAAGTCACTTGATAAAATTCATCAGCCATTGCTGTTAAAACTTTAAGGAAAGTAAGAACAAAATGAGAGTTGTTGGGTATAATAAAGTCTCTATCGAAATCCAGTCACTATCATCCTTCTAATCGCAAAATATCAAAAGCATTTCCTTTAAAATCAAGAACCTACAGCAAGGGATCCCTCATAAGACTGTCAGCTGATTTCTCAAAAGAAACTTTGCAGGCTAGAAGGGATTGGCAAGAAATATTCAAAGTCATGAAAAACAGGGACCTACAGCCAAGGTTGCTCTGCCCAGCCAAGGGGGCATTTAGATAAAGCTCTTTAGATAAAGAGCTTCCTAGACAAGAAAAAAACTAAAGGAGTACATCACCACAAAACCAACATTCTAAGGAATCTTACATGGTCTTCTTTAAGAAGAAAAAGAAAAAGAATATGAAGGACAAAATGGCAACAAATACATATCTATCAGTAGTTGAATCTACAAAACAAAGTAAACAAACAAGCAGAACAGAGAACAGAATCATAGATGTATAGAAAATATTTTGATGGTTGCCAGATAAGAGGGGGGTGAGAGGGTGGATGAAAAAAGTGAAGGGATTAAGAAGTACAAATAGATAGTTACAGAATGGCCAAGGGGATGTACAGTATAGTGTAGGAAAGAGAGTAGCCAAAGAACATTCACGCATGACCCGTGCACCTGGACCACAAGATGGGGTTGTCTGAGGTAGTGGGTAAGGCTGGGTAGAGGAAGACAAGGGGGGAAAAAATGGGACAGCTGTAATAGCATAATCAATAAAATATAATTAAAAAATAAAATCAAGAACTTGACAAGAATCCCCACTATTGTTGTTTGAATTCAGTATTTTCTTAAAGACTTAGAAATTTAAAGAAATGTAATAAGGTAAAAAATTAAAGTAAATTAGTACAAACATTTGAAAGCAGAAATAAAAGATTGGAATTTTCCTGTTGCTCAGGGTTTTTTCTGTCTCTCCTTTTCTAGATTTATGCCTACTATTGGTATTATTACTCAATAGCGCCTTGGAGGCTTTGAGGAAACAAAATAAGAGCATAAAATTAAGTAACTGACATAAATATTTTCTTCCACTAGAAACATGATTACAGTTTACAACCCAGGAAACTAATTTAAAAAAAAGTGCACTTAGATTAATGAAGACTGTGGTAAGATGGCAAGATTTACAAAAATGCCTACAAAAAGTAGTTATTTCTCCATATTATACCATGTGTATATAAAAATAGAAAAAAGAAAAATATTCAATTAATTTTATGATAAAATCTAAAAGGTATTGATACATAAAAAGGTATAGGACTATCTGGAAAAAATCTTATAAAAAAAACAAAAAACAAAATTTGGGACTTCCAGCCAAGATGGAGGCAAAGGTGGAAATACTGTACCTCCTCACACAATCAAATTTAAGGACAATAAAGATTTAGAAACAAAAACACAACCAAAACAGACAGAAAATTGAACTGTATGGAAGTCTGACAACAATGAACCATTCACCCAGACCAGTAAGAGGGGCAGAGTTGGCTGCCAGTGGAGAGGAAAAAACATTGGCTGCTGACCCAGGCATGCAGGTGATGGTTGGCAGATCCCAGGTGTGGGGTGGCAAGGGACAGGCCCCGTGAGGGCCCAAGGTGGCTGGCCGACCATGGTCACACATTCACATGCAGATAAACCACGTGAAAAAACAGACAGTGAGACAGACTGTACAACCCAGGGCCCCAGCGACAGGAATTAAAGCCTAAAAGCACTGATTGGAAAATTTTTCAGGGGTTGAGGTGCCAGGAGAGGCTCCCAGCCTCACAGAAGAATTTGTTGGAGAGACCCACAAGGTCCTAGAACTTACACAAGCCCACACCACACACCCAGTAACCAGCACCAGAAGGGCACAGTTTGCTTGGGGGAAGCAGCAGAGGGGACCAAAATCCCAGAGAGAGCCCAACAAATGCTATTGTTCCCTCTCTGACCCCGCCCCCACATATAGCATCACAGCTCAGCAACTGGGTTGCCTGGCCCTGGTGAACACCCAAGGCTCCGTCCTTCATATATAACAGGCATGAACAGACCAAAACATTATGGCTCAAGCAGAAGAATGGCTCAAAGGCCCAGAGCCAATACTTCTAAGTGATAAAGAGATAGCCAATCTATCAGATGCACAGTTCAAAACACTGGTGATCAGGATGCTCACAGAACTGGTTGATTTTAGTCACAAATTAGATGAAAAAATGAAGGCTACACTAAATGAAATGAAGCAAAATTCACAGGGAACCAATAGTAATGGGAAGAAAACTGGGACTCAAATCAATGGAGTGGACCAGAAGGAAAAAAGAAACAACCAAACAGAAAAGAATAAAAAAATAATTCAAAAAAAATGACGAAAGGCTTAGGAACCTCCAGGACATCTATAAATGTTCCAACATCTGAATTATAGGGGTACCAGAAGGAGAAGAGGAAGAGCAATAAGTGAAAAACTTATTTGAACAAATAATAAAGGAGAATTTCCCCATTCTGGCAAAGGAAATAGACTTCCAGGAAGTCCAGGAAGCTCAGAGAGCCCCAAAGAAGGTGGATCCAAGGAGGAACACACCAAGGCACATCATCATTACATTAGCCAAGATTAAAATGAAGGAGAGAATTCTAGAAGCAGCAAGCGATAAGGGGAAAGTCACCTACAAAGGAGTTCCCATCAGACTGTCAGCTGATTTCTCAAAAGAGACCTTACAGGCAAGAAGGGGCTGGAAAGAAGTATTCCAAGTCATGAAATCCAAAGACTTACATACAGGATTGCTCTATCCAGCTAAGCTTTCATTTAGAATGGAAGGACAGATAAAGTGCTTCTCAGATAAGGTCAAGTTCAAGGAGTTCATCATCACCAAGCCCTTATTGTATGAAATGTTAAAGGGATTTATCTAAGAAAAAGGAGTTCAAAAATATGAACAGTGAAAGGACAGCAAACTCACAGTTATTAACAACCACACTTAAAACAAAAGCAAACTAAGCAAACAATTAGAACAGGAACAGAACCACAGAATGGAGACCACATGGAGTGTTAGCAATGGGAATGGGAAGAGGAGAGAGGGGGAAAAGGTACAGAGAATAAGTAGCATAGATGGTAGATAGAAAATAGACAGGGGGAGGGCAAGAATAGTATGGGAAATGTAGAAGCTAAAGAGCATGTGACACATGGACATGAACTAAAGGGGAGGAATGGGGGTAGGGGGTGTGCAAGGTGGAGGGGAATGAAGGGGGGAAGTGGGACAACTGTAATGGCATAATCAATAAAATATTTTAAAAAACAAAATTTGAATACATTTTAACACCATGTAATTTGTTCAGAAAAGTTAATATAAAAAACTCATTCTCTCAAAAAAATAAGTGTAATAGAGTGCCAGTTATAATGCCAACAGTTTTTTAAATTGCGAGTACATTTTGATTTGAAGTATAATGTTCATACAGAAATGGGCACATATCATAAATGTGACCATGTCCCTAATATCCCTATAAAGAGATGGAGCACAGCCAGCGCCCTGGAAGTCTCCCTCGTGCCTCTTCCTAGTTTCTCCCCTCCACCAGGACGACCTGTCATTTTGCCTTCTAATGCCATAGACTTATTTTTTATTCCAACAGATTTTATTACTTCATAGTATAAAAAGGGCTTAAACCATACACAGAGGAATAAATGTCCAGAAGTGAAGAAAAATAGGAAAAAGAACAATGTAAGGGAAGCCTAACCTTATCAGATATGATAGGGCTCCAGAAAGCCATTGTGACCGAAGCATCATGTATTAGTTTAGGAGACGGACCAATGAGAGGAACAGAATGGGGGATGAAAATGTAGACTCCAGTATGGGAGTGTATAATACAGGACAATTAAAAGTTCAAGTCAGCAGGAAGAAAATAGATTATTTAATAAGTGATACTAGCTCAATTTACTATTCTCTAAAAGAACAAGTTGAATCCCATTTTATGCCATCTACAAAAACAAATTCTAGATATAATAAGGACTTTTTACATTTATATAAAATGAAACAATAAATAGCTTAGAAGAAAATCTAGGATAAATTCATGGGTTGAGGAGATCTTATTAGGATAGGAAACCCAGAACCTCTGGAAAAAGTCTCATCATGGATTATTATGTGACCAATACAAAAAAAAAAAAAAAAGAATTAGACCCATGCCAAGTGACTATGAGGGACTTCCACAGGTATTTTTGAGTGAGAAATAGAATATGCAGAAAATGCATGATCAGTTTTTTTCACAGCAAGCAGTAAACTCCAAAAAACCCTGAATATATAGAGAGGTTACTGTCATCAGTTGTCTGGGGGTATGGACCTGGGGGAGAGAGCCAGTGATGTGGGTACTTAAAAGTATAAAGGACTATACTTTATAGTGTGGATGAGAGTGAGTGTTTCAGTTTACCCGAGGGGTAGTTCTGGGGTCTGGGTACACTCAAAGCTCACCTTTAGGTTGCCGGTGCCTCTCCTGTGGGACACTGAGACCAGACTCTCATCGGAAGTTGTGGGTGCAGGACAAATCAGAGGGGGTGCCTCCTTTCCTCCAACACCCGACCTGGTGAAATCTGGTCATTATGAATATGAAGGGCATTGAATAGACCCCAAGACCAAATGTTGTGTCCAGGGCAAGGTGCCCCTGCAGGTCCCCTTCTCTGGAGGTAAGGGGGTAACCATGGGGTCATTGCATGTGTGTACAGAACCCAAATAACCTCAGAGCCCTCATGACCCAGATTTGTAGGTCAGAGTCCTACTGAAGCCCACAAGTTGAAGTTTTAAGAATAAGCTCCAGTTGTCACTTACATCTCTCAAAAAACATTAAGGGAGCCAATTCATAATCCACATCAACACATCTTCAACAACCCTTTCTGAGGGTATATGACTCTGGAGTGATGAAAATGTTCATGAATAAGATAAAGGTGGTGGTTATACAACATTGTGAATGTAACTAAATGCCTCTGAATTGTTCACTTGAAACTAGTAAATTTTATGTTATATGAATTTCACCCAAATAAATTATGTAGTAAAAATCCCTTCCTCTCCCAGCCTAAAACTGCTTTTGTATCTTACTCTCCACTGTACCAAAAAATGCTTCTCAACCTGCAGCCCACGAGCCTAGTGGGTTTATTTCCTTTCATTCCTGTGTTTCTAGTTCGGCGTCTCTGTACCCATGCTCTTTATCCTAAACCTCAACACCCCAGGACACAGGCAGAAGTATGGAGTTGTCCAACTGGGTGAGGAAAGAGAGCAGCTGATGGGGAAAAGTCACAATTTTCCTTTAACAGGTGGTGGGAATGGGCGAGGTGAAGGCTGGGTATTACTCATTAGTCAGGTTTGCGCCTCTCACATATGTGAGCCAGAGGTAATTTTGGGACCTGCCACCTTCAGCAGCCTGTCTTCCCCCACACCCTGAGTCTCTTGCCCCCACCTGTCACGACAGCTTCTCTTGGGGCCGCCCCCAAAGTCAAGGCTCTGCAGCAGGGAGCCCCCAATCCTAACAGTTACTTTTGGATGAGGCAGGGTACCTCCAGCCTGTAGGGTGGGGGTGGGGGAACGTGACTCTGGAGAGCTCTGTGCTCCACAGTATGGAGTCTTGCAGAACAGGTGGTTCTGTTTATTTTTCTCCATTTTATTTACAAAATTATGCCCTTTCCTAAAAGAGCCCTGGGGCTCAAGCACGACAAGTACAGGCACAAAGATGACATTTAATTAAAAGACAGAAATATAAGCAGTTGACATCACGACGGAGCAACAGAAATTGCCACAAAATAAACATTCCCGCAGCCACTGCCATTTGGAGGCTCAACAGCTGAAAGGACAGGGAGACAGAAGTGTCCCCAGCTCAGTGCTTCGCCCTGTTTACATGGGGCAGGACAGGAAGGCAGGAGGGAGCCTGTCTTCAGAGTCTGTCCCCCTCCCCCCAAAGCTCCAAATGTGCAACTCCAGCCCCAGTGTCTCCTCCTCTGCCCTTTCAAGAGGTTGGATTTTCCTGGACTAGTTCCATAGGTTCACTGCGTTTTAGGGAGTCCACCTACTAGTATCGCTAGCATCAAAGAAAACTGAAAATCATTTTGGCATAAGGGAAAGAACTTGCTATTTCTCTCCCTTCTTTTGGTCAAATTAACTTGGGTTCAAATCCTGGTTCTGTCCCTTACCAGCTTTGTCGAACATGCACAAATCACACAAAGTCTTCAGGCTTCCGTTTGCTCACATCTGGGGCAAGACGATGGGTCCGAACGACACAGCTAGTTTACTGGGACTCAGCTTGCTGGGGACAAGGCACAAAATGGCTTTTGTTTTGTTTTGTTTTATTGGGATACAATTGACATATTACATTGTACTGGGAAATGGTTTTATTTTTTGTGACACTGCGTGCACCTCTCCCACACCCCCATTTCTCAGGAGGTTGCAGCTCTTTTGAGTGACAGGTCAGCCTGATTCCTAATCAGTCACCTTCTATTTTAAAGTTACTTTTGGTCTTTCAGATTCTGGCTCGTTTATTTTAAAATTTCAGTCTTTTATCCATTTCATGTACTGTTTCTCCCCCTTAGGATTGCCAGATTAAATACAGAATGCTCAGTATAACTTAAATTTTACATGATATTCTACGTGTCTAAATACTGTATACATACTTGTGTGTCTATATGTGTCATATAGCACTTCTATTTTCATTTGCTAAACCTGGCAACCCTACACTTTTTCCCAAGCATGGGCTCTGGAGAAGCGGTTCTCAGTCCAGTCTGGTCATTAAAAAATTTAACGCCTGGTTTCTATTTTGGACCAGTTAAAGCAGAATATCTGGGCATATCGATAATTTTTTTCATGTTTCCCAGTGATTCTAATATGCAGCAAGGGTTGAGTCTATTGCTAGGTTTGTGGAGGGTGGTCTGGCTTCCTCTTTCTTGGGGCGTGGGTGGGTCTGCCTTCCTCTTATTCTACCAATACCTCCCACCTCCCAGCATGCACTGCTTTGGTGTTGGGAAAAGAGAAAAGGGAAGCAGGTCTCATCTTACTAGACTGCTTGTTATAAGGAAGTAATCCTCACTGTTGGTCACCACAGCTATTCCACTTGACACTGATACACAGTTTGTTTCCAGTGTATGGTGGGGGTCCAGATCTGGGCTCTCCAGTGAAGTGCATTTGCTGGTTCTTTGGAGGGTCCTGTGAAGGTTTCCCTTCTGCCCGGCCCCGTGTGTGGGGATTAGACTTCAGTTCGCCCTCCCCAAGTCAACCCTCTACCAGAAGTAATCCCCCACAACAGCCTCTTGCTGCTGAAGGAGCCTCCCCTCAAGGGTGTCTTTCAAAGGGAAAATAGTAGCAAGATAGCTTAAACTAGGGCGCCTTCTGCAGAGCCCAAGTAGGCCTCAGGGCTTGTGTCTGTGGCCCTGCAGGCACTCAGCTGGCCTCAAATGCAGCAGCTCTCTGAACTGTCAGAAGGGGAGCTCTGAGCACCTGTTGTTCCCAGGTAAGGGTGCCAGTTCGTCATCCCAGCCCCCCTGCACCCACCACCGCTGTGCCCATAATAACTGATGTTTGCTGAGATTTTCTCTGTGTGTGGCACTGTGCTCAGCTATTTGGCATATTAATTCCTTTCATCCTAAAAACAGGGCAGGAAGAGAGGAATCACTTCCTTATTTTTTGGTTAAGTAAATTTTGGTTAAGGGAACTTAAGTAATTTGCTGAAGTTCGTTACAGCTGTTAAGAATCAGAGCTCAAATGTGACTTCAAAATCCTTGCTCTTGCCATGATAATTTACAATACTTCCTCCCGCTGTGATATGATTTATGAATGAAATTTGCCTTGGTGTCTAATACACAGCAGGCACTCAACAAATATTAGTTGTCTTCCTAGACAACATTCAAACCGGGAATCCATCATCAAGTACAATGTCATATGTTCAATCCAAGTTAGTTGGACATGACTTAAAGCTTTGTTTCATCACACCCACATATGAATCTCTTAAGTGATTCCCTTTTTGAAAATACCTAGTATGTGCCTGGCTCTATGCTAGTAATAAGATAAAGGATAAAAAAGATTGTATTAGTTTTCCCATGGAGGCTGCCACAAATTATCACAACTTGGCAGTTTAAAACAAGAGAAATTTGTTCTCTCTCTTCTGCAGGCCAGAAGTCTGAAATCAACATGGCAGTAGGACCACGCACCCTCTCCCAGTCCTACCTACACCCACACCTAGGGGTGTATCTTTCCGTGCCTCTTCCAGTTATGGGGGCACCAGGTGCTCCTCGGGTTATGGTGGCATCACCCCAATCTCCATCTCCATCCTCACGTGACCTTCTCCCTTTGTCAGTGTCTCCCTCTCTTCTGTCTGTAGGAGTACTTGCCATTGGATATAGAACCCACCTAGGTAATCCACAATAATTTCATCTCAAGATACTTAATTATAGGTATAAGGATGTTTTTTTCTAGATAAGTTCACATTCACAGGTTCCCAGAGTTAGGATGTATGTATATCATTGAAGGTGGGGTGGAGAGGCACCCCTTAACACAGAAGTATAGGCTGGCATGTTGGGAAGAGCTTGCATTTGGTCTTTGGATTTAAAAAAAAATGACATATTCAATTTCTACCCACGCTATTAACTCACTTGGGCAATGACAGTTTCATGTTTACAGTACAATATTAAGTGAAAAGAGCAAGACACAAAATAGCATCAAGTGTCAAGAGGATCTCAACTTTGTGAGAAATACACATACTCACACACATACTCACAGGAATAAAGGACTGGAAGAATATATCTTAGAAGCAGGCACTCCCCAAGGGAGGTGTGGCTTCTGTGTGCACCTGCTGTACTGATTACAGATGGTCCGTCTTTCAAGCAGGTATATATCTCTTTACTCTCAGCATTTGCTTCCCTTACCAACCAGCTGATTAGTTGCTGATTTATTCTAGTTAGTTCATGGATGTGGTCGCCCAGGGCCTGGCTCCACTCCCATGTTCTTTTGGTGCTTCCTACATACCCAGCTTTCTCCTCACGCCCACACCCGTGCATGGGGCTGCCTCCTGAATCCCCTTGTCACCCAATCTGCAATGCGGAGTGACATCAGGGAACCAGGATCTGTTATAAAAGTACTGCGAAAGTGCATGTGAAAAGCCACACTCCTTATGCAGAAAAAATTGGTGTGAATCACTTTCTAATTTTGTTGTTAAAAAGCCTTTCTCTTACCTTATGGAAAGCTGAAGAGCTCTTCAGGATGATAACATGAATTTTCCTGGAAGGAGCTCATATAATGCCTCTAAAACTTGTGCTTGTTGGAACAAATGATGGAGCTACTCTTGAGCTTGTTTCTCTTTTAATGTTTGCATTACAGATCAAATACTGTCTAGGTGCTACAATAGGCTCTAATTATGTCTTTGCTTTCCTTTGCAACTCATAGGCTCCTGATGAGTTTGAAATCAGAGGCAGGAAAATCATGGATATAGGAAATCAAGGAATGAGTACATGGAATGGCTACCCACGAGTTTCCTGTGAGGTATCCTGGATCTTCAGGAAGATATTTTATAATTAGAAATCAAACTACACTGAAACCACTAATGAAGACTGATGTCTTCATTTTTTTTAAATATATATTTTTTGTCATAAAAAGTTTCATATACAGGTGAAAAGCATAAACACAAATACTCTAAGCCCATCACCTGAAGAGCACATGAAGAGATTCTCTAGGTCTTGTCTTTCGGCGCCTTTCTTCTTTGACTCAATGTAATGGCCTCCAAGCTCATCTGTATTGTTGCAAATGACAAGATTTACTTCTTTTCTAAGCCTCTTCAATAAAAGATCCTGGGAAAACTGAATATTTATATACAGAAGAATGGTTAATGTGATAATATTCACACATATAAAAATTGATGTGATATATTTATATATTATTGATATAAATACATATATATCACATTTTCTTTATCCATTCATCCATCAAGGGACACTTGGGTTGTTTCTATGTCTTGACTATTATAAATAACGCTGCAATAAATATGGGGGTGCAAATACCTCTTCAAGATATTAATTTCATCATTGTGGGGGATAAATACCCAGAAGGGGGTGGCTAGATTATATGGTGGTTACATTTTCAATTTTGGGGGAACCTCCATACTGTTTTCCACAGTGGCTGCACCAGTCTGCATTCCCACCAGCAGTGCACTAGGGTTCCCCTTTCTCCACACAACCTCACCAGCACTTGTTGCTTGTTGATTTATTGATAATAGCCATTCTGACAGGTGAGAGGTGATATCATTGTAGTTTGGATTTGTATTTCCCTGATGACTAGCGATGTTGAACACCTTTTCATGTACCTGTTGACCCTTCAAATGTCTTCTTCTGAGAACTATTTATTCAGTTCCTCTGTCCATTTTAAGTTGAGTTATTTGGTATCTTGTCATTGAGTTTTTTGAACTCTATATGTTTTGGATATTAACCTTTTATCAGATATATGGTTGGCAAATATATTCTCTTATTCCACTGGTTGTTTTGTCACTTTGTTGATTGTTTGTTTGTGATGAAGAAGTTTTTAAGTTTGGTGTCATCCCATTTGTCTGGTTTTGCTTTTTCCCCCTGTACTTTCAGAGTCATATACAAAATATCAGTATGCAGTCCAATGTCAAGAAGACTTTCTCTATGTTTTCTTATAGAGTTTCACAGTTTCAGGTCTTACATTTAAGTCTTTAATCCATTTTGAGGTGACTTTTTTATATGGAGTAAGGTAAAGGTTCAATTTTATTCTTCTGCATACAGATACCCAATTTTCCCCAAACCATTTATTGAAGAGAATGTCCTTTTCTCTTGTGTGTTCTTGGCACTATTGTTGAAGTTCGTTGATTGTACACAAGGGTTTGTATCAGGGTTCTTTATTCTGTCCCATTGGTTTTCTAATATCTGTTTTTATGCCAGTAACCATATTGTTTTGATTCTTATAAGTGTCCATTATAATTTGACATCAGAAAGTATAACGTCTCCAAATTTTGTTGTTCTTCCTCAAAATTGCTTAAGCTATTTGGGATCTTCTGTGATTCTCTGTACATTTTATAATTTTTTTCTATGTCTATGAAAAATGCCACTGGAATTTTGACATCAGTTGCACTGAATCGGTAGATCACTTTGGGTAGTATGGACATGTTAACAATATTACACAGAATAGCTTTCCATTTATTTGTGTGTTCTTTCTTTCATCAGTGTTTTCAAACTCATATTTTAGAAGTTTACTCTATTAAGCCAAGTAATAAAAAGGAGGGCAGATCAGAGAAAGAAAGACCAGTCAGGAGATCTGTTGGGCTGTTGTTGCAACTTTTCAGCAAATTAGAAAAGACACCTGTTCTTCAGAGAAGCCTCCCAGACAGGCTTGGTGAGCAGAGGGCAGGCTGGACTGAAGCCCCATGTTGGCCCAGGCACCTTCCTGCAACAAACAGTGTGCGTGAGCATACGAGGAAGCATGTGGCAATAGCTCAGGTGAGTGATGAGGAAGACCTGAACTGCACAGCTTGAGGATATTAGTAGCAGAAAGGCCCCACTATATGAGGTGTTGCTTTGTAAAACGCCATGTGCTGTAGGAAGAAAGGGTGGTGGAGTAAGGATCTGTACTGCAAGGACCAATGAGGAGGGCTGGCCTCTTCACGTCAGGTGCCAGTGCGCAGGCATGCTCTGCGGTGCCCTGTGTCATTTCACACCAGGAAAGTGAGTAAACGAATTGTCTTAACCCAGCGCCGTATTTCATGTGTGTAATACCCATAATTTGGAGTCGGAATACAATTACAGTAAATCATACTAATCACAGAAAAGTTTCATTAAACTAAATAGGTTTATTAAAAAATATGTAGTTTTAAGCAATCAGTATTCTCTACTTGAAATGGTTCCTCCTTGTTTTATAGTGAGAGATATTGGAGAGTTCACAACTCTGTTAATTGGAAGTCCGTTTTTTCCCAAAATAATGGGAGTTTTTAGACAATGTGAACCCTTTTGGAGAATGGCTACCCTTAAATCATGAGCATTATTCTAAGAAAAAAAAGATTATGAAAAAACAGAAATCTAGAAGCAACCTTAGGTGGGAAGTTTTTTAAATTCAGTTCTTTCTTTCTAAATAGTTATAGATTTCTCAGGCAAAGTAAAGTTTATTTTTATACTTCTAATTGCCTTAGATAGTATGAGTTGAGACAGAGAATATGCCTGCTATTCGCTACACAAGGTCGTACACACGCACAAATACACATCCACGTCCTCTGTTGGTGAGGGTTCCTGCAGGCATTGCATAAGCATCCATGAAAGTAATTGAAGATTGTGTAATAAAAGGATCATTTACAGCTGTGTAGGTAGGGCTAAAGAAAATTAACAAGGACTGTGACAGACTCTGAGACTAGCAACAGCTGGGAGTTGTTACCACCCTCCGCCAGAAGGAGAGAGGGGAGAGGGCTCTCTCAGAAACTCTGAGAAGGTAGGTGCAAGGAAGGGTGGACCATGAGGGGCTCTGGCCCTTGGTAAAGGGATGCAGTTAACTTACCATGACCTGGCAGAAAGGGAGCTGAAGGACTAAATATTCCAGCCTCATGTCCCTCCCTCCCTCTCTTCTTCTCCTGGAAACTCTCACTGGCCAAACCAAACCAAAAGCCAAATGATAAAGGAGTCTGTGGCTGTAGTCAATTCAGGGAGGCTCCTCAAACTCAGAGCATGATGGACAGGGGGAAGAGTGAATGGACAATATCCAGCTAACACATACACAGTTATACACAAACACACAGCTTACATCTTCATAACATCCCACAATTAGCAAGCACTTTCAAACATTTTTCACATATGCCCCTCACTCACAGCAGGTACTCCGCACATGTATTTATTGAATAAGTAAGTGAAATATATTATTTGCAACTGAACTATTTTTTCTTACTCCCCCAAATTAGGTTTCTTTATGCATTTATTTTTTATTATGGAAAAATGTACATAGCCTAGTTTATCACTTTCGCCATTTGAAAGTGTGCGGATCAGTAGCGCACAGTGCATCCATGACGTGTGACCATCATTGTTATCTAGTTTCAGAACTTTTCGTGGTCCCACATGGAACCCCATACTACAAATTTATTTTTAAATGGACAGGCTTGTTTTGCAGGCAAAGATTCGCAAAAGGCAAATTGTATAAAGATCTATTCAATGTTGTAACCATTTTTCTAATAGTGAAGGATTAAACAAGCTCCAGTATGATTCCACCTATAGCATCCATGAAATACACAAAGCAGTTACATGGAATTAATAGACATTGAGTAGTGAATTAGAATATAGGGCCTGGCTATTTGAGGAAATAACTTCCTATTGACTACCTTGATTGATCAGATTGGCCAGAAAGTCAGTCAATTTTTCAGTTCCTTTTGACTACCGAGATGGTAAGGACCTGATAGGACGTCCTTCTTCCTTCTCCAGCTATGAAATAGCCATTTCCAATTCCTGAACGTCTCTAATGAAGCTGTAATAAATTCCTGAAGAGTTTTGGGTAAACATAATTTCCCAGTCTCACTGGGCCTGTGAATGGCAGATGGGAGGTCACATCCTGGTCCGGCCCTTCGCTAGCTGCGTGGATACAGGCTGCTGGTTGGGCCTCCCTTATCCATAAAATGAGGTGCTGGACTTTGATCCCCAAAGGCCCTGGCTGCTTTCATGTCTCGTGACTCTAGGCTCTGCCTCAAACCTCCAAAGCTTTCACTGAAAAATGTTCTCCGTCCAAGCACGTCAAATATCTAAACACGCAGTATTTACCTTCCTGATGGAACTGCCAGGGTGGAATTTGACCCCATCAACAAATCAGGGATGGGAAAACCAACATTCTGTGCCGGTGGAGCCAGTGAGGACAGGCTTAGCACTTGGAGAACGAGTAAGCCAGGCTCATTGAAGAACATAGTTTTGAATTTTATCTTTTTACTTTAGAAAGCAAGATGTTATTTGCAAAGCTCTGCATAATAGTGCTTTATAAAAAGGACTGCCAATGTGAAATTTTTTAAGACAGGGTTTTACCTATACTCAACTGCACTGAATAAGAATTCTTTTGTTTTCTTTTTTATTGAATTTATTGGGGTGACGCTAGTTAACAAAATTATACAGGTTTCAGGTACATGATTCTCAAACACATCATCTCATCTTTGCGCTGTACTGTGTGTTCACCACCCCAAGTAAAGTCTCCGTCCACCACCATTTATCCACCGTGTACCCTCCACCTCCTTCCCCCGGCAGTTACCACACAGTTACCCGTGTCCATGAACTTTTTGCCTTTTCCTTTTTTGCTCAACCCCTCCCCACCCCAGGCCCCATGACAACTGTCAGCCTGCTCTCTATCTATAAGTCTGTCACTATTTTCCTTGTTAGTTCATTTTGTTCATTAGATTCCACATATGAGGGAAATCATATGATATTTGTCTTTCCCCAACTGGCTTCTTTCACTCAGCATAATGCTTTCCAGGTCCCTTCATGCTGTTGAGAAGGGTAAGATTTCTTTCTTTTTTTATGGCTGAGTAGCATCCCACTGTGTAAGTGTACAGAGCTTTTTTATTCACTTACCTACCAGGGGGCACTTGGGCTGCTTCCAGATCTTGGCTTGTAAATAATGCTGCAATGAACATAGGGGTGCATACATTCTTTCAAATTGGTGTTTTGAGTTTCTTTGGATAAATTCATAGAACTGTAATCTCTGGGTCATAGGGCAGATCCATTTTCAATTTTTTTGAGGAAACTCCATCCTGCTTTCCACAGTGGCGGCACCATTCTTCATTCCCACCAACAGTGCACGAGGGTTCCCCTTTCTCCAAATCCTCGCAATGATTGTTGACTTACTGATGATAGCCATTCCGACAGGTGTGAGGAGGTAGCTCATTGTGATTTTAATTTGCCTCTCTGATGAATACTGATGCTGAGCATCTTTTCATATGCCTATTGACCATCTGTATGCCCTCTTAGGAGAAATGTCTGTTCAGGTTTTTTGCCCATTTTTAAATTGAATTGTTTGGTTTTTTGGTTTTGAGTTTCCTAAGTTCTTTATAAATTTTGGATATCAACCCCTTATCAGATGTATCAGTGGCTAATGTGTTCTCCCTGAATAGATATTTAAATGGTATGGAGAAGCTCATTCTGACCTTTTATCAACAGCACAGTTTTCCCCCTGGTACTGGCAGGCTGGCACTCATCCACCTGGTCTCCTTGGTAACCAAGGGCCTAGCTTTGTGAAATGTTTGCAGGACATCTGGCCAAGACTAATGTTCAGACTGATGCTATCAGAGATCAAACCCTTAGCCTTGGCCCTTGAAGACCCCATGCCAGTTAAAGAGCCGGCAGACTCTGAGCACACAGCCCTGCTGGTGAGTCAGGTTAGCACAGTGGTTGAGAATGGAGGCTCTGGAACCAGGCTGCTTGGGACTGAATAACAACCTATCTTCAGCTGATGTGGAACCTTGGGCAAGTTTTAACCTGCCTCTCTGGGCCTCGGTTCCTGTACTTGGAAAGTGAGTTCACTAGGAGTACCTTCCTCATGCGGTTGTAGGGAGGATGACGTGCACTGAAATATTAAAACTACCCAGAACTATATACTATAGCAAGGGCTCAATGTGAATTAGCCAGCAGTAGGGACTATGTGATGATTATTTAATAAAAAGAAGGAAAATGGAACCTTTTCAAGAAGACCACTTGCAGCAAAGGTGGTGGGAAAACTCAGCTGGGAAAGCCTCAGTGTGTTTCCATAACAGGTGTGCAAGGTTAGACAAGCAGGTCAGGGATTTGAACAGCAGCAAAATATTGTGAAGGTTACGATCAATGGCTTTGGCATCAGACAGATATGATTTGAGACCCTAGCTCCGCAGATTACGAGCTGTGTGAACTCCACTAACTCAATCTGTCTGAAACTTACTCTCCTCAGATGTACGATGAGGTAGCAGAACCTACCTCAGAGGTATGTATAATGTGTGAAAAGTGTTCAGCACACTGCCTAAAACATAGCAAGTGGTCAATAAATATTAATGACTCTTATTATCAGGTCCAGTCAGACCCTATCTGGCCCCAGTTTTCTCCCATACCCCTCAGTTTATTCATTGACTCATTCCATCAGACATTTACCAGTACAAGTTTTGTGCCTGTTAACCTGGACACAAAGAATTAAAAAATAATTCTGAGATGAAGTTCACGCTCCTTAATATCTCATAGTCTAATTTGGAAATGAGTGCCAGATACCCCAAGTGACAGCAGAACTGCCTCAGAGTGCCCTGGGCACAGCTGTGAGATGACAGAGAGGACAGCGGTGGGGCAGGGAGGTGGACCAGGACCTACTAAGGTTCCTGGGGGGGTGGACCCAAAGCAGCACGGTCCCTGATGGGGGAGAGCCCCAGACTGAGACTCCTATGCTCACATTCCCAGATCCGCCTCTGGGGGCTCCAGTGACCTTGGCTAAGTCATCCCGTCCCCGCTTGCCTTACTTCCCTCAGTTGTAAAGTGGTCACATGACAGTACTTTCAGAATTCAATGCATTATAAACCTGTGAAGCCCTGAGCAGCACTTGACTTACAGTAAAGCTTACTGTTATGGAGGGGTAAGAGAGCGGGAGAGGTTTCTCAGGCTGATGAGATGGCAGGAGCTTTGCTTTATGTTTTGTTTTGATTTTAAACTAGACATTGCCCATGTAACGCTGCCACTGTGCCCCTCAAAGTTTCTGAGGAAGATCGGAGTTTATCCCCAAGAACCCAGTGGCTTATCAAAAACACATGTGGATCCCAAAGGCTTGCATAAACATTTATTTGACTTCCCTTTGAGGTACTTTCAGCGACTGCTGGCTCAGTATTCTATGGGAGCTCCTTTTCCCCGGTCACTTACCTTCCCACCATCTCCACCCACAACTCCCAGGGTCCCAGCTTTGTCCTGTCACCGCTCCTGGACTGAACCTGTGAGTGCCGTCTCTCGGCTCCCTGCAGTTTCTTGAGCGAGGTCCTATTTGTCTGTGTTTTTAAATTCTTCAGGTAGGACACCACCACCTAAGCCAGCCTCTTTGAGCTGAATCAGTCACCTCGCATGGAATAATTTGTATTTTATACTGAAATACCCTCTCCCCTACAGACGATAGTTTCATGAATTTCCTACCCAACCCCCCACATTCAAGTCTGGCATAGAGAACGTTTCAGGCTTTCTTTATAACGTCACCCTGCACCAGGTGGAAGCCCCAGAGGTGGAATATAGGAGGGCTGAGAGATTAACTGAGAATTCTCACTGCTGAAGCGCTGCTGGGTTGAAGCCTTACCCTCTCTCCCCACAGGGATTCTGATCCCAGCAGCATCCAAAGCTTTATCAGCCCAGGGACTCGGCAAGCAGCCCGGCAGCTCTGTGTGTCCCCACAGTGCTCGTCGCCGGACGCGTTTGGTTCCACTGGCCATATGGCAGTGCGGAAGAGCTCTTTTGTAGTTTGATGGTCTGGAAATGACGAAGCCTCCCTTCACATTCTGTGCTGCTGGCTGGCTTCCGTTCAGGAAGAGCGGGTGCTGCGAGGGCTTCCCGTGCCCATGGCACTGCTAGGGGAGCCTTCGGGACTGGGCCTTTCACTGCCTGGGCTGGGGTATCTTAACTTGTAAGACAGACGGCTAAGGACTGGTGGTTTAGGAGGCGCTTAACAATCAGCAAGCAACACATCTTAAATAACTAATATAGAAGTTTCAGTCTAGCGAGAGAATGATGAGGAAAATGGCAACCATAGTAAAAATGGGGGGAAAAAACCCACAGCAAAGGGGTATGTGGGAGGTCCTGGGACTAAGGGAGCCAGAATAGCTCCTGAAAACAAGCTCAAGTTGAGTTGTAAAGGAAGAGTGTCCTTTATCGAGCACCTACTAATCCCAGGTCCTGTCCTAGATATTTTACTTATGTTATTACAATTAATTCTCTCACCAGAGACACACAGCTAGTAAGTATCAGAGCTGGGGTTTGACTCTGGGTTGGTTCGAATCCAAACCCATTCCACTCCATCCCACTGCTGAGGAATCAAGCAGTCCTGCACAGGTAGGGGTTGGGGGGTGGTGGGGAGCGGGGTCTCAGGACGAGAGACTAGCCTACTCAGCGGTCAGACAGAAAATGCAGGTGTAGAAATTCCTTCAATGAGGCAGGCACATGGCATAGTTTGTTGCCAACCCCTGAAGTAGCCTTAGAATTTTTTCTTTTGTTTTTTTTTCAATTTAATTTAATTGTATTGTATTTTATTGTTGTTCAGTCACAATTGTCCCAATGTTTCCCCATTGATCTCCCCTGCCCCACCCACCCACCCACCCTGCTCCCGTAGTCAGTCACCACCCTGTTGTCCATGTCCAAGGGGCCTGTGGGCATGGTCCTAGATCAGACCTTTCCCCTTCTTTCCCCTTTTGTCCCCCTCCTCCCTCCTCTCTGATCACTGTCAATTTGTTCCTTATTTCTGTGTTTCTGGTTCTATTTTGCTCATTTTTTGTTGTTGTTGTTTTGTTCATTAGGTTCCACTTATAGGTGAGGTCATGTGGTATTTGTCCTTCACTGCCTGGCTTATTTCACTTGGCGTAATGCTCTTCAGTTCCATCCATGCTGTCAGGAAGGGTAGGAGCCCCTTCAATCCAGCACTCCAGGGCCACCTGGATTGGAAACATATTTGACACAAAGAGTAATAGATCTGGAAGAGTCACCAGGTTCTAAAAGAATCAGAGCCAGAGGTTCAGAAAGGATGATTTGAATTTTATTCAGTTCTCAGTGGCTTGGTTGGGGCATGGCAGGTGGCAGGAGTTATTAACCTAAAAACCCTACTGCTAAAAATTTGAGTCGATTGCTTACCCAAGGAACAGGACCTGACTTCAAGGTCAGGATGGCTTTTCTTTGTCTGCTAAGAAATCTCAGCATTAGCTATTGGTAAGCACACGTTGCCTACCCCAAATTTAGACTCCAGAATGATGCTGAAAGCTTAGTAAGAAGTGTTCAAAACTGGGCCTTTGCATTGAAAACTTAACAGCCAAACAGATTCACACCAGCTGCTTGTTTTGCTTTCTTCTACTTAAAGCACTCTGTGGCTAAGCAGGGATGTTAAAGGTCACCCAACTTCAGTTGAAACATTTGTGTTAGACTGAACCAACCTAGAATATCACTCTGACCCAGAGGGCACTTTGATTAAAAACCTGCAACATTTTCTGTCTCAGTGGTTTTTGAGCCCTTGGCTGATGTCTGACACACAACAGGAGTTCATCTCCACATCCCATTAAGAGGAACAACTGTTCCTCAGGTGGATTTTTAAAAAAACTTTTTTTGCTGGCGACAATATTTGCGTAGTATCCTTCCAGGGGGTCCAGTGGAGTTCAATATGTGACATTCGAAAATAATATGTAAATGAATTTCTATCCATTGCATCAAGGGAGATGTTTTCTCCATTTACAATCTTTCTTTTTAATTTAATTATTTTTCAACTACAGTATTCTGTCTTTTACTATGAACATAAACTAGAACAAAATATAAACAGTGTTTGGTTTTTGGTAGTGGGACTATGGGTAATATATTTTTTCAGCTTTTCTTTTAAATATGCTTTCTTTTATGATACTTTCTTAACTGAGATGAAATTCTCATAACATAGAATTAACTATTTTTAGTTGTATTTTGGGGCCATCCCAGACCCCCAGTGCCCCCCACCTCCCTCCCATTTCCACCCCCCTTAGTTGTTGTCCATGTGTCCTTTTAAAAATGATTTTATTCCTCTTGCAAGAAACAGAAGTAGAGGTGCTGTCAGGCCATGTGCATAACTTTGGGATCAGCTCTGTGATGAAACTGGGAGCAAACCCCAGAAGAGAGCCTCGACTATTTCAGTTCGATGTTGCTAGGCCAGTGTTCTGACCAAGTTGTCACACACAGAGCAGAAGGACTGATGAGAGCTGCACAGCATCTGTTGCTGGAGTAACCATCAATCCAGCAAGCTACCCCTGAGTCGTGAATGGCGTGGGGAAGCCTTCCAGGACAGCGGGCCGTGCAAACTCTGTTGCAGGTCCCTAAAGGCCCAAAGGCCCACTCTTGCCCTAACCTTCATTCAGAGATTCTTGGACCTCCATGAGTTTTATCATAAAGCCTCCCCCAGATTCTTATCAACACTCAGCATATCACCTCTGTTCAGTAGCAGTACTCACAATGCAAGTCCCCTGACTGGTACCAAGCACATGCTTCACACACTGGCATCTGATGCCCAGCCTGCAATTTGAGCAGCACTGGACTAGAGCGCCTGGGACCACTGTGGCAGCCCAGCAGGGCCCACAGGCTTGTGGTGCCTTCCACTCAGGACCGTGGTGATGGGAAAACCTACCCTGGGCCCCCTGTTTATGTATTCCATTACATCCAAGATGCTTCACACAAAGTCAGAGAGAAGAATTAGTAACTGTGCCTCTGCTGAGCAACTAGTTCTAGTTCTCTCCAAAAACACTGCTGAGTATAGTCCCCAAAGAGTCGAAAACAGGTATTCAAACAAGAACTTGTACAGCAGCACCACTTACCATAGCCAGGGGGTGGGAACAACCCAAAAGACCATCAGGGGAAAAGGATGAACTGGATGTGGTGTCCACACAATGGAATATCATTCATCCATAAAAAGGAGTAAAGTGCTGATATGCGCCGTGACTAAGAAGAGCTTTGGAAGCATTATGCTAACTAAACACCCAGGCAGAAAAGGTGACATTTGGTGTGATTTTATTTATATAAAACATCTAGAAAAGGAAACACATAGAGACAGAAAATAGATTCGTTGTTGCCAGGGATAGAGGAGGAAGGACTGTGGAAAGGCTGCTTAATGGGTATGAGGTTTCCTTTTGGGGTAACAATATGTTTTGGAACTCCATGAAGGTGATGGTTGTACAACATTCCAAATGTATTTAATGACACTGAATTGTTCACTTTAAAAATACCCCAAGGATCCCAAAACACCAATACAGGAAAATATATGCATCCCTATGTTTATAGCAGCAGTATTTACAACAGTCAAGATCTGGAAACAGCCTAAGGGCCTGTCATCAGATGAGAGGATAAAAAACTGTTGGAACATTTACACAATGGAATACTATGCAGCAGTTAAAAAAAGAAGAACCTCTTAGATTTTGAAACAGCAGGGATGAACCTGGAGAAAATTGTGCTAAGTGAATTAGGCCAATTAGTGAAAGAAAAATACCACATGATTTCACTAATACATGGAGTCTAATGAACACAATAAACCAGTGAACAAAATAGTAACAGAAGCTTAGATCCTGCCAGCAAGGAGCAGGAGAGGGGAGAGTGGGATGAAAGCTGGTAAGGAAATTATTAATCAGAGAATATTTATGCACAATCCATGAGAACAGTGTGGGGGTTGGGCTGGGGGGTGGTGGGAGAAGGGAGAAAAAGTGGGAACTGTAACAGCATAAACAATAAAAATACAACTAAAAATAGTTAATTCTATGTTATGAGAATTTTATCTCAGTTAAGAAAGTATCATAAAAGAAAGCATATTTAAAAGAAAAGCTGAAAAAATATATTACCCATAGTTCCACTACCAAAAACCAAACACTGTTTATATTTTGTTCTAGTTTATGTTCATAGCAATAATTCATGCTGCATATATAATTTTTAACTGGAGTGTTATTTTCAGAGCATTTTCTATGTTGCATATGTTTCACAGGCTTAAACTACTGGGTAAAGTTTCTTGACAGTATTTTTTAATTGCTTCTTAATGTTGTGCTAATTTATCCTGACACCTGCAACATATGCAAATATGCATTTCACACACAGCACTGACTAGTTTCATAAAAAAAAGAAAGTGTAGCTCAGTGGATTGAGCACGGGCCTGCGAACCAGACAACCGTGGTTCGATTCCCAGTCAGGGCACATGCCTGGGTTGCAGACCTGTTCCCTGCAGGCCAATTCCCAGCAGGAGATGCACAAAAGGCAACCATACATTGATGTTTCTCTCCCTCTCTCCTTCCCTTCCCCTCTGAAGATAAATAAATAAAATCTTTTAAAAAAAAAGTATTACATAGTTACATAATTAGTTTAATACCATGTCATTGGATTGTTAGTACAGTTGCCAACTTATTTTTTGTTTTGAAATAAATAAATGTGTGGTAGAGATTTCCCTACGCTTTGCCATTGAGAGTGAATAATAGAAAGTCACTATTATTTTGGGGAGGACCCAACAGTAAATGCTTTAAAAGACTAGAGTAGACAGGACAGAGTTGTCCCTGAAGGAGGAACTTGAGAGCTGGAAGATTGATATGACGAAATTACATAGAATATGATACTGAGTGAAATAAAAAATACAAAAGATAAGGATATGAAAGATAAAATTTTTGAATTCTGATATTAATCGAATAGGTTTTATCAGTGAAGGGTTTGACCTTGCACAGTTGTGGGAAGTCACACACACTCTATAAGGCTGTTGTCTTCCTGTCTGATGTTGCAATAGTTACTATTCTAGCTCCTCTGGCTTCCAACTGAGAGTCGCGCAATAGCACAGACTGGCATTGGGGTGCATCTGAAGATGCAGGCTGTTTGGTCTTCCACAAGGTGACCTTGGTACATGTCAGGGCGTGGAGTTGGGAGCAGTGACAGCAGGGGCTGGGCGCTGCCACATAGTCTTTCTCATCTGGTCATGAACAAAACAGATTAAACTCCGAACCTGAAACTTAAACTAAATAGTAATTTAAATGGTTTTTAATGTAATGTTTAACATTATTGTGTTGAGATGCTGCTCATATAGCAATGTGGCAGAAAGTCACCAAGATCACACGAAAAAATTGAAACATGACTTGTTAACGAGTTATTGGAGACAAGACATAAACCACCACATCATTGACTGGCTGGGGATCCTTGCCAAGGGCCCCTCCCCCCAAAAAATGCTGCAAAATGAAGCTTTAGGATTACAATGAACACTGTGCAACATTAATCTTGTCTCTGTTCTTTAGTAAACCTAGGTGAGAATCTGACAAATTTTAAAGACTGTGCAGGGTGGTAGTCCATCAAGATGCAGAATTCCCAGCTCTCTTTTCTGTTTTAGAATAAAAATAACTGAAAAAAAATGGGTTCAAGTTCATTGTGCAGAAAGACAAACTGTGATTGAACTGTGGCAGAATTTGTTGAAATAATAAATGTGTGACAGATGGGTCTCACTTCTGTTGAGAAGAAACCATGTTCTCAGTGACATTTCTCAGCCCTTCAAAGCCTAATTGTGAGACGGGGCAGTGGGTTGTTTTTTTAAGTTATATTTTACTGATTGTGCTATGACAGTTGTCCTCAATTTCCCCCCTTTGCCCCCTTCTGCCCAGCACCCCCGACTCCCTCAGTCAATTCCCCCACCATTGTTTATGTCCATGGGTTGTGTGTACATTCTTTGGCTCCTCCATTTCATATACTGTACTTTACATTCCATGGTGATTCTGTAACTACCTATTTGTACTTCTTAATCCCCTCACGTCTTCCCCCATTCTCCCACAGCCCCTCCCATCTGACAACCTTCTGGATACAGGGCGGTGGTTTTAATACTCCACTACTCAGAGTCATAAGGTCCTAGAGGCCAATCCTGCCATTCAAACATATTCATTTATATATTGGAGTTGTATTAAGATGTTGCTTAAAAACAGAAAACTAGCAAATCAAATAACAAAGAGAAAAAAAGATTAAACATAAAATGAACAGAAAATCTTAGGGATCTGTGGGAAAATACCGAAAAGCCTGGCATTTATGTCCTCATAGCTTCAGGAAGGCAGGACAAAGAGCACATATGTATAGATTTGAATAAATGATGCCTAAAAATTTCCCAAATTTGATTAAAGACATAAACTTACAGATTCAAGAAGCTGCAAACAATAAACTCAAAAGAAATTCATGCTTATACATACCATACTCAAGCTATGGAACACTGAAAAAATCTAGTAAGAGGTCATAGAAGAATGACACCTTACAGATAGAAGAATGGAAATGTAATGGCCATGAACCTCTCACCAGAAACCATGCAGGCCAGAAGGAAGCCACACTGCACTTTGAAAGTGCTGGAAGGAAAGAATAGCAAACCTAGAATTCTAGATATATGCAAATATCTTCCAGGAATGAATAGAAAAATTAAGACATTCTCATGAGAAAAAAAAAAGGAAGAGAGAACTTGTTGCTAGCAGACCTGCCCTAAAAGAGTGGTTAACGGCAGTTCTTCAGATAAAAAGGAAGGGGTATCAGGGCAACTTGAAACTTCATGACGGAGAGAACAGCAAGAGAAATAGTAAATATCTGGGTAAACAGACTGTGAAGTTAAAAATATATATAACAATTGAAAGCAAACATAACACTGTCTGGTTGGTTTTACAAAGCACATAGATATTACACGTATGACAACTACAACATAAGGAAGATGAGTGAAAAGACATGTGGTGGTGAGTTTTCTAAACTTCCCTTGAAGTGCTAAAATATGTCTCTTAAGTAGATTAAGTAGTCTTATTTTGGGATCTGAAGTGCAACTGCTAACAGGACTAAACAAAATATAATAAAAAACTCAGTAGATAAATTAAAATTGAATACTAAAAATAGTCAAATAACCTAAAAGACAGCAAGGCAAGGGACAGATCAGGAACATGTAACATAGAGAACAAATACAAAATAATAAAGTGGCATATTTAATCCAAATATATCAATAATTACATAAAACTTATATAGTCTAAATACATCAATTAGAATTTAAAAATGTCACAGAAAATAATAAAGCAAGACCCAACTAAATGTTGTCTACAGAAAACACTGGTATAGGTGAAGCAGGATAGTAAGAAGTTAGGAAAATTGCTAGGCAAGTGGAATGGGGAAACTGAGATAATTAAACAAAGCCAAAACAATTTGAACAATTTACAGCCAGTTGGTGAATCACAAAAGCTTATCTTCCCTAAGCAAGGACACTTAAGAGCAAATGGTGTATACCTCTCCTCCCTAAATGCATAGCTTAAATTACCCTGGTTGAGGAGATAGAGAACAGAGACCCAATTAATGCCATTTGTGCCAGCTAAACTGAAGGACAGATGAAGTCAGAGGAACAAATAACAAAGACCCAATTACAGCCAGACAGACCCAAGATAACAATAAAAGAGTAAAGCAGACCAAAGCAGAATCCTAAACTCCCCTATATGCTCATTTTGATGCATCAACTTATTAAAAAATACCTGGAAAGCTGATGAATGTTCTACTGACACCCTCCCCTAAGGTTCTCACCCACAGAAGAAAATAAAAATCCTCAGGACAAAGACCTGGTGAGGGCTCGCGCTAGAGCACAGCCATGGCCTTTCTCAGGCATGAACTTTTTACTTCCTCATAAACCCTCAGGTTCCCCACAAGACTTGCAACCAGGTGAGCAGTGGGCAGCAGCAGCGTGTCCTGCACTAACCCCCTGACCTGTCTCCAAGGCCTCTTTTTTCACCTTTGCTCACTTCTTTCTTATAACATTTCTAGGGAAGCCAAAGGAGAACACTGCCTAGGCTCCCACCTGCTGCTTCTATCCTAAGCCCTTCCTTTGTTTCACTGTCCCCAGCTGTAATAAACATACTCTCAAAATCACCTGGACTTGTGGTGTAAAATCTTTCCTGCACAAAGTCAAGAACTCACATACTACAGGCAGGCCTGAAGCAAACCAGCTCCAGGCTTGGTCTGTGGCTGGTAATGTAGGTAGGTTAAAAGTAAAAGGATGGGAAAGTTATATTATACAAATATTAATGCAAAGACAGGTAGAATGGCTACTTTAATATTACACAAAGTAAATTTCAGAGGAATGAAAGTTACTAGGGGTGGGGTCAGAGCAGGGAAATGGCAGCCCCCTCTGCTGCCTCTGGCTGCTGGGGCCTGCTCGGTCCCCTCTCACCACCCACTCCCTCTCTGGTCTATCTGTGCACGAATGCAGGACCACAGTCAACCCGCTGCCCTGCACCCTTGCTGGGTACGGTCGCTCACTGGGTTGCTCACTGGGTCACTCACTGGGTCTGCCAGTTGCAACCCCATGCCTGGAATCCACGTGCCTGAGTCTGTCTGACCGAGTTTTCCTGTGCAACCCCGCTCTGCCAGTTGCTGGCTTCGCTCCTCTTACCGGTCAGGCTGAAGAATTTGTTGTTATCAGACTTCCAAAAAGTTCAATTTTCTGTGTTCTGGCTGTGTTTTCTGTTGCTAATATTTTATTGTCTCTAAACTTGGTTGTGGGAGAAAGCACAGCGTCTCCACCTATGCCTCCACCTATGCCTCCACCTTGGCAGAAGTCTCTGCCCATGTTTTCTTAAAAGCAATATTCCCTGCTCACATGTTATATTTCACAAGTGAGAGCCAAGAATTGGTAGCTTCCCTCTGGAACATAATAAGCTGTTCAATTTACTTTTTTCATAGAGGAATAACAAAGAAGGAAACAGAAACTAAGAGTGAATTGAGTATACCAAAACACAATTTTATTGATGCAGCAAAATGTAAGTTAAAAAAAAAGAAAAGAAAGTGAAATTGAAAATTAAAAAAAAAAGAAAGTTACTAGGGATAAAGATGAAAATTATGTAATGATAAAAGAGTCAACTTACCAAGCAGACAAACAAGTCTAAATGTGTATGCAACTAACAACAGTTTCAAAACACATGAAGCAAAAACTGATAGTGCTAAAGGGAAAAAGGGGAAAATCCAAATTATAGCTGGGGAATTTAATTTCCCTTAGTAATTGATAGGACAAATAGACAGAAAATCCACAAGAATATAGTAGATTGAACAACACCATCGACCAACTTCATCAAGTTGGCATTTACATAATATTTCACCCAACTCTAGAAGACTACAAATGGTTTTCAAGTGCACATTAAAAATTCACCAAAACAGATCATGTGCCAGATTCTAATGCAAAGCTGAACAAATTTAAAGTAATTTAAATCATACATGTAAGTTTTCTGGCCGTAATACAATTAAACTAGAGATCAATAACATCAGTGTAACTGAAAATATCTAAATATTTGGAAACTATAGAATATATTTCTAAGTAATCCATGGATCACAGAGCAAGTCTCAAGAGAAATTTACAAATATTTTGAACTTCGCTGGCTGGGTAGCTCCATTGGTTAGAGCATCATCCCCATATGTCAAGGTTGTGAGTTCAATCCCTGGTTAGGGTACATGCAAGAATCAGCCAATGAATACATAAATAAGTGGAACAACAAATTGATGTCTCTCTCTCTCTTTTGATTTATTGAAAAAACATTTTTAATAAATTAAAAAATTATTTTTAACTGAATGAAAACGAAACTAGAATATTTCAGAAGGTGTGAGATAGTTGTGGCTGGTGTAGCTCAGTGGATTGAGTGCCAGCCTGTGAACTAAAGGATTGCAGTTCAATTCCCAGTCAGGGCACATGTCTGGGAATTGTCCCCAGGGCAGGCCAGGTCCCCAGTAGAGGGAACATGAGAGGCAACCATACATTAATGTTTCCCTCTCTCCCTCCCTTCTCCTCTCTAAAAATAAATAAAATCTTAAAAAATAAACATGTGAGATAAAGCTAAATTAGTGTTAGAAAAATAGTGATTCTCAGTATTTATTCACATTTGAGCCATCTGAAGAGCTTTTAAAAAATACTGATTCCTGGTCCCCACCTCAGATCAGTAACATTAGAATCTTTAGGGAGTAAGCTCAGGCAATGGTATTTTTGCAAAGTGACCCCAATGATTTTAACATACACCCACATTTGAGAGCTATTAACTTAAGTGCCAGAAAGTGATAGAAAATGCTCTGGAAACACAGGTGGAATAATTCACACTGCCAGAGCCATTGTGGATGTCTTCAAAGAGGGGGTGACAGGCTTCAAGTATGTGAGAATTCACCAGGTGGGGAAGGCATAGCTGGAAAGGCATTCAGGCAAAGGGGGAACAACATGTACCAAGCCACGGAGACATGAAAAAGCCCTTAGGAAATGAAGTTCAATGGTTAATGCATGTCCATTGCACCACCTTATGTGCACACACACACACACACACATTTGTATAGATCTGTACACATATACCGTAATTCTAATATAAGACTATAAGATTATTTCCTCCTGTTAGGGTGAAACTTGCATATGATCTAAACATATATAAAAGTCTGTATCAAGAAAAGATATACAATATTTGGAGATACGTTCTTATTGAGGAGAAGAAATTTCAGGAATCCAAATTGCTAAAAACATTTTTTAGTATCTCAGGTTATAGATAAAGATTTTAATATTGTGAAAAATTACAGCAAGTGGAAACAGTCCGTAGACCGATGAAGCTCACCAGAATCTGACATAGTGCTTTCAGACTTGGCTGGTTTGAGATTTTCTTTTTATTTTTTTATTGTATTTTTTCCCATTAGCATTTAGTCCCCTTCCATCCCTCCCCACTCTGCAATCATCAGATTGCTGTCCATGTTCATGACTCCTTTTTCCTTTTTTTGCTCAATCCCTTCACCTCTTAATCTCCCCCCTCCTTAGCTGTCATCCAACTAATCTGTTAGTTTTTCTCAGAAATTTGCTTTCTTCCTGATTTTCCAGTTTCATTTCTTGCCATGGTTCCTCTGCTCCCCACCCCTGCAACTTGTACTTCTGTTACTAGCCCTTTCGGGTCGAGCACCTACAGCAAGGTTCCCCAGCGTAGGGCCAGCAGAATGAGACTGAGTTGGGTAAAGCTGAGCAGGAACTGTATTCTTTGAGCAAGAAGTATGGAAGTATGAGATATCCTCTAAAGGGACTTCCCTCCTGACTGGGCAGGGACCTTTTGTATTTATAGGCTGTGACACGGAGTGATTAAAATTTTCAATATGTATACTTACTCTTCTGCACATGGCCTCTTTTGCACACAATGCCCCATCACCGTTTGTACTTAGACCTTGGTCTTTGTACTCAGCCCACTTCATTTTTCAGTAGGGAATGCTTTTTCAATTCCTATAAGCAAGCATAGCTCATGACATATCAGTAGTTTAGGTTTTGAGAAACATTAAGGTCTTTTGATTGAAAGCCTGATGCCACATTATTCTCTAACAGCAAAACACAAAATAAATTCACTTCCCTACTTCTTGCTTCTGTGCCTTTGCTCATAGCATACTCTTAAGATGGTCCTGCTCTTTGTCCCCATCTTGCCCTGGTTAACTTCTACACATCCTTTATGCCTTGGCTCAGATATCACCTCTTCCAGGAAGTCTTCCCTGAAGGAGAGTGCTTAGATTGGGCTTTGGAGATCCTTCAAGACCTTTGTTTGTAAATTCAGGGTGCTTCATCTTTTTCTTCATTGTCTTTGGATGTGCAGTAAAGTTTTATGATTTTATTTCTTTCCTAATTCTGAAGCACAGGTCTGAATCAGGTTTCAAAATGTTTATGCTGTTTCTAAGACGTTGGGGAGCTGGAATCCTCTGTTGTCATTTCACAAGAAGCTGTTTGAAAGACTAGCAAATGGGCATTTGTTTTTCTTGGTTATTCCAGGAAATACTGAGGAGGCTTTAGAAAACAAGGCTCTAAGCTGCGGCAGGTGGTATTATTGCAGAGAAGAAATTAAGCTTTCGTAAGGATGGTGACAGGAGACCCAGATGTCTATCTCCTGTCCATGCTGGGAAGGGGCTGGAAAGATGCCAGGGGGTGGCGTGGCCGCATCTGAGACTCTCTAAGAAACACGCTTGGATCCCAAGAGGCCCTTTAAGGAGTTTAAAAGCTGGAAGTGAAAGAATCCACATAAACATTGATTCTCTCACTCCCTGAAATTCCCTATGGCAGGGATCAGAGACAGAGGCAGCACCAAACTTCTAAGAGAGTAAGGAATTGAACCTGGCAGTGGGACAGCCATCGGTGGTGTGGATTTGATATGACAAGGCATTAACGCTGTATTGGGGACAAAACTTGTTGAAATGAGTACTGCCCTGCTTAAATAAAATGAATGTGCAGGTATAAACAGGAGGCACTGCTCGGTAAGATGTTAGGTGGAGATAAAAGTAGGGGACAGGAGACTATAGTTAATGTCATCTTTATTTAAAGTAAGAATAAATGCTGCCTACAAAAATTGGTATTGAGACTACAGGTTTGCATTTTTTGGTGTTTTATATATTTTTTATACCAGGTATATATTGTTTTTAGAACAGAAAAGCAGTAAAATTTATTGACTAATTTTAATATAATAAAGTTAATAAGTTAAACAATAAGTTAATAAGTTTTACCAATAGCAAGTTAAAACATGAGGCTGTATGTGCAGAGAGAGGGCTCTGACTAGACCTGAGTATTAATTAGACCAGCCAGGCCGTGAACTTGCAAAGTGTAGGCATGGACAAGGTCATTCCTTACTGTTTCCCAATTTGACAAATAAAAAATATAATAACTCAGTGTTTTTAATTTTTATTACTTTTAAAAAATTATCTTCCATTTTAAAAATAATGTTTTATTCTTTAATTACAGTTGACATACAACATTATATTAGTTTCAGGTGTGCACCCCAGTGATGAAACATTCTATAATAAACCTAGTACCCATCGGACATCATACGTAGTTATTACAATATTATTGACTATATTCCCTGTGCATACTTTACATTCCTGTGGCTGCTCTGTAACTACCTTCTTATTTCCTTCCCCCTTCACTCATCCCCTTCCCCTCCTTCCATCTGGCAGCTGTCAGAATATTCTTAGTATCTATGGTTCTTTCTCTTTTCTGCTTGTTTGTTTATTTTGTTTTTTTAGATTCAGATATTGATAGATGTGTGTTTGTTGCCATTTTATTATTTGTCTTTTTTAACTTTTTTCTCCTTAATGAAGACTTTCAACATTTTATGTAATACTGCTTTAGCAGTGATTAACTTTAGTTTTTTATTATCTGGGTAGCTCTTTATCTGTCCTTTGATTCTAAGTGGTAGCTTTGCTAGGTAGAGTAATTCTGGTTGAATGTATTTGCTTTTTATCACTTTGAATATTTCTTGCCTATCCCTTCTGGCCTGCAAAGTTTCCATTGAGAAATCAGCTGACAGTCATGGGAACTCCCTTAGAAATAACTAGATACTGTTCTCTTGCTGCTTTTAAGATTTTTCTCTTTGTATTTAATCTTTGACATTTTAATTATGATGTGTCTTGGTGTGGGCCTCCTTGGGTTCATCTTGTTTAGGACTCTCTGTGCTTCCTGGACTTGTGTGTGTAGTTCCTTCACCAGGCGAGGGAAGTTCTCTGTCATTATTTTTTCACATAGGTTTTCAGTTTGTGGTTCTTTCTTCTCCTTGCACCCCCATGATACATATGTTGGTGTGCTTGAAGTTTTCCCAGAGACTCCTTATACTATCCTAATTTTTAAAATTCTTTCTTCTTTTCGCTGTTCTGATTGGGTATTTTCTGCTCCCTTATCTTACAAATCTCTGATTTGATCCTCTGTTTCATCTGCATCCTTATTGATTCCCTGTAATGTAGTCTTAGTTAATATATTTTTATTTCTGACTGGTTCTTTTTTTATGTTTCTTATCTCTTTGTTGAAGTTCTCACTAAATTCATCTACTCTTCCCCTAAATTCATTGAACATCCTTATAACCAGTGTTTTGAACTCTGCATCTGGTAGATGGCTTGTCTTCATTTTGTTTAGTTCTTTTTCTGGAGTTTTGTCCGGTTTTTTTATTTGGGAGATGTCTCTTTGTCTCCTCACTTTGTCGGCCTCACTATATTTGTTTCTATGTATTAGGTAGAGCTACTATGTCTCCTGGGCTTGGTATCACAGCCTTATGTACTACATGTCCATTGGCACAGCCTCCCTGATCATCCAAGCTGGGCACTCCAGGTGTTTCCCCCTCCCATGTGATCTGTGTATCAGATCTCCCGTGTGGTGGGAGGATTCAAGTATTGTGTTTACCTATGTTGTTATCTTGACTGGAAGCCCTAATTTTTATTATTTTGATACGAGTTGAACATTTCTCTTTTAAAGAAAATACTAAGAAAGCACTTGGGCCATCTGCCATACAGTACGATATCCTCAAGAGAGAGACCACAGTGTTCTCTGTACACATAACGGTCACACTTCCAACCTTGGTGAACTTGCCTTCAAAACTGTGGATGAACTTCCAATGCACAAATAAGGTTGGTGGGATTCTGTGTTCTATCTGAGAAGCATTATCCTTATGTAGGTATTCTGAGGTCAGAGTGGGCTTGTGGGTTGTAGGGGAGGTGGGCGGGCTTTGGAGGAAAACTGATAATCCAAACAGTGGAAGGTTGTTGACTGGCTACATTTGCCACCTAGAACCGTATCCTAGATAACTCCCTGCCAGCTTTTATGTACCACTATTTGCCTAGGAACAACCTTCTGCCCGCTGGGGCAGCTGGGAGACAGCACTGCCCAATTACTAGCAACTGATGAAGACTCAGGACTTGATTAGAAAGTAACAAGGAAAAAGATGACTAAAGCTTCACAGTTATTTCTGCCGCTTTTACTCTCCCGTGCAGACCTATTGAGAGCTTTTTTCCAGGAAGCCAAAAGAATCCTTCTGTCCCTTAAAGTCACACTTGTGTGTCACTCTGGGGGTCCCCCAGGAAGTCTTCAACCCATTTTGAGCTGACTTTAATGCCAGTGGGAAGAGTTACAGTTAATATCCGGTAGGTTCTTCCCACATGTATGAGCCACTGAGAAAATGCTCTAGAGTTTCAGAATGCTGTTATCATAATTGTCACCAACATCATCGTTGTCATCATCACTGACTTCAAGTAAATTGACTGTGCAATCTTCATAGCATTTTATAGCTATCCTTCGCAAAACCAATTTTCTGAACAGAATCTTCCTCGTCTAACATTGGATTGAATGAGGTTTCAGGACATGGCAAGGAAAAGCTTAGCTTGCTGGTAGGTTTAGCAGGGTGAGGGAGATGAAAACGAAGAATACTTAAAAGAGACAATCATCAATGGCAACTATATTGATACAACAAAAACTCAAGGATTGTAATATATGTAATCTCAATGACTAATGTTGATAATTTTATGTTTGAAATTATCATCGTATAGTTAACTTTGTTGTTGTTGTTGTACACTTCTACAAATTTGAACAGACAGAGGGATCCATGTAACCATTGACACAATCAGGATATAAAATGATTTCATCACCCAGAAAACTCCTTGTGCTTCCCCTTTGTGCTTCCCCACTCCTACTCCCGACCACACATCAGTTCTCTATCATTGTAATTTTGGCTTTTAGAGAATGTTATATGAATAGAATCACATAGTACATCAACTTTTAAAAGTGACTTTTTCCTCAGCATAATGCCTGTGGACCTGGAGAAAGAAGATACCTACTAAGAAGGGCTCCTGGTGGCTATCGAGGCTCAAATTTTAAAAAAGCAGCCTAACAACCATTGATATATAGGGGTATCTCACAAAAGCCATGCTTCCAGGAGAAGCCTGCGCTGAACTGCCTGCCTGCACTGTCTTCCTGCCGTCTGAGCCAGCCCTTATAAAGGGGTTCCTGGAATTTCACCTCAACCAAAAGGACTGAGACTTTCTCTGTCCAATGAGAGCTGCACAGCTATATCAAAACGGCATCTTCACTGACAAATCAGACTGGCTCTACTCCAACCAATTAGGACAGTTTTCTTGGGCCAATCAGGGGCTGGGGTGGAAATGGCTCTTTATATAAGTTAGCTCCCACTTGGCTCTCAGAGTTTGTTTTTCTTTTCCAACGAGGATAGAAGACAGCATTTCTCTGGCTGGAGCTGAAACACCAAAGAAGTCCTACAAGAGCAGAGCAGGGCAGGTGGAGTAAAGTGGACCAGAGCAGGTAGAACAGACAGGAGCAGAGTGGGGCTGCCCCTCCCCAGGGTCACTTAATAGTGGTGATGACTCATAACTGAGACGTAACATACTGAGTGGTTCCACAGCCATGCTGTTCTCACAGTCATGCTGTTTCATAACTGAGCTGTTTGCACTGAATAGTGTCCTTCTTCATGGCACCCCCCAAACTGGGGATTCTTGCTGGCATGCAGATAGCACTGATGACCATTGGTTGTGATGACTTTGAGAGTCATCCAAGTTACTTCTTGTGTTAATAGTTTGCTCCTTTTCATTGCTGAGTAGTATTCTACTGTATGCATGTACCACAGTTTATGTATCATTTGTTTAAAGGCATTTAGGTTATTTCCGGTTTTAGGTAGTCAAGAATACCACACTATAAATATTTGTGTACAAGTTTTCATTTGTCTAAGATAAATACCCAGGCATAGGGATTGCTGGGTTGAATGGTAAGTCTATAGTTAACTTTATAGAAAAGTTCCAAAGGGATTGTGTTCTTTTGCATTCCTATCAGCTATGTGGAAGAGTCTTAGCTGCTTTGCATCTTTATTAGCACTTGGTATTGTCAATATTTTTTACTTTAACTTGTGCACTAGTCATGTAGTAATATTTTCCTGTAACCACAATTTTCCTTTCCCTGATGGTTAATGGTGTTGAACATCTTTTCTTGTGCTTATTTACCATCCTTATATCCTCTTTGGTGAAGTATCTATTCCTCTTTTGCCTGTATTTTAATTGGTTTCTTACTGTGGAATTTTGAGAGTTCTTATGTATTCTGGGTATATAATTTATGGAATATAAAATTTGCCAATATTTTCTTTCAGCCTCCAGTTTGTTTTTTATTCTCTTAACAGTGTATTTCGTTGAAAAGAATCTTTTTTAATTTTGATAAAGTGTAACTTATAATAAATGTTTAAGAACTAACACTGTTATATATATTTTCTACTGTTTCCTTCTAAAAGCCAATAGTTTTAGTTTTTCCATATAGCTGCACCATCCATTTTCAGTTAGCTTTTGTGTAAAGTGTAAAGATAGGTAAAGATTATTCTGCTTAGGGATGTTCAATCATTCCAACTTCATTTTTTTCAAAAGACTATTTTTTTCTGCATTGAATTGCTTTTGCACATTTGTCTAAATCAATTGGTTATACATGTGTGGGTCTATTTCTAGATTCTCTATTCTGTTCCATTGACCTACGTATATTGCTTCACCAATACTCCCACTGTCGCTGTCATTGTAACTTTGAAATGTCTTAAAATCAACTAGTATGATTACTTCAACTTTATTCTTCTTTCTCAAAATTTCAACAACCAGTTTTCAACACACTTTGGCTAGGAATCCAACATCAGGCCAAGTACCTTACATGAAGAATCTCATTTAATCTTCACAACAAACCAGTGAGGATGTGTGTCAGTTTAAGGTAAGAAGCAGATGTCAGAGTGAATTTAGAGTGCAATGGATTTATTGGGTGAAGTTGCCATAGAGGATAAAGGGGAGAGGGAGCAAGAGCAGCAGGAAGCCTTCAGATCATGATGCCTGCTCACACCTCTGAAAGGAGAGGAGAAGAAGGCTTGAGTGGGAAGAGACTCAGAGTGCAACACAGCTCTGAGAAAATGTCATCCAGGGTTATGAGGGAAAATCCAGAGCAAAATTTTCTGATCAGAGGAGTCCCATGTTGAGCAGGAATCCCCAGGATTCTTGTACCTCACTGTGCTCAGCCATTAGCTGGGAACAGCCTCGGAAAAGGTTAGCCTGGTATGAATGCTGCAGAGAAATTAAAATCCAGGATAACCTGATTCTGCTCCTATTATTTCCCCTAAAAAGATTTTATAGTCAAATTTAATATTATAAACATGCAATATGATCTGAACCCTCCCTTCTCAGAAATGAAGATCTCAAGGTTAATAGAGTTAGAAATTATACAGCATTCTTCTGTTCTGCCAACAACAAAATATTAATAGAGTTCAATGTAGTGCTTTCTGAATTGGACAGTGTGGCCAGAAGAATAACACAGAAGTTAAGACTATGTTCCTTGGTGTCCAAAAGACATAATCCTGCCACAACCTCATTATGTTGTCTCAGGATGATTATTTAACTCCAATAAACCTCAGTTTTCTAGTCTGTGTATATGACTAGTAGAAATTCCTAGCTTTTAAGGGTTGGTATGAGAATTAAATAAGATGGTGTAGAAGATGAGCAGAGTGCCTGGCATGTAAAAAGTGGTGATAAATGTTAATTGATAGCTTCTTCTCCTTCTTCTTCTTTTCCTTCTCCACCTCCTTCTTCTTCATCTACATTTTCTTCTTTACCTGAATGCTAGAAAACCTAGTCCTAATACTGAGCATATAGTTCTTTTATTTGGAAAATTGCTTCATATGGGGCCAAGTATAAGAAGAACTGTGTGATATGCACTTTGGGAGATCAAGATGAATGCGTGTGCTCCTGAAATCATGTCGTTCACTCAATGATAGCAGGGAGGAAGCTAGAAGGAAATCAGCAGCCGACATCAAGGACCTTTTCTCCTCCAATTTTCACTCATCTTTCTATTCTTTAAGAAAAGAAACAGTAACAAAGCCAAAGGGCATCCTTTTTAGTAAAAGCAATGAAACTATTAACTTAAGTATATACTGTTTTTTAAATTTTGGAATGTGCTTCCTTCTTTGAGTTCTGAAATGAACCAGTGAGGAAGGCGGGGCCAGTGACATCACCCCCATTTTACAGGTGAGAAAAGTGTAGCCCAGAAAGTTAAAGTGACAAACAAGGCAGAATTGTGATGAAAATTTAAGTTTTCTGACTCAAGTCCTGTGTTCTTTTCTTCACACTTGAAAGTCCATATATAGCATCACAATATGTAAACAGAGGCATTGTCCAGACCATAGTCTTTGAAAGAAGACAGGAAAGATTCCTTGAAAAATATAGGAACCAAGCCACCTTGGCTATGGGGATAAATTTTAGTAGAAGGCAGGGTCCCATCTTCAGAAGGCTTACAGCTGCAATAAAGAGATGAGACCAACATACATATTAAGGAGACAGTGACCCAGACACATGAAACTGTCTGCACATCCACTCCTTTACCCAGGCAGTCACATCTCTACCTGTGAGTACCTTCTGTGCCCCGCACTGTGCTTAGTGCTTTACACCTATTTTCTTAATAATCCTTCCAAAGATCTTCAAAAATTACATCTAATTCTCAGTTTACAAATGAGAAATTCTAATTTGTGCTAGAGCACAGAACTAAAACCCCATGGTAGATTTGGGCTTCCACAGGACTACAGAACTCAGGTTCTGAACCCGGAGTGGTAGAGACGTAGCTGTTATGCCCTAAGACGAGAATGTTTCCAATTATACTAATAAATGGAGATGTCTTTATGAAAAATGAAGATTCTTTTCAATATCTTATAGATCTGGTTTAAACTATTTCAGATTAGCTAAAAATTCAGTCAGGATATTATAGGCATGGGACACAAAACAAATATTTAATCTTCTACCCAAAGATGGTAGGTCTGTAAGAGGGGCCCCATGAAGCATCCTGAGTAGACAGGGGACAAGGACGGGGGTGGGGAGTGGGTGGGAAGGGAAGGGCATGGACTGCAAGGGGATGGAAGTGCTGTAGCCCAAGGACTCTGGAAGCCTGAAGAGAAGCAAGTCTGCAAAGTGGGTAAGGGAATAATGAAGTCAAGTTCAGTTTCACAGTGGACTAGCCTAGCTTAAGGAGGTGAAAGAATTATGCCTTGAAGGTAATTCTGCTTATTTTGTTATTCTGCTTAGGTAAGCGGAATATTACCTAGTAAAATAACATTGGAGGCACTTAATATATGGGTCAAGCTGTGTTGTGAGTGAGTTTTTCATGAGTTATACCTCATTAAATTTTCACAACTAGCCATTAGATAGTTGACTCTCAGCAAATATAAATTGAATAAATAAGTACTGATTTATTAATCTTTGGCTTGCTTTTATTTAACTTAACAATATGTTTGGAGCTATTTCTGGGTAGAGATATAATTATTTGCTGCATTCTTTTAAATGGATACACATTGTTCTGTAGTATTGAGATACCATGATTCACATAACCATTCTCCTATTGTTGGTTATTTAGGACACTTCTATTCTGTTACATGAACAATAATCCAATGAACATCTTTGCTCACTGTTTATTCCTTTTCCTCACTGTGTGCTACCTTTTGTACATTTGGCAAGGTTTCTGTAGGATGTGTACCAAAAGTAGAGTGTCATAGTTGTTTTTTTAAAAAACTAAGAGTCCAAGCTTTATTCATTGCTGAGTTGATGAAAAACTCTAACTTCCGACTAACCTGCATTTTGGAACATTCTTTTTCTGTTTTAATGTAAAGCTGAACAGCATCTTTTTAAAAGTTAGGGGTATAAATTATAGGCCTTCTATTTTAGATAGACCAAAAATATATGTGTAATCACAACAGAGCTATAAAATTCTGTATTATTCTTCAGCATGAGGCAAATAAAAATTTTCAGAGTGATGAATATAATTTTGTGTTTTGATGTCAAGTTCAGATTCTACATTTTATAGCAATGCCGTTCTTTACTCTTATTTTCAACTCATTTTTTGTAGATTTACTTTTTATGTCTGGAACACCAAAATGTGGGGGGACATGAAGAAGTGAATGCTCAGTTTTTTAAACCATATTTTGTATCTGAACATACTTTGATTCAACCATCCTCTAAGTACCTGAATGTGTCATTTCACAATTAGAATGTAGTTGGTGGGGAAGGTCAGTAGAAGGTGAAGAAATAATGAGTTAAACTAAAATGTTACCCACGGGAACCTCCTCCTGTAGAGAGGTTTCTAGACTCTGAGAGATCTACAGACAAGCAAGCCAAATGTCCATTGGCAGATGAATGAATCAACAAATGTGGTATACTCACATACAAACAATGGAATATTATTCAGTCTTAAAAAGAAAAGAAATTCTGAATCATGCTACAACATGGATAAATGCAGAAGATATTACATTAAGTAAAGTAAGCCATTTGCCAAAAGACAAATTCTGTATTTGTGGTACCTAGAGAAATCAAATTCATGGAATCAGAATGTAGAATGGTGGTTGCCAGGGGCTGGTGGCAATGAAGAGTTACTGTTTAATGGTTACAGAAGTTCAGTTCTGCAAGATAGAAAAGTTCTGGAGATCTGGTTCACAACAGTGTGAATCTATTCAACATTAATGAACTGTATACACTTAGAAATAGTTAAGATGAATTCTATGTTATGTGTATTTTACCACGATTAAAAAAAAAAAGTACAGATAATCTAACCCAAGTAACAAGAAATCTGTTAGGCTTCGAGTAACCTACCCTCTAGTGCTTATACTGAAAATTGCATTCACAAACTTAGCTGTGTCAGTTGGGTTAGCCTGAACCCCAACAAGTTGACCTCAAAATGTAAAATGACTTAAGTGTAGTAGAAGATCAACAGTCCATGGCAGGTGGTCAATGAATGTCTGTTAAATGAATGAATAAATGCAAGTTGTAAGATGTTTATACCATCCATAGTACCAGGTACAAATCTCATTTTACACACTCAGATGTGAAAGATATGTGATTATATTCTTCCATAATTTAAATTAAAATATATTTTGAACCCCTTTTCTGCTAGGTTAAGTGACCAAAACTAAACCTGAGATAGCTCCTTGCCACCCTGTAGTAGGCAGAATAATGACTTTTCCAAAGATGTCCCCACCCTAATCCCCAGAACCTATAAAATAATGCTCTATATGGCAAAAGAGATTTTACTGATTAAAGTAAAAATTTTGAGATGGGGAGATTATCCTGGATTATCTGGGTGGCCCAGAGTGTTCAGCAAGCGTCTTTGTAAATAAAAGAGGGAGGCTGGAAAGTCAGAGTGAGAGAGATTTGCAGAGGCTACACTGATGGCTTTAAAGAAAGAGGAAGGGGCCACACACCAAGGAATGAAGGAGGCTTCTAAAAGCTGAACAAGGCAAGGAAATGGATTGTCCCCTACAGCCTCTAGGAGCCCTGTGAAGCTGACACCTTGATTTTACCCCGGTGAGACCTATTTCAGACATCTGACCTCCATAACAAGAAAATAATAAAAATGTGTTGTTTTAAGTCACTAAATTAGTGGTAATTGTTATAGCAGCAATAGGAAACTAATACATACACCATACCCACCTTGCTGACAGTGGTAGCTAAATTCTGGATTGGGAGGTGATGCTGCTTCAGAGCAGCCATATAGAGCAAAGGGGCTTAGAGTAGGGACCACTTGGATTTAAAACTCAGCTCAGTCACCTGCTTGCTTTGTAACTTTGTTGAAGTTATGTAACCTCTTTGTAAGTATTACTTCCTCACATGTAAATTAATGTCTTCATCTATAAATTGGGAATGATATCAGTACTTACCTCATTCAGTTATTGTGATGAACAAAAATATGTTCATTTAGGTAAAGGGTTCAGAATAGTTTATGGATGCAATAAACTCTATACAAATATTAGCTATTATTGTGGTTACTCTTATTATTACCATCTGGCCCTAGACCTTGATTAGTCCATGCTGGTTCCTGCCAATGGAGCCCTCACCCTACACCATAGGCTGTCCAAAGTTTGCTCATAACTCAGTTGATCCTGCGACAGAATGTTCCTCCCATTCTGGAAGCATGGTGCTGATTTCCAGGCCAGTCTGAAACAGAAGATGTTGATGACTCACCTAGATTGCTTAGAAACCCTTTTATTTGTTGGTTGATGTTCTTGTCTTCCCAACTCCTGCCAATGCTTTGGCTGATGGCTCACCTCAGCTGCCTCGTTCAGACCATTGAACTTGGGCAACAGAAGACACCTTGCCTAAGTTAATATGCCCTTATTTGAGGTCAGGAACACTAGGGAAGGATACAAAAGTCTTGCTCCTTTGTCTCGAGGCAGGACAGACTCTGCAGTAGAATTTATGCTCCAGAGCTTGAGAGGTTCCGGGGGAAGCTATATTTTCCCCAGCCTTAACCTGGGGCTCTCACTAGGTTAAACCCCAGGTTAAGGGTCTTCCCCTCTCACTACACTACAGATGCCTCCTGAGAGAACTCCCTCAATAATCATGGGCATGGTTGCAGGCAGCTGAACCTAAGACATGGTCTAAGACTTCAAGATATTTAGTAGGGTCTGTGAAGGGTGCAAGGGTACATAGCCTGAGATATAATAATAACAAGTTGTAGGGTTGCAGAGGAAGGAGATACGGGGCTGGAGGAAGAGGAGAAAGGCCTTGCAGAGTGGTCTGAGCCAACATTCAGCCTGTACAGATTTAATATTTTAAAAAGCATACTTTTAGACCAGGCTTCATTCTGTCGGCCACCTTCAGATGTCATTGTGTCCTGTGCATGCAGAATGTGTAATGCTGTCTTCAACCCAACCTCAGTTGTCACAAAGCCAATTTTTTCCTCAAAAGTAATAACACTGCTACCCCTGAAGTTTCCCTTATGTCCTTAAAGGTAAAACTTAAAAGCTCAAACTTTTATTGTATCTAGAAACCAAGTAAAAAGTAACTTAGAAAGGTAAAATTATGTTTGTAGTTTTTCCTGAATAGATTTTTTTAAAGACCAAATGAATCATTAAATTTTGAGACAGCTCAGCAGTTCATACTATTATCTTTTTGTTTTATTTTTCCCATAGGTGATACACTGCTTACTATGTAAGCATTTATGCCAGAGAGTCTCAGTGCTTTATGGTTTCACTTCATTCCATTTTCTATAGTTTACATGTTTGTGCTCCTTCCCAACTTCCCCGCTGTCCAAAAGAACCCTGCCTCCATTTAAACTCCTCTTCCACTCCATCCATACAGATGCTTTCTACACACACACATACACACACACTTTTTGTTTTCAAAAGAACTATGGCCATTGGCAAGTTATTCTGGGAGTTATAAGAATATCACATGAATTCACTGGAAATGACACTGAGTGTATGGCCCACTGGAGGTGGAGACATAAATTGAAAGAACAGTGTCTCGCCCAGGATAGAAAAGAGCCAACAGTGACCAACCATTTGCCACTGAACAGGACAAGAAAACTGGTGATGAGTGACTTTGCACTACCCACTTGCTTCTTTATCTCCTTCCTTCTTATATTATCTACACAGCTGTGGGAGCCAAACACAAGCACACCGACCCGTGGGAAACACTGACCCGATGAGGGAACAGGCCCCTCCAGCCCTGCTGCATGACTGTCCTGGAGGGGCTGGCCCCATCCTGGCCACGTGTTGGCTGACAGGCTGCAGGTCCTGCCTGCGGACCAGGTGCTCACTCATCAAAGGGACACTTGAAAGGGATGAAAGACAAGGGACTCCTTCCCTGGCCCCTCTGTCTACTTCTCACACTGGCATCTAAGTTTTGACACTTTCACATTGGGAGTCTCTAATACAATTCTTTGCTTTTTTTTTTTAAGAACATAAAGTTGAAGCCTAGAAAGAAAGGACAGGAAAGACACTTTTACTCCTTTCTCCAATTTCTCTTAAAAATACGCTGTAATACATGCTTTGGGACCTTCATCCCTAGTCTTTTCTATAATTTTTGCTTTACCCTTTTCAGTTCTAAACCAAGAATGGAGACCAGAATCCAGATGCCTTTCAAATTACTTCAAGGGAAAAAATCAGGAATTGTGTGTAAACATAGCATGTAGTAGTTAATCATACTGAGTTAATTTTATTTCTAACAAAGGCCTTGTAAAATGTGTTGGTCATCTCTGTTTAATAGAGTAACAAAAACAGATGAAAAATTTAGAGTGATTTTTTTTCCAAATTCATCACATTCATGGCAGAGGCAAAGCAAGAAACCAAGAACTTTTTAATCTGAATCCAAAAGAATTTGTATAGCTTCCAATTTAATGGGGAGTGTGGAGGCTATGAGTCCATGTCTTTGAACATAAAATGAAAACAGAAATATCACTTGTAGTCCATTTACTAATTGTCAAAGAGTGCAGCCTTCAGCTTTACTTTTAAAACCTATTTCAGCCTTCAGATAACCTTAGCACCAGCCTCAATTAAGCCTTTATTTAGATTGCTATTAACAACATGACTACGTAAGAGATTTTTCTAACTAAAAAGAAATTAAATGCTTATATATCTTCTCCCAATCCCTACCCCTAAATGTGCTTTGCTGTTTCCTATTGTCTATAAAAGCGATAGAGCCATCATCACCACCTTCCACCTCAAACTGATGTGTGCCTCTATGACTCACATCTTGGATATCCACCTGGAGAGCACTAAAGCTGGGTAGCAGAACCATAATTCAAACCCTACCTGTAAAAAAAAAAAGTATCCTTTAGCCTATGGCAAAGGATCTGCTGTAAAAATATTGAAGGCAAGCAAACTGAGAGGTACCAAGAAGAAAATATCATCAGGAAAGGAGAGCATCAGACTATAGTAGAAAGATGAAATTTATGGCCTCTCTCAGAATGATCAAGTTTGGATAAGTTTCCTGGCATATTTTACATTCTTTACAGATAGGAAGACATTTAACATTTTTATTACTAGATAAAATATCTATCTGAGGGTGGGATCTTGTATTTGATTTGTAAGTTGAGCTTTCTTGTTCTATTTCCAGTATGTGATTGGCTAAAATGGAACACAGCCTTGGTATTTTTGCCCCTTGTTTCCCTGTGACCTAAAGAAGTTAAAAGGAAAAAGCCCCTGAGGATTAGAATTAGATTTAAATGCGTTGTTTGTAAGTCATTTTTGGTTGTTGTTGCTGTTGTTATTGTTTAAAATAATTACTTTTTTAAAAGACTATTTCATCCCCTACACTCTTCAGGGCTAAAAAGAAATTGGGTTTGATTCAACTAAAATTAAATTAATGCAATATCTTTTGATGAAGAAAAGGACCACCAACATTCTCTGTCCTGTTACTGAACCCTGGGACCCCACATCGATGCTATGACATGGTCTGAAAGAGACAGACCTGTTACAGGACGGTAAAAGATCTGTTTTATGGACTCAGGTTCAAAATCTCCATCTGCAATACTAATTAAACCTAATTTAAATTGATGATCTTTAGGTAAATTTGTGATCCACATGCAAATCATTGTAAATTATTTTCCAGTAGGTTCCACATAAAGAAAACGAGTATGATTCTATGACTAAGCAGGGGTGAAACTTCGTAACAAAAACAAGCAGGGGTTGGAATGAGAAATCTTTTCCCAGAGACGCTATAAACTGAGTCTGGTACCTATCTGTCCTGGGTGATTGAGGTAAAGCATCTCCAGAGGCTGAGTGATGGAGCACTTAACTCTGAAGGCTCTTCCCATCCCTGCAATCCAATGACACATCTCTGGGCTGTACATTAAGTTTGTGTCCCCACAGATGGGTGACATGGTCTTCTCTTCTGTGACTCCAGTGAGAAATATACATGTTGAGAGAGTTTCTTCTTGGGCTCTCTGTCACTCTCCTGCCTGAAGACAAAGAAGACAGATACAATTATCTATAAAGGAGAAAATGAAATTAGATCCCTACCTTACACCAAACACAAAAATCAATTCCACATGGACAAAGATTTAGGTGTCAAGTGCAGAACTTTAAAACTTTCAGAGTTCTATAAGTGAATACCTTTTTGGCTATGGACGTTTTAAACAATACCACAAAGTGTACTGGCCATAAATGTAAAAGCTTGAGGCATTTAACTACATTAAAACAAAGAAATTCTACTCAACAAAAGAGAGCTTTCTAAACTGAAAAGACAAGCCATAGAGAGAGGGTATAAACAAGAGAGGGTTACACATGACAAACAATACTATTGTGAGAGTGTAAATGACTCCTTAAAGTTCATATGAAAAAGATGAACAGTCTAATAAAATAATAAGTGAAAGAGATGAAGAGGCATTTCATAAAAACAGTAACTTACATAGCCAAAAATATTTGAAGAGATGCTCAAGCTTATTAGTAAGAAGGGGAATGCAAATCAAGATTATAAGGTGCCATTTTGTACCCATTTAACAACAAAAAAAATTTTACAACATCAAATATTTGAAAGGATGTAAATAAACAGAATCACTTGTACATTTCAGGGAGGTGTATAAATCACTACATCCATTTTGGAAAACAATTTGGCTGTATCTCATGAAGTCGTATCTTGTGACTCAGCAGTTCCAGTCCCAGGCATGTCCTTGTGCTGTCCCTGAACATCTGTGTTCTGGGAAACAGCAATAAAACACCAGCAAAAAAGGTAAGTTATTTTGTGGCATATTCATCCAATAAGATGAGTGAATTATAACTGTCCACAACAACGTGGGTGAGTTTTAGTAACATAATATTGAGTGAGAAAGTTGATGGAGATAAAAATAAGCAAAACTAAATAACATTGTTTATACACAGACTAAAAGATGAACGCAAAATTCAGGAGAGTGGTTATTTCTGGTGTTGAGGAAGATAGCACGTAGGTAAGTTTAATTCGGGGGTTATTTGTAGTCATTTAATTGCATGACAGGTTCATAGGTTTTTCATTAAATAATTAAACAAAAGCAAAAAATAAAAAATTAATACATGAAAAGAAGATAGTTGTGCCCATACCAAAGACACTAATGTTTGTGAATCAAGGATTCTGAATAACCAGATTTTGTATATATGAGGTCTTCCTAAGCCCCCAAAAGAGAAATAAATAAAAATAAAATCAGTGATTTCATAACTGATGCATTTGTGCTTTTATTCAAGGATTATAAAGTATCTTACAAGTTTCTTTTTTTAAAGGTATTATTTATTTATTTTTTCTGAGGGAGGGGAAGGGAGGGAAAAACAGAGGGAGAGAAACATCCATGTGTGAGAGAAACATCAATCTGTTGCCTCTTGCAAGGCCCTCATGGGGACCTGGCTTGCAAACCAGGCATGTGCCCTGCCTGGGAAATCAGTGACCTCGTGGTTTGTGGTGGGACTCCCAACCCACTGAGCCACATCAGTCAGGGCATCTTACCAGTTTCAAGTCACGGATTCTATACTATTTCACAATGTTTTCACCCTCCTTCCACTCACACACACTTTTTCTGTTTCTAGTGTTTTTCTTTGGGCTCATGGTTGGAGAAACAGGCAAGGAAGAAAATGCTTAAATGCTTTTTTCAAAAAATCAGTGGTGAGCCTAGAAAAATGGCTTCCTAGGCTCTATACCCAACGATACACCAGAGCATACTTCAACCCAATTAGCAGCAATGATGGGCATAGTTCCGAGTTTTACATTTTCATCTGTGGGGCCACTTGTTTCTTAATCAGGCTTGTTTGAGGCTTAATACTTTTAAAAATCTTTCTGAAGGACTCACTTTTTGCTTTGTTAGTTTTCACTACTGTTTGTTTATATTCTATATTTTCTATATTATTAACCTTGATTTAGTATTTCCATCTTTCTACATGTTTAAGTTTATTCTGCTTACCTTTTTCAAATTTTTTAAAATATATTTTATTGATTATGCCATTACAGTTGTTCTATTCCCCCCTTCATTCCCCTCCACCCTGCACACCCCCTCCCCCACCATTCCCTGCCTTTAGTTTATGACCACGTGTCTCAAGGTCTTTAGATTCTATATCTCCCCTACTATTCTTGCCCTCCACGCTATTTTCTACCTACCATCTATGCTACTTATTTTCTGTACCTTCTCCCCCCTTCTCCTCTTCCCACTCCCCTGTTGCTAACCCTCCACGTGATCTTCATTTCTATGGTTCTGCTCCTGATCTACCTATCCTCTTAGTTTGCTTTTGTTTTAGGTGTGGTTGTTAATAATTGTGAGTTTGCTGTCCTTTCACTGTTCATCTTTTTTATCTTCTTGTTCTTAGATTAAGTCCCTTTAACATTTCATATAATAAGGGTTTGGTGATGATGAGCTCCTTGAATTTGATCTTATCTGAGAAGCACTTTATCTGCCCTTCCATTCTAAATGAAAGCTTTGCTGGATAGAGCAATCTTGGATGTAGGTCTTTGGATTTCATGACTTGGAATACTTCTTTCCAGCCCCTTCTTGCCTGTAAGGTCTCTTTTGAGAAATCAGCTGACAGTCTGATGGGAACTCCTTTGTAGGTAACTCTCCCCTTAGCTCTTGCTGCTTCTGGGATTCTCTCTTTCATTTTAATCTTGGCTAACATAATTATGATGTGCCTTGGTGTGTTCCTTCTTGAGTCCAACTTCTTTGGGACTCTCTGAGCTTCCTGGATTTCCTGGAAGTCTACTGCCTTTGCCAGATTGGGGAAATTCTCCTTTATTATTTGTTCGAATACATTTTCCACTCATTGCTCTTCCTCTTCCCCTTCTGGTACCCCTATAATTCGGATGTTGGATCGTTTAAAGATGTCCTGGAGGTTCCTAAGTCTCTCCTCATTTTTTTGAATTCTTGTTTCTACATTCTTTTCTGTTTGGTCATTTTTTTTCCTCCTTCAGGTCCACTCCCTTGATTTGAGTCCCAGTTTCCTTTCCATTACTATTGGTTTCCTGTGCATTTCCCTTCATTTCAATTAGTTTAGCCTTCATATGTTCCTCTAATTTGCGACTAAAATCAACCAGTTCTGTGGGTATCCTGATCACCAGTGTTTTGAACTGTGCATCTGAAAGTTTGGCTATTTCTTCATCGCTTAGATTGATCAGCTCTGGGGCTCTAAGTTCTTCTTGAGCCATGTTTTGATCTGTTCATGCCTGTTAGGTATGAGGAGTGGAGCCTTAGTTGTTCACCAGGGCGAGGCCACCCAGGTCGCTAGTTTGTGACGCTGTATGTGGGGGCGGGTCAGAGAGGGACAATGGTGGTCCCCTCTGCTGCTTCCTGCCACTGGGGCCTGCATGGTCTGTCTCACTGCTCCCTCCTTCACTGGTTTATCTGCGTGCAAATGTGTGACTGTGGTCAGTCTTCAGTGAGTCCGCCACCCCTTGCCTTCAGTGGGTCCGCCTGCTTCTCCACACCTGCGATCCGCCTACGGCTGCTGGTGCACCTGGGTCCTGCGCCCTGGTCGGTCAGGTGGATCTTTCCTGCCCAACCCGCTATGCTGCTGGCTCTGTCCCTCTTACCGGTTTGGCTGAAGGGTTCGTTGTTGTCAGACTTCCGTGAAGTTCAATTTTCTGTGGTTTGGGCTATGTTTTTCTTGCTAAAACTTTGTTGTTTTTAAACTTGGTTGTGGGAGGAGGCACAGTGCTTGCACCTACACCTCCATCTTGGCGGAAGTCCTCCCTTTTTCAGATTTTTAAATTGGAAAATTTAGGGCGCTGATTTGAAGTCTTTCTTTCTTTCTAATACATAAGCATTTAAAGCTATACACATTTCTCTTGTTACTGCCTTAGTTATATTTCACAAAACTTAACATACTATTTTTATTTTGATTGCGTTAAAATCTACTTTGTGATTTGTTCTTTGATCCATTGGTTATTTTAAAGTATGTCATTTCAATTCTAATATTTTCTAGATATCATGCTACTGCTTTCTAACTGGTTACTAGTTTCTAATTTGTTTCTGCTATAGTCAGAGAACATATTCTGAAAGATTTAAATCTTCTGAGATTGTGGAGATTTATTTCATGACCCAGCTTACAGTGAACATTGGTAAATGTCCCATGCCAACTTGAAAAGAATGTGTATTCTGCAGTTGTTGGTTATAGCATTCTATAAATGTCAATCAGGTTGAATTGATTGGTAGTTTTGTTCATATCATCTATATCCTTTTACTTTTTAAAATCTTTTTATTCTTTCAACTGCTAAGAAAGGAGAATTAAAATGTGTTAGTTCTGTCAGTTTTTGCTTCATGTCTTTTGAAGCTCTGTTACTAGGTATATACTTATTTAGAATTATTATGTATTCCTAATGAGTTGACACTTTATTATTAAAATATGCCTTTTTAATCTTTTGTAATATTTTTCTCTTTAAGTTCATTTTCCTTAAGTTCATTTCCTATGATATTAATATAGCTGCACAAAGTTTCTTAGGCCTACTATTTGCCAAGTATATTTTTTCTATTCTTTTACTTAAAACCTATTTGAGTCTTTTTATATAAAAAAAATCTTTTCTTATACACTAGCTATAGTTTGTTCTCACTTTTTCTCATCCAGACTGATTTCTGCTTTTAATTGGTGTATGTAACCCATTTGGATATAATATAGGTACTGGTATAATTGGGCTTAAGTCTACCATTTTACCAATTTTATTTTCTTTGTCTTGAATGTGAAAAAGAATGACCAGACATCCCAGGAAACAAGTCGGTTTAAGGCACAGCAAAAGAGCTGGTTGCCATCAGCTCACAATATGAGTCCTTGCCTTATCAAACTCTAATTCAATTTAATATCATACTTTATATAAAAATGTAAGAATCTTATTGTAATTCATTTACTACTCCCTTTATTCTTTTTGCTATTGCTCTCATAGGCTTTACTTACACATACACACTAAACTCCAAACTAAAAAGATAATTACTTTGATTTAAACAGTCATATGTGTTTCAAAGAAATTTTAAAAAATAATAGCTTTAAATATATTTCCATTCCTGGTGTTCTTCATTTCTGCCAGTAGATTTAGATTTCATTTGGTGTCTAAATCCTTTAGTCTGCAGAGCTTCCTTTAATGTCCCTTATAGTGTATATCTGCTGGCAATTCATTCTCTCAGCTTTTTCTCGTCTGAAAATGCCTATTTTATCCTCATTTTTCAAAGATATTTCTGTTAGCCAGATATAGAATTCTGGGTTGACAACTGTTTGTTTTCCTCCTGTAGCACATTAAAAAAATTTCCCACTGTCTTCCAGCCACCATACTCGCCGACATTCCTTTTGTTATTCCCCTGTACCTCATGTGTCTTTTGTTTTTGATTTTTTAAAGACTTTTCTTTTTAAACAAATGGAACTATGTCAAACTAAAAAGTTTTTGCACAGCAATGGAAACCATCAACAAAACAAAAACATAACCCAGTGTATGGGTGAATATATTCAACAATGATACATCTGATAAGGGGTTAATATCCAAAATGTATAAAGAACATATATAACTCACCCTCCAAAAAAAAGACAAAATCAAACAATCCAATTAAAAAATGAGCAAATGACCTGAATAGAAATTTTTCCAAAGAAAACATACAGATGGCTAATAGGCATATGAAAAGATTCTCGATGTCACTAATCATCAGAGAAATGCAAATTGAAGCCATAATGAGGTATCATCTCACACCTGTCAGAATGGCTATCATCAATAAATCAACAAACAACAAGTATTGATGAGGATATGGAGAAAAGGGAACACTTTTGTACTGCTGGTGGGGATGCAGGTTAGTGCAGCCACTGTGGAAAACAATGTGAAGTTTCCTCAAAAAATTTAAATGAAATTGCCTTATGACCCAGAGATTCCATTTCCAAGAATATATTTGAAGAAACCCAAAAAACTAACTCACAACAATGTAGACACCTATATTCATTGCAGCTATATACAATAACCATGATTTGGAAGCAGCTGAAGTGCCCACCAATAGATGAGTGGATCGAAAAGTTCAAAGCTGTGGTACATTTATGCAATGGAATAGTACTTAGCCATAAAGAAAGAGGGAAATCTTCCCTTCGGCTACAGCACAGGACCTGGAGAGTATTGTGCTAAGTGAAATAAACTAGTCAGAGAAAGACAAATACCATGTGATTTCACTTGTATGTGGAATCTAATGAACAAAATTAATGAACAAAAAATCTAATGAACAAAACAGAAACAAAACAAATCAAAAATCTAATGAACAAAACAGAAATAGACTCAAAGATGCAGAAAACAGATGACAGCTGTTAAGAGGAGAGGGGGAATACGAAAGTTAGGGAGCTGGGTGAAATCAATGAAGGGATTAAGAAAAAGAACCCTTATGGATACAGACAATAGAAGGGTGATTATCAGAGGAAGTGAGGGGTGGGAGTAGGTGGAAGAGGGTAATGGGGAGATAAATGGGGAGGTAACCTCAGAGTTTATTTTCATTGGCTGCCTTTAAAAAAAATTATTTGTCACATGTTTCTGTTTCTTTACATGTCTAGTAATTATTGACGGTATTTTGGATATTGTTAATGATTGTTTTGCCATCCTTCAATGAGTGTTGAGTTTTGTTCTGGCAGGCAGCTACAATACTGGTAGGTCTTCATTTTCCTGTCAGCTTAAGTTTATGCTTCATTGGAGTGGGTTATTTTGAGTCTGTCCTTCATCCTAGGGGATGGATATAATTTATTCTTAAAATGTAATTTTTATTTTATTTTAATTGAATGGTCTCCCTGATCTGGCTGGGACAGAACTCCAACATCTACTAACACTATGCAATCCCTAGTGTCTCTGTTACATTTTTAGTGTCACACTGGCTGTCTTTTACTAGGCTGGCTCCATGACAAGTCCCCACACAGATTTCTGGGGTCACCCTCTGTGTAGCGCTCTCCTTGTCAGCACCTTGCTCACAAATTTCAGCCTTCTTAGCCTCATCTCTCATCTCATCTCATCAACTTCTTGGACTCCTCTCTCTGAGGTATGGTCCAGAAATTTCCTCCAGGCAGAAAGGTAGGGTAGCCATGGGTGTCCCTTTGTGTGTTTCCCTTCTCCCAGGAGCCACAGTTCTGGACTGCCTGGTATCCAATGCTTTAAAACAGCAAGTTACTTCATATATTTCATCCAGTTTTATAGCCATTTATGATGGGTGGGCAAATTCAGTAGCAGGCACTTCACTTGCCAAAAGAAGAAGTAATATTACTTGATTTTTATAACCTTTTTGTTTTGTGTTTATGAAAACTAAATTTTTTATAGTGTTGCAAAGCAAACTGAGTTATGACTTACACACACAGTTCAGAGATCTGATTTCTCATCTATTTGCAAAGCTGTCACATCCCCAGCTGTTAAAAGATTGTCCCTGTCACATGTCAGCACAGTCCTCTGAGACATGAGTGTCCTGTCCTTACACTCCCACTCTCGGCACCTCCCTTCTCGTGTCGGACCCACGCGCCCGATGCCAGACCCTCTCATCAGCTGCATCTTTTGGATTATTTACCTCAAAACATGAATCACAAAAATTTTTTAAACTTTTAAATAACCTAAGTCCAGTCATCATTTGTGCATGATGAAAAGGCTTCTTGAATCTATTTATATTTCATTCTAAGCCATATTTGAGGAAAGGATCTTCAATATGTAATTTTTTTCAGTGTTATGTATGTTTAAATTTTAAGTAACATTTAATAGCCAACATGAAAAGAAATTTCCAAAAGCTCACAATTGGTTCTCTCTCATTTGCCCTGAAACTGCTTCCTCCAAGAACTAAGCGATGATGCAGCAATTGATGAACATGTCTGAAGTCTCTCCAAGATGGCTTTTGCTATGCTCTTAACATGCCACTTTCTTGCTACCCTTATCTTGTCTAAACTCCACTATTTCATTTACTCTTCCCTCATTGGACAGCTCCTAAATATGTGGGCATTTTTGTTGCTTTTCTGTGGGACCTTTAGATGTCCTTTATTGCCTCCTTCTGAAGCACAAAAAACCCTGCTACGTCTGGTCCTCCAGTGGAGCACCCTGGCCCAGCAAAGAGATTTCACACCTTGAGGTCCTCCTTTGCTTGAAAGAATTACCAATGACAGAGAAAAATATCCAAATTAGGTTCTCTGATAACAATACGAGTCATCTGGCATTTGATAATAAAAAGATTTAAAAATCTACACATATAATAACTGTAAAACTCATTAAAAAACAAAACTGGGAACATCCTCAATGAAATATTTATAAATTTTGCTTAAGCCTTTAAAAAGCTAACAGGTAAATAATGTCTTCAATTCTCAACCAAGAAGAACTTATGAAAGAGATTTCATAAAACCTTTAAAAACTCCAGACTCACTGGGCTGGGGATCCTGGATATAAAATTCACTAGTTAGGTTAATTTGGGCAAATGGTGGAAACTCCCCAAACCATGGTTGCTAGTCTGTTAAATGTAAAAATTCTTTGGTTTACATAAAGATTTCCCTGAAATGTTCACCTTGAGATGTATTACAATGAAAGGTTACTAAGACATTGTAATTCTCACTTACAGTATGACTCTATTTTATTCTAAGTTCAAAAATTACCATAGCTTAGTATCTAAATATCTACATCTATGTATCTTAAAGGCTCAGAACTCTTATGCAGTATAGATGGAGTTTTAGATAAAAATTTATTGAGGAAATATTTATTGTGTGTCTTATGGACCAGGAATAAGAAAGCAGTGATGGGCAAGACAGAATGGTCCCTGCTTTTCTTCAGTGAGCATCCTAGAAGCAAAAGGGCTCCATAATTCATTTACTCCAGAAGGCAGAGAGAAAACAGTGTTAGAAACTGAAAGGGGATATGGATTTGCCATGCGTTGTAGTATTATACTCTAGACACATAATTAAGAAAACAAAAATTCAGAACAAAAATTTTCAGATTACTTACTTCCATTCAGGAAATACACAGTTTCAAGTGCTTTTATTATTAAAGGAAAACACAAATACAAGAACTTAGAATTTCATTTAAGAAATTATAAAGAGATCAATTTCTAAACAAAAGAAAGAAAGAAGAGATAATTAACAAAGACCTAAAAGGGAAAACAAACAAACACAAAAAGTATCAGGGCAAGTAAATGGAAAAGTTACTTTACTTTTCCATTTACTTGCAGGTATACAAAAGGTTAATAATACAATGGGTGAACCTCTGGAGCCTGATGGGAAAGAAGCGGCACAGAGACAATGGTGAGGAATGAGAAAGGAGTGCAGGGCAACAGTTCAAAATTGTATGAGAATTTCTCTAAAAGCAAATATATGGCAACAAATTTTAAAACCTAGAGAATAATAATGACTCTCTGGCAAAACGCAAATGACTGAAACTGACCCCCAAAAGAGTGCACATGACTAGAACAATCGTGATAGAAGGAATCGTGGTGCGAGAGCTACCTTTAAACAGGCACAGAGACAAATGGCTTCCTAGAGCAGGTGCTGTCTAATCTCTACAGAACTGATTGTTCCCATGGTGCTCGGTTTGGTCCAGCCCAGAGAGAAAATATGGAAAGCTCCCCAGTTTGTTTTATACAGTAGGCACAGACTTAATGCCACAGTCCAATCTAGTAGAAAACACAATAAGAAAGTATAGACGTATATCACTTTCCAAGCACTAAGATCAAGCTCATTTTATCTGAGGAATGTGGAAGTGGCTAGTTATCAACACAATCAAGTTTTTCAAGAAACTAAAAGATGAAAGCTATGGAGTCATATCAATAAATCTGGGAAGGACTTTGATAAAACTGAAAAACTGTTTCTAATAAAAACTCATACTAAGTAATGAAACATTTTGACCTCCTGAAGATGACCCCCAAACCAACCACAGCGGTCATTTTAAAGGACCACACAACACACTGAATTGTTTCCATTGAAATCAGGAGCTAGTCTGGAATGCCTTGTTATCACCATTGCTGTTTATAACATTTCTGTGGTTAAATGACTGCCGTAGACATTGCAAAAGATATTAAAACCGGACTTTTTGCTGATGATATAATTGTATACCTGCAAGTCCAAGAAACTCCAGTAAAAATATGGTAGATTAAAGAAGTTTGTAAGACGTTAGTAGCAATAATCAAAATAGATTTTGAAGAAGACAGTTTTTCTCTAGCAATAAGTTCCTGAATGAAAATGGGGGAAATTCATTTGTAACAGTGACAAAGTGTACATAAATAATGGGACTATATGTTCGAAGCAATTGAACACAGCATACATAAGAAGAATATAAAATCTTATAAAAAGATACTTAAAGATCTGAGCAAAGTGAATCCGATAGCATTTTCTGGTTTGAGGAGACTTAATATCATAAAATATGTTAGTTGTCCCAAAACCAGTACATAAATTTAGTTCAATTCCAAGTGGAATTCTAAAATGTTTTAATTGTCCAAAATATCCTTAGAATTTATATGGATAAAAACATGCCCCAAAATATCCAAGAAAAACAAGAAAAAAATGTGTGGTTAGGGAGACCACAGAGATTGGCTTTGGAAATATCAGAGCGTACTACACAGCCAAGGTAATAAAGTGTATATGGCATGACCTGAAAATAGACAAATAGATCTGTATATTTAAGACTACATGTAAAATGGATTAGCAGTATAGTTATAGATATATCTATTATAAGAGCTCTTAGAAGAGAAAAGCATATATAGACAAATGGAGAAAAGATATGAACAGATAATTGACAGAAGACCGACTCCAAATATAACAAACACACGAAAATATTCTCTAAAGCACCAGGAGTCAGGAAAATGCACATAATACTGGCAATGAGCTATCACTTTATATTTATCAAGTTGGCAAAAAAGAAAGCTGACACCTATTGCTGGCTGGGAAGTAGAGAGAGGAAAAAGATACTCTCAAACACTATGGGAGGAAGTGTGAGAATTTTGTTGTTATAAAATTGGCAAGTAACATCTTATAATGTTAAAAATCTTTATACTCTCCAATGCAACAATCCTACTCTTGGCAATCTATCCCACAGAAAGAAAATCACCATTAATTAAGGCAATACATAAAAGGTATTTCTTGCTTGTAGGAAACAACTGGAAGCAGAATAAATACCTGTATCAGTGAAATGGCTGGGTTGAGGATGAAATATGCAGTCATTAAAAACATGAATGAAAGTCCTGTCAAGTGACTTGAAGAAATTTCTACCAGATAAAGAAAATGTTGAATTAAATCCCATTTTGTAATTTTTTTGTAGTGGTACAAGACTTATTTGAGAAATGACAAGCATGATCTTATTTTATTTTTTAATTGAATTTATTGGGGTGACACTAGTGAACAAAATTATACAGCTTTCAGGTGCACAATTCCACAATACTTCATCTGTACACTGTATTGTGCGTTCTCCACCCCAAGTCAAGTCCCCAACAGTCACCATTTATTGCCCCCCATACCTCCCTCCTCCTCCCTTCCGCCCTTGGCAATCACCACACAGCTGTTGTGTACGTGAGTTTTTTCTCTTTTTTAAAATTTTTGCTCAATCCCTCCACCCCTACCGAGCCCCCCAATCTTCCACCCCAACAGCTGTCAGCCTACTCTCTATCTATGAGTTTGTCTTTATTTTGCTTATTAATTCATTTTGTTTATTAGATTCCACATGTGAGTGAAATTACACAATAATTGTCTTTCTCTGACCAGCTTCTATCACTTAGCATAATGCTCTCCAGGTCTATCCACGCTGCTGCAGAGAGTAAAGGGAAACTAAGAAAACAAACCCACTCACAATTGCTTCACAAGAGCAATTATAGGAATAAATTTATTTATCCCTAGGAATAAATATAACCAAGAATGTAAAGGTAGCGTGAGTCTCAGTGGGCCTTTGGTGTAAATCCTAATGTAGTTGCGGGAAAAATACCTACTAACTCAATGTAAAATAAGGTACTGCCTCTAAATGCTCCCTTGAATGCCACTTTTTGATAGCTATTTTATTTATTTTTTCAATTATTTTAACTTTTAAATTTTTATTGAATTTATCGAGGTGACATTGTTTAATAAAATTATATGTTTCAGGTGTGCAATTCTATAATACATCATCTGTGTATCATATGTCTTCCCCACCCCAAGTCAAGTCTCCTTCCAGCATCATTTTCCCCCGTATTCCATCTTGTAAAACAAGAACAAAACAAACAAATCTCGTGTGTGTGTGTGTGTGTGTGTGTGTGTGTTCCCATACAGAGTTATATGAGTAGAAATGGAAAAGGGGACAAGTCATACCAGGCCCCTAGGGTGTGAGGATGTGCCTGCGGCGAGTGGCAGGGCAGGGAGAGCTGCTTTTATGATGCAACACTGGACTGAAATCTGCAGAGAACGTCCCTTCCTTGGTCACTCACATTACTCATAGCTGTGAGAAAAGGAGCAAAAGTCGACATTTTGAGTTCTGTTTGATTGTATTTTTCCTTTCCGTGAGCATTTTCCTTATTTCTATCTGAATTCAAAGGGGCGATATTTTGTTTTCACAATTCAATTTTCTTTACTTCTATTTCAGAACTTGCAATTTTGGAAGGTTATCATCTTTCTCAAGATTTTTATTTGGGCTTAAACTTGTTATGGTGAGTGTATTTCATTAAAATATAAAATGATGATGGGTCCTCTTGTTTCCCATGCCCTTTCTAATGACTCTTCGTGTTTGGTTTGTACTTTTAGCCACATCTGCACATGTTCCTATGAGCCTTTTTCCCCAATACTCAAATATTCCAGCTTATAATTAATAGGTAAGGATCGATTGTCTCAAAGGTCTTGTTCAGGCTCTAGGGATCAGGAAAAGCCACCTGGAGGGGGTGTGTGACACCAAGGAGGCACTCAAATATTTGCTAACGAGGACACTTCCAAACTAACACTGAACAGGGAAGTAGGAATTAGCGAGGCAGGCAATTGCAGGGAAAGGTAAATTATTCCAGGCAGAGGAAATACTAATAACAATAACTGGCATTTATGACAACTGACACTTCCTGAGATAGCTGGCATTTATTGTAAGTTTTCTGAAGTAGCTGGCTAAATACTTCACATGCGTTAGCTTGTAGACTCCACACATTAACCCTATTATCTTCAATCTTCTCATGACAAAACTGAGGCTTCAGTTCAGTGGCCTCCTCAGGAGTCCAGGTCTCTTAGAACACAATAGGAAGTGGAAGTAGGATTCAAACCCCCTTCTGTTTGTCAACAAAACCCTAGCTGTGACCCCCTGCAGTGCACAGCCTCCCCTAACAGCAGGTGGAAGAGGCTGTGTCATATCACCTTAAGGCATTGGGTTACTCTCAACTCACCCACGCAGGGCTATCGTGTCTGTTTCCTATTTCACTACCTGAAAGAACTTAGTAACTTTCTTACTCTGGGACGTTTGTGCACCTGGCCTTCTAAATCTTTTATAAAAATGTTCAGTGAAGCAGTTTCCCTCATTAATCTGTGTGATCCCAGTATCAATACTATTTTATTCAGAGAAATATCTGTGTGTTCTATGTTGATTTTAGGGTTTTTAAGATTTTCTATCTCTATTGAACATGAAAAACCTTTTCCCCAAGGTAATTCAACAATTAAAACATTTTCTTGAAAAGTTTTTTTCTGAACATCTAAATATTTTTATAGTAGTTTGTCTTTATATAGGTCTTCTTTACCTATATATGCCTTATAAAGCATTAAATGACAAGGATTTCATTCTATTCAGAGTGCAGATAAGGCAGTCAAAATTATGATTCATTTTCATATTTTGGGGGGATTATTGGCTTACCTGGAACAGAACTAAATAACAAGGATCTGGCCTTAAGGACACTCAAGTGTTTCCAAGATCCTATAGGAACACATTTGATTTGGGTCTCAATAGAGGCCAGAAAAGCAACAGAAAAAATTGAGAAATCTACATTATTTTGGAGCCATGCATCCCCTATTTCCGCTTTTCTCTGTTCACCTGCTTTACTCTTTCTACTGTAGAGCAGTATTTTCTATTTCACAGTTTTGGATGACTCCCAGATCAGCATACAGTTGAGTTACACTCTGACTTCTTTGTCTTAAATGGGTGAATCTGGAGGGTGAATGTGATTGGCCACCAGCCCAGTAATAAATTGCCTGCCCCCATATCCATCCCCACATAATTGTAATCAAGAAAGTGTGGGACCATCGAATGTATAGTATGTAGGATTGCTCTTCAGGGCCTTGGGAAGGCTGGATCTCCGATTAGGCTACATGGGGTTATGACTAGCTGACATTAATGTCTACAGATAGCAATAAGAGTAATAATAGTCTACAGATAGGAACAGTAGCACCATTTTACATAAAGTCAGCTAAGATTAGATTTTCCTGCCCAACTGGATATATATAAGTGTAGTGCCATTACTTGAAAACATCTGTGTGAGACCTAGCTAAATTTATATATCCCAGATGGCTCTTAGAAAAATGTTTTTTGGTGCCCAATAACAATGTGTTCTATAAACATGGTTTTCTTCAAAATTTCATATTTGATTTAAGGATGAAATTTGACATGTACCTAAGACACAGACTCATGATTTGAGGACACCTCTTAGTTTAGGGATGTATTAACTCTAACATGTTTCAGTAACATTCATGGGCCTTGGCAATGAGTACCTGACATGTGGTAGGTGATAATAAGTTTGGTGAATGAATGTCAAGTGTTGCTAGCCTTTAAAGAACATACCATTTTATTAGGGAAACAGACAAGAATGTTTTGCCTTTTTGCCTCCTCTGTTTTATTCAGGGGATAATTCATATATTGGACAATTTCTTGACTTTCTTGCCTATGTCCTGCTACCCAAAATGTAACACTTTGTTTAATGTTAGCACCAAATCAAATTGTGAAACTCAAGTTACCCAACTTCCCTGGCAAAGGGTTGACAGAGGCGAATGGGAAAAACAGTGGAAAGATTTAGACTATGAATAGATGTTTTTAGATTGCCTGTAGATTTTCATCATGACCTCCACTCGCTTGCCATTATTAGCCTGTGTAATTAATAGTTGGCTGGCTGGATTCCCTCTTATTCTCAAATTCTGTTGTCTTTCAGGTGAATTTCGTCAGGGCTGATACTACCTAATAGATTTCTAGCCTACCCCCTGATGACATTCCAGGGAATGGAAAGTAAAAGAACAACCAACAATACAGTGACATCTTCTTCCCTTTGCGGTTCCCTACTCTGGACAGGTCACCTTGGGACACAGCACCTGTTTGTCCACGGTTGCCAGGTGATATCATGACACCATAATGACCAATGTGTCAGCTTAGGTTAAAAAATATGTCCCTAGTAGCCTTCATTTCTGTTATTTTATTTTTTCTGGTTACCTTTTAATTCCTGTTTTGTTTTTTTTTTTTACATTTCTGCCTCTCAGTTTCTGTTTATTTGTTCCATTTTCTTCTGAGATTCTTGAGTTAGGATATTTATTCTTTTAACAAGCAGCGAAGCTATTTGGGAAATGATCAGTTTTGATCATTTACTGGCTGTGCTCCTCAAAGCACAGTCCTCAGACAGAGGACCTGAACACACATAATAGTGAGGGACTTTTGGCTGCAGTCACACGCTCGCTTAGTGTATTAGACATAATCCACAAAATGCTACTGAATTATAGTCCTCATCAGTTAAAAATCCAGTTAGTAGAACACCCAGACAGGCCACTAATAGATGTTTGTGCCCCCACTCTGATTTTATAGGTTGAAATCCTAACATGTGAGATGATAGTAATGACACTGGGGCTTTGGGAGGTACTTTGATCATCAGGGCTGTTAAAAAACAAAATTCAGCTGAGTAAATTTTAAAGATTATTTGGCTTTATGCAATAATTCATGAACTGGCCAGCATCCAGTGTAGTAGATAGAAAGGAGTTCCCAGGAGCTGGACAAAAATGGAAGGCTTTTATAGGCAAAACAGGGGAAAGAGTAGATTGTTTCAGGCAATGTCACCGTCCTTTAGGGGATGAAAGGGGACTGTCAGGTGGATGATGTTGCCAGTGCCGACCAGGAAATTCCAGACTTAATTTAAGATTACATTCCTGGGAGAGGCTGAGACTGCAATTAGGTTAGGTGTTAAGTCTCAGTTCGATGACAGGGGGCTTAGCCCAAGGGACTCCATTTTGGACCTGTTGTCTCTTTTTGACCAGTTCCCTTCTTTTGATCAGACTCTCAGCTTAACTGAGGGAGAGATGATAAAAAATAATGCATTCCTGCCAGTCGTTGGTACTGCTCTAAAATTCTAACAGTTTGTGTTGATTTTCTGCATGGTATTCACTGGTCATGAGGGTTGTTATTTTTTTCCAGAATCTCTGTGATATTTACAAGCCACTACTTTAAGTTCAAAATTTTTAAGTTGGTCATTCTCTTCATTCCTGCTCTGAGGTTCAAGTCTTAGGGAGATCATTTGCTTAGTGGTTAGTGGCTGTGAACATATACTTAAAGCTTTTGAGAGAATGCAGCATGCCAGGAGACTACTATGGTTATTACATGAAGGATTAATTCCCAATGTTTGAAATGCACTTTGGAGCCATGGTCCCCAAAACCCAAACCCAAATCAAAATTAAATAAATCAAAGACAGACCCTGTTGAAAGAGTCATCTGTCTAAGCCAAGTGTAACTGAATTCAGCTTCCCCAGGAGTGTTAATCCGGGTGCTGGGTTATAGCATAGAAGGTGTTGGTCATAGCACAGAGCATCGCGCAGACATCCTCGTTCAGCTAAAAGGTAATCAAGAGCTATCCTATCAAGAACAACTTTGGCCTGAGAGTCAGCAATTGCTTTATTGCAGATTCCATAATACTTCAAGAGTGAAGGAGAGACTCCTGATGGCAGCCTCATCTACAACTACTGCTCACCAAGGAAGCAGGACCCTGCCAAAGGAAGAGAATCCTGAATCACAAAGGACTCCGGGGTAATTCCCATTTAAATCCATGGCTTGGGACTACAAGTGACAGTCATGGAGACCAGCACAATTTTAAGGGTCTGTAGACCATACAGGCAATTTTATTCTAGTTATCCTTGCTTTGTGTCCCTTTCTTTGCATAGACTGGATTCAAGATTCCCTGAGTTTGGGGCTGTTGACCAGCGATAGGGAAATAGACCACAGATTCCCTAGCATCATGGACAGATAAAATATTCAGCATTCTCAAAGATTATCCACCTTGGCAATAGCCTAGGAAAAACAGACGACGGTGTTCTGTTTTCAGGCCAATGCCACAGTAAAGAAAAGAAAGAGAAGGAGTGTTTCGTGTTCAGTTAAAGTATGAAGTCCTGATGCAGCATCTCAGGAAGAAGCGGTCTACCTCAGGGTCAGCTACTTACCTTCCGAGGCACTTTGGTTTGCAGGCCTCCAACGTCGGCACACGTGTAGGGCGGGGCCTCCCTTGGCTGAAGCTTGACTGCCATCTGGTTAATGAGGAGGACAGGTGCAGTCCCTTCCAAGGAAATTCGAGGGCGGTCTGTATTCTTAGCTATTCCAGATCGGAAGGGTGGGAGAAAATTAGAAATGTTAGCTTGTAGATTCCTAGCCAGGTTTTCAGGAAACTAGAAGAATTCAAGATGCAATCCGCTTTACAGGTATACAACAGAATCTCAAAGACAATGAACAGGATTATAATGTAATGTAGACAAAGGTGCAAACATAATTTTTCTCTTTACAATTATCCCCATTTCTTTTTTTCATCGATGATTACAGAAAACTCATTAGTTTGCTGTAGACTTGGCTGGTCTATTTGCATAAGGGCAGCAAGAATAGTGACCACCCATGTAAGCCTGTTACAAGAAATGGGGACAACTGTAACTGAACAATAATAACAATAAATAAATAGAGTGATTATTGATTTTAAAAAAAGACTGCTTTGCTGGAACCTTGTAAGCAAGGTGCCAGGGACCACTTCTCAAGGCCTGTTGCAAGGAGAACAGATTTTTATCGAATGTATGCAAGTAATTGTGTTGCTATAATAAGAAGACTCATTTCTAAGTTATGGTGGGATTATTAGGGAGAAGAAAATGCTTCATATTTGCTTACAAAGATATACTTTATCAAATTGCTACATTTCATAGCTTCAGAGAAAAGGTTTCCTTAAATATGGAAAAATAAAACAGTAAAGAACTAACAGTGTTTCATGGAAGTTAAAATCCTCCTTCTCAGGCCACTCAGTTCTGTTATTAATTCTTGCTCTGTTTGAACTCAGGTTTTCCCCATTAGTTCTGGAAAGTCTGACCCAGTTGAGTTTAACGATCTTAAAGTTATCATCCACCTTTACTTGTCAAAAGTCCTTTCCTTGAATTTCCTTGAAGATGAAGTACTTTTGCAATCCTGTTACAAAGTATCTGAGTAAAGAAATAAGTGTCGATAAATGACAAAAAAGTTTTTTTAAATGTGCATTGTGAGAGATCTGATGAGGGCTTATTATAATGAAATTGGTAAGGAAATTTGGTGGTTTCTGTGACAACATTTTAAGATAATAACTGGAATTATGACTGATAATGTTAGACTAGGACATAGCAGATGTTAGGGATTTTATGTAACTTCTGGAAAACTTATAACACATACCTGTACAAATATAACATAAAGGAGGCCTAGCATTACTGCATATTTGACAATACTTCCCATGTGATTTAACATATAAATTAGCCTCATTAGTTTATCTCTTATAAGGAGAGGGGAAAAGAATCTTTTGAGATGTTCTAGGGCCTCTTTGAAAAATCGTAAAGTTACTTCTAGGTACAAAAAAATTCATTTAGAATTTGATTTTTGGGAATTTTGCCAAGAATATCAAAATGTTTTCAAATACTTGGCCGAATTAGATAATAGATCACTAAGAAACAATACCTAGTTACTCATTTAACCAAAGTGACAGAGATTTCCAAGGCAAAAACAGGAAGTTAAGTCATGGAAAAAAAACCCCAACACTTTAAATAGAGAATATTCAATTTTCTTAAGTAGTCAGAAGATCTGATAGAAACATGAGAAGGTATTTTGACAAGACACAAAATCTTTGTTCTCTGGACAGATTGCTGAAAAGCTACCAAAAAACCCCCACAAAAAACCTCACCCCAAAAAACCCGTTTACAATCTTATATCAGAAACTGACCAATAGTACAAGAAAAATCCTTAACAGAATGAATATCAAATTCTAATTTTGCACCAGCTTACTTTTGATATTCAACCTCATTTTTTACTGACCTAAATTCACTTAAATCGAAGCCAGCTTGACCATGCATACATTTGTCAAGATTTCTTTTTCAGAAGCCTTCCACAAGGTTTGGGTTTTGTCTGCTATTTTCCTCTTCTCTATTTTGAAATAATCACCTTCTTTTTAGGACAAAATCACTTCCTTTTCCCTTCGCCAAATGCATTTCTGTTCCATACATTTTACTTTCCTTGCATACAGATAACCATTCCCTGGTTATCTGTAGTAGCTTTAATCACATATATTAGAAGTTTTTAAACCTTAGAAATCTTTGATTTCTATGATAACTTTAAAAAGTAAGTAATTGTGAACTAACTGTCTTTTATATTGGCATTCTGTTTATAAACAGTTTATAAATTTATAAGTACTTTTTATAATTTCCAGAAATATATGTTTTCTCATAGTAATTGCTCAGCTTAACAAAATATATACTCACTAATAGACCCATATATTCTTAGTTTTTCTGAAAATGGAAGCCAAAATTATGTATGTCCAGTCATTAATATTTCAGTATTTTATATTATTTGGAAATGATTCAGATATTCAATAAACTTAACTCAATGTATCATTTAACTTAGCAAATCTTTAAGGTGTCAGGGTACCAAAACACTTGGGAAAACTGTTTTAAAGGTTCATTTGAAAACTTTTCATCCTACTTACACCTATTTAATTTACTTGTTTTTAACAATTACTGTCTTTTTTGGACTATAAGACATACTTTCCCCCCAAAATTTGGGAGAAAAATGGGGGTATGTCTGATAGTCTGAAATGTAGCTTATTTGGCTCGCTGTGTGTGTGTGGGTGGAGCGGGGTCACAGGTTATTAAATATTTTACCACATTTTTTGCTTCAAAATCTTTTTCCTATTTTCCTCCTCTAAAACCTAGGTGCATCTTATAGTTCTAAAAATGCAGTATGTTTAGACCCGTAAAACTTTAGACCTGCAAAAACCTCATGAGACATTAGACAAACTTAGCCATCATTCCAAACTATTTTTCTTGCTGACAATTTTGTAAGAGACATCATGAACTTATTTGACCTTTAGTAAGCCTAGGTAGAATAAAATCCTAGGTGGAATATGACAGCATATATATATATATATATATATATATATATATATATTCTGCAAAGATGGGTGTTTACTGAAACCAACAAACTTAAACTAGATTTAATACCAAATATTTCCCCAGATCACATCAACCTAGAATTCATATTAATTAGCTTGTATTATATTTCTGAGATCATAATTTCTATAAGCCCTTAATGTTTTAAGCCAATTAAAAGGAGCACTTTTACAAATTAATTTTTGGCAATGCCATCTGGTGGTAAAAAATACCATACATCTACAATACATATATAGGGAGAAACACACATAAACATTCAGACTGATGCCAACAGAGATTTTATAGCTTCTGTTTTAAAATATTAGCCATGAATTAGGTATAATAATACCAAATTCACCAGTTATAAAAGAAGCTGTATTTAAGTTGTTTTTGTGCATATGGAATAAGTTAAGTTTACCAGCTCAGGTGGCTAAAGCCTATGAGCCAAGAAAAATAGACCAAAAAAAAATCACTAACAGTTCCAACAAGTCTGGGAGAGATCCTCCTTTGAAGGTACATGGGGCATCGGAGTTGATGTTGAAGCATTTGCAGAGGACCTATGAGGACAATTTCTTTGCTATTGTCTCAGTTGAGCATTTTCGTTGATTGTAACTGAGACATCAATCTCTGGGCTTGTATTTGGTAATGGACTCCCAGGAGGGTATGATATGAGAGGCCCAGGTGTTATTTTAGGTCTCTGGCCTTGGAGTTGTAGTTGTAAGGCCAATAGGTTGGAAGAATTCTGTTAAAATCTTAGGAGATAATCCAGGTCACCCAACTGATAATACTACTCCAGCAGGTTGGGTGACCTCATTTATTCATTGTATGGAATCTGGAAGAGAGCTTTAAGGTCTGCTACAGATTCATCTTCCCTTTATTTGCATGTTTGAATAACAGGCCAATCAGTGTGGGGGCAAACTCTAGGAATGTCTTATAAAAATTAGTTGCTATTCTGTGAGCTTTTTCTGGTCCACGTTGAAGTTCAAGCAGCTTGAATATCATCCTTGGGGTTTTGCCATTTTGCATCCCTTATCCATTTTGGGTTTCACCAGGTCCTACCAGCATATGCACAGGCCAATCAAGAACTGGCAGCTCGGTGTCATAGACCTTGACAATGACTCTAAGTTCTTCAGACAACTCCTGCGGTCTTTCCCCGGGTTTAAGGAAATTCTTCAACTATGGCCCTTAGTTAGGCCTTTTACCAGGGAGGGAAGGGTGTCTGAGGAGGAGTGCCTGCAACCTGGGGCAGATGCGTTTTGAAAGGTGATTATTTCATAGTCTCCTCAGAGTGGGAAGGTCATCCACACAGAAGCAGTAAAACATGAGTTCTCAGGTGTAACAGGATGGCGGGAACCTTGTGAGCCACATTAGTCTTACTGTCTTTTGTTTTAAGAACCTCTTTTGTCTTTAACGTTTCATGAGCCTTCTGCAAAAAAAATCTTTTAAGGAAGCTGTTTTGGAATTTTGAAGCTTTTTGGCAACTTCTCCATGCCAATTATAGTAAGTTTCCCATTTCTTTGATTTGGAAAACCTAACTTTAAGTGCACTTCTTAAATGAACCATCTTGTCTCATTAGCGCATTCCCTATATTGGTCGTTGTAATTCTTTGTGGTTTGTATTAAGATTTTTCCATCTTTGTTGACATTTATAGCTTCTGGGACCATAATTTTAGATATGAAATAAGCAAGTATGCTGGAGGGTGGCCCATTTAACTCTTTGGAATGTAAGGATTCGATGATACTTCTTTTAGCTAAGCCTTTGGGTCCCTTGGAGTCAAACTAACATGAAAGAGTTGTGCCTCTGGTTTGGGGGTTGGATGCTGTTTGACATACCTCTTGCACAAAATTTTTCTTGAGGTCGGAGGGTGACCTAGTGTCAGCCACAGTCCATGACCAACTTATCCTCACATGGGGCCTTAGAGTTAGGCGATGCACATTCTAACAGGTTGTAAGCGCTTGACCCGTGCCCACCAATTTTGTAGTGTGTGTTTGTGTCTTCTGAGATTCCCATTAGCAGTAGCTTTTGCTTACTGGATCCAGTCCATCTTACGTTGGCCCCCCCTCCCACCCAATCCCAATCCCAATCCAGTCCGATTTTTAAATCAAACCCAGTCTGACTTTTAGAAGTCACCACCAGCAGTTCCCAAAGTGGAAGCTGGGGATTGAAGAGATGACCAAACCAGCAGAGCCCCACAATGGGGACTGTGGACTGGGGTTCCACACAGTGGGGAATTAAGGACAGAAGCACCAGCAGTTACAGAGAAACTGAGGACACAGTTTGAGGGCAGAATCTGAGGGCAGAATCAAGGGCTGGGATTTCCAACCAAATAGGGAACTAACTAGAAAACCAGTTAGATTGGGAACCTGATGCCAAGAGAACAGAGCTCAGACCTGAGAGGAACTTACCGCTTCAAAGATGGCAAAAAAGGGTATGAACGCAAAGCGTGTGGAGAGTACCGAGCCTGTGTTTCCCATTGTCCCTGAAGCTCAGAAATTTGCTCTGGGTTCCATTGTTCCCACCAAATCTGCTGAAAAAAAAAACACAAAATTCAGCTGAGTAAATGTAAAAGATCCTATTAGGTTTGTTCAATGATTCATCTAGCAGACAGAAAGGAGCTCCTAGGAGCTGGATGAAATGGAAGGCTTCTATAGGCAGAAGGAAGAAAAGAGTGGGCTGTTTCAGGCAATGCCACTGTCCCTTTGGGGACGAAAGGGGTCTATCAGGTGGATGACCTCACTGGTGCTGACAGGAAAATTCCAGACTTAAGATCACATTCCTGGGAGAGGCTGAAACTGCAGTTAGGTTAGGTATTGTCTTGGTTTGTTGATAGGGGGTTTAGCACAAGTGACTCCATTTTGGGCCACTTGTCTCTTTTTTAACAGAGCTTAGCCCTCATGGATGGGACTAGTGAACTTATAAAAGAGGCCCCAGAGAACTCCCTGCCCCCTTCTGCCATGTGAGGACACAGAGAAAAGACAGCCATCCATGACCCAGGAAGCTGGCTCTCACCAGGCACACAATCTTCCTGGATCTTGGACTTCCCAGAGTATAGAATGGTGAGAAATAAGTTTTTATTGTTTATAAGCTGCCCAGTCTATAATATTTTTTTACAGCAGCCCAAAAGGACTAAGACAAAGGGCTTTGTCATTTCTAACATTTAGACTTGTTCCTAACACCTCCACCCCACTCAGCTTAAGTAACTTTTTTCTTTTCCAGTCCTTGTGGAAGTGCTTTCACTATTAGTGATTTTATATTGGCCACACCTGTTAATGCATTTGAACACAAGGACTTGAATATTTACTTGTTATCATATACCTGGTATGTTTAACTGTCAAAACTGCACCATCCCCTTATATTATATATATATACTCAAAACTGTGTGATTATTTATAAAGAACAAATCACTGGGAGTCTCATAAACGCCAAGAGCCTTGGGGTGTGTCTTCAGGTGCGTAGACAAATACATTCCTTCAACAGCTGCATCTGCTTCTTCAGTTTTATTGATCTTTGGCCAAGCCAAAGCAGAGAGAAACTGCCATGCTTCTTATTAGGTGGGATGCCCCAATAGGCAACAAAAACTGTGAGACCCAGTGAATGAATGCATTTCCCCTTTTTATTGGAACTTTAATGTATTTTATGGACTCTAACTGTTGGGAGAGAATGGGGTATGATCTTGCTTGAAGGCCAAGGAGCAGACTAGGTCTCTTTGAGGGACAGAGGTGACATTTTATGGCTCTCTCATGTTTTAGAACCTCCTTTCAGAAGTCTCTCCTTATGAAATTCTTCAACCCACAAGAACTGCTTATGAAAAATATGGGCATAGTGCTTTCTTTCACAAACCAACCTGGACCACACTAATTCAGAGGTGCTAGTTCACTTTCTGTGGAATCAGAAACATCCAATGTCACGTGCCCTGACTTCGAGTGCCCTGATCTTTTTCTCTTCTTTTTTGCTCACTCTTCCACTTCTCCATATTACCCTTCTGACTGAAAATGCCTTCGGTTTGTCCATGGGGAGCTTCATAGTTAGCACTCAAAAGCCACGAGCTGGAAGTCTCCAACTTTGAGTTGTAACTCTCCAGTTCTCTAAATTTCTTTCTTTTAGATTCATTACAGTGGAACATTGCTAGGACGTTGTATTCTCACTTAGAGTATGGTCATAGCCTAGTATCTATATAGCTACATCTATGTATCTTTTGGTTGCAAGTCTTATGTACTATAGATTGATTTGTAATCCTCACTGGAGGATATGTTTATTGATTAGAGAGAGAGAGAGATCGAGCTTGCCTCCTGCATGTACCCCCACCAGGGATCAAACCTGCAACCTTTTGGTGTTCTGGAGGACACTCCAACGAGCCACCTGGACAGGGCTAGATTGAGTTTTAGAACAAAATTCATTCAATAAATATTTATTGTGTGTCTTTTGTACCAGGAATGAGAAAACAGTGGTGGATAAGACAGAAAGGTCTCTGCTCTCCTGGAGATCATATTCCAGAAGCAGAGCGGCTCCATAATTCATTTACTCGCTAAGTCAGAGAGAAAACTAGTATTAGAAACTAGAAAGGGATAAGCATTTGCCATGTTCTGTGGTATACCCTAGCCATGGAATTAAAAAAATAATAAAACAAAATATTTCAGATCAATTACTTTCATTTGGGAAATACATGCTCATTATTTTCTTCAAACTAGAAATTACTCTATCCCTCTTTCCTTTGAAGTTCTCTTAAATCTGTTATTATTCAGGGTCTGCATCCAATTTTTCATCAAACTGTCCTATTTGTAGTTTCCGAATGTTGACACCTCTGTGCTGAAACGAAGCCTATAAAATGCCCTAGGGGCTTAAACTGCGTGTGAGGCAGGAATGGTATTAGGCCCTTAATGAAATTATGAGCTTTGAAAGTGTTGCATTTTAGGTTTATAGGAGTCTTCCTCCACTTTGCTTTTGGCAGGGTGGGGCTGGGGGTGGGGGTCTGGGGTGGGAAATACTCTTAGTACACTTTTTTTTACCTCTATTGTCTTCTCTTTGCAAATACAATTTTCTGAAATTGGATATTTATAAACACTTCACACTGCTTAAAGGCATCTGTAAACTTTGTGTATGTATTTTTCCAACTCTCAAAGCAGTTTTTTTTTCCTATTGGTTTAATTCTCGCAGGCAGAAACGCTAAATACGTCTCTCGTTGCTTCCCCGATCTTTCTCCAGAAATATGAAAGTGACAGGAAAAACGAAATAGAGAAGAAAAGAGTATGGAGAAAAGAGCATAGGGAGAAGAGAGGAAAAGGGAAGAGAAGGGGAAAGGAGAGCGAGATCACGAAGGAGCACGGGAGTACTGATTGCAGATAGACCGACTCAGAGCAGTAAAACGCCAAGCCGCCAGCGCCCACTGGTTCCCCGGGCTGCCAATCCCGGCGTAATCCCGTAGGAATTTCTCTTGGGTTTAGCTAGGAGTCACATTGCCGCCTCCTCTCCCCCCGACGCCCGGAGGCGCCCCGAGCAGCCAGCTTGGTTGGGAGAGAGGGAGGGAGCTGGAGGAGAGGAGAGGAGAGGAGGAGAAGAGCGGAGAGGAGGAGGACCCCGGGAGGGAGGCGGCGGCGCGGAGAGAGGAGGGGCGCAGCCGCTCAGCCACCAGCCGCCTTCCACCGCACTTCTCTCCAGATACTCCGAGAGCTCCAGCCGCGCGAAGCGCACCCCCACTGCTCTGCCCCCAAACTTCAGCTGCAGCTACATTCCAAGCCATCTAATTTATTCCTCAAGAAAAGAAGCTGAGCCGAGACACCAGGAAGGAGTCCGCGGAGGAGTGAAATAACAGCAGAGCTAGAAGAGCTCCAGAGAGCAGATTCCCCCGAGCAACAACTCGGCGTCAGGAGTGCAGAAACCAACAAGTGAGAAGGAACCGCGTTCCAGGGCGCAACCAAAGACCCGGGAGCAGGCGCCGGAGGAGGCAGCGAGCGCCTCGGAGCATCGAGCCAGAGCCTCCTGCTCCGGATCTCTCTGCGTGGCTGTGCCTGGTGCTGGGCAAGGGGCTTCCTTTCGCCCTTGTTGCAAGCGGCATCTCCTAGCCGGTCCTCGGGGAATATGCGGCGCGCTTGGATTCTGCTCACCTTGGGCTTGGTGGCCTGCGTGTCTGCGGAGGCGGTGAGTGGGCCAGGAGGGGATCACCCCTTTTAGGGGTGTTTGAGGCGAGGGGAGTCCGTGGCACCAGCAGGAATCAGGGAGCGCCACTTGGGGGTTCTCACTTCCCATACCCCCAGGGAGCTGCAGGAATAAATGCGCTCGCTCCTCCACCCTTTTTTTCGCCTTCCCTCCCCACAGAAAAGCACCGCTGGCTGGAGTTGTTCCGAGGTCCTTGGGGATGAGGGCACGAGAACCGCAGTTTTGTCAAACCGCAGAGGCCCCTGAAGTCACTTACCAATTTCTTCGCCCTTGTAGAGTCTTGCTGCGTCGCCTGGGAAGGACCAAAGGGAAAAGGGTGGCGGGAACCCAGAGAGGGCTTGCGAGGGAACGCGTTCTCTCCGCGGGCTCCTTGAGACCCAGGGGCGGCCAGGAAACTTTGAAGTCCCTTCCTCTGCACAGCATCTCCCCCGCCAGCTCTCCTGCTCTATTGAATGCAAGTTCTGGGGAGAGGTGACCCTGATTTAAGAAAGTCGTGAGTATTGGGAGAGGAAAGTTTGCAAAAAGTTCTTTTGTTTTATGTTCTCCGTGGTTAGGGTGAGGGAGCAGACACTATGTGGAAATGCTACCCGTGGAGGCGCAGTCTGCGTTCCCACGGAGGTTAGCGAAACGGCCAGAAAGTGCTGGGGCACCAGTCGCTGGAATCCCGGCCCTGCGGCGTCCCCTTCTTTCTTGAAGGACTAAGGGCGGCCCTCGGGCCCTGAGGGGCAGGAGGACATTTTAACACTGACTGCACTGGAGTGCAGCATGCAGGGCAAAGCGGGATGCGTGTGACACCGCTCCGCCTCGGGTGGCGTGGCAGCTCGGCGATCCAGGCCACCAGCTCGCCAGGCTCGCAGTCGCTGGCCCTGGCCCCGGTGCGCTCAAGGCCCGGAGGAGTCTCTTCTCCTAACCCTTGCAAGCAGCAGGCACTTGGTTTCCAGCAACGGGAACTTGATTTCTCCTTTGGGTGGGTTTCGGTGGCTGGAGCTCGTTTCCCTACGTCGCCTAAAGAGCGCCCTCTAATGGGAACCGTCTTCTGGGCTTCCCCCGGTCCTTGGCGGCCCCTACCTGGGCGCCCTGAGCTTTGCAGGGCTAGGTGGAAGCCCAAGCACCCGTGGTTACCTCTGCAGCCTCGGTGCAGCTTGGGGTCTCGTTCAGGGAGTACAGCTGTTTCCGTTCCTTTTCGTTCCCCATATCTCCTCTTTTTGCCACCTAATACCTTGTCCATTTCTAATGAACTTGAATGTCTCTCGCAAGACAAATAATGTCCTCTCTGGAGATAGTGTTGTGTTTTTCCCCTCCCCTCTGGACTTCCCCCTTCTTTTTTGCGTTGAGGCAATCTAGGATTGGGAAACCTCTCTGGCGTTGAGCAGCAGATGGACATTTTTCGTTAGTGTGGGAGTCTCTGTGTGTGTGCATTGGCAGATCCCCGTAGGTTACTGGAGATTGGAGAGTGTGTAGAATTGAACACTGCACAGAATAGTGAGTATTTGGCTGCTCAGGCTGTAAAATAGAACTCTGAACCTTATCAGTATTATTTCTCTCCGGCAAAAGCTCTTTAATCCACTGGGATTGGTAGTCTCCCAGCCAGTTTTGAACTTTGGCTCCTTGTACAAAAAAGGGGAGAGAGTCTCTGTTTATTTCAGGAAAAACAAAACAAAACAAAACAAAAAACACAACCAAACCATTAAGTGCTCATCTTGTTGCAAAACAGGGCAAAGGGAGAACTCCATCTGAAGGTTTTCAAGCGAAGCCTGCCTAAGAAAGCTGTTCAGGGTTCAGGGAGTCTTTTTTTCTTCTTTTTCTTTTTTTGCTGTGATTTGCTTAGGGTTTTACTAAGAAAGGTTACTATTTGGAGTTCTAGGAAAAGAATGTCTCTATTTTCTTCCTCTCTGGCTTTTTGCGTAAACCAGACAGTAGTGCTCCTCCAGGAAGCTTTCTGGTTGCACTACACCTGTCCTCCCCAGTGGTGCCTTTTTCCGCAACTCATTTTTGGGTTCGAATATTTCTCATGTACAACCGGAATTGGATGCTTTTCAAGTGAGCTGCTTCACTGTGGTAGATACTGTTTTTAGTAATTGGAATATCATCCAAAAGAGTGATTAGATATTTTTCAACTGTCAACTTGGAGACTGTAGCAGAGAGTCTGTGTTAGGCAGTGAGTCAGTCATTCTCAATAGAAGCCGTTTCAAAGCCCAGGGTAGCTAATACTGCACTTACATTACTTTTAACTTTCAACTCTGTGTTTGTTTCATGTACAGCAGCATAAATGTATACAGTGTTGAAATACTTAATTCCGTTATATTAAATGTTTCAATGTCATTATAGCACATTATTTCCAGTGCCTCACATTTTGATTGGAAAACTGCTACTGTTTCCTGGGCGTTAAAAGTAGTGATCTTCTAAGACTTTCTTTACAAGGAAGAAAGGGAAAATGTCTGCAGTTAGTGAATTCTTTCGTTTGAAGTAAGCTTAAGGCTAAAAAAAAAAGGAATCTCAGGAACCAAGGCTGAAAGCTGTCTATGAAAAGGAACTGGCGACCCTTCCTTTACGGACGCTGGGAACTCCAGGGACAGCCCCTTTGGGGTGATGCGTTCATCCTTTCCACCGGCAGGTTAGGACTTTTTGCCGTGGAAGGCAGTGCAAGGGGAAAGGCTGACTGAGTGTGGCGGTAGTGATATGCTGCTGTTTCTCCATCCCTTTTTTCCGTGACTGTTTAGCTTTAGAAATCATGTACTGCAGACTGTTATAAATGCATAATGTGAACTGGAAATAGGTTTTTTAAAAGGAAGTGTTTTGAACTAGTGGAATTTTATACATATGCTTAGATGTATGTAAATTAAAAGAAACTGTCAAGTCATTTGGACCCATGCATTGCCTCTCTGTGTTATGAAAGGCAGGCTTTGAAAAGTTTGCATTAGAAGGAAAAATAAAATTGGAGCCATATAAACTTTTGCAGTTCTTTAAAAATATATATGTTGGCTGTTTGAGTAATGAAACAAATTACTTTTGCTGGGGAATTTTATAGAAACAAGGGCTCTTTCTCTGTTCATTGCGTGTTAGCAGTAGCTAGATGTCATTTAAGAAGGAGAGATCTTACACGATCAGACTTGCAGAAGACGGTGCCCTGGCAGGAATTTGAACATGCCCTCTAACCTTTACTTCTGGAACCTGGTACATCAAGTTTTGATGGTGCTCACCTTGCGAAAGACTGGATAACCTGATACTCAAATGGTGCCTTGAAGAATCATTAGTTTAGAAAAGATTTTAATGGATCGTTTAGTTTTTTCCCCAGGTAGGACTTGTTCTCAAGTCTCCAGAATCCCCCAGAAACCTGACTGGCCACCTCTGGCCTGGGGTCTCCTCAGGTTGGCAAAACCCCTGAGGCTGACCCAGCCACATAGGGCTTGGCCACCTTTGTCATTAAGGCGTATGGGGAGTCTGGTCAATTGACTGTGCTGTTGATGTGTCAGCGGGCAGTGATCCAATAAGTCCTGTGTGGAATGGTATCTGAGTGGAGATTCTCATGAGATTCACCCTCCTCCATTTCTTAAAATCACACTGAAAGATCTCACCCATCATTTTCTTCTTCCCAAAACAGAAGCCTTGCCATTTATGCCACTATGAACAGTACATTACAGCATCTCAAAATCACTGAATTCTTTCATGGACCAGAAGCCAAAATAAAGTTGTAAACAAAAGCAAGAAGTCATGAAAAAGAGCCTATGCTGAAAGCAACTGCTCTTATTTAACTTTTTAGTCATCCGTGCCCGGATCATCTCTTAATTGTAGTCTTTTGGATTTGAATCTTGAAGATGTCCTTGACCCATTTATCTTTGTTGACTTCCACATCCATTTGGCCTCTAAATCCACCTACATGTTGTTCGTTCTACAAATATGTATTCAGCCCTTACAAAGTGCTCAGGATAAAGCGGGAGCAAATTCCTCCGCCTTTTGCGAGCCCTCATTCTAGTGATCCAGATAGTTTTCTCTTCAGTGTCTTCTCTCTTGGGGCCTTGCCAGTTCATGTCTCCATGTCCACAGCCTTGTAGTTGCCCTTCCTGGTTCAGATGCTCATCTGCTCTTTGATTTATCCTGCATCACTTTGATTGTATTGCCCTTGCCCCATAAACTCCGTGTTTTCTTGTTATCTTGGTATGTAGTAGAAATATCTGTGCCAGATTTATAAGATGCTCCACACTGTTGCTCCTTCTGGCTTATAGCCCCTTGATTACTCTCGGCCATGCTTCTGGGCTATAGACTACCTGTGGCACTGTCGTGAATGTTCCTGGGACACGGCCTCTTCACTGTTTCTCATTTTAGATTCTACTGATTCGAGTACAAGCTCTAAATAGCTGTACATGAATGATCTGGCCATTGTTTTTATCTTTCTGTAAGTAATCAGGTGGATTAATGGTCAGAATCACTGAAAGTATATAAAAATACCAATTTCAAGGCCTCCTCCCAGAACTACACAATTAGAAATACGAAAGGGTGTGGCTCTGGATTGAGTGTGGGCCTGTGAACCAGAGGGTTGCCAGTTGGCTTCCCAGTCAGGGCACATGCCTGGACTGTGGGCCAGGTCCCCAGTAGGGAGCATGAGAAAGGCAACCACCACCCACTGATGTTTCTCTCCCTCTCTTTCTCCTTCCCCTCCCCTCTCTCTAAAAATAAATAAATAAAAATCTAAAAAAAAAAGGAAAGGAATCTGAAAGGGGGTGGATCTGTCTATACTTTTATGAGGCATGTCAGATGATTCTAATGAATCGGCCACATGTAGGAACCACTGGTTCCACATTTTACCCCTGATTCCATGCTGTCTGGCTCTGTCCCAGGGCTCGCTGTGGTAAGTAGCTCGGTGACCCAGGAAACTAGGGTAGTGTGCACAGGGGTTGGACGTGGAAGGTGGACACATCTGAGTTCAGATGCTGGTACTTTGCCACTTCCTCAGTTTTGCCACTAAACTCTTGAGTCACTTAAAAAAAAATCACATGTGTGTGTATAAATGGGACCTAAGAATGCCATTATAACATGGCTGTAGTGAGCATAAGATGAGGCAGCATAGAAATGGAACTTAAGGCAGAGGTAAAAAGGGTTTTTAAAAAATTTTTCTTTAGGCCCTGGCTGGTATAGCTCAGTGGATTGAGCGCGGGCTGTAAAACAGAGGGTTGGCAGGTCGATTCCCAGTCAGGGCACATGCCTGGGTTGCGGGCTGGTTCCCCTGTGGGGGCCACGTGAGAGGCAACCACACATTGATGTTTCTCTCTCTTTCTCCCTCCCTTCCTGTCTCTCTAGAAATAAATAAATAAAATCTTTAAAAAATTTTTTCTTTAGGATTTTTTAGCTGAGAAGATACTCTTATGGCCTCTTAGACCTCTGACATTCTAGAGGGGTTGGTGCCACCTGAGTGGAGGGCCCTCGTTCCCACTGTGGTGAGTAGCTGTTGATGCTGCTGCCGAAGTGTGCCCCTGATGAGGTGGTCGGTCCTGCTGGAGCTTATTCCCTCCAGCTGCTTTGGGCAGTGTGGTCCGGGGTCAGCTAAATCCAGTAGCAGGGGTAGACCTGGGGTCACTGGACATTTTTGACTCTCTAGATCTCAGTTTCATCGACATTGCAATTTTGGTTTGAGGAATAAACAAAGCATTGACGTCATCCTTCACACTTCCTCCTGTTTCCTTCGGCTGAACCAGGTTCCAGCAAGTAGGAAGGAAGGAGAGAATTACGTGTGCATTGCATGCTGGAGTGCTGGTGGTCACCTAGAATGAGGTGGCAGGGTGGCGAGGGCGTGTTGGGAAGCTGGGGACTGGAAAAGGAGTGTTTTTTTAAGGGTGGACATGTATGAAATTTCTCCTTTTAACAAGTTGAGCTTTGGATCTTACTTTTGAAAATCTACCTGGGGTTTTGACAAGTTTGTTTCTAGGGCAGCATTAGCTTTAGCAAGAAGGCTAGAGGGGTGACTGTCTGTAAATAGGAAAGAAGACTGTTGAAATTGAATTGTGAATGTCTTTTTCTGAGGGATCTCAAAAAATCAGTAGGACTGGAGGAAAGGGAGAAGTCTCGAAGTCTTTGGAGATTTCGCATTTGAGTTTCCTATCAGCAGAGTGAGGCCCACTGGAATGCCGTCGGTGCTGTGAGAGCCAGTTCATGTGGTCTTGGACTCCAAGCTATAAAAAAATAATGTCACTAAAGACAAGATATGTGTTCATATTTCTTTCCTCTGCTGTTGAATCTGTTTTGTGAAAAATGTCAGAAAACAGTCATGTCACCAATGCAGGAAATATGCCCTTTAACATGTTGATATTTATTTTCTTTTCTTATGGTGATATGGGTATATTAAATACAAATAGTACTAATATTTAAGGAGAATGAGCAGTGCATAGAATCTTGTCTTATGACAAGAATGACACATGAAACAAAATATCCATTTATTACAAGAAAGTTATTTTTTCAAGTTCTTACCCCCAAATGAGTAAAAGTTAAAGTATGTATTTGTGTATGATTTATGATGAAATGTAAAGACTAAACATAAATATGTAATATTTAGGGCAAAAAGTAAGGTTTTGCCCTACATTTAATGAACTGTCTTAATCCATCTGAGACCTTAGCTTCCCCATCTATAAAATGATGGAATGAACTTGAGGAACTTTCTGTCTTTAATATTTCTTTTTTCTGTGTGCTTCAGGGTGTGATTAGAGAAATGTTATGGTTAACCTAATCAATAAGTAATTATTAAGCTCCTGTCAAATACTTACTATGTTATTATCAAAGCAAGGAATTCATTCACATTATAGAAAAGTTAAGTCGTTTCTAATAGCTGGTTAATTAGTTATCTTGCATTGAGTATTTGTTGGGTGCTAGGATTATATACATCACTCCTAATGGTGATGATCTAGTAGTGTCTTGCATTTTCCAGTATATTTTCCGATAGAAGCCAGTGTAGCATGAAGACCACCTGATGTGATAGAATTCACTTTCATTGTGGATAGAAGAAGAGAGACTCGTAGTTTGGAGGGCTTTTTAAGGCAGAAGTGGTGGAGGGATATCAGGCTTCTCACTTCGTTTCTGGCCTAGACCTTCATTTCCAGAGTGGAGCCTTTAACGGGGGCCTTCCTGTTGCTTCCCCTGTGGAGCCCGGGGCCCAGTGCAGGTGAGACGGGAGCAAGAGTGGAAGTGAGCAGGCAGTGTGGGAGGTGGCTGAGAGCCTGGGCACTGGAGCGAGACTTGCGTGGGTTTGAAGCTGCTTGCTTTGTTTACCTCGGGCCAGCTTCTTAATCTCTCTCTGCACAGTTTTCTCATCTGTAAAATGGAATATCATAAAATAGGTTCTTAGGATTATGTGAGACGAAATAGGTAGGAGCTTCTAACCCAGTGGCGTGTTCATGGTCTGTGTCACAGGTTTGTTGCTGTCACTCCAATTCCTGGTTCTCTGCTTCCAAAGCCTGCGGGTTTGGCACTCTGACTGGGCCCAGCTGATACGCTCCAGCAGGGAGTGTGGCCCAGGATGTGCTGGATTCATCCTGCCTTTTCTCACTGGGGCTCCCTTTCCTGACTTGGGGTGGCCTTGCTCTGTGTCGAGATATTGGGGATGTTTATACTGGTACTCATCTTTTCTCTAGATGTGGGCAACTTAGGAGAATATGCCATTGGTTATTTCTGGCTCATGAAAGGTTCTTTACAGGGACTGGATGAATCTGTGTTAGGATGTGAAAAGCCCATCTTTTTCAGTAATTTTACCTCTTCAAATCTATCCAAAGGAAATAATCATAGCTGGTAAGTGTATTTATTGAAGCTTTACTTAGAACATTTCAAAATGGAGACAGTAATAAAGGAATGGGTAACTAATAAATTATAATTTATACATTAAATATTATATAGCCATTAAAATGTATTTGAAGAATGTTTATAACTTAGAAACTGTTTCCATAGGAAAAAAGCTAGAAAACTGTATAATAAAACTTTTAGTTATATTAAATAAAGTATATATTGTATATAATATATACTATATATGGGATATATATACACAATATATATGTATACATTATATATATGTATACACAGACCTGCACATTTGATAAAATTTTATAGCAGTAAATACATACACACATATGCACAAATGAATACCAGTAAAACTGGGGAACTCTGAATAACATAAGTGGACTGTATCAGTGTCAATATTCTTGTTGCAATATATTTACTATAGTTTTATAACATGTTACCATTGGCAGATACTGGGTAAAGGGCACAAGAAATCTCTGCATTATTTCTTACAACTTTATGTGAGCCTATAGTTATCTCAACAAAAATTTCTATTAAAAATGGCACCAGACCCAGATGGTTTTACAAGTAAGTCTGCTGATCCTTCAGAACAGATAGTAATTGTTGTCCCAGAGCCTAGAGAATACAGAAGGCTATTCTTTTTTATTTTTTGAGGTTGACATTGCTGTATATGAAAACCAGACAAGGAGAGCACAAGAAAACAAATCAGCTGGCCAATTTCACTTGTGACCATAGATGCCAACCTTTTAAATAAATGTCATGAAACTGGATACAGCAGCTTATAAAGAGAATAATGATGAGTCCAAGTGGGGTTTTTCCATGAATGCTTCAACATCAGAAAAGTAATGCAGGTATTAAGTTTAAGGGAGATGACAATATGATCATCCGAACAGATGCAGAAAAGCATCTGGTAATGAAAGTTCACAAAGATGTTAACATGAGGGTCTCTAATTTCTGGTTAACTGAAGGCTCACTATATTAGGGTCCGTACATCTGCGCGGATAGCTCAGTTTGCTTGACATATTTAGGAACCAGAAGGCCACTGTTTACTGAGTTGTTAGGCAACTCTGGTTACATGGGTGACAGGTGTGTGACTGTGCGATAGAGTGTGGATCATAACATATATAGATTTTAATTCATACGAAGCTGTAGTTCTGGCCTTGCCAAGGTTCAGTTGTATATGTTCTGCCAAATTTAGATAATGCAGGGGATAATCTTGAAGGTTTGGGAATAAGGTAAAGAACTTAAGGGTTCTGTTGCTGGCATTGCCCCTTACAAGCTACAAGACTATGGGGAAGTTTCTTGTAATCTCTGAACTTGTTTTTTCATTGTGAAACTGGAGATGATAATAATTTGATTTTTGGATAATTTGAAGATTAGTCTCAGTAATGATTGAAAACGTCTAACATAAAACCTTACCCACAGTAGGTTTTTTAAACACATTTTTTTCTTTCCTTCTAGCTTTAAGTTTAGTGATTCTGGAATATTTTTTATACATATTTATATGCATAAATATGTATGCATATATTTCTTATTTCTCACTTTTATTCTGATCCTTGTCCCTAAAGTACAAATATTTTCACAACTTGACGACCAATTTATTTTTTTTATCAGGCAAGGTGTGATGCTGAATCATACTTTTTCTTTTCCCATCATCCATATTTCAACATCAGAACAGCCATGCAGTTCTTCAAAGTGTAAGGGGGCTAATCACCCTCAGTTAAAGCTCAAAATTGACTTGTGTACATGTTGGAAATTTAGTTAAGACTTAAAAATATAATGTAGTGCTTGGAATTTATAATTGTAAAATTCTTAAAGAAGGTCAAATTGGAATCTTACATTGTAAATACTGACTTATCTGTTAGGTTTACTAATGAGTTAAAATCTTAACTTTATGTTTGACTTCTAAACTCATTTAGATAAGAGCAGTATTTTATTTGATAATATTATTTGATTAGATTTTTGTCTTCATTAATTAGTAAATGAAGTTTTATGTTTGCTGAGTCAGTCAGTTAATAGTTAACTTATGTTAACATGAGTTAACTCAGGTTAACTCATGCTACTCACTTACCAAGGGCAAAATTCTTTGCTGATTTGTAAGTTAAAAAGAAATTATGACATGATACCTACCTGCAAGCCACTGTTATCTACCTTTTGGTTATTTAGCGTACCTGAAGGTGGGTTGGGCCCTTGTTGACATGTGCATTGTATAAAATACTCATCACTTTGGCGTCATCTGCTTAGAAGAGTCTACAGTGAAAACTGCCAGAGAACTACATACAGTTGAGAAGGATCAGAACCCCTTGTGGAAGAGAAGCCACTGCCACCAGAACAGCAAAAGCACCTTCTCTGAAGTGGCAAAGTGTGTTGGAGGAAAAAAAAACAGTTCTATTGATGACTTGGCAACACTTGATTTTCATTTTTTTCTTTTTCTTTGCCTACTGTCCAAGGAAAGGCTTCTGAGTGTCAAGGTCTACAGAAGATACAGTGAGCAAGACATTTTTTAGAACCTGAATAATCTATTGATGTTTATATCAGGGGAAAAAGAAACCTGACATTTGACCAGCCTAATTCCCCATGCTTTAGAAGCTTCGGGCTCTTAAAGGTGAGAGCTGCACCTGGTGTTAAGGTCAAATACTCTTAGCCGCTGAATGAAAGAGGTATAAAAGTGTTGGGATGATTCTCATTATATTCTTTTGAATTCTGGGTTTTCAATATGTAACAATGGATTACAGAGCTGGAGTTGACTTAAAAGGAGATGTACCTAAGAGAGGTTTAATTGATTTGCCCAAGAGCACATGGTTAGTAAGTGGTAGAGTTCTAAGTTGGGCCAAGGCCATCTGACTTGTTAGTATTTCTCTCTTATCATGTTAAGTTTCCCTTGGGGCTCCTTTTTTTCCGTTCCCCACATTAGTGATTAGTACCAAATAAACTTATTTGGGGCACATGTTTGTTGAGTAAGTGAAGCACCAAATGGAACATACGCTTATGTTATACAGTGTGCATCCATGTGGTTGATTGGTTTTGTGCAAGATGAATAACTTAAAGTGATGATTAGAGCATTTCTCCATTTCCAGCCAAACTTGTGCTGCAGCTACCTCTTTGTCCGCGCACCTTTTGGCTGCTTAGGGAAGGAGAGCTGGCAACTCCCCTTGGGAGCGGACAACCCTGGGAGGTCAGGGACTGCAGAGACGTTGGTTTGTAAACCTGAGGAGGATTCTGGAGACTCGTGGGCATGAAAGGAAATAAACGCTTCCTAGAGATAAGAATCAAAACTAGAAGCAAAATCCTCATGAATGAAATGTAGATTGAGTGGGGGAGATAGCTGCTGTTGCAGGTTAAGGGAAGGAGAGCATGCTTTGGTGGCATTGTGTACTTCGTGTAGGGAAAGAGAGTCGGAGGCACGAATGGCGCTCAGGTGAAGGTGCATTTCCACTCAGTTCTTTTTGCCCGCTTTGGATGCAGGTTCATATCTTTTTTTCCCAACATTATTTTTTTCCTTAAACAGTGCTTTTGTAAATCTTAAATATATCTGAGTGGTGGGTTATCAGAAAACGAGTTTTGGCAGTGGTATTTTGTAAGAAATGAAATTACTGGAAGACAAGAACATTACAGATCTCTCCACTGATCTGCTTAGATCTATGACAAGCCCTCCCCATTCATTGTCTCTGATGGCCTCACAACTGCCGGGCTGGCCGTACTACTCGACGAGGCTGCATTTTATGTCGCCCAGCAGAAGTTAGATCCTCAGTTTTTCTAGCTTTAAATAGTTCTGACTTGGTACTACCATCTAAATGTACAAGCTCTTTTTAATGTAGTCTATGGGTGCGGCCCCACTAGTGCATGTCAGACCCTGCGATTGCATTGGTCGGCCTGTGTTCTGATTTCTTCCCAACATTTAGTGCGCTAGTCTGATGACCCCTCTCCATAAGCTTCAGTCTGGTAATGAGAGAACTAAGGGCGTAGAATTAATGGGAATCTCTTTAAATCCCAGCTCTGCCAGTATCCTTATGACTCTGGGCAGGTTACTCAGTCTCTTTATGCCTCAGTTTCCTCATCTGTAAACAGGCGCTGAGTCACGGTAGCCACAGTTAGAGATGCTGGGAGGGTGAGTGAGTTACTGCTGCATGTCACACATTTCAGAGTGAGTGCCTGGTGTTGAGTCAGCACTAGCCTCTATGTTGAGGCTGATTGAAAAGGCTCATTAGATGCGATGATCGAAGAAGAAAGGATCCTCTTTTGAGGCTTTGAACCTGAGGTTGAGAAGACCGGTGGTGCCACTGACCAGAGAGGAAAGACAGGAGTGGCAGAGTTTTGTCGTCTTTTTCTTTATTTCGTATGTGGCTGTTGTGTTTTGGTGAAATGAGGGCACATTTAAACCTCTCTAGCTCTTAGTTCTCATCTGTATAGTGAAGGGCATATTCTAAGTCAGTGGTCCTCCATCCTCTCTGCACCTTAAGTTCACCTGGGGAGTGTCTAGAAGCTGTCTGTGCCCGGGCCCCACCCAGCACCAATTAAATCAGAATCTACCAGGGCTGGGGCTCTGCTGTCGGTTTGTAAAAGCTTCCCAGGTGATCCTCACTTCTGGCAGGTTTGAAAACCACTGCTCCAGACACCTTTTGTGGTTTCTTCCAGCTTACAGGGAAGTTGAGCAGGTAGGATGTTTGTCATCTTAAAGCATGTTCCGTACGGCTTGGAGCACAGTGGCTTCACAGGACTGATCTGCTGCCGCCTGTCACCGCCCGTCTAATCTAGGCAGAATTGGGAAATGCTTGCTCTTCCTCCTTTTTAAAAAAATCCCCACCCGAGGATATGTTTATTCATTTTTAGAGAGAGAGGAAGGAAGAGAGAGAGAAACTTTGTTTGATTGCTTCCTGTATGTGCTCCAATCGGGAGTGGAGCCCGCAACCTAGGTATGAGCCTTGACTGGGGATTTAACCCACAACTTTTTGGTGAAGAGGACGACACTCCAACCAACTGAGCCACTCAGCCAGGGCCAGCTTCTTCCTCTTCTCTTCTCCTCAACATCTTTTTCTGCTAGCTCATAGTTTTCTGATAATCATATTGGTGGACTGTGACACATTTGAGAGCTCATCAGACAAGAGTTTATACCTATACATATACGTTAAGGTTATTTGAGAATGTCTTAAAAAATTGGAACATTTTCCTTTCCAGAGGAGAACTTTCCTGAGTGAAACAGAGGATGTTTGCCTTTTTGGCCTCGTTGCAGGAAAGCATGTTTGGTCAGCTTATTAGATTTGCCCGAGTTCACGCTCTGAGCGGAGATTGTGTGCTTTACCGATTGGAAATGCATGTGGGGCTTTTCTGAATTTACTGATCGTGTGTAAGCCCTGCACACGCCTCTTAACCATGGCCCTCTCATTGTAACTGCACTTCAGCTCCTTGGACCCGGTTCAAGTCGAATTAATTCCATGAACTGTATGGTTTCCGGATGAAGGAGGGAAGAGAAAGTGCTTCGGGCTGTCCTGTGAATAAGGCATCAGAGTTGTTGTTAGTTCTTGCTTCAGTGAAAAAAGCAGCAGCCCATTATCTAATCTATTCATAGTTTACTTTGTTCACATATCTAATTTGGGCGCATGTTTGCCCTCACTCAACTCTGAAACAATTTTCCATCCCTTGAATAAGAGGGGATATCTTTAATTGACTCAGGGGGAAAAAAGCCTCATTTAAGAATTCTAGAGTTCTCAAAGCCTTTAAAAATTGCTCTGCCAGGTAGCATTAAAATGCTGACCCTTTAGAAACTTCCATTCAACATATATCTTTCCTACAATGGAGTCAGAAGTATTATTCGTGAGCAAGCTGTTAAAATGAGACATTTGCAGTGATTCATGGGCTTTTCAGTTTAAAAAGTCTCTAATGTCTAGAATAAAATTCAACGTTACTGTTTATTATTTTGGAGACAGTAGGGTTAAATGCGTCTGTCCCAGAGTATCAATGTACTCCAGTTTGCAGACAGAAGTGTTTGTTCTTGGTAGAGATAGACATCTATCACTGAGTCATTAATTAGGTCAGTGGTTCTCAAAGTGTGGACAGGTCAGCATCTGTATCCCCTAGGAATTTGCTAGAAATGCAGATTTCTGGGCTTCCAGACCAACTGAACCAAAGTCTGGGGCGGCACCCAGCAATCTGAGCTTTAAAAAGCCCTCCATGTGATTCTGTTGTATGTCTGAGTTTGAGAACTACTGAGTGGTTCACATCCCTGACTGCAGGGCACAGATAAGTGAGAGTCCCTGGCTATGGGGCTCAGATATCAGTATTTTTTCATAAGCTGCCTGGGTGACTCCAGCCCTTCACCCACAACAATCCCGAACCAGAGAGGGGAAGGGAGGAGTGCTAAGCCCCTGGGCCAAGCAATGCTGGGATCCCCTGGGGTGTGAAGCTGTAGTTTCCTGGCTGAGCAAGCAAGCTCTTGCTCCCCAGTTTATTAAGTTCTATGTCTAATTCTCTTTGCTCCCCTTTCTTAACAACTTACTAAGTACCTACAGTTGCACAGGTAACAAAAATCCCAACTCAGACTGGCTAAAGCAATAGAAAGGAACTTTCATCTCAGATAATCAAGTCTTGAAGTAGTCTGTCTTTAGGCCTGCTCCATCAAGAGGCTTAAGGAATGTTATCAGGCTTTAGGTTTTATTTATACCTTTCAAAGTAACTTTCCTTTGATAGATTTACTCCCAGGCCTTACACTATTTGTGGTAACAGCTAACCTTTTGTGAAAAAGAGATCCCCAGATACAGTGGCTCCGGAGAACTAGAAGTCTTATTTCCCTTTGACATGATAGTCCCAAGATGGGGCTGGTGGGATGGCTCTGCCTTGCTCTCCTGCAGCTCTCACCTGTCTCCCAGCCAGGAGAAAGAATCAAGGTGAGGACCTACCCACTCCTTTTAAGGCCACAACCTGGAAGCGTACTCATCATTTCCACCTACATCTCAGTCATCAGAACAAAGTCATAAAGTCATACAGGGTACAGTGCACGCTGGGGAATGTAGTAAGATGTGGATGGCCATGTTCCCGGTGAAAGTCTGGGGAGGTTGTATTACTAAACAAGGGAAGATACTAGGTATTAATGACAACCAGGGGACGCCTTCTCGCTGCATGGTGGCAATATGGGGCCTGGCAACTCCAGGTTAACAAACAGTCTGTCTTCTCAGAAGTTGTAAGAGAGTTTCTTTTCCCCAACTATACTAGCAAGATAGGAAAATAGCCTCTTTTTGACTCTGGATTGGCCTGGCCTGGATCACACGTGTCATCCCTGGAACTACAAGTGATGGAAGCATTGCCAGAATCCCATGGACTAAGACAGGAAAGGATTGGTTCCCAAAGAGACATGGAGGGAGGAGAATGGATGTTGTCTGGAAGGGACACCCTTTCCTCCCTTCATCTGTGCTCTGGTTGTTTGCTGCTCTTATGAAGCCTGATCTTCACCTTACCTGATTTCGCCAGGGTAAGATGGGTGGCACACACCACAGTTTGCCCCAGGGCTCACACTCTTGAGGACCATCTTGGATTGGGATGGGTTCAGACATCACCCGCTCTCCATGTGAAAAGTCCCCTGTATATCTATTTAATGACAAAGTGAAAGCACAGACAGAGTGAGCTTAACCGCACTTTTCTGTTCATTGGCATCTGGACCGAGACAGGAAAGGGGAGAACTTGGGGATGCTAAAGCTGGGAAAGAGGGGGTTTACTGTCACCCCCTCGAGTATGGAGTATTTGAAGACTGTTAGCGCCTTAGGTAAAAGACATTTCAGAAGAAATTTATTTGATGAGTTTAGTAAACATAGGAGATGGTAGCAAGGTACCTTAGATGTCTTATTTTAATGGTTGGTAAATATGGATAAAGGAAAATATGAATTTGTTTATTTGGGGCTGAATGGTAAATGCTTTTTCTAAAATATTCTCAATGAAATGGTTTGCATCTTTAATTGCTGAAGATTGTGTAAGAGGTCTTATTATATTCAACAGTGATGGGTGTTACAAAAATGATGAATTGCACTTATGTTTACTCTCTCGTTCTCAAAGGTTTGTTTCCTCTAATATGTATTTTTTATGCGTTACTCATTGCATAGAGGAACTGAAGTAATTTCTAAGACTGCATATCTTTTCCACAAACTTTAGAAGAAATGATATGAATGGTTGATTTATATTCCTATGCAACCAGAGCATTCCAAAAGCATACTGTGTAATGCTTAAAAAAAAAGTTATAGTCTTAAATGACAGAAAAGTAATACATACTATTCAGAACGACATGCTATTTCCAAGCCTCTCGATTGAATGCTTATTGTTCTTTTAATAAAAATGTGGATTGAAGGCACGTCTGATATAAATGAATTAAAATTTCATTTGCCCAGAACTTTGTGTATTACGTTAATAAGATTTACCCCAAACACTATTGTTGGTTCAATAAATATTGAGAGAGCATTTGAGTTGCCTCCCAGTGTTTGCTGCTTCTTCCCTTGGGCATTAACTACTCTTGTGAGTCTTTCCCAGGCTGCTCTTGTTATTTTGTGCCTCGAGGTGTAAATAGAGACAGAAAACCCAGAAGAGTCAAACAAATTCCATACCATAAACTATTCGCAGATGTGTTTAGTATTCATTCAGGAGAGCCTTTCCTTTTACTTTATTTAACATAAAACTTTCTTTAAGTGTTCTACACATACGACAGGAGAAATCTATTTAATTGGAAATTTAAACATCAATCATACAAACATTTTCTGGGAAAGTATCATCCTCTAACAAGCACCAGGGAGATTTCGTATAAGGACCTACACCTGATGCTTCATCTTCCCGGAGGCTCTTCACATTCTTTTGGATACTCAGGGATGAGAGGGGTGGAGGCTTCCAAGGAGACAGATTTCATCTGAATAAAAGAAGGGCCTTTCTGAAAAGCAGTCAGAGGTGGAGTAAGACTCCTTTTGAAGTAGTGAGTGAGGGCAGAGCCTGGAGGTAAGCACACGTGTGTTTGGGTGGCCATTTATTTGGGATCTTTACAGAGGATGCAGAGGATCAGCTTCCTGGGAGAGTAGCTGACCTTTCCAGCTTATCACCTTAGATGCTGTCATTCTTACAGTATTTTGAAATTGAATGCTGAGCAACTCCACATATATTTTCTTTCATGTCTTATTAGCATGGTCTGACTGAGGTTAGATATCTTTTGTTGCCTTTAGTTGAAGGAATAGGGCATTCTAGAACCAACTATCTGTTAAAGTGATGGCAAGGCGTCCATTTGCCAAATTTGGGGGATAATGTAAATATTAGAATGTGACACTGTCTCAAACTCCAAGAGACCCTGACAGGTACTTAATCAGATAGAATGGGCAGCTTGACTGATGTGAGCCATTGGGAGAGACGACAACCAGGCCCCAGTGAGACTGGAAGGGGAAGGCCTGGCAGAGAAGGAAGGGAGTCTCTAGAGGTAGAAAGGCTGAGGGTCTCCTGGCCAGTATCTAGGCAAAGGTGCCACTGTCCCAACCTGTCAAGGCTTTGGCGGGAGGTGTGCTTAGCCAATCAAGCATTCGCTGAAACAAGTGACGAGTGGAAGGACTTCAGATAAGGAGCCATTTCCCTACCACTTCACTTTTACCAAGGAGCATTCGCTTTGTGTTTCCTTCTTGAGTCGTGGTGAAACGAGAGAATGCCGGCAGGCAGCCAGGAGACCTGGTTCTGACCGCCCGGCTTTCTCTGCCAGTAACCAGCTGTGCCCTCTGCTGAATCACTCAACTGCTTTTGCCTCAGTGTGTCCCTTTGTAAGACCTGTTGATGCCTGCAGCCAATAGTATTTTAATGGCAGCACTCTTTTTTCTTTTTTAAGGCAATTATTTTTTGTTTCTTCTTTCTACCAACTTCCTTGGAATAAAGTTTTTAAAATTCCAGTCCACATTTTACCACTGTGCTCTGTTCTCCTCTCTCGTCGGCCCAGCACATTGGTTATAGTTTTCACTTAGGATGCAGTCATCTTCCACGATGAACCATTTCCTCTGAGAGATGCCACTCCATGCAGCTGCAGTAGCTTAGGTTTCTTCCTCCCAGATAGGAGGATGGAGGTTGCTGTTGAGGATGTGAAATAGGAGCTGGAGTAGGAGGTGAAGTTCTTGCAGTGGAGGAAGATGTTTTCTACCTGTTAGAGACAGGAACTAGTGGGTGTGACGGCCAGCTGCCCTCATTCTGTGGAGGACAACTCCCAGCAGAATTTCGCCCCCAGCTTAGGCTCTGCACACTGCACTCTGGGTACGTGTGTTTGTTGTCCTGGAATCGAACAGTCCTGTTAGGAACCGGGAAGTGAATGCACTCAGAAATGATCAGGAAGCTGCGGGTAGCTCGAATACTGTATTTGGGGGGTGCCAAGGAGCTGATGAACCTCCTCTTCCAAAGGCTAACCTTTCAGTCTGTGTGATCTATCCACAGACTTTCAAATTTGAAAATTTCCCAAATGCCTGTGAATTTAATGGCAAGAATTACTATGAGGGAGGTGAAAAATACTGCCCAACCGTGGTCATGCCTCACTCACCAATTTACAGCTCATCAGCCCCAGCGATTGCCCAGTGGAGCCCTTCCCGGATGCTGCGTCTCCTTGCCCAGATTCTTTCCTCACCCTGCCTGTGTTGGAACCATCATGGGCGTGTTTTGTTAAAGACACACATTCTTGGTTCCCACCTACAGCATTTTTATGTCCGAACATACTGATGTGACATACTAACTGCTTTAGGATGAGAGGCTGCAACACTAGGAACGGCTTTCTGCGGCCCCCCCACCATGATGCTAACCTTCCTGGTATTTTTAGTTCTAGGTCTAAGGTCCTTTACAAAATGCAAAATTTGACAGTCAACTCAGGATCAAAACATATCTAGAAATGACTTACTCATTAAGAATTAGTTTATTTGGCCATTCAGTAGGATGTCAAACAATATTACTTATTTTATGCTACTTGCAGCTGATGTACATATTATATGTACATCATATTGAACAGCTTTCTTATGATATAGCTCACATACCACAAAAAGCTACTCATTTAAGGTGTGTGGGTTAGTGGTTTCTTGTATTTTCACAGCTGTGCACCTTCTTTTATAACTTTATCATCATTCCCAAAAGAAGCCCTGTGTCATTAGCAGTCGCTTCTCATTCCATGCTCCACCAAGTCCTTGTGGTCAGTAATCTGCCTTGTATCGTTATGAATTGTGTCTATAGATTTGCCTATTCTGGAAATTTCATGTAAGTGGAATCATAGAATATGTTTTGAGACTTGCTTCTTTCATTTAGGGTAATGTTTTCAAGATTCCTCTGTGTTGGTATGTATTATCAGTATTGCATTTCTCTTTTTTGCTAAATAATATTTCATTATGTGGCTATGGCAGAGTTTTCTTGACTCATTTATCAGTTGATGGACATTTGGTTTGTTTCAGCTTTTTGACTGCTACAAATAATGCTACTTTAAACATTCCTGCACAAAGCTTGTGGGGACATATGTTTTCATTTCTCCTGACTATTTACCTGGGAGTGGAATTGCTGGTCATATGGTAACTCTATGTTCAACATTTTGTGAGAAACGGCCAGACTATTTCCAAAGTGGCTATAATATTTTACATTCCCCCCAGCAGTGCACAAAGGTCCCAGTTTCTCCACCTTCTTGCCAACACTTGTTATTGTCTGCCCGTCCTTTGGCCTTCACATTCTAGTCAGTGAGAATTGGCATCTCACTGTGGTTTTACGTTGACCTCATGACTAGTGATGGGGAGCATCTTTTGTGTTCCTATTAGCCATTTGTTGTTGCTTTTGGAAAACTGTCTATTTAAATCCTTTGCCTATTTTAAACTTTGTTTTTTTGACTTCTTATTGAGATTGAGAGGGTTTTAAAACGATATATTCTTGATACAAGTCCCTTATTAGATAGACAGTATGAAAATATTTCTTTCCCATTCTGTGGGTTATTTTTCAGTCTCATGATAGTGTCCTTTGAAGTACAAACACTTTTCATTTTTATGAACTCTCATTTATTTTTCTGGTTGCTTTTTGGTGTCATCCGTAAGGAACCATTTTCTAACTGAAGGTTAAAAAGTTTGATTTCTCTGTGTTCTAAGAGTTTTATGTTTTTAGCTATTACATTTGGGTTTATAATCCATTTCGAATTGATTTTTGCATGTGTTGTGGATACTACTTTTTTTTTTAATGCACTATCTCATTGTCCCAACACATTTTGTTAAAAAGACTATTGGTTTTTTTTCCTCCATTGAATTGTGTTGGTAGCCTGTGGAAAAGCAATTGAACGTAAATCCTTATACTATAAGGATTTATTTCTGGACTCTCAGTTTTTTTGCATTTACCTATATAATCTGTATGCAGTACTACATGTACATAATTATGTCCATAAGTATATGTATATGTGTACACACACACAGAGAAGGAGAAATCTTGAATCAAACTCAGATGTGATCAGTGTATTCCTTTGTCTTAAATTTAGGTGGTTAAGAAATAGGGAAAATTAAAAAGTAGGGATTTAAGGCATTCACTACATCAGGGCACCTGACTGTGAGGTCCCTTGAGTCTCAGTTGAGCCCTCTTCCCAGAAATACAAAGAGTAGGTAGCGAGTGGCTGGTGCTGTTCGCTTCTATTCTTTTTCTTCTCTTCCTCCTGAAGTGGAATGTATAACGGAATGTTTGGGAGTGGAGCGCATTTCAGTTCTCCCTGGGTTTGGCTTAGTTAGCCCTGCTGGTAAGGACGCGGTTAAGTGACCTTCTTAAGCTCTGAACGCCCTCCACCCTGTAAACTGATTCTGGGGCCTGAATTTCCTCAGCTGTGAAATGAAGCAGCTTGAGTATGATGCTTCGCCCTGATCAGCTGAAACTCTGTGATTTGTGTGCATGGCCACCCTTAAAGATTATATATTTTATTGTCATATGTACACATAACTGAAGGAATAAAGGTGTATCCTATCAGTGCTCTCATTTTACTGCTGATTTTGGTGCGACTTAGAAGCAAATAAATGGTAGAATTGATCGCAATTCGTTCTCTTTTAAAAAAATTAAAAAATAATTCTCACTGAGGACATGTTCATTGCTTTTAGAGAGGGGGAAGGGAGGAAGGGAGAGAGAAAGAGGGACAGTCAGACAGACATTGATGTGAGAGAAACATAGATTGGTTGCTTCCTGTACATGGCCCAACCTGGGCATCAAACCTGCAACCTAGATTTGGGCCCTGATGGGGAGTCAAACCTGCAGCCTTTTCACGCATGGAATGACTCTCCAACCAACTGAGCCACAAGGGCCAGGGGCCAGTTCTCTCAAGTTATTTAGTTTAACGATATGAAAACCTACTTGTTTGCTCTTTGTAATGTTTCTTGGTGATTTTAATTTTTAATGATGAAATGCATGCCATAGAAAAAGGAAACAAGATTTTGATGGGACACTGTATGCTTCTGCCTTATGGATGTGGTTAGAGGGGTTTTCTTACCTTGAGAGCAGTTAACTATAGATAAAGAACTAAAAATTCTTTCAGAATATCTTAATTTTATTCTTGGGTTTGTGGGAATTTACAAATATAGGCTTTTAATTGTTCGCAGCTGGAGCATGAATATAGTGGTAATCATAATTAGGAATAATATGGTTCACCTCTTAAGCTGTTCATTTTAATCTGCTAAATTTTTTTTTGATCTGAAATCTGGCAAAGTCATGAAGTGGAATTATTTGGAGGTGGTCCCTCTTAGTTTTCAGCTGGGAAGTGTGCGAGTCTGCCTTCTTTTGCTCATTTCTTACACGGATTTTGATCACTCGATTTTAATATCTTCTAATTAAAAGCCCACACTTAATATCCACACAGACTTCCTCACTACAGGCGAGCCCTTGAGCACAAGCAGCAAGTACCAAACGCCTGGATCCAGTGTATGTACGGAGCTCAGCCCAGACAGGGCTGTCTGCAGTGGGACCAGACCTGATGGAGACAGGAGGCTTGCTAGGAGGGAGGGCTTGCTTTAAGGCGCTTGTGATTGGAGGCTGACTCCAAGTACGGCATTCAGTACTTTTTTGGGATAAAAAGAACTCTTCCAATTCCCAGGATAGTACACTTGAAAATCATAAAGCTGACTGCGTGTTATCTCCGCTCTCCCCCTCGCTTTGTTTGTTCTTTGTAAAGTCCTCAAATTCAAATTCTAAAGTATTATGACAGTTTATTGATGGAGTTTATTTCCCATGGTTGCTTAATGCTCAACCATAGAGAAAATTTTCAAAATGTTTTAAAATGATAAATATTTATTAAAAACAAGTATAAAAAATAGAACGTGTATTCTTGAAGAATGGTTTGGTTGGAAGTTGTGTTCTGGGAAACTTTAAAACAACAAAATGGTTGTTTTATGAGAACATGTAATTATATCAAATTATGAAAATAACACCTCTTTTATCCTGGATAATTTGGGGAGGACAATATCTTAAATTTGCATCTCACATGTGATGTAAATTTAAGTTTTTTTACTATGTTTTTTAGAAGTAGTATTCTAACATTAATTATATGAAGAAATAGATGGCTTCTCATATTTTATCCTAGTCTTTAATTTGGCTGAGTTAATAAATAGTTGTTAAATAGTAAATAGTTGTTGGAAGTAAGTGATTCTCATAAAACGTCTTCACTTTTCTCACAGGGCTTTCTGAAACAGATGACTTTTGCTGGGTATAGTTGATAGCAGAATCTTGACAAGAAAACTTTTGTAAGGGCAGGTTTTTTTGTTTTTTGTTTTTTTTAAGTACACAGTGAAAAAGGCTCTCTTGGATCTACAAATAGAACCCATTTTAGAAAACCAAGCTGTTCGTCCCATTATGGTCCCAGGAACACAAGGTGGAATTGTTTTCACTTCAGAGGGCCATGGAACTGAAGGAGGGAGGTTGTGACTTCAGGGAAACACTAGATCAAAATAGAAATGAATGTGAGATCCATAAATTTAGCCATTTCCAAATGGGCCATTTTTACTGCTGTGCTCAGTTTTGCTTTCTCATGAAATAATCGTTTGTGGAAGTGAACAGAGCAGCAGTGATGCTTTCCTTAATAAGGAGTCCTACATCTCTGGCCCTCAGAGGGCCCCTTTTCCCATCTCAGGCTGTTTATATGTGGTCAGCATGTGGACACTGTGTGTGCTTATGTTTCAAGTATTTTAGAGAGCCATCATGAAAAAGCAGAGCAGAAAACGCCACTGGCATTTTGAGAGTTGAATCTACAGAAGATGTTGTTTGCAATGTGCTAAAAACATAAGGTCCAAACAGACGGAATAGGCCTGGTGCCAGACAGTTTCACTGGGAGAGAAAGAGGAGGTCTGAAGCCGTCCTTGTAGGATTATCTCCAACTCAGCAGCTGCTGTCTGAGTTTGATTATGCACATCCTGCTCTGGGAGACCTGCAGTAACCCTTGGGCCTGTGGGGAGCGTCGGGGCTGTCTTCTAAACAAAAGACTCTTGCCCTGGACACCCAAGGGCAGAAGTCCAAACAATATGGAGGTTAAAAAAAGGTGAAGCTTTTGACAATTGGATTTGAAAGAACAATCTAGGAAGGAAACTGATTCCTGAAGTTGGGAACTGCATGTGCTTTTTAAGACTCTGTAATGTCTTAGAGTGATGAGGAAGCAGGGCTCAGAGAAGTGATGTGACTTTCCCAGAGAGACCCAGCCAGAACTGACAGGTCTGGTGCCCAGGTGAGAGCTATTTTGTATAGCAGCACCCTATTCCTGATGACGTGGTTCTCACATCAATATAAATAGTATGTTGTGTGTTTTGGAAAACTGAGCCAAAAGAGAAGAAACTTTGAGAAGGCATTGTAGAATTGTGTGCTAACCACCTATTCTATGCTGTCCAGTCACATTCAGATTCTTCTTTAAAGCAGTAGTGTTTTATCAGGGCGTAAATCTTAGTAACTGACCACTAAATGGATTATTACAGTAAATTCTGTGTATAATTCTTAAAGGCAGAGCAGGCATATTGGAGAGGTGATGGGAGGGAAAAGTTGAGTCTGAGAAGACTGCTCTAAAAACTAGGAAGGATGTTTACGTAATGGCCTCTTTTGTTCAACTCTGGTTGTGTCTGGAGCAGGGCTGCGGCCTCTGAGGATTTATGGCCTCCAGTATGCAGGAGGTAGGTGGGCTCACATTATCTGTGTTGAAGACCATGTGTGCGGTCTTTGAGCTTAAGGTTGTCCAGGTTACAAAAGGCTTTGTCAGAGAAGATGGCCACCTAGAGTTCTTTGAGAGTAACATGTAAAGCGTCTGTGCTGAGAACTGGTAGTTTTTCATGCTTTGTGGCTGTAGGAACAGCCCTAGTTTTTTCCCTTTTAAAGGTTGGGGAACTGATGTCTTGTAGGGAAGAATTCATGAAATCCAAGGGTATCTCTGGAATGTGGGTACCTTCTCTTCTTGCCTAATTAAAGGGTTGAGCTGTCGGAGTTGTATCGGGTATAATGGAACTATGTACTGAACATTGTTGACCTCAAGGGTTTTGACTAAGAGAGGAAAATAAGGAATGGTCTCATTCAAGGAAATTCCTAGTGGATGTGGAATCTGTTCTTATCCTATTTCATAGTGAGATTTCTAATTGCTTTATTGTAAAGGTTATGTTGGGTGTGAACTGAGTATCCTTTTCTGTGTCCCACTGTCCTTTCTGCAAGACTTAAAAAGCCGATGTTGCATTTAGGATACTCTGTTGAGATGCAGTGGAATGGTTTTCTTTGCATTTATTTTCTAAGAGTTGGGGACAGAAGATAGATAAGGGGAGGTCTGGAGCATGTGTAGGATGAGACTATTTTTCAAATAGGCAAATGTGAGCATCTTTTAGAGCTATGCCTTGGGAAATATCTTTCATTTAGTGGCCTAATTAAGCTATGTCTGAGTCTGTTTATTGATTGATGAGCTTTTGAAGTACCTGTTGCCCGAGAGTGAATTCGTCTGGTGGTTATCTGATTCCACACCCCCACTGACTGGAGAAAAGCTGGGCGGAAGGGAATATTATATATTATTTCTGTCTTTCACCAATGATACAGTGTGGGGTACTTTGGAAATAAAAGGTCTCAAAAGATCATTAATACTTTCCTCCATTGCTTCCTTTCATTGATAGTTGGCCATTGGCTCCCTTGAGAAACCCTTCCTGAATGGTCCTGTATCAAAGGAGGCCACTAAAGTGATTTTCTTGGTAGGCAATTGTTCTATTTTGCATGATACATAACAAACCTTTTTGGAGAACTGTCTAGACTACTAAGGTAGGAGGCATAGCTCAAGGATCTGTGTGATATGTATTTGAAATAGTTTTACTAAGTTACCTAATTGGATATATAGAGTTTCAGGATATATAGTGTGGGATAAAACCTGTATAGGCTACATTCCATTGTCATCACTACCAGAAGTAAGTTTCCTAAGGTGGTGGCTTTCTGTAGGAAGGGGATATGTATATGTCTATTTCTGGATTAGTTTTTACATAACTGAAGTGTATTTCCCACCTGGTGCTTTTTTGCCTGGGGTTGGAAGTTTTCCTTTGCTCCGCTTGTCACTTGGCATTTACATGGCAATGTGTCCTGCCTTTCACAGCCACAAGATTCTGTGTGATTCTTCAGGACAAATTTCTCCAAGCAGTTTTCATTCAGTTCCTCCATAGTAGATGGCTCACCACACTACAGTGAGGAACTTCTGAATTTGAAATCTCTTTTAAAAATGTTTTTTCCCCTTCAAAAAATGTATACAGCAACTTTCTGAGTGGCTGAAATCCCACAGTGCATTTTCATTCTCTGTAATCCCTTTTTAGAAGATATGGTAGTGTTTTGCTGCTTAAACTAGACTGTGCTGACATGAACTTCAGGTTTGTGAAGTATAGACATAGTTCAGGAGTAATAACGGGAGATCCTTTAGATTTCCTTGAAGAAGATAGATGACTGTATGGTGAATATACATGAATATCACACGTTTGAAAATGTTACTTAATCATTTTGGTTGTGAGTTAAGCTTCCCCTTGGCGGATTGGGTCTCTTCCAAGAGTAACACTTGGAGTCCCAGGTGTTGTTGCAGAGGTGCCTTTCATTCTTGGCATTCTGGGGAGGTTTACATCTGTGAGCCAGATAAAAATATGTGGAAAGGTGATTAGTGTCATTGGCCCACTATTATAATTATTCAGTAGGAGGTGACTGTGGGACTGCTATTATAGCCCAGAATGCCTGGTAGGAAGGGGAGGAGAATCATTGAAAACAGCAGCAACATTATAAAGTGTTGGTTTAAACGTGCCTTTAATAACACGCTGCAGTGGCACTTTAAGAAGGATGGAGGAATTCTTAACTATTTGGGACAAGAATGCACACACACACACACACACACACACACACACACACACACAAAGAGGGGGGCTTTTTTCGAGGATAATTGTAGAGAATTCTGCTAATGATTTCTGTTCCCTTAAAATAGTATACAGGGTAACAGGATTTAGTATGTATAAACTTGCTCATAGTATTCATAAATGTAAGGTGGACCCTCTGAAGCTGTGGCGACACTCAGGGTGGCCCTCATGGTGGTGGTGTTTTAGCTTCCTTCAGAAAAGAAGCCCGGTCCGGGGTCATGTTGTAAAGCAAAGTTTTGGGTTTTTTTTTTTTCACATCAAAGGGCAGGGAATGTCTTACAGACAGTGAGCTAAGAAGTAGGCAGCAGGCATTCCAGCCCTTGCATTGGGAAACTATGTGTGGAATGCCACAGTTCACGGACCAGGGACCTCCAAGTGAATCCAGGTGCCTGCCCACCGCTGTTTTCCTAGAGACAAATGACTGTAGGCAGAAACTGCAGACAGATGAACCAAAAATAAAATTGATGGCTTTATTGGACATTCTTTTCATGAAATTTAACTTTCTAATGTGCACATACATCACTCTGGGGATGTCATTATAAATGGCTGACCTTTTGTTGGGGGAGCTGCTGCTGGCTGGCTGTGCTCCCTTTGATTCTGGCCCACATCTGTTCAGCATGTGATCAATTTTTTTTCTCTCTGAAGTACACTGACAACTGCCTAAAAAGATTTAATGAAAACCAGTCAGAACTAATTTCAGTTAGATACTCCAGCTCTTCTGGTTTCAAATGTAGAAGTTATGGCTTCCTAAAAGTCACCGTTGAGGGCAGCATCAGGAAGTCTCCCTGGGCAGGGAACTGGGTTTCTTTGTCTTCCTCTCTGCACTGTGCCCCAGGTTAATGATTGCAGGGTGGCTGGGAATAATGAACCAGGGCTGCAAAGCTTGTTTTTGGCCAGCTCGAATAATACTGAAAAGTTGTTCTTTCAGCTCTTCATCCTTTCCCATAGAAGTCAGAACACTGCTGTGGTTACACCTAATAAATACTGCAGACTTCATTGGGCTGTTTAATGGGATTTAATCTAGTGTCATTTGTGCACTTCAGTGAGTGGTTCTCATTTTCGTGTGGTTTACTGTGCAATTTTGAAAAGATGTGAGCTTTGAGGACTTTCCAATGATCTTTGTTTTTTATGGAACCAGAATTTGAGTGAGAATGTTTCTAGTGGAAGTAGAATCCTTTCATGGAGTTGCAAGAAAAGCATTTCTGGGGACCCACACATAGGATGATGAGATTTATTGGGATTGAAATAAATGGCTACGCCCAGCTTTTTCATGTCTCGTGTTCTTTCATTCCACTGTGGAAAAAGTCCAACCTTGTCTTCATCAGTCCCAGAACAAAAGCCAGTGTCCAAAAATTCTGTGCCGTCGGTTTAGTCCCTGTCTGTCCCCATTCAGCCAGCACTGTCTTGTTCCCAGCTGTGCTCCGGTTGGTGCTGCGTTGCTGTGCCCAGGCTTGTGCTTGCAGCCTGGGCCCCAGGCAGCTGCTAAACTGGCATGGCTGTTAGAGAAAGAGAATGTGGGAGCGCAAGGTGAGCATGTGTTACTGAGCAAGAGAGAGCTTTGTTAAAAGCTTGGATTGTATTATCTTGGGCTTGAGAAGGACCAGGCGCCTTTTCAAAATAGCCAATTAATTTCCCAGTCCTTTGTGGGTTTGTATTGGGTCCTTCCCCTAACCAATCCATTTCCTAGATCTTCTGGGGTTCTATGCCCCTTATCCAATCCGATCCTTTTCCCAGGCTAGTTCTGCCCCCTATGGTGTCCATCTTGCTTCCTACTGTGCATGCCTTATCATAGAATCACCTTCCCCTGCATCATCTTGGCTTCTATTGGGCATGTGCCCAGCAGAGGAATTTTCTTTCTTTTTTTTGCTGTTTTCATCCCTCTCCCAGTAATGATGGAAATGATCCCCCCTTCCCCCCACTCTCCATTTCAGAAATTAGGTCTCGAGGACAGAGAATGCAGAGGTCCCGTGAGTAGCCTGTGAATGCTGAAACTTCCTAGTGAAACAAGTTTATCGTCTGATTCAGTTCCTTAGTAGATGAGACTTCTTAATGTCTGATCACCTTTCCTCCCTTCCTTTATTAACATCCAGCAACCTGCACTAATATATTTCCCCCCCTGAAGAACCTTAGGCCTTGTTATCTTACAAGGGTAAATGCATGAAGTTCTTCTCTTCTGTAGCTTTTTATTGCTGCCTAGGGGTGTAGTCCTGCCTATCCCCAGGCTCAGAGATTCTTGCTATTTGCCAAAGGAGGAAAGAAGCAAAGGAAAGGGGAGGCTTCACAGGAGGGAGAGGGATTGTTGCAAAGTCCCGTCAGTCTGTTGTTTTCCTTGGGAGATAGGTGTTGTCTAGAGGACGATAATGTTGGGCGAGCTGGCATCCTTGTTGTAATCTAGAGCTGACAAATTTGACAAGAAGGTTAAAAAGGCATGGTCCAAAATGAGAGGAATTATAACAGCTAAAGGTCTGGTGGGAGGTCAGAACAAGGTGGTAGAGGGAGGGACCAACTTTACAGAGTCCTAGATGACATTGGAGGAGTGGCTTCCCTGGAGGGAGGTGTGTCACCCCTGCTGATGCCCTTTTGTTTACCATGCTTAATTCAAATTAGGCTAAGGGGAATATCTTAAGATTTTCTTCATAAAGCAGGTCTTCTTCTGTCTGAACTCCTTGGGCATAAAAGGGAAAGCAGTTTTAAGCTAAGCCAATAAACTGTTCCATACCTCACAACTCAACCATCTGGTCTTAACAAGTCAGTCCACCCAAACCACTGAGTCTCATTTCAGGTGGCTGTGATACACATGGGCTTCTAAAGTGAGGCCTATACTGTGTAAACAAACAATTACGTAAATAAGGTCATAGGCATAAACCTTATGAAAATGGCAGGAAAAAAACCTCACAAAGGTTAATGAACACAGTAAGTCATAAACCAGTTTCTGAGTCTGTTAGACTGTCAGTTGAGAAGAATTTTAGATACAAGGTTTTTGCTGGAATGAAAGCAAGCAGTGACAATCTGATAGATTTTTCTGCGTTTGCAGTTTGAACATCTCTGGTGATGTCATCATGTCCTCAGGGAAATTCTGCATGGTGTACACAGCCTTAGGAAAAAAGTTTTAGTTCTCAATAATTCCTAGCCAAAAAATGGGAGAAAAATGAAACATTAGTTTGGAGGGTTGAAGGAAACTAGAAGAATTCTGATACTAGTTCAATTTTTGGTGAAAAATAAAACTTGAGGTTAACTGACTAGAGTCTAATGTCCATAATTGGGCATTAAAAGTCCCATTTAAACACAATTTCTCTCCTTGAATTCACCCTCATTTTTATTAAAGAGGCGGTATTGAGTCCAGTCTTAATTTGACCTTATTATTTACATAAACACAGTAAGAATAGCAGTTGATCATACAGGTTCTTTAAAATATGCTTTGCTGGAATTTCATAAGGATTCTTCAGACTGAGATTTAATCAGCCTCAGGGCAAAAAAAAAAAAGCCAATCCACATAGTTACCATAAGGCTTTGCCTGCGGTACCTGTAGGTTTGGTAAATTCTTCAAGTTCTTGAGGTCCTCAAAAGTGTCTCTCAACTTCTTGAGGTCCTCAAGAAACCAGGATTGTTTTCCTTTGTTCCTTACCTGGAAAAACTGCCATGACCACATAACCAAGCAAGGTTCTAGGCTATTTCTTCAATGGCCTTTTATCAGCTTTGAAAGTGAATCTTAACTCCATAAGGGTTTCTGGTGACATCGAGAATCCAGGCATGTCTCTCGTAGCTATGACATTTCAGTCAAAGTATTGGTTAATAGAACCACAATTGGAAACTGGTTTTATGTCTTCTGTTATAAAGAGAACAAATTCTTATTGGATTCATGGAAACAAACAAATTGACATGACTTATTAAGAATTGCCAAGCTCTGGCTAATATGTCTTAGTTGGTTGGAGTGTTGCCCCACATCCAGAAGGTTGCAGGCTTGATCCCTGGTCTAGGCTGTACATGAGGCAACTAATCAATGGTTCTCTCTTACACTGACGTGTTTCTCTCTCCCTTCCTCACTATCTAAAAGCAATGACAAAAATTTTCTCAGGTGAGAATAAAAAGAAACAAACAAAAAAAGAATGGCCAAATTCTGGAGGGATCAGGTAAGGGAGACAAATATAAAGCAAAAGAAAAATCGTTGTCCTTTTAACAGAGTGAAAAGGACCCCAAACTCCAGTTCTGTATTAGACAGCTAAACAAGTAAGTGATTTGCATTTTTTAGGTTGGCAAACATGTTTCATAACTTCTAGAAACATAGGCTCTTTTATTGGCAAACATACTTGAATTTTTTAAGAGACATACTTTCATGAAACGTATTATACGGCAAAACTCATTGATCTAGAAAGGAACAGCTGAAATAAAGTTAAACTGATTTTCTCAGATGGCTGAGGTTTTTCCTTTTGATAAGATTTAGCTTTTCAGAAATTTGCATTTTAAAAGATGGCCCAGACAAGAGTTCTTGAAGACCAGGTATTTGCATTTCAAAGGTACAGACTTTGGTTTAATAAAGCTAATTATCTATCTATAAACCTTTTCCTTGAAGGACCCAGAATTACATTTTGCTAGTTGTCAGATATGTACCCTAAAAGGGCTCTCTTTAGGCACCATGGCTGGAAGTAGTATTGCCTGTAGTCCTTGGGGAGAAAAAACTTTCTTCTTTGTAAAAGAGGAAGAAATTGAGTAGCCGACGGAGCCATGAGCATCTTCAGTGGCCCCTGGCCCCACGTCACATGGCCAAAACCAGAGATGGTGTGTGACCCCTTATTTGCTGGCCATTGGCATCCCAAGGCTAGTTCCTGCCTGTGCCAGCTGTTGCATCTGTTCTGCGGCTGTGCTTTTCCTCTCCCCTAATGAGGGTGGAGATCCTCCTGAAGAAGATGGTACTATAGTATGTCCACTTGTAGGGCCTTACCAGCATCTACAGGGGTGACCAGGCACTGCTTAGCTAGGTTTACTTAACTCCACACGGACGATTTTGATGGCTTCTGGCTATAACTAGTTTTACCAGAGGTCCTCACCCTGTGTCTGCCTGTACGAGGGGTGCCTAGTACCTTCACTATCTTGGGTGGAAAATCTTGTCCTAGGACTCTGGCCTTTAGCAGTTGGGCTACTAATCTGTTTCATAGCCTTTCATATTTCCGGCAGCCCCAGCCCTTCACGAGGCCTAGGAGTTAGGGAAGCCTCCTCTAAGATGGAAGGGATAAAGCCATCCTGAGGATTAGGCGAGAGATAGAACCTCTGACCTAGGGGGCAAATGTTATCGGCCTTCTGTTGCAAGATCATAAATTGCTGGAACCCCTGGGTATGAGAGGCCACAAACATTGTCAGGGAGATTAACAAACATTCAGCCAGTCTCGAGATTACTTTACTATTGTGGAGGTTCTTTTAAAATCATCGTGTCCCAATTAGTTTAATATAAACCTTTCCATTTCTGTGAGTACTTGCATCTGAGGCTTTTACTTACACTCTGTCTGTAGGAGTATTAATGAGGACTAGGGTGTGAGAGTGTTCAGCCTTGGAGGCAGATTTTCCATGTTTGTTGCACAGCAAGGGGCACTCAGCCACCCTGGGGTGCAGATAAACATCTACATTTGCAGCAGGAGGTGGGAGCACAGCAGTGGGCTGGGAGTCCCAGGCGGGTGCTCTGGCTGCAGTGGCGCCTTCCAGGCAGGCTTCGCCCCAGCACTTGCAGCTACTGGAGGGGAAGGGGCAGCTGGGTATGCTCCAAGCATACGTGAGCATCATGCTTCTGCATCCCCTGATGTCCATCCACCAGTCTCCCCACCAGGACCTGCTGTGCTGGGTCTGGTCCTGTGGCTCTGAGGGAAGGGAAATACCCAGTACCACGGCGTCTGAGTCTTGGGCAGTGCGCCTGCTGCACTGAGAACAAAGGAGCCCCAGGGTAGGCAGATGGAAAGTGGGCACTACGCTCACGCTCACGGGAGTGCAGTGTTCTGAGGTGGCAGAGGGGAGCACGAGGCAGTGGGAGGAGGTCCCTCTGCCCACACCCATGAAGATGGAACCAAGGGAAATTCCGGATCTGGAGGTGAAATGGCAGTGAGGGAGATGAAAGGTCCACACATACACACAGAGCAGCAGAGAGACAGTAAAGACAAGACCTCCAAGCCTCCCAGCGTCCCAGCGTCCCAGCATAGTAGAAGAAAGGATCCACTTCTTACCACAAGCCACGCCTCCCCCCATCCCTTCGTGGTTGCTAGATGTTGCTGGTGGAATGGAAACCCTTTCACAGAGTCCGAAGAAAAGTATTTCTGGGGACCCACGCATGGGAGGGTGAGGTTTAGTGGTGAGCTTTATTGGGGTCGAAATAAATGGCTGTGCCCAGGTTTCCAGTGTCTCATATTTGACTGTTCTGTTGTGGAAAAAGTCCAACCATGTCTTCATCAGGCCCAGAACAAAGGTCAGCATCCAAAAATCCCCTGCCATCAGTTTAGTTCATGCCTGTCCCCATCCAGCTGGCACTGTGTGTTCCTAGCTGGGCTCTAGTTGGCACTGCGTTGCTGTACCCAAGGGCTCCAGGCACCTGCTAGGTCCACCGTCCATGGTGCCTTTTTCTCTATTATGGAGAGAAAAGACAGGAGCTCATGGATAAGCCCGAGAGAGGACTTCGATAAGCTTGGATTGTATCATTTTGGGCTTGAGAAGGACCAGGTGCCCTTTCAAAATGACAAATCAATTTCCCAATCTTTTGTGGGTTTGTGTTGAGTCCTTCCTTAACCAGTTGATTCATTTCCTAGATCTTCTGGAGTTCCGTGTCGCTTCTCCAATCTGGTCTTTTTCCCAGGCTAGGTTTTGCCTCTTATGGTCTCCATCTTGGCTTCTACTGCACATGTGGATCATAGAAGCACCTTCCCTTGGGACATCTCAGCTTCTAGGCATGCGCCCAGCAGAGGAATTTCTCCTGCTGTTTTCATTCCTCCCCCCGGGAATGACCAGTAAGGACCCTTCTACCCTGCCTCAGGGATTAGGCCTCCAGGGTGGAGGATGCAGAGGTCCCCTGCGAGTTTGTGAATGCTGAAACTTCCTGATGAAGCAAGCTTATTGTCCAGTTCAACCGCCTGAAGTGTCTGATTACCTTTTCTCCCTTCCTTTAGTAATACCTATGCTAACAAGAAGTCTTTGACCCTTATTTAACAAGTTGCCTCGATTTCCATATGAGCTTTTGTGGATACTGGAGGAATTAAGTCACAATAATATAAAATTGTGTTCTCCACATCAACTCATTTTAAAAAATGCTTGGAAGCCCTGATCTCCCCCCTTTCTTCATGCAAACGCCAGTCATGATTTCAGCCGCTACCCACAGGGCTCCTGGTCAGTGTGTGATGTCACTTAGTGCAGGAGACGGTACTGTCTTGGTCATCCTGGAGAAGCTTCTGGCCCTCATGGGGAAAGCTACCCTACTCGGTGTTGCCAGCCTCCTTTCCACTCCTCCAAGCCATCGTCCTGCCTGTGTTTGGTTACACTGGAAGACCTCAAGTCCTGTAGGCTGAGGCTACTGGACAAGGTCCTCATCACAGCCCCTTTCCCCCTGGGCTGCAGCTTGCCCTCATCCTGCCCTTCCCAGCGTTGGTAACTACCATTATCTTATGCTGTTAGATTCTCGCCCTGGGGCAAGTCTGGCTCAATTCTAGGAAGCTCTCTGGGAACAGAAGTTTCTCTCCAGGCAGGTTCCTTGAACCTAGACAGATAAGAGAACTGGTGCTTGGAAAGGTTAGAGGACTTGTCTAAGACTACACCCAACTGGCAAATTGGATCTCTAAGTCTTTTATGATTTCTGAAGACTCTCCCTTGATTTGTTGGACTTCTCCCTTCAGGAAAAAACACTACTTGGGCCTCAGTTTCTCCATATGTAAAATCATAAACCACTGACTCATGACCGAGGGGACATCAGAAGATGGTCAGAGTGCCTCCAGAGGAATGGGTCTGGGACACTTGCATAGCTCTTTAGAATTTACAGAGCATTTTCTACACATGATCAGGCGTGGTCCTCCTGGTATTCATGTGAATTGGGCAACACTGACCTTGTTTCTCAGAAGAGGAAAGCGGGTCCCAGAGAGGTTGACAGCAAGGCTTGCCAAGACCGAGCATTTGGCCTGAAGTTTGTTAAGCCTCAGGTGACAGAGACGTGGCTTTGGGATGAGACTTCCAGGCAGTGGTAGGCATGTTCTTCCTTGTAACCATTTCCCAATGTTTGATTCTGTAGGCCTCCCAGAGTGGCTGTGTGCCTATTTGTGTTATGGGTCTGAGGAGGTTAGAATTCAGTGAGTATGTACTGTGGTTCTGGATTTAAACATAGGAATCTTGAAAGGGAATACAAACTTTAAATTTTGTAGAAAAAGAAGTATCAGAGAAAAAAAAATCACAAGTTTGCAAGCTTGATATAGAGCTGCTCTCCCTGAAGCAGTTTCTAAAACCACCTCATTGTCATTTAACAATGTCTGTGTCTTGTTATGCAGCATAGGACCAATAAATGGCAAGGCTAAATATTTTACAGTTGCAGGAGTTTCTTCCCTCCCTTCCTTGAAGTTTGAAAAGGTGGAGCAGATGCCTCTAGTCTATTTTCAGTGCAGTGAGAGAGAGAGAGAAAGTTCTTTCCAGATTCAGGGATACCAAAGGTTGGTCTCCTGCTAACAGTACATAGATTGTACCAAGGACTGTGGACAATGACCTCCCCCCGCCCTTTTTTTTTTTTTGAGAATTTTTAAGGGCCTTTATAAATTCTTGGGATGTATCACAAAGTTGAAAGGTCAAGCCAGGAACCAAAACCGGGTTCTGTATTGACAACCCTCTTCACTACCCCCTGCATGCGCACCTGATTTCATTGCCCCTGTTGACTGACCTTCAAAATGGACAGTGCTCATTTTTATGACTGCCTGGTGCCTGAAGGAAGGCTGGAAAGGTACTCACATGGCCAGCCCCGGACCTGCAGGGGGAGCAGGGGCCTGGCCACTGGTCTGGAGGGGAGAGGCAGGTATCTTCCCGACAGGTGGTGGCTCCATGCTGCAGTCTTTTTCTGATACTTGGTCAGAGCCATATTTATTCTCTATGTATCCTGCTGATTTTTGACACTGACCCATCCGGGCTTTCTTTTAGCAGTTAGCGTGGTGCACGGCCCATAGTAGGTGCTCAGTAAATATGGGTTGAGGAAATGTACCCTTCTGCAGGGAGAGGGAAGGTGTGTCTATTGACATGTAGGAAGAGAGACCCTGCTTGGGGACAGGTTCTGGAGCTTCATTATTTCTAGCTCTGTTTGAATGCATCCTCTGTCACAATAGAGGCCATACAGCATTATAAATGCCACTGGAATCATATAAGAGCAGTGTCATTGTCCTTGTCACTGTTTGTCTAGAACGGATACTACAAGAGACTCTTCACTGTGCTTGCTGACAGTGTTGGGTGCTTTAACACTAATCTAGCCATCCACTCTCAGTTATCTTTATCCTTCCAAATCAGAAATCTGGTCATGGTACTCTGCTACTTAAATGCCCTGCATTGGCCCCCTGTCGCCTGCAGTAAAGTCCATACTCCTTGCCACCAGATCAGAGGGTCCTGTGTGTCCCTGCTGTGTCAAATCTCAGGGACTCCTTGTACAGCTGTGTGGCCTTTTCAAGTGGGGACTCTTATCTACCAAGTAGAGTTAGATTTGTTGGGATCTAAATCTACCTGGTGGGAGTTGGGTTTCCAAATAATCTGGGAATCAGTGTATTTGGGACTCAGCAGTAAGGTACATTAAAAAAGGGCACTGAATGTTTGGAACAGAAATGTAATAATTCATGTTTAATACCTGGAGAAAACAGAGATGTTAAGGGATCTCTGCATATAATCTTCAGAAATGAATTTAATAAAAATGTTTCTCAATTGATTGTGTAGTTTATTTGAAAGGATATACAGGGTGGAACAAAAGTAGGTTTATAGTTGCATGTAAAATTACACAATGATTAATAATAATATAAGAATAAACTCTGTTTCACATACCCATTACCATAAGCCTGCTTTTGCTTTACCCTTTATATGCATATGTAGATACACACATGCTTACATGTATATACAGTTGACCCCTGAACAATATGGGTTTGAACTATGCAGGTTCATTTGTACATGGGCTTTTTTTCAATAACTATACAGTTGACCCTCCATATCTCCTGGTTTTGCATCCACAGATTCAACCTCCCATGGATAGGAAACCAGTATTTTCCATTTGAGGATGGGAATCCCCGGATGCAGAAGGCCAACTGTGTGCCTTGTTCTTTGTCATTTTATATAATGGACCTCAGCATCCATGGATTTTGGGTATCTGCAGGGCTCCTGGAACTAGTCTCCCGTGGGTACCGAGGGAGAACTGCAAGTTAAGTTTTGGGGGAGTAGAAGTTACATACAGATTTTTGACCGTGTGGGTGTTGGCACCCCTAACCCCCTGCCTTGTCCAAGGGTCAACTGTATACATATGGTATTATGTCTTTTATAGTTTGGAAAAGGAATGAAGCAGAGACTTGTACTATTGGAGATTAAGGCATAAAGTTAAGATAATAAAAAGAGAAGGGGTATGGGTATAAAATATGCAAACAATCTAACAAAACAGTATGCCTCAAAAAACTCAACATATAGTATAACAATTACATATCAAGTCATTGTGAGAAGGTACAGACTATCTGTTAAAGGAGGTTATGAAGTTGGATACTTAAAAAAATATTTATGTAGCTCCTTGCCTCAGGCATACACTAAAATACGTCCATGTGGATTGGCATTTCACACACACACACACACACACACACACACACACAACCCTAAACTAAAAATAATTTAGAGAATATTTGATCTTTGAAAGAGGATATCTTTTTAAGCCTGAAAACAAGAAACTTATCAGTGATTGCTCAACTTGAGTACATAAAATTATTCCTTTTACTGAAGAATTACAAATGACTAATAATGATCTCTAAGATCAAAAAACATGCATCAAAACATGCATTCATTGTTCTACCATCATATTAGGAAAGATTTAGAAAGTACAAATACTCAGTGCTCATAAGGATCTGCTTAAATACCCCTTCTAGAAAGACATGTAATTAAAAAATTTAAACTAAAATACTTAAAAATATTTTGGATTTTATATATACCGGGGAAGTTACTACTTAAAAATAGGGTAAATTATTAAAAAATGAAAATAATCTCTAACTTAATTTTGAAAGCTTGGTTTTCATCTTAGTTTTATTTATTTATGTTTTTAAACAACCTTTTGGCCCTTGGTTTGTCCAAAGAGAGAGATCTGTAATTTACTATTGTTAGTCATATACTTCTCCATATAAAATATGGCAAAGAGCTAACCCATTGGGAAAAACATGTCTGATAAAGGGGTTGCAATCTTTACTGTCCTAGAAGACCCTAGTGAGACTTCCTATATAAAAGACATGTCATGTTAGATTCTAGTTCCTGAAATGCTCAAATTATAATTTACTGTGTAACACTGAACACACTTTACCTGTCGGATGTTAATGTCCTCCTCTGTAAAACGAGAGAGTTAGGTTAGATCACAGTTTACCTACTGGGATGCCCCTGTGCACCTGTGCCCAGAGTTTGATGCCCCCGGCCCTCGGGGCAGCTGGGCAGAGCCCGGGGTGGAGGCCACATCACCTGTAGCCACAGCCTGCCGTTTATTCCCGGCAGTGGGCTGCGACAGTACCACCAACAATCACACCTGATGCATGAAACCTGCACACAGTGACTGGTTTTCAACGCAAGAGGAGAAAGCTAGTGGAAAAGGAGATAATTTCAAAAATCATAACAAACCACTCATCCTTCCCACTCAATACTCAACAGGCATGATAAAAAGTCAAAGGGAGAAAATACAGCAAACTGTTACTAGTAATTATCTCTGGTGGTGGGCTTGTGGGTGATTTTTATTTTCTTATTTATAAAATTCTGTATCTTCAAATGAACTGTGTTAAGAATGGGTTAAATTTAAGTTAAGATTCGTTATGAAAAACAAATCCTCACTTGTAGCCCTCCTTGTACTCCAAGACTCCATGGGTACAAGTGGCTGCTGTATTGTTGATGTTAAAGACTGCAACCAAAAAAAAAAAAATCACCCAGCCCGGCCTGGCCCTCATTGTGTAAATCTCCTCCGTCATTTAACCCCAGGATTCCTTGCCCAGTGCTTTTCAGGGCTGGTTTAAAGTGTGAGAACTAGCTTTCTAGCTTGCCTTAGGGTCAGTTAGAAGTTTTCTCCTTTACTTAGGGTAGCTTATCCCTTTTTCCTCATATTCCTCTCAAAATTCTTTCTTCGCTCTTTCTTCCCTTCTCTATAATTATTGGAATGACTGAATAATTCTTTTCGTTTGTGTTCTTGATCCCCGGGGTGTATATAGTCAGGTGTATGTCCCTTGTGCCCTCTTCGCTAAGCGATGGGGATTCTGTTTTTAACTTGTTCCATCTAGTTCCTTAGTCATCACTGTTTCCCCTCTGCCAGCTCCCTCCTGCTTATTTACATCTTTCTGGTAATGAATTGCCCAGAACTTTCCACCCTATTACGTTAAACCAGATTTGGGGTGGAGGTATGGAAATGTGGGCTTTTTTTTTCCTGCCCTTTTTTGGTTTTGCTTTTCTTTGCAGATAAAACACTGTACATATTAAAGGTATTTAAACCCTGTTTTCTCTGGATTCTTAAACAGGTACTTTGCATTGGGTCCAAATACTTCAATTATCTGAAAAGTATAATTGTTTTGTCTAAATGATGGAGGTTGTGTGGTGGGCACATGGGGAAAGAGAAGTGCCTGTATAATAAGTCTTCAGCAAAATTTGGAATGATTAATAGCAAGGCTACCATAGCATATAGTCATTACAAATAAAAGTTAGAATATACTGGCCCTGGCTGGTGTGGCTCAGTGGATTGAGTGCCGGCCTGCAAAGCAGAAGGTTGCCAGTTTGATTCCTAGTCAGCGCACATGCCTGGGTTGCAGGCCAGGTACTTAGTAGGGGGTACGTGAGAGGCAACCACACTTTGATGTTTTTCTCCCTCTCTTTCTGCCTTCCTCAGTCTAAAATAAAATTTTAAAAAGTTACAATATACTATAATGTTTGTATTAAAACTGTGGTAATATTGATTCCTTTCTCTTACATAACACTTTGGTATCTTATAGTGTGCCTTGACTTTCTGAGCATGGATAATAAACTAAAATATTAAGTAACAGAAATTTCCAATTAGGAGTATGCTAGTAAACAACATTGTAATTATATACTTAATTTTTACAGTAATACTGATTTCTTACAATGATGCCATTGCAGTTCGAGTTGTAATTATAAAGCACCATGCTCTGCATTGCAGATGATAGAATCTGCCTAGTAGTTCACCAAAATGTCAGAGCTGATGTGGACCTGGAGGTCATCCGATCTAAGGTTTCCCAGCCATTGTCACATCATGACATACACATCAGAAGGTTAACACTGCTCACTACCAGGAAACAAAATGTTGCTTTTGGCCGGAGGGGATGGATCAGGGACCTCTGGCTGCCCTGAGGGCTGAGGGGCTTGGAACTTCTCACAACTGCACCAGGGCGTCCCAGTTGGGAAACTGTGATCTAATCTGACCCCCCTGTGTTACATCTGAGACACATTTGTGTTTACCATTGAGATCCAGACAGGTAAAAGAGCTCTTCAAAGTTACACAATGAACATGTTACGGTAGGTAGAATTCGAGCTGAAATTTCAGACACTGGAGTCCCAGGTGACTTCTCCTTCACAATAGTCCAGTACCTGTAAAAATAACCAAACCAGATTAAATATTTTATATATACAAATTAGGAAGGTACTCAATGTATAAGACCTTTAAGCTTGTGTGTTGCCTTGCTTTTAAAATTCAAGATATAAAAGATGAGAAAGGAGATTGAAATTTTAAATATCATAGTGAGTCAACACCACTTTCATTCTTATTTACTAGCTGTCAACTAATTAAGCCCCTCAGGAATACTAGGAAACTGTGGTTATCTGACATAGTTTTATTTTTAGAAAGAGGGGAAGGGAGGGAGAACGGTGGGAGAGCAACATTGATGTGCAAATGATACATCCATTTTTTGCCTCTTGCACCCAGGCATGTGCCCTGACTAGGAATTGAACCAATGACCTTTCAGTTTGCGGGCCAACACTCAATCCACTGAGCCACACCAGCCAGGGCTGAGATAGTTTTATGATTCCATGGTAGTAACCTCTAAGTTCTCCCTTAGCCCCCCATGATATGATTCACTAGTGTCATTATGGCTTGGATCAGCCTTAGAAACACTCATGTGTGTGTCAGCTAAAATGCCTGCTGGGACATGGCGACTCACCTTTAGTTCCTTGACTGAACTACAAACTGTACATGTCAATTCTGGACAATTTATAGTGTACTAGGATTGTGACAGATTGAGTTGTTTCACAGTTACCTCGAGGTATATAGTTCTAGCATCACCAAGAGCTCTGTGACCTTGAAGTTCCTTAATCTCTCTCTTAGCCTCCATTCCCTCATCTCTACAGTGGGGGATAGTAGTACCTGCCTGCTAGGCTTGTTGCACAGATTAATTAAAGTAATAAATGCAAAGTCTTCAGAATAACATCTAGCACATATAAACCCACAATAACGTTAGCTATTACTATCGTTTGCCACCATAGGTTGTCATTGAATAGGGGCCAGTAGGGGCCCTCAGGTATAGCCGAGAGCTACCGACTCTCCCAAGCTCAGACTTATATCTTTTATAAAAACAGTATCACCCAATTGAGTTATGGGGGTATCAGGGAGTATGATGATTGACAGATGACCCCAAGTCTCTGCCTCTCAAGGACACTGTTGTTGGCTTTCTTTTGGGGGGAACATAAAAGGAAAGCCTGCTTCCTGAGATGTGTATAAAATATTTTTTCTCCCATAGTTAACATTAACTACTGGTTATTCTTTTGTAGAAAAGCTGTAGAATAAAGGGGGGGAAGATCCCAATTTTTGGCTTTCCTAAGAATGCCCCTCACAGATATCAAGAGAGCATGGTGCTTTTTCAGTCCTGTGCTCCCCCAAGGAACATGAGGGGAAGCCGCGGAGCTCTTAATTCAGACAAGCTGGCTTTGGCTGCTACCCCACACTTAACAACTGAGGACATCACGACGGGATGTCTGACATGACATGGAGGGTGCTTTAGTTATTTTATAATGATAGAAAGGTTAATGAGTTGACTAGCTTGGACTGGCTACAGAAGATTCTGGTTGAAATTCATCAGTGAGGGACCTGCGGTCAGATAAACGTTTGCACCAATGCACGGACAGATTTCCAGTGCACGGACCAATAGCAGACTCTGTAAACAGCACACGAGAGTCACGGGAAAGCCTTGGCATTCTCTCATAGTCTTCCAGCTCGGAACCACCTTCTTCTGGTGTCCTGGGCCACCAGAGGTGTGGTGTCAGAGACTAGCGAGGTGTCCGGAACACAGACTGCTCACCGGAACTGTGCCCTCTGTTTCCTGAGGTCATCATTGCTGAAATAGTTTTTTAAGTGCATCTTCGGGCAGTCTTGTGTGGTGGCCCATGAAGGGCATTTCATGCCACTGGTTTTTTGGGGGTGACTTTCGACAAATGGCTCTGAATCTCATTGTCCTGTGCCCTCCTCCCCTACAAACTTTTCAGCATCATTCTAAGTTATTGGAGCTCCTTTAGTTTTCTCACCCACCACAGTCTGTAGCCTCAACTATGTTCTTGTCATCACTGGTAGATTGGTACCCTCTCCCCATAGGGTTGCCCGATGACATACAGGATGGCCATTTAAAATGCAATTTGAGATAAACACTGTTTTTTGTAGCATAAATATGTCCCATGCACTATTTGGGACAAACTTATACAGGTGACCCCTGAACAGTGCTGGGATCAAGGGAGCTGACCTGCCTTTCCTGGCCCCCTGCAAAATCTGCATATAACTTCTGACTCCCCCAAAATGTAACTAAAAACCAAGAGTTGACCAGAAGCCTTACCCACAGCATACTCAGTTAACACATATTTTGTGTATTATATGTATCAAACACCACATTCTTAAAGTAAGCTAGAGAAAAGAAAATGTTATTAAAATCATAAGGAAGAGAAAATCCATTTACAGCATTTATTGAAAAACAAATCCATGTATTAGTGGACCTGTGCAGTTCAAACCTGTGTTGTTCAAGGGTCCACCGTGTTAAAAAGTATTCATTACTTGAAGTTCAAATTTAACTGAGTATCTGGCAACTCTGTGACTCTTACACTGTTGCAACATTTGCTTCAACCGCAGGATATCCTGGCCTTAGGAATGCTGAGGGGAGTAAGAGAGCCTTCCCAGGTACTTCCGAGTCCGTTCTGACTACCTTAAAAAGAAAAGGCCTGCAGCGCGGAAGCAGAGTCTGACAGTTGGTAGCGGATTCTGTGAGGTCAGGGCGTGAGGCACCGATCTCTTTGATTTGGAAGGTCGACACAGTCTGAAAAGATAGCCAGCACCAAGGAAGTGTACACTGGACAGTTTTATGAAACACAGAAATGGCTTTTTCACGCAGCTCAAACGCACAATGGTGAAAGAGAAAACGCAAATGAGAACAGTTTGTGTTTGTCAACCAGGAACAGTTCTGGAGATGTCCATGGGGAGAACCGAGGTAATCAGGTGACAGGGACTTGCCCCTCCAAGAATTTAATTTATGGGTGAGAAATTTGAAAATAGAATGGCTTATCCCAGCGTCTGTTTTTCTTCCTTTCTTTTCCCCCCCTAAGGACAGAGCAGGTCTGCCAGGCTCTGGACAGGGACACCCACGTGAGCGTGCGCTGTGGCCCGGGAGCACCCGAGTGGAGGTTGCTGCTGTGGCTCATGCCTGAGTGCCTGCTGCATGCAGGTCATCACTGTATTTAAATGGTGCCTCGTGTGTGTCTGCCTGGGGCCTTAGGTGCTGGCGACACAGCAGCGAGTGACACAGGCCTGCTGGAGCTTGTGCCGTATCCTGTGGGTGTTTTGAGAAATAGGAAGATGTGCCCTGTGGGGACAGAAGCCTGGCCTCCAGCCTCTTACTCAGGACTGACTCCTGTGCGTTCTCTTCCTCTGCGAGGTTTACAGAGTCTGCTGTTGGCCAATGTACTGGAAATCCGGCTGTGCGTTGTTGGAAAAGTTTATCTGGCCTCAGGTCCCTCACTGATGAGTTTTTACCAGAATCTTCTGTCGCCAGTCCAAGCTGACAGTGGCAGGCTTTAACAGCATAGCTAGTCAACCAGTCAATCTTTCCATCGTTATAAAATAACGAAGGCACTCTCTATGGTCATGTCGGACAGAATGTCTCCTAATATTGGGGCACAATCAGTACCTCGTGGGGTGGGCACTGTGACAAAAAATGGTAGAACTTGACAAATTATTATGACATTTTGATCAATTTTAAGGGGCTAAAAACAATGTACTGTGACAGTGAGCTTTTTCCTCATCAGAAGAATGTGTAAATGGTGCAGAGTATGAGAGGAGGCTAGTGGCTCTGGCAGTTGTTTTTTTAAAAGATATTAGAAAAATAAGCCTTATTTGAAGCTCCTTGGAATTTGAACTCTCTCCTAAATTCTAGAAGCTTCTCGGGCTGGTTGAGATCCCCATCCTGAAGTTACAGGGCTTCACAGTGAGTGCTTCCGAGTATCTCCGAGCTGTCACAAAGTCCTCAGGAAATTCTGAAAACAGTTACTTAATCAGCGAGTATACAGTGGAATAATGTTTCAGGCTGGTGGGTTCTCTGTTGGGGAAAATTGCAAGTCAGTCAGGAACGAGGTGTCGTCATGTCAAAAGATTGCCCTAGAACCTAGAAATATGTGGCTTTAGGTGTTCAGGGAAGTTAAAAGAAATTAGTAAATTTTTTTCTAGAAGATTTTTGCTTTGAGATATTCTGATGATGTTGGATTGGCTTCGAATGCTATTTTAATGAACTCAGGTTTTTGTAGTGGAATATAACTACAGCCATGAATTTTATGGATAACTTAAGAAAGAAAAAAATGATTATTTTCCCATTGCTTAAGGGCTAACACCCCTAAAAGTATCTGTAAGCTTTGTCTTTAAAATCTTTTTATTTACAAGTGGCTCCTGATGTTGGGCCTAATTGGTTCCTGAACTTTTAATCTTGAAGCATGGCTATAACACCAACTCGTATTTCCTAGGGGCTACATTAAATGTAAAGCTTACATTATTATATATTGGGCTTCCATTCCTGGAAGTCAGCTTTGTAATATTAAAAATAAAATAGTGGGTATAAAATACATCAAAAATACAAATGCACTTTTTAAATACTTATTAAATATTTCAAAGCAAAGATACTGAAAACAGTAAAAAAGCTTTGCTGTAAGTGTTACTTTTGGGGAATTTTTTCTGCTTAAGTTGAATTGACTGAAGCTTGTCAGACAGAGTCCAATGTTAAATCTTCATAAAGCAATGGGTATCTTTTTGAGATTTTATTTATTTATTTATTTTTAAGATTGTATTATTTATTTTTAGAGAGGAAGGAGAGAGGGAGAGAAATATCAATGTGTGGTTGCCTCTCGTGTGTCCCCTGCTGGGAACTGGCCTGCAACCCAGGCATGTGCCCTGACTGGGAATTAAACCGCGTTCCTTTGGTTTGCAGGCCTGAGCTTGATCCACTGAGCTATGCCAGCCAGGGCTATTTTTTTATTTTTAGAGAGAGGGGAAGAGAGGGAGAACGATAGGGAGAGAAACAACATCGATCATCTCTTGGATGCCCTGTGACTGGGACCGAACCCACAACCCAGGCCTGTGCCCTGACCTGACTAGGAATCGATCCTGCAACCTTTTGCTTTGCAGGACAATGCCCAACCAACTGAGACATACAGGTCAAAGCCAAATATAAGCATTTTTATTCCATTGCTTCCAGGCCCTTTAAATTGTGTTATATAATAGGGTTGTCTACCTGAAATTCTGTTGTGTTGGAAAAGTATAGAAATGCCACTAAATTTCTTAATTGCTAATGGTTAAAGGAGGGGCAGTTGCCATGGCCACCCATGCTCGGATATTTCATAAGGATCTTTTTGGCTGAACTGTGAGTGAGATATTAAGAATTCGATCAAGCCTTCACATGTGTAGAGCAATCACTAAAGAAATTCATTTGCCCTGAGCGCAGTTAGAACAGACGGCCAGCTGGGTCTGCACCGTCCCCAGCTGAGTCAGCCTCACCAGTCCACTGACCACGGCATTGACTTTGTGCACCTGGGTGCCATCGGTTGAGTTATCCCTGTGAGATGAGAGGCTGTTGCAAGTGGAGCTGTCTCTGGGGTTTGAAGCCCAAACAGCATTAGGATGTTCTTTAATCTGTATGTGTTTGTGCCTCAAGAAAATAAGCAAAATAGAAGTTTGGGATGAAAGACCAAATTTAGGCTGTAATCATTTTCTGGTTTTCCTTTTAAATAAAGGGACAAAGCAGGGCCTGGCTTCATCTCATAATAGCAGCACTGACCATAGAATTTCTTGCATCTGTGCCTACACGAGCCACCAGAGTTCCTGCAGTGACATTCAGGGAAGATCCTTTATCTCCCATGTTCTCGAAGATGAAACACATCTAAGTGAAAGAGACGATATGAACGTATTTTCTTCAAACACTTTTGGGTACTTACTTTTTCTTTGACTAGATTTTGTGCTTTGCAGAGTTACATACCTGGTAAAGTATTTAACTATTTGTTCATTCATGATATGTCGACTCTCACTTTCTGGTTGAATTTGTATTTTTTTTAATTACTGAGGTATGTTAAGAGGGAAAAAGAAACAGCGATCTTGCATTATTGCTCATAGTCCAGTAACCATCAGTCTCTAAATCAATGTATATTAAGTATGGCAGGTATTTGTGAAGCACTACACCACAGGGACCAAAGGAAATGTGAAGCGTGATTCCCGATCCTTTTTAAGTTTCCTGGTCCGATTTTCTGACCACTGATTAGTGACTAAACACCAGTATGACCTGAGTTCAGTCAGATTTTCATGGCAATGTATTCTACTCTACTCACACTTTTTCTATTCATTCGGTTTTCTTGGCTTAGTTAACATTTCTGGTATTCTTAGTTTGGTGGGTCACTCCTCTGCCCAGGTTTTCCAGTTTTCTAAGGTGTCATTTCTGGGCGAAGGTATAATTTAACCCTTTCCTACCCTCGGGACACCATCTGGTAGAAATTAACTGAGGCAGTTCTGACCGGCTTAAATTGGTTGGGAACTGTGGCCTTATTGGCAAGAAGCTTTGACAGAAGAAAGACTTTTAAAACAAGTCATTATATTTGGCTTTATTAAGATGATTGGATCAAGCCACCGAGAAGTTCTAAGGAGTAGGAAAAATAGTGTAGTGTGTGTTATGAAAATCACTTGTGATTATGCATTTTGGTCATCTCTTCAGAATCTCAGGGTGGAGGGAGGAAGGAAGGGGGAAGTCACTACGGGTGCAGTGGTGGTGCCTTGAAGACTGTAAGGGCCCTGCAGTGCTCCTTGGCCCTTCTTGGGAGGTCACCCATGTGGAGACAGAGGCCCCTCCCCCAACACTTCTTTTTTTAGACTTCTGTGGTTTATGAAAGTCAGGATTTGAAAATATTTAGCCATGTTTATTTTTTTCTGTAGTGGATGAAGAGGTTCTCCTCTTAGCCTTCATGAAAATGGGTTTTAGCTGTGCACTGCAATGGAAGTGTCAAAATACCAGCTGATCGAAGCAAGAAGGTTTTCCAGGAAAATGTCAGTGCACAGACCGGGTGAACTACTGAATCGTGCCTTGTCCTTGAGTGGTAGGAGATAGAAGAACCTCAGGAGAGCATATTTTCACCTGACTTCTATTTATTTAAATTGCCAGTTTTGTTATGTTTTGTAAGGAATTTTAAATATTATTGTCCAAGAAAGAGATTTGACATTCTCTCCAATTTGCAAAGACTGGGCTCTCGTCCCTGAGGAATAGCTGCTGCATTGATTCAAAAGGTGTATAATTTGGAAAAACAAGTAATAGGTACAAGGAATGAAATACTATTAATCCTCAGAAAGGAAGGAAATTCTGACATGTTATGACATGGATGAACCTTGAGGACATTAAATGAAATAAGCCAGTCTCAAAAAGACAGGTATTGTATGATTCCACTTATATGAGGTACCCAGAGTAATCAAGTCAGAGACAGAAAGTGGAAGGGGGGTTGCCAGAGGCTGGAGGAAGAGGGACGAGCATATACAAATTTTCAGTTTTACAAGATGGTAAGAGTTCTGGAGACTGATGGCAGAGATGGTGACATTTCCGGGGAAACTGAGCCCTTCCACAGTGTCACAGGGAAAGCATTTCAGGGCCCACACATGGGAGACGGTGGTGTGACGAGATGGCTTATTCGGGCAGAAATCCGCCCCTGGGTTTCCAATGCCCCATCTCCCTCCATCCGGCCATGGAAAAAGTCTACCTGTGTCTTCAGCGAGGCCAAAACAAAATTTAAGATCCAGGGTTTCCGCTTCATGTTAAACCTTAGTCCTTTTGGAGTCCCACAGTCTGCCGTGGGCACTGGTAGCTGCTAGTCCTACAGGGTCGCATGCTCCTGGGCAAGAGAGAATGTGTGACTGAAGGGGGCAAATGTGTAGGCAAGAGAGAACACACGAACCAGAGGGTGAGCGGGTCAGAGAGAGAGGGGGAGAGAGATTCTTTGTTCCCCTGGGATTATATTAGTTTGTGATTGGGATGAACGAGGTGTTTTTTCAAAAGAATCAGTCCGCTTCCCAGGCTTTTGCAGGCCTTGGCTGTGTCCACACCTGCCAGTTAGACTGACGGACGGGCCTCTTTAGTCAAGCACCTCCCTGTGCCTCACCCAACAATCCTGTACTGGAGTGGGCGTGGGAGTGTTAATCCCCTGGGGTGTGAAGCTGCAGCTCCCCGGTGCGGCAAGCAGTCTCCTGCGTCCAGTTTATTCAGCTCAATGTCTAATTTCCTTTGCTTCTTTTTCTTATTAATAATTGTTAACTACCTGTGGTAACAGACACAGAACAGTGAATTTCAACCATTGTCATCTCATGGCACATAGGAACCTATTTCTGAAATTCAGCAGCACACCTTACTATATTTTGTGCTTACAACCCCACAAAAAATACTATATTTTTTACCCATCTAACCAAAAAAAAAAGGTATAATTTTGACTCATTCACACTGGACAATTGTTGTATTAGCTGTTGTGATTTGTTTATTTGACAATCTAAGGGAAAAGAGGTCAGTGCCCCTGATTAGATGGTCAGGTATTACATGTTTTAAAAAGTCTGGCGGAATACCAGTTAAAAATTACTCGTGTAAAGCCTTAATAAGACTGAGCTGTATACCTACAAGTGGTTAAGATGCTAAGTTTTATGTTATTTTATTAGTTATAAAAAATATTTATTGTTCACCTGTTTGGGGGGGGGTGCCAGTTAGAGTCTAGTGATCAACACAGAAGCTCCAGGTTGAAGGGAGCTCACAGGCCAATGAGAGTTCAGGGTGCGGTGCTGCTGGGATGGGGAACCCAAGGTTAAGGTGATGGTTAAGAATGCCTGGGTTCTAAACTCATATAAACCTGAATGGACCACAAAAGGGGACCTGCAATGGTTCACTTTGTGATTCCCACCTGTGCCTTCCTCTCCAGGTGAAGTGCTGCCTCCTTGCTGCGTCCATCCCCACGCCGGGGCCGCGGGCTCACTTTAACTGGCTTCTCCTTCAACCGGCTTCTCCTTTAACCGGCTTGCTTTCTGCTCTGTTCCCAAATCCAGCTCTGCTGTTCATTCTTGGCCTGTACTTTTCCAGTCCTTATTCGATGTGTGAGTTTCTCCCATTTTAGGCCCATGCCTTGTCCTTTTTCTTCTTGGACTACAAATTCATAGAGGACACGAGCAACACACTGTAACCTTTGCAGCACCCAGCACAGTAAACCATATTTAACGAACGTTTTGGATGAGGATGAAGTTGAAGCTGACGTTGCTAATGCCTACTTAATTGAAGGTTCTTAATGCCTCTTTAGCAGTGAAGGATGGTCTTCAGTTTACAGCAGCGAACAAACAAAGCCCTTAAGCTTTTCCCAGTGGCCCCGAAAAATTCAGGCATTACCCCAGTACATACTGACCTGGACTTTGCCAGAGAAAAGGAGAGAAATAATCAGGTCAGTGGGGCAGCTTCCCTTCCTGGTGCACAGTTCAGAGATGGGAGTTCAGTGCTGGGGATGTTTCAAATGTGTACTTACTAGTTCGACTTACTAAAGATGCAATTTCCGAACTCTTTCTCAGTCAATAGATTTTTTTTAACCCAGAATAATACTTGTAAGTAGGGTTACATATGTCCTAGTTTTTGTTGTTGTTTTTTTTAAATACCTGCTTTACTGGCATAATTTTTAACAGCTTCTCCTTTCACTCTCAAAGTGCCCTGGTTTGGATACATTTTATTGTTACTTTGGTTAGAAGTGGGGAACATGTACAGAGAATCAGTTATTAGGGGAAGGTGGGGAGGAAGAGGAAGGAAAACAGGTTGTCAGAGACTCAGGGGGTGAGGAATTTGAGAAATAGCTGTGCAGTCTAACATGTTAGATATTATTTGGGTGGGAAAAATTATTTGGCTTTTAAGTTGTAAGCGTGCTAGACTAGTATGTTATAGTTTGAAAGTCTTGTGGACTGCATGGGATCAAAGAAAGGTTTATTTTAATTAGCCACATGATAGAATCCTTTACTGCAGGTTAATATTTTTTTAAGGCTTCAAACATTTTTTTGGCTAATGGCAAAAGAGTTTCCTATAATGTACAAATGTGTGCATATATCTTGCATTTGATCTTTAACTTTAAAAAAGAATTCCAATCTGCTAAATTCTATTTTATGTAACTTGGATAATTGTATAGTTGATAGTTCAGTATTGATTGACTTAGCTATTAAGAAAAGCCATTTGGATAATAAAGGAAATGAGGTAGGACCATATTAATATCTTCATATTTATTAAGGGAACATCATGAAATCTAAACAAAATAAGGCTTTTTAAAATCAGGTATCATTTAGGAATTTTTATGTTGCAGGTTTTAATTTAAACTAGTTTGAGCTGATTTCAGTTAAGGAGGAATATAGGTTTAAGTGAACGGCAAGTCCAGTCATCCGCTCTTTCAGGTGGGTTGGTCCAGTCGCCTGACAAACTCAATGCCATCCTGTTCATTTCCATTTCCCTGCTCTGGCATCCCTGGCACCTACTTCAGCCGAAGCCTAGGGCTCCCCTTGCTGGGACACTCACTATATTGCTTGAGTTTTTTGATCATGACATTCTCCATGTGTTACTTGTATATAAAAATAAAATTAAAAAAATTAATATTATATTTTGAAAGAGCTTTGCAATGAGATAGGAAGGTCCTAATTCATATCCATCTCATCAGATCAGCAAACAGTGTTACTGGGCAGAGGAATTATCATTTGTATTTTGCATGGGAAGATACAGAAGTGTGAGTGAGTTACTCAAGGTGGGATAGCAAGCAGGATGAACTTAGACTTAAACCCAGGTCTGCTAACTTTATGCTCTGGCCAGGATCTTACTTCTTCTTGCTCAGTTTTATTTCAAAAAATTTGTTTCCAATCTCCTTTCCATTTAGGTTTAAGGTTGCATCACAATGTTCCTTGTTAGGAAAGAAATAAGCTGGGTGCCTTTGGGCTAATCAGACTTGGCTTACCCATCTGCAGAGTGACTTTACTGATGCAAAATTAGCCCCCTCCTCCCCATGTACCGAAGAGAGATCAAGGAGCTTGTTCAAATATCCTCTTGACAACTCTGCCTCAATTGGCACCCCGTTCCTTGCTGAGCACTGGGGTTTTCCATCATTGTTCCTCAGCTCCTGCCCTTCCTGCTTACAGACTGTCCTCTCAGTTGTAACGTCCACATAACAGACTTACGCTCATTCCTTATGAACCAGGTAAAATGCTGCTGCCTCTGTGCTGTTTTCTCTGTTTATTCTGGTAATCTCTCTTCCTTTCCCGAGCTCCTGGAGTGACTTGAATTTCTCTTATGGCACTTAGCACACGCTGCTTTGCACTCTTGCTATTTGTCTTCATTATATTCCTCCCCGCAAAAGCTTGTTCTGAGCTCCTCAAGGGCAGTGACCTTTCCTCATTCATCGTAGTGTCCCCACAGCACTTAGCACAGTGCCATACCCCCAAGAAACTTTGCAGCTACTTTTTACGAATAAATGCATGAGTTTAGAGATGGTTATGCCCACTCATGAGATTTGAGGATTGCAGATTTTTTTTAAAACATGTGAGTATTATAGGGAACCTTATTATTAGTATAATTATCACCTCATTTGTACATAATTTTAAAAAGTAATTGTATATTCTTATGCAGTAGCTTACAGTTTTAAGCCTACACTACTTTATGGACCTACCATTGAATTAAATGGCATAGGTGTTTTTGAGAACACAGCTATGGAGAAGGGGCAAGGAGTGCAGACGAGGCCTTTTTCTGGAGCCCAGACCTAACTGCGAGCCTTGTTCGGTATATCCTGTTAGGCTAAGCCATGGACAGCTGTCTCCACCTGACCGGCTTTTCTCTCACAGCTTGCATTCATTACATTAGCCTAGAGAACAGGTCTGAAGGATTTTAACTCTTCTCTGCCTGACCTGCATTTCAAAATATTTTGGTGGTTTTGGAAATTCTCCCTATTTCATATATACTGAATTTTTTTCCTGCCCACACATTTCATTCCATGTCCCCCCATTTCTGCAGAACTTGTGTCACCAGCAGTATTTAGCTAGAAAAGTGAGCAAAGGGAACTAGATATTGAGTTTAATTGGGAAGCATAAACCTGTTTGCTTGCTAACCAGGAAGCTACACCTTCACACTCCAGGGGTTGGTACGGCATTTCTGCACCAAGCAGAGTAACATTCTTCCCCTTCCCTCTGTGTCGAAGTTTGGGGGTGGGAGGAGGGAAAGGCAGACGTATGCACACTAGAAGTCAAAATGGCATGGGGGAGGTGCTGAACCAAAGAGGCCGGTCAGTCTAGCCTGGGGAAAGTAGGGATTGGTTAGAAGGAGGGCCTATAAGAAGCACACAAAAGTGGGGGAAGTTGATTGGGCATTTTGAGAAAGCATGTGGTCCATTCCAATCCCAAACTGATATAATCCCAGGGGTACAAAGAAGCTCTCTCTGTTGCCCTGGTGACCCGCATTCATACAGTCCATGCACTTGTTCTCTCCATGGCGTCTAGGAGGGGTCCTGAATACCGAAGCACAGCAATGGACTACAGCTGGGAACATGCTATGCTAGCCGCATGCCGGACTGCACTGGGCTTTGACCTGGAGCATAAACTGTGAGCAGTGGCCTTCACCCAGGCCCTGCTGATGACATAGTTGGATGTTTTCCAGGCTGAGACAGACAGAGATGGGACACTGGGAAGCCAGAAGGGGAACTCCCTTAATTTTAGAACATCAATAATCCATACCACAGAGCCACATTCTCCTGTGCAGGTCCCAGGAAATTCTTTTCCTTTAGTTACCACAAGAGCCCCACTTCTACCAGAAATAGATGGCATTCCACCAGTAGCACTTGGGCTGGTCTAGGACCTGGCAGTTTTGAGAGCCTCCCCACTTACTCTCATTCTAGGTAGTGCTGATGTTGGGGTCAGAGAAGAATCTGCCTCAAGGGACGCCAGAATAGACCGATACCGAGGAATAAGGGGCTTTGAGACAGACCTTTTAAAATGTGTAAGATTTAGGTCAGTGGAGAGTAGCATATTTCCGTGTAAAGGAAAGAAATAGAACAAAGTCTACGGTGAGGATGAGTATGCAAAATTAAGGCACGAGGACCCCTAAACAGGCTTCAACGGAAGCTTGCTTTAGAGAAAGAACTCGCAAACTGTGGGTGCATCAAAAGTGCCCATTGAACTTCTTAAATAGTCACGTTGCTGCACTCCACCCCGACGCTGAGATTCTGTCAGACAGGACTGTTCTGAGATGTAGGGTGTGTCCTGGGTGTTCGCATTTCTAACAAACATCTGACTAACTTTGAACACCTTGAGAGCAGGGACACCTGCTTTATGGAATAAAATTAGATACACTGATGAGGTAGCGGGATTACATGTGAGCAATCTTTCCATTTTTGGAGAAGGTTTGGGGGATTTAAGAAGGAACGAGAACTGTAGCTGGGAGATTGTTCCAGGGTTGCTGAGTAGTCCGGGTAGGTGATGTATGCAGTGAGGGTGTGAGGCAGGGGGTGGGGAAGATAAGGAATTAAAGGGTGGGCCTTTTCCTCGGAAGAAGGTGTAGACCACTGAAAACAGAGTTTTTCGGTTTTACTCTTCTGTAAACTGCAAAGAAATTACCAGGAAATTTTCCATCTACATAAGCCACTGAAATTTTTTAGAAAGGCAACCTTTTAAATCAACTCTTCAGCTAGCCCTACTAGACAACCAAAATAGCTTAAAGTCAGAGACTGGTCTAGTCTTGGCTTTCAGCGTGGAATCTGAGAACTCTGGACAAAACCTGGACAAAGGACTTTGTGAATCAACTCCCTGAAAATAAGGAATTTTGTGTGGACACATGTTACCTGGGAGAAGGTCCATATTCTTGATCACATTTTTAAAAGAGCCCTAATTAGGATAACATCATTTTAGCACTCTTCTGATTGGGTGGCTGGATTTTCCTCTCTTCTCCCATTTTTAAAATCCATAATAAATGCCAGTTAGTGAAAAAATGACCCCAAACAATAAAGAAGGCCCCAGCCCATATGCTGGAGGGTTAGGGGAGCCCCGCACTTTCCTGTGGAAGACCCTCCTTTTGTTTTTGTGTGTGTGGTGTGCCATCATTAACGATACATTGCAGGAAAACGGAACGGGGGTGTTTCATTGAACGTGTGATGAATTTTTCTATTCCTTGTAGAGCAATTTCAGTGGTCTCAGCTGAATTCCAGAGAGAGCTATTGTAATGGCAGGGAGGTGAATGCTAGTTATTACCATCAGGTTTGGAGCTGAAGAAAAAAGCTGGTGTGTGAACAGGACTATGTGTGAATGGCTTTCTCAAGTTTTTCATTAAAAATTTGTCAAAATGGTTAGCCCTCTAACCATCGTAGACTCTCCGGCTTCCGGCGAGTCCTTTGTGGAATTAAAAAATGCTTTTTGGGAAGAGGGGCTGAGTAAGTGCTTTGTTGGAATTTCTACAAATTGATTAATGGGCCCAGCAGAGCATCCTGCTGTGAATTCCCTCTGCTGATGGTAACTGTCACAGTGAGCAAAGCTTTCCCGAGCTTGGCACTTCCGTGCAGCCTGTAGGCTGCTATATGGGGTGTGACCATTTTTAAAACGCCACAGTGCTAGGATGAAAATGGGCCATTTGGAAATGGCCTATTGATTTGCAAAACCTTTTTGTGTCAGATTGAATGGTCTCATATCTGAGTTGAGGGGAAAATGCAGGCTATTTTCAATTTATTATCGTGTCTCGAAAGTCTGAGTTGACAGCATCTCAGGCAGTGACGTTCACCTCCTGTTGAAGGGTCTACTTGCATTTGGTTAAACATGATAAAATCTGGTTCAGTAGCTTATACTGCAGATACTTCTGCCCCACTGACAGTGTGAACTACAGTCAGTAAATAAGGATCTAGAAGGTCTAACAATGAGTCAAGTTCACCCATAACTTGGAGACCATCTCCCCACCAACGCTGTCTATCAGACTGTTTATGGAAGAGGCCACCACATTTATTAGGTGTTGACCTCACCAGCAAGGTCTGTGTTCACTCTGGTCATCACAGTATTTAATCTTGAGGCTAAGTCTGGCCTCTTTACAAGAGTTGCAGAATGGTAACAGACCATGTCAGCTTGCCACTGGGTAAACGATGTCTTTGCCTGTTGATAAGAACCACCTTAATATACTTTAATACAAAAGTGTAGGGTCTAGGTTTAAAGGATTCTTTCCCTATCTTAATATCAGGGCTGACTTAGCGTGAGTCCTGGTTTGACTTCTGTTGCAAACTTTATATGCACATTTTGTAGATGTTTATGACTGCCAATAATAACCACAGTAATGAAAGGTTAAGGAGGGAGGAAGTTGTAAGGACCACAGATGCTCTTTGCTGAGTGTGGTGTGATTCACCTTGAGCAGAGGAGGCTTCTCATCTGCAGGCAGTGCCCAGCCTGGAGTGAGCAAGCTGCCCCCTTTTAACCTGTATTTTACCCACTCCCTTCAGTGCCTGCTTTTTTTTCTCTTGAAGTGGCAGGAGTATTCATGAAAGGTGAGGAGCTACCAGAACTGTCTCTGACCAGAAATGGACCAATGAAATTTCTGGCACGAGCCTTTTGTTTAAAGTCCCATTTTAGCATCAAGAGTCTGCTTTACAGTGAACATGAAACAAGGCATTCGCAGCTATGAGGTCATGTGCTTCACAGTCTTGATGTCGAATTTGGTGGTAGTAGGACCACGGCAATAAAAAAGCCCAGACCCCCAATCCACTTGGGAGATAGAACTTCCTAGAGCATCCTAGGAAGTAGTGAGCATGCGGAGTAGATACCGTTTAATGGTTTTTGTGGCATATCATGTTTTGTAAAATTCCCTCTATCACTTAAATTGAACTCAAATGCGCCTGTGTACCTTCTGTCTTCATCCAGCTGTTGTGTATCTTGGTGCTTCCCATCAAGGAAAATAAGGTTTGGAAAGTCCTCCCATCACTTTCTCTTCTGAGGCCTGGAGTAATAACTTGTACATGTTTGCGTTCCCTGAAATGCCTGTGTGCGGGGACTTATGAAGTTTTTATTATTCAGTTTCATTTTTTTGATTTAATGAGCATTATTTAAAGCACGTAAAGTCTTTGTCCCCTTCTGCTGAGCCAGAGCCTAGAAACTGTTCTGATGTAATGACAGGTGTGCTGCTTTTCAGCTGAAAAAGTAGAGTTGGAATAATGTTTCCAATTCATCGGTTTTGAAATCCAGCTTGCTTTCAGACTGGACTCTCTTTTAGCTTTGAAATTTTACACTTAGGTATAAAAAATATATTTTATAAATTTTATACTTGCGTCTCCCTAGTAGTACACGTTGCATACGCACACAGACCACATAGATATGGGCTGAGGACCTTCCTACTCATATGAAAATGGAACCCAAAAAATCTCTCAAAGATCTCATGGTCACAAGTGATTAAATATAATGTAAAATGAAAAAATTAAAATCAAAATCGGAGCTAGAATGGTTGTCCCGGTCCTACTCTAGGATTTTGGGTATAGATACAATCAAGTATTTGGTGGCAAATGCTGACCATCATTCCCAGAGATAGACAGCATCCTCAAAAAGGAAAGTTAATTGGCTGAGGGTATTATTATCATCATTATTGACACCACGACTTATTTAGAAGGTATTCCTGAAACAAGGAATTTTGATGCTGTCCAACATTTATGGACCACATGTCCACTGACTTGAGCTGGTTCTCACCCCACACACAGCCGCCAAGAACCCTGGGGGAGGGGCTTCATATGGCAGCCCTGAACACGTCCCCTGACCTCTGTTCTCCAGGCACGTTTGTAAAAAAAATTTTAAATGTTCTATTAAATATACCACAGTGATCCTTATTGAAGCAGGCCAATCATGACCACTGGTGCCCTTCTGTGATTATCCCCAGTTGGAGTCTGGAGCCCCCAGCAGCTGCGGGTGTAGGTCTCACTCCTCAGGTGAGAGGAGACAAAGGCTTGTTGATGGGCACCCTGATGTTGTTCCTAGTCCTACATCGGCAGCTCTTGGCTCCTACCCACAGTTTTCTGTGGTCACAGAAACTGTGCCAGGTGGGGTCCCCAGGTATGCCCAGCTCGCAAGTTACTTTTGAGGAGGATAGAAACCCACCTCCTGTTCAGCCAGCAATTAGCGTGCTCACCCACGTCTCGTCTGAAGAGTAGGGCTGCCAGAGAGGGAGGGTGAGTGACTCTCCCCCGGGGAGCTCTTGCTTGGTTCAAGCCAGGCCCTGTTACCTGTGGGGAGGTCTCTTTGACCCATACTAGCCTATGCAGGTGGTGTAGGTGCACAGAGAGACATGCACAGCCTTACTATGGGTTGCATCTCGTTCCTCCTAAAAGGTCTGACAGATTCATGGTCACCCCACTGAATGGGATGAAGAGAGAGAATCAGTCTGTGGTTATAATTTTCCTAATCAAACCATCTTCTCTCCCTAGGACAGTATAAAGCCAACCACTTCCTTAGTAAATAATTACTGGTAACTAACACTTAGAGATACTGCTTACTTACTGTGAGCCAAGCACCTATTCTAAGCAGTCTGCGTGTGTTAACTCTTGGAATCCTCACAGCATCTTAGGAGGTGGTTATGCTATAATTGGCCACAGAGACAGGGAGCAGTTAAGAAATGGGCCCAAGGTCACTGGGCTGGTGGAACCAGGAATAAATGCCCCCTATGTAGCTCCAAGGCTCTGTCCTTGACCAACCTGTCATACCTCTTGTTGCCAAGTGCAAACTAGTTTCTGGGTGGTTCATTTGGATTCTAATGGGCTTTTCAGGAGATTGAGTTTGATCATTTGTGGGAGTAGGCCATTTGCTTTCCAACTCTGCGGAAGAGAGATACCAAGTCAGAGACCTGACGAGGTCAGCCCATCTGGCCGGCCCCAGTGCTCTGGGTCTCTCTCTCCTCCCCTTCTGAGCCCAACACCAGGAACTCAGTGCCAAGTACTCTTGTACCCACTTCCTTTTTCTTGGAATAGGTTTTCATAGGTACCTACATCTTCTTTCAAATTTTCTTCTTCCTCCTTCCTTTTTCTGGAACAAGATCAGCCTATATTCACTGTTAGTAGGGGAGGGTATGTGCCTCATGAGTCAGGCACTTGACTGGAAGATGAAGGTGCCAGTTCTTGCAGCCAGCTTTGGAGAAGGTAACAAATTACCATGTTCTTCAATAGAAGTGATGACATCCTGACGCACATTTGGCCTGCCTCTGATTTGAAGTCGCTCTTCTCCAGCTAGGCTTGGCCCAAACGTGTGCTTTAACCCCAACCTTGTTCCAGTTAATGTCTCAGACTGCAGGTAAAATGAGGAATGGAATGCAGGTTTAATATTAATATAAAACTCTAACTTGTTTTCACTTAGAGCTCCATCTTGGGACTGCATTCTATCTGGAGGCCCTGAGGAATTTCTCTCACTCTCTTATTTTGATATATTAAAGTTCTTGAATTATATTCCATGTTATTGATTTTGGCAAATATTGGTTTCAAAATTGAGAGAGAAGTAAATGGTATAAGTTTACAGTATTCCATTGTTTTTACTGTGCATTTGTCTGAATTCTATCTAATGCCTAAAAGAATTATATCAAGCTAGAGTCTTTTCACATAAAATCAGTTTACTTTTTAAAAGTATTCATTTATTTTCAGAGAAAGGGGAAGGGAGGGAGAAAGAAACATCAAAGGGCAAGAAAAACATCAATCGGTGGCCTGTTGCACACCCCCAACTGGGGACCTGGCCCGCAACCCAGGCATGTGCCCCAACCAGGAATCCAACTGGCAATCTTCTGGTTTGCGGGATGATGCCCAACCCACTGATCTACACCAGCCAGGGCTAAAATCACTTTACATTTTGCCTTTAAAAAATATTGATTGATTTCATACATTTGGTGTTTGGCATATCTAAGGGAATTTATTCTGATTAAAAATCATTGTAAAGCCCTAAAGTTCACGTAGACCAAATTTCCTAATAGTCCATGCACAGGCTCTCGTCCTCTGCATTCAAGACCGGAATAGACAAAGGAGTTTTAGGTTGTTGCCAGCTAGCCTAGAACATATGATTAAAAGTGGTTGTATTCTGTTCTGAAGCCTCTGGGTCTACTCCTGCTGTTCTTCAGAGGGGACAGGTGACTGCCTCTTCGATGTGTTTGTTCAGTTAGCTTTTCAGAGTGTGGCATCCTCGCCCTCCCCACAGAGGACTGACTGATGAAATTCCTGTGGCGTCTCGAAGCATCTTGCCTTTGTTAGCAAGTAATGTTTCTCCGATTCATTAAGCTCGTAAGAGTTTTCTGGTATTGAATGGAAAAGAATTGTAGGTATTTCAGGAATTCCTGAATAGCTATTTGATAATCAGATGGATGAAAAGAAAACAGTGTTAGGCCAGGGGTTCTATAACACAGGTTTCAGATTTTGAAAATGATGCCAAAGTTGGACACTCTTATTTCACAAAATGCTCTTTTGCACTGAAGGAGAAATTCCTAAAAGGCATAAAATGTTTCATTTGATAAATACTGGCAGTAAAATGTGCTAGGTGAGACATACTTTTTAAATAAACTCAACTCCTATAAGCCAGTATTTCTGTTGGTACTAATTTCGGAAAATCTGAATTATAGGCATTCAGTTTTGATAGCTAATCTATAAATACACATTCCGTCCCCACAGGTCATATCTGAGAATGTGTTTTTCTAAAGTTTTATTTTGCTTTATTACTCTGATTTTTTTAAAGTAATTTTCTAAAGATACCAATAATATATTTTAACGATAAAAGACCTAGAAGTTACCTAAACAGCCGGAAGAGGTTTTCTGTGGTGGTGGTGGTGTCAACTCAGTCATCACTCTTGCTAAATTTGATTGCTGTAAAGCTTCCTTTTCGGAAGAGATAAGGGGATCGGAAGTTGTAGAGATAAGCAGAGCTCACACCACCGGCAGTCTTGGCGCACCTGGGCCTTTTTGCTTGCTGGTTGTATTTTGGCAGCAAGAACCAGTACACCACTAAGGGAGTACATAACACGGTCGTGTAATGAGTGTTAAGGAGCTGCGAGTGCTTCTCTTTTCTATGTGCTTCATTGCTCTGCTTTAGAATAGCACCTTCGGACTGTGAGAGCCACTCGTACTTCAACTTACTTATGTTTAATTTTACATGAAGATTCTTAATCTGTCTGTCTGGTCTGGCTGCAAGTGCTGTATATAATATGATTGATTGATGGCACACAATTTTGGATGTCTACCAGGGATATCTTTTTCTAAAGAGTTTCACAGGATGATTATTTAAAATATAAGATTCTGGTGTATTGAAATATATGAGTATCGGAACAGTGTGCTTTCCAACTGTAAAGGGCCATAGGACAGGTTAGCTTCTGAATTTTAATGTTGTTGAGTTTTCTGAATATCATATCCTTTGGCAAAAGCTCAAGTCTGAGAGGATTTTATCTTTGGGCACATGCTTCTTAATTTGTCTCTGACTTTAAAAGGAAAAGATGCAAGTTATGTTTTCTGTTTCAGCACTTAATTTAAAAAACTATAATCTTGCGCCCTGCCTGGCGTAGCTCAGTGGATTGAGCGCGGGCCTGCGAACCAGAGTATCGCAGTTCGATTCCCAGTCAGGGAACATGCCTGGGTTGCAGGCCAGTTCCCAGCAGAGGACGCATGAGAGGCAACCATACATTGATATTTCTCTACCACTCTTTCTCCTTCCCTTCCCCTCTCTCGAAAAATAAATAAATAAAATATTAAAAAAAAAAAAAAAAGCAGCACGCACCGTTCTGAGAGTGCTGCCTATTAAAAAAAAAAAAACTATAATCTTATAAATGCTAATTTGCCAAATACTTTACAAAGCAATTTCACATACTTCGACCTAGTTCGTCCCTCACAAGGGTGCCCTGAGGGAGGCCTTAGCATCTTCGCCTGACACGCTGAGCAGGGCAAAGGTCAGGCCTAACCTTTCCTGGTGCCCACCTGGTTGCTGAGCTGGGGCTGGGGACTTGGGTTACTTGGCTGATTTGGGAATCAGTCCATTTTGTAAAATGCCACACAAAGCTTTTTAAAATAATTATTCTTTTTCTTTTTTTGTTAAGATAAAGACATACCCTTAGCAGGCACGGCAGTCTAGCCTCTGCCTGCCTTCCTCACTTCTATTTTCTCACCCCCTCTTGCCTTCCCTCCTGCTAGTCAGCCTGTGGGCCGCTTTCTTGCCTCTCCCAAGGGCCCAGTTTCCTCCCTGCAGGGGCTTCTGCATAAGCCACTCTGTGTTCGTGGAACTCTCTTCCTTCCCCTTCCCCCTTTTTACTCCTTTCCTTGTTCTCCGTGAAGGCCTAGTCCTCCTTCAGGCCTCAGCGCAAATCTTTTTTGACCTTACACTCTCATAATTGCACTCACTTGGTGGAAGCATTTCTGTAGTTTATTTCTGCGGCCCTTGGTTAATATAACCAAACTGATTCAGAGTGATTCAGGTAAGCTGCTAGAAACCACTCCGTAAAAGTGTGCAGATAATACCTTGGAAGTCAAAGTTGAACGATTTGGATTATTCTTGTAATATTATTTCATATTTCCTGCCATTGTTTCCCCTCTTTGGGGCTGATGACTTGAGAAGTTAACTACTTATGAACCAGCTTGAGTAAGAAATTTTATGTTTCAAAGAAAAAAGTACTAAACATGAAAATTATTCCTTCTCTTGAGTACACCACCCCCCCTGACCCCTGTACACACACACTTTAACCAGTTTTAGGATTGTATCATTTTAAAATTTTGCCATGTGTCTGGTTAGTTGGTGTTTATATGAGAGCGGTGCCATTGTTTTTGCTGAATAATATTTTTATCTCATTGACTTTTGCCTCAAGCCCAAGAACACAGTGGCTGTGTTGTGTGGTAGGAAGGGCCTAGAATAGCAGGCTGGGATTTTTTTAAAAAGAAGATACAGGAGGAATGCAAGTACATGATACTGATCCTGAGGATAGATGTCAGGGCGTGTCTAAATCATGTCTGCATTTAGTGTACTTTGTAAATAAAGCCCATAATTGGTACGCATGAGTAGTTAGAGCAGTTCTAATTGCATGAAACCCGTCTGAGAGAAGGATCCATTCTGTACTTGGCGGTTGAGGAGATTGTAAGTGCCGGGTAGAGCTGTGTGTCATTTAGAGACGGTTTGCTAGGGTTCAGACATCCTTCTTCTCTGGTGGGTGGAGATGGGGTAGGAAGAAAATAGCTGGATTTGCCCCAGTTCTTGGGAAGGAGAAGGGGATCTGTGATTCTGGCTGAGGATTTGGGGACCCAGGAGCAATGCCCGAGCGAAAGAGCTGGCTGATGCTGGTTTTGTGGCCAGCGGCTGACGGGCCTTTATTGGTAGGCACGTTGCCGGCTTTAAGTACTTTTGTTGGCGTTTTCAGTCATGTCCTTGACATGTAGGGAGGAAATCTCTTCAAAGTAAACAGAATGACAAAGAATTTCTGAATTTTTACCTCCTGAGATTGGTTTAGGGTTCTGCAGCTAAGTTCCTGACACCCAGCTCATTCTCTGAAATATTTTTTTTGTTGTTGAATGAATGAATGAGTGCGATTTTTAAATGGGATTAGTCCATAGAAATCAAATACCCATTGTTGAAGCATTTCCATAAATTAAATGAAATTTGTGTAATAAATTGATGTGTACTACTGAAGTACCTAGATGGAAAACTCACTTTAAATCATACATTATCTTAAAAGTCACATGTAAAAGTCATTTCCAGATTATTTTATGGCTTGCTAGTTGAAGGACAGCTTTAGTTTTAGACCTGCTTTTGCATGACTTGCTGGAATTGGGGAGTAAATATACCTGTGGTAACTTAATGACTAAGTTACCTGTTTTATGCTATGTGGTTGCTATGAGAGATCTCCACCCAAATAACGGTGGTTGCCGTATTTCAGCACAAGGGCTAAAAGGGACTAGGCCGGCAGGACACGATGACATGGGAGAGGAGGGTCAAGGCTTGACGGCTACAAATAAGAAATTTGAGGTGGGGCTTAAATGATTTTGGAGTCTGACAGCTAGAAGGGAGAAAGAAGGGAAGGGGTTGATGGGGAATCTCCACCGATTTGGAGATGGAGCGTGGGCAGTGAGGGAGGTGATAACCCTGAGATTATTGTGAAAGGGGAAATGAGGCGGGGAGTGGGCAGAGGATTTGGGATTCATTTAATAAGGCCATCAGAGATTTCCAAAGAGAAGCGGAGGAATAAAATTGGTTCAAAGAGAAGCCTGATTGGCCGTGTTCCTGCGTCCTCACGAGAGAATACCTAACTCACTGTTTCCTTTTCCGTAGCCACGGAGCAGATGTCGTCTCCAATAGGTTGTGCCCCATCTTTTCGGCCTAATGAATAATCAGTCATGATTCAGTGACTGAACCTTCCTAAGTATTAGGGTTTTGTCTCAATTTGTATACCTCTCTAGGTTTGAGTGCTAATAGTGCATTCCCCCACTGCACAGAAGGGGACGAGCTGAAACACTAGGATTCTGAAGATAGAGTCCAACCATGTTGGAATTCATTCAGGGATAGCGAGCCAACTTTCCCAGGTACTACTGAACATTCTTAACATGAAATAAAGTTTAAATACTCAGGGAAACAAAGCAGTAAAGCCTTCATGTATGACCAAATATTAGTTTTTGAGTTAGTAATAATTTTGATCTAAAAGATTACAAAATGTCAAAAATTCATCCCCTCTCAGTTTTCACTTGATTTTCTGACAGCTTTATTGAGATAGCTGAGATATTGAGGTGGGGCTTAGATGATTTTGGAGTCTGACAGCTAGAAGGGAGAAGGGAAGGGATTGCTGGGGAAGCTCCACCGATTTGGAGATGGAGCGTGGGCAGTGAGGGAGGTGATAACCCTGAGATAACCCTTGCTTTGTAATTCTCCCATTTGGAAAGTGTACAGCTCAATTGTTTTAAGTCTGTTTACAGTTGTGTGACCATCACCACAATCTAATTTTTAGAACTTTTTCATCATCCCCCTGAGAAAACCTATATGTCCATTAGCAGTCACTCCCCCCATTCTGGATTTCTTACTTCCTCTCTTCTTCCCCCCCAGTTCTAGGTAATTATGAATATGATTTTTGTCTCCATAGACCAGCTGACTTTTTAAAACCTGGCGTTTTGTACGATGTTACCATGGATTTTTGGCATCAGAAGACCTGGGTTTAAACCCAAGTGTATTACTACTATGACCTTAAGAAAATTTCTTAACTTTGTAAAGTCTGTTTCTGTATTTTAAAACATGGGTAATAATAACTGCTTCACAAGCTTATTGTAAAGATTAAGGGATATTGATGTAAAAGTGTTTTGTTAAGTGTTGTGTGAGTTGGTTGTTCTGTAGGAGTTGAGTAAGGGTCTCAAATGTTAATCCTTAAAACAGATGGTGGAGCATCGGGGAGGTAGAAGAGGGTAAAAGGGGTCAAATATATGGTGACGGAAGGAGGCTTGGCTTTGGGTGATGAACACAGTGCAGTGCACAGATGGTGTGTCAGAAATTACACACTGGTACCTGCATAATCTTATTAACCAGTATCAGCCCAGTAAGTTGAATAAAAAAATTAAAAAATACTTGGTGAAACACAACAGAATCCATAACAAATGTTTGATTATGAAAAAACAGATTTTATACTCTTATGGCTGTGGTTTTATTTTTATGTGGATTTAGGGTTTGATTTTCAAGATGGATGTTTTTCTGGATTTCCCCGCGGAACCTAGTATGTTAGTACTTACGCTGTTTTTGGATCACAGGCCCCTTTGAGAACCCGATGAAAGCTGTGCGTGTATACTTGGCTTTATTAAAGAAAATTAGGAGGTTCACAGATCCCTTAAAACCCTTCATATACTCTCTACATACCAGGTTAAGAACCCATGCACAGTCTTTTAAAAGAAAGAGAAAATAGCTTCAAAGCTTGGTGAGTAGTTCCACATGTTGGCAGGAAAATAGAACCATCAGCCCGGTGTGTTTATTTACTGTTCAGTTTTTAATATCCACATAAAAGTGTGCCTAGTGTATGCTTGGCCAAGCAAGGTGGATTTGCATCTAGGTACAGAAATGAAGAGAGGAGAAGAAATGAAGTATCCGAGAAAGATAGAACTGGCAGGAGGAAGAACAAGCAAGCAGAGAATCCCTCATATTGTGAGCCATGCCGGCATCTGCTCAAGTTAGAACCCTCGTGTAAACAAACATTGTATTCCTACAGGACGGGGAAGTGGGGATTCACAACAGCCTTACTGTACAAAGGTAGTGGGACGGCCTTGGTGGAGCTCATTCTCCATTTAGCTGTCACTCACAGGGCACCTGACATCACTGTCATGTATTTCCTGGTGGTTGAAAAGCCCAACTGTACAGCATCCTCAATGGATTTAACAAAAGATGTTCTTACCAAGTCTAAAAAGCAAAATTCCTCCTTCCCAATTCTGGTTTCTCAGTTTCTTCCCTTAATTTGAAACACATCATTATGGGAAGATATTTGGATGCCAGTGGTAAAATAATCCAATTAAGATTAAAACTAAGAAGGTTAAGACTTAGAGAAAAGATGAGGAAAAAGCCAAGTACGTGCTCCAGTGGCCAGCTGGTCCCTGTCAAGTAAGAAAGATCACTTGCTTCACAACCTTCAGATAATAGTCCTTTACTGGACGTATCTTTTGCAAATATTTTCTCTCTGTGGCTTGTTTTCTCATCTTCTTGTCAGTGTCTTTTACAGAGCAGAAGTTTTTAATTTCAATAAACTCAACCTTATCAGTAGTTTCTTCCATGGATTGTGCTTTTGCTGTTTTATCTAAAACATCATTGTTATTCTCAAGGTCATTTAGATGTCCTTCTGTGTTGCCTTAGGCATTAGGAGTTGTATATTTCTGCATTTTGCATATAGGTATGTGATACATTTGGAGTTAATTTTTGCGAAGGGTGTAAGGTCTGTGTTTAGATTGTTTTTTTGCCTGTGGGTTTCCAGCCTCCCCAGGACCATTTTCTCCACTGACTTTGCCTTTGCCCCTTTGTCAAAGAACATTTGACTATGTGGGTCTGTTTATCCAGTCCAGCCTTCTAATGATTTAAAGTTAACTGGACAAGAGTTGGCATTTTTCACTGCAATAGCCAGCCTTCCTTGCCCTTGGCAGGATTTCTGGAGGCTGTGGTCAGTGTGGGGAGTCAGGATGGCAGGGAACTGGCATGGAGAATGCTCCTTTTAGGACTTGGAAGTTCTGGAAGTTTCTGAGGGAGGGATTCGTTTCAGAGTGAAAGCGAGAGGCTCTGCAGAAATGGAATAAGAGTCAGGCCAGTCCTCATTTCCTCCTCCTCTACAGGCACCTCATTCCTGACACACTCATTCTAAGCCATAATATGAGAGAAAAATTGGGGGTAACTACTAGGGATTCCGTTGAGACAAATATAATTGGTAATTCTCACCTTTAATTCTTTATTCTCATGAAGCCTGAAATAAAAGTAGAGTTGTTTTCAAGCAGATCTTTTGTGTTTAAATTTTCCCATTACTCTCTTCGTATCTGCAGGCTAACCTGAATTCCAGATTTTCCATTTGGGGACTTGGCTGGCTCTCCCATGGAGCCTAAGGTTAACTTAGTGACAGGTTAGTGCCTGGGAGAAGGAACATGTTCATAGTAGTGTTACATTTTTTTTTCTTTTCTCTATATTTCTCCCCTGATAGTATCACTTAACTTTGTGGCTTCAGACCATCATTTTCCATTCACGTCACTCCTGATTGGTTTTTCTGGCTCTGTGCCCTTTTCTCTTTCATGGTTTGAACCACTTGATAGACATTTTCCCTTGGACACCCCATTGGCACCTCCAATGCCAAAAGCAACATCTGCCAGTATTCTCCCAAACTTACCTTTCCATTTCCATTTCTATAAATGGCGTTAGTGAAATGTCTCTATTACCAAGTCTTGCGCCAGTTCCCATTTCTGAGATCTTATAAATGTCTCCCTTGTCCATATTCTATGACCTAGCTATAGATTAGCCTTCCTGAAAGCCTTTCATCAACTATTCCTAATGCTTCCTAATGCACCCTTTTAATGATCTCATTTCCTGCTCCCCAAATTTTCAGGAGCTCACAGTTTCTGGTTACGTAGAGTTTGGGCTTCCTCAGCTGGCAGTCAGTGCTTTAAAATTCCTGGCCTTCATACCCAACTCTCATTGTTATTTTTATATTTTTCCCTCATGCATCTTCCTACCTATCTAAGCTTAGTATTCTTTCAGTACCCACATTTCCTACAAATATCTTATACTTGCGGGCTTGTATGTCTCTGTCCTCAGACTTCTAAGCCAGTGGTCCTCACACTTAAGCATGCATCAGACCCACCTGGAAGGATGGTTGTAGCAAAGATCACTGGGTCCCACCCCCAGAGTTTCTGCATCAGTACATCTGGGGTGTGGTCCGAGAATTTATATTCCTGAGTATCTGGGGATTCTGATGCTGGGGGTGCAGGAACCCTGCACCCCCATACACCTTGCACCTTGAGAGCAGTTCCAAGGAACTCTCAAAGCTGAGATGGACGTATCACAGTACATATTTAGTATATTTGGGTTTAAACATAAATTTAATTCTTAAGGAGGCTGTCAGTTACTCAGATTTGTGCATTGGAGCTTTTATGCTCAGTTATGATTTGACTTAAAAAAAAACCCTAAGCCCTTACTGTGCCAGCTGACAGGGCCTTGCCTGTAAAAGCACTGCTGGATTGAGGGTTCCCCTTCTGTTTTCCCCTCTCCAGGCTGGACGAGGACACTTACCATTTACATGTGAGCCGCCAGTGTCCACGCTTTGTAATTACGAAACAACAGGCCCTACGGACAGTCAACTGCCAATTACCAAACTATAGCACTGGGTTCCAAAAGCACTTTAGCCAAGCTATGACAACATCTTGGTCGTGTCTTCTGTTATCAGGCCTAGTCACAGTCTTGAGCTTGTTGGCTTGGTAATTACACTCTTTTAAAGTTCAAGTATCCCCAGTTGTCCTGGTGAGGTGGTTTCATATTTTAGTCTTGTTTTGTGGTATAGGGATCAGCGCTGGCTGTGTGGCTCAGTCGGCTGGAGTATTGTCCTGTAACCAAAAGGTTTCAGGTTTGATTCCCAGTCAAGGCACATATCTAGGTTGCTTGTTCTACCCCTGGTCTGGGGGCATATGATCCCTGGTCCAGGAGCATATGAGAGGCGACCAGTCTTGTTTCTCTTTCACATTGATGTTTCTCTCTCTCCCTTCCTGTCTCCTTTTTGCTATTTGTTAATTTTCAGTATTTTTAAAACTCAGATTTTTTTTCCTGGAGGTTAAAGTTTTTTTAGAGACGTTCAAGTTCAATCTCTCATTTCATGGGGGAGTGCAATGCGGTCCTGACCCATCACACTGGTCACCAAGACCACCCTGAATGTGACTCCATCTTTGATTCAAGAGATACCTCCAGGTCCTACGGAATCATCATACTGAAAATAATCTGTTGCTTCTCTATGCTGAAGAAATTAAATTAGATGGAATCTTAGATTATCAGGGTTTTGAATAGGTAGAGTTTAACATATAAATCCTAATACTGTGTACATATGTGGTCTTCTGTATCAGTTTAGGGACAAGGTGGAAAGGACAGGGGAAGGGGAATGAAATATTAGGGACACCAATAGCAGTTTCTCCTATGATTGATTATAGGCGTAAGAGTGTGGCCTTGTGGCTGTGTCTCAGCTCTCCCTGACACCGGTTATACTGACGTCACACATTGACTGAGAGAGACTGCATGTCTCCTCATGAGCTGTAGAAAGGTCTGGTAGGAAAGGCTGTGTAGACAACTACCATGAAGACATTAGAGATGTTTAGAATGGCGGTCGGAAGTGAAGGGTCCAGGGATGGTTAACATTAAAGAATCAGTGACCTGGATGTTGTAGAGCTGAAGTTCAGCAACCAGTTGAAATATCTGAGTTATTGTCACCTCACAGAAGATTCTTACTATTAGTGAAAAATGCAGTGGTCATGTCACCCACAAGACCCGGGCTTCTGTCCTGCCTCCCAAGCCACTTATTAGCTGTGTGGTCTTGGGTAGGACCCTAGTCTCAAATCTGTTTTGTTGTCGATGGTGCCTGCTGCCTGGTCTATGTCACATGGGTTCAGTGAGCTTCACTTTCACTGAATTACTTGAAAATGTGTCACAGACATGAGGCAACAAACTGAAATGGCTGGTGTTTTATCCTGATTACCATGGTCATAGGACATTTGTTACATAGGCCGACTTTATTGTGAGCTTCTTTGATGCTCCTCCTAAAGAAATATGGAATTTTAATTTAAAAACATATTTTATGTCAGAACATTGAAGTTGACTTTGGTAAATTAATGAACTTAAATGCTTAAATTCTCTCAGAGCCTTTAAACATTTCTTGATTATTTAAGAACATTTGGTTCACCCTAATGCTATGGAGTTATAAAACTATTAATGGTTTTATATCTCTGGAAGCAAAGGTTACAGCTAATTCCTCAGGATGATAAGGAATATTGTAAAAGGGTTTTGTTTTCAAGCATTCTGCTCACAATATTTCTGGGGAAAAAAGCCATTTGGACCATAACAGATTTTAATTGGTCACATTGTACATGCCTTAAGGGGCTCTTACATCAACTATTGCACTTCATCGTTTTATGTGAAATACACTATAAGCACAGGTAGCATGCCAAAAAGTATTCTTGCTGAGTGTCTTCATTTCTCTGAGTTTAGTAGTATTTCTTTTCTTACAGGTCATTCTGGCCTACCACAGTCACTATTTTCATATTTTAATTTCATTGTAAACATTAATGTTTAGAGAGGGCATATGTGTATCTATATGTTTTAGTGTGGTTGTTCTTTATTTTCTAAAGTTTACACAAGTGAAAATTTATTAGTATAATCTCATGGCCATAATGGCTTCTATCAAATGTTATTAAAGTCCAACTTTAAGAAATCTGGCAGCAAAGATACAGGGAAGAATTCTCATTTCTCTCTGTCAGTTTGAAGAGAAAGCAGTGCCTTATCACGGAAGCCCTAACTTGTGGTCTGTTCTGCCATCTTCAACCTCGCTGCGAGCTCACAAGAATAATTTAATCGTCGTAGGTGTTTCTTTCTAAACCCGCTCTCACCATAAAAGCCTCATTGTCCACCCAGATTCTCAGGAGTGAAACGGAAGGAACATTTGTGGAGTACCTACTATGTGTCAGGCACTGTCAGACACTTATGTGCAGGTGGTCATTATGACCACTAGAGAAGGTAGTCGTAATACCCTCACTTTTTAGAAGAAACTTCTATAGAGTGTTGCTGTCAGTTGAACACTGGAAAGTTCCTGCTTTTCCCCAGTGCTTGTGGATAGAGGCATAATTACTGACTCTTTTTTTACTATGCCAGTAAAGCTTATTTTATGTTTTAGAATCGATAAACTTAAAGGAGCATTGCCTTAAGTTTTCTTCGCTTTGTCTTACAAAGTTACAGGAGGTGCAGGAGCCGGGTAAGCCCTGTGTCTGAGGCGAAGCCTGTGGGCGTTTTCCTCTCTTCCTCAGAAGTTTTTAATTACTCTTGGCACAGCTCGTGGTGAAAGAGCACAGCTTGTGGGGGTGGAAAATGAAATGGTAACTATAACGGATAAAATTGTTAGCCAACTCAAAGAGTTGTTTAAACAAAAGGAGGAGCAGCTTGAGTGAATTTTTCATCATCTACCTTTAAAACACAACCAAAACCTGTCGGAGATACTATAACGACTGTCCACTTGCTAAAATGGTCTTCTCCATCCTTGGTGACGGGGCCCTGATACCTAGTCCCCATTAGCTCAGCAGGCACTGTGGCCGAAGGAGTGACGCGTGTGGGTCAGAGAAGTTCAATGACTCGTCTGGTGGAAAATGCGGAGGTGGAACTCTTGGTTGTCATTCCTGATTCCTAGGTGCAAATAAATACCACAGAGATTGAGTTGGGGCATCTCTTCTTGTATCTGCACGTTGGTAGACTGTGGACTGCAACCCGAGCATGGGTCTGCTGAAGCCAGGAGCTGGGTACTACAGCTCTGGCCTAGGACCCTCGCTCAGGCTGCTGTTTTGGAAATGTGGGTCTTCAGTCATAAGGGAAACCCGGGGTGGGGGGAGTGAATTCATTCAGTAAACATTTATTGACTGTTTTCTGTGATTGGTAGAGATACAGGTGACATATGCCTCTTCATCTGTTGTGGGGTAGGCAGACCTAAGTCAGAGTATAATGTAAGAGGCATAAAGAGGAATGAAAAGCCATTTTATGATTGGGAAGGGTGGGAAGTTTCACGTGGCTGGAGCCGAATCCCTTCGGTAACCCCTCACCCTGGACTGGGTTAGGGTCCCTTGTTGTGAGGTCCTGGAGTATAGTGTGCTGCACTGTTAGCCCACCAGCCACCCCCTGGATTATAGCTGGCCCTTCCCTGTCTCCTACTTGACTATAAGCTCCCGTGAGGAGAAGAGCCACGCAGACACAGCGCCCTGTGCTTAGTCGATGTGTAAATATTTGCTGAATGAAGTGAAGCTATAAAGGTTCAGTCCAATTGTGGAGGGCCCTGTAGTAACATTAGGTGATATTTATCAGTTTCTTACTATATGCCAGACACTGTAAAAAGTGCTTGGCACATATTAACTAGTTTAATTTTTCAACAACCCATAACATAGGCACTATTATTATTCCACTTTATAAATGGAGAGCCAAGGCACGGAAAGCTAAATACGTTTGTTTGGCTTGTCAGTGCAGAGCCTGACTCAGCCCTAGTCATTGGGATCTGGAGTCCTGCCCTCACCCACTGTGCACCCTGCCTCTGGCTCACCCTGCTGGGGAGTTTAGACTGGCTCCTGGGGGTGGTAGGGTTGATACTGCTGCAGGCACGGACTGTGTGAGCACACATGCCCTGTGGCACAGCGATCCTGGCATTTTTGTGTAGATGGACTGTACAAAGAAGAAAGAGACCTGGAGCAGAGCAAAGTCTCCCAGAAATGGCAATAGCAAGACATATGAGCATGCTTTATTGACCTAAGACATACACAGAGCATGTACGATGGGCCAGGCACCATTCACAGTGCTTTACATATGGAAGCAACCTATGTATCCCAGGATGAATGGATAAGGAAGATGTGGCAGATATACAATGGAATATTATTCAGGAATTAAAAAAAGGAAGTCTCACTATTTCTGATAACATAATACCCCATGGATGGACCTAGAGGGTATTATGTTAAGTGAAATAAGTCCAAGAAAGATAAAAGCGGTATAATTCTTTTTAATATGTAGCATCTAAAAACAAAACAAATGATTAAACAAAATAGAAACTAACCCATAGATACAGAGAACAAGTTGACGATTGCCCAAGTAGAGCAGGTAGGGAGATAGAAATAAAAAATTTTTAAAAATTTATGAAAATCTGACCACCAGTGACCCTGGCCCCAGGCAAGGTGACATTGTCTCAGTTCTTTCATTTCCACTCTAGCCCTCACGTGTTGCAGGACGCAAAAGGCAGGGCAGAGTGGTGAGGGGAAGCACAGTTTACAAGTATTAGCCAGTTTAATGCTCAGGGCAACCCGTGCGGTAGGCACTGTTACTGCAGCCTCGTTTTACAGGTGAGGAGCCGGAGGTTCCGAGAGGTCCCACAGCTGGGACGCAGTGGACACGCAGGTCTGCTTCCGGCCCTAACCACTGGCCCACGCTGCCTGTGTCCCAGTCTTCCCGTGTCTGGTGCGAGTTCTGATAGTCGCCAGTGGCGTTTCCCCTCCAGGTAGTATGGGATCTCAGTGACATTTCGAAGACAGACTCTTCCATTTATAAAAGCATGGGCCCTAAAGACATTTGTCTAGAACTATTTATATTTTATTTAATATATGCTGGTGTAGAGCAGGGAAAAAACAGACACCAGCCCTGCCTTGAAAGAACTTACATTCCGATGAGGGGCCACAGAAAAGCATATAGATGTATAAAGAAAAAGATAATTCCACCCAGAGAAAGGAAAATGAGCAAAATAAAACCAGGCAATGTACTTGACCTGTGCCATCCACTGCAGCAGCCACAGGCCACATGTGTCTGTTGACGACTTGAAATGTGACCAGTTCAAACTGAGAAGTGCTGTAGGTGTGCAATATGTCATGGAATTCAGCAACTTAATATGAAAATGAATGATAGGTATTTCATGAATAATTTTTCCATTGCTGACATTTTAAAAATTGTTCATATATTTGATTACATAAATTACAATAAAGGAATGCCAAGTGAAATAAGCTAGGCACAAAAGGACAAGTGTATTGTGTAATTCCACTTGTATGAGGAATAATCAGATTCACAGAGACAGAGAGTCGTATATGGTGACCGGGGTTGGGGCCCTGTGGGTACAGAGTCTCGGTTTGGAATGATGGAGGATGTCTGGAGGCGGATGGCAGTGATTCAGGGCACACACCAATGCCACTGAACCAAACACCGAAAATAGGAAAATATAGGGACAGTGTATGTATGTTTTACCACAATATTTAAAAAACAAACAAAAAATTGACTACTAGAAAATTAAAAATTATATGTGTGCTTCCCATTCTACATCTGTTGGACTGTACTAGGACAGGGAGTGGTGGGTAAGACGGTTAGGAAAGACTTTCCTGAGGAGGTCTTCGAAAAGAGAAGGGCCTACTCTGAAATGAGAAGGAACTGACCGCATGGAAGCTTGAGGGAAGAGTTTCAGGCAAGTGAAGAGCTGGTGCAAAGGCCCTGGGGTGGGAATTAGCCTGCATGGTTTGGTAGGTGGGATCAGATGAGGATGGAAGGGGTGCCGGTCATGTGGCCTTCTGGGCTGTGGTGACTGGATACTACTCTGCTTGACTTGAGGACAGAAACGTATTTTAAAAAATGCAAATTCTTCATAGACTAAACCATAGGAAATTGCTGCTATTTCTGACCTACACAATGGCAGGTTCGTCTGATTGAACCTGATACTGTGTTTATAGTTTGGGATCCGATTGTTTCACCAGCAGTGTGCTCAGTGTGCTAGCAAAGAACACACTTGGCTTTCTAGTTGCCTGTTCCCTGGTGGGCGCCCCAGAGGACAGCACCCATCCTGTTGGCTGGAGCAGCACAGTGCCCAGCAACAAGCCAGTGTCGAAATGGAAGAAAACCTAGCTGGCCACAAACTAGAGCAGTCACAAAAAATTAAAAAACACTCCTGAAGGCAGTACCTTGAACATTTCCTATTTCATGAACCCTCATCTCTGTCAGCCTGGTGGCTTTGAGAACCCAGAGGGAGAGATAATGGGGTCACTAATACCTTTAGATCTTGGCTCTACCAAGTCACTGGGGGCACGGATTATCATTGCACAGGTAGACTTTGTTCCCGAGAGGTCTTGGCTCAGACGAGCAAATCGGAGGGCCAGCTGTCTCAGTAGGGGAGTGTTGCAGGGGACGTAGGTTGGGGTTTGTTTGTTCTTACGTAAAAAGGCCATCAGTGCTGGCTCAGGCAGTCTCATGGCCAAGTTCTGTTTCCTGGGGCCACCTTGGCGGCTCATTGTGTGTCATTACAGCCTTTCCCTGAGCAGGGGGCCTGGGACAGTGAGGCAAGTGGAGGTACGAATCATTTTCTTAATGGCCTCTGATGGGAAGGTTTGTTCATGTTAGAGGGGAAGGTGGTTAATACCTAAAGTTTTTCATTTTGTGTAAACATTTTCTGGGCTTTGAAAGCTCTCTAGCCAGCAGCTGGGGACAGATGAGTCCAGCCAGCAACGATGATTACCTCTTTGTGCCTCTGTCTTCTATGCAGACATTCTGTGCCATGTTTGAACTGCCCAGCGGGGCGGGTCTAGGGGCTCTGGGCATCCTGGGTGGTATGAGGAGGAGCAGTGACCCCAGGCTCTTTGGAGTTTAAAAGTTGCCTGGGTATTTGTGGTCCCCTGGGATGACTAGACATCATTTCCTGGTAGGCTAGGTGCTTGCTCTTTAAGCTAATTTTTGAAAAAACAATGGAGGTGTGTTCTGTCCCATTTGTAATTATTGATATCTGAGTCACAAATCAGAAATCTATTACGCCGTTTCTAGATTTCTCTGCACCTATGGTGATCCGTGTCTGTGGGGTCACTGTGGTGTTGTCTGTGTTTACTGTTAAATGGTCAACTGATATAAGTCCTCAAGTATATTAATTCAACACTTTCTAAATTCAGGAAAAAGTGGTATTTTGATAGGTTTATATGGAGGCGAAGTTAGATTTAGGCTTAGTTACAGATTTCCTGTTTATGTATTTTCCTGACCTGCTGAGCTTCCTTTGTTTGTTTGTTTCATTTTGTTTTGTCCTTGCCATGGTTTCGGCGATGAGCGTGCCCACCTGGCTTAGTCACGACAGACTGACAGAGCTGTGTGACCTCCCTGACCGTGGCTCGAGTGGGAGGAACACCCAGTCACTTTTGTGACATGGTACTTGACCTGCCTAAAAGATCAGATGCATCTACAGAAATACAAATAATCGTTCATACCGGGTTTTCATTCTACAGTTTTCACTAGCTGGCTTACACCTTGTGTCTCTTTCATCCTCATGTTAGACCCGGGAGATTAGAGTTACTGTTTTCTCATCTTACAGATAAGGAAACTCAGTGCAGGGGCATTGACTTCAGGTTGGATTCTCTTGACCTCACCTCAACTACCATGTGGACTGACATGCCCGCAAGGGGCCAACAAATTGCAAGAAACTAGTTATTCAGTGTATGCTGAGAAACGATCTATCATGCATCATTTCTGATCTTACTACTGCTGGTATGTCCTACTTGCTCCTTCTTCAAACTCCTCACTCAACACAACTTGCTGTCTGACCCCAACCCACCTCTTCTTATATTCTGGAGTCAGTGCAGGGCCCTGCTCCTCATTCTGGGCCAAATCAGACACCTGGGTGTTACATTTAATATTCAGGTGATGGTGGGCAGACCATGTGATCACTGAGGCTCAGGTTCCAGTGGTCAATTTGGAGTAAAACCTGCTTTGTCGGATGTGAGTCATATGTGGGGGTAAATGCTCCATAAGGACAGCAGCTACTGTTGTCATTAAAAAAAATCATGATGTCCTCTCACTCACCGCTTACTTACTCAGGTGGCAGGACCTGGACATTTCACCCACATTGATAGCGTGGACTCAGTCCTCTCCTTTCTAATCCCTCTACTGAAGACTTCTTACATTCTTCCTGCCATAACTTGACTCATCACCTTGATCTAGTCTAGCCCCTCTTTCTTATCCATCATCAACACTACCCCCAGTCTGATCTTTCCAAAATAAAGAAATTTGAACTTCTCCTGGAAGTCCCTCATCTGCTTACAGAATCGATGTCAATTCCCTAGTTTTTCCCCAGAGGCCCTGCAGGATCTGACCTTCCGCAGCCTCAGCGCACACTGTCATATGTGTTCCTGGACACACACCCTGCCCTCCACTGCCCTGAGTTCTCCATCCTGTGTTGATCCCCCAAATGCTGATACTCCTTGTGCCTCAGTTCTCCCCTGTTTCCTTCCTGCTTTCTCTCCCTCTTCTCCTCTGCCTAGCTTGCATCCACCCATTGTCAGCTTTGTGGTTGTAGCACCCTAACGTGGTGGGTGGTCAGTGAATGAATGAATGAATGAATCAGTTCTTGGCTAGAGTGGATACAGAATGGTCAGCATCTTAAGACTTGAGGTCCTCTAAAATCTGCAGCCTCCTTAGGGGGTTGGCGAGCCTAGAAACAGATAGGATCTTCAGAGGAAGACCCTGGTTAGCAGCTGAGCCACCAGGAGACCTAGAGTCTGCACCTGGGAACTGAGGCCAAAGAGAAATGCTATCACTGTTGCCATAAGTTGTCTGCTTTATAAGCAGCATGAAAACTTATTTGTGAATTATCTAAATTCAAGTGTATACAGCAGCTGTCCCATCAGGAATTTATCCAGAACTGCTGTTTGGCTATTCAGAATTTAAACCATAATTACCCCTATGAATTCCTTGCAGAAACAACAGTTCTTCCACCACCCCTGTCTCCAAGCACCAACCGGCTAGGAGTAGTTGTTTGTGGTTATCAGGTGCAAATCTCCTTTAGCGAAAAAGCAACAAAGCCAGGCCTGCTGTGCATCCAGGCCGTAGGATCCTGCACAGTTGTGATCAGAATCACATAGTCATCTGATGGCTTTCTCTGGAACGTTTGGGGTCTCTCAGCTAGTCTTGGCCTGCTGTTCTGTGAGAAAGACATTTAATGCCTCCCATCTTCATGTTCAGCTTTACTTCTTTGGAAAACTCAGGAAGTATGACGATTATTTCATTGCATGTATGTTCTAAACAACTAGAAATCTAAGCCTTTTTCCTTCGTGAAGAGGCTTTGCCTTCCTCCCATAAGGGGCAGAGCCTGTGGAAGGTGTTTGAGAATTGGCATCTCTTTGACTCTCATGTTCAGATACACAGGTGCGCCTGGAAAAAAACCACATGATTCCACCTGCTGTGTATCTTGTAAACGCAAACCTGTGTTAAAGAGAATGCCGTGGCCAGGAACAAGGCCTCGTTCTCTAAGGCTAGGTTGCTCTCTTTATGTATGCTGTTTCAGTAAACCTTTTACTGAAGTATAACATAGAAAAATACAGAAATCATAAGTATACAGCTTGAGTTTTCAAGTTGCCCTCTTAATATGTTCATATATAATACATTAATAATTTAGGACTTGGTGCTACCACCAATTTCTTGTTTCATTAAGGGGTTGGGAAGGATGGAGGTAGGAGTGAACATCGTTCTGTTGGCCCAGCTTTTTAATAACCTTCCCTTGCTCTCTGCTCGTGGAGGCAAAGTTTTGTTTTCCTGGTGGTACTATCTGAGCCACTCAGGGCCTGTCATTTTTACCTTCCATTCCGTTTCTTTAGACTTTAAAATATTTAATGTGAATTCCATTAAGACCACGTGCATATGTAAATGGTCTGCTCTTGCCTCTGTGGCAGGTGGGACAGTCTCTTCCACCTAAATTCAGTCATCGGTGGTATTCTACCATGTTTGCTTTATTCTCTTTTATATGTAGATTTGGGGAGGTTGTACTATTGTTGGTATATTGTATTTTGGTCTTCAGCAGACTCCCCCTGACCCCTCTAAATACTTCTGCATTCACCCCCTATGAGCAATGACAATACTGTATACAATAAGAAAGTTAGCCCTGACTGGTGTGGCTCAGTGGATTGAGCACCAGCCTGTGAACCAAAGGATTGCCAGTTCTGTTCCCAGTCTGGGCACATGCCTGGGTTGCTGCCCAGGTCCCCAGTGAGGGACACATGAGAGGCAGCCACACATTGATGTTTCTCTCCCTCATTCTCCATCCCTTCCCATTTGTCTAAAAATAAATAAGTAAAATCTTTTTAAAAACGTTCATGATGGTTCTATAATAGTTTCTAATATCCAGTCTATGTTCAGATTTCCCCCATTATTCCAAGAATGTCAGTTTCAGTTTTTATCGTTTGAACCACAGTGCGCTGGAGTTCTGATCTGCCTCCCCGCATCACTGCATCCGAGATCGCGGCGGGACTGTGGGGGCTCAGTGGAGGGGCCTGGCCCAGCTCTTCGCGCATGTGCACCTGTGCGTCGTTTTCCCAGGAGAAGACCGCACTCGCCTGCGTCGGCAGTTTCCTTCCTCGCGTGAGGCAGCAGTGCGGGCAGGAATGAATGAATAAGAATCACCGCTGTGAATGGGCTGCTTACAACTTTAAAAAATCCGGGAATGGTTATTTATTGGGTGAAGCTAATTGAGTCTGATGCCAATGGCTGAGGCAGCTGGGCACACACACTGTCAGTGACCAGGAGCCATCTCTTGTGTGCTGGTTTGCCAAAAACCTGTTGTCACTCTAGCAGGGAGCATGGCTCCGGGCAGAATATTTGGACAGGTCTCAGGAGCTTTCCAGGCATTTGGACTTCATGATAAAATAGACTTTATTACTGTTTGGTACTGATTACAGTTTATAGAATAATTGAACCGATAGCGTATCGAATTCCATACACTCATCTCACCCCTCTGTTTCCCTTATTGTGCAAATTGGTTATTATCATGTACATTTGTGTATATTGCAATTCATAAGCTGATGTTGGTGCATTATTATTAGCTGTAGGTCATAGTTTGCATTAAGGTTCCCATTTTGTGTTGTACAGTAGTTCTCTGGGCTTTGATAAATGCAAAGTGTCATGTATCTATCATTACAGTTTTATACAGGATAGTTTTGTTGTCCTAAAAATCCTGCCCTTCACCTATTCTCCCCTCCCTCTTTACCCCTGAGCCCTTGGCAACCACCAGTCTTTGTATTGTCTCCACGGTTTCACCTTTTCCAGAATGGCATACAGTTGGAATCATACATTATGTAGCCATCGCAGACTGACTTTTTTTCACTTAACAATACGCATTTAAGTTTCCTCCATGTCTTTTGGTGGCTTGACAGCTTATTTCATTTTATCCCAGAATGGTATTCCACTATACCACGTTTTGTTTACTCATTCACAAGTCTTGCTGGTTTATTTTTAAACAAAAGATAGAACATTTCAGCACATAGTGGGGGTTTGATAAGTAATTGTTGAAGGACCTAGTTAGATTGAATCCTTAATTTTTCTGGCAGATAGATAGTGCCAAGGGAGGGTTGTGATGGAAAAGGCAATTATGTTGTTAGGCACCAATTTCTGCTCATGGCGGTTATTGTTTAGGGAGGGAGCACTTCGCCGGTCAGTGGCTGGCTTTGGTCCGGGTTCCCAACAGCAGTTACACATTCCCTCCAGAACTGTAATAATACAGTAGCCACTGGCCACATGAGGCTATTGGAATTAAAAACGATTAAAGGTGAGTAAAATAAAATAAAAACCATTGTGTCTATTGCATTAGCCACACTTTGTAGCCATATGTAGCTCGTGGCTATCATTTTGGACAAGGCACATATGAGACATTTCTGTTGTCACAGTACATTTTATCGGACAGGCTTGATCTAGAGCATTCAAGTAGAAGGACGGAATTGAAATCAGTTGACCAGGCTGACTCTGGTTTCAGCGCTTAACTGTTTTGTGCTGTGACAGTTTTACAATGGCAGAGAGGAAGGCCAGAGATTTGTTTGCTGGAGAAAAGTTGCTTAAAATAACTTGCTGGGGATAAAAAGGTTGCCGAGGCCAGTGAAGCTGTGAAATCCTCCTTGTGTGACGGCCCCGGGAGGCAGGGCTGGACAAAGGGCTAGGCCCTTGATCAGCCAGTGTTAAGGAGTTTTACAGAACTCAGCTCTAGCTTCTTTGGTTTGGTGAAAAAGCAGAGGCCTTCTCTAATTTGAGGGGTTGGGGTGGGTGTGGACAGGGAGTTAAACTTCCCAACTAATAAATTGGCAAATTGTATATCCGTCCCTTCAGTAAACCCCTGTGGCTGTTGGATGCCAGGAATGTGGAACCTGAATGAGTATCAGATATTTGCCACAAAAATTGCAGCTCCTTGCTTGGAATCGAAATTACTCTTATTTGGGAACAAAACAAATGGTAGTTAAGTTTTCTTGGCCTTTTCCCTGTTTTGCCAGCCCTTTGGATTTGATCAGATCTAATTTCATTCATGCGATAAGTACCATGCTGACACAGAGTATTATGGGCTGTCAGTCTACTTAGATTTCACTTCTGTGTTTATTTTATGTACGGCATTTTCATAAAGACTTTGGGTTTCTTTTTTATAAACAGAAGTACAGATAACAGATATTACATGAAATTGTTCTTTTCCTTAAAGTCTAATCTGGAAATTGGCTCATGATGTTGGCGAGGGTTTTTAATATAATTTAAATGAAAATGCCAAATTACACTCTATGCACATTGTAGCTTTAAATATTGACTTTTTCGCCTCTTGAAATGCTTGAGTTTCTAAGAGGCCTAATGTGGAAAGGCGAATTTGACAGAATAATATATCTACTATAATTCCTGTGAAAAGACTTAAAATATTCTGGAATTTGCAAGTTCAGTCAGGATGTGACCACTTGGAATCATGAAGGTCTGTAAACACAGGCTTATGATTGAGAGTTTTGTCTAAGAATAGGCACAGAGAAAATAGTATATTATCTTGCAAATGAAGGATGGGAAATGCCAGGTCTCAAATGAAGATAGATTTCCCTTTAATCTTTCAGCTCATGTCACCTGCTAAACAACCCTTCCAAGAGTTGCTGAGGTTTAATCAGTATTTAATAATTATTGCATTTGTACAACCGACTTTTCTTGTAAAAGCAAACATGTCCCTTGAATGAAAGGTAGGATAATGGATGGATTTCTTATACCTACTATGTTTTAATTTAATTTTTAAAACTATGTTTTAATTTCAATACTGTTTCATGTTAGCAAAGTCTAGAGAAATTGATTATGGTTTCTTAGCATGGAATTGTTTCCTTAAAAGCCGTGAAAGGGAAAAGAATCAATATTAGTGATTTCCAAGTGGCAGCTTTTTACAGAGGCCCCCAGCACGATTGATTACAGCTCCTTTTGTAAAGGATTTTAAAAGAATAATCTGTATTAAAAACATCATTCTTTGGTATGAGCTTCAACAGTTCCAAATGGGTTTCCATGGGGGCTATGCTGCAATGTCTCCACTTGAAGGGATTGTGGCTGTCATCGGTGGGCCAAGCAGCCAGGCAGAGTAAAGGCTATTAGGTGAGGTGCTGTTGGCTCGAATGCCAGACGAGGTTACCCGGGCAGCTGTGGTCATTCAGCCTCTAAAGCAGCAGGGGCAAGAGGCAAGTTATTTTTCTACAAGCGCTGTGTAGGGTTAAGCAGCAAGAAGAGTCAGAAGTATGTCTTTGTTCCAGAGCCTTGGCTAGAGGAAGGTGTGTTCTCTCGATGTGAGACGTAGAAGCTGATAGCTCCCCAGCCTCCGTATCCTGAGACGTGTGTGGAGAGGAGAGGACGCGTCTTCATGGGCATCTAACACTTGAGCGCCACGACCAGGTTGTTCTCAGGCTGCATGCTGATCTTGTTCCAATTAAATCATAAACTTGACTCTGGGCAGAGGCACTCTCTGGAGGTGGGGTGCTTGGAGCAGGTAACTCTATTAGAAACAGCCCCATCTCAAAAGGGAAGAGACAGGGTCCAAGTGAGAGACCTTTCGTGTGGCCTGTGCTCCCATGGTGTTTAATTCTCAGTAGGGCTCTCTGGGAAATGAAGATGTAACAGGTAGCCCAGGTGGCTTTCATCCTAAAGGGAGTGGCGGGGGGCGGGGGGACAGGTGTTACATAGACCTTGCCATTGGTTACTTCACAGAAGGCATTTGCAGGAATAGGGGGACTCATTAATTTGCAAAAGATGGAAGATCCTGGGGATGTGGGGATTTTTAGAAAACAGTGTTTGGTTTATCGCCATCAATTTTTACTTGGTACCCTTGGATGCCAGATCGCCACAGAGGCCTTTGGTAGGGCTTGCTTCAGAACTGAGAGAAATAGCGGGTAGGCTCCTTTTATTACTGGATTCATCTGGAGGAAAAAAAATTTCTCCAGGTGGTCAGATGGGTTTTTGACTCATCACTATTTGCTTTTCTTTATGCCCCATAATTTTGGAAAACAAAATGCCATGTCTCTTGTGAAATGGTGATTTTGAATGTATGTTCCAACTGAGACTTAATTATCACTGAGTTACCATGAATCACCCCCTCGTTTGGAGGCAATAATAATAATAATAATATGCTCTTTTAAAAATTATTCTCCAAAGTGCTTTTTAAATATTATTTTTTAATTGAGCATATAACTTTACCATCTTTCCCAGTTTCCTCTTTCCCCTCAAACCCCACATCCTGAAATCATGAGAACAGGCGTCCAGGGTTCCATTGGCAGAGTGTCCTCATATGGAGGTTCCAGTGGATCAGAAAGGTGAAGGCAGCACTGAGGCGGATTAGGTTACACTCTGGACTTTTGAAGGCTTTGGCCGCATGTTGGTTTGCACAGTCAATAAAGAATGTTATCATTGCTGGAAAAAATATCTCTGTCCACAAGTCTCCTTTCCTCTTCATTTGGCAAGACCATAAATGTTACCTTCAAATAAATTTTGCAGACACTAAGAGAAGTGCCTTCTGAAGTGCATTTGCTTAGAGACCGCACAGAACCCGTGACTGCGTGCACACTCCACGTGAAGCGCGTCCTTTTGGCTGGGAGCCCATGTTCCTGCCTCACATGTTGAAGGCCTGGGAAGACTCCATCCATTTCTTGGGGAATTTCATCCAGGGTCTCTGGTGGATTTCATCACATACTCTCGTACCTTTAAATCCTTTCCTGGTTCCTCCATTAAGGATACAGTTTTTTAAAAGAGCTGCTTGGCCTTCATTGTTTACTTTACTTGGTTGAAAAGTTTGGCCCAAAGGGGGAAAAAATTGAGACAAGTCTAATAGCATAATCAATAAAATGTACTTTAGAAATTCCTTTATAATATAATAAAAAGAAACCCAGGGCCTGGGGCTGTGAGTCTTGGACAGAATCAGGGTATTATTCCAGTAGATACCAGTAATGTGAATAATCTCTGGGCACACAGTGGGGACCCCACTGCAACTTGGCTTTGAGTATTACAACTTCAGCAGAGTTTGACTCCAGTGTTGAAATCAGTGGTCTCATCACCTTTTGATTATCCCCTTCTGCTTAGCTTTGTTTCTTCCCAGTGTAAGCAACCAGCTGCAAATATCATCTTTGAAAAAGCCCTGCTAGGTTAGGTAGTCACTATGTTGACCCAAAGGTTTTCTGGAATGAGCAGGACAGGCAGAGTGAGAGGCTCCCCTCATAGACAGATGAGGTAAGTATAGTGGAAGGGCCCCGAAAACTGGGAGCAGCGTGGAACATCTTGGGGGCTTGCTGGCTTGGCCACCGCTGCCTGGGACCAAGCTGGAAGCCCACTTGTTTGCTGGGAAACCCGGCAGCCTCACCTTGACACAGAGTGGCTTCCTTGCTTTAAATAAGCAAGGAAGAAAGAGTAGCTAATGAGATGGGTAATTAGACCCAGGAAATTTTAGAACCCAGGATCTCGTGATTGGCTTTCTGTTTCACTGTGACTTCAGAGAAAATTCAGCAGGAGTGGCCCAAGCACGGTTGTGTCATTCTGTGACACTTTCCTGAAGTATGAAGTATTTTTCATGCCTGTTATTTATATACCTATATGATACTTTTCTTAGATTTTAAAAATATAATGTCCCTGTCTCTGTTTGAATGCATTTACTGTTAAATAGTTAATAATTAAGTTTTCAGAAGCCATTTGTACACTGGAAGCTGGTCCTTGGTCATTCATGACCATGACCCATTAGTCTTGTGCTTTCTGTACATTTAACACCATATATATTTACATATTTATGTTTTTTAAATGAAACAGTAACATCACTTAGGAGAAACAGCATTCATAAGCCCACCTCGCCCTTCCTCTCCTTGTTTTCCAGTCCCATTTCAATGCTTGATCCAATGGCTATGACATGTTAATAGAGTTGTGATATTAAAAAATATTACAATAGCACATGCTTTTTAAATTTAGTGTGTAGTCTAAACATTTTTCCTTGTTGCCCTATGGTACATGACATTTCATGGCCATGTTGAGAAAATCCGTGCATCATACGTAACTGACACAGCTGCACAGCTGTAGTTGGCATGTAGGCTGTCTCAGTGATCGCTTCCACTTTTCAACTGAGGTGTGATCGACAGCCAGTGATTTTACTCCAACATGGTAGCCAACACCTCAGCTTTCCTGTTTTTAGTCTGTTTCCTTAGGATAATTCCTGAGAGTTGAACTTTCTGATCAGATGAAATCTGAATCAAAATTCAGATTTTCAGAAATCTGAATTTTGATTCAGATTCAGATTTTCTGAAATTTCAGAAATCAGATTTCAGATTTTCTTAAAATGCATTACCAGAGTGCTTCTCCAAAGGGTATAAGCCAATTTCTGTTAGTCGGCATCCAGGGAATAGCCCAAGCTTCTCATTACAAGCCAGGAATCAAGTGTCCCTATTCCCGTTCCCATTTAGTCTCGGTGCCAGCTTAGAACTCTGCAGTACAGACTCATTTGGAAAGTCTGTTTATCAACTGCTGTGGAGTACAGGTTCTTTCTCTGCGTCCACCAAGCCTGGAGGGCAAGGTCCGCCCTCTGGACCTAGGGTCTTTCCGTTTTCCTGTCCCATAGGCTTCCTGGGGCATTTTTTCAGCCCCTAGACAGGGTGGAGGTATAGGTGGCTATGCCTCGGGGCCTCCAATTATAGCAGTTGAAAAACCCTTAGAGTGAATTATTAGATCTAAACCAGAGTCTGTTGGCATCCTGCACTTGTCTTGGACTCTGTTCCATTATGGTAGTTTTACACTACACTTCTGAATTAGAAATAAACTCCAAATCTCTTTTTTCCCCTTCTCTCCTGCCAAACTCCGCCAGGAAACAGAATCTCGTTATTTCGGTTAGAATATATTAATACTGACCTTCTCCGGCACTTGGGACTTTTCAGGTTAGGCTCACATGGCTTCTATTTTTACTCTAGTCTAAACTGTGGTCATATGGATAGCAAAATAAATACTGAAATATTCTAGTTTGAGTGGTGGGGAGGCAGCATTGCTTATAATAACATGGCTCCAAACTTTTTCTTTCTGTTTGATATTCCAAAAAAGGAAGAAAGCAGGGCTTGGAGCACATCTGTAAGTAATGAACATTTTCCTCTTCTGTGTCATGCATATTCAACATAATCCTATGCGAAGTCCCGGGCGTGGCTTTCATATACGTTGCTTTGGAGAGGCCTGCTTCTGTTGCCAGCAAATTTAATTCAAGACAAAGGTCACTTTCCTTCTCTGTCTGCATCAGGAATCCAAACCCTTCCCACAAACAGAAATAAGAACTGTTGAAGTATTCTGCTTTTGTTGTTTACCCTCCCCCACCCCCTCCACCCAGGTGACTTGCAGATAGAAGAGGAAGAAGACTAGTTTTTGTTTGGTATGAGCAATAAATTGATTTCAGGAGGAATATATTTTTAAAGGCTATTGATCAAATTTTGTAATTCAAATATTTCAGAACTTTCAGAACGACATAAAGTGAAAGTTCCTTCCAGGTGAGATATTTTTCTGGGAAATAGTTGTCTTTGTCATTTCTCTAGCGTACAAACGATGCAGGCTGTTGGGAATTTGGGGGCAAAGGTTAGATTTCTTTCTGCTCAGTTTATTTAGTTAAGGGTTCTTAGAACTTTGTGACATGTTGGCTTATTATAGAAGAAACTGGTGTTCGGGTCAGAGGAGTTCGTAGGTGATGTGCCAGCAGTAGGCTTCTTGGTGGATGAGCATATTCTCATTGAGTATCTGTGATTAGGGCTGTTCATTGTTACCATGTTGCAGAGTAAAGAGAAATGGAGCCGGGACTGGGAGGCTTGCCTCCTGCTTGTTCTGTGTGTCCTGATGTCCGGGAGAGAAGGACGGGTGCAGTGTTCAGTCAGATAAGCATATGATCTCTTCTGGGTCATCGTACCTGAGATGCTCTTCAATTTACCCAGCAAACCACTTATGGAGCCCAGTTACTGTTCTGGAGACTCAACAGACAAACATTATAGGACGAAAAATAATTGTGAAGCACCAGCTGTACCGACATACATATGGTGAGGCACTTTTTCTGAGAAAGATATTGATCCTGTTTAATCATAAATACATAATTAGATGAGCCAAGCGATCCTTTGGCAAGAGTTTTTGTTGTTGTTTTTGTTAACAGGCTGATTATTGCGCTGAGCATTTTATTAAAGAAAGATTTAATTTGAGCTTTGTTGGCTAGGAAATCTAATTGCTTTGAACCATATTCAGGGTTTGGTTTTGTTTTTTTTAACACAAAGAGGAAAATTTCTACAGTTAAGTACACTAGCTCAGTGTTGCTTTTTAAAATGCTTTTAAGCCATTTAAATGTTCTCCAAAGACTAGTGCCGTGTCTCCCTGGCCCGTTGGGGGCATTGCTCCTGAGTTGTCCGTGTCTTTTGAGGTCATACTTACCTTCCTGGCAGTCCCCCTCACAGTTGGTTATAAGGCTGAGTTCCAGGTTGCTCTTTTTAAAAGAGACCTAGTAAGAGAACTTGGTTTTAGTTTTTAGTTTTCCCAGGTGTGAGGTAATCAGGCAACTTCTTACAAAAGTCTGAGATCTGTCCAGAATATATCCAGTCATGTAATATGAAACATAGAGACATTGAAGAAGATGCAAGACGTAAGAAAGGTTGTAACATAGGACAACTCAGTCCCCTTCAAAGCTGGCACCTTGGGACCTCACATAGTTTTCCCAATAGCCATAAGCTGCTACGTTGTTTTTCCTGAATCTCATCAATGGTCTTAAATATCTTCCTTTTCAAAGGTGATTTTAGTCTGAGGAAAAGAAAGAAGTCTCAGGACACCTAATCTGGGCTGTAGAGGGGCTCAGTCAGCTGGGTGATTTGATGGTTCACAAAAAAACTCCGCAGATGTGATGCATGAGTGGGCGCGTTGTCCTGATGAAGCTGCCAATCATCAGTTGCCCATAGCTGTGGCCTTCTGAATCATCCAAATAGTTTCCCTGGAGGAATGTTCAAGCTTAATGCAAACTTTGGTGCAGATCCATTGCTGTACTCACTCAGTCATTTTGAACGTGACAGGCACACAGTACACATGCTCACTCAATGGCATCTACGGCCCCCTACTGACTAGTACAGTGAAGTCATCATCGTTCACACATGCACGTTCCAGTCCACTCTGCTGGGCTGCCAGGTTACATTGATGTCATACAGACTTTTCTTGTTATATTAACAATGGCTGAACTGTTTCCAGACAGGCCTCATATGATTATTTCCTTTCACCAAATGGCTTAACAGTCAGGTTCAGCCTTTCAGAAAAATGTGACCTCTGTGCTTTTTGTTGAGCATTTACCCTCCCCAGGCTCTTAGAGCACAGTGATCGGCCTGGTAGGCATGTAGAAAACCTCAGACTTGGTGCTGGTCTGGGCCCTCTTCCAGAAATGTACACTCTAGGTGATGAGAAAGAGTCCCACACAAGGGGAGGCATCCACCAGGAAAATCCAGCCTCTGCTGAGTTCCAAGCGACTGGTTCAGACTTGAAGGAATATAGGCTGTAGGAATCCCATCTGCCCCACCTCGATTTGTTTCCAAAGGTTCATAGAACCAGTCGAATTTGTCTCCAGTTGCCTGTGATTTGACTTTTCTTAATTTGATTTTATTTTAACTTTACACTTTTATGAGCAGCCTGGCTCTCCTTCGGCCTCACGCATCACAGCCAAATGTGATTCTGCCTTCATATAACCTGGGTTTTTTTTTCAGAATTGGGTTTATATTCCTAATATGCACCAGTAAATGATTTAAATTCATACCCCCACTCTGTGGCAGGAAGGTGTGCTGAAGTGTTTCTTAAAAGAAAAGGCCTAGTTTTCTGTGTAGTTAATTAAGAACCTACTGTAGCTTTCTGAGGCAGTTCTGAGCTAAAGACCTTTCTTACGCAGAGATTTAAAAATTTTTTTCATGTGTGACCTCATCTTTGACCTTGGCTTTTGTATGTATTATATACAGATGGTAAGAGTAAGCCTGGTACATGATTAGGGACTGGTAGTTGTCTGTAAATAAAACCTTTAAAAAAGTGTTTGTAAATACAACAATATTTGGTTATAAACTTATGTATCAATCAGACCTCATGCATTCAAGGACAACAGTATGTTTTTCTAGTAATAAACATAAGGTTCTTTCGATTACATCTTTGGTTCACAGGGACACCTGACAGAGAGAAGATATTACTAAAAACGAATGAATGGCATTGGCTGTACATGGCTCCAGGCCTCTTCCACGTGGGGAACTTAGAGGAGATCAGGCAGAGAAGAAACTCTCAAGCAAGAATTCTTAACTAACGTAGAATTTTCTCATACGATGCCAAGAATGCTAGTTCTAAAAGATGTTCAGTAGATATTCTGGAGGGAGAATTTCCGTGGCCAAAGTTTGAAGTGCTGAATCAAGCAGAGTTCGACACGATTATATTACTGTTCTTCTCAGGGCCTTTTTATGATGATGTGCAATTCACAAGCAAAAGGAGGGAGAAGTGGACACAGCAGGGCCAACACTGACGAGTGCGCACATTGAAGTTCAGATGGGCTGGAACCCCTGCCCTCCCGTCTGTGCTGTGGGTCTTTGGGCAAGCCTCAATTCCTTGGATTGTAGTAGAGATTGTTGAGATGATTACTTGTAAATGTGCCAGTGCTTATAAAACACGCTTAGCACAAAATACCTGGCATAGAAGAAACATTTAACAGGTAGCTAGAGCCAATGCCTTTGAACCCCAAGCTGAATGGCTTTGACATTGTAATGTTATGGGTCATTACAGGGCAACAGAAAGGGCCCAGGGGAAGGCAACCACTAACTAGACTGGATGATGTCAAGTTAATTTGCTAGTGTGGTGTTCTGTATCTTTTGAAAAAAAAAATAGGTGATCTTGATGTCTATAATGTCTGGCCAGGATCTAGGATTATATGTTCCTTTGAGCTATACGGGGGCCAGAATTGGAAAGTTCATCTTAAGGGCAAGTATATCATTTCTGAGTGAGTGTGTGGGAGAAATTAATTCATTTAATATGTGTGTTAGTAATAAAATAGTTGAGTTAGTCACCTCTGGAAAGATAAGCTAAAATTACAGCCAGTTTGACACTTTGTAATCCTGTAAAAGTGAGTACACATTTGAATTTGAATCAGGACTGGACGTGCCTTTATCCTGAAATGAAGAGTCATAGTCCGAGTGTTGTTTTCTGTGAAGTGGTACGGAGTGTAATACTGGGCAGTGTGAGTATTTTGCTGTTAGGTGCAAAGACTCATTTTCTGAAGGTTGGGTCCTGGGGTGGACGGTGTTCATAAGTAGTTAGGTTTTCTCCTTTCTGACTTTGTCACGCACCTGAGTTTAAACCATGGTGTGAATTCAACACGCACTGCTTTGAGCTTTAATTACCTTCCCGGTGGCACTAGTTGAAGGCGTTGGGAGGGCGTGCACGTAGGAGATAAAGCAGTGTTTCTTTCCAGGAGGGCCTCAGATTTCAGAATACGAGATTTCCACATCTGCAGGTTGAAGCGTGAGAGCTGTTACATGCAGACCGTACCTACATGAGAAAAATCTGACGATTAGATCTGTGCAGTTGCTGTCTCGCAGCTTTTCTTTGCTGAGAAAATGGACAGGTTTGTGGTATTTCTTTTAAAGCTGAGATTGGTGCACTTGATGGTCTTTTATGCATAGAATTAACATTTCTCTTCCTATTTATTACAAACACCATATGCATGTGGGCTGAATCATTTTCACGAAATACTAGTTTTCATCATCCTCAAGTATGTAGGACCTATATCACAGTTGCTTTTCTCAACTTTCATCCATAAAGGGGTGTATTTCCTCTCAGGGGTCTTATATAAAGGCAACTGGTGTCACCAGGTCGCAGTGGAGTTTTGGCCATAGAGCCGGAGGTTTGGGTAGAAGTGGCACTGGCTGGCACTGGAACTGCAGGTGAGGCCACATGGTAAAAGAACTTTCAAGACTAAGGCGTTTTTATTTTATCCTATAGATGATAGGGAGCAGAGAAAGGGGTTCTAGCAGGGAGAAATGTGGTCATGTTTAGGAATGGTCCCTCTGCAGAGAATGGGTTCAAGGACAAAGACTTGAGCAAGTGCCCAAGTAGGGGGTTCTGAGTAATGGTCCAGGCCCAAGGTTATGAAGTTGCTGCAGTTTGGGGGCTAGAACAGGAGGGATGGAGGTAGGAGACAAATATGTCCCTTGCTTTTCTCCGAAGCACTGTGGGGATACAGACTGAGTCAGAAGTCATCCTCCTCTGGGAAGAACTGCCTTGTCTTCATGCTTCAGGTTCCTTGGCCGAACGGGCCACATCTCAGTCTGCAGCCTGCCCCCTCACCATGCCTAGTTGCTTTCCACAACTCCCCTTTGCTCTCCTGTGTGCCCGTCTTCCATCAGCCAAGGGGGAAAGGTCTGAAAGCCCAGCTTTGTTTTTCTTCCAGCTCATACTCCAAGCCCTATGAGCCAACGGTACTGACACTGCCCCCCAGAAATGGTCAGTCCCAAATTAAACAGCCTAATCAAGAAGTCCTCCAGGAGGGCAGCTTCTCTGCACTCGGGGACTTGCCTCTGCGCCTTTCTCCTGGCGGGTTTAGACCGGCAGTTCTATCTCATGCAGCTAGAGGATGTTTGGAGTGTGCCCTGAGGTGTTCTGCTTCGGGAAGCAGGCAGCTGGCTAGGTGTAAGAGCGGTTGTCTTGAGTTACTCTTGATGGCTTTGGAGAGATGCACGTTTTCCTGTCTCAAGGAAATGCTGGTGCATAATTCACTTCCTTCTCCAGGCACATTAATGGCAAAAATCCTTTCAGCCCAGTGTGAGTCTTCACAAAAAGAAATGTGTCATGTTTGGAAAGGTATCTTTTGTTTAAAGAAAAGACACTGGAGGTCTTCTTTGAGCATTGTCTGCTACAAAGTGAAAGGGCCTACTTATTATTAAATTGGACTCTCTGGAGGGATTTGGGGAATTCCTTCTACACACTTGGTGCCCCTGACATTAGAGCGGGAGGTGACTCTGAGTCGGGTGTGGAATTATTTGCATCCCACTGGGTGATGGAGGAGCAAATACTTTTAGCTGCATTTAAGCACATTAAACACATTGCTAGCTCCCAGATTGTCTGTGAGTCTTGCAAACCCCAAGTAGCCAAGGGCAAGTCAGCTTCTCTAGACACACCCAGACCTCCGCCCCACCTCTTGTAGTAATTCAGGCCTGACAGCTCCTCATAAGGAGCCCGGGGTCCTGGCGAAGTCCGTTGTTTGTCAGGCTACTTCAATGTGCTTGAACTGTGCGAACTGGGAGGTGGCCAGGGTCTCTGGGAGATGTTTCTATCCATCTGCCTGTTAGTTTGACAGATGTGTCCGTCTGGTCAGCTGGGTCACCTAATGAACAGAAATTTAATTTATACACAGGGATGAAATATTTTAGTGATACCCATGCCACCTCAAACTTCTTTGACAGAGTCACGAGGAAAATGAAAGTTATGCAATGAATTGCTAACATGTAAACGGACTTTCACTTACTTTTCCAACTCTTAGGTTACTTAATTGGATACAGTACAATGTGTATGGGGAAGATGATCACCCAGGCTTGGACGCGAGGGATTTTAATGATAGGAATTGTGGTGGATCTTGCGACATGTGTTAACTCAGGGACCTGAGACAAAGGCTAATTTGTTTTAGTTAATCTCCATGACAAATATTTATTAAGTACCCATGCACTTTGAGAGGGTAAGGGAGCATACACAGGCCGTCGAAGACCTGCCTTCAGTGAGTGGTGCTGAGCTGAGGGGCAAGAGAAATACATCTGTGACAATTAAAAGTAACAGTGACAGTTTATGCCTTGAATTGTCCATATGCTACAAAATCCAAAACAGTAGTTTACAGCTAGGGAGCACATGAGGACTGAAGAAGTCACAGGTTGTTTTGGAGTGGGCGAGATTTTAGAAAGAACGAGAAGGCCCTCCACATGAGTTGCACAGGACAAAGGTTAATGCAAGCAGGACGGAGAATTGCTTTCAGGTGGAAGCCCATGGAGCCCAAGCAGCATAAACTGAGCGCCTCCTATCTGCCAGGTACTGTGACTGTGGGGAGTGGAGGTAGGTTAATGATGACCGGAGGTCCAGTCTCTGCCTTCCACGGAGCTGTGAGGGTAACAGGGGTCATTCAAGTTGATAGTAGAGCTATGGAATGCAGGGCTCTTGATGCGGTTCACAAGCTTTGGGAATTACAGCCTGCAATGGTGATAGCCTTGGAAACGGTGTAATGCAGGATGGCCTCAGATCGCAGAGTTAAACTCTGACCATTCTAGCAGAAAAATTCCAGCACGCTCTTGGCTCAGGGTGGTCATTCAATGCCTGCAGGCCCGTCCACTGGAAAACCAGTCCCTAAGGTTTCAGTTCTCAGAATGTGCCCGCGTGGTGGCTCAAATGAAATGGGTTCCCATACTTTCCATGTATGGGAAGCCTGGCCCTGAAGCCTGGTGGGAAATATGGGCTCAGGTTTAAAACACTCCGGTGTCTGTAGCCAGCAGCTGAAACGTGAGAGAATAAAGTTTCTCTCACGTTGGAGGGGGCATTGTGGAGGGCGGGCCTGTCTGTAGTCCCAGGGAGGCCCCAGTCACGGAACAGGAAGTTTCCTTTGAAGAGGAAGTCTGATGAAAGCCAATGCAGTGAGGGAAACATTTTTTATAATTCTCATTAGGAACAAACATTCAATTTGAATTTTAAAAATAGGACAATAATGGCGTTACCTGTTTCCAAACACTAATGTTGTCTAGAAGCTATGAGTTGGCTTTATTTGTTTCTGGGCTTTTTAATAAGCCGTTGGTGGTAAAATAACCAATTTACTAAAAACCATTTGAAAGAATATATGTCTACTCTGCCTTCAGTTCATGCATCATGCATGGGACCTTTCTGACATGATTAGGTTGGATTTTAATGTTAACACTCTGACTGAAGAGCTGAGAAGCTGTGGAACTGGTGTGCTTAGGGAGCGGTCCCTCTCCACATTCAGCGTGTGGTTTGCTGTTACCAAGTGCCAGCGATATAAAAAGAATGGACTTGTGTGGGTTTATTTGCGTTTGTCATTAAGGCTCTGCCAAGCCAATGAGCCCTGGAAGCAGGCTTGCAGTGGGCTTTCGCCCTTGTCATTGAGCCTCACCAGCACTGCTCCTTGTAGGGTTCCCTGCGTGGCATCTGCCCACGTCTGGGCTGTGGCAGAAAGCTCTGGACTGCCCAGGCTGCCAGGCCAGGGAGTTCTTGGCCCTGAGCATGACCAGGCCTAAGAACACTTGGTAACCTTGATTTAGCTTAAGTACCACCCTGCCTTTGTATACATCCCCAAGAACATCTTACATGATTTCAGCGTTTTGTAGCTTTCCAGTAAAGGAGCTTAGCAGTGACTCCGTGACAAAGTGAATGCCTGAGATGGCTTAAAACTGGCACTGGGACCACTGAAACTCGGGTTTGGTGGAATGTAACGAAATATGCACTTGATGGGTGCTGAGGTCTCTGTGCCATCTTCATTCCATGGGATAGGCCACGTGGGCTTCCCTGGGGGACATTTGTCCAAGCTCAGCCCTTCATGCATGTTGTCAGGGGGTCCTGAGGAAGGGCAGGGCCAGAAATGGGGGCTCAGAGAATGGAGGAGAGAGCAGGCTGCTCACTGCAGTGTGAACCTGAAGAGTAAGATAATTAAGTGCATTTGGTCATTTCTCCCCATCCTGAATACCTTTTCTTTCCTTCCTCAGAGGGCAGAGCTGACGTCTGATAAAGACATGTACCTCGACAACAGCTCCATTGAAGATGCTTCAGGAGTGTATCCCATTGATGACGATGACTATGCTTCTGCATCGGGCTCGGGTAAGGCTGGCTACTGCCCCTCTCGCCGCCATGCTGCGTGCTTGCACATACATGGAGACGCACACAGCACAGTGTCCTGGAGCTCACTTCAGGGAGACGGGCAGGCGCACACTGGTTGAGAGCATGCTCTTTGGAGTGCAGGTGCCTGGGGGTGAAGTTTGGCTCTCCATCACCTCAGCTGTGAGGTCACGGGAGCGTATCTAACTCGGCTGAACCTCAGTTTCCTCATTTATAGAATGGAAGGCCACTTCCATGCAGGCTTGTTGTGAGGACTGAAGGGGTTGTTGCATCTTAGAGGTTGTGGCTCTGAGAGCTTGCTGCTTGGCATGCAGTCAGTGTTCTGTCAATGTTAGCTTTTAATTTTTTTGTGTGAAGGCTTTTATAGTGTTATCATGAAAAGCACCCTGAAATAAATCCCTCAAACACTAGTTTTATCAAACTGCAAACCCCATATTGAAGATTATAGATGAAACCAAGGAGCATTATACGTTCTTACTCTTAGTGTATTGCTCAAAAGTAGGAGGCAGAATGTGGCAGCCAGGTAAAAATGATGGCAGAGGGATGGCCTCATCTCCTCAGTGTTATCAACTATCTGTTGCTTCAGTAATGCTGTGTAATAAACCACCTCACAATGTAGAGGCTTATGTCAACAATCATTTATTCAGCTCATCATTCCTATGGGTCGGTGTTTTGGGCTGGGGTCAGCTGTGGGTTGGGTATGCAGCTTTGCTGACCTTGGCTGGACTCTGACATGTCTTTGGAGCAGCTGGGAAGACTTGGCTGTGGTCCACATGGTCTCTCATCCTCTAGCAGGCCAGCCATTTGTTCCCAGGCTGGAAGCAGAGATCCCAAGGGAGCAGCTGGGTGCAAAGCCCCTTAGAGCCTGGGCTTAGAACTGGCACAGCATCACCACCCCATGGTATCAGTCAAAGCAAGTCACATGCCTGCTTTCCTTTCATTACTCCACCTTGTAATGAAGGCGCTACCAAGTCACATGGCAGAGGATGTGGAGACAAGGGGAAATAAAGGATCCTGGCCATTTTTGCAGTCTACCGTACTTAGTAAATGTTTCCCCTGTGCCAGGAATGGCCCCTAAGAAGCTGAGAAAGAGTTTGTGCATATATTTAAGTAATGATCAAGTCAGGAATTGGTGGCCAGCAGCACGCTAGGGAAGTGTTATCCAGGACTTTTCTTGCTTTAAGTTTTCATTGTAAATTCAACAGGTAGTAAAAGTTATGCTGGACGTAGATGTCTAACGATGGGGTTGGCCTGAGCTTCAGAATGACCCAGAACAAATTAAAACCAGCTGTATCTCTGGTAGAGACCTAGCTGTGTAAGAGTGAGTGCTTTGAGTTAGGAAATGCCAAGTCTGAATAAGACATGAGAGGTGGTGGCTGACCCAGTAACAATGAGCTTACAGTGCAATCCTAATGTAAAAATAGTCCCAGTTATTCTTGGGAGAGTGATATATATATTGCACACACAGATTGAGTGTGAAAAGAGTGTTTCTCCACGGCCCACAACTCTATTAATATATTTCACTCATGGCACCTCCTTTTTCCCCCTTAGCACCTCAAAAGTGCTTTGTAACTGTCATCTTCAAAATGTCCCAGGAAATAATAAATACGGGGACTTTTCTGTCCCTGTTTCACAGATCTTAGAATCTAAGAGCTGTTAGAGATCTGTAGCTGTCCTCCGAGTCATTTGGCTGATTTCTGGCAAGATTACCCTTAAGTTTCATATACAAAAGCAGATGCACAGGCCTGCCTCAGCGCTAATCCTGCCCCTCTCCAGCAAGATGAGAGGGGTTGTGAGTGGGTCGTTTGAAATCCCAAACCCACTAACCAGACAGATGGAGTTGAGGCTTCAGTGTGGGCTGGCTTTGCTTCCGCTTTGACCCCAGCCTGGGGCAGAGGATGGCTGCAAAGCAGTTCATTTGGACTCTGGAAGGCCCTTTGCGCTGCCCCGAGGATGTTATTTCTCAACTTAAAAATAGTAGAAGTTGTAGGTAAACTTTGTAGATCATACACTGTGGTCAGACATTGTTCCTACCCTTCTAACGTCACTGTTAGGACATTTCCGTTACTGTCTCCATTTTTCCAGGAGAAAACCTGAGGCAGAGAGAGATTAGGTCACTTGCCTCAGGGCACACTGTTAGAAGGTAAGGAAGCTGGGACGAGGACCAGGGAGCTGGGCTTGAGACTGTGTTCTCTTCCACTCCTGTGCTGGGCCGCCGACCTGTGTCACAGACCCCACTCCAGAGCCAGGACACCCTGCTAGCTGATGGCCAGCCCCAGCTGAAAACTGGGGTACCCCATGGTTTTGTCCAGTGTTATCTCTGTTTTCACTCCTATCAAGCTATCCTGTGGGAAAGCAAATGGACGGGATGAAAATGGCCAAAGGCCCAGAGGGTACTTTCCAGGGTAGACTTAATTAAGTTGGGCATTAGTGAGGATGAAAACTTCACCCACTCACTTAACATTTCCTGGACAATTGCTCTGTGCCAGACACTTTACCATGTCCCTGGGACACAAGGGTGAGAAAGACTTGGTTGCTGTCCTCAAGGAACCAAGAGCCGGATAAAAGAAATGTAGAAAAGAGAAAAAAATAATTGTAACACCATGTCATGGGTGACATAACCCTAAGTGCTGTGCACCAAACATTTTAGGGCTAAAAGGTAGAGCTCTGGTTAAAGATGGCAGATTGAACACACGCACATACCTTTCAATGCTCAGCTAAAGAGACATGAAGGACTTGGGCCTAAATTCACGTGGCCAAACAAAACAGAAGAGGAGACAAAAGCCAGCAGTCTGAGAGCTGGGAATCAGATGAGCTGGAAGTGATGCACTTGGCAGACTGGAGAAAGCTGAGTCAGCCGGCAGTGGGGTTGGGGCAGGGCGCCAAGAAGCAACCCACTGAGCACAGGAGATCCCCTTGGGGCCGGGAATGGGTGGCCCTAGATGGGGGTGGAAGTGGTACTAAACGCAGGATAACTGATTGAAATGTTGTTTAAGAGGCAAGCAGTCCAAGGAGAACTGTGATGAGTGTGAATTGTAGAGCAGCAGTCAAAAGCAGAGACTCCAGAGCCAGAGTGCCCGAGGGAACATCCCAGTTCCGCCTATACCAGCGGTGTCCCTGGTAAATTGTCCGACACATAAATGCTCTGTGCCTCAGCTTCCTCACACGTAAATGTGGGGAACAGTAGTACCGCCACACTGGGCTACATAATTAATGTATGTAAAGTGTTTAGACCAATGCCTAACACATAGTAAATACTAAATAAATGTTAACGGTTTTTTAAAAAGCAGCAGCAGCAAGCAGATTCCCTGATTCCTTCCCATCATAATGCAGCAAAGGGACTCATGCTCTCAACCTCAGAAGAAAACTGGAGCTCTATCATCAGGAGAGGGTAGAACAGAGAGTCTTTAGAATGGGAGTGTACCAGGCACAGAGGGGGCTGGGGTACGATACCGAAAACGGAGAGAGCCAGGCCCTAGGCTAAGAGTTAATTCAATGCTGAGCTATTCCCAGTTGTCTCCCCCTATCAGCTCTGGAACACTGACAGTCTGGCCTTTGCACTCTATGGGGAATTGGATCAACTCAGAGGAAACAGCTCGGGTACTTGCATTGGGAGCTCACCGACAAAACACACAGGTCTGTCGGGACTCACGATGCCCACGATCCGACAAACCTCTCCTGCGTGCCCAGAACTTCTGGTCAGCATTTCAGTGTTTCCCGCTTAGAATTGAAAAGGCAAACAAGGCTCCCTGGACATTTATGGAAAAAAATGTGTAATATGAAAGGTAGAGACCTCCCCACACTCCAAAATTGGGACAAAATGAAAACTCACAATGAGAAGAGATCTTATAAATGTGTTACATTGGGAGAGATAGGAAGAAGCTTTAATGGTGAAACAAGAAGAGGAATAAAAAGGGAACATTGTAAGAGCTGGAAAGAATTCTTGGAGAGTGGAAATATTGTGTCAGAAATGAAAAGCTCATTAGAAGATGAGAAGATACAGAGGATATTTATTCATGTATTTATTCAACAAGTATTTGTTACTCGCCCACCACATAGGAGAACAGATACCATTCTAGGAATACGTCAGTAAATAAAATGTAGCAATGCTTCGCTGGTGGCGGAATAATTTTATTTATTCCTTTTTGTACTTCCATGTTTCCAACTTTCATCAGTGAAAATATATTGTTTTTTAAAAATGTGTGTCCTTTTTTAAAGTAGAAATTTAAAAAAATTTTTAGAAGAGACTCAGTGACAGTGAGAGCTTGGAGAAACGGTTTCACAGTGGAGGGTAGGGAGGTAGTGATGTTGCTTCTGGGCAGCATAGTGTAAGCAGGCCTGTTCCACGTGGGGACATCTGGGCTCCGGGTAGGGACATCTGGGCTCCGGGTAGGGACATCTGGGCTCCAGGTAGGAACATGTGGGTTCTGGGTAGGAACATATGGGCTCCGGGTAGGAACATCTAGGTTCCGGGTAGGGACATCTGGGCTCCGGGTAGGAACATCTGGGTTCCGGGTAGGAACTTCTGGGTTCTGGGTAGGATGTCTCAGGCAGAGAACAGTGAGAGCTGAAGGTCAGGGTTGAGGGAGAGGTGGTCAAGGAGGCTGCTAGGTTTCTGGTTTTGGCAAGAGGGTGACTGCTTCTGATAAAGATAATAAAGACCGTAGAAGAGCTGCCTCGGGCACATCAGACATCTGTCTCTGACTTCATAAATGCTAGCCTGAGGGAATGTTCTACTTTACAAAACTGCTTCTCCCTCACGACACATTCCCCACACCTCCTACTTTGGTGATTCATAGTTGTAGCTATTGTGAACCAAGGACTCCCTAGTCCTGAAAGCCCTCAGAATTTTTTATTTCTCCTTGAAAAAATTTCTGTAAGGAAATGATTCATTGTAGAAGGAGCAGATCAAGCATGTTGTATGTAAAACCTTGATGGAAAACCAGGTAAGCTGATCTAAAAGAGCAATGCATTTCTGGAGCCCTCATTACTAATAACATAGTTACATATCATTTTATGTGTACAAAATACTTTCAGATATCTATCATATTTGAACCTCTGGGAATTAGTTATGGCTTTTTCCCACTTAGAGGTGAAGAGACTAATAGTCAAGCATTAATTGCCCAAGGTCACACAGAGCTAATAAATGCCAGGCCCAGTACTAAGTTTGTTGATGCGTTTTTTTAGTGCCAAATCCCACATTCATTCCAGCATACCCTGCCATTGCTTCTCCATCTAGTGAATATACATGCTGAAAGTAAACAGCTGATATAGTAAAATATAGTACTATGTACAGCAATATATAGTGAATACATTACTATATTTACTATAGTAAAAATATAGTCAAATATAGTAAACACAGTTGATATAGTAAAATATTTATGAAAAGCAAACCCTGGTCGTAGCCATTGTGCTGTTCCCAGCACCTGACCTCTGAGTTTCTCAACTGCCTGTTACATGAACCTGCTTCTGTGAGGAATTTGAGGTATTTGCTGTCTGTTTCTGTCTGAGGAAGCAGGTTGGTTTGATTACAGAGTTTGAGTTTGTTTGAGATTTTACAAATTTGACAAATGGTGAACTTAAAAAGGATGTTGCACTTCCTTGAATGTCAGAAATGCTCAAATGTAAAATATTTAAAAAAGGAAGAAAAGTAAAAACTAGTGCTGATGACAGTCGGCGGTTAATGCTGAATCTTAAGGGAGACTTGACATTCTGTGTCCAGGTGGGAAGAGTGAACTTGCCACAGAGACCAATAGTCGAGAGGGGAGAGGACAGCCAGCAAGTCAGAGGCACAGAGGCCTGGAGATCATGTACCAAGAAGGAGGTGGCGGCCGACAAGTGACCAGGGGGGCTAGGAGGTTTGATTAGAAGAGAACCACTCCAGAAAATGCCATTGGGTCTGGAAACATGGAGGACATTGGTGACCTTAACAAAGTCGGACCACCAGTGTGATGGCAGGGACACTCTGCCTAGAGAGAATGGAGCAGATGGCGAGGAAATGAACGAGGGAGGAGCTACAGTGCCCCCCGGAAAAGCCTGGCCATACGGAGGGGACCGAGGGCAGCCCCCTCAGATAGGGGTCGCCGTGGAATTGTTCTCCTTTTTGGTTATTGTTTTGTTATGTTTTGAAACAGAAAAAGCAGCATGTACAAGGAAGGGATCTCACAGATCAGGGAAGACGGAACACTGCAAATGAAGGGTTACTTGAGAACGTTCATGGGAATAGTATTTTTTGAAATTGCCAGGCTACCCACAGATCCACTTTTAAATCACTTGTTCATCACAGTGAAGACCGCTGAATTCTTTTTAAGGGAAAAATTCTCTACTTTAAAGGTTATATTTATTTATTTTTAGAGAAGGGGAGGGAGGGAGAAAGAGAGGGAGAGAAACATCGATGTGCATGATAAACAGATCAGTTGCCTCTCACGCGTTCCCAACCAAGGTCCTGGCATGGCCACTGTGGCGTGTGCCCTGACCCAGGATTTGGTCCTCGGAGGGACACCCAACCCACTGAGCCACACCAGTCAGGGCAAAGACTGCCAAATTCTTGATGAGCAGGTATTTTGAAAGAACATGCCTCTGTCGGTGTCAACAATAGACAATATTGTCTCTCTGTGTGGAAATCCGCATCTTGATTCACGTGCTCGGCTCATCTTTGCCGCCTTCTCCAGGAGCTGATGAGGACATGGAGAGTCCCGAGCTGACCACATCTCGGCCACTTCCAAAGATCTCGTTCACTAGTGCTGCTCCAAAAGTGGAAACCACCACGCTGAAGATGCAGAACAAGATGCCTGCTCAGACGAAGGTAGGTTTTGTCTTGCATTGTATTATCAGGTCACTGTAAATTTAATCATATGGAATAGTCCTTTTAAGAGGCCCCATATAAAAATATGTAAGGATAAATGGTATTTCTGTTACATTATCGTAAATGGCTTTTACTTCCTCTTTATGATTGTTTTGACTTTTACCCACTGACTGCTCCTTTTGTGAGTTAGGTAGACTTTGTTTTGAGAGCAAGTTTAGGTTACAGCGAAATTGAGTGGGAAGTACAGAGAGTTTCTTTCACCACCTGGCCCCACACGTGTACAGCCTCCCCCACTATCAGTGGCCTCCCCCAGCGTGTACATTTCTTATAATCAAGGAACCTACATCCGCATGTTATTAACATCCAAAGCCCATCATTTACATTCTTTGGGTTGTCATTCTTTGGGTTCTGACAAAGGTATAATGACATGTATCCACCATCATAGGATTACACAGAACCGTTTTATTGTCCTAAAAGTCTTTGGTGCTCTGCCTGTTCTCCTCCACTAAAATCTGGCAACTGCTGATCTTTTCACTGTCTCCATAGTTTTGCCTTTTCCTGAACATCACATAGATGGAATCATACAGTATGTCGCCCTCTCAGATAGGCTTCTTTCACTTAGTAATAGGCATTTAAGGTTCCCCCATGTCTTTTCATGGCTTGATAGCTTATTCTCTGTACTTTTATTACTGAGGACTAGCTCAGATATGAATATTTTTAAAGGGTGGTCCTTTTTAAGGAACTCACAGCCAAATTAAGAAACAAAACCCCTGTGGTTTTTCATTTGGCTCAAGACAAGAAAATTTATTTTTCTTTCGTAAAGAATCTGTTCCAAGTTAAAATCAGTGTGGACTTTACTTATGTTGAAACAGGTTACAGAATAAGGAGACTCCAGATACTAGTTGCAATAAGTTATTTCTCAAAGTCTCCACCAGACCATCATCGGAGTATGCAAGCTTTGATCTCTTTCAGTGATGCTGATGACTCTGAGTGCATCTCTATGTAGTATTCATTTTGAGAGCTGACTTATTAAGAAATAAGAACAGAACAAAGGTACTAGCTAATGAAAACTGTAAGACTTGTGATTTTGGCCTTATTAATGTTACATTGCAATTAGCTGGCCCCCCCACGAGTTAGGTGAGCTTTATAATTTGGAAAATACATATTAAAGTTTGAAGAAGGCCCAGGTTTCAAATCCTGGATCTGGTCAAATCTTTGAGCTTCTCTGAGCCTATTTCTCATGGATCATTGAGAAGATTAAAGGTGAGAGCAGGCTACATGACCTCTGAGACCTGGTAAACATTCTGTAAGCCTTGACTGAACTTGGTTAGAGTGGCTGAGACCGAGGCGATTCGCCAAATAAACGTGTAATAACTCCAATAGTCAACTTTGTGCACAGTCCAGGGCAGCATGTGGCTTATGAAAACTAAGCAACACGGTGGCCCCTTTTGGAGCTCACCCACCTGTTGGTGCCCAGCTTTAGCAGTGGATAGGATGCAGAAGGCTGTGCTGTGCAGGTAGTGATAGGCCTTCTCTGGAGTAAGAGGTGCCCCTCTGCTGGCAGGAACACAAGTGGGCTTCCTGCCCTTTCATTTTCTACCCTTATCAGAGACCCTTTGCCTTCCCCCTCTCTTTTCCCCTCCCCCATCCTTCATCCTCCATCTTCCTGGTGGCTGCGAACAGGATGGTGAATAACACAGCTAGAAGGCTGTATCTGCAGATGTGGAGCAGCCAGGTCGGCTCTCTCCAGACTGAGTGCTCACTGTGGGATTAAGAAGGGTCAGTAGCTGATCACCTTCACAGGTCAGGTGATAGGAAAGACAGGAGAAGCTCTGTGAGTCCTGAGGTAGCCACATCTAGCGTGGTGCGTGCACGGTGGCTGCTCCATAAATGTATTAAGTTGAATGAATGAAGAAAAAAAGAAGGGAGAAGGTGAGAAATGCAAAGTAACAGGTGCAGCTGACGGTAGGATGGCTGAGCACCTCGCAGCGGGTGTGGCTCAGTTTTGCAGTGTGGATGTTGAACATGCACTTGGTTTCACTGCGTTTTTATTTGGACCATTTGCCGTGACTAAATCTGTAGAGGTCAGGGACCATTTAGACTCACTAACCTGAGGTAAGAAACTCAGTTTTGGCTTTCAGTGATAAAAAGTAGTATCTTAAGCTAAATCTAATTTAACTTAGACTTCTGGTCACTTGACAGCAATGGATTAAACATTGATTTAAATTTTCAAAAATTGCCTTTAAGGAAGTAATTGTGTCAGATCAATATAAAGAAGATAGGTATTTGGCAGATGAGCTCAGAAATTAAGGATGTCTAAACACCTTAATATATTTGTATTCCTGGTATCATTTGTGTTCAATGTAATAATAATCCATTTCATTCATTTATGGGGGATTTATTGAGGGCTAATCATTATGTGTCAAATACCATTCTAGGTAGATAATTGATAATATTGACAATGAAAAAACATTAGTAATAGTGATTACATTTTTATTTTGTAGTTACAAGGCACAGCTAACTTAGACATTGCCTTTAGGATACTACCAGTGTAGAGTTTGCTTTTGTATGGGTCTCACAGTGGCATTCATGTCACCATTATAGATATGCTTCCTAGTTTGTTGTAAATTTATGTGACAAAAACAAAAACAACACAGTTAATTGTTCAAGCAGAACATTGTTCTTAATCTTTTCCTCCTATTACATTGCCATGGCATTTAAACAAGCAGACACGGATGTGGCAGATCTTTAATTGGCTTCATTTAATCCTCTGTGCTGCCTTTGGTACTTTCATTTTGCATATATTTGCAAGAGTTAAGGTATTTCCGATTAATTCTATACCATAGAAAGAATTCTTAGTGAAGCCCCTGCTTCCATACCATAAAACCTTAGATTTTTACATGTCTTCTCCAGAGCACCTGGAAGCTCTGCTCCGATGGACATTCCTCTCAGTTCACGGTGCCCCGATTCTGTGCAGCCCTCCCGCCCCAGACACTCACACCCCTGAGATGCATGCAGCTTCCCGGCTGCTTGATTGGAAGCTGAGTCGGGAGAATTGAAGTGTTAGCTCTCTCAAATGATTCCAGGGACTCAAAACACGTGAGGGGACATTATGTAATTTTTCTTGACAATGGGACAGAGAAGATGTAGGTAGGTTAAACTCAGTCTCTGATATCACAGTAGCTGCTTATGTCTACCTCATGTGCCACCAGGACTTGATTACCTCCTTTTCTTCCCTCGTCACACACCTGAGTATTCACCCATTTGAGTTTTCCCTTCCCTTCCCTAATCTCTAGGGGCAGTGCTAATGAGCAGTGAAAACTTTCCTAGGTTAAAGCCTAGACAATCCACTCTCTTATCTGTTGAGTTGTCAGTACTTCTGACAGGCAGCGGGTTAGAGATGGGATTTCACAAGAAGAAAAGAGAAAACTCAAGCAGTGTACTGCCCGGGAGCTTCCCTCTTCTGCTTTATTTTTGTACGTGAAAGCTTGGGAGGACCTTTTCATGTTCTCCCACAATGATGTGAGAGAACAGTGAGATTTGTGATGCATTTTGTGCAGCTGTGCATGATAATTTATCCATAGCCTCTGCTTTTTGTAAGTTACAGCATGTTGAGGTTTCGGTCACTAGAAGGTGTCTTGTGGTTTAGGAAAGTAAGCCACTTTATCTCACTTGACTACATTTGAGCTTCACTGGAAGCTTAGTGCTCTGTTCACCGAGGCAGGGACCTTCTGACCTCACCTGCTCTGAAGTTCAAATGGGTCCACCTAGTTCACGGTTCTTTCTGGAGATGTCCATGACCATGAAGCACCCCAAGAAGATGAGATCTTTTAAAGGTTATTTAACTGTCTAGCCATAAGTAGCAGACTGCCACTTCAGGTGAACCGTGGCTTTCAGAAAACAGTCAGTCTTAATGAAAGTCCCAGCTCAGAGTCCTAATGAAGATGGTTGGCTGTCCTTAGGAAGAGAAGTAGCACTAAAAAGGATTATCGTCTTCAATAATAGCCCAGTGCAGCTGACAGTGCTTTCTATCGATAGTAATGACTGATGAGAACTCCAGGCTCACAGAGAATAAGCAACTCGTGTGAACTGAGATTGCCTAACCCAGTAGTTTTCAATCCATAGAATTGTCTGGAGAGCTTTATAAAAAACAACAATAACAAAAATCACTAGTAGTTTTCCCACCTCAAACCCACTGAAACAGAGTCTCTAGTGGTGGGGCTTGCATTTTATTTTTTAACTTTGTAGATTTCATTGTAACTGTGGGTCATTCACACAAGATGGACAGTGATGGAGCTGATGATTAGAAAGCCAACAGATGATTTATGTGTTGATGTTGTAGACTGTAAAGTGTCCTGGGGTTTTAGAGAGGTGAGAGATGAGGATGGGCTTTGTCAAGGGCAAATGGACAGTGAAAGAAGTGGAGGATTTGGATTGGAGTTGGGAGAAATGCATGAACCAAGGCGCAGGTGTTAAGGTCAGTTTTGGTAAGTGGCAATAGAGAGGGCTGTGCGAGGTTTCCTCCTGGGCGTGAAGCTGGGGGGAGACTACAAGCCCCCCAATCTGTGCAGTTATGGGGTCGTTGCAAGAACTAATATAATGTGTTATAGACCTGAATGAGGCTGCGGAAATGAGAATGCAGGGGAGGAATGTAGTTGGAGAGAGTGGCGAGGGGCAAATTGGCAGGGCTGTGGCACAGCAAACCGATACAGTTTGGAATGTGCAAAAGTAACAACTTTGGGGGAGGCCCAAAAGAATAGTTGGAAATAGAAAAGAAGGTTGATCTGATTCAGTGCTGCAGCCAAGGGTTAGTGTCCTATGGGCTGCTGGGTAGATAACAAAGCTGACTGGAGATGAGGTTTTGAGAGTTAGCATCTTAGATTTACACTTACAGAATTGTGGAATACCCAAGGGCCTGAGTGTTCTTCACTGGTTGAAAAAACACTGAGATCCAGAAACGTGGTATGACTTCGGGTCACATAGGAGCTACTTGCAGAACCCAGGTTCCCTGAAGCTCTAGTTCAGGGTTCGATGAACACATAAGAATGTGTAAGTGAAAGAGAGAATTATACCCACAGGGTAAGCCTGAGGGCTACTCCCCACAGAGTGGGATCAGGAAGAACCCTTAGTGAGCACCTGTAGAGAAGGACTAAGAGGAAGCTGTCACAGTGTCCTCTGTCCAAGGCAGGGGACTAAGGAGAATTGAGACAGTGCCACTGGGTTGGAGCAGCCAGAGAGAGATGGTGGCCAGAGGAGTGGTGAGAAGGTACAGATCTCATGAAACGTCAATTAAAACAACCTAACCACGCCCTTGGGATTGTTATGAACTCACTCTCTATCTCCTGCACGTGTGCTGGCTGTTATATAAAACTACCTGGGTTTGCCATAGGACTCACCCACTTGGTAAAAATATTACGCAAAGTGATCATCCCAATTATTTCCTAAACCTATTGTTGGGGGGAGGGAAGCAACTTTGAAATATACTCATTATCTTTTAAACACATTAAGGGAAATGTTTACAATCTTTCCCTTTTCCCATACCAGTCACCTGAAGAAACAGATAAGGGTGAGGTTCACCGCTATGACTCAGGACGAAAAGTGGAGCCGGCTGAAGAGAATACAAATGTGCATACTGAGAAGCACCCAGACAACCTGTTTAAAAGAACAGAAGTCCTGGCAGGTGAGCAGCACGGTAGGGGTCAGGTGAGAGGGCCCTTAAACGGCCTCCCTGTTTGTCTCAGTGAGACTCAGTGGTGTGGGCAAAGCTTGCCGAATGTCACCTTTGTGCTGAAAGCAGTTGGGTTGGGGGTCACACTCCAGAATGAGAGGTAAGAGTTAAGCAAATGTCTTTATTTTCTGTGAACTCCCTCAGCCCTGGGCTTGCCCAGCCATTGTGGGGATCTGGGTGTGGGGGAAGAGGAAAGTTAAGATTGTTCCAGAACAGCTGGGCATGGGGGTGGCATGACATGAGATGATCAGTCAGTCTTGCTCCAAGTCATTGCAAAAGAGGAGAAGGAAAAGTTCCTCACGAAGAAGGCAATTGACATAAGCAACACCCAAGGCATTAAGGCTGTTTCTCTAATTAACTTAATCTGGTGAAAGTATTAGCATTTGCTGTTAAAGGGGAAGATTTGCAAGATTTAAGAACACTTAATCCTGGAAAGGATAGTCCCAAATCCAACTCTAGAGGGGGAAAAATTGTTTGCTTTTCTTCCTATTTACTGTTACACAATATAAATAAAATCATATCATGCTTTGTGTTTTCATTGAAAAAGCAATGAGAAAATTAGACTATGAAATGTGAGAACTGAAAAGACTAAAGCATCTTAAAGTATGGAATTCAACGAGTTCACAGCCAGATTTTTCTTATTGAGGCTTTTGGGTGATGCTATTAATACAAATCAAAGAAAGTATTGTTCCTTTTTGAGGAATGTCAGAGTTGCACAATTCCCTGGTTGCTTCATTGAATCCAGTTTTTACATTTTGGGGGGTTTTCAAATTAAGCCTTTTATGAAAGTGTTGTAAAATAGTTTTGACAACAGGCCTGACAAAGCTATTTCTGCAACCATTGAATCTCCTCTAAAAGTCATCTCCCTTTCGGTGTGTTTCAGCTGTCATTGCCGGTGGCGTGATAGGCTTTCTCTTTGCCATTTTCCTCATCCTGCTGTTGGTGTACCGCATGAGAAAGAAGGATGAAGGAAGCTATGACCTTGGAGAGCGCAAACCATCCAGTGCTGCGTACCAGAAGGCACCTACTAAGGAGTTTTACGCGTGAAACTCCCACTTAGTGTCTCTATTTATGAGATCACTGAACTTTTAAAAATAAAGCTTTTGCATAGAATAATGAAGACCTTTGTTTTTTGTTTTTTTCATTGAAGAGCCATTCTGGCACTTTAATGATAAAAATCCCATTGTATTTAAAACTTTTCATGTATTTCTTTAGAACATAAAATTACAACTTAACATCTGCAGTGTTCTGTGAATAGCAGTGGCAAAATATTATGTTATGAAAATTCTCAATATTCATGGAATCAGTTTAAACTTTTATGCGCAAATACGGAATGATTGTTTTTATTCAGTGGTTCAAAGAGGAAAGCTGTTTGATTTGTGTCCGCATGTCTCCGACCGATCCAGCCAGGTTGGTCTTAGTTTGTTAATTTATCTGTCGTTCCCTTCTCCTCTGCTCTCTCCTCGTGTCCCCTGGAAAACAAAACTCTCTGCCTTTTGTAGCTGTTATGGTGCAATTTGTCTTTGGATAATTCAGATAACGGTAATTTAGTGTATATGTGATTTTCAAATATGTAAACTTTAACCTCCACTTTGTATAAATTTTTAAGTGTTGGACTATCCATTTTACACTTGCTTTGTTTTTCATTACCTATAGCTTCAGGCAGATTTGCAACAGCAAATTAATGTGTAAAATTGGATTATTACCAGAAAACTGTTTAGTCAAATCTAATCAGATCCTCTTTTGGGAGGATTTGATGTGAGTTACTGACAAGCCTCAGCAAACCCAAAGATGCTAACAGTATTTTGACAAGTTGCTGCAGATTCCTTTGGCCGCTGTATTTGTTAATTTCTTGCAATTTGAAGGTACGAGTAGGGGTTTAAGGAAAAATCAGTTTTTGTTCTTAAAAAATGCATTTAAGTTGTAAACGTCTTTTTAAGCCTTTGAAGTGCCTATGATTCTATGTAACTCGTCACAGACTGGTGTTAATGAGTATATATAACAGTTAAAAAAAAGTTGGTATTTTATAAGCACAGACAATTCTAATGGTAACTTTTTTGTAGACTTATGCATAGACATAAATTGTAATTTGGGAACATAAAAACTACTGAATAAATCATGTGGCCTAATAATTGAAAATGTCACTGTTATAAATTTTGTTATAAATTTTGTACATTTCGATCAAATTGTACATCTCCCCTTTGCCGTTGACCGTCCGCTGTCCAGGATGACGTGGGTTTGATTTCTTAGCGTTCCACAGCATCTGTACATCACCACCGACGAGCTCCTCATTAGAGGCTGGTACAGCTTCACTTCCAAATTGGCCAGAGGAATTCTAAATGTATCATCTTGTGTGTATTGGGGTGTAAATGTTAGAAGACTGCCAGGGTGGGAATGGTGATGTTTGCGGCCCTTACAGGAGAGCTGACGGCAGTACTGAGACAGATGCCTGCTTTTGCAAACAACGTTTAGGGCTATCAATTCCAAAGAACTGAAGGGAGCTTTCCTGAGGTCGGTATCTAAGATTTAGCTTTATAGATTGATTTACCTTTGAAATTGTGCTCCAAATCTCTTCTGAAGCTTAACCGAAGAACTACGAAATGGAATAGCATCATTCGCACCACAGGGAAGGAGAGCAGGCAGGGAGGCTCTCTGTATGAACAGAGGGTCTCGCTGCTTAGGGTGGAAATTGTGAGCAAGCGATGATGTGTGAGCGGGAGAGGGAAAGAGGGTCCCCGGCCTGGGTACTGCTTTCTAACTGAACGTTGCCTTTTTCTATGTTACCATTAATTTTGCTTTACATTGTGAGCTTCCAAAGTAGGAAGGAGATGGCAAAAACATCAACCTTTGCAACATGTAATTTACTTTAAATAAATATGAGTACTTCATTTAGAGAACATTCCCTGGAATTGCCACAGAACTCATTTCTTTACAGAAATGTAAAGCAACACATGGACCAGTGTTTACTTAAATTGTTAATGGCCTTAATTCTCAAATTCCTGCCCCATCACTCACAGAACAAATTTGCATGGGAGTGGTTAAAGGGAAGTGATAGCACCATCTGAAGCTGCATGTTACCCCTCGGTTTCAAGGTGAAGAATCTGGTGAGCATACCTCTAACAATGCAAAGCATAGTGAAACCCAGTTCATAGAATAACAACTGCTCGGAAACTCTATGCCAGGAAGAGAAAAATTCTGCCAAATATTTTGTCACTGCTGTAAAGCAAAATATTTGTTAAAGTGCCAAAATAAAGTCTGTCATGCTGAAAGTAAAAAAAAAAAAATCATTGTATAGACTGACATCCAGTTTTCTTCAACTGTATGTTTTCTGCCTACTTTTATTATTTTTTAATTTTAAGATGCAATAAATAGTGCTATAAAAAATGTTAGTTATGATTACCGAGTTCAGAAAAATTTTGGTCGACTATAAATATTAAAGCCAACGTGAAAATTTCCTGTTTCCTTAACCACATGTAAATGATTTCCTTTGTGTGAATTTGGCTTTGTGTTTGAGAGACCTGCAATATTTAAACTGTCCCGTTTATGGGGGGAAATGAGATGAGCTCACTTTTTTTGAAAAGTTTCAACCACAGTAAATAGTACCTGAACTTCAGGATTAGGACCTGGTTAATACGACTGAATTGAGGTTGGACAAGTTTGCAGAAATTGCCATCTGTGGATGCTAAACATTGATAATTTCAGATTGGCTGTTCAGTGAGTTTGTAATGCACATCTTGCAAAGCAGACAAAATGCACTTGCTTATCAAGGATATAGTTTTGTTGTGTAGAGTTTAGGAAACTAAGCTAGATAAGTAGAACATAATCAGTGACCTTACTCAGGTTGCCCTAAAGAAATAAAAGGTCCCACCCATCATGCCGGTTCACACGAGAACAGGTGCAGCAACAACACCACAGTGGTTTTTATGAGCTTATTTCTTCACTAGCTTGGACATTTTGAAACCTTAAGGAAAACTTCTGTTAGGAGGAAAGATATTAAAACCTGAAAATATTGCAGGGCTAAATTTATGAGCAGGATCTTTTTCATAGCTTGATTAGAATTATATTGTAAAATGGAGTGGTAGAAGAATGCATTTTTAATACCTTGGGTTTCAAAAGGCAGTGACTTCAGGCAACAGAAGCTTTGACTGGAGTTGCTAAGCTTTTCCAGACAGCAATGAGACCCCAAGAGGTTTCTGATTAAAAGTAATCATGCCAGATGATAAGTGGAGTGTTATGAATTGAGCAATCACTAAGGCTTTTTTCAGTGCTAATATTTTATTGCAATAGTGAAATTTGAGATTTGGCCATTTCTGGGGAATTAGATTTTGCTGGTATAGGACACTTTAAAAGGGGTAGAACAACTGTCTGCCATTTAGTGGTAAAAACAGTGTTAACATGAATTTTGTCCCACCCTCCTAATGCTGGCTGACTTCATACTGAATGATTTATGGTTCTAAGATTTCATCCCTTTTTGTTTATCTACTGCACATGGTCTGTAGCAGGGCTTTTTCTGACAAAGGAAGTGTGGTCGCCTTGGGAGCAATTGGGTTTCCTGAGAATCAGCTAGAAGGGTATAACCCAAGCAAAAGTTCTAACACGCAAGTGGTGGAGTGAAGCTTTAGGCTTTGGTTCTTCAGCTTTGGGCTTCAGTTGTACTGAGCACGAGCTTATTAAATGCCGTAGCCTTGGCAAAATGGGTTTTGCCAAGTTCAGTGGTGAATTAGATAGACAGAGATGCTGCCCTCATGGGGTTTCAAGAGGGGTGCAGAGTGGAAACTAAATCAACGAATAAAATAAGTGGGAATTATCAGTCCATCGCAATTTCCATGATGGACATGATGCAGGCCAATGTAAGCAACTGAAAGATTGCATCGGCCCAGATAGGCTGAGCACACTGTAGGAACAATCTTAAAGTCTTAGCCACTTAAAACAGCACACCTTTATTTCTTGCTCATGTGATGTGTCTATGGGTTGGCAGCTCTCTGAATAATTGTCACCCTCAGGCCAATGGAGTGGCCATTATCTGGAAGGCTGCCCATCACTGAGGTAGTGGGAAAGTAGTGGTGAAGCACTTGGTGGCTCTGAATGTTCCCACCCAGCAGTGACATGTTGCTTCCACCCACATTTCATTGGCCAAAGCAGTTTGTGTGGCCACATTTGACTTCCAGGCCACTGAGAAGTGCCACCCTATTTTGTTCCCATCAGAGGAAGAAGGGATATTTGTGAACAACTGTAATTACTACAGCCTGGTCAAGAGAGATTTCTGAGAGGTTAAGGCTGAATGGTGTGGAAGAGGTGGAATAAAAAGGCTGAGGTGTATAATTGCCTTACATTTTTGTTCATTTATACTTTATTCTCCTCAAGGAAGGTAGGTTAATTTCTACAATAGATTTAGATTTACAATTTGATTTTTATGTTACTCCCTTTCAGTGGCTCCTGTTGCACTTAGAATAAACTTCTGACTTAATAAACACTTGTTCTCCAGATCTTCAAGAACTGACCACTGGGCAGTATATAATAAGGAGACACAATGAGGTAGCATGGCCACTTAGGAAGCCACGATTGTCACCTTGGGGAGAAATGATGTCAGCTTGGCTTCAGGTGGTAATAGCAAAGATGGAGAAGACTGGAGAGGAACTGCTTTGGCAGGTGGAATCAACTGGTCTTGTAAAAGGTTGGAAGGAGTGGGGAGTAAAGAAAGAACAGAAGCAATGAGAACCCCCGTTTTTGGCTGAGCTGGGTGAATCACATATTTAAGAACGGCAATATGGGGAGGGCTGGCCGGTAAAACGAGTTCCCTTTGGGCTGCATTAAGTTAGGACTACTAGACACCCAAGTGGAGATGTCAGGTGAACAAGTGAATGAAGCTAGAGCTCAGAGAAGAGGTCTGAGCTGGAGATACTAATTTAGGAGTAGTGTCCATTGTTGGTATGCTGACTTACTCCCTTCTCTTTCCCTGCTCCACTCAGTATAGAAGTTAGAGTGGAAAGAGGGATGACCCATGCAAACTACATTTCCCAAGCTTCTTTGCCAATGGCTTCTGGAAAAATTTGGCCAATAGAAGGTACCGGCAGAAGACTAAAGGTCATCAGGAAGAGAGAAGCCAGAGTCCTTTGTCCTCTCCCTGCTTTACGTTAGTGAATCTTGTCTATGGTTTGAATTCCCAGGGACCAGTTCTCCAAGTTCCCAACTCCCACTGTCTTAAACTCTCATAAACCTTACTTTCCCTTTTTATCTCTCACTTTTAGGGAGGGTAGCAGCTTCCTGCTGTTGCTATTTTCTGGGTAATTTTACCCTCCCCAGTTTGCTCTTCCAGCTCTTCCAACATCTTTGTAACTAATTCCCTGGAGTAAATCCCTTCTATGCATTACCCTCCCGTGTTCTATTTTCCTTCCTGGCCCCAACTGATGACAGAGGAGTGAACAGCGCGTATATGGTATTAAAAGCCGCAGGACTAGACGAGAATATCTGGAGAGGTAAGTAGAGAGGGAGGATGGCCCTGGGTTGGCCTTCCCGCACCATCTGTCTCTTTCAGATGGACCATTACCAGATTCCTGCTTCAGCTCTGGTCCTAGGACTGGATTTTCATTTCAGCAGATGCTTAGCAGGGAGATAATCTTTAAATTGCAGAGGGGAAAAATCTCCATAATGTATCACAGAGAGCTCATTTTTGAGCAAATTAATAAATAAGTTAAAGTATCCACTTCTGCCAGGACACTAATAACATACAGTATGTACTGGGGTTTTTTTAGCAATTGGGTAAAGGAGTAGGAACTATTTGAATATTCAGAAAATTATTATCTGTGTTTAATGAGAAAATAGCAAACAAAACAGGAGTTCTTTCGCGCGTAGGCTTGTCCAGGGCCACTGCGAGCAGAACTCTTGCCTCTTTGGTGATATTCTGGTCACGTAAATGCCAGACTCGGCTGAGGTTTCCTCTCTGCAGGCCAACTGCAAGGAAAAGCAGTAAAGGTGGTAGAAAATGTAGATGCACTTGACTCCATGTCAGACCCAGAACTTGGGAATCATAAAAAATCTTTTCCGATGACCCATTTCAGTCCTTTTCTTTTTTTAATATATCACTTTCCCCCCACTTACCTCATTTTTTTTTTCACCTGTAAGATAAAGATAGTAACAGCTCCTACATTGGCTTGTGGGAATTCGATGATGCACATTTAATGAGGTGGCGCACTTAGCATCTGGAAGGACATCAACACGGCCCGTCTCTTTATTCACGCCTGCACCGAAGGTTTCCCAGGCACTGACTGCGTACCGGGCATGGTTCCGGGCCCTGGGAATACAGGCACCGGCCAAACAAAGTCCCTGCTCTCAACAAACTTCTATTCTAGTGGGAAGAGACAGACAGTAAATACGTAATACAGCGATGAGATGGTGACATTTCAGCAGAGGCTTGAAGGTGGTGAGGGATTAAGTCATGATGGGTCAGGGAGGAGCTCTGGGGACTGGGGAGCATGTCAGGAACTCAAGACATAGCAGGTGCTAAGGCCCTCGGGGTGGCCGAGAAGCAAGTGACCTGGAGGCTACAGTGGTGGGCAGCAAGGGAAGGGTGCCTGGGCCAGATGGCACCTGTATGTCCTCATAGCTGATGTAAGGACCTTGGAAGACTGTTGTGGGATTTAGAACCAAAAAGTGGCGTTATCTGGTCTATGCTTAAAATTCTTAAGCATTCTTAAGACCTTCTTAAACCTTAGCAGGTATCAGAATCTCCGAGAGAACTTATTAAAACACAGGTTTCCAGGCCTTGCCTCTAGAGTTTGTATAGGTGGCATTTCCAACATCTTTCCTAGGGACAGCTGCTGCTGTTGGCCCAGGGAGCCCACTGGGGAACCACTGCTTCAAAGGGGTTGCTTTGATACTGTGTTGAGAGTAGGTTGGTTGCGGGTGGTGGATGTCAGCAGGAACACAGCAGGAAGACTGGGGAGATGCCACTGCAGTATTGAGGGAGAGAGACAGTCATGGGGGATGGAGTGGTGAGAAGTGATCAGGTTCTGGAGAGCCCAAGGGGCCACCAAGTCTGGAGAACCCAGGTGAAAACGTAACAAATGGCTTATTGACAGTACATTATAGTATACTCATCCCCCAGATGGCCATTGCCTCTACACTCTTCCCTTCTAAGCATGTCTGGATCCCTGTCCCGATCCAGACCCCACCAACCTTACTCCTTTCTCTTCACTCCTATAGCCTTCAACACATAGCTTTACCCAGCCATGTGTAATATGCACCTTCTTTTGCCTTCAGTTCTAAGTGTGTTGAGGACACAGACCAGGTGTGATTCATTTTGCCACTCGTCACCCACCCTTAGTGCCCAGCCCAGGTCCCAGCACTGGGTGACAATGTATACACACATCTTCTGTGCCCTTACCAGCCTCTTACTCAATTCCTCTCTGAAATTTAGTGAGAGCTCATAGGTCCAGGACCTTCAGCCAAACCAAACAAAACAAACAATTTATATTATGTCAAAAGTCTAAACAGAATTCAAGTAAGTAGGTGTTCACAGATACTTGTTAAAACCTTGGACTTGAACTTTGTCTACTTAAAACACAGAAAGTACTTTGATGGGTTAATGGTTTTCTTACAGATACATTTTATCATTTTTAGATAAATATTTAACATTTATGCAGGGAGCTTATTAGTGTTGTCTTCCTTTGTTCTTTCAACATTTCCGTTATTGTGCCACATAATCACCATGCTGGATCCATGCTGTTCTGAGATCAAAAACTACCCTTTTTATGAACCTCTCTCCCATTGATGTGAACGAGGCTGGGCTGTAAACATGGTATGAAAAAAATTCTTATATGCCATCTTGATTGCTAACATCTGTTCAAATTTCCATTCATAAATTTAAATTTCAGGCTTCTGTAGCCATCTGTTTTCTTGCAACAATCTGAAAAGAAGAAAAGCCTAAGGCAGCTGTGCAGGTGGGAGCAGAGCTTCTGCCTGGCTTGGCCCACCTTCCTGAGCTCTTGCCTTGCTTCCTCTGTTCTCCCTCGCGGACCAGGTGTGCCTTTTCTTCTTCAAGGGGGGGTTTCGGTCCTTGTGCTGCAGTCTCCTGTCATACTGGAAGGAGGGACCCGGAAATGGCCAATCTTTTTTTTTTTTTTAATCCACACCTGTTTTAGTTCATTTAATCATGTTAACTCTGTCTTCTGGACAATGTAGAAAAAAACTTTGTTATTTCTCTTATCATTGCTTTTCAGTGCCTTCTATGTTTACTTGTCTCTGTCTCTCTCATCCCCTCTTTCACACACACACACACACACACACACACACACACACACACACACACACACACGAGTAGAGTACCCATTTTATGAACAAGAAGGCAGGAGCTGAAATTTTTCTACCGACTTGCCTTCCATTGCCTGGCAATCTCAGCAGACTCTGGAGAACAGGAACCCATTGCTTGCCTAGATCACAGGCAATTTTCTAGCTGAGCCACTGGTCCTCTCATTGGGAATTTCTCTGTGGATTACTTTGGCATGGTTAATGGATATGATTTGGCAGCTGCGGGACCCAGATGCCCAGCTAGGCAACGGCTCTTCTTTATTTTGCTCTTGGCAGTGTCATCTCTGTCTAAGGGACTGGGCTGCTTCTAAAGCCACTTGGCATTATTCCAGCAGTGCTCTTGCAGCAACTGTAAAATGCCTTCGAAAGCTGACGTGACATTTCGGGGCCCTGCTGGGCTACAGTGCTCTCCCAAGTGCAACCAAGCTTGGGACTCAATTTTAGCTTTATATGAGTATTTTTTTCTAGTTTATCTTGAGAAGTAAGTCCTCAGCAAACCCCATGCTGAGTTTAGTTTGCATTCTAATGTCTCTCTGACATTAGACCCTCACCAGAATGAGCGAGGGCCCACCCATCCCAAACCTCACTTTACTCATCCTGCATGTAAGCTTGTTTGTGGGGTCATTGGGCTGGGTTATGCACTCATTTTCATTCTCTCTGACATAGCTTTTATGTGTCGCTTATAACTGCTATTCTAATCTCACTGCGTGACCTGGAATGAGTCATTTAACCATTCTGACAACTTCTTAACATGCCACGAGAGTAGACGATATCAAAACTTTGCCTCCCTTATTCTTGCTGGCTTGTGGTTCATTGAGGTGATGTTTGCGAGTTTGAGGAAGGGCTTGGCCAGCATTCTGATGCAGGACGACTCAACTTACAAGTTACCCGTAATTCTGAACAGCTGCTGTCACTCCATCAGAGGAGTCCCTGCCACTGATTTCCCCAGGCACTCCTGCACTGTCAGAGAATCCTGGAGCAGAGCAGTTTCCCCTCCCCTCTTTGCCCTGTCCCCTTTCCCTGCACCCTAGGCTCCTCAGGGCTCAAGGTGGAGAAGCATTCAAAGACAAGGTCATAAGCCTTAGCTCACAGCTCATTTGTCAGGGCTTAAAAGGGTCTGGAACAGAGATGACAAATGTCCAGTTTAGGGGTCCCTCTTCCAGCACCATATGCTCTCCTGCTCCAGTCGAATTCTTCAGAACTCTTCAGAATTCTCTGGAATTCTACTCCGGACAGTGTCTGTGCAACCACAAGGAACTGCTCTGAACTGAACTGGAAGATACAACCCTATTTACCATCCTCTGCCCGAAGGGGCACTGGCCTTGAGATCATAGTTGCTCTGAACTGGTGATGTTGTGGGTTAAATATAGCTTGGCCCAGGAGCCAAACCTAATTTGCAATATTGTTTTGGTGGGAAATGCATTAGAACTTGAAACATCAGCTTACAAAGTGAACTTTTGGAAAGCTATTGGTGTGTAAATTGGAGTTCTCTCCTGTTCTTAGGTATGTGGTGGTACAAGCGACTGCATGGGTTGATGTTGAGAGCTTGTGCTGCCTACTTCTAATCCTGCCCCTGCCTCTTACTGGCTGTGTGACTTTACACAAGTTAATTAACCTCTCTGTGGCTCACTTTTCTTCACTGGAAAATGGGGAAGGTAATAGGATTACCCTGCCGACAGGGTTATTATGATGATTAAAAATTTAATATTTGTAAAGTACTTAGATTAATACCTAGCATACAGAAGGTACAACATGAATTAAAATGAATACCATATGCTAATCTGAACTGAGAGGCTGTATCTGTTTGCTTTATTTTCTTCATGAAACAAAAAAAACAGAGTTAATGACAAATTTTGTATTTGTGTGAAATACTATTGATTTTTATTCATAATTTATTCAATACTTTACAAATATATTCATTCATTTAATATTCCCAGTAAGCTTCTGAAGCAGGTATTAGTCCCCATTTTACAGGTGAGATAACAGACATTTCTATATGGTGTTAGAGTGAGCTGACTCAGCCGTGCACACCCCTCAGTAACATGTAGTAGTCAGTGCCTTATGTCAGAGACAAGGGGAGGCTTCAGGGACTTTGCCGAAATATCTCCTGTAACATCAACATGTACCAGGTAATACAAATGTGTTATTCAAGGTCGTGAAGACTGACCGTAGTGACTCCTTTCCCCTAATTCTGTGATTTAAATTTTACTTTAAAAATCCATCTTTTGCCCTGGCTGGAGTGGCTCAATGGATTGAGCACTGGCCTGCAAACCAAAGGGTTGCTGGTTCAATTCCCAGTCAGGGCACATGCCTGGGTTACAGGCCAGGCCCCCAGTAGGGGGCGTGTAAAAGGTGACCACACATTGATGTTTCTCTCTCTCTCTTTCTCTTTCCCTTCCCCTCTCTCTAAAAATAAATAAATAAATAAAATCTTTTAAAAATTCATCTTCTAATACTACAGAAACAGGGCATTACATCATGTATATTAGAAAATAAAGACAAGCAAAAATAAGAGAATAAAACAATATTCTTACCCCTCAGTGAGGACTAGTGCTAAGGGCAGAACTTTATTTGTGTTTCTCTTTTTTCCACAAAATGAGATCATATGATACATACTACTATTCTATTATCTGCTATTTTTTTCTCTTCCAGTCAATGATTTCCACTTTTCCATTTCAACACATTTTGTCTCATCTAATAATAAACTGTATTTACATTACCCAAGTGTCTCCAAATGTGCCTCATGGCTGTTTATCCTAACTTGAAACTCTTCCAGGACCGTGTTTGCATCTGCTCGTTTTAATCTATTCCTTTTTCCTGACACAGATTTGTTGAAGAGTCCGGGCAGTTGTCCTGCGTCCCTGACCTTTTTTTTTTCCCCCGGAAACAATCCCAAATTTATAGGAAAGTTGCAGTACAAGTAATTTGCTCTTCATTTCTAAAGCACGTGAGAGTAAGCTGCTGACATGATGGCCCATCACATCCAGACGTTGAGTGTGTATTTCCTGTAAAAAGACCTTGTTTCACAGAACCGCAGTCAGGAAATTCACACTGATACATCACTACCCCTTGCCCCCAGACCCCTTCAGGTTTCTCCAATGGCCCAATTATGTCCTTTAGTTGAATATCTAAATATTCATCTGGAATAATGTGCTTTGAGTTTTGGTGTCATATCTTGTTTGTCTCCTGTGATATGGATCATTTTTTAATTTTTCCTTGAGTTTTGTGACCTTGACATTTGTACAGATTAGAGTCTAGTTATTTTGTAGAATGTGTCTCCAGTTAGACTTGTCTGCTGTGTCTTCCTGGTCGGATTTAGGCCGTGCCCCTTTGGCACAAATATTGCAGAACTGATGCTGTGCTCTTGTCATTGCACCCCACCAGGTGGCTTCAGATTTAGATTTGTCCCATTACTGATGATGTTAGTTAGCACTGACTATCGACTCTGACGGTGTCTGCCACCCAGGCATCTTTCCTTTTGTAAGAGGTCATTTAAGATGAGGTAAATATCTTGTACTATTTCTTACACTGGCAATTTATTTCTTTATTCCTATCAGCGTAGACACAGAAGTTTCTATTTTATTAAATGGGTTATAACCTGTTAGTACATTTGTTTTTATGCTTATATTAGTCCACATTTGGCTAGTGGGAGTCCCTTCAGGCTGGCTTCTGGGTCCTTTTGATGTAACATGTCTCTAACATCTTTGGTCACTTTTTTACTTTCTGGGACAAAAACAGATTTCAGATTTATCTTGTACTTTCCCTAGTCCAGCTCTGGAATCAGACATTTATCCAAGGGTCCTTGGGGCCTGTGAGTGGAGACTGGTGTTTTGAGGCCAAAGTCTAGGCATGCGCTGTGCTCACTGCTGTTTCGGTGTCCCTGCTCCCAGCTCCTCCGTGTGCACAGAGGAGAGAGCATCTACATGTGTACACTTTTACTTTCTTTTTCTTTATCTGTCTGTCCATCGATTATCCATCCATCCTCTGTCTGTCCTCTTGAAATCTATGTGTTCACACTGCCATCTCCAGTTCTGACCCAACACCACAGGGATCATTCCACCTTCCCCTTTCCATAAGTGTAATTTCCTTCTTCAATAAGACACCTACTTCATTGTTCTTAACACAGTCACTTTCTCTAATTAACCTACCCCTGTGTAAACAATCTCTCCTCTGTCCTTGTACTTCATTTTAACTTAAGCACCTCTGTAAAGATTTTATCTCCAAACATAGTCACATTCTGAGGTATTGATGATCAGGACTTCAACATATGAATTTTGAGGAGACACAAGTGAGCCCGTAAGAGGGACACCCTCCCATAAGGTTGAAAGCCTCCCATTCTTCTTTATGTAGCCAGAGTGCCTTATATAATGTAGCTTTTGAAGACTACCTTATTTGAATGACCAACATTTTTATAAAAGCTTATTCTCATCAAAAATTTCTATTACCAAATCTGGGGAAAATAGTCTGAATATTCTGGTGGGCAATAGAGGAGGTTTTGACCTTTGAGTTTCCCGAGTAACATAAATCAAAGCCAAGGACAGCTACATCAAAAGAAAGCAAACATGTACTATGGGGACTGGAGAGATCTGCGGCAAAGCCCACAGAAGGAGACAAAATAGCTCAGTGGTTCTTGCCTATGGAGAGATGTCTGGCCTACTGGTCCTGGGCTGGGTGCAGACATTGGGGACACTGGCCCATGGGCTTAAATGGGTGCAGCTGAGGGTTTTGGAGGAACTATACACAGGGCGATACCTGAAATAGGAGGCCAGGCTCAATGTAGCATGAAGCGTCAATGCAAAGCAATCTGGTACCAGATCACCCGACAGAGCAGAGATAAGGAATCAGATCAAGAGGGTTCAGAGTGGGAAGTGCAAAGTGGAGCCTGGGGCAATTCCCTGAACCACTGGGACAGAAATGTGGGAGCTGTTTATAGATCCATAGCACCTCAGCCATGAGTGATGAAGGAGCCGGCCAGGTGAACAGACCATGTTAGGCACTCTGGAAATCAGGGCTTTTGGGGGAAGCAAATAAGAGAAACTTTAACTTACATAAGATTAAATTTTAAAGAATGAATTTATTGGTGCATGTAGCCGAAAGAGGCAAATCCAGCTTCAGGCACAACTGACACCTTGGGGTTTAAATGATACTAGTACTTTCTATCTGGTGTCCACACCACTCTGCCTCCCTCCTTAGTTTGACTACATTTTTTCCCACCACATATGACCTTTCTAGGGCTAGGAAAGATATCTGAAATAGGGCAATTTCCATTCTCCTTCGTCTGTCCACCCTATCACTTTGGGTGTCTGTTAAATTTTCAGGTAGACTCTAGATGAGTTTGAGCTGTATCCATTCAACCCAATCACATGGTCAAGAAGATGACATACTCCGAGTGGTCATTCTGGGTCTGGTGGGAGATGAGTGCAGCTCTGCCTGAATCCTGTGGAAAGGGAGAGCAGAGCATCTCTAGAAGGGCAACAAAAGGTTGTTAACAGAAAAAGGGAGGGTGGAATGCATGGTGGGCGAAACTGTGCCTCCATCACAGACGCCTACACCAAGTCCAGCGAGTGGACACACCTGACATGCCCAGCTCCTCCTCGTGCACTAGGTTATTCCTCGCATGCAGGAGAATGACCCAGAAGACTAGGTCTGAGGACTCCAGAAGACATCCTAGAGTTGCTTTCTATGGCACCAGCCTCCTTCTGAGTTAGGCCCTGTCTCTGCCTGCTAAACCAATGCTCACTATAATCCACTTTTGCTTGTTGTTTCAGTGTTACCTAGGAGATCAGTAAGCAGTCAGTGTGACTGTAGCACATGTAGTAGGCAAAGTGCATGTGAGTTCAGCCAAGCAAGGAAATGAATCTTCAGGACTCTGGTGAGATGTCTCCTGCTACAGAGGGCTCGTGACTATTTCTGTCTTTGGTAGGGAATATCAGAGTCTACTCACAAATAAGGGGACAAATAAGGGGACCTTCCTTCCTTCCTTCCTTCCTTCCTTCCTTCCTTCCTTCCTTCCTTCCTTCCTTCCTCCCTCCATCCTCCCTTCCTTCCTTCCTTCCTTCCTTCCTTTCTTCCTTCCTTCCTTCCTTCCTTCCTTCCTTCCTTCCTTCCTTCCTTCCTTCCTTCCTCCCTATTTACCTTTCTATCTACACACATCTTTTTCCATCATCTATGATACTTATATCACACTCACTAAGTGCCAGGCACCATTTTAAATGCTTTTTACAAAAGTACAAAAATTGATTCTGAGGATTTGGAAAGTCAAAGTAATCAATAATTAAAACAAATAAAAAGATATAGCTCGGAAAACAAATAAAAGGATATAGCTCAGAAAAAAATCAAGGTTACCACCCTTCCCTCACTCCATCAAAAAGGAAAGAAAATGTCAAGTCAGTATGCACAGTAAAACCTCACTTAACTTCATTGATTGGTTCTTGGAACTGTGTCGAAACCATGTAAAATGAAACCAGTTTTGCCATAGGCTAATTGATACAGACCAGACTTAAGTCCCTGTGGCATGTCATGAAAGTCCTGACAAAAGGATGTTGAATGAAACAGTGTAATTTGAGGACCTGCTGTCTTTAGCACCTGGGCCTGTTCCAAATTATAATTTAAGACACTCCTCTGGATTATCTTAATGTCAGATAAATAAACAGAATTCAAAGTTATTTGGGGTGTTCTATGTACTAGATACTATGCTAAAAGATATACTTATTTGTCCTTAGTGAATGAGACACAGTTCCTGCTCTCATATAAAACTTACTGTCCAGTGAATAGTAGTCAAATATCACAGAAATTGATAACTATCCCCCTGTTTATTGCATCCTTCTTCATTTTAATAATAGAATCTCCAAAAGTTTTAGCTATGCATATGGCTGTGAAGCTAGGAACTACTTACCCCAGTACATTTGTAACTAGATTGGCTACGAAATTATGTTTTAGCCAATCAGGTGTGAGCAGAAGTAATGCGTGCAACTCCCAGAGTTACATTGTCTAAAGAATCTCCCCTCTTCCACTTCTTTTGTCTCCCTTCCTGTAGATTGGCATGTTTAGATATGGTGCCAGGGGCTAGCTTCAACTATGGAATAAGAACCATACTCTAGTAGCCTTTCCCAACTGGGGTTCCTTTAAGAGTTAAGCCCTATTGGAATGATTTAAGTAACTCTTATCTCCATTATTCCAAGGATGTGCACATCTATAATATTCTACATACACAGGAGAAAATTTAACTTGTTACCACAATAGATGTTTAAAAGAATTAAAGCTTATTTCTCTCTTGAGAAACCTCCATTGAGAAGGGTGGCTTGGGGTCATTGGAACAAGAAGACAGAAGGAACCTAGACTCCTGAATGTCTACATGGACCACAGCCTCTGACCCATTCTAGACCGCCTGCCCATCTCTGGACTATATGAAAGAGAAATTAGTGTCAATATTGCTGGAGCAATCACACTTTGTGGTGTCTTGTATATGGGAGCTTAGCCTTTTGCTTATTTAATTTATACCGAGAGGGAAAAGAATATTGCTATAGGACTCAAAAGGCTTGGGTTCAAAGAGCTGTCTGATGTGGAGCCAGTGGATTTCAACCTGAGAAGGTAAATGGGAACACTTTTGGTGTTTGGCACAGTCCTTCAGCCATAGGAGGCCACATGAACAGAGCAGCAGCTGAAGACACAGGGAGAACAGCTCCAACACAATGCCAGGAGGTGCCTTCTTCCATTTGCCTCATGCCCAGCATTGCCCTAGGACCCTCTACAGTAAACACCCATCTTGCTCATGAACCAAAAATTCAAGCTGCCAAGAAAAGAAGTGGATGTACATAAGAACTGTCAAACCAAACACATAATAGTGAGTGGCTGGCCTTTCGTCTGGGAGAACATTTTTCCCCAGACAAACGGCTGTGGTTGCCAGCAAAGAGGGCGTTAACAGGCATGATGGAGGGGTGCTGTATTATGGGTTCTGCTGGGGCTCTGTAGCTCTCCAGTAGGGTGGCTTTGCACCAATAAAGTCCAACCACGGATCACCCTCCTCATAGTTCTTATGAACAGAGTCACGGCGCACTCGCTGCAACCAGCAGTCGGAGTGGCCCCACTAATATCAGTGCCCAAAGTGCAGAGCCCACAGAGAGCATCACATGCAATTTCTATAATCACTTATAAGTAACGTGGGGGAGGTAGCAACACAGATTTTACAGATGAGAACACTGGTATCTGGGGAATTTTATATAACCTGTGGAAGGCCACGGAGCCAGTAGGTGATTGCCTGTCTCCAAAACTGATAGTCTATCACACCATGCAGCTGTATAGTTGACCGTTGAACAAATAGGGCATTAGGGGTGCTGAACCCCCATGCAGTCAGAAATCTGCATATAAGTACAGTTGGCCCTCTGTAAACACAAATCCCTAACCATGGAGTTGACCCTTTAACAATGTGGATTTGAACCATGCGAGTCTATTGAACTTTGATCAATTGGAAAAAATCCACACACAAGTGGATGGCTGCAGCTCAAGCCCATATTGTTCAAGGACCAACTGTACTGAGTAAACGTGGTGGATTGAATTGTTGACCCCAATTTTTTAAAGGAACTCTTTCTTTTGGAAAGTAGAAGGAAGGCAATTATAAAAGACCTTTCAAGAAAATCAGTCTTTGGCAGGAGGCAACATTTTTGAGGTTCTGAATCGTGAAGCTGGTGCTTGAAAACTCTCTCTGCTTGTCTCTCTGTCTCTTGGAAAGTCTTTGAGCACTGAAATGACCACACACCCCAGCTTACACCTGCTGTCCTGGTGACGTTATTAACAGCACCCCTCTCACTCTCTAGGAGTCTCGATTTGGATGGTGTTTACTATCGGTCACCCCATTGAGGACACCTATATTCAGATCTGAAGACCCCTTGTGTAAACCAAGAAATGCCTGATTTATTTCCCATTTCTTTTTTCCTGTTACATTTTTAAAATATTTATTATATACCTATTATGTGCCACGTGCTGTAAGTTACTTCGATATATCTTATCTCATTTTGTCATCAGAGTTATCATGGGAGGTGTTTTCATTGTTCCACTTTTTTTGTAACAGAGAAGAAACTGAAAACCCAGGATGTTTCACGGACCAGCCATAGCTAGCCAGTGGCTAAACCAGAACTCACACCCTGGCCTCCTTGTTTCTAAATTCTGTGCTCACAATCAAGTCTGGGCCCGGGTCTCCAGGGTGGAGGGTGAAGAGCTGCCTTGTGTTGGTCCCATTCCCAGTCATGAGGTCCCACCTCCCTAAAGCTGGCCTTGTAACTGAGGCCTGTTCACGGTCAGACTGCTCCTTTGCCCAAAACTCCATGTGGAAGACCTCCTACCAGGATGCCTTTCACAGCTGTCCTCACTTTCTCTACATCTCTATCCTGGTTCAGTTCACCAGCATCTCCTCCTTGGGTGGCTGCCCAGTGCCCATTCCATTCCATGAGGGCAGCCCGAGCAATCTCTCCAAAATGCTGGCTTCACCGTTCCACTCACCTGCTAAAGCCAATCCAATGCTCCCTGAAGTCTGAACTTTATATCAAGGTTCACAAGGTTCTTTTCAAATGTGTACATCAGTCCTATTGAACTTTGACCTTTTCCTTCTCCAGCCCCCACCACCTTGCCAATTATTTGTCCCACACAGGCCTCCACCTTCCAAATATGTTTTCTATTCATGTGTTATATCTCAGCTTAGATCTCTGGGCTGCTCGCCTGGGCTCTGTGGGCCCCTTTCTGCCCTTCCAGTGGCGAGCTGGAGCCAGCTGTTCTGAGCTCTCCAAGCTGATTGCATGTATTACCTCCCAGCTCCAGCATTGCCTGCCTTTGTGTGTCCTCTGAAAACTGGCCGCGGTGTGAGTATTTACATCACAGAAATTGGCAAATGGTACAAAGCAGGGCTTTTCGAAAGAGACTGGTTGGTAAACATGTACCAGCACGACACTGTGCCCCTCCTGTGTTTTCATAACCCTATTTATTATTCATTCAATGAATGTTTACTCACTCACTACGTACAACATGTCAGATACCATCCTAGTAGCTGGCTGGGCAACTATATTCCCTGGCATCGTGGAGCTTATGGTGTTGAAAGGGGAGGCTGGCCTTATTCAAATATTCACATACATAAACTATAAAGTGATAATTATGTTAAGAACTAAAAATCCATTTAATAGGATATTTGGTTTAGTCTAGGAAGGTTTTTCTAAGCTAAAATCCGAAGGAAAACTTGGGGTTGAGAAAGGAACAAGGTGAGGGAACAGCATTGCAGGCCAGGGGAAGAACATGTGCTGTGCTCAGAGGGAGCATGGTTCTCAGGAGCAAGGGGGAGAAGACAAGAGGGGCCAGGAGTGAGCCAGGAAGCGTGGTGGGAGATGCAGCGCAGAGTTAAGGCCACATGGAGTTTTGTAGGTCTTATTAAGCAGTTTCACTTTTAGCCTAAGAGCAGTGGAAAATCACTGAACTGTTTTCAGCAGGGAGCACACATGGAGCCGTGGAGAGTAAGCGCAGCATGCTGGTTCAGTTATTAGCCCTGGAGCCAGGCTTCCTGGGTTAGAATGCTGACTCTGCTGCTCACTAGCAGCTCCTCTGTGCCTCAGTCTCCTCATAGAAAGTGGTGATAAAATAATACCTACTCTAAAGGGCTCTTGGAGCAGTGCTTGTTCAATTAAATAAATAAAAACCTCTTTGGTAAGATAGCCGAATGTTACAGGTGGCCTATACTCTAATAGGGAATGTAGACATAAACAAATAATTATAATATAACATGAAGTAAGCACAAAGGACAGTGGCAACACAAAGATGAGGGTGGGCTTGGTTTCCAGTGGTTATTACAGGCAGAATATGGGGGCACAAAGGATGTCCCAGGTGAGAGAGGAGCACTGCGAGTTGTGGAGATATACCAATGGCACTGTGCTCTGAAACTTAAAGCCTAGTGTAGGAAACAGACATGAATACAAAGCAATGGGGGAAAAATCTTATGGTAGAGGTTAAAGTAAGGAGTAATTAATTTCCACCAGAAAGCCAATGGAGAGGCTCTATGGAGTAGGGCCCAGCATTCTGGTTGGCTGCATGGGCACTGGAATCAGGCCAGTTCAGGTCGTTGTACCTCACTAGTTAATGTACTTGGACCTCTCTAACCTGCAACATCCTCCTCTGTAAAGTGGTAATAATAATAATAATAATAATAATAATAATAATAATAATACGTTGTTCGTAGGGTTGATGAGAATTCACAGTTAACGCATGTAAAATCTCAGCATAAAGCATGCAACAATTGTTAGGCTATTATTTTTATCACATTGTGAGTTGAACCTTGAGCAAGAAGCACTTTGATTGGCAGTAAAGGGATAACAGGAGAGCAGCCACATACGTTAAAAAGCATCAGACACTGTATGGTTATCAGTACCAATCTATGAACTGTTTCTACTTGTTCAAGAAGAGATAAATATCAAAACTGAGACTCAAAATTGAGATAGAAAAAGAAAGGAAAAACAAATGGACAGAGTACATTTATACTTTTGTGCTCGTAATGAAAGCTGCAGTTTGCCTTATGGATCTTTTGTCTTTTTCACTTTTTCTAGCAGGTTTTTAGTTGTATCTTGCAAAACTAACAGTCCCTGAAAAATTGGAAATAATAAAACTTGTCCTTTACCTCAGATAGAGAAAAAAGTAATTCCGTGGAGGTGGATTTAGCACCACAGACATGATCCTGGAGCGGTGGGCCAGGATCAGAATTCAGACTTTATCTGGTGGGCAACAGGGTTATTAAACATTTAGAGAGATTGTTAACTGAGAGGTATGTGTAAGTAGTTAAATGGACATTGCATGACTTGTGCTTTTCTCCCAAGAGAGCATGTGGTTTTCCTTTTTAAATTAAAACTTTCTTTTTTGGTTAAGAGGAGGGATCTGAATTGCTCCATGTTTCTCAAAGATAAGCGTTTGTATCTGATAAGAGTTTTAAAGAAATGCAAACTTATCAAAACATAAACCGTTGAAAATACGAGGGCACACTGTTTGTGACCAGCAATACGAGCGACCTTTTGAGATAAGCTACACGGGGCAGTAATCAGATGTCTCCGTTCTTCTTGGGCACCTTCACAGAATTAACGTATAAAGTAAAGATAAATGACTCTTCCTGATCCCTATCTGGCTCATCTCCTCCGCCTTTCATCACTGGCAATCCTGAACCAGCAGGATGGGAAAATAACAGTTTAATTGCTCACACCTCCGACGGAGATGTTTGACTCAAAGCTACGAGTTTCCAGACGCCCATAGCCAGGTTCAGCGCCACCAAAACCGTCCGCATTTTCCTTTCAGCTTCAAAACTCCTTGCTTTCCTGCGTGCATCGCCACTCACTAAAGCACAAAACACCTGCGTCAACGCCTGGACCCGGCTGGGCCTGAGGCTAGAGCTGCTGGAACACCCCGCGGCCCAGAAGCGGTAGGGCTCGCGGGGGTCCGAGGGCGATGCGCGAGTCCCGTTCGCCTCCTTTGTAAAGAAGCAAGGCCACGGGGATCAGGACCCAGGGCGACACTCAGTTGTCTAGTGGGACTCAGAACCCAGAAGGTGAGGAGCCGTGGGGTGGGCCAGTGGCCCTCAGGTCCTCCGAGTCTCAGTGAGCGGTACCCGCTCCTTCCTCCTCCCTGGCCGAGTTGAAGGTGGCGCCCGGGTCCCTCCCACCTGCGCCCTCCCGCCAGCTCCGCCCGGTGACCCGCGTCCCGCCTTCCCGCCGCGGGGCAGGGGGCAGGGCCGCAGACGCAGGCCGCGCAAAGGGCCGCGACCTGAACCTTGGCCTGTGAGCCTGCTGCCCCCTCCGCAGCCGCCCAAGCGGCCGGACCAGGTGCGTTCGCTGCCCGCCCGGCAGTGCCCGCGGGCGGCTGGGCCGAGGCCCCGGCTCCTCCTGGGGGGCGGGCTGAGGCCGAAGTCGGCCTCGGGGTTGGGCTTCCTAAGTTGTTCATTTTTGAGAGCGACTGATGGACGTTGCTGGGAGGCCATTGGGAAACTGGGCCCTGCGGCTTCGGTGACCAGGGACCCTCGGGGCCCAGAACTGGGAAGCCTCCGGGCTTTGGGACGGAGCCAGAGGCTGCCCAGCCTCCGCGAGCGCGCCAGGACGGTGCCTCCCCTGCGCCGCCTCTCTGTCCCCTCCTCTCGGGGCCCAGCCCCACGTTCCAAGGAGCTTCCCTCTCTCCCCGGTCTGGAACAAACTCCTAGCCCCCCCCAGCCTCCAGGGTGCTTTATCTGGTCCCCTTTGAGGTTCTTTTCCCTTGCACTTTTATTTTTGGTGCCGTCTAGGCTCCACTCCAAGTTCCCTCACTTGTCAGGTCCTCAGTAAGGACTCAGTGCGTAAGCGAGGACCGAAAGGTAGACTGGTGAAGTAAGGAGTGAGTCAGTGAATGAGTGAGAACACCTGAACCAGCGCGGAATGAAGGACCACCTGAACGGATACAGATACAGTTCAAGTGGAGGCAGTGGACACAGGCTTACAACTCATCTTCTGGTAGATAGTTTTCCAAAAAGTTGTCAATGCTGTACGTACTTTTGTCAATGGAGTCATTCTGTTGTGCAAGGTACTTAAAAGGAGTTCTCTATGCTGTTTAAACAAATAATCACAGAAGCACCCCCTCATTTACCTTTAGGTGGATTTTTGTACAGGTGTTCCTTAAAACAAAATATGCCTAGGCTTTTTCCCACTTGTGTTTTGTTTCTGCTTTGGACTTCTGGAGAATCATTGTCACCATAATATTATTTATCGTATTTCAGAAAGATAAGAGTGAATCAAGACGTAGAACCACATGACCCTGCTCTTAGTAACTTGTTTGTAAAACCAGACATTTCTCTTGAATGCATGATTAGGAGGTGTCCTGTTTCCCTGAGACAGGTACTGGCTAATTTGTGGGTGACTGAAGAAGGCCGACTCTAGTGCAGAGAGGAGAAGAGAGACATTTATCTGTGTGCGGATACTTTGGAAATTGCATAGGCCGAGGCTTTTTTAATATGTTTGGTCACTGCATCAGTTCTAGGATGACTTTGGACTTGTCACTTGATCTCTTCAGTTCTTAATTTCTTAATCTCCAAGATGCGGAAGACTGTGGGGACCACTTCCAGAGTTAGACTTCTAGGATACAGGTGGCAAACGCAAGGCCTGTGGGCCGAATCAGGCCCCCTACCTTGTTTTATCCAACCCAGCCCCTTGTTTCTACCCAGCGGCAGCCCCGAGCTCTTGGTTAACTGTTAAGGAGTAGTTACATTTGTACAGTCCTAACATTACGTTCAGCCCTTTGAAGGCACCCACGAGGCTGATGTGGCTCCCCGTGAAAACGAGTTTGACACCCCTGTTCTAGGATGCTACTATCAGGGTTAAAAGGTAAAATTGCAGGTGATTTAATGAAGTTCTATTTACCTCAGCTGCTCTGCTTGGGAGTTCTGCACAATCTTGACTCTCCTTTCTTCTCTGCACCTTGCAGCTCACTCCTCTTCCTCTCTGTATCTGCTACAAAAGGACCTGGGAGCTCACCACACTCTGGGCCGGTGGAGAGAAAGGAGGGCAGGATTTTATTCTGCATTGCCGCAGGCTGCCTGTCCTGGCTCTGACTTGTTCTCCGTGCAGCCCAGACTGACAATGCCATATATTTCCATTATATCCAGGGAATTGGAACACTATTAATTTGTATGCATTTGAGGTTAGTTATCATGGATCACAACATTTTGGAGCTGGAAGGACCTTAGAGATTTTTAAAAAGCATTTATGGCATTTCACATATTTATTAAAATATATTTCGCATGCTACATTTAACAAAATCAATGTCCCAAACAGGTTAAGTTGAATAAAATAATGTTACCTGCTTCACTTATTTCAACTCTGTTGGGAGATGTGGAGCCAAACATGGTGTTTGGTGAAAACACCCAACTTTCTCAGACTTTTTTTTTCCCCAAAGAGCCAATTATGGGGTCATATGTTGTTCATCCATGGAATGTAACAAAGCTAATATCTACAGGGCACTGCCTGCCTGCTAAGCATTATTATATATATTTATTTATTTACTTTTACTTATATTGCCCCGTTTAATTCTTAGTACAAGCCCAAGAGCTAAGTACTAGTGCATTCCCTGTTTAAGCTTCCTAACTACAAACGGCGCTTGAAAAATGTGTAAGTCGGGTGCTTGAAACACAGGCAGATGGAGGCAGGGTGTCTTTCTGAAAGACGGACAATTCCAGGGTACACTCTGGGGCGTTGTGGGTAAGTGAATTTAGGATGGGAGCCCGGGGGTGGACTGGTTCAGATTGAATTACAAAGAATTGGTCTTTATACCATTTTGAAAATTACTGAATCCCACTGGAGCTCGGGTACACGCAGATACTTTGACCTAGATGCAGGTGCATCCTACGTTTAAACACTCAGATTTACCAATGTAGGTGGTAGAGAATGGGTGACAGTGAGAGCTATCATCAGTGAGTGGCTCTTAAGGGCTGCGAACTGTAAGGACCAAGCGATGTTGTTTTTTGGGCTCGCTTGGTAAGGCACTGCCTCCCAACCTGCTTCTTAATGCTAAATATTTGAATTTATCCTACAATTACTGTCAAATGATCACATATTAAATAAAAATACAATGAAGTTATGTAGGATGAACACTCTGCTGTACTTCCTGATGATGCCAAAATGTGTCTTTCTGTGTCTGCACATGCCTGTGTCCCCACACGTATCAACCTCTTCCTTTATAAGAACGACGGCTCCTAATGCAGACAAGGTCCAATGCCTGCATCCCTGTAATCCAGGGACTTGAGTACAAGACGAGTTTCCAGGACCTTCATAATTAACCGACAAGAGCAAAAGAAGGGCTCATAAAACAAGGGGATAATTATTTTGTTTTTTTCTTTGTCAGTTAAGTTTAGTCTCATGGAAAGCAGAGACCACCTGAAAAACTGAGAGCCGATGCCAGTTTGATTTAGCTCAGGAGGCTGGAATTTTATGCCCTGGAGGTCGGTGTGATGCAATAGACCTTCTCATTGCTCACAATAGTATGGGGGAAAGACATTAAAGCAACAATTTTTATTACTTTCCCTGGAGCTAGAACCTTAAAATGTACTTTATTCTCCCCCTACCCTTTCTAAACCACTTAGCTTAAAAAAAATAAACAACCCATTCATGTGTTTGCTATAGCCAGGTTATCAGTCCTTTCTCTTTATTCCCGAGCCCTGCTTCTTTCATGCAGTAAAGAAGTTGGATTGATATGCTTCTAGATCTCTGGAATTTTTCTTTAGTGATTTTATGTAGCACGTATTAATTACAGTAACCATTTCTTGAATGTGTACCATGTGCCCAGTAAAATGCAGGAGATACTGAATTTAAGTAGGAATGTGACCTATCCAAAAATAGTGACACCATGGGTGACGTGGAAGTGGTCGCCACTCATTCCCCTGGCAAAGGAGCATGGGGAGAGCCGAGGAAGACTTCACAGAGTAGGTGATTCTGAACTGGATTTTGAAACCTAAGAACCAAGGGAAGGGAGAAGGATGCTCGAAGCGAGGAGAACTTCCTGGGCAAGGAAAAGGGAGTGAGTAGTAGAAGCCTGGCGCTCCCAGGAAGAGCTGGTTTCCGTAAAGGGGTCTTGTGAGGTTGGCGCCAGAGAATGCAGGTCCTCGAGTGCTAATGCTGCTTGGATTTTATGACAGTTTACATTATCTTTTTTTTTTTACAAGTGTCTTTAAGCTGAAATTTTAAGCGGATGATGCAATGTGGATTTTCTTTAGAAAATAGCTCCATGAATAATGTTTCAGTGGAACTGATGAGGGAAAAGCCAGGAGGCCAGAAGAAATGATACTGTTCTTGCTACAGTCCAAATGAAATAGGATGAGGGTCTAAACTAAGAGTTTGAGAAATATTCAGAAAATAGAGAAGGTAGCATGTAATGACTAGGACATGGGAAAGAAGGTCGAAAATAATCCTGAGATTTTGGAATTGCTTGACTGGGTGACTGGAGATGCCACCATGAGAATAATAGAAATGAGACAAGGAAGAGATTTTGAGAGAAAGACTGTAAGTGGAGGTAAATGTGGAACATTCAGGGGAGATCCCCAGGATACAGCCTTGACTATAGCTGTACTATGACATCATATAGTTGAGACTTGTCAAAGGTTATGACAAGTCCCGCCCTGGCTGGTATGGCACAGTGGATTGAGCATGGGCTGAGACCCCAAAGGTTATGACAAGTCCTGTCCTCAGACAAATCATTTCCCCAAGTCACTTAAAAAGAAGGAAAAAAACACACTAGCCTTGACTAATGACCATTACACCATATTTAAGGCAAATTTATTAGAACTCGAATTGCTATGTAAGTTACAGTGATGGAGAAAAGGGGACAGGTAAACAATTGAGGGGTTACGATAAGCCAGCAAGATAAATCAAAATACAGCAACACAGAGGGGAGTAGTTGAAAGGGACACAAAAGAACAAACGACAGGAGTGTAGCAGAGAGGACGGTTGAGTAAGGACACGGTGTGGGCAGATTTGGAATACAGAGAAAAAACTTGAGCTGGCTCTTCCAAATAACTATACTTCTTTACAATAAGAGTCCTCATTTTATTCAACATGTCAGGAAAAGACATATGGAGACTGGTCAGAGGTACTGGGCAGAGGGTTTGATGTTATTTTGCAGAGGAAGTGTTGGGAGACTTTGAACTAAGGGAAGAATGACAAAGGAAGAGTAAGATACAGCAAAAAGGATAATGATTGGGAGGAATTTTCAGAACACTTAATGGATTCCATGACAGCCGCTAACAAAGATGGTAGGCTGAAGCAGTGCTCTCAGTGTTTGTGACATTACAGTTGCTTGGAAAAAAGAATTTATTAGCTTAGCATCTTATACTAAAAATGTTTTTAAAACTTGATTGTTACATGAATCTTCAGAAGCAGGTACATCCAGGCACTGTTATTTTTCTTTTATAAACTATAAATCTGGGTGCTTAGGAGGCCGAGTTTGCACCAGATTCTATGGCTGGAAAGACGTTCAATCCACTATTTTATTCATTGTATCAGAGACTCTCTTTGCCTTGGAACCTTGGCCTTTTACAGTGTGTGCCTTCCATCCCCCACCATGTCACATTATGTGAAAGTAAAGGGGATGATATTTGAAGGCCAACAAAGCCAAGATCTTCAGGGAGAGAGGCAGTGATGGAAGGGATTCTTGGCACCAACTCTGCTATGAGCAGGAGAGGTGGTCTTGAAGACCTGTATGTAGAGAACATCTGTAGAAGTCAATGACACTTTCAATATAATAGAAGTCCACAGTCTAAAACGGTCTTATGGTTACATCTTCTCTGAGACAAATATGCCCTTTATAAAGTGACCTTAATCACTCCTTAATATACTGTCTGGGTGTATTCAGATTTTCAAATACAGTATACATTTGCAGTAAGCTGCATCTACATTGATTACGTTGTATGTGAAGACTTTTCTGACTAGAGCATCAAATATGAAGATGGGGACTGGAGCTGGGTCCCCCAATTATCAGAAACCATTTACAACTTATTGAACATAATGATTTGCAGTTAAATGCATCTAGCTACGTTGAATGTTTACGGAGCATCTATAAGTAGGGAGCTGGGTAGGAAAAGTTTAGCAGGGAAATAAAGAGACAAACCCAGCTCTTGGACTGCCCCTGGTCTGATGGTGGACCCATGCAGATAGTACCGAGTGTAAACTCACCAACACCGCAGGGCAGCGTAGGGAGACCAGAAAGTCGTATGGGCCTTGAGTTCCATATTATTATTAAAATGAAACCAAGTATAGGTCGTGGCTGGGTATCTCAGTTGGTTAGAGCATTGTCCCCATGTGCCAAGGTTGTGGGTTTGATCTCCGGTCAGGGCACATACAAGAAGCAACCGATGAGTGCACAAATAAGTGGGACAACAAACAGTCAGTGTTTCTGTCTGTCTGTCAGTCTCTCTCCCTTCCGCTCTCTAAAATCAATTAAAAAAATGAAAGCAAATATAATTCAAAGCAAAAAGTATTAAATTAGATCCAGAATTATTTTGTATTGAAAAAGGATATAATCTCTGAGGAAGACAGCATAGTTGTGACTTCTTATGGACCAAATATCGAAAAATACTTATCCTCAAATTATATAAAGGAAATGGTTAGAAGTGAGAAAATGACCAAACAATTTGTAGGAGACCTTAAGAACTGTTGTTTACATGACAAATCAAGTAGACAAAAGCCAATGGTTATACACCAAAGATAAATGGTAGGATTTTGAATAATGTCACTAATGAGGTTGAATATAATTTATAAGGGTGAACAGGGATACAGAAAGTTACTAAATATATATTTAATATTATTCAAATATAATTATTGTATGGATATATGTTTATTATACATATGTATGTATATCTATCTAGCTAATGTATGTATATCTATCTATCTATCTAGCTATTACCTCTTAGTTGTAGAAAATTTATTTATTCCTTGAAACATTTATGGAAGATGGTAAAAAAAAAATCAAATGAAGACTTAAGTGACTTCCAGAGTCCTCCTGGTCCAGCACCTCAGTTCTCTGGTATAGCTCACTTTTGAGATGATGAAAAGAAAACATTTTCTCTTTTTCTTGATGTTGTCAAACTGTTCACATAGTCCATCTTCCACCTTTGTATACATGCTCTTTTTGTGCCCAGAATCATTTTGAGATTTTTTTTACTATTATCAAAATACATGGATCTATGTTATCCGTGACTCATCTGATGATGGAGTTGTTATATTCAGTTATTTCTAAGTCAAGAATGCTGTATGTATTTTACTGCCAAGTGCTCTGTCCGAAACACCTGGCTGTACTTCTACAGGTTTTTCTTTGCATTAGCTTCCCTGAATTAGTTCAGGGAAGAAAACCAGCAGCCATAGGAATGACTGACTAGAGAATGATGAATACCAATGAAAGTCTTTAAGTAGAGAGCAAGTCATGGAATTCAGCACTGTGCTGACTCCATTTCACTACCCACTCAGTTCAAATTTTTTTAGAGTTTACCACTTAAACTAATGACATGCTAGCACCCCATATTCTCCCTAATTTAATGATTAAGAACATGGGCTTTAAAGTGGTTTTCCTCAGTTCAAATTTGAGTGCCAGCAATACCCAAGTGACCTTGGACCAACTACATGTCCTTTCTGTGCCTCAGTTTCTTTATCTGTAAAGTGAGGATAATAATTATAACTGGCTGTGGTAGGCAGAAGAGTGTCCACATACCCTAATCTCTGGAACCCGTGAATATGATAGGTTATGTGGCAAAGAAGAATTAAGGTTGTAGATGGAATTCAGGTTGATTCCTGAATTCAGGTTGATTCAAGAATTCCATTCTTGTAGATAGAATTCAGTATTTGATCTTAAAGTCGGGAGATTACCCTGGATTACCTGAGCGGATTCAGTTAACCGTGGAAGAAGGGCACAGAGGAAGAGTCAGAGTGCTAGGGAGATGTGACTAGGGAACAATGACAAGAGAGCTGCAGTGTGGCCACCTCTGAAGATGGAGGAAAGAGGCCGTGAGACTAGGGGTGTGGGTGATCACCAGATGCTGGGAACAGCGAAAATCCTCCCCTTAGAACCTCCAGAAAGGAATACGGCCCTGCCAACACTTTATCTGGTGAGTCGAATGTTGGACTTCTGACCTGCAGAACTGTAAGAGAATAAATTTGGGTTGTCAAAGTCACCACGTTTGTGGTCATTTATTACAGCAGCGATAGAAAGCAAATGCGTTGCTCTCTAGGTGTGTTGTTAGGGTTAAGAAATGTAGACACGTAGGATAGTCCTGCCACGTGGCCAGTGCTCGGTCAGTAGTAACCACCGTCATTTATTGGTGCTTCATCTTCAAGGAAGAAACTCGCCTGTCTTTGCCCCTTTGTCATAGTTGTCTTGTGATTATGCCAAATTGTGCCCTCCTCACAAGAATGAGGAGCCAGGAGTTTCTGTCTGTCATGAGAGTCCATAATCATTCCACGGCAATTTGCAAAACTGCTGCTTAACCCTTCCTACTGGTTTATGGCTCCAGAGGGTTCTGCACAAGGGTGACCTGTGCTGTGACTCCCTGGGTTTGCCTGTCTTTCCAGATTTTAGGGTGGTGGTTTGCTTGGTACCCTCCATTCTCTGCTGGGTGCAAGGGACATTGTGCATTTTCAGGCTGTTCAGTTATTTTGTTGTTGTAAGGACAGGAGTGACGGCTTCCAAGCTCTTTGCGTGTTTGCGCTGAAGTCAGAAGCGAGGTGAATGCTGTCATTGCCCTGTGGCTGTTCGGAGCTCCTCTGGGTTCAGGGGCTCTGCGTCTCCGCACTTGACTTCTTTCTGATTTCTCTTCTCTGGTTTTCAATTCATCGATTTCATTCCCAAACATGCTCTTGCTGTGTTTTCTATTTTAGTTAATGGTACTCAGTCAGTGAGAGAGGAGGTAATGTGATGTGTCTGAAATATGTGCTTTAACACAGGCTCAAAATCTGGGAGGTTATCCTTAATTTTCCCTGTTTCCTCGTCCTCCAAAATGTATAAGTAACCAAATGCTGTTGTTTCTATCTGTGATGGCTCCTGAATGTTTCTGTTCCCTCCTCATCCTTTCTATCATCGCCCTCATCTTGCCCATTATTATCTCCTGCCTTGGCTAGAAGGAATCTTTTAAACCGCTTCACCCTCCACACCACCTCACGAGTTGGTTCATAGGCTGGCTCCTACTGCTTCCCTCCTCAAAAGACCTGTGTTTGAGAACTTGTCTGTGGAATAAGGACTAAACTCCTAATATGGTACTTCAGGTTCTGAAAGATCTGGCATTAAGGTAGAACTCTAGCTGCATTTCTGGTACATTCACTTACTGCCTTTGTTTGCTAGGGCTGCCATAACAAAATACCACTGGGTGGCTTAAACAGCAGAAAGTTATTTTCCTGCAATTCTGGAGGCTGGGAATCTAAGATCAGGGTGTCAGCAGCCTTGGTTTCCTCAGAGGCTTCTCTCCTTGGCTTGCAGGTGGCCCTCTCCTCGTGGTTTCCTTACGCACCCTTTCTTCTCTTCATGCACATGTCTGACGTCTGTGTGTCCAAATTTCCTCTTCTCATACAAACAGCCATCAGTTGTATAACAGCCCACCCTGATGCCCTCATTTTAATTTAATCATCTCCTTAAAGGCTCTGTAGTCACAAATGTAGTCACATTTCAAATGTACTGGAGGTTAGGACTTCAACATATGAATTTTTGGTGTATGGGACACAATTCAGCCTGTAACATGGACTGTATCCCCATGCATTCTGTGTGTGTGTATGACATCACATCATGAGCGCATGTCATGACCCACAAAGTTCTAAAAAATACTGATTCTTGGGTCCTGCCCAGCTCTCTAGCTTCTGAATTGCTAGGGCTGAAATGGGACTGGGGATACATTTGTTGCATGTATATATTTAAATTTCTCCTGAGTGCTTTATAATCCTCCATCTCCCCTAGACTTTTTACCATTTCTGGGAAACACATTATAAAGGTTCACACCTTGGCTCCTGGTTGTTCTTTAACTAGAAATACCCTTCCTACAATACAGCTCTGAAAATTCATATATCCTGCAAGGCTGAGCTGAAATGCCATCTTCTGTGTTATTTCTTCCTGTTCTCTCCTGTGATGATCCATATTTTATCATCATTTTATTGTAAATACGTGACAACCTATTTCCTTCTGTTTTGTATGACAGTAATTTGCCTTCCTCTTTTACTGGCTTTGTGGAGCAAAGGCTGACATATTCTTTATTTCTGTATACGAGCATCTCTAAAACAGTCGCAGTCACTCTGAACATAGTAGGTAATCAATCAGTGTTTGCAGTATAAATAAATGAATGCACTCCTTAATAAATGCTAGTAATTTCCTTATGATTTTTATACATTGGAATTCATTGGACAAAAATAGCTTGTCAGGTATCAAGCAAGTGTCAGCACTTTTATTCTTATATTAAATATCCTTAACACAATACATAAACAGTGTCTTTAATGTGTATTTCCAACTTAGGACCCGAAACATTTAGAAATTCCATTTGAAGATGGTGTTTGATAGTAAGAAGAGGGTACAGTGAAGACGTCCTACCAATTTCTGATAATGGCATTTTTGTGTGTGTGTTGCATTTTTCAAAGCCCAATGTGGCTTAATTCTTAAAAGTGAATGGATTTTCCCATTTTTGATATATCCTTGTTTATCCTCCCAAACCAAGTGCTTCTTTATGGCTGGTATGTCTATTAGCTGAGTTAGAAAGTTAATGAAGAACAGAAACAATTCTTGAAATAATTGCATCAACTAAGACCTCATTTTTGGTCAAGGATCTAGAGTGTAGCATTTCCTTTTTGTGTGATTTCCCCAAAACTACGAACACTTCAACTCTACACTTTGCAGAGCTGGAATAATTTCCTCTCAAGTCTTTTCTCCAAAGCCTTTTCTGAGCCAGGGCAGGCAGCAACAGAGATTGGCAGGGGAAGGACTGTGACTACTCCTGGGGGAAGAAGGAATCAGCTTTGAAAACACAGATGAGCTTTTGGATGTGGAAATTTACAAGGCTCAGGGAGCCCTGAAACATCTCTAGAAGCTGAGCCCAGCAGAATAATGGGAGGCTGTGCGCTGGCTTGGCACTGGAGTCTGTCTGGCACGAACAACACTGTAAACAACCTTCCAAACATTTGCATCTGCATACATGACATTCGATTCTCAAACCGTCCAATTAAACACTTGTCAATGGAAGAAATGTTTGCTTCCTCAGCTGACGTGGCATCAGCCTGGCCTTTCTGAAGGACAAGCAGTTTCAGCTGATACTGTCGTGTGCTTTTCTTTTGTGGACCTGAGCTTGTCCTCCTTGTTCAGAGAAAAATTCTTCTTGAAAGCCATGGAGACTGTGCCAAGCTGTGGACCATGGGATTAGGTTAGATAACTAAAGAAAAATATCCAGGCTGTGAGCACTTTTCAAACCCAAGAAAACCTTCCTCAGGGCTGTAGTTTCTTTTATACAGTTCTAAATGCATAGTGCTTAAAAATTATAAAAGTGATAGAAGCTGAGAAAAAGAGAAAAAGGCTATGCTGGTACATTTAAAAACTATAATTCTTGTGAGGACTGAGTATATTTTTCACAACATCTCAACAAATACACATCGAACCAATGTTAATATTGGGGTTGCGTGTGCATGTGCAGGATGCGTGTGTGTCCCTGTCCTTGTCCACAGACACAGAAATGCTCTGGAGTAAGTCACAGTGACTGGTTTTGGCCACATGGTATAGGGACGTAGTGGAAGAGAGGGAGGAAATAAGGCAGAAGAATTCAATTTAAATTGTTCTTTAGAAAAGTTCAAGTGTATGAGGAAGTGGGAAGTGTTGTGACTCGGAGTAAATTTCGCAATTCTACTACCATGAATTCTCTAGTTCATAAAATAGGAAATACAATAACAGGAACATCAAAGGTTATTGTCAGGATTAAATAAACTGATCTATGTAAACGGATTACAGTAGCACTTTCCACTTTGTAAATGCTCAAAAAAATCTTAGCAGGACGTTGAAGCATTCCTCTGTGGAGAGGAGAAGGAGCCAAGGAAAGGGAGAAAAATTGGGTAGTTGTCATGCTTGTGGATGGAGAGTTTGGCTTTGGAAAGGAGGGTGGGCCATGCTTTCACTGGGACATGAGCTGAGAAGGACTGAGTTTCGAGGTGAGGGTGAAGAAAGCCAAGGCCTCTCACGGTCATATTGTCTCCTCACTTGTGTAGACGAAGAGAGCTTTTGTTGAGCATGAGGGAGGCAGGGGTGGAATTTGGGGCTTAAGGAGAATGGAAAGACTTTGTAGCAGCTGTTCTGGGAGATTTGATAGGGGTCAGCTGAAGATAAATATAAGGGTTGCCAAGCAATACAGAGGACCCAGTTGAGATCAGACAGCCTGTCTATAGTAGAGACATTTGGCATAATTATGTAAATTTTGATGGTGGTATCGTGTGCCCTGGAGCAAGGACACAGACAAGTCAAAAGGCCCTGAACTAAGGTGAATCTGAAGTGGTGAGTTGGGTGGATAGCAGCCCAGACAGACTGGGGGTGAGGAGGTGTCAGCCATTCCAGGCGGCTATGACAAAGTACCACAGTCTGGGAGGCTTACAGACAATGAAATTTATTTCTCACAGTTCTGAAGGCTAGAAGTCGGAAATCATGGTGCCAGCTTGGTCAGATTCCGGTGAGGGTCCTTTTCTGGGTTGGCACAATGCCATGTTCTCATATCTTCACGTGGTTGAAAAAGAGGGCGCGAGAGCTCTCCAGTGACCCTTTCATTAGGGCACTAATCCCGTTCACCAGGGCTCTACCCTCATGACCTCATTCCCTCCCAAAGACCCCATCTCCTAAACCATCACATTAAGGTTAGGATTTCAACATACGAACTGGGGTGGGGGGACCACACTTGGTTTATTGCAGGAGTCTCTTCACGCAGACAGTCAACATCAGTTTGGCTGCTACTCCAGGCCACACGTGTGCTGAGTGATAAGAATAGGAGGATGAGACATGGCTCCCTTCGAAAGCTCAAAAGCATTTCTTGAGCTTCTATATCCTGGGTGGATCATTCATATGACACTGACTTTTCTTTGAAAAGCTTTAAGCCTACTGACACAATCTGGGTGATCTTGATTCGGATTGTGGTAAACTTTGAAGGAGGTGAGCAGAAGATGCTAAGAAATGAAAGTGGACATTCAACACAATCCGGGAGAAGAGGAGCCAGGTCAGGGAAAGTATGCTGGAAAAGGTTGTGCCTGAGCTGATTCGGGATGCTCGTAGGAGAGCGGGGGTAGTGAGTGGCAGAAAGGGAGAGGGAAAAGCAGGGCAAGGTGCTTGATTTGTTCAGGGCAGCTAAGAAAAGGTTGTAGAGACAAGGTTGTCAGATTCTGATGACCGGTTGCAGTCTATGCGGGTTTCCCCCCACTCATCCAGGCAATTCTCAGACTGCAGCTGGGTTTCTTACGAGTCAACTCAATTCCGACACCACTGTTAAAAGAATAAAATACAATACCAAATAAATTTAAAGATAAAATTGGCTTTACTCAGCCTTTCAGGTATTGTGCAGCATCCCCTCTGGCAAATAGAAAGGAGCCCTGAAGAGCTTTAGAAAAAGAAAGGCTTTCAAAGGCAGAAGGTGGGTGAGACAAGGAAATATTTAGTAAAGAGTGGATTGTTTCAGGCAAGACCACTGCAGTGCAGGCCATGGGGGCCTCTCAGGCAGGTGACCTCACTCATGCTGACCAGAAAATGCCTGACCGCTTAAGATGGCATTCCTGGGAAAGGCTGAGACTGCAGTTAGATTACATATTAAGTCTCAGTTTGGTGATGTGGGCTTAGCGCAAGTGACTCCATTTTGGGCTTCATTTTCCACAGGTGAGGGCTTGGCTTCACACACGGGCCCTCCACTCAGATGTCAACCACCAGTCCACGTTGTTACCTGTGCTTCTGACCAGCTGGCTGTAGATCAGAAGTGCACACAACCCTTTCCTTAGATTTGATTAACTTGCCAGAGCTGCTCCCAGAATTTGGAGAAACATCTTGTTTACTAGAGTACCATGCCCTTATTATAAAATAATAACCTGGGAACAGCCAGCTAGAAGAGATGCATGGGGTGAGGAATTGGGTCTTCCACGACTTCTCAGGGCATGCATCTCCCCGTGTCACCAACCTGGACACTCTCTGAATCCTATCCTTCTGGGTTTTTATGTGGGCTTCATAACACAGGCATGGTTGATTAAATCAATGACCATTGCAACGGAACTCAATCTCCAGCCCCACTCCCCTCCCTGGCTGTTGCGGGGGCAGGGCAGTAGGACTGAGACTTCAGATCCTCCAGTCACATGGTTGATTCCCCTGACAACCAGGCACCATCCTTAGGCATGGTCCAAAAATCACCTCATTGACTTAGGAAATTTCATGGGTTTTAGGAGCTCTGTGCCGAAAGTGGGGACAAAACCCAACTATATATTTCCTAGTATAAATCACAATATGATGACATTATGCTACTGTTGCTAAGTGAGAGAAATAAAAATCTGCATTAAAGTGATAAAAAAAATTTACTGGTAGGAAGAGGAGAAAGAAATGTAAGAGTATAGAACGACGGGACTTAGTGACTGATTATGGGAGAGAGAATAGATGATTTTGTACCTTTCAGCCTGAATGATAACAACAGTTATGGTTTTATTAACAGAAAGAGGGAATTCCTCTTGTTGAATTAGAGAAGCTTTGGGGGGGAGGAGATGATTTTGGAGATGTTGAATCAGAATATTTGGCAGTAAGTGAAAGCAATGCAAATAAAAGGAGAGGAAACCGAAAGAGGTAAGAAGTAACTCTCGTAACTGGGAAGTTTAGAGAGATAGCTGGCTTTCAGCAAGACTGGATCCAGAGAGGGCTCATGTGATGTAATACGAACCTATCTCTGTCCTTCTCATCTCTACTTCTTGATTCTGCAGACAGGCTCCCGGCATTGGGCAGGCACAGTGGGTGCCTGAAGCTCCAGGTTCTCATCCTAGAAATCCCAGTGGAAGAACTTGCATTTGCAACATGCATATGTTTTTAAATATCTTTTATTACCCTTCAGGTGTATTGAGGTCAGCACATCAGGAGATGACAGCCATTGAAAAGATAGTTGGTTATTTGGTTTCCAAGGTGGGTTGCTAAGCCATGTAGGGGAGCACCAGGGTCAATTAGGAGGCTGAAGGAGTGAATATAGACATAAGAATCCTTAATAAAATATTAACAAGTAGAATTCAGCAGTATAGAAACAGAGCTATATAATCTGTATAGAAAAGGACACACGATTCAGGGGGGTTTATTTCAGGCAGTCAAGGCTGGTTCAATATTTGGCAATCAATCAGTGTAATCCCCCATGTTAACTCTTTAAAGAAGAGAAATCACGTGATCATATCAATTGATGTGGTCAAAGCATTTGAGAAAATTTAACATCCTTTCATGATTAAAACTCTCAGAAAGATAGAAATAGAGAAGGGCTTTCTCAATTCGATAAAGAGCATCTAGTCGAATATACAGCTTAAGTGAAAACCTATGCTTTCTGCCTTAAAGCAGGATAAAATGGGAATAATCAGTTTACTTGATTTCAAGCCTTATTACAGAGGTGCAGTAATTGGTGGAGAGACAGACACACAGATCCATAGAGGAGAACAGAGAACAAAGAAATAGACCCAGGTACGCATATCCGCTGATTTTCCACAGAGGTGCCGAAGCAATGCGTTGAAGGTGATGGCCTTTTCTACAACTAGTGGCTCCATCATTTGGACACCACCAGTATATGGACATTGACCTAAGTCAGTTAACTCAGAATGGGTCATGGACATGAATGTAAAATGTCAAACTACACAAGTTTTAGAAAATAATAGGAGAAAATCTTCAGGGTCTAGAACCAGGAGCTCTAAGATTGACACAGTGATTATGATCCTTAAAAAGAAAAATGTGATACATTGGTCTAAATGAAAATGAAAACTTTCTCTTTGGAAGACCCTGTTAAGAGAATGAAAAGACATGATACCGATTGAGAGAAAATATATGCAAATCACATACCTGACAAGTGACTATGTCTACAATATTAAACTTTCAAAACAACAGTTGGCAAAACAATCCAATTAGAACTTGGACAAAAGATAAGAAGAAACATCTTACTAAATAAGACACACAGGCAAATAAGCACCTGGAAAGATGAGCGTTATTTTCCACTAAGGAAATGCAAATTCAGTTGACAAGATATCACTCTACACTTATCACAGTGGCTAACAATGTAAAAAAGTGACAACACTAAATGCAAACATGTGGCAAATATGTGGAGAAACTAAATCACTCACACATTGTTGGTAAGAATGTAAAATGTCACAGTCACTCTAAGAAAAGAGTCAATTTCTTAAAAAAATTAAACATGCAACGACCATGAAAGCAGCAATTGTACTCCTGAGGATTTCTCCCAGAGAGATGAAGACGTATGTTTGTACAAAACCCTGTACAGCTTTACGTGAAACAGACAAAACCTGGAAACAATGTAGATGCTCTTTAATGAGTGAATGGTTAAACAAATCGTAGTATACCCATACTATGGAATACTGTTGAGCAATGAAAGGGAACAGACTATTGATATAGGAAATGACTTGGATGAGAAGAAGCAAATTCTAAATGTTATATGCTGTATGACTTCATTTATATAACATTTGTAAAATGACAAAATTATAGAAGTGGAGATGAGATTAATGGTTGCTAGGACTTGAGGGGCTGGGGGTGTCCATACAGGGAGGAAGGAAGAGTGGGTTTAGCTGTAAAAGAGCAACATGAGGGATGTTAGTGGTGATGGAAATGTTCTGTGCCATAATTGTATCCTGCCGTATTCTTGTTCTGACATTGTACTGTAGTTTTGTAAGATGTTACATAGGGGAAAACTAGGTAAAGGGTACATGAGAATCTCTATTCTTTCTTATAACTGCATGTGAATATATTGCATGTGAATATACAATTATTTTAAAATAAAAAGTGTAATTAAAATAATCTTAATCTCTGGCGTATCTTCCTTCACTGTGGTTGACAATCTAGAATATCTTGTTAACTAGTGATATGCTAATCTACAAACATTTACTCTGAACTTCTGCATTGTACTCACCATTATGGACATACTTAGACATACCTGTACATGTTTTTTACACATACACACATACTTGGGTTTGCATCTACTCTAAATTTTACAATTCTAGAAGCATAAGATTTCGAGTACATCTTATCTTGAGTGTGTGTGTGTGAAAGGCATGTGCAAGTATGTCTGAGGGAGTGGGCATAACTCCCTTCATAGTTGTAATGTTTCATTGTGGACTATAGGAGCTACGGTGTAAAGGGGTATTTGTAATCCTGTTCAGCTCTTAACTTTCCAAGAAGAATATCCTCTCTTAGCATACGTAGCTTTACTGCATTACTAACATTGTATCGTCAAATCCATGTGAATTGTACACAACAAAAGAGAAACAAACAGCCTAGCTAAGGTTTGGCACTTGTAACTAGGAACCTACCAATTTGAGGTTTGTTTTAATGGAGTACCTTTAAAAGAATATTCTCCCGAGTAACTCTAGTGCTTGGAATGAATGGAGAATCATATGAAGAATCTATAATATATTTCCAAAACTTGGGAAAAAATAAAACTCTTATCAAGTTTTCTTTGGTTTGTATTTATGGAAAAAAGTGGAATTTTAGCATTTTAGATGTTCCCTAATTATCAGTTAATTTGTAGCATATTACTGAAGAACTGTTTTCACAACCAAGTTATGACTAGAGTGATATACTTCACTAATATGATTTTTAGGGATCTGGCAGAAAAATAGATTCTGTCAGACCTTGTGGTTTAGAAGAATTCCTAAAAATGTAGGTGAAATAGATGAAGTTTTTTTTTTTATAGAATCAGATCATTGTTTTTCTATACAGCATCCAATACCAGCTCACTATATAATGAAACCATAAAAGCAAAATGAAGTCGTAAAACAAAGAGGAGGCAAAAAGCTTCGAGGACACTGCAAACTGTGTCTGAGCTCGGCTGTGCTACAGACCACAAAGCAGAGAGTCAACAACCACCCCGGGCCTGGGCTGGGCTGCTCCAATGTGCCGCCACTGCAAGGCTATCTGGACAGTGTGTTACACCTGCCTTGTTACACAAGCCTCTGCGCTTGTGTGTTACAGTGGGACCAGCTCTCTGAGCAGTTCTGGCCCTGGCCATGCGCCTGACACTGTTCTAGGTGTCGGGCACAGCAGTGAACAAAACAGGTGAAGATCCTTGCTCTCATGGAGTTTCCATTCTAGGTTGGAAATAGGGGCAAGCTAAATAGGTAAGTTAATTTGGTAGGCTGTTTGCAAGGACATTTCGATGCAGAAAAAATAAAGCAAGGGAGGAGGTGGAGGACTGCTAGAGTGGGTGGAGTTGTTGAAACTTTGACCGTGGCAGTCAAAGGAAGATTGACTGAGAAGTGAAATTTGAGCAAAGCCTTGAAGGCACTATGTCCCCTTTGGTTGTAACTGTCCCAAACAGAGAGAACAGTTGATATAGAGGTTCAGAGATAGGAAAATCCCACTTTAGCAAGGAGGCCAGAGAGACTAGAGCAGAGGGGTGGAGGAATAGAGATGAGGCCTGAATGTAGCGGGGGCCTTGTGGGCCATCCTCGGGCCCTCAGCTCTTACTGTGAGAGAAGGTGGTGAGCAGTTTGAGGGCTGTGAGCTGGAGGGCACACGGTTTGACCAGATAGCTTTGGTAGGATATGAGTATTGTGTTGCCTTGCTAAGTTAGAAGGGGCTCAAGTGCCATATTGCAGGAATTCCAATAAAATGCTAACTGGGGAATAGGGAGGTTAGAATGAAGAAGAAAACAGAACACCTTGACTAGACTTTTCTAATGCTTTTAAGAAAGTGAAGGCAGAAGAATGGGATAGTCTTGTAATTAAAAGTCTTATTTCTAAAATAATCATTGGACTAACAACAATGAAACTGATCACAGGAGATCTGTTTTAGTAGGTAGTACAAAATGTTAGCCACCATTATGGTATCTTAAAATTTTGAGCATCGCAAAAAAAAAAACCGAAGCTGGCATTTCAACTGGGATTCCTCCCACTGAAAAAACCAGTTGGAAACAGAGAAAGGGAGACTTCAAAGAGAAAGGGAGTCTGAGAGGTAGAAAGGAAGTGTATGTATTATCTGATGTTTTTGTCCTTCCCTTAATGATGTGCTTGAAACACTTTTATGGGTTTATGGAGACTAGTAAATATACTTATTTACATTTCATTCAAGTCAGGTCTATACGGCTGAATAGTACGACTCCGTTGTCTCAAATGTATAAGACTTCATGACCCAAGTAAATTTTTATATTACCCTGAATTTGTATTACTAAGGGTATATGTTTGCTTAAGAAATGCTTGTGGAGACCTCGAAATAATGAAAAAATATCAAACATACCTGGCTAAGGATTATCGCATTAGATTCATGTTTCTCTAGATAAAGGTCATCCATTGCAGGCACATATTTTCAGGTTGAAACTCAGAATAGCAGTTCTAAAGAAGAAAGATTCAAACAAAATGTGAACGAGATCTTTGTGCTTGTTGATTTGAAGTAAACATTCTCAGCCTATCCCACAAAGGTACATCCCACAGAACTTTGGAAATCTTCATTTGTGTTTTGTCTTCAGTAAAATAAAAAGTGCCTTTGAAAAACTGTTTGTCTTTGCATGTAAAGGTAGAAAGAAACTTTTGATGTTTGGCAACAGATGTGCTTAAGAACAAAAATGAGGTAGCGTTATCTTTTTTCTTTTTCCTCCTGGGGATCATAATCAGACTGAATATTGAAACAGTGATACCTGTTAGGGAAGACTATTTATCTTGCCTGTCCCTGGAATAAGACAAAAATACCCGCACAAGTGACATCTTCTTTGGAAGAATAAATACTAAGTATATAATTTTTTTTGAGAATTTGTGAAGATACATGAGTCAGATAAGAGAAAACGTGTAAAGCAGGATTTAAAATTTCTATAGCATTTGAGATAATACATGCAAGTGGACACAGCACTCCTTGCCCTAAGCCGCTGGGTTACTCACTGTGGGAGGCTCCCCCTATTATCAGTGGCCGTGTACCCTTGGAGAGAGTTCATTCCTTTTTTCTTTACAATTGAATGGCAGCTTACTGTGCATTTTGTTCTCACCTCGTTTTGTTCTTCTGGCATTTCTCCTGGGATGTTGTTCAATATTTGTTCAGAGAGAGCACTTTATTCTTTTTTATAGTTTCATGTTCTACCTTATAGAACTACCATAATTTACTTAGTCTGCTATTTATGGACAGTTACGCTTTCCCCAAACTTTTGCTGTTACAAATATGTAACAGTGAATATCCCTGAATGTAGATCATTTTGTCCATCTGTGGGGAAATTTCTAGGAGAGGAATTTTTGTGTTAAAATGTGCATGCTTACGTACAGACTGAGCTCCACAGAAATTGTAAGCTCCTAGCAACAAAATGGAATTCTACCTATTTCCTTATTCCTCATCACCACAACAATGCGTGTCAGACCTTACGATCTTCGGCAACCTGATGGAAAGGAATGGCATCTGTTCTTAGTTCTCGTTTCTCTCAGGGATGATCTTGAGCAACTTTTCCTGTGTTTTAAGGGCCATTTGTATTTTCTGTGACCTGTTGGTTCACGTGTTTTTAAAAGCATTATTGATCTTTTCAGTTCTTCCATATTGTTTTCTAATCCATTAATTTTAATTTTTATTGATTTCTTATTTATTTCTTCCCTTTTATTTTATGTTTCAGTTGAGTGCTTAAATCTTTTTTGTTCTTCCTTGTTACTTAACAGTTTAGCCATATCTCTTAGCTAATAGTTATCTTGTTTTTCTATATAATTTTTTAAACCGTATGTTGTTTTCCTTCATTAATTTAGACATCCTGCATTTGAACTTTTGATGTTTATCCTCGATGCAAAGGTTAACAGAATTTAAAAATATCCTGATGGTAGAGATTTTGTTTTCTAGCTTCATCATTTTGGGGTTTGACTGCATTGTGAATACAGATGGTCTCTACTGCTTCTCCTCTTTTAAAAGTTGTTGAAGTTTTTTTTTTGCTTGTTTGTTTCCAAATAGCCAGTTTTGTGAATTTACCAGGGAAGGAGGTGCAGTCTCAATTTTCAGAGTATATTATTTTAGGGATACTTTATTTTATTTACATTTTCTAGATTCTGAGATATATTTTGTCTGCCTGTTCAGGTGTATATGGAAAGAAAAGAACTGAAGTTCCTATTACTGAGATTTTATTTTCTACTCTAAAACTTTATTTTCTGTAGGTTTTTCTTTGTGGATAGTAATGCTATATTATTAGGTACTTAGATATTCATAACAATGTTCATTTTGGCTCATATCCTTTACATTGTAAGTTATCTGTCTTAATGTATTTTATTCTGCATTCAAACTCTTGGTATCAATATCATGAACCTTGTTTTTCTTTATTGTTTACTATCACCAATTATAGCGTTTGCCCTTCCTTTTATTTTCCGCCTTCCTGAGTTACTTACTGAATTTAATGTGGCTTTTGTTTGTTCGTTTGTTTGCAGTTGGATTTTGCTTTGAGATTCAGTCTAAAAGCCTTTTTGTTCTTTCAGTAGGTATGTTTAGGTCATGTGTATTTATAGAACTAAACGGTTTTAGTTCTATCATTTTTTGTTTCTGTTAATTGACAATATTAACTATATTTCTGCTTTTTTGTTTGTGTGTGTGTCTTCTCTTAATTTGAATGATTTGCATTTTTCTAGCAGTTATCTCTATATTTTTACATAGTTCTCTTTATTCCTTACTATGAGCACTGATGAACTTGGCAATTTCCACTTCTTTTGATCTCTAGTATATAAGAATATTTTAGGGATAAGTAACTGAAAACCCGCCTAATGGTTGCTTAATCAAGAAAGACGTTTGCTATCTCAGTAGTAAGTTTAGAAGTAGGTCAGTTCTAGAGTCTCTGCCACATCTCGAGGACTCAGGTATTCCTGCCGTACTATGCTCTGCCCTTCAGCAGGTAGGCTTCTCTTCATGGTTGTCTCTTCCCGGCTGCATTTACAGGCATGAACTTCCTACAGAGCTGTGGCAAGAGGCAGAAGAAAGTGCTGTTTTGTCTTCTGATATTTCTTCATAAGAGCAAAGATGCAAGTCTTCCCTCATGTTTCACCGGCCAAAGTTGAATCAATTATTTCTGTTAAAACCAGTTATTTAAAAAAAAATAGGTTTGTGAAGACTGGCTTAGAATAATCAGTGATCATTCCCTGGAGCTGGGGAGAGCCCCTCATTGCTCTACCAACAATGAAGCAGGGAAGGACAGATCTGTGCAGGTCCCCACTGGTATCTGCTACCTCTGCCTGTGTAAGGTGAGAAAATCAGCAGAAGTGTATTACCACTCACTTTCTTGGCCCCCTGCTGTCTCAACTTTTGTTAACTATATATTGCTACCTGTTAGGGCTTACACCATTCATTTTATCCTGTAACTATCAGTTATTTTGTCAGTTTTCCATTCATATCTTGATTGGCTCAAGTTAACATCCTAGCAATTTCTTCCAGGAATGGTGAAGCAAAGAGAGGGAATCAAAATCTTTGGTTTCATGCATGCTCAAAAAATGTTTGTCAGCTGTCAATATACTCCAGAAGTTTTATTGGATATAAAATACTTAGTCCTAATGTATTTATTTCCCTGAGGATACTTCTCTAGTCAGGGAAGAAACATGGAGTGTATGGGTTTGGATTCCATACAGGTTCCATTGCTTTGATTATGCTGTTGAGGCCACTCATTCTGCATATGTTTGATTTCCATTTTCTGGTTTTCATATTATCATTTTTGCTCTAATCATTTAAAAAATTTTATTTTTGCTGTAACCATTTTTTTACTTGGTCATTTATATTATATTCTGTCACGTTTCTCATTTGGGTCTTTCATAATCCTTGCTTTGTTTTCAGCAATTTTTAGTCTTTTTTAGTTTTCCCTAATATGTCTCTAATTTCTCCAATGGTGTGAAGCTTGCTAATAGGTAAGTCATCACTTTCTATTGCCTCACTGTATTTCACTTGAGCTATTGTATGTTTATACTGAGTTTTCATTTTTGTAGAGGCATTGCTTATTTTGGGTTTATGATATTATATTTGGCCACAATATCATCTGCTCTGTGGCAATATTTTTTATATTCCACTTTTTTTCCTGTTCCTTATGTTTTAGTTTTGTTGCTTGGATGTAGTCTCCCACCCTGTTTTTTTAACAGACACGTGAAACGAAGCTGTTTCCGGGTCAGCTGTTCGTACAGGGACAGGGGTCAAGGCTATGTTCTAGACTAAGAGCAAGTGGCCTTATAACAGGGGGCTTCATGAGCGAGTGTGACTTTTTAGCTTTTACTTTCCTCCCCAGTCCTTTGCCTTCAGCTTTTTGAAAATATGGTGCATGCATGTCACTTGTTACTCATTTCCAGCTACCTCCTTTTTTGGTGTGTGCAGTTGGGTCCCGGAAGTCTCCTGCTGCCAACTGTGTACCTACTGTCTTTATTGGAAACGAGGGGCGATTAGCTTTTCCTACCAGGGTGGGATACTGCAGACCTGTCCTCTGCTGGTTTTGCCTCAGATCTGTGTAGCCAGGCATGCTCTCTTTGGATGTCGTCCTGCAACCCCATTTGGCCTGTGACACAGGGTTTATGTGTCTAATGCAGGGGGATGATGCGTGTGCCCTGCTCTGTTGGATGCCATAGTTGCTGACCTGTTCAGACTTGGCAGTCTCTCCTGATAATAGTAGGAATTGGGAAAGGCTGGCCCAGAATCCTCTCCCTACCTACGTTTGTGGAGCCACATCATGATTTCCTTTCCTCATAATATAACGATATGACTGCCTCTGTGGTCTTTTATGAAACACAATATAAAATGTCTTCCTAGCAACCGATACCCCAAATCTAGGAGGTTCTGTGAACAAGAATTCCAGAGAAGGGGAGAGCAGAGCCTTGACCCCTGGACACCAGCCAAGTGTGGAGTCAGAGTCTTCTGGGCTCTGATGTACAGAGGTTTAACCTTTCAGGAGATACGAATTCTGGGGGAGAACAGAGACCAAAGAAAATATGGTTTGAATTTATTTGATGGCTAAAGTTTTGATGCTAGAGCAATTGAGGAAAAGAAATAAGCACTTGCAGAAGGAGGAGGCCAGGAAGAAGTGCCCTGACTGGGATAAGAAGCTACACCTGTGGGGGCCCCGATCGCACAGTCAGGGAAGAGGGCCGGTAGTGAACCGCTGAGATTGTGCCCAGGCTACAGGGGCAGGTCAACCCTGATGAATTGGCTAGTACTTCAGATTTTTAAAAATGCCATGAGGCTTAAACAGAAATGCCTGTTGTAAATCTTTGCTCCCTGAGCCACTGGTTTGCCACTTCTGTTAAATTAGGGCTGAGGAAGACTTTTGTGGGGCTACTTTGGCTTTTGGCTGGCTGGCTTTTACTCGGGGTTGCCACTTATGATGGACAGCGGGGACATTTCTCTTCATCAGTTGCAGTTTGAGTGACATTCTTCTGACTGAACCGGCAAGTTGGCAACGTTAAAATACAGTTTTCAAGGAGGTACTAGACTTTCAACCTCTTTTGAAATAATCTACAACCACAGTTTCATGTTTATATGCCACTAAGTTCAACTAAATTGGGCAAAATTTACGTTGCAATTATTGAGTGGGACCTTTCCCTTTCTCTTGGAACTGGGCCCATCTTGGGTGACCAGGGCCCAAAATGAGGCCAAAGATGTATAAAGCACCCCCTATTTTAAAGCAAGCTTCAAATAACTGGGGTCAGACACCCAGAGCTCAGTAAGAGGTGGCTGAACTGTTCTTACAATTCCAGACTGTCACCCATGCTTCCCCTATTCCTCCTGATAAAAGAAGATGTAGGCAGAGGGGAGAAAGAAGTCACTGCTGCAGTTTTGAGTTGCTGACCACATGTTATGGTGTTTCCCTCCTTTCCCCTGGGGGGCTTCATGACTAGACAGAGCTCCAAGAAAGGCAGACTCCTAGACGAGAGCCTGGGGTGTCATAGGAGCCTGGCTGCTCCCTCCTGGCTGGACGTTGGATGAGATGAGGCAGCATTAGCATGGACTGGAGCTCAGTGTGGGGAAGGAAGAAGAGAGCCTGAGATGAGTCCCTGATGTGTCAGTTGTATGTGAACTTGGAAATTGGTGTCTAGCCTCTTGCCTGACTGTAGTGGTCTACAAAAGCTGATAGAGAAGGGACCATGGGCTACAGTGTCTGCGAAGACAGAGGAAATTCCTCACCTCACCTGAAAGGCCAGGAAGAAAGAGGATTTTCATGGTTGCTAAGGCTTCACAGAAGAAGCATCCAGAATGGGAGGAAGTGTGGGAACTGCCATCTAGTTAGGAGATGCCACATTTACTGTGATGGTTGGGGGCATGAACCACTGGCAGAGACAAGATGGAAACACAGTTGTTCCCTGTTTTGAGGGCATTCTCAGTCATGGACAGAGAGGAAGTGAAGCCGAGCATTTCTCCAAGTAAACTGCATGCCCCTTTGGGTAGGAATTGCCAAACGAGTGAAGACCCCCCGCAGCTGAGAGAACCAGGCGCAGCCAGAGAGGAAGCGCAGAGAGAGCCCCCACCTCTCACGGGCAGCTGGTCTGATACGTCAGCCCCTGCTACCGCTCAGATTTCACCTGCTCTAACACACCTGCTCTAACACACTATGCACTTAGGCCTGGAAGCTGGAGGTGGAGGGTGGAGGAGGGACACTGGGCACTGAGTACATCTTCTCTTTAATAAAAGAGGGGTGTCGGGGGGAAGAAGAGCAGACCAGGGCCCCTGCTCCCTCTAAGCCCTGATCTGAAAGTCGGCTGGCCTGGGCAACACAGAAGGGAGAGAACTTAAAACTGGATGTGAAACTGGGATTTAAAAATTAAATAGTTTGAGTCTTAAATACGGGAATGTGACTCTTCCAACAACTGAAAGTGATTGGAAAATAGTGGACCCTCCTCAGATACTACTAAGGGACAGCAATTCACTACAGCACAACTGGCAGGAGGGACTGGGGAAAATAAAATCATTTCATGTGATCCATTGGGTTCAGACCATCCAATTACCTGGTTATATACAATATAGTAGAAAGAATATAGCTATTATAGTCAGAATGATTTGGGTTTGGTTCCTTGTTCAGCCACTTACTTTCCACATGATTTTTGGTAAATTACTTTCCACACAGTTTCCTTAACTGTAAAATGAGGATGGGTTGTCACATCAACCTACAAGGAATTTGGGGGAAGATGAAATGAAATAAATTGTAGAAAGGGTCTAGTGCGATGCCTGCGGCGGAGAGCCTTGAAAGGAGGAGTGATGAGTATTATAACTGGGCACAGGTCTGTTAAACCAAGGACTGACGGCCAGTAGAGCTATCAAATGAGGTATGCAGTAGTCAGATCTGTCAAGTAAGTAGTTGATATTTTCTAAGTCTCACACTACCTTTTTCAGTGGCGGCCAGTACATCTTTCCTACTTAATTTGAAAGTTTAAATGTATCTAACTGAAGGCTAATACTACGGAGACCATGAAAAGGGGCCCCTTGTCCTGATCAGAACGACGAGGAAGCTCCAAAGAGAAGATCAGAGACAGGGGTTCTGCCAGCCCCGAATGTGCCACACACATTTCAGTGGGAAGGCTCTCTGAATAACATAGTCTTGGCCTTGTGAGTGTGTTCCTTGGCAACCTTGGCAGGAGGGGATTTTCATGTTGCCAGCTAAAGCCCCACCACTTGGGTTTGGCTTGAGTGTCTCCGCTCCTGACCCTTTCCCTACCCCCAACCCAAAGAACTTTTGTTTGTGCTACGGCCATTGTATTTCTTCCCTTCTACTCATGGGCTCTGGTCCAAACTTCCTGTCCACATCCTGCAGCACAGACATGCACGTGGGAGGTTTGCTTTGAGAAGGCCCAGCTTTGGGCTTGTCAGTTTCTCATCTGGCTCCTCATCTCTCTCTCTGTTTCATCTGGAGCCTCGCTTCTTTGTGACCCACTGAAAACCGAAGTCATGCTGACAAGATGGCCACTGTCTAGTCCCTTGCTGGCATTGCAAGGGATGGATGCAGAGCTCCAGAGTTAACATGAAGTCTCCTTCTGCCTGCAGATGGTCAGTTTGTCCTCGGCCGAGCCTCTGGGCATACAACAGGAAGGAGTGTTCATCCCAGAATATGTCCAATTTACACTTGAAGGAAGCACCATCTTATTTTGGAATGAGAGCTACTTTCCTGCCGAGCAAACTTTGTTTCTAGGTCAGCAAACTCTTTGAGGGAGGGGCATCTTCCAATATCCTGTGTGGGCCTCCAGGGGGTCTGAGGCATAGGCAAGAGGGAAGCAGTGAGGGAGAAACAAAGGGGTGGGAAGGAGAGGGAGAAGGGGGAGAGAAGTGAATGAGAGCTGTAGCTATTGAATACTCATGCCGTAGCCACCACATATTTTTACTGGAAATTTAGGATAATTTTCCATTGCTTTCTGTCTATTTATTTTGATAGCTAACACTTAAATAGTGCTTAATATATGCCAGATACTGCATTGAACACTTCATTTGTATTAACTCTTTAATCTTCACTACAAGTCCACGAGGCAGAGAAATGGAGGTGTGGAGCCATAAAGCAACTTCCCTAAGATCACACAGCTAGTAAGTGGTAGAGCCAGGTTTCAAACCCAGCGATCATATTTTCTTATTTTCCCTTTTCCCTGCCCTCCCCTCCCCTCCTCTGCCTTTTGCTTTTTGCTTATACTGTAAACAATAGTACTGTATATTATTATTTATTTATATAAATAATAAATATACCATGTATTTGTGGTCTATTTAGCACCACATTTTTCACATTTTTGTGATTTTGGGGGGTGATTGAATGGTTTCAAGTGGCCCAAAAGTGTAGTGCGAAGTGCTGTCTGTTGTTCCCGAGTGTGAGGAGGCTGTGATGCGTCTTGTATGGAAAGAACATGTGCTAGATAAGCTTTGTCCAGGCATGAGTTAGAGCGCTGTCGGCTGGGAGTTCAAGGTTAATAAAGCAATAGATAATAAACATGGTATCTTTAAAAGAAACACACATAAACAAGGTTATGTATTGATAAGTTGACAAAAATGTAACTAGAGGTTCACAGGTACCTAACCCTGTGTTCTCCTAGGAGCCATGGTTCAGTATTTCCTAGTTCAGTGTTTGTGGTGACTTTGTAGAACATTAACTACCATGAATAATGATACTACACTATATATCTTTCTCTGGCAACAATGACAGTTAATATTTTCTGTTATATAAGTTTGACTAGATATATAGCCATCTTCCTAAGCAATGTGGTCATTATGCTAAGCATTGCCACTACATAGATCTAACTTCCTCAGTTCATAAAACCCCATTCCTAGTATCGTACATGGTACCTGGCAAGTAGTCAGTAGTCAGCAAATATTTACTGAATGAATGAATGAGTGAATAAGTGCCTGCTTCAAGCCTACAAGATGACCTAGTGTAGTATTATACATCTTAAGAAATACATGACTGGACCTTAGAATCAATATTTTCCTTCTTTTCCTAGTAAGCCATAAAGCCTATATAGTGAGCAAGTTTTTCTAAATTGCCTTCTAGTTGATTACATACTACTTGTTGAGCATTGGCTTTTGGTATTTTCTGAATGGAAATTTATATTGTTTGCTGTACAGATTGTTTATTTCCCCTAGTCCTATCTGATAAGATTGGGGTCCATCTGTCTTGGCTAAGAGTGAATTGTTGACTTACCAAAAGCAATTTGACAAACAAAGAGGTTATCAGCCACTGGTTTGGGTACCCTGTAGTCTGTTTGGCCGGAGTGGGTTAAGAGGTCAAAAATCAAGGACTTAGAGAGGTAGAATACCTAAGGGGCTTTTGACCCATGAAGGGTCTTATATATACATACCTAGGGATCTTTAGAAATGGATATATATAAATTTATTCATCTATTCAACAAGTATTTTATTAATTAATTAACTATTTATTTAGAGGGGAAGGGAAGGAGAGAGTGGGAGAGAAACATCAATTTGTGGTTGCCTCTCATATATCCCCTACTGGGGACCTGGCCTGCAACCCAGGCATGTGCCCTGACTGGGAATTGAACTGATGACCCTTTGCTTCACAGGCCCATGCTCAATCCACTGAGCTACACCAGCCAGGGCTCAACAAGTATTTTGAAGTACTGGTGATATAACTTGTAATAAAAAATGTGACTTCTCTGTTCATTGCAGCTATTCATTGGCATATTTGGAAAATAGTTCTATTTAGAAAGCAGTATCTGTCATGCATTTATTCCTTAAATATTCTTTGAGTTCCTGTTATGTTCAAGCACTTGGGATATAGCAGTAGACAAAGTCCCCAGCTTTTGAAGCATATAGTCCTTCCGAAAAAGCAGACCCCGAACAATCCATCTAAGGCAGTACTTGCTGCCTTGGACCTGTTCCTGACCCAGCCACTCTCTTTCTCATAACTTGTTTTATTGTCCTCCTACTATTACCTGAAATTATATTGCTCTTTTTGGGTCAGTTTCTTATTGTCTGTTACTCCTTATATAAGTATGTAGTTCCAAGAGAGCAGAGACCTTGTTTGTCTTTCCTGTTGCTGAATCTCCATCACCTAGAACAGTGTTTGGTTCAATAGTAGATGCTTAATAAATGTTTGTTCTTATTCCACTGTGCTGTATTCTAGAGAATTCAGAAGTGTATTCTAGAGAATTTTGACTCAGTGCAGGGAATGGTTCTCTAAGGAAATACTGATCGAACTGAATTCTGAAGTAGTAAAAATTAGCTAAAGGGGGTAAGGAGGGAGTATTCCAGGCAGAGGAATCAGGACAAAGCAGGCATGTTGGAGTGTGTGAGATAAAGTCAACAGATCTGGGGATTAATAGGAAACTGCATGAGATGAACCTATGAAGACAGGAAAGAGCAAGACATTCCGAGATGAAAAGGTTTTGTGTAGAAGCCATGGTTTTATCCTAAGAGCAGTGGGAAGCAATTAAGCTGTAAACAGAGAAGTAATCTTGTAGCTTTACAGATCAAAGGGAGACAACTGAGTCTGACTCTTCATGGTCTTGATGAGCAGGCGATCAGTTTCAGAAACCTTCAAATTGAAGTACCCATAAAACATCCAGTTGAGGATATCCAATGGCTAATTGGAGATACATATTTTGGGGTTCAGAGAAGAGGTCTGAGGTGAATATACCATTTGAGTAACAGCATTGTAGATGGTATCTGAAGTCAAGGGCATTGATGAAGTAAGCTAGGGAGAGATTATAGAGTTAAAAAAAACTTTCATTTAGTCTGAGCCTTGAGGAACTTTAACTTTTAAAGACTTGATGAAGAAGGGTGAACAGGGAAGAATCTTAAAAGGAGAGGGGGCTGCATTATAGATGCTTTAGACCTATGGCCTCTCTAAACACTTCTGTCGTTAGTTGCCCAAAGATAACCTCTTTAGAGTCTGCCTCTATAATGGGATTCAGTTTAATTGACTGCATTTTAATCATTAATTTTCCTGTATTAACCTCGAGACCAGAGACTTTGTCTCTTAAAATCATGCTGGAAACCCTAGCAGCTAGCACACTGTTTAGTAGAAATGGAATGTGTCCACGTTTGAGTGGAAACAAAGATCCTCCTTAGGAAAGATGAGTAAAAACAGAAAACGTGTTCTCCATATAGCTTCTCTGTGTAGTAGGCCACAGTACTTTTATTTCAAGCATTTTGTCTGTAGCTGTGAAAAGCTGACTTTCAGGTATCAGCAAGCAGATGGGAAACTTTCTGGGGGGCAGAAGAGTCCAAATTCTTCATATGTGCTGTCTTTGGGCGGATTTGCTCCTACTCTAGGACCTATGGCTGCTAGAAGTTACTCCCAGAAGCTGCAGCAGCAGCAAATTTGGTGCTGACCTCGACAGGTGGAGCTAGGCTACCAGCAGGCATTTCCCGGTCTCCTTCTTCATGACTGCCTACCACCTCTCCCTCCAACTTTATCTGAAACCCTCCTTTCTGTCCCCCAAAGGATTCCAGGAGCATATTTCACATAGGCCTTATTTTAATAATGTTTTATATGATTAATAACTTTCTTCTTCATTTTCCATTCTTTTTTTTTAAAGATCTTATTTATTTATGTTTAGAAGGGGAGGGAAGGAGAGAGGGAGAGAAATATCAATGTATGGTTGCCTCTCATGCATCCCCTGCTGGTAACTGGCCTGCAACCCAGGCATGTGCCCTGACTGGGAATTGAACCATGATCCTTTGGTTTGCAGGCCTGTACTCAGTCCACTGAGCTACACCAGCCAGGGCTTCATTTTTCATTCTGAAATACTTTATTCCATGTCATATAATTGTTACCTTTGGCAAAGAGGTTTCTGTATGCTTTTTGATGATGGACCTAATGGTAATGTGACCAGTGTGTGAAGGTCAGTGGGCATTTCTCTCCTCCCCACGGTTTCTCATTCCTGCTGGGTGCCTGGGTAAGCCTGGCACTCCCGTGCTTGGTTCTTTTTGAAGGGGCTGAAGCAAACAGCTGTAATAGTGAAGTCTTGCTGTCAGTTGCTGATCAAGTCCTCCCTGCCTGGATTTTGCTTTAATTCATCATCTTCACTAGACTTATTGTTTGCTTTTGACCTGTGGATTTTTATGTGTACTTGACCTGTGGAATTTTTCTTTAGTCCTTGGTTTTGAACCAATGACTCTGTTGTTTTAATTCAGGTATGTGTTCTTCAGCCTGTGTCTGTTATCTTTGGTGCTGCCTGTTATATTTCTCATCTCCAAGTGACTTGGATGACTGAGCGTTTTGTTAGCTTTGGGGAAAAGCATCAGCATGACTTGCATGTTGCTGGAGGAGGGTGGGGCTTAGCTCCTGAGAACTGAGGGTCAGTGCCTGAAGGGGATCAGAGGGAAAGAATCTGGGGGCTGAAATTGGGGCTAAGTTGGAGAAAGACTTTCAACAAAATAAATCTCACTGATTTCAAAAAAGGTGAATATGAAGTTCTGTGTACATAAGTGAAGACCAACTTTTAAAACATTTAAAGGCATACATTTAAAAATGACAACTTAATGCTAAAATGGGATGTTTGGATTTTTAAGCAGTAGCCTAATTTTGAGTAATATGACCTCATTCATTAACATGAACTGCTTTACATCTTCCGGTTTCATTCTATCAGTACCGTAAATGAAACCTAGAGAAATTATAGAGGAGGAAATGAGTTTGATTTTTCATATAGTAGTCATTACTTACATCCTTTTATAGTTTTTTTTGTGAATTTTAAATTGCAGTAATGTCTTGCTATTTAGTTTTCCAATTTTGTGCAACCATGACCTTCTAGAATAGTCACAAATGTAGGAGAAAACCAAAATACAAACCTTTGAGCTCAATGAAAATACCTTCTACCAAGCTCACAGCTTGACTCAGCAAAGACATAATGGCATTTCTTTTTTTATAATGGGCCCATGTTAGAGTTTCAAGCATAATTTTAAAAAACAAAGTCACTGCTGTGAAAGACAATAGCAGGAATGAACAAGAAAAATAATGATTAAAATACAGTAAATTAAATTGAATCCCATTATAAAGGTGGGCTCAAGGTGAATAAAACTATGTTTGGATAACTGATGACAGAAGTGTTCAGAGAGGCCATAGGACTAAAGCGTTGGAAATGTAACCCTCACTTCCTTTTAAGATTCTTCCCTGTTTATCCTTGTTTATCAAGTCTTTAAGAGTTAAAGTTCCTCAAGGTTCAGACTGAATGAAACCCTTTTTTTCCTTAAGTCTATACTCTCTCCCTAGATGACTTCATCAGTGCCCTTGACTTCAAACACTACCTACAGTAATGCTACTCAAATGGTATGTTCATCTCAGACCTCTTATCTGAACCCTAAAGTGTTTGTTGTCCATTTCTTATAGGTTCAGAGCCTGTTCGATTTAGTTATACCTATGGCATTTTATTTATTTTCTCCTGAAGACATATACATTTTACTTTTTAACCTAGGAAACAAAAGGGTAGTTACAGATTTAGAAATAGCCCTGAACAAAGTTATAGGCTTTAAAGCATAATTGAGTAGAGACACTGAAGAGACCGTTGCTGTGTGATGGAAATTTCTGGGATGATAGAAGTGTCCGTCCGCATTGTCCGAGACAACGGCCACTAGCCACAGGTGGCTACTGATCACTAGAAATGTGGCCATTGTGATTGAGGAATTGAATTTTAATTTTATTATAATGAATTTACATAACATGGATAGTGGCTACTATATTATTGGGTTGGCCAAAAAGTTTTATTTTTTCCATATATTAAGACACTTTTTTCATTTTCACCAATAACTTCATTGCTTTGAATATTTTGAGTATGTTGGCTGTCTACTGCTATTGGCTTCTAGTAGGTGGAGGCCGAGGGTGCTGCTGAACACCTTCCAGTGCGTAAGACAGCCCCACAGCAGAGAATTATTTGGTCAAAATGTCAACAGTACCAAAGAACTTTACAAACCACTTTTGAAACATTTGATCAGTCACAGTACCTTCTCCACACACTGAACTAATCTCGTGTAGAATTTCAGTTGTGTTTTTACCTTTCTTATAACAATAAAGCATAATATGCTGCAAACATTGTATATTTTCTTCCATCTTCCATATTAAAATGGCTGCACAAAAATTCACCAATTTTGATAAGTTTTTTAAAAATGTACACTGATATGACAGCTGTCACAATACAATCTAACAAAATTGTTTTGAATGAAGTTAAAGAAAATTAAGTACTACTAGAGCCATCATACAGAAAGAACTGAATGAACTTTTTGGCCGACCCAATAGAAAGCACAGTTCTGTATAATTGTTTTAGTTTCCCATTGCTGCTATTAAAAAAATTACCATAAACTTCATGGCTTAAACAACCATTTTATTTAATGATTTTATCATCTTAGAGTTCTGTGGGTTAGAAATCTGGCACAGGTTTTACTGGGCCGTCATTGAGGTGCTGGCCCTGCTGCTTTCATTTCTGGACGCTCTAGAGGAGAATCACTTTCTTGCCCTTTTCAGCTTTTAGCAGCTGCCCACTTTCCTTGGTTCCCAGCCTCTCTACTCCACTTTCATGCAATGTTACATCTCTCCATCCTTTTCTTCCATAGTCATATCACGCTCTGAGTCTCCTCTCCCGCCTCTGTCTTCTATTTTTGGTAAGACTGACATGCTGTCTTGTGATTTTACTGGGCCCACCTGCACGGTCTAGGACACTCTCCCTGTCTCAAGTCAGCTGGTTAGCAATCTTAATTCCCCTTAACTTGTAACCTAATGTGTTAATATGTTCAGGGATTAAGATTTCAACATTTTAAAAAGGGGCATTATTCTGCTACCATATCAACTTCTAAATATAAACCCATTTCGTAAAAGGTCAGGTTAAATCCTGCACATCTTTTAGTTTCACTTCACTTTATTTTAGAATTTAGAGGGAGAGGAAGGGAGCGAGAAAGAAAGGGTGAAAAACATTGACGCGAGAGAGAAACATCAGTTGGTTGCTCTTCCTATGTGCCTCAACTGGGGACCAAACCTGCAACGCAAGCATTTGTCCTGACTGGGAATCAAACCAGTGACTTTTTGCTTTGAAGGACAAAGCCCACACAACTGAGTCACACCAGTCAGTGCAATATTATTTGTTAAGCCTGTACCTATATTTCATTCACCGTAGTACAGGGGTCTCATATTGATTCAAGAACCATAGAATTTTAACTTTATTTATTTATTTATTTATTTAAAATGTTAAAAGATCATTGGCTTTCTTTTTTAAATTTTATTTATTTATCTTTAGAGAGACAGAGGAAGGGAGGGAGAAAGAGAGAGAGAAACATCAATGTGTGGTTGCCTCTCACGTGGTCCCCACTGAGGGACTTGGCCTGGAACCCAGGCATGTGCCCTGACTGGGAATGGAGCCAGCAACCCTTTGGTTCACAGCCATGCTCAATCCACTGAGCTGCACCAGCCAGAGCAGAATTTTAACTTTAAAAGAGGATGTATATGATACCTAGTCTAATCTTCTATCTGATAGAGTGTCATTTTCTTCAATAGAATCTACAGTTCATTTAGCTTCTGTTAGTAGTTTCCCATGAAGGGCACTCCTTTGAACCCTTGTATGTGTGACACTGATCTTTCTCAGCTTGTCACATATGCAGTGCTGTCTGCCTTTGCATGTTTACTTCCCTATGTCGAGAATCCTCTTATCCCTGCCTGACTCCCCACCATACTTGGCTAACTCTTGCTGTTTTTTTTAGGTTGTAGTCCAGACTTAACTTTTTCTGGAAGGCCTATACCAGGATAGAGCCCCTTGCTTTATGCTCCACACACTAAGTTAGTACAATTATTTAACAGTTCCCTTGTTTCTTTTTCTTACGCCCACTGGAAGTAGGCTCCATAAAGACAGGGGTTTTTATCTATTTTGTCCAGCACTGTAACACAATGTGTAGGACAATGTCCGGTGCATACACAGGTATTCTGATACTTGTTTATTGAACAAATGAATTTACAGATCATGTCTATTCTTTTTTCATATGACTATTCTTTAAATAGACAGGATAGCTGTTGTAGTTCCTTAGTCCTAACCTCTCCAGGCAACATATCCAGAGACCATAAAGTTTATGTGTCTATAGACTGGTTGGCAAACTACAGCCGGACCTGGCTTGCTTTCCGTCACTGTAAGTAAATTTTACTGAAACACAGGCATGCCTATTCTTTACCCATTGGCTATGGCTATTTGTTAAAATAATTCCGAGCTACTTTCTTTTAAGATTGGGGTCTGCTGATTTTTACAAATTGATTTAATTTTTAATTACTCAACTGATACAATTTCTCAAGATTGTAACAATCATGAAATATAGCAATGTTTTAAATGGCCTGAATGACCTCCCTGACACAAGGGGACCCTTTAGTGGAACCTTATGTGTAGACTGAAAGCTTAGTCTATTCACGAGTATCATTATTTAGAGTGGTGGTTTTTAGGCTCCCCTCCCTTATTTTGTTTGCTTTAAGCAATGGAATACTTTCAACAAATGAAACTTCAGGAGGGGCCAAATTAGAAAACACGTAAAGGGAGCTCGTGTGGTTAAAGAAGGCTGTCTTCGGATGCCCATTTACCCACTCCCTTTTTTATTACGCTATGTCTTTCTTCCTCTTTTTTTTGTACTTTTTTTATTACTGTTGAAATATAGTTGTCTCCATTTTTCCCACCACCATTTTCCCTCACCCAACCCACCCCCACCTTTTTCCTAAATGGGCTCATTTGTAGCATCCACCAGGAGATAAAACGATCGCAGTGGCATCCACAAGACAGAATTCTGAATTGGTCCTGCTCGCTATATAAGGTGTGAGGATACGGACAGTGTCGCTGGAGGGTCGGTCTTACTGCTGTGTTCCACGGGGCTGCCGTCCTCATTTTCCCGGCTGCTCGAGCCTGACAGCCCTTTAACATCTCAACAAACTTTCTGGCTTCAAGATCCCTCCCTTGTAGCTGAATGGTGCGGGAGGCTAACTCCTGGGTCTCACTGAGTTTCAGACCCCTGGTCTTTTCTCACCTTTGGCATCTGAGGGGTCATTAAACCAGGGGTGATACATTCAAACTGCTTAGGTGGTTAAGGGTGTGAACACTAATGAGGGACCCGGGGTCCCAGGGTTAGTGAGACAGTACTGGTGGCCGTGGGACTCTGGTGCCCTGAAAATGGAGTAGCCTCTGTTTATGAGGTTGCTCCCCGGTCGTCTGATTTTTCCAGAAAAAAGAGAAATTCTAGATTTTCATGTGAAATCCCTTGACCTTTTTATGTGACCAAATTGATTTGATATTTGGAAAAACACGGTGCAAGCCAAACAAAATATACCTGACCTGGATGAAGCCCACAGATGACCTTTGCCTCAGTTTTTGGCTTGTCTGCCTCTTGGTTTGGCTTTGATTGGTCTCGGCCCCCCTTTGGCTGTTCCTACCAGTGTCATACACTTCCTGGGGGGGCAGGTTATTGAAACAGCTGTCTGGTTAACCTTGACTTCCCAGTGATCTGATACTGAGCGCAAGCAGGACAATGTCTGATTACTTAGCTGTTGCATCGCTGGTTGCCTCAACTGTTTCTGCCAAATACTGGTATTTGGGAGCCTGACTTGTTTTTATAATTTTAGTAGAAGAGAAATAATCTATGGAAGTACTTTTTAAGTGTTGAAAAGTATATATGACAGGAATCCAGCATTTTATTATCCAGCAACTTTCAAACCTGTTTGGGGTTTCTCTGTTTGGCCTTGCTCTTCATGTTAATCAGGTGGCTCTGATTTAATTGAAAGTTGGACTGCCACCTACCCACTCCTGTCCTAAAAGACCAGCGAGCTAAAGGGAAGTCCGTTTCGTTTGTTTAGAAAAAGAAAGCCTTTAATCTTTCACCATCTTAGACATTTTCACTACCTTTTGATTTGTGGATTTTAGGCTTTTGTGCATTTTGGGCATAGCCTTCCTGAAATAAAATCTTTGCACTCCTTGGGATTATTAGGAACATTCTAAGCATGGACATGGCCAGTACCAAGTTGGGGAACCAAGAAAGTACTTCGTAAATCACAATGTTTTCTCTGACCTTGAGTCAGATTCCGACACACATCCTCTCTGAGCCAGGCCTCCTGGTCTGCCTGGTGTGGGACTATGCATGCAGTCTCTGCGGCTGAGCTGGTGGAGCTCGTTAAAGCAAGTTGCTAATGAGCACAGGCTCCTGTGCTTGACGCCCACACGTTTGCGAACTTAGCCCAAGGAGGGACTCCTGGTAAATGTGTGGTCTCGGGCCCAAGAAGGATGGGATTAAAGTATAGCAGGAAGAAAGGAGCTCTGAGCACATGTGCTGCTGGATGTGGCAAGTGGTGTCATCTGTGGATGGAATGAGCACCTATATTACCTACATTTAGGGACAACATTTGTGTCACACAAAATCTCCCAACGTGTGTAATAATGGGCACTAAGTTTTCAGTGACAGAAACCAGTGGTTTCCAAGAAACCTAGGAAGAGATAGGGAGTCTTATAGCTCATGGAGCTTGGATGGCCCTCCATAGCCAACCTTGAACTTGGTGACTATGCTGAAGAGCCCTTGTGCGATCCCTTGTTAGGAGTGAAGTCATGTGCATGTACCCTAAGACAACATTCTCTTCTCATTTGGAACGTGTGAAGGGGCAGAGAGAGTTGGGTGCGGGCCTAGGATTGTAGACATTGTGGCGTGGCTGCCTTACACCCCCTCCGGTTTCACAGTTCTGGAGTGTTTTCCTATGGAAATCTTCATTAGAGGAGGGACACTTTTCTAGCTGAACCTATTTTTCCAAGAATGAGAATTTTTAAAAATTATTTTTATTGTGAAAAATTTCAAACAAGTGAGTACATAATATGATGAGAATATAATAATGAATATCCACTTATACTTCATCTGGATTTAATAATTTTCAACCTTTTGCCACATGTGCTTCATCATTTTTTCTTATATTTTTGCTAATGTTATATTTCCCCCTTACATATGTCTTTAAAAATATGACTATTTCCTGCATCCACACATACTCTTATGATTCTGATTAAAATGAGATTGTCAGTGGCCAGGAGACCTGCGCACAGAGGGCCTCTGGTGATGAGGGGAATGAACGCAAAAGCCGCAGGGCTGTCCTCTGTCCCAGTGTCCTGCTCCCTGTCAGAGCTGGCAGGCACAGGCCCAGGGCCAGAGTCCTTTTGGAAAGAATCGGGTGATTTTTTTCTTTTTGCTAGGCCATAGTACAGAGCTTAGGGATGTAATCATTCTATCAAATATATATTTTTGAATAGTATAAACTGAATAAAACTTAGAACCAAGAGACAGGGAAACGAAAGGGAACTAAGGCTATGAGAAGGTCATAGAAAATTCTCAGTGGCCTGACAGTTTGAGTGTGTTCTCCTTTCTTGAACTCTACTCATCTCTCTTGGGGGTAAGGAGGACCCAAAGTTGCAGCAAACATCTGCAGAGGACCGGGTGTCTTGGAAGAAGCTGAAGACAGGCGTTAGGAGATTACACTTGGGAAGAAGAAGAAGACAGCCAAAGAAGGAGGCTTACTTAGTACAGGGAGGCAGACTCAGAAGGTCCAGCTCAGCTCTGTTCTCTTTTTCCCAAAAGACTGGTTGTCAGTGGGCCGGTTAAACCTTTTTTGATCTTAAAGGTGTTTTGGAAGACTAACTCAGTCCTTAGCATTCTTAATCCCAAGCAGGGGTTCTGAAAGTTGAATGCATATGGGTTTCACCTGGAAAGCTTTAACGGCTGCTGCCGATTCCTGGATCTCACCCTTAGAAATTCTGATGTAATTTGTCTCAGATGTGGCCAGGGCAACAGAATTTTAAAGGACTGACTCTAGGGATATTTTAAGACTCATTCTCCAGGTTTGAGACCCACTAACCTAAGGCAATTAACTGTATATACATTACCCTTTTAAGAAATGCATTCCATCTCCTCTCCCCCATTAAACTTTATGGGAGCACAATGCATAAAAATGATAAAAGTGGAGGCTTTTTAGTTAAGGTAGTCCTGAAACCTTGCTCAATGGGCACCACTTGGCACCTCCGTGAGCCAGTTCTTTCCAGTGCTCTTACTTCCTCCCTATAGCAGCATCTTCATCAAACTAGGCTCCCAAGAGAAGGACCGCTAGAAGAGAATCACCGGTCCAGAGTTCACTGGATTTTAACCATCTGGTCCTGAATTTGACCCTTGGCTCTATCACTTGACTCAGTAATTGCGACTTTGGACAACTATACCTGAATTGTCTCACCTTGGTTCCTGTATCTCTTCATTACAGGTAACACCTATCCTACAAGTTGTGGAGAAGATTAAATTTGGATATAAGTTAGTGTATTGGCATTAGAGGTTAGCTCCTTCAGTAGTACATGCTTTCCCTGAGGCCACACTGCGGACAAGTTCAGGTCTGGGACAAGATCAGGGGTTGGTTTAGTATGCAAACCTGTGTAGTTACCCTTGTATTATACATACATCATGGAATGAACACTGATTCTCTCTACCCCTGGTGGATCTGAAATTCTCCATTGACTTATGAGTTATAGGAAGAAGTAGGGAAGGGGGAGGAGTTTTTCCTTGCTGAGTGGTGAGGGAGCAGCTGGGTGAAATGCTTCAGGAAACCAGGTAGAAGCCATTTTTCATTAGAATGACTGTATGAAAGAAGTATGAGAGTCCATAATGGTGGTGGTGGGTGGGTTGGGGGCCTGAGGTGGGAAGGCGTTCTCTGTGGACCAGTGGTGCAGGTTATAACCGAGGGAGGACTTTTGGATTTTTAATCTCATTTTTAAAAGAACAATGGAACTTTAAACAGTCGTGGAAAAACATGAACATATTTTTTTCCTATTCTGGTATTCTAATATGGTTAAATAAAACTCAGATAATATAGAAACTTCACTTTGCTCCTTATGAATATTTTACAGTGTTGCTAAGAAGTGAAATTGACTGATGTGAATTTAACTACCTCCTCCTCCTCCTTCACAGCCAGACATTAGTAAGTAGTGAAATGGCTGGAGGTGTTCAAGGAAATGACAAAGAGAAATCAGAGGCTTGGGGAATTACAGTCAGATAATCTGTAATTGAATAATGTTGAGTAGGATACACAAATCAAAAGTGTTTAAAATCTGTTCAAGGAAGGACTCATTTGGGTTTGGCCCTGTCTCAACGACATTGAACTAGTGATTGAAGTCTAAGCATGACCATAGGTGGTATTTCCTGTTTATCTTTCACAAAGCTGGCATCAATTTCCACACGGAGTTCCCTGCATACTCCCGGCCCCTACAGAGTGAAAAATGCTCTTTAGTTTCCTCAGCATTAATAATGAAGAACACTTCTTTTCTTTCTGGAGTCTGGATAAAAGGAGGACCAGCACCCAACGGTGGGTGTCTGGGCCAGTCAGGGTGTTTGTTGGACTTGGTGTGAACAATCCTTGGTCTGTTCAGTTTAAAAAAAATCATTTTATTCACTTATTATTATCCAAAATATGTAGGTTTGGTTGCTGATCCATCTTTTTTTAAATTTATTTTTGTTTTTTTATTGATTATGCTGTTACAGTTGTTCTATTCCCCCCTTCATTCCCCTCCACCCTATCCCCCCATCCACACCATTACCCCCCTTTAGTTTATGACCATGTGTCTCAAGTTCTTTAGATTCTATATTTCCCATACTATTCTTGCCCCCCCATCTATTTTCTATCTACTGTCTATGCTACTTATTTTCTGTTCCTTCTCCCCCCTTCTCTTCCTCCCTTCCTGTTGCTAACCCTCCTTGAGATCTTCATTTCTATGTTTCCACTCCTGATCTAGCTGTCCTTTTAGTTTGCTTTTGTTTTAGGTGTGGTTGTTAATAACTGTGAGTTTGTTGTCCTTTCACTGTTCATGTTTTTTTTAAACTTCTTTTTCTTAGATAAGTCCCTTTAACATTTCATATAATAAGGGCTTGGTGATGATGAACTCCTTGAATTTGATCTTATCTGAGAAGCACTTTATCTGTCCTTCCATTCTAAATGAAAGTTTTGCTGGATAGAGCAATCTTGGTTGTAGGTCTTTGGATTTCATGACTTGGAATACCTCTTTCCAGCCCCTTCTTGCCTGTAAGGTCTCTTTTGAGAAATCTGCTGACAGTCTGATGGGGACTCCTTTGTAGGTGACTGTCCCCTTATCTCTTGCTGCTTCTAGGATTCTCTCCTTCATTTTAATCTTGGCTAATGTAATGATGATGTGCTTTGGTGTGTTCCTTCTTGGGTCCAACTTCTTTGGGATTCTCTGAGCTTCCTGCAACTTGAGACTCTTGAGCCTCGATTTCCTGGAAGTCTATTTCCTTTGCCAGATTGGGGAAATTCTCCTTTATTATTTGTTCAAATAAGTTTTCCACTGGTGGCTGTTCCTTTCCCCCTTCTGGTACCCCTATAATTCAGATGTTGGAGCATTTAAAGATGTCCTGGAGGTTCCTTAGACTCTCCTCATTTTTTTGAATTCTTGCTTCTTCACTCTTCTGTTTGGCCATTATTTGCTTTCTTCTGGTCCACTCCACTGATTTGAGTCTCAGTTTCCTCTTCATCGCTATTGGTTTCCTGTGCAATTCCATTCATTTCAATTAGTTTCGCCTTCATATGTTTGTCTAATTTGTGGCTATAATCAACCAGTTCTGTGAGGATCCTGATCACCAGTGTTTTAAACTGTTCATCTGAGAGTTTTGCTATTTCTTCATTGCTTAGATTTATAGGCTCTGAAGCTTTGAGATCTTCTTGAGCCATTTTTGGTCTGTTTGCACCCGTTAAGTATGAGGAGCGGAGCCTTGGACTCCCAGGTCACTGGGTTGTGACGCTGTATGTGGAGGCGGGGTCAGAGCGGGGAAATGGCAGCTCCCTCTGCTGTTTCGCCCCACCGGGTGAAGAGCAGAGCCTTAGGTGGTTCACTAGGGCAGTGCTACTTAGGTCGCTGGATTATGACGCTGTATGTGGAGGCGGGGTTAGAGCGGGGAAATGGTGGTGCCCTCTGCTGCCGCTTGCTGCTGGGGCTGCTGGCTCTCGTCCAATCGCCCACTCCCTCGCTTGTCTATCCACACACGAATGCACGAACGCGCAACCACAGTCAACCCGCAGCCCTGCTTCCTCGCTGTTTCCCCGCGGTCGCTTGCTGAGTTGCCCACCAGGTGCAACCCTGTGCCTGGATTCCGCGCACCTGAGTCCGTCTGACCGAGTTTTCCTGTGCTACCCTGCTCTGCCAGCTGCTGCTTTCGCCCCTCTTACCGGTCAGGCTGAAGAATTTGTTGTTATCAGACTTCCGAAAAGTTCAATTTTCTGTGTTCTGGCTGTGTTTTCTGTTGCTATTATTTAGTTGTCTCTAAACTTGGTTGTGTGAGGAAGTACGGCGTCTCCACCTCTGCCTCCATCTTGGCGGAAGTGTCTGATCCATCTTAATATAGTTGGTATATTTTAAATTTCTATTCTTAATAGACAGATAGGAAAAACAACCACAATAACTCCAAAGAAAAGTGAAGAATACTTATTTGGGACAATAAAACCTCTTTTTGTACTTTGAAATGAAGACTGGGGCAATTTCTGGCCAAACTGTAATCCTGTCTCTGGTGGCCTCTTCCTTGTATCACCCTCCTGCTGTCCAGACAGCCCTGCTCACATCTAAGTGCCGGGCAGGGCCCCCACTTGGCACTGTGCCCTGTAGTTCCCTGTCCACAGTGCCCCGCTGAGGGTACCACCTGCAAGGCTGTGCTTTATTATTTCCCTTCTGAAGAAAATTTCTATTTTTTTATAGCACCTTAGCGTTAGTGAGTTGTCTGAAGAAAATGTGATAAAAATAGCTCTGATGAAGGTATATGTGAAAAACTAATAAATGGTAGAATTGCTTTATCCTGATATGAGTATATACGTTTCACAAGGAGTCCCCTGGAGACCTTGACTAATGTATATGTTAATGAGAAATGTTCAGGATTTCAGGTGTAGATACGATGGCTGGGGCAGAGGCCTGCAGAGCATTTTTTATCTATATCCTCCTCACATCTCAACAGATGACTACAGCTTGGAACATATTTTAAAGACAGGACCTACTTAGGTTTTGCCTTAACATCACCAATTTTTTTTTGTTACACTCACCATTGCCAGAACATTTAAAAGTTCCTTTCCTTCCCCCTAAAGCTAAGAGAGTGGGGACATCTCACTTTCTTTCTTCATGTGACTTACACTGTATTGATGGAAAGGTGAAATTTGTGGGTATTAGGGATTTCAATTCTGTACTTTGCATTCAATTAACAAATTACTTCATTTATTATCGTCCTGACTTTTCAGCTTGAGGCACATCTTTCTTTCCCTTTCACCAGTTTTAACAATGAAAAATTTCAGTCCATCATTGCTCAGTGAAGACATGGATAATAATGAGGACATGGTTCAGTTGTTTCTTAGAACAGCCCTGTTTAATAGAAATATAATGTGAACTGCATACCTAACTTCAAATTTTCTAGCAGTCACATTAAAGAATAAAAAAGAAACAGGTAAAGTAAATGTTTGGTAATATATTTTATTTAATCCGTGGTCAAAGATATTGCCTCAAGGTATAATTAAGTTAATTAATGTGATATTATATACATAATTTTTTCTACACTCAATCTTTGAAGTTTAGACTGTATTTTACAAGTACAGCACATCTGAATTGGGAGTGGCCAAATTTCAAGTGGTCAATAGACAAATGGGAAATTTCTGAGTAAGAAGACTACAGAATTGTGAGCCTATGCTTACTTTTGGATTATCTTCAGAAAAACATGTTTAAATCTCATGATTTTTCTCTCCATATCTTGTTCTCCTCTAGTGCTGTCCACTTCAGTAATTCAGTAATTTGTCACTAATGTGCCTGCCATATATGGTTTCACAGATGGGACACTGTGAAGCCTTCTAAAGCCACCAAGCTGCTAGAAACAACAGGCTGGGCAAATGCATTTACAGATTCAGCTGCAGTTCATTTGAAAGCTTCCTACTCTGTGCCAGGCACTGGGCTAGTCCTACACATGCAGGCGATGAACAAGTGAGACGTGGTTCTCTCTTCTTGGAAAGCACACACTGGTTGAGACTACGTAAAAACTGCAAATATAAGCATCCAGATAGAATTGTGATAAGTGTTATGAAGATGCAGCAGTACCATGGGAACATGTAGAATGGGAGCTCAAGAGTCAAGGAAGAGAGAGGAGATGTCCCTGAGGGAGACCTTCTAAGGGGGTCTAATTACAACGCACACGGCTGTGTGCAGCAGTACTGTTTCAGTAACACGACCTACTTGTCCATGTCAGATGCTTCATGTCCTTTATCCCACTCCCCATCTTTTCTAATCCTGTCTTTCACTAAGTTCTATTGGTTCTCCCTCCAAAGTACATCTACAGTCAGACCATATCTCTCATTCTCTGCTACCATCTCTTTAGAGAGGCTGCTACCACCCCGTTATTGCATTAGGCTCTGGCTGGCTCCCCCCATGCACTGTGGGTGTTCTCCAGTCCGTTCTCTATGCTGCAGCCTGTGTTGTAAAATGCAAGTTCAAGCGTGCTTCACTCCAAGTTAAAACCCTCTATCATCTTCCCATACTTTTAGAATAACCCCAATCCTGTGATGGCCCGCAAGGCCCTTCGCAACCTGGCTCCTATTACCTACCTACATCTTCCATCTGCATTTTGTCCTGTATGGGGATTTTCACACACTCTCTTACTTTTACCTGCAGTGCATTTGCTCTCTTTTTGCCTGGCTAACTTCTTTTGGCCATTCCTGTTAAATGGGTCTCCCTCAGGGACATCTCCTCTCTCTTCTCTCTCTTCCTTGACTCTTGAGCTCCCATTCTACATGTTCCCATAGTACTACTACGTGTCCTTCATAACACTTATCACAATTCTATCTAGATGCCTATATTTGTAGTTTTTATGTATTCTCAACCAATGTGAACTTTCCAACGAGAGAGAACCACGTCTCACTTGTTCATCGCCTGCATGTGTTGGACTAGCCCCCAGTGCCTGGCACATAGTAGGAAGCTTTCAAATGAACTGCAGCTGAATCTGTAAATGCGTTTGCTCAGCCTGTTGTTTCTAGCAGCTCGGTGACTTCAGAAGGCTTCTCAAGGTTGCATATCCTCTTGTTGGTATGAGTCAGTGTTCCAGCTTCTGTTTCATTTGCAGATTTTAGAGTGTATCCTTTATGAGGCTGTTTCTTCGACAGATGGCCAAGAAACCTGGGAAAGTTCCAGTGGGCATTGAGACGATGATCACAAGATCATCAGCCTAGCTTTGTACCATAAACATAGTCTTAACCACCAACGTCTTTGGCCCTCGTGCCCATTTCTGTGGCTGTAGAATTGCTAGGTCATAGGTATGTGCATGCTCTGATTACCGTATAATTCCAAATTGTTTTCCAGAGCAGATATACCAATTCACGCTGTTGACAAATAGTATAGGAATTCTTCTTTTGTTCCATATTCTCTCCCATACTTACCGGACTTTGTTTTTTAGTTAATATTGTGGCGTGAATGGCATCTTGTGATTTAAATGTATAATTCTCTCATTACTAATGAAGTTAAGCATCTTTTAATTTTTTTATTCACTATTACTATTTCTCCACGTGTGAAATAACTTTTGCCATTTTTCTATTGGATTGCTCATCTTTTCTTCATTGTTTGTCTGAGATTTTTATGTATTTTAGATTCTAATCTTTTGTTAGTATCTGTTAGTAACTAGTTAATTTTTTTACTCTATTTTTATTGTTGACACTATTACAGATGTCCCCATTTCCACCTTCTCCTTGCCCCTTTCCATCCAGCCCCTGCCCCCTCTTCCCTCTGGCAATCACCTCACTGTTGTCTGTGTCTGCGGGTTATGCAGGTATGTTCTTTGGCTGATCTCTTCACCTTCTTTCCTCGTCTCCCTCTTTGTTAGTACTTATATTGGTAATATTTTCTCCTAGCCTTTGGCTTTGTTTCAGTTGGTCCGTGGTCCTTTTATGAATAAATATGGTTAATTTTGGATATAGTAAGTTAATATTTCTTTATGGTTCCTGCTTTTTAAAATGTCACTGAAAAAAATTCTTCCCTATTCCAAAGTTATAAATCTATCTCTATCTGCAATTTCATAGATTTTGATCAGTAGTATTTTTGTTGTCTTTCAGTTCTATATATTTTCTAATTTTTATTCTTTTAAAATTCATGGGTAATTTTGAAGTATTTTGAATTTCAAATATATAATGTCCTTTTATACTTCTTTTTGCTGCTGATTTTTAATTTAACTTTTTATTGTCATGTAATGTAGTATGTGAGATAAGAGAACCTGAAAGTTGAGATTCATTTTATAGCCTGGAATGTGGTTAATTTTCATAAAGCATGTGTGCTTAAAAAGAATGTATAGCTTCAAGTTGTTGGATTTATTATTTTACAGACACACATCAGATCCAGTTTGTGGTGGTGTTCAGATTTTTAGTTACTGATTGTTGTTGTTGCTTGATATGTCGGTTACTTAGTCTTGTTAAAATCTCCCATTATTATTTGGATTTGTCCATTTCTTCATAATTCAGATATTTTTTGGCTTCTGTACTTTTGAATACATATTATTAAATGCATATACATTTAAAATATGTTACATATTCCTGGAGAATTAAGCATTTTATGTAGTGATTCTTTTTTGTATTGATTATGTCATTACAGTTGTTCTATTTCCCCCTTCATTCCCCTCCATCCTGCATCCCCTCGCCCCTACCATTCCCCCCTTTAGTTTATGACCATGTATCTCAAGTTCTTCAGATTCTATATTTCCCCTACTATTCTTGTCCCCCCATCTATTTTCTACCTACCGTCTATGCTACTTATTTTCTGTACCTCTTTTTATATCTAATACTCCTTTTGTCTTTAAATCTATTTTGTTTGATAATAATACAATCTTACTAGTTTTTAAATTAGTATTTTGTCTTATAACCGGATAATTAAGTCCATTCACATTGCTTGTGATTAATGTTATATGTGGATTTATTTCTCCCATCTTGTAATGGTTTGGACTAAAGCATTGATCTGGATTACATTATACTTGGTTGACAGATGTTCGGATGCTAACTCACCAATCACCTACCCATAATCCATTATGTTGGACTATTCCTATAGCCCCAACAGCACAGTGGCTTGGGATCCAATGGCACCATAAAGTGATGCAGGAAGTGGACATGGTTAGCTGGGTAAAGACAAGCGTCAGGAGAGAAAAAGTTCACCATCATCATATATTTAAAGAATTATCATATGCACATAAAGAGGAAATAAAACATTAGCAACAAATGATAGAGCTAGAACAAACTAGTGGATAATACTTTGTTCATTGAATAACTGTTACATGCCAGGTAAACTACGAATTACTTTTTACACTTAATTCACATAACAAACCATGAAGGTAGGAGGTTATTATCCTCAATTTTTATAGGTGAAGAAACTGAGTCTCTCAAGGTCAAACAACTCGTAAGTGGTAAAATTGGGAATCAGCTCTATTCTGTATGAATCAAAAATGCTTGCTCTTTTCACTGAATTAGAACACTTGGAAGTGAACTGGTAAATACCAAATAAAGAAAAAACTCTCTTTTACTTAAAACTGATCAAAAATATAATGAGCTATCATTTTGGGTAGTGAGTTTCCCACCTTTGAATATTTCCCAGCGAGGTGGTTGTATATCGAGTCTATTGTAGTGGGAGTTTTACTTTGAGTGCGGAGTTGTCCTTTAGATCCGATGAGCGTCATGGTCTATTGCAGTTTCAGCACTTGAATTGACACTGTGCCAAAGCTTAACCAGTCTATGTCTTCCAAAACCCTCCCTACTTTTTGAAAGTAGCCACTATGCGAACCGGTCTTTCTTTACTCAGCTTCCTGAATTCACTGCAGTGCTAAATGATGTGTGCAGGTGGGGGCTGAATCAAATGCTGTTTGATAATAACTTGATGAAAGTCAACCTTGCCTGTTTGGATCGAAGAAAAAAAATCACATGTATTTTGTAGAATGAAAACGTGATTGCAACAGAAGGTTTGTTAATTTGAAGGGCTGGAGCTAAGACATGCAAAAGCTGAGAGACTCCGTTTAAAATGAAATATAATTTTGTACATAGATTTTAGCAAGTAGCCAGAATTCACTGGGGAGAAAATAAAGGTCTGTTTTCTGTGTCTTGCTTTGTTCACACATTTTGCCTTGCGAAGAATAAGAAAAACTTGTTTCTGTCTGCAGTCCCCTCAGGTGGCCTGTCCGTAGGCTCTGCTTCTGTACAACTTATTTTTCAGCCTCATTGCCACTTGATCAGTAACCATGTCACCCCCCTCTTTTAAAAGCCCCGCTAAAAACATATTTTTGCCAGATGCTTCTGTTGATCCACGCCTCTCTTCTTCACCTTCAAGTAGCCAGTGGTGGCAGCTGACGTGCACACACACACACACACACACACACACAAAGATTTATACATGCTTTACTTTTGACTAGTCCTTGAAAAATTTGTAAAAGTGATTTGACAACTAACTGCTTTCTCCCACACATCTCTGGGGTCTGTAGGAAAGATCTCATTGTAGGCTTTTGATACACAAAGAAACTGAGGCATAAGGAGCTTATGAATTGCTAAGTAGTCAGTGGCAGAGTCTTGGCATCTTTCAGTTCCCACAACTCTAACAGCCAGATGTTGTGTTCCAAAATATTTCCCTTGAGCTTCTGATTCTTAGAGTTTAATTTATGACATGGCTGATACATGCGGTTTGGTGTGTTTGCAATTGGCTCAGCCAATTGCAAATTTGAATGGTTATTCATATTTGAATGGTTATTTGAATAGGCTAACCAAGTGCTAGCCAAAGCCTACTAGAATGTGAACAGACTTGAGAAGGGCCCACTTCTGCAGTGAATGTGCTGTCACCTGATGCATGGCACCAAAATGTACCCAAGAAAAAATATTGCCTTCAGTATTTGACCTTGTGTCTCTGTAGATTGGTTATTCCAGTCTTATCTAGTTGGCTCATGTGACTCTGGGGTGACTTGGGCAGTCTATCACTTTTATTTTTCTGGCCTTGGCTTTCTCATTTCATAGTTCAGGGGCGTGCACCGGATGGGTGATTCCCAGAATATGGTCTCTCGGTCGCACATATCAGAATCAAGAGGGGAACTTGTTAAAAGTCCTGATTCCTGAACTCCACCCAACCAGGCAGGATTGGCATCTCTGGAGATGGCATTCACTTATTTACCTTTTAACAGAGCTGACAAAGTGTGGGCACTAAAGTTTGAGAACCTCTGAATGAGGTAATCAGGTGAAAGACTGAGGAAGATAGCAATTATGGATTTAACTTTAGCAGAGACTTTTTTTCCCCTTTGCATGTGAAAGACTTTCTTTGACATACAAAAGGCTGCACATATTTAATGTCTACGACTTGGTGAGTCGAAGATAAGTACACACCCACAAATCAATTTCATAAACATATCCATCACTTCCAGGAGTTTTCTCCTTCTTCCTTCCCTCTCTCTTCTCTTTTTCCTCTTTTTTTTTTGTGTGTGTGTGTAATAATAACACTTAACATTAGACCCTGATTTCAGTTCCTTTGGATATATACCCAGAAGTGGGATTACTGGATCTCATGATAATTCTACTTTTAATTTTTCCAGAAAGCTCCATAGTGTTTTTCATAATGGCTTCACCAATTTACATTCACACCTCTAGTACCCACATATTTCCTTTTGTCCACATCTTTGTCTTTTTGGTAATAGCCATCCTGACAGGTGTGAAGTGGTTTCTCATTTCTGTTTTGACGTGTGTTCCCCAATAATTAGTGTTGTCAGTCACATTTTCACATACCTGTTGGCCACACAGAATATTCTTCTTTGATATCAGAGACTCTAGTTGTTTTAAGTTGGCCATAAATGAACTAACTAGCATGTGATGACAATATACTGTTTTCATTATTTATGTCTATCCCTCCCAGCTTATTATCTGCTTTGGCTGTTCCTCTCCGGCACACCTACAGTAGCTTCCACCTCTTCTCATTCAGGTCTATCCTTTATGCTACCGTCAGAGGGGTTCTTTGGTGTGTGTCTATAAAACAACAACCACAAAGAAGTCTCTCACACAATTATTTCTTTGCATTATAAAACATTTAGTTTTTTAGCATGGCTCCTAGGCCTGTTCTAGTATTGGAATAGTAGTAGGAGATAAAGCTTTTTCTAGTAATTTTATCTCCCAAATTTTTATTCTCACCTATCCAGGAGTCCTTTTTTTCTCAAAGTGGTGTAGGTATCTGCTTACCAAGAGTCATCTTGTTTCTGTTTTTTTTTAAATATGCAAAAGCTTTATATTTTACTCCATTGTTGGATCCAAGGACAATCATATTTGTAGAAAATATGCTAAAATATTAAACTACAAGCACTTATTAATAAAGAAAATAAGCACTGGATTTAGTTTGGCTCTTTGAAATTTTTATTTAATTTTTTATGTTTTTATTTTTACTATTTACTACTTCTTGCTATTAGAAAATTGAAGATGAATACCAAAGAAGTATTTGTGCATAAATAACTTAAAATTGAGAATATTCTATAGATACATACATATGTTACTTAAAAAAAATTTTGTTGTAACAGATCGCAATGGATCGTCATTCTGTGATTTAAACAGTAAAATACCTCGATTTGGTCTGTGCAGCATCGGGCTTCTCTGGGCGCAGCGTTAAGCAGCGGGGCCTGCACACCTCTGCCAGAGTCTCCTTCTGGAAGGCCTTTCGGGAACTTTTCTCCTTGAGGAACTTCAACACATTGTTCATAATCCAGTGGATTTGTCACCTTCTCCGCAAAGCCTTCGCTGCCCCTAAAGATAACTGCTCCCTATATTTTCATGTTACCAGGGATATTTGTCTATACATTTTTGTAATGCATATGAATCATTATCATTATTATTATTATTATTCCGTTTCTGCATTTCTTGCTAGGTTATATCCCATTCAGCTTTATACCTAAGTGCCGCTATGGGGTCTGGTACAAAGTCGATGGTTTGCTATTGATATTAAGTGAGAGTCTTGATTTGGCTACCATATTGGTACCTCAAGACACTATGCTTCTTCTTATTATCCTAGAATACAGGGTCTTATATGCACCCAGTTTGTGATAACAGTTTGGCCAAGTGATCTGGCTTCTCTCCTTGCTCTGGGAAATAATTCAACTCTGTCAAAAAGCAGTCAAGAAAATTTCATATATTGAGAGTGTTGTGATGATGGCCATTTGAAAAGCTTGGAAATACCTTTTTAGTTTTATTAGGCTTGTGTCTGTCTTAAATATGGATTAGGGCCAATGCTTTGCTATCTCAAGCAGCAAGGATCAGAACTCAGGAATTCATGATCTTTCATTCTGATCAGAAAATCATTGAAATAATTCATCATTAAACAACAAAGACTTTCTAACACTGGTCTTAAGGGAGGAAGAAGCCTACATCTTAGAAGGGGGACTTTTCTGTCAGTGTGAACTCTGGACTGTGAAAGGTTTAGTTCAGGTCTAGTAAATAACTGGAGAAGGAGAAAAATACAAGGACACAGTAGTCGAGAAGGGATTTTAATACTAGGCGTTGACTTGGGTGTGAGGGAAAACGCATTGGCACTGTTGGTGAGGATAGTAAATTGGTTCTGCCTTTCTAGAGGTCCATTTTGCAATGCATATTAAAAATGTTAAAGGTGTTTATACTTTCTTTTCTTACCAATTCTACTTCTAAGAATTTTTAAATGAGATAATCTTGATTAGTGTACCAAGAGGTTTGTCTAAGGATATTTATTTGGAACCGATCTAAAGGTCTGAAAAAGAGAGAAGTGATCAAACAAATTGTTTTTTCTATATAAGGTAATTTATATAGGTATGCAAAGGAGGTAGAGCTGTATTTATGGAAGAGGAAAGAGGCACATGAAATAGTGTCAAGTTAAAAACAAAAGCTGTCTATGAGACCATAGGTAGATTTTGATTGATATTTATAACAAATACTTAGGTATATTGGTACCAAACAATGACTGGGAATTACACACTGACACAATTTTTTTCTTTTGGTTTATCTTAATGTTATAAATCTTCTCCAGAGAACATATACTATTTGAATTAGAAAGAGATAATATTTTATTTAAAAAAATTATTATCTATAGAGAGGATAATACCATCAGGTTGGTATTCTCCAGATTTAATGAATAGTGCTTGGAGGGAGTACATGTATCATATTGTTTTAGCAACTAAGTGACTGAGGGACTAGGCAAGTGGCTTGACTCCCAACCTGGCAGTATTAGGTAATATTGGGCCCCCTCTTTGCATTTATTTATTTGTCTTTCCCACTGAAACTGCTTTTGCAGAGAGCTGAGATCTTTCCTCCATCCCCACCGAGTCTTCACTTTTCAGACACCGCCCCGAGGTCACATCCCTTCTAGAGCTGAGGCGGGGTCCCTTTCTTTGTCTAAGAATTGCTGGAATATTTATGAGTTGTTATTAATTGTTTTTTTCATTTCATTAAGGATTTTGAGAGCCAAATTTCATGATTCCATTTCATTCCATTTTATCTTGAGTCTTTCCAGTGTTACCAGGTTTAGAAAATGCTTCAAAAGTGTTTTTTATGTAGTTATAAAATTTATTTGAGATTGATTTTTGTGTGGTATGAATTGAGACCATAAGTTTATTTTTTTCAAAGTACTTAGCCAGTTTCATATGAACCATTTATAGAGTGATTTATTTTGTCCATATTAGTTTATGATATATACTTTCTCATTAATTAAGTTATACAAGAGTCTATTTTAGGCTTTTTTGTTTTATTCCATTGATCTATTGATTCTACACCAGCATTATACTGTTTTAATAAAGGATTAAAATATACTTTAATATCTAGTTTGGGTGTATTCCCACTGATTTTACTTTTTAAAGTATAGTTATCTTCACACAATGTTTACCACACACAATGCTTGGCATTATATAAACAAATATAAATTTATTTGGCAGTAATTGACATTTTTCATTAGTATTTAGTTTACCCCTCCAGGAACATATTTTATCTTTCCATTTTTTTAATTTTTTTTCTTTGTTTCATCTTCCATAATTAGTAGCTGTTGTGAATTGGATCCCTCCCTCACTACATCTTCCAACTAGTAATTCCTGATACGTAGAAAACTGAATCTTGAATATATTTCATAATTAGTTAATTTCTTGAGTGTTATTAGTTTTAACAGGTTTTCGGTTCTCTTACATTTTCTAGAAAAACAATGATATCATCTTGTACAAATAATCATTTCCATCCCGTTGCTCAGATAATTATATATCTTGTTTCCTTTTTTGAATGTTAGTAGTGACCCTGCACATGCTTATCTTTTCCTGATTTGCATGAGAGCAGCTTTAGTAATTTGCTACTAAGAGGTATGGGCTGTTAGTCTGAGATTAGGAAACATGTTTTGCTTCCTACTTCACTAGTAGGCTTAAATTTTTAAAAAATATGTTGAATTTTATCAAATGATTTTTTGTCCTTTTTGATAATTATGTTCTCTTTCTTATTTGACCTAGTGATATAATGTGTTATATTAATGTACTACTAATATTAAATAATCCTTGCATTCTTGAGGTAATCCCTACTTGATTGTGCTGGTTTTTTATTTTAATACACTTTGACTTAATTTCACTGGTTCCTCATTTAGGATTGCATTCATAAATGAATCTTATCTATAGTCTTTTTTAAGAAGGAATGTTATGATGAAACAAATGGTTTCATGGTCAAATCCATTTGAGAAAGGCAGATTAAAACACTTAAGTGAATTTCTTTGCTCCAGGCACCTCAGAGACATACATATGCTAACATATGCTATAAATCTCTGAAAGAATGTTTTCCAAACTAATTCACAATAACCACCTTCCCCCTCCAATGAAAATGACACTAATTTCCATAGGACCCTCTTTGGAAAATACTAGTCACTGTCATATTGTGGTACAGGTTATATTAACCACATAAAGTGAATTAGGGTAACTTTCTTTTATATGCTCTGCAATAGATTTTACAATATGGATGCTAATCAGTTTCTTGAAAACTTGAAAGGCCCATAGCATTTTCTGGGCCAGTTTTGCAAATTATCTCTTACTAACATTGATTGCAGTGTCTCCCAGGGATGTTCAGCTTCCCTAGCCCATTGAATCCACTTTATTAATTCATATTTCTAGAAAATGAGTCACTTTACACAGTTTCTAAATTTGTTAAAATATAATTGTGGGTAGAATTCTAATTCTTAAGACATGTTTACTTACCTGTTGGTAAGTAAAACAAAAAGCAACAATCTACGCCAAATGTTCGAACTACACAGCACTGAGTAAATGGCAACATTTTTTATTTTCTATCTCCTTTCTAATTTTGTTTCTTTTTAATTTAGATTTGTCAGAAGTTTGTGAATTTTAAAACTCTTTTCCCGAGTAGCCACTTTTTTACTTATCTATTTATCTACCTATTTATTTTATTGTTTTCAAATGTATTAGTTTTGTGTTGAGGTCGTTGTTTTATTCTTCCAGCATTTCTTGCAGTTGTGTTATTTTCTCCTATATTCTTGAGTTGATTGAATAGTTCATTTTAAACAAAATTATTTATTAATAATGAAAACATTTAAATCTATTAATTTGAACTAAAATGAGTCCTGTATTTTGTGGCTGTTTGCACATGTGGCTCACATTCAAAGTTTACAGAAGGGCTTACAGGTAAAAGCAAGACTCAGGCCTTCTGCTGCTCTGGTCTTCTCCTCAGGCCGAGCACAGCTCCCAGGTCCTTCCAGAGCTACTCTAAGTGGACTTGGCTTTTGAGCACAGCTTTGTCAGGAACGCATATATTAATACTTAGTTATTATTTCCATCAGATTAATTAGCTCTACTTTTCTTTTAGGATTTTATTTATCTGTTTTTGGAGAGAGGGAGGGAGAAAGAGAGGAGAGGAGAGAAACATCAGTGTATATGTGGTTACCTCTCATGCGTCCTCTACTGGGGACCTGGCCTGCAACCCAGGCATGTGCCTTGACTGGGAATTGAACCGGTGACTTTTAGGTGTGCAGGCTGGTGCTCAATCTATTGAGCCACAGCAGCCAGGGAAAATAGCTCTACTTTTAATTTAAACTTCTCATATGATAAAATAATAGGAGAGTGGCTTTAAAACTATTAATTGGATATTAAATTACTTTGTTATTAATTTCTATGTATATCATATTGTGAATATAGAATGTAGTCTATAAGCTTATATTATTTGGAAAGTCCTGAGATTTATCGTGTGATCAATTACATGGTCAGTTTTTGTAAATGTTTCATAGATATTTAAAAGGTATTATCTCTGAAGTCACTAAGTATATAATTTATTCAAATAATTTTTATTTATTGTTCTTTATTTGATCTGTTATGATAGAGTGGTAAATTACTTTTCTTATCAAATTGTACTTTTATTAATTTTTATTTATATTTCTGATAAGTTTTCTGTTTTATATTGTATGCCATAATATTTGGCACATAAAGCTTATTTAATTTCATGCACTTATTCTGTTATTCTGGATTGTCATTTTTGCTTCTTTAAAAAAATTCTAAAAGTAACACCTATACCTGCAAATAAGAATTCAAATAGTAGAGATATCAAATGAAAAATAACATATTTTTTTCAGACTTCATACCTGTAAAGTCACACTTCATTGGTAATTACTTTTGAATATTTTTACTATTTGTATTTTTTCTGGTGTTTACTTCTATAACTTTAAGTAATATCTTTATTTTTCATTCTTAATTTATTTATTAACTATAGTTATTATGTATTCTATTGATTCTTCAATATGAAAGACTATACTAACTACTCTTAATCTATCTTTCTTAAGTCACTGCCAATTTTAATTTTGTAACCTTTACAGTTTTATAAAATAAACCCCCAGTTTCTTGATTTATCAGCTTTAAGCATTTTTGACTCTGTTATTTAAGATGGGGAATGAACTTCCCAATTTAACATCCTTTGTGCCCCTTTTTCTCTCCTATCCAACTATGTTATCACTTTTATTTGAGGAAGGTGTGTAGCATTCTGTTCTCTAATTATAATAAATCTCTCATACTTTGTTTATAGTTTGCTTGGAAAGTTAAAAACTAACAGACAGCATTTTAATATATTATGTAAATAGTCACTGAATTATTTGGTAAAAGTATTGAATGTCTGCAGAAGATAAGGTGATTCACACTGTCTATACCCCTTTAAGGGGAATGTTCCAAAGGTCAAGGAGAGATGAACTCTGTCTTTTTGAACATTCTGTCTATTACTTAGGCTCATGCCATGATTTAAGTTGTTTCATATTTGGACCATTTTTGGAAAATGTGTTTGTTTTTTTCTTTCTAGAGTTTCTAAATATCTTTTATTTTTATTGACGAAAGAAACAGATGCCTTCCTACCACAATACCAATATCTTACAACTGTTAGTTATAATATTTGTTAACTGCTTTATTATATATTGACCAGTTTCTGGGTCTGTGTATAGTTGCTATCCTGAGAATTTTCTTCATTTGATTTCTGGATTAGTTCCACTATTTCTTACATTGTGTATCTTTCTCTTTTTCGACTCCCTCCCACCGCAGTACATATTCAAGTGATTTATTTTCCAGAAAAAAAGTACATCCAAGGTAAACCTCCTAGGGCCTAGCTTTCCTGAAAATGTCTTTATTTTGACCCAATGCTTGAGTGGTATTTTGCTAGGGGTAGAACTCTAGATTTAAAATTATTTACTCTTAGCAACTTGGAAATATTGCTCCTGTGTCTTTCAGCACATCTCCATTTCCAACAAGAAGTCTGAGGCCATGTTGATGCTATTTATTTTCTAGGTAACCTGAATTGTTCCTTAGGATTCTAAGATTTTGTTCTTAATTTTGGCATTCTGCATTTGTCAAAGTGGCTAGGGATCCCTTCTTTGTGTTTGCCCTGTGGAACAGTCCTGGACTCTTTTAACCTGAAGACAGGTATCTTTGGGTTTGAGGAATTTTATTTTGTTTGATCTTCAATTATTTTCTGTGTTTGTTTTCTTTTTTTTTTTTACTGTTATTTCTGGGGTTTTCAGGAGGGGGAAGAGTTATATACAAATATTTAGTCTTCCTCCTGAACTGCAAATCTGCATTATAAATTTTTTTTCAATGTTAAGTGATAATTTTTATTTAATCATTTTAGCCTTGAATACTTTGGTCTTTGTATCTACAATGCTATCTTCCACTTATTTTGTCCTACTTTTCCCTGGTATAGCTTTATTTAACCTATTATCAATAATTTGTAGCTTATATTTTTTAGGTTTGTTATTTCTAAACAGCACCGGGTGGGATGAATGGTCCCTACCGGACCTGTAACTGCTCTTCATCAGTTCCCAATGTGGATTAGACCCTGCAGGCAGAATGTCTTTTAGTGATGTTCTCAGGAAGTGTGGATATATCATGGTATTTGCTAAGTACGTTTACATCTGAAAGTATTGTTCTCATTTTGGGGAAATGCACATTAATTTGTCTAGTATCAGATTTTGGGGCACACCTTATTTCTTTAGATGGACGTATAAATTGATACCCTTTTTTCCTCATGTTTTATGTGGGGAAGTCCGGGACCAGCCTTTTTCTCCATTCCTTTTTTTTTCCTCCTACTTCCGTTTGTAGCAATTATTTTGTTATCCATGTATGTGCGCATGCACATGTGTGTGTATGTTTTCACAGTGAAATTCAGAAATTTATCTAAGTATGATTGTTTCAATACTTTTGTTGGCACTGGAACACCGTCTCCTCATTTTACTGACTCCTCTTAAGTTGAGAAAATTTGATTTGACTATTGCTTTTAATGTTGTTTTTCCCTCTAGTATTTCTCCACTGAATTGGATATGTATTCATGCTCATCCTTCTTGTCATCTTCTTTCTCACAGTTTTTGTTTCTTCATAGTCTGTGAGGGTTTCAAAAGCTTGTTCTTTATATTTTTGCTCTGTACATGGTATGTGGACCATGGGTTCAAGGTCACTGGAGCAGGTTAGTCATACAGAATTGGGATTCCACGCCAGAACTGCTGAATCTGAATTTATATTTTAATAATTTTAAGTGATTTATGTGCCCTTGAAAGTCTGAGGAGCACTGCTCTGTCACAAGTTCTGTCTTCTGCAATGTCATTCTGCTCTTTGTTGCTGTTGATAAAATCTCTAAACTCCTGATTGCATGTTAGGTTTTCTTATATGTTCATATTTTAGCCAATTCTTTGGGTAGTTTTTTTCTCTCTAATTATTGTGTTCTGATCTTGTTTCATAGAGATAATAAACTTTTACATTTTTTATGAAGGCAACAAAATATGGTTTCATTTTTCACTCGTGAAAAGAGTTGCTGTAGAAAACTCTACTTAGAAGTTTTTCTTTCTTTAGAGTATTACCCATTTTGTCTTTGGGGGAAGTTTTATTTTCTTTCCCTTTTGCTGGTTTTTGTTGTTTTTCCCCTCAAGCCCATTCTTGGCTATTTTTCTGCTTTTTTCATCCTTGACTTGTGTGAAATCTAGCAACTCTTTGTCTTTATTAACAAAAAAACAGATGAATTATTTTTTACTCCACTTACTACTCCCATTATTGTGTTCAGATTTAACCTAAAAATGCATTTATCTTTTTATTTCTTAGGTTTATGTCTAAATCCATCTAGCATGGATTTAGATGAATTATAGTTAATATCGTTTAATGCATACAATTCTTGCAATTTTAACTCTACAGCTACATGCAATTTCCAGCTATTTAAATAGTGTAAAACATTAAATACCTTTTCCCATGCCCTCCCAGAATGAGAGCTCTTCCTGTCTTTGCTCCTATTTATAAAACTTTTTCCAAAGAACCATGATTCCATCTATATTTGTTATCTTGCTAAGTTAGGAGAGCAAGGGTCTCTTAGCAAAAGTAGAGTAGGCAGAGCTGCTGGGGCAGGAGGACTGGTTTGGGTGGGAGTCCATGACTACAGGAAAGAGAGTTCCCACAAAACTGCTGCTGCTGCTGCTAACTGTATTTCTGACCACTGCAGCCATTGCATTCTGTAATTTAATGCAGACCCTAGAGGTGACCGAGGTTTTTTCCTACATTCTTTGGGGCATGTGGTTAGTGGTCTAAGAATGCACTTCCCATCTCGTTCCCCCTGGGAGCTATATTCAGTGGAATATTCACACTCGCTGCCAATGGCTCTTCCATCTGGTTTTGTCTTGCTGTGCTTTGCCAGTTGTTACTGTTGTGTGTATTTGTGTGTATGTGTAGTTTTTATAGTGAGCAGTAGCCCTATCATGCACATCTAGCCTGCTACCATGTTGAGAAGTCCAACCATTAGCGCATTACTCAATTTTGATGAGCAGGGTGTCTCAGGTGGCTTTTGGTTTTCTCTTTAGTTGTTACTATTTTTATTTCACTTTTCATATTTGTGTTTATTTTGCCTTTTAAATTCATCTTCAGGTGCTAAATTTCTTTTCACTTAACTCTTCTTGGGTTTTCTCTCGACCTTTCACCCCAGAACTTCTTTATGTGTCTTACTGCTTCCACATCCCGGTTCAGTGCTTGCGTAGACAATGAGCTCAGGTGCTGCATCGCCAGTCAGCCTGTGAGCCACTTCCTTGAAGGTGAGTGCTAAGTCTAACTCTTTGTATTCCCCACATAGCAGATGTTTAATACACGTGCAATAAGCTGATTAGCTTCATGAAAAAGGTAGGAATGAGCTCCTACTCCTCTTTCTCCTACCAGTGCTAAACCATGAAAAAGGACAGTCTTGAGTACTATTTTCTTAGGAGAATTGGGAACCCAGATACCTACGATGAAGGCCTCAGCCCTTGTTTCCTGGTCTCTTTGTCCAGGAGAAACGTGCTGTCTAGTCTTATCTCCTGGGCCCGAGTCAGCAAAGGGCTCCAGGGCTCTGCAGAATGGGCTCGCTCACCTTGCTCCATCCTGTGCTACTTTTAATCTGCCTTCAGGGGGTGCAACTCATTCTCCCTTCTCTTTTATTCCCTTCTCTGAAACGCCCACTGAGAGAAGAGATTTTCGTATTAGGAAAATAGACTGTTGAATTCCAAAGTCAGAAATAGACCACATAAATATGTATGAAGTGTTAAAATTCTTCTTTGAAGTATGATTTCCTAACTAATGGATGCTTCTGGGCTGATTTTTCCTTTGCCCTCAGTTCAGTCCTGTGCAGACCAATTTGCTTTTTGGATGAACTTAAGAACCTTATAATTATCATTCATTACCATTTCTATAACATTTTGTATTATAATAATATCTTTTAAAAATTTTACACCATATTTTCCACAGAGTGCTTCGCACCCATTATTTTATTTAATATTCCCAACAGTGCTGTGAACAATGCTGGGAGTCTATTATCATTCCTATTTTAGAGATGAGGAGACTGAGGTACAAATCATGTAAGTGACTTGTCCAGTGTCATGCGGTGAGTGAGGTGGCAGCATGCTGACAGGGAGCCATGTCTTCAGCTATTACGGCCAGGACATGCTGCCTATCACCGTTAGTAACAGGACGTGATCACCAATTTTGAGTATTTATAACATCCCAACCACTGCGTTAGGCCCTTTATATACGTTGTGTCATTTAACACTCTTTTTTTTCTTTTAGATTTTATTTATTTATCTTTAGAGGGGAAGGGAAGGAAAGGAGAGAGGGAGAGAAACATCAATGTATGGTTGCCTTTCGTGCGTCCCCTGCTGGGAACTGGCCTGCAGGGAACCTGCCTGCAACCCTGGCATGTGCCCTGACTGGGAATCGAACCGCGATTGTCTGGTTCGCAGGCCCGCGCTCAATCCACTGAGCTACACCAGCCAGGGCTAACACTCTTTATAACCCTGCAGTGCAGGCCACTATTATTATCCTCCCAATTACATAGACAGAAACTTCAGTTTACAGGGGTTAGGTAACTTGGTCAAGGTCACGCAGGTAGCCTGAACCCAGGTCCCTAGCCATTTTTCTTTCTCCTTGCTTTACTGGACCTGCCTAGCCTATGAAGGTGGTCAAGATAGCACCGCTTATAAAAAAGTCTTCCATTTATTATGATGTCCAGGCTCCATTCTCGTCTCTAGGACTCCTATAGGCCTGGGGCCTATTGTCATGGTGGAACTGGGAGCTGCCTGGATAAGCAAAGTGCAGGGAACTAACGTTCACAGAGTGCCTACTCCGGGCCCTGGGGCTGCCAGAAACCTGTGTCACAAGTACACTCTAAGTCTGGTATTATCATTCCTACCTTATGGAGGAGGAAAGACATTAGAGAAATGAAGTTTGCACAGGCTCCTAGTGGAAGACTCAGGACTTTCACCAGCTCTGTCAATGGAGGCGCTTTCAGGGCGAATGAGAACTATTTCTCAGAGGCTTAGGGAGGTCTTTGACCAACAGAGATGTATTTACCCCCTGCTAGTTACAGTCATTATAAAAGATATCATGGAGCCCCATAAAGCTTGCCATGAAGGAATTCATAAAAAATTCCAAAGAGAAGCAAAACTGTGCCAAGTGTTCAGGCTGCATTGCTTAGCTTATATCACGATACCAGCAGGCCTTTGACTGAAATACATAAGAACTGGGACTTCACCAGCAAAAACACATTGGTAAACATCATAATGACACACACATTTAGGAAAATGATGTTTTTAATTTTAAATGCTATGTAGCCTTGCCTTATATAGTCAATGCTGGGAAGTTGTGGTATACCAGGAAATGATTTGCATTTTAGCCTTAGGGCAAAAATATGGAACATGTAATTATGTTAGAGAGAGGCAAAAATCTTCTAACAAGAAAAACTAAAGCTATAAAAGTCTCAGGATGTGTGTCGATTAAGCTACTGTGTGGCTGAGCATTTTGTCTGAAACTTCATAAGGAACTTTCAAGTAAAAACCTCCCTTCTGAATCTTCATTGCTCTGTCACCAAGTGCAGAAATCGCAGGTGACAGTCATTTTCCTGCTCCTCCTAAGACCTTCCTGGCCTGAGACAGTTTTGAGCAAGGAAGACTGGCCCTGCCGCATTTCAGCTCATGGGAGGAGAGCTAGCTGCATGTCTGCCCTGGTGTGCGCAAGCCAGCCTGAAGTCTGCCGTGCTGATCAGATGCGAACAAACTGTCCCACCAACAAGCGCCTCTCAGATGTGACTGCCCCACCTCCTGGGCCAGGGCTTTCTGCCCCTGTGCTGCAGCACCCCTCATTTTCCTCCCCCAGCAGCCCCATACTGACTTCTCTAATGCGGAGCTCCATCTGTATATTGTATGGTGACGAGAGGAGTGCTGGTCCTGCCCCAGAGAACTGGAGCGGAGGGATTCAGGGAGAGGCTGGCGAGTTTCCGTTTCCTTTGTCCATCCTCTTCCATAGTTCTCCCATAAGAGAGGTAGACTATAGCCATAGTTCAAAGAACTGGCTGGCTCTGAAATCACAGGTGTGGATGCAGATCGTGGTTCTGTCCCTCATCCTTGCTAAGCCTCTTTTCCATTTATGACACTGAATTAATGGCACTTAGCTCACAGAGTTGTGAGAATTAAATGAGATAATACGCTATCAAATCTATAGGACCTGCTAAAGATATAACTGTTACCTCCACTAATAGCATCAAACCTTGGCAATAATCAGGGCTCAGTCTCGGATTACTGAGTGGTACTGTTTGTGGGACATGAAACACTCATAATCACTATTCTATTCAGCCCCTCTTCTGAATGAGGCAAAGTTAACTGGCTTACTTGGGCCTTTAAACAAGTGAAATTTATCAGCAGCAGAGCCCTGTGTGCCACTTGCTTCATGGCAGGGAAGGCATATATGTGCCTGGGAGGTGGGGCTTGCCAACAATGTTTGCTCCAGAGCTATGTTACCACACCATCACGTGCTGGTGTGGCTTGATCGGAAGCATGTCCTGGATGTTTATTATAGATTACTGTTTGGCTGGAGTTTCTTTGCAAATCCTGTACCTAATGTAGGACTTGCATTTAGGAAATGTAAAGGGCTATACAATCTAAGTAGTAAGAAAATAACCCAATGAAAAAACAGGTAAAGGATTTGAACAGATCTGTCACCACAAAAGATATGTGGATGACAAATACACACATGAAAGTGTACCCAATATTAGGAAAATATAAAATAAAATCATATTGTGAGACAATTATACACCTGTTAGGAAAATAAGAAGACTGACTCTATCAAGTATTGGTGAGGATATGGAGGAACTAGGAGTCTGTTATACCATTGATGGGAATATAAAGTGATACTACTACTTCGGAAAACATTTTGGCAGTTTTTTAAAAAGTTAAACATACACTTATCATTTGGTCCAGCAATTCCATTACTAGACCACAAACCCATACAAAGACCTATACACAAATGTTTATAGCAGTTTTATTTGTCATAGCCTCAAACTGGAGACAACGCAGCGGGGTTGTCCATCAGCAGGTGAATGGATAAAATAACTGTGGTATGTCCACATAATGGAATACTACTCAGCAATAAAAGGGGGTAAAGTATTGATAAATGTTGTAACATGGATGAATCTCAAAATAATTATGGTGGGTCACAGAAGTCAGACATGAGAAGAATCCATACTCTATGATTTCATTTGTATAAAGTTCTAGGACATGCAAACTAATGTATAATAACAGAAAGCAGATGAATGGTTTCCTTGGACTAGGTATAGGTGTAAGGGATTATCCAGGGGCATAAAATTTTTGCAAAGGTTGAATATATTAATTATGTTAATTGAATCTCATGGATATAAACATTAGTAAAACATCAAATTGTATATTTAAAATATGTAAAGTTTTTGTATGCTAATTATACCTCAATAAAACTACTAATTTAAAACATTTGGACTAATGGTATGAAGAATCAAAGAATAAGTTGAAAAAAAAACCAAGAGTATTAACTATCTGCTTTTAGTCCTATTAGAATTTCCATTATCCCAACATCATTCAAGTGGCTATTTTTCCTGTACACTTTACAAAACACCCAATCCAGGCCATCAGGAGATTGAGAAGCATCTCCTTACAGTGTTGGTTGCTGTAAATACAGCATGGAACCGCACCCATGCCAAGACAAATGGAGAGAAACTGAGCTTTGTTCACAGAGTTTTGTTCCTTTGAATTAAATGCATGTTCAGCTTTGGTTCTGGTTGCTAGCAGCTACTTTTTTCAAGGCTACAATTTGCTACCCCCACTGGGTGTGGAATTCAGTAAAACCAGCTTTTTGCACATGCCTTATTATGGTATGGACGTTGATGTGTTTGGGATAGGAGAGAAAAGTAACTAGAAGCAGATTTACTGCAGTGTGGACATAGTTGTTTGGCTGACCTCTTTTTACTGGTTTCCTGGGTTGATTAGACTCTGCTAATTGATGGGGCTTCAGGGGTGATAGCCTAGGAGAGCCACCGTGCCCTGGACTTGGACTCAGCACCAATATTCCTGATGGTCAAGTCATGCATTTTTCCCCCTTTGGAAACAGGCAGCGGAACAGGAGAGCTAGAACACTGCATGGGTTCTTATCGTGCAGAAACCATAATGACTTCCAAGAACATGGGCGAAGGCAGTTTGGCTCTCTTTTCATTCCAGTCTGTAAGAGAAAGAACAATCCACCAAAGTTTAGAGCATCTTAAACATTTTTGAAGTTGTGACATTATGTGAATAATTGATGTCTGTGGAACTCTGAGAATGAAAGCGAGGCTTACTGGTGTTTCTCATCACTATATAGAAAAGAAAAAACCTATAATCAGACATAAACAGTTTCATCTAACATTCATTTTCAACCAGGGAATAGCAAGCACTGCTGTGCCATATAGTCACTTGCATTTAAACACCCTATTTTACAATCCATAACCACGCTCCGCACAGTAACGTCAGTGCCACAGACCACACTGTAAGGAGCTTTTGAAAGTAGGACATGTTTAGTCTTTGTAGACACTCTTTTTCATTTTGCTGTGACCTTGGTTAAATTAAAATTCCAAGCAGTGTTATTCAGAGGCAGTGTGGAGTGGTGAGGGTCTGGTTTCTAGGCCAGGATTCCTCAAGCCGATACAGACCAGTCACTGTCTTTGGCACTGAGGATTACTGAAGAGGCAGCCCTCATCTTCAGTGAACCTTCAGCCTGGATCCAGAGGCTGCGATCAACAGGCACTTATAATGCAGAATGGTACGTACTGTGGAGAAAGCACCTAGACCAGGCGACCTCTAGGAGAATCACCCAACCCAAACTATGAAGGTCAGCGAAGGCTTTTCAAAGGGTGAGTCAGAGTTCCCTCATGAAGAAGTGGAGGGGAATCTCCTACTATCCATGTGGCAATGAGCAAATCAGGTTCTCTGAGCCTCTGTTTTGGAAGTAACAATATCCCTCAGTGATTGCTATAAGGATTAAATCAGAGGATATACATGAAAGCACAAGGCCCAGTCACTTGCTGGGGCAAAAAGGTCCTTCCTTTTTCTTTCCCTCCTGCGTCTGTTAAGTGAGGAACGTGACTTCCGCAGGAGGCTACACAGAGGTACCGTCTGGAGCATTTTCAGCGGCCATGTCTGTCATTCAGTGTTTATGTTCCCGCTTCCAGTTCATTAGGATTCTTTCCCCTTTGGTCTGGGTTATGCCCATATAGAGTGCAAGGTGCTTCATGTCCTTCCTGTGACACTTCATTAGGGGAAGTGGCCAACCTTTGAGCAAGTGGCAGAGGGTGACCCATGCAGCCTCACAGGGCTGTGTTGAACAGAACACCGCTGTGGCCCTGTGTGTGTGTGTGGGTGGGGGGCAGGCAGAAGCCATTATCAGCTGCCAGGGTACCAGGAGCCATAAGAGAAGACTGCCTTAGTAAACAGTTGGAGAGAAGAGAGGACAAGTAGGGAAAAATCACCTTCAAGTGTAACTCAGCGTTACTCTCGATCTGCGTATCTTGCAAGTAGTGTACATCCTTCCTACTCTGCTGTAAAGGTGAATGGAGCAACCACTTTTGGGAAACATTCTGACTGGTCAGGAGGCATTTGCCATGCAAGAAAACAATGCCCCAAACTCCACAACAAGTTGGGCATGCTTTGCTTTTGGCCCCTCTGTGTTGGCTCTTGTTCATTTTTCTGTGCACTCTTCCCTTCCTAAGACAACTTCGCGTTTTCCAAACCCAAATCACCTTCTCATGTTGCAAATCCGCCTAACCTTCAGTTATTTTCTGCACAGCTGTCACAACAAACTTCCCCTCATCTGCTATTAAATGTATCAGACACTGTTTGCAGGCTGTGAGTGGCCAACTCCTTCCTGGGGCTTTCCAGTAGAATCTGATGTTATCCAAAACTTCTCATCTGTTTCAAAGGGTACAATTTCCTGCATTCTCTGGAGGGAAATCAAACGCACGGCGTTTAGGAAATAGGCCGATCCTTCACAGATTTAGTAGACCTCGAGGCAATTATGGAGTGATTATTCCAAACTTAGTGTCTCCTCACCTCATTTCCCATAACAATGACTTGACCCGACTGTGGGCTTTTCATCTTTCCCGTGAGATAGCAGGAAATAAATCATAAAACTTGAGATTTCTCTGTCCTCCTCCCAAGCCTTTGTAGTTTCTTCCCCGAGGTAACTGGTTCTCAGTTCCCCTTTTTCTTTCACACTGTCTATTGAGACCCAAGAATCTTTTTCTGTAAGTCTATCTTCATAATCCTTTAAATTATACACTTAGCCTCCTGATAAATGCGATGATCTTTAATAATTACATTTTGGATTTAGAAATGGCTTGTTAACAAAGTCACTCTCAACTGGTTTCCTATGTCTCCTTTCAGGTTCCTGTCCCCTCCGCTCTCACCTCTGGACTGGGATGTATTTTCCACAATGGTCTTCATGCCTCACTGCAAACTCATCCCACTCCAAGTGTCTCCCTAATTCCCTTTTAATTTTTTAAGTGATCGTTTAAATGTCCTCTTGTCAAATATCTGCTGTATCACCTTGATTTCTCCAATTCCTGGAAAACTTGTTTTATGAATGTCCTCCCCCCACCCCGCTGGATGCTTTGTCCAGCTGTGCACCAGTGTGGTGTGGTGCTACAATGGTTTCATTTTACATTGACTGATTAGGCACTTTGAATCATTGTTTTAGCTCTATTGCCGTGAATCTATTTGGCTTAACTCTGTTCTTTTGCCACCTTTGATTAATATCTGACCATTGGGACAGAGAGGAATTAGTGCATTAATTTCCCCTCGACACCATTGAGAAGGGCTTTTTTTTTTTCCTGGGCAAGAGCCTGAAGCAACAGATGCTGTGTGCTCCAGTTGCAGAAGGGGGGAGCAGGCACCGTGGTGAGGTGTGTGCACGCTCTCAGCTGGTGTTGCTCCTGGTGCTGTGTGGCAGCCCGCTCACTGTGCAGAGCAAATGTTAGCATTTGGGGAAGAGTCTACCCGCATATCAGATTTTAAAACTGAACGGTGAATCTCTGTTGAGTTAACAGTATTAAGCTAGATGGCATTTTCTTTTTAAGTTCATGAAACCTAACAGCTGTTTAGTGAGGCAGCGTTTTCATATGTGTCTATTTGACAAGTTTAACAGCAAATTTTGTAGTAAGTGACTCACTGAACAGGCTCCCTGGCTTGGGCTGTAACAAGAACTGCATGCAGCAGCAAGATTCATTGAGGGTCTTTCTGCTTTTGCATTTCTGTGGGTGGCGGGGGAGCCTGGCTTAAGTGAGAAAACTGAAAGGCATGTTCCAAAGGAAACTACTAATATCTCTACCCGAGTGTCCCTTGGAATTTGTTATTAACCAGTTCAGGGGAAGAAACATGGGGGAAGCACACTATTTAGCAATAAAAGCACATTAGTACAGTCAGCTTACTGTAACCCCATATTGGCAAATGGTAATTAAATCTATATATCTCTAGCTTTATAGTTTTCTGCAGCTGAATCTCTTGAAGGCATCTGCACTCTGTCTGATTCAAGGAAGGCCATATTCTCTCTCTTGCCTCTGGAAGAGGCTGCTGTGCCTTGTAATAGCTTTTTAATATCACCAGATCGAAGACAAATGCTTCACTGGTTTTATTGGCAGAAATAAAGCACTTCTTATTACTCTTATGTTGGGGGTCCAAGTCCTAGAAAACTAGGACTATGAAGCTACAATCTCATTTCCTTTCTTCCTTGCCCTCCCCACCCCCACCCTGAGTTTTTTCGTTCTCTTAAATTGTAGGACCTCAGAATTGCTAATGTCTAGGGTTATCCAATTTGTATATGGCCCCAAAGGGTGTAAACTATATTCTTCATGATTTATCTGTGCTTTTATTGACAGTATGAGCTTGGCATGGACATGTGACAGAGTCACAGATATTGACCTCTGTTCTCAAGAGCATCCATCTTCATGGTCAGCTTGGCTTTCTTGGCCAACAAAAGAACCGAGAGCTGTCTCATGTACTCTCTGAATTTCAGTAAAGGTTTTGCAAGCCAAGAATATGAAGTTAGTTCTAGGTTTTGTGGTTGATTTCATTTATTTGAATTTTAATCATATTATTTCATCTAAGCACATATGAAGGAATTTCATACTTTTTTCTCTCAGCCCATCATGATGTAGATTAAAGGTCTGTTACATTCAGCTTTATGACAAAGATGTCTACTTTTGAGCGGTAGGAATTTAGTTTTCATTGTGTTACATACTCAAGAAACACAAGAGGAATTAACCAGCCCAGGAAAAGGAAAAGGAAAGGAAGCCAAATCAATTTTCTTATATGACAAACTAAGAACTGCTCACTGGTAACCAGTAAAATGTCAGGGACAAAATGCGAGTCAGCTCACTTGACATCTGTAGAGTTGAGTCCTGAGTGATGCAGTGTGAGGTGAGGGATCTACTGGCAGGCCTCCCCCAGCCGGTTGTCATCCCCACACCCCCCAACCCAGAGCTCCTGGGATTCCCTCGGGGATGGGGACTGCCGGTCAATGCTCCATTTCCCCTGCTCTCATCACCTCACTAACTGGCTGCCCCTGGATTAACTCCCAGAACCAGTGGGAGAAGGAAGGGGAATATCATGCCCTGGCTCCCTTTCCTCTTGTTGGGATTCGTCTCTCTTTCTGCAGTCATCCTCCCTGACCCCTACAATGCCCATGTCTTATTCAGGGTGACGGGTTCAGTGGCAGAAGCATTTGAACTGAAATCTCTTGTTTGTGGCTCTTAGGAAAAATAGTGGTGGAAAAAATCCTGGATACAGGTGAATCCTGTTCCAAATGGTAGGTGTGGTGGACATTATCTCCCTGTCCTGGCATCTGATTCTGACAAATGTAACCAGCTCTGCTTCACGTCTGTGCAATTTTCCCCCCAGAACTATAAATGCTATAGTATTAAAAAATGTTTGAACTTAAAAAAAAGTCAGGTAGGTAAGTCTATTTTTTCTTTATAACTTCTTGTTTGAAAACAATTATAGACTTGCAGGACGTGGCAAAAATGACACAGAGAGACTGTTGCGTTCCTTACCCAGTTGTTCCCAATGACGACAGCTACATAACCAATGTCTGTCCACACCAGGAAATTGCCATTGGTATAATCCACAGACTTTATTCAGGTTTCACTGATTTTTACTGGGCGGGATTTTTTAAGGATTTCAAATGCTATGGCATTTTGTTAATATAGTAAGTAGAATTGAAGTTGAAGCTGGAGCAAACATTCTCATCTGGTCTTTTCCTTTCTTTCTGTCTTGCCCTCCTGTGCCCCAGTATGTGGAAAATAGATACCAGAAGACATACATCAACAAATAGTCTGAATGCCTGTTCTGAAAAGCACTAAATTAGGTGCCAAGAAGGACATGAATACCATTAATAAGAAATGCTCCTGTATCTGGGAATTATCTGATCATACAGAAAGGTTCAGCTCAAGACAGTGTGTATTTACTGAGCATGTGAGATATATTCAGCAGTTTTCTGTAAATTATATATGGAGAAAAGCTACTCTTTAGTCTGTAATGTATACTCACTCCTCCTCCCCAGCCCATATGTCTGCTAGCTCTTAGAGTCTTCCAAAACTAACTCCATTCCATGCTCATGAAGTACCTACTAAGTCCCAGCTCATTGCTAGGTCCTAGAGATTCAAAGGCGGATTCTACACAGTCCTTTCCCACATGGAGTTCATGGATTGGTGGGAGAGACAGATAGGTGGAGTGTAAGTATTTTGAAGAAAGGTAACCACTGCAGCAAAGAGAATGTCTAGGAGAGGAGGAGGCTGGAGTCAAGGAGGTTGGTCCAGAGACTGTGGTGGTAGTTCAGGTTAAGGTAACATAGCCAGAAACCAAGGTGGTAAGAAAGATTTAGAGAGGAAATCTTCCTTGGTTTGAGGGCTTTTTAGAAGTAAAATTTAATAGCATGTAGTGATAAGGGGCTGAAGTGGTAAAATAGAGTGACATGTCCCCAGTGGTCCAGATGATGGGGGTGGTGGAAATGCCACACAACCAGAGTGGGATTTTAGGAAGAAGAGCAGATGCTGAAGAAACGTCATGAGTGGGGTTTGGATATGGTGAGTGTGAGGTGCCTGTGAGCATCCAAACTCAGAGTTTGTTAACCTCTATATGAGCTCATGTTGTAGAAGGTAAATGAAGGCTTGGAGGGAATGACCTTGCTTGTTAGAATGTGCAGTAGAAGAGGGTCAAGAACAGAACCCTAGGAAATAATAAACTTTAAGTCTAGATGGAGGAAAAGGACCCTATAGTAAAGATTTGGAAGGAGAGCAGAGAGATAGGAAGAAGGATATAGAGAAGGAGAGACTGTCCACAATGTTAAATGTTTCAGATGTTAAGTGTAATAGGAAATTAAATGTTTCCAATGGAGTATGGAACAAAGAGTCCTTTATGATCCTTGGGAGTTCAATGTCAGTTGGCTGGTGGGAAGAGACAAAATGGTAGATTGAGTAGTGGTTTTAATATGTGAATCAGTTAAAAAAGAGTTTGGTATAAGGTGATTTAATCAAGTGCTAACATGGAATATAATGAAAAAGTGTGACTGATATTAAATATTTAAGAAAGGCCATAGTACAGTGTTAGAGCTGAAGTACAATCCCTTGTTTTATACATAAATAGAGACTTGAAATAAATGGTTCAAGGTCATGCATCTAGAAGGGACAGCCAGGACCAAGTCCTAGGTCTCTTGACTCTCTTTATAAAAAGGAACTTGTAAATATGCTATGGTTGAAAGGAGAAAATCAATATCTGATGAAGAAAAAGTAATCATTAAAATGATGAATCAGAACTATATACTTCTGTCATAAAATGTAGCTACTTGTTTGATGAATTTATTCATTTTTGTACAGTATTTATTGATAGGTGTTGTGTGATTTGCTTGGTATACAAAACAAATAAAAATGTATTCCTCACAGAGAACATGCTTGTTAAATTTTATAAAAGTAAAATATTATTGCTATTAAATGATGTCTAGCAGGGTTACAGACACAAAAACAGTTAGCCTGCAGTGAGCTACTGAAAAGGCAGCAAGGAGTTCTGCCTGGGAGTTGGAGGCTGATGAACTGAGGCATTATCGGCAGAGGGAACAGCACTAGGAAAATCAGAGAAGTATAAAGAGTGTTCTGTAATTTAAAGGACCGAAACCAACCTGTTGGGGTTGCAGTGTAAAGGTTGGTGTACTACAGGGAATGATTTTGAAGATGAGGAAGCCATACCCATAACACTGACAGTAAATGGTGAGGAAACAGATGTTGTAACAAAGGAGCTATTCTATTGGATTTAAGATAACGCCAGGGGCAATGGACCTGAATGTAAGGCAGAGAGATGTGTGAGGAAGTGTTTCAAAGGAAGGATAATGAGTTCTGAGCTTGGAAAGTGGTGGTAAGAGTGGAAGGGAGGGAAGTTAGTCAAGAAAGGATCTGGAGGTGGAATCACAGGCAGCTGTTCACCTGTTCTTCCCGAGGGGGAGGAAGGAATTCAGTAACACAGTGCAGTTTCTAGCTCACTGACTGGGGTGGGGGTGGCAGTAAGAAAAAAAAGAAGAGCAGGTTTGAAAGGAAGATTCTGAGTTTGATGTTGGGTATTTAGAAGTTAGGTACATGTGAGAAGTCTAGGTAGATCTTATGCCAGATTCTAGGCTTAGCTTACTGTGTTAATGAGTAGTTAATTAGTATAACACTATACTTAATTATGGATCCCCGAGAAGCCCCCAAAGTAGTATAGCAGTTGGAAAAGTATTCAAAATGCAAGGAACAGAATATCCAACTAACAGTGACTGGAACAAATGGAGTTTATTTCTGTCACATTGCAGACAAGTTGGTGGAGCTGCATTGGACTTGCCCTCCTGGTTACAGAGTAGCTGATGCAAGTTCAGAATTGCGACCAGTTTCTCTTCAGCTTGCTTCTGTTTGAGTCTCCTTGGGTAGGACTGGGTCACAGGGCCTCCCTTGGCTGGGAAGTAGACTGGAATAGGAAGGAAGAGAATGGTTGATTTCACCTAAATTACTAGTTTTCCATCTACTAGATGCAATGATTCTTTCTTAAATATATTTTATTTATCTATTTTTAGAGATAAGGGAATGGAGGGCGACACAGAGGAAGGGAAACATGATGTGAAGGAGAAACATTGACAGGTTCCTCTTACACGCTCCTGGACTGGGACCAAACCCACAACCTAAGCATGTGCCCTGACAGGGAGTAAAAATAGAACCAGCAATCTTTCACTCTGCAGGACCACACCCAACCAACTGAGCCACACCAGTCAGGGAACAATGATTCTAAATAAATAAACAAACAAATAAATAAATAAATAAATAAAGTAATTTCTAATGCTTGCTCTGTTACCCTAAATTAAGCATTATTGATACTCTGCATGTATATTTTCAAATAAATCAGGATATAATTAGGATAGTCTGCTATCCTAATTATAATATAAAAGAGAAATTGAAGAAAAATGATTTTAACATGGTAGAGTATTTAAAAATGTAACTTCTAAGGCATGACTGCACTATATGACATAATGAAGTAGCGAGATGCTTGCCTGGTGAATGTGATCGCAACTAATGCAGCCAAGGGCTGTGGTGGTGTTGCTTCCAATACCAGAGCAGCACAGTCATTGGTGTTTTGCTGAAATAATGACCAGATCCTGCTAAAGTTCTGATCAAAATTGCAGCATAGTCCTTCCATGATGTGCATGGTAGTTTTTTCTTGGAAAAGTCAACTTGCATTAAAAGTGTGAAAAAACATTTTTACTATAGTTAGTTAGATTCAAGGCTCAGAAAATAGGTTTTTTATATTTAAAAAATTTGTGTGGAATACAGAAGAATTCTCGGCACAAAAGATTGTTCCTTATATAACGGTATGGCTAGGATTACTGGAACCTGCCAATCAATTACTAGTAGGACCCACATACTCTATAACAACCAGAAATTCCCCCCGTTTCCCTCACTTTCCAAAATTCTTCCTGGGATAGTACCATTCACACTGAGAACAACTGGCTTAGATTAGTGGGGCTGGAAACTTCACACTTTACATAAAATTGGGGTTTGATTTGCAAGAAAAGAGAAGATAATTATTGAATAGGTAATTATCAGTGCCTGCTAATAGCAGGTATTGAATCTTGCTTATTTTTGTATCTTCTCTAAATTCTTGCAGAGTTCCTGGCATATAGTAATCTCTCGATGAACTTTCTGGAGCAATGAAATAATTGGAATATAAGCAATGGAAAATAGAAATCCAGTATTATTTGAACTTTGAATTTAATAAGAAAACAAGTCTTCCTTGAGATGGTTAAAGGGCTAATTATTATAAATCCAGGAGATTTAGCAGGTGCTTGGAAGTGAATTTCAATGTGCCAGAGTCTGTGCTCAGCTTTAGCATTTCAGGTCTTTAAATCTGCTACATGCTCCAGACGGAAGGCTAAGAGTTAAACATATGGCAATAAATCCTGTTCAGCAATGGAAGGTTTAGGAGAAATATTTGAAGTTGTCATGTTCATCATATATTCAGCCTTTAGAAGAAAAAGTGACACAATAAAATGTCAATAAAAATCTCAGATCCTAAATCCTCTTCTTTCTGTCTTTTAGCACATTCCCTTCTCATTGTGTCCTTTTCCACTTCACTTAGCCTATTCATTGTGGCATTTCTATCATAGTTGGAGGCATTTTCAAATACTGATTTTTAGCTAAAATATCTAGAAACAGAAGCAAAGGGTTTTGTTGTATTTCCTCAAAATGCAGAACTATTATTAGAGAGAATATAATTCACAGTAGGAGAAAAATTGGTTTTGCTTTAGTTTGCTTCCATATCGACGTGGAAAAAAATGAAAATAACATTATGAAGAATTTTATCTCTTTTTATGAGAATGGTAATCTGTAACTATGGATGGTGAAGACAATATATGAGACGCAAGTCTTTTTCAAATAGTTCTCCAAAGCTGCCTTTGAATATCTGTGTTTCTGAATTCAAAGGCATGATACAACATGGATTTTCAAAGCATCTTATTTTGAAGATGATCACATTTGTTTCCACAGTGTGAATTCAAGTAAAGGAACAATGACTTCAACCTTTTGTGTGTGAAAACAAAGAATGTTAAAAAAAAACATTTCAAATGTCCTATAATTGCTTGATAGTGCACTAGATTTTTTTTTGGTCAACTGGTTTCTTTGTATTTTAGGGATTTTAAATGAAAGAAGACCTTCAGTGTCTACAAATGAATGACTGACTAATGCCTCTTTTGTAAGAATGTGATAGTTTTCCCTCTGTAAAAATTCCACGAAATAACCAGATATGTAATAAGTAGTGGCTTGTTTGGGGACTTTGAGGTACTTCTTACACCCTCCTTGTCCTGATATGGCACGTAGGTGAATTATCCATGCCAAGGTGACGGGAATGGTGAAAACCACAGAGAAACTTTCCTCCCTTCCTTTCCCAGCTGCATCAGGCCTGGCAGTTACCTGTCCCAGCACCCTGGGGCATTTTGCTCCCTTCCTGTCATTACCGTATCCTCCACCCCTTCCCCCCACTTACCATCCAGCTACTTGTGTCTCCTCTGGAGTATGTGCTTGGTAAAGCCTCTATGCCTTTGTATGGGTCCCCCTCTGCAGGTTACCTTTCCTTCAGTGCCACTCCCCGCTTTTTCGCATGCCCCTAAATTAACTCGTGCTTACCTGTCATATATCCACTCAAGCCTATGTCCTCCTAACCTGATTCTCCCCTCTGCTCTCACGGAACCTTGGAACTGCCTCAGTTATGGGGAGTTTCACATTACCTGTGTCCCCATTACACTTCGTAGCCCTTTGAGGGGGTGGATATTATCCTACGCATTTGTGTCTTCAGTACTTAGTACATGCTCAGTAACTTTTTGTTAAGTGAATGGAGACATAAAGTTATGATACAGAACAAAGGGCACCTTTTCAATTACTGAAGAGAAAATGTTGGAGATGAATAAGACTATTTGTTTTTGTTGATCACCACATAATTATTTGCTCCCCTTGCAGACTATAGAAAAGTAGTGCTTACATTTATTTGACTGAAATGACTGTATAGGGATATCTGAATTTCTGAGCTGGGGCAGATGAGCAGTCTTTCAGGTCAGTAACCCCCTGTGTTGATCCCAGAGTGACCTTCACTGGGGTCGATATGGTGCCAATGCTTTGTGGTGGATTTAAAGGCTTCAGCTTCCAATGACTCTCTCATTCATGATCCTATCCAGTCTTATCCTTTCTTAGTTAAACTATTGATATATTTATGCTCACTGTTAAAATTGTACACTTTAATTTTCCTAAGATTAGCTCTGAGCTACTAGGGCTATCCCCTGGTATGAATATGAACAGACTTGGTAGTAAATCTGTATTCATCTTATCCAAACCCTTCTTGATTTTATATGTTAAAATATTCCTCCTTTTGGTCTAGATTTTTGCACACTGAGGAGAGCTAGTGTTTTTAGTCCTTTCAGGCAAATAAATTGGTGCCTTTGCTCATCCTTCTTATTTGGATTGACTCTACATCTAGAATGAATTTTTTTCATGTATAATGAACTTAAATTTATGAATTGATAGAGAATTTCTTTTAAGTTGTTCCCAATTATTGGTTATAATCTCTGTGTTTTAAAATTGTGTATTATATTTTATAGTGTTTTGTAAAGTGGAATGTGATATAGAAATATTTTTCCCATTTTTGTTACCTTTCCAAATATAGGCAGTTAATAATGATTATTTTCTACTATTTATTAATGAAAACATATTTTAGTTGGGGTAATGTACATTTCTAAAACTGAAATTAAGAAAAAAATTGTGCCCTGATTGGGTAGCTCAGGTTAGAACATTGTCCTGATACCCCATGGATGTGGGTCCCATCCCCAGTCAGGGCACATAAAGAACCAACCAGTGAGTGCACAGATAAATGGAACACCAAAGTGGTGTTTCTCTCTCTCAAAAACATTTAATCAATAAAAATAATTAAACAGTAGATTCTTATAGTGCTCCATTGGATGGAGATACACACACACATATTAAATTATATTTTCTACCCAAGAATTATGTCAGTAATTTTCAGATTATGTGCCAGGGAAATCCAGGTTTAGAATCAACTGACATGTGTTTACTTGTACACAGTATTCTGGATGATTCTTCATATAGTTTGTTAGTTTATGCCTATAATCTTAGTGAACTTTCTAAGGTGCCAGCGTTATACTCGGGAAAGCTTATTCATTAAAAGGTAAGACACTGTCATCTTTTAAAATGAACTCCTTGAATTTGATCTTATCTGAGTGCTTTGATCAGATAAGATCAAATTCAGGGAGTTCATCATCACCAAGCCTTTATTTTATGAAATGTTAAAGGGACTTACCTAAGAAAAAGAAGATAAAAAAGATGAACAGTGAAAAGACAGCAAACTCAGTTATTAAGAAACACACCTAAAACAAAAGCAAACTAAGAGAACAGCTAGATCAGAACCATAGAAATGAAGATCATATGGAGGGTTAGCAACAGGGGAGTGGGAAAAGGAGAAGGGGGGAGAAGGTACAGAAAATAAGTAGCATAGACTGTAGGTAGAAAATAGATAGGGGGGAGGGCAAGAATAGTAGGGGAAATATAGAATCTAAAGAACTTGAGACACGTGGTCATAAACTAAAGGGGGGGGAACGGTGGGGGTGTGCAGGGTGGAGGGGAATGAAGGGGGGAATAGAACAACTGTAATGGCATAATCGATAAAATATATTTTTTAAAAAATAAATTAATTATCCTACTTTTAAAAAATAAGCATTTATTGCATTTGCGGGGCTTGAAGATATTGTGCAGTTAAGTTATTCAGAATGACACACATAGCAGTTTTTGTTTTAAAGTAATTATATCATTTTTGTGTCAAAATTAACTTAACTGATTATGTTAGGAGGCATTATGTATTCTTATCAAAACGGCAGGTCATCCAATAATTCAATGGACATAAATGCAAAAAGATGTAACAATGATAGACTTAGGCACTGTTTTTTTCTGGACATACCCATAAACCAGAAAGTGATGAGGATGGCATCTCTGTGACCCCATGGAGCGGTGCACCACTCCTTCCCTCGGCTGTCCTTTGAGGCTGTTGTGACACATGTTTTCTCTACGACTTTTCACTATTCCCTCTGTTCTATTCTGTCTTCTTATGTGACTCTATGTATGAGTCTGCTCAAGTACAGATATTTTATTAGTTATTTGCTTCTCAGACTGCATTTGGGTATTCTTTATGGGTTTCTATTATGTCTAAATGCATACAGTTTCTTTTAAGAAAACAATTCTTAGTCCTTCGGGAAGTCTGTGCTAGTTGCTCCAGTTACCTGGTTGATTGTAGCTGCTGGTTTATCTGCTGCCTGGGAATCACAACAAAAGCCTTGATTAACTTTCTAAAAAGCATAGGTATGGACTAGGATCCATAAGCTCTCTCGTATCTCCACAATGCTGTCATTTATACAATTCCCATCCATCACTAGAAATGTACTGTGAAATCGTTAATGAATGTTTGCTTAGAGAATTTTTAATGAGAAGTAGATACATGTGGTTAGTCTTAATTAATAGATGGATTAGTAACCTTTTTTATTTTTGTACTAACAGTACATTGGAAAATGTACTTTTTAAAATAAATTGCAATCTGGTGAAATATTTTGATTGCTTAATAAAATTTAGCTTTAAAAAACAAGCATTATTGTGGTCACTGTAGAAACCAAGAATCTGTGTATATAAATAGTTACAACAAAAAGGAGAGCAGCTTTGGGTAAATGGACACTTTAGCAATGTTAATTCTTCCTATCCAGTGGCATAGTATATGCTTCCATTTATTAGTATCTTATTCAATTTCTGTACAGGTCTTTTACCTCTTTGTTAAAATTTATCCTGGTATTTTATTTTATTTTTTGATGCAATCGTAAATGGGATTGTTTTCTTAGTTTCCCTCTCTGGTAGCTCATCATTGGTCTGTAAAAATACAACCAATTTCTAAATATGAATTTCATATCCTGATACTTTACTGAATTCATTATTGGTTTTAATAGTTTTTTGGTGAAATCTTTAGGGTTTTCTATATATAGTATCACTTTTTTCTTTCCAATTCAGATGCCTTTTATTTCTTCTTTTTGTCTTATTGCTGCGGCCAGCACTTCCAGTAGTATGTTGAATAAGAGGCGTGAACATGGACATCCTTGTCCTGTTCCTGATCTTAAGGGAAATGCTTTTAGTTCTTCCCCATCAAGTCTATTGTTAGCTGTGGTTTTCTCATTTATGGCATTTATTATGTGGAGATATGTATTTCTACTTTTCTTAGAGTTTTTATCATAAGTGTGTGCTGGCCTAGTATTCTTTTTTTAAAAAACATTTTTATTGATTATGCCATTACATTTGTTCTATTCCCCCCCTCTTTTCCCCTCCACCCTGCACACCCCTCTCCCACCATTCCCCGCCTTTAGTTCATGAACACGTGTCTCAAGTTCTTTAGATTCTGTATTTCCCCTACTATTCTTACCCTTCCCCCTATCTATTTTCTATCTACTGTCTGTGCTACTTATTTTCTGTACCTTCTCCCCCCTTCTCCTTCTCCCACTCCCCTGTTGCTAATCCTCCACGTGATCTTCATTTCTATGGTTCACTCCTGATCTAGCTGTCTTCTTAATTTGCTTTTGTTTTAGGTGTGGTTGTTGATAACTGTGAGTTTGCTGTCCTTTCACTGTTCATCTTTTTTTTTTATCTTCTTTTTCTTGGCGATGATGAACTCCTTGAATTTGATCTTATCTGAGAAGCACTTTATCTGTCCTTCCATTCTAAATGAAAACTTTGCTGAATAGAGCAATCTTGGTTGTAGGTCTTTGGTTTTCATGACTCGGAATACTTCTTTCCAGCCCCTTCTTGCCTGGAAGGTCTCTTTTGAGAAATCTGCTGACAGTCTGATGGGAACTCCTTTGTAGGTGACAGTCCCCTTATCTCTTGGTGCTTCTAGTATTCTCTCCTTCATTTGAATCTTGGCTAATATAATGATGATGTGCCTTGGTGTGTTCCTTCTTGGGTCCAACTACTTTGGGACTCTCTGAGCTTCCTGGATTTCCTGGAAGTCTAGTTCCTTTGCCAGAATGGGAAAGTTCTTTTTTATTATTTGTTCAAATAGGGTTTCTACTTGTGACGTTTCCTCTTCCCCTTCTGGTACCCCTATAATTCAGATGTTGGAGCGTTTAAAGATGTCCTGGAGGTTCCTAAGCCTCTCCTCATTTTTTTGAATTCTTGTTTCTTCATTCTTTTATGGTTGGTCATTTTTTTCCTCCTTCTGGTCTACTCCTTTGATTTGAGTCCCAATTTCCTTTCCATTACTGTTGGTTTCCTGTGCATTACCATTCATTTCAATTAGTTTAGTTTTCATATGTTTCTCTAATTTGTGACTATAATCAACCAGTTCTGTGAGCATCCTGATCACCAGTGTTTTAAACTGTGCATCTGAAAGTTTGGCTATTTCTTCATCACTTAGATTTATCGGCTCTGGGGTTCTGAGTTGTTCTTGAGCCATTTTTGGTCTGTTTGTGCCTATTAAGTATGAAAAGCGGAGCCTTAGTTGTTTACCAAGACGGGGCAACTTAGGTCGCTGGTTTGTAACACTGTATGTGGGGGTGGGGTCAGAGAGGGAGCAATGGCGGTCCTCTCTGCTCGCCAGTCTGTCCCACCGCCCCGGACTGTTTATCCGAGCGGAAATGTGCAAGCCCGCTGCCCTGCACCGTGCGGTCTCAATGCTCGCCTCTTCACTGGTTTATCTGCACGCAAATGCTCTACCGACTGCAGACAGCCAGCTGCGCCTCTTCCCTGTGTCCATCCATAGCTAGCCCGCAATTGGGATCTGCGCCTTTGGCTGCTTGCGCACCCGGTCGGGGATCTTTTTTGCCAACCTGCTCTGCTGCTGGCTTCGCTCCTCTTACCGGTTTAGCTGAGCATTTCGTTGTCTTTGGACTCCATATTGTCGATTTTCTGTGTGGTTTGGTTGTGTTTATTCTTGTTAAAACTTTGTTTTTAGATTTGGTTGTGCAGGGACGCAAGGTGTTTCCACCTATATCTCCATCTTGGCGGAAGTCCCTAGTATTCTTTTTATTTTAATTTGTAGCATATTTTAAACAAAATTACTAGGTGATATGATTGTGTGATTTTAATAAATGCTGCCTTATTAATAAGGCCAGTCATTTCTTCTTTACCTCTTTTTGAAATTTTTTATTTATTTTTAGACAGAGGGGAAGGTGGGAGAGAGGCAAGAGGAATATCAGTGTGTGGTTGCTGCTTACATGGCCCTCACTGGGGACCTGGCCTGCAACCCAGGCATGTGCCCTGACTGGGAATCAAACCAGGCAGTCTTTGGTTCATGGCCCGCACTCAATCCACTGAGCTACACCAGCCAGGGCTCTTCTTTACTTCTTCATTCTTTGAAGTTATGGTACCTGAATTTGATGGTGGAAGGTGGGGTGGGCAGTTCTGTTTTAAAAGCAGTCTATGGGTGGATAACTGTGAGAATCTTTTTTAAAAACATGTTTCTTATTTACATAGATTATTTTAGGAAGAAAACAACCTGGAAAAAATGAAGGTTCTTCTCTTCACATTTGTTGGTGTTCACCTTTTATTTTTGAACTCTGGCAAAGCTATATACAGGAATGACACCTCACAGAGGACTTTTGAAGAAATAAAAGAAGAAATAGCCCACTATGGAGATGTTGCTAAAGCAATCATAGACCTTGCTGTTTATGGGAAAGCCCAGAACAGATCTTATGAGCGATTGGCACTTCTGGTTGATACTGTTGGACCCAGATTAAGTGGCTCCAAGAGTCTAGAAAAAGCCATTCAAATCATGTACCAAAACCTAAAGGAAGATGGGCTAGAGAATGTCCACCTGGAGCCAGTCAAAATACCCCACTGGGAAAGGGGAGAAGAATCTGCCGTGATGCTGGAGCCGAGGGTGCACAGGATGGCTCTGCTGGGCCTTGGAGGCAGCGTCGGGACTCCCCCGCAAGGTATCGCTTGTTTTTTTCAAGTCAGTTTGCTGTGTACTCTATAAAACTAACATCATCTGACCTAATTTATTATGGTGCACAGGATTGGTCTTATAACTTGGGTGATAAGAAGGAAAATGTAACCATTTCCATAGGATTATGAGTTCTCTGCTGTTACATTCTTGTTTCTTCCCTGTTCCTTCTCTCCATTTCTTCCTTCTCTTACTTTTTTAAAGAAATTTGATTGTGTAGGGTCCCTTTTTAAATGAAAAATAGATAGTCATTTGTGATATGTATCAGCCTTATAACTTGATCATTTTATCTAATATAACATTAATATTATTCTGCAGAAAATTGAGATATATGTCAATAGGTTAGAAAAACTATGACTTCTTCCAAGTGGCTTCAGTGTGCAGAATTTCTTAGTCTTAGTGAGAAAGGGAGCAGAACTTTGCACACTGAATTGATTCCTATAATAGAATGAATTATCCAGGGTAGGATTCTACCTTATTAGCACATGGGCTCAGCTTCGTTGGACAATATAAATGCCTGGATTAGAGGTATAGTTAGTACCAGTCAACGGTGAGCTATCAGTCAGTCTTGAGTGTATTTATGGACTTGTATCCATGGCAGAGGAACTAGTGTATAGAAACAAGTTGACCTTCTCTAAAAAGTTTTTAGAAACATTTAACCTTGTCTAATGCCAGGAGAAAACCCAATAGAGAATTAGGTGGTCAGGCTCCCCCCACCCCCTCACTGTCCAGGGAGCTCATTTATTTTTAGCATAACGTTTTCAGATTACATAAATACAAACTAGACCAGTGCCCCTGCCCCAAATACATATAACTGGGGGCAATTTTGACCACACAGGGGACACTGCACATTGTCTGTAGACCTTTTTGATGGTCACTGCTGTGTGAGAGAGTGCTACTGGCATCTAGTGTGTAGAGGCCATGGATGCTAAACATTCTACAATTCACAGGAAAATCTCCCACAGTGAGGAGTTTCTGGCTCAAAATGTCAATAGGGATGGGTTGAGATATTCTGCACTAAATAAAGCATTTGGAATGTCAGAAGCATATAATGGAAAGGGCAGTAAACAGAAAACACTCAGCAACTGTGAGATAGCGAAGACTGTGAGGATGTGTGAGAGTGAAAACTGTTGGTGGCAAATATGGAAAGGTTAAGGATACAATTAAACATTTGTGTCATCACAATCTGATGGCAGTTTCTCAGATGCCAGCTCATGTCGTGAAATACTGCATTTGCTCATCACAGTCGCCAGATCCCCTTCCTCAGCTCCCACTCTTTCTCCAAAATGTGTGTTTTCCCCTCTTTCTCAGTTAGATGGTCAGGTTATTTTTAATCATCTTTTTTTTTAGATATTCATATAACATAACATTCACCAATTTAAAATAGTTCAGTGGTTTTTAGCATATTGACAGTGTTTCGCAACCACCACAATGATGTAATTATAGACCATTTTTATCAGCCCCAAAAGAAACTGATTACAGTTATTCTCCATCCCTCCCCAAAACCCTCCTAAGCCTTAGGCTCTCTGTCTTTATGGATTGGCCTATTCTGAATACGTCATATGAATGGAATAATGCACTAACTATGTGGTCTTTTGTAGATGGAATATTTCATGAAGCATAAGGCTTTCCTTCATCCTTGTTATAAAATGAATCAGTACTCAATTCATTTTTATTGCTGAATAATATACTACTTTATGATTATACCACTTTTACCCTTCCGTCAGTTGTTAAAGATTTGTTTTATTTAAAAAATTGTTTTTTTTCACCTTTTGGCTATTATGAATAATGCTGCTATAAACATTTATGTGTAAGTTTTTTTTATGAATATAGGCTTCACTTCTCTTGGATATACATGGTCCGTACAGAAAGTATCCAACCATGTAATATGAAAAATAGAGACATTTATTGAGGAAGATACAAGAAACATTGTACATAGGACAATGATGCCTCAGTCTTCTTCAAAGTAGGCACCTTGGGACCTCATACCCAATTGCCATCAACTCCCCTGTTGTATTTTCCTGAATCTTATCAATGGTCTGACATCTCCTCCCTTTCTAAGGTGATTTTAGTTTTGGAAAAGGCCAGGAGTCACAGGGCACCAAATCTGGGCTGTAGGGGGGCTGAGTCACCTGGGTGATTTGGTGTTTTGACAAAAAACTGTGCATGAGACATGATGTATGAGTGGGTGTGTTGTCGTGATAAAGCTGCCACTCACCAGTTGCCCATAGCTGTGGCCTTCTGAATCATCCAAATAGCTTAACACAAAATTTGATGTAGATTCATTGCACTACTCAGTCACTTTGAATGCAATGGCTACACAGTACACGTGGTCACCCAATGGCATCTACCACCCTCATTGACTAGTGAAGTCATCGTTGTTCATACATGTTCATTCAAGTCCACTCTCCTTAGCCGCCAGGTTACATCGATGTCATACAAACCATTCTCATTATATTAACAATGGCTGGACTTGTTCCAGAGAGACCTCGTATATCAAGGGGTAGAATTGCTGGGGCACATGGTAACTCTACATTTAACTTCTCGAACAACTGCCAGACTTTTCAAAGGTGGCTGCACAATTTCACATTTCTACTAATATGATCAAATTTTATACTTTCCAACACTAATTATCATGTGTGTGTGTGTGTGTGTGTGTGTGTGTGTGTGTGTATATATATATATATATATATAAATTTAATTATTTATTTTTAGAGACAGGGAAGGGAAGGAGAAAGAGAGGGAGAGAAACATCAATGTCTGGTTGCCTCTCACGTGCCCTCTACTGGGGACCTGGCCTGCAATCCAGGCATGTGCCCTGACTGGGAATCAAACCAGTGACCCTTTGGTTTGAGTCTGAGCTCAATCCACTGAGCTACACCACCCAGGGCTATCATCTATATTTTCAGTCATAGCTATCCTAGTAGGTTATGAAGTGATATTATGTTTTTGATTTACGTTTTCTTAATGACTAATGATGTTGAGCATCCTTCCATATTTTTATTGGCCTTTTGTATATCTTTGGAGAAATTATTGTCATGGGTTATTTGAATTTTTAGGGTTGTAAAAGCTCTTCATGTATTTGGAGACATGTCCTTTATTAGATTATGATTTACTAATGTTCTCTCCCATTCTATGGTTTGTCTCTTCATTTTCTCGATGGTAGTTTTTTATTTTATACAACTTATCTCAGTTTTCTTTTGTTGCTTGTACTTCTGGTTTTATATCTAAGAAACCATTACCTAAACCAAGGTCGCAAAGATTTATTTTTATATTTTATTCTCAGAGTTTTACAGCTTTAGCACTTATTAGTTCTTTGAGCTGACTTTTGTATATTTTAGGAATCCAACTTCAATTTTTTGCATATAATTATTCAGTTGTCTCAGTTATCTATTCAAAAGACTGTTCTTCCCCCATTGAATCTAGTGTATTACATTAATCTATTTTCAGATGTTAAACCCACCTCGCATTTCTGGGATAAGTCCTACTTGGTTATGGTATATACTCCTTTTTATGTTACTGAATTCATCTTGGTAGTATTTTGTTGAATAGTTTCATACTTATATTCATAAGGGATATTGGTATGTAGTTTTATTTTTTGTGAGATTTCTGTCTGGTTTGATATCAGGATAATTATGATCTCTAAGAATCAGTAAGAAACTATTACCATTTCTTTTATTTTTTGAAGAGTTTGTAACAGATTGGCATTAATTCTTTAAGTTTGTGGTAAAATTCACTACTGAAGCCATGTGGTCCTGGGGTTTTTTTTGTTTGTTTGTTTGTGTGTGTGTGTGTGTGTGTGCATGTGTGTGTAAAGATTAATTACTAATTCAATACCTTTTCTCATTGTAGACCTATTCAAATTTCCTATTTTTTCTTGAGTCAGTTTCAGTAGTTTGTGTCTTTCTAGAAATTTATTCACTTTATCCAAATTATATATTTTGTCTGCGTAAACCTATTTATATTATTTTCTTCTTATTATTTTTATTTTGTGAGGATATGAATCCCAATTACTGTTTGGTGTCATTTGCTTTCAACCTGAAGAACTCCCATTTATTTTTTTTCAGAGTAGATCTGCTAGCAGAAAATTCTCATGGCCTCTATCTTTACTTCTTTATGTAATTTTTATTTTTGAAGTAGTTTCACTGGCATGAGATTTTTGGTTGCCATTTTTTTTTTACTTTCAAAAATTTCAATTTGTCATTTCATTGTCCTATGGCTTTCATTGTTTCGGATGAGAAGTCAGCTGTAACTGTTATTGGGATTCCCTTCTATTTGATGAGTCATTTTCTCTTACTGATTTCAAGATTTTCTTTTTATTCTTGGTGTTCAGCATTTTGACTCTGATGTACATGGGTGTGAAGCTCTTTGCTTTTATTTACTTTGAGGTTGTTTAGCTTTATGGGTGTATAGGATAATGATTTTCATTAATTTGGGAAGTTTTCAGCTATTATTTCTAGAAATATATCTATGTCTTTTGTTGTTGTTGTTTTCTTCTGGTACTTTCATTATGAGTATGTTGGTGTACTTAATGGTGTCTTCTATTTCTTTGAGGTTCTGCTCATTTTTCTTTCTTTTTCCCTATGTTCTTCTGAATGTATAACCTGTAATAATTTATCATCAAGTTCATTGAATATTTTTTTATGCTAGCTAAAATATTCTATTGAGCCACTGTACTGAGTTTTTCTCTTCAGTTATTATAGTTTTCAGCTTTAGAATTTCCATTTTAAATAATTTGTATTTCTTTATTGATATTGTCTATTTGATGGGACATGGTGATCATACCTGTTTTAATTCTTTAAGAATGTTTTCTTTGAGTTTCTTGAACATAATATGATAACTATTTGAAGTCTTTATCTGATAGGTTTGATAGCTGGATCCTGTCAAATGCAGTTTCTATTGCCTGCTTTTTTCCTGGAATGAGTTACATTTTCTTGTTTCTTCACATGTTTAAGTTCTTTTTGTTGTTGTTGAAAATCAAAGTTTTCATATAACATATTCTAGCTACTCTAGATATTGATTCTTCTCCATTCTCTTCCCTCACCCACTGGAGGTTGATGTCATTTTTGTTCTTTGTTTTGTCCTTTATTTGTTTAATGACTGTTGTATTAACTCTGTGAAGTTTGTTTTCCCCACAGTGTACAAATTCTAATGTCTGTGTTCAGAGTGCTTTTATTTTTCCTTATTTTTACTTTTTGCCTGGCTCCCTAGGAGTCATTGCTGGGTCTGCCTAAGCCACTTATTGGTCAACGCTTGTGCTTCAGTTCCCTTAGCCAGTTATACTCCTACCCTTTACTATTGGGTGTTTATGTTGCTTACGGGCTATTATCAAAACTCAGGGAGTTTTTGTTTTTGCCCCAAGTTCATCCAGAGCCTGGTAGCTTGGAAGTTTTCTCTCTAATCAGTCTGAGAGGGCACAGACTTGGCATTATAGCATGTTAAGTAGGATGCATGTAATTGTATTATTAAGCTTGACCTAATAATAATTTCCCCTGGGTCAGGATAGCTTATTTTGCAGCTGGTGTTTGGTCTGGGGTTGTGCCTAAGCCTCTTTTTCCAGTGAGGCTTTTACCTTTTGTTGATGGATCTGTGTGCAGCTTAGGAAATGTTTTCAAGTCTGAACCATGTTCTGTTTTAATTGTTTCCAAGTAGGAACATGTACATGGCTTTGCAATTGTCAGGGTTTACTATGACCCAGGAGGACTTTTCTCGATTGTTTCTTTCCTTGCTTTTTTTCTGTTAAACTTGTAAATGCTCTGTCATTTTGCTTATTGCTTGTAGTATCATGAAACTTCTAACAACCCTTTAATTGCTTCCTACTAACCTCTCCATTGTTTTCAACAATACCCTTAAATGTGGAATTCTCTAAGTTCTGCCCCAAATAAAGTCACTAACTGGGTAAGAACTGAAAAGCTCTTCATCCTCCTCCCCTGCTTCCTCCCTGGGAGAACTTCTATGCTGCTTCCCAGGAGGCAGGCACAGAAACAGTGGCCTGCTGCTCCAAGACTGATGTCTCTAGCAGGTGCTAGGTATGGAGAGTGGTACCTCCTAGTCTTCTCAGCTTGCCTCTCCCAGAGCGGAACCTCTGCCTGTGAGTGGGCCAAGAGAAGGGTGATTAGAGCCCCAATATTTTTTATGGCTATGCTTGAGGTAGGGTTTCTATCATACAAGTAGGGGCTGGGTTGAGGTATGGGACTGCAGTCCTTTCGTAGTTGAGTGCCCACGATAGGGTTTTCATAACATGGACCTGGGAATGGGAGAAGGAAGCAGTTCATGGCCCAAGTGCTACAGACTGTTATTATTCTAACTCGGGTTTAGTAGTTTTTCTTGAATTGAATGTTTCTCTATTTGTATGTCCTTTGGACAGTTTTGAAAGAGTTTAAGTGATTTTTAAAAAAATAATTTTTCCCAGTTAAATGTTTTGTAGTAGTCATCTCCCAATGACTCTACCATTCTGGAAGTACCACTGCAATGGTGAGTTTTGATCTCTCTGAGGCTGCATGAATAGGCAATTGAGTCCTCTAAGGTATCAGGAAGCCCCTTAGCCTGAGTTGTATAGCGTCAAGAGTGATTTTTTAAATTGCCTTTTGTTATACACTAATCTGCATTAAGCAGCAGTGTGTGTATATATATTTTTTCTTTTTAAGCCTTAAAAAGTCTAGACTTTATTTCCATATGAGAAAACCGGACTCTAAGAGGTTAGGTAGTTTGCTTACTTGCTTATAGCTTGTAAGAAGCCAAGTTCAGGCATGAACAACTGTCAGCTCTGGAGTTTGTGCTTTTAGTCATTAGACTATATTGCCTCACATACAAAGGTTTTAATGTTATTTTAATTTATAATATTTTCCCTTTTAGCCACCTGACTGAAGCTGATCTGTCTCAAAAGCTGCTGATACTTGTACTGTGATGGCAAAATGTATTGATATTTGCAGCATTTGGGGGATGTTTTCTCATTTCTTTCTTTTGCTAATTTTTAATTCTGTATCTGGGCCTGCTCTTCTCTGGCTCTCTGCCTGGTATTGAAAACCAAGCCAAGTTACTGATTGCTCCTGGGGCCTTCAGCACCCAGGGGAAGTGAAGTTTACTCGCTGGAATCTATTGTGGTGATCCAAGACTTACTTTCACCCCACTCCTCACTCCCTGGGGCTCAAAGTAGATAAACAGTTGTCTGGCAACTGGACTATTTTCAGCTCTGAGGAGACTGGAGAGTTAGGCAGGACCAGGTGTGGAAAAATTCCCTCAGGAGAGACTGTGAAATCAGCATAAAGAGTCTTCAAGGTACAGGTAGTGTGACATAGAGTTCATCTCCTAGGAAACCCGTGTTGTATCCCTTGGTTTAGTCACCTAGCAGCTGTGTGACCTTGGTCTAGTCATTTAATCTCTATGGATCTTAATTTTGTCACCTGTAAAATGAGAGTTGGATGGAATAAGAATCTGTCAGGTCTCTTCTAGATTGAAAAGGCTCTGGTCTTTATGAGAATTCACAAGTGATCAGTGAAGCTAGAGTTCATGAGAGCAGGATTCCCCCAGGTATATGCTACAGAGCAGATTGCTTATGTAACGAAAGGTAATATTTTTAACTTTTCCATTCTAGACTCCAGTATTATAGTATGTGTTAGTTTATTTATGTTAGGGTTAGGGCTCCGTGAGCTATCTGTGGAGAGTTGGAAAAAGACAGATATACAAGCAAGCCAAGTAAGACGAGATGCTGAGCAAAACTTAGTTTTGAAAGAGGAGAAAGTATAACTCCAGTCCATCCTGAGATAACACAGCAGACATCAGATTTAAATGGACTGAGTGAAACAATGAGAATCAGTAGCCAAAAAGAGGAGAGGCTGGCATGTGAGCAAGAAAGAAAAACTTGGACAGAATGTTATTGCTCTTCCTCAGTACATATAACTCAGTGGATCTTGTCTAAAGCCAACACTGCAGATCTCTGAGTATTAATTAATCGTTTTTAGAGACTGACATCTCCATGGAACTACTAATCCCCAAATAGTATGAGTTACAAACTGTGTTGTCTACTAGTTTGGGACCCCTGAAGGACTGTATAAATGTATCGATTTCTCTCTCTTCTCAGCATCTAGTGCTATACTCAATACAGAGTCATTATTCATTCATGTTTGAGGAACTGCCCACTTTTTAAGGCAACTCTTTTCTCAGACTGTTAGTCACTTGTAATAATGAAAAAACATTGCTTTATTCTACATATTGACAATGCTGTCAACCTGCTCATTACAGAAAGCACATACATAAATGTAAAAACAGTAAAATGATCTGTGATCTTTTCCTCCAGAGTAACTGCATGTTAATTTTTCAGGTAATACTTCCATATGCACCTATAGTTTTATTATACAAATTTGAGATTAAAGTGAATATATTTGTGTCCTTTAATGCCATATATCACAAACATTGCCCACATAGTAATAAATATACTTTGAAAAATTTTCATGGTCACAAAATTTAAATTAAATATATAATAATTAATATAACCAAAGCTATGTTATTGGAATCTAGATTATTTCCTTTTCCCCTCCTATTTAAAATAACATGGCTGTAAAAATCCTTTAATACAGATGTGAGAATAGAGCTTTAAAGGAGAGATTTTCATGTTTTTGATAAATAGCAGGAAAGGAGAATTCATTGGGATAATTTAGGAAGATTTAAGAAGATTGTAAAAAATAGTTTTGAAACTGCTCCTGTAAGAGAGCCAACCTATCAGATGCACATTTTAAAATGCTGGGAACCAGGATGCTCACAGAAAGGATTGCATATGGGCAAAATAGAAGAAGATGTGAAGGCTATGCAAAATGAGATAAAGAAAAATATACAGGAAACTGACAGTGAAGGGAAGGAAACTGGAACTGAAATCAATGATATGGAACTGAAGGAAGAAATAAACATCGAACTGAAACAGAATGAAGAAGTAAGATTTTTTTTTTAATGAGGAGAGGCTGAGGAACCTCTGGGACAACTTTAAACATTCCAACATCTGAATCACAGGGTTATCAGAAGGAGAGGGGAAGAACAAGAAATTAAAGGCTTACTTGAAATAATAGTGAAGGAAAACTTTCGCGATCTGGGAAAGAAAATAGACTTCCAGGAAGTCCAGGAAGCTGGAGTCCCAAAGAAATGGGACCCAAGGAGGAACACACCAAGACAAATCATAATTAAATTAACCAAGACTAAAGATAAGAAGAGAATCTTAAAAGCAGGAAGAGGAAAGGAGAGAGTTACCTACAAAGGAATTTCCATAAGACTGTCAGCTGATTTCTTAAAGGAAACCTTGTTGGCAAGTAGGGGCTGGAAGGAAGCATTCAAAGTCATGAAAGGCAAGGACCTACATCCAAGATTACTCTATCCAGAAAAGCTATTATTTGGAATGAAAGGGCAGATAAAGTGCTTCCCAGATAAAGTCAAATTAAAGGAGTTCATCATCACTAAGCCCTTATTATATGAAATGTTAAAGGGACTTATCTAAGAAAAAGAAGAAGATCAAAACTATGAACAGTAAAATAACAACAAACTCACAACTATTAGCAACTGAATCTGAAACACAACAACAAAAACAAGCTAAGCAAATAACTAGAACAGGGATGGAATTACAGAAATGGAGATCACATGGAGGATTATCAAGAGAAAGGGAGGGGGGAAATAGGGGAAAAGGTACAGGAATTAGAAGCATAATTGGTAGTTACAAGATAGACTGCGGTAGATTCAGAATAGTATAGAAAATGTAGAAACAAAAAAACTTGTATGTATGACCCATGGACATGATCTAAATGGGGGAAATTTTGGTGAGGGGGAAGGATGCAGGGCAGAGGGGAATAAAGGAGAGAAAAAAACAGGACAACTCTGATAGCATACTAAGTATAATATACTTAAAAAAAACTGCTCCTGTACTTATAAAAAATGTCAATATAATTCATAGAAACCGATTTTTTCAGTCTTACTATTTTAACTACTTAAGATGCTAACGTAGTAGAATATGTGTAACATTATATATACTATGAATTATTTATAATACAATGCAAACACTTAAATATTTAATTATTTAATACATTTATTTAAGTAATTACTTAAATATTTAATTATTTAAAACTTTAATATAGATGTTGACATTTTTAGGCTCTTGATACATATTATTAAATTGTTTGTCAGAAAGATTGTACACATCTACTCTCCTACTAGTATTGTATCTTAATTTTCTAATCTCTGCATCTTCAGGTGCACTGGGTAGTTTTCCTAATCTTTGCCAATTTGATGGACTAAAAATGATATTTCACTAAGAGTTTACTTTGTATTCCTTTGCTTATTGTTGAGGTTAATATTTTCACAGGTTTATCAGTTGCTTATATATATATATATATTTTTAATTGTCTGTAAATATTTGTTGCTCACTTTTCTATTGGTGCCCTAATGATTTTCTAGGATACATAGCAACTCACTGCATAATAAAGATTTAAATTCTTTTATTGTTGTTTGATCCAAATCCATCTCCTCCTTTTTTATTTCTTCTTAATACCCTATTTATTATTAATACTTGAGGAGGACTGGCTGGCTGTTGAGTACTTTTAAAAGATGATGAAACAACAAAGTTGACTAATCTATGTTCCCTTTGCATTCAGAGTGCTCTAAGAAACAGTTCTTACTCTCAGTTTACACAGGCTTTGGAACGGTCACCTCATGCTCCATGGTTCACAGATTGTTGGGTGACCTGCTTTTCACTTACAAACTGAAGGTCCCGGTCTGGCTAGGCTTGTATTTTGAGCTCGGTGCACTGATTGATTGGTACTTCTGCTGTTTCATGTCCAAGTGTTGTGTACCTCATACTTGTTCTTTATGGAAATAATCTGGGAATATAAGAAAGAAGAGGTGAAATTAGCACTGGAGGGCCTAATGTGTAGAGTTGACTGGTAGTTAATGCTCACTGTGGAACCACTCTAAGTAGTTTAAAGTTAAAGCAGACATGGGTATGTCAGAGGGTGTTAAATGGTTTGCAGAATGATTGGGAAAGATAACGACATTGATTTTTAACTTGGGCTTTTCAGAAATGAACTTGAGAACTAGATGAAGTAATGGAGCTTATCAGAAAGCTGCTGTAGAAAATGCAGACATTTTCGTAACTGTGCTTATCTCTGAAACAACAGAAGCAGAAGGAAACAACCTCCACCTCATTTCTATGTTCCAGCTCTTGTTCAAGTGCATAAAATTGGTGACATTTAAATTACTTCTAGAACCCTAGTGTAGGAATCCCAAGAAATGTAGTTTTTAGACTTTACAGACAGAAAGGCACATTTAAAGGAGGTTGAAATGGATATTGGATGCCAATTGTCCATATGCAATATAGTGCTCATTTCATTATGCCTCTTAACAATATGACTTTTTGCATATATAAATAAACAGCTAAGTAAAAAGAGGTAGCCATTGGTTATGTAGTAGAGGTAACATTACCAATTATTCGGTCCTCTGTAGCTAAGGAATTATAGTGGGTTTAGTAGCACTAAAAAGAATATAAGTAGAGTAATCCTGAAATGAAGTGGGGGCATATCTCCCTGGGCAGAAATAGATTGAAGAAAAATAATGTAGGTGATTGTCAAGTTTGCAATGTAAATTAAAGTAGATTCTTCTTTACCCCTTCTACAGTTTCTCCCTTAATTATTTGCATGCATCTCTTTTCCAGGCATCATCTTAAATGTTGGAATTTTCAAAGGTTTCTGCTGATAAACATCATCCTTATGTAATAGGATCCAGTCCCATGCCTTAAATGCCCACTCTGTACTTAGGACTTCTAAGTGTCCATACATGTCCCTGATTTCCACCTGCATTTCCAAGCACTACTGGATGTTCTGAGAGCCCCGCAAACTCAGCATCCTGTTTCTCCTATTCCTCTTCTTTGTTAATAATATTGCTGTCCATCCTGGCACCCCTGCTTGGGGCCTCAGAACTCTAACATCTGATATGGTATCTTACTTTCGTGTTTTTGTCCTCTGCCCACAAAGCTCATCTTTAATAATTTAGCTCAAATGTCTCCTCCTCTATGGAGACTTTGTCAATGCTTGTTTAATCCTCAGAGATGTATTGATCACTTCCTCCTTTCTGCTTTCCTGCACCTTATATATGCTTATAACATAAGCATGTCTCTACAAGATAATAAGCCTCCTACGTCAGAGATCCCTGTTTCAGCAATTCTCAACAGGGGGCAGTTTTGCTCCCCAGAGAAAATTTGGCAATGTTTGGACACAATTTTGACCCTCATGACTGAAAGAGGGTACTAGGTGCTTTTAGTGGGTAGAGGAGAGAAATACTGCTAAATATCCTACAATGTATGGAAAAGTCCTCTCCTCTCCCCTCAATAAATAATTATCTGTTCCAAAATGCCAGTAGTGCTGCAGTTGAGAAACTCTGCCTTAGTCCTTAGCATAGTGTCTCAAACACAGAGAGGTTTCAAGAAGTATGTTGAATAAATAAACTTTCCCATTTCTTTTGTTCCCACACTCAATTGGTCACCAACCCTTGGATGTCACATGTGACTCCTTTTCTCCATTTTCACCATCACACGCAAGTCCAGGACCTAGCATCACCACCCTAGAGTGTTATAATTGCCTCTTCACTGACCTTCTTAAATCCAGTCTCATTTTATTAATTTTTTTTTATTCTAGAGAGAGGGGAAGGGAGCAAGAAAGAGAGGGAAGCAATAATAGATGTAAAAAAGAAACACCAATCAGTTGCCTCTTGCACTATCCCTGACCCGGGACTGAACCCATAATCCAGGTGTGTGCCCTGACTGGGAATTGAACCCATGACCTCTCAGTTTGTGAGATGTTGCCCAGCCAACTGAGCCACATGGGCCAGGGCCTAATTCAGTCTCATTTTCATAAATTTCCATACTGCTGCTTCAATTGTCTTTGTAAAATATGGGTCTCATTACATCACTCCATTGCTTAGCATGTTTTCGTTGTTCAGAGTATGGTTGAAATTCTTATGACCCTTTAAAAAGTGACCACAGCCTGTGTTTCTAGACTTTTGTTTTCCCAAGCCACACACCTTATGCTTCAGCCACAGGGCCCAAGCTGCTCTTACCTTGATGTGTTCACACTCACCTTCAAATGTGCTTCCTGCTCCTTAGCTAGCCTATCCCTAACTCCAAACCTAATCCCATCCAACCTTTCTCTGCCTAGAGAATTCCTACTCATTTTTAAAGACTCATTTAAAATGCATTTTTCCTAAAGTCTTTTGTGAACCCCAAACTTAATTGTTCTTTAATTTCTATTCTCATAACAATTTGTTTGCCTATATTAGACAATAATCACAATTTATTGTAGTTGATTGTTCACATTATTATTTCTTATGAGAAACTATGGAGTAAAACTCCAGGATAAAAACCACATCTTATGTTTGTATCTCCTTTAGTACTCATGTCTGGTATTTCATAAATGCATATTAAAAATCCATTGGTCTGATGGGTAAATTGTGAGACATATCACACATTTAAAAAGGATATGAAAAAACTCATTCACATGCAAACAAGCTTCCTTTAACTGTATGTGATTTCCATAGGGCTTCTATATCCCTGTCATATCCTAATAACAATGTTTTGGTTTGCATCTGAAGTGAAGGCACATAGGAAAGAAGAGGATAAATGAATATCAATTAAATCATGTTTAGGTTGTTCGCCATAACCTATTCTTCCTGAAAACTTAAGCAGTGTGGATCGGACAATCTAGAAAGCATCCACTTAAGTTTATTCTTTTTTAAAAAATTTTATTGATTATGCCATTACATTTGTTCTATTCCCCACCTTCACTCCCCTCCACCGTGCACCCCCCCACCCCTACCATTCGCCCCCTTTAGTTTATGACCATGTGTCTCAAGTTCTTTGGATTCTATATTTCCCATACTATTCTTGCCCTCCCCCCATCTATGTTCTACCTACCATCTATGCTACTTATTTTCTGTACCTTCTCCCCCCTTCTCCTCCCACTCCCCTGTTGCTAACCCTCCATGTGATCTTCTTTTCTATGGTTCTGCTCCTGATCTAGCTGTCCTTTTAGCTTGCTTTTGTTTTAGATGTAATTGTTAATAACTGTGAGTTTGCTGTCCTTTCACTGTTCATCTTTTTTTTGTTTTTATCTTCTTTTTCTTAGGTAAGTCCCTTTAACATTTCATATAATAAGGGCTTGGTGATGATGAACTCCTTGAATTTGATCTTATCTGAGAAGCACTTTATCTGCCCTTCCATTCTAAATGAAAATTTTGCTGGGTAGAGCAATCTTGGTTGTAGGTCTTTGGATTTCATGACTTGGAATACCTCTTTCCAGCCCCTTCTTTCCTGTAAGGTCTCTTTGGAGAAATCAGCTGATAGTCTTATGGGAACTCCTTTGTAGGTGACTGTCCCCTTAGCTCTTGGTGCTTCTAGTATTCTCTCTTTCATTTTAATCTTGGCTAATGTAATTATGATGTGCCTTGGTGTGTTTCTTCTTGGGTCCAACTTCTTTGGAGCTCTCTGAGCTTCCTGGATTTCCTGGAAGTCTATTTCCTTTGCCAGATTGGGGAAATTCTCCTTTATTATTTGTTCAAATAAGTTTTCCACTGGTGGGTGTTCCTCTCCCCCGTCTGGTACCCCTATGATTCGGATATTGGAGCATTTAAAGATGTCCTGGAGGTTCCTAAGTCTCTCCTCATTTTTTGAATTCTTGTTTCTTCATTCTTTTATGGTTGGTCATTTTTTTCCTCCTTCTGGTCCACTCCTTTGATTTGAGTCCCAGTTTCCTTTCCTTTACTATTGGTTTCCTGTGCATTGTCATTTATTTCAATTAGTTTAGCCTTCATACGTTCCTCTAATTTGTGACTAAAATCAACCAGTTCTGTGAGCATCCTGATCACCAGTGTTTTGAACTGTGCATCTGAAAGTTTTGCTATTTCTTTGTCACTTAGATTTATGGGCTCTGGGGCTTTGAGATCTTCTTGAGTCATTTTTGGTCTGTTCGTGCCCATTAAGTATGAGGAGCGGAGACTTAGGGGTGTGGCGGGGCCTCCAGGGAGGGGTTCCTGGGTTGTGATGCTGTATGTGGGGGCGGGGTCAGAGTGGGGAAATGGTGGCCCTCTTTGCTGCCTCCCGTCGCTGGGACCTGCTCGGTCCTGTTTCACTGCCCACTCCCTCACCGGTCTACCTGCGCAGGAATGCGCCAGCACAGTCAACCCGCCGCCTTTCACTCTCGCCGGATCCAGCGGTGATTCACTGGGTCACTCACTGGGTCGCCCTCACTAGGTCACTCACTGGGTCTGCCCTTTGCAACCCCATGCCTGGGATCCAAGAGCCTGAGTCCCGAGTTTTCCTGTGCAACCCCGCTCCACCAGCTGCTGGTTTCGCCCCTCTTACCGGTCAGGCTGAAGCATTCGTTGTTATCAGACTTCCTAAAAGTTCAATTTTCTGTGTTCTGGCTATGTTTTCTGTTGCTAATATTTTGTTGTCTCTAAACTTGGTTTTGTGAGAAAACGCAGCGTCTCTACCTATGCCTCCATCTTGGTGGAAGCCTCCTGTTTAAGTTTATTCTAAACTCTCACTCTATTCATCTTATAGGAACATAAAATAGCCTTCCTACATACTGCTAGCACAGACACCAAAGGCAGGCATTCTATAGCTGATACTTTGGATTTTTTTCTTAGTGCTAACAAATTTACACATAAGCTCCTGTCGTCAGGTAATTAGTTATTTGCACCTGTCTTCTCCTCCTTTGGTGTCATCAGGAAAATAGCATTTTCACGGTTCTGTTCAGGACTTAATTTTTGTCTGCTATCTAATCGCACTATGAACAGAAGTGCTCTAGAGAGCCTGTATCCACAGGCGATACTTGGAATTTGGGGGTATGGAATCAGCTGAAAGATCTGATCAGAGGTTGCAAATTCCCTCTGTCAAATTAGGAGTGGGAATGTGGAGGAAGGGGACAAAGGAACTCACGTTCTGTATTGAGTGCCTGTTTATTATAAGCTAGTCATTGTGCTGATTATTTACTTACATTGTCTTTTTGGGAAAGAGATATAGGGATCATACGTTATAGATGTCAGGCTCTGGGAGGCTCAGTGCTTCGTTGGAAGGTCACACAGCTAACATGTGCTGGAGTCTTGCCCCAGGTCATGCCTTTCCAATTGCCTTCCTTCTTCACCTTGCCTCACAGTGGATTTTTCTGCCCACATCTTTTCGGTGCAACCATTTCCCCTCTTGGTTATTTCTTCAAGAACAGGGTCACCACTTCCCTCTTCTATGTGCCTTCACACTCTCACACAGACCCAAATTAAAAAGCACAAACCTTAAGAAATAAAACATGCTGAATTTGACTGCATCAGAATTGATTAATTTCTATTCATTGAAGAATACCATGAAGAAAGGTCTCATACAGATGGCAAGCTGTGAGAAGGTATTAACACTGTCTAAAATTGTTATGAGATTAATGTGTAGACTACAGACTATTGGAAATTAACAAGAAAAAGGCAATAACCTTAGTAGAAAAATGGATGAAGGCTCTGAATAAGCAGTTTAAAGAAGAAGAAGAAGCCTAAATACTAAATATAAAAAGAGTTCCCAACTCATTAGCAACCAGAACAATGTAAATTTTAAAAATAATGAGGTCATTTTCCAGAAGAGGTGTAAAATGTATTGGCAGGTCAGTGAGGGCATAAGGACTTATACAATGTAACATATTTACTTTTACATATGTTTTTTAGTTTTCATGTAATGTACAAGTTGCGAGTATACAAAACTCAGCTTATTCTGCTATTCTTATTTATTAGTTGTTATCTTATTTTCCATATGTAAACTTGCTTTTGCCTCGCCCCTTCTATCTTTGTCTTTGTATATGTTGTCTTAGTTTCAAAGCTTCTGGAGGCAAGGATAAGCTCTTTTTTTCACTTGTTTCATATAGCTTTTAATAGAGTCAGCCCTTTAGATCATACTGGTGATAATCCAAGTTTAATTTCATGGAAAATCTTCCAGGAAGAGGCTTTCTTTTGAAATTCTAAAAGAACAGACAATGTTCCCTGAAGACCTGATAATGAAATAGTGTAGGTTGATAGTACTCAGGTATCCTTTTTAATTAATACCTTTATCCAGCTCACATTTCATCCTTTCCTTCCCTTTTGTTAATCCCTTGGACTCCTTTATCTTAACAGTATATCAGTGGTCAAAACTATAGGTTTGTTTTAATGGTTTATTTTTATTGTATTTTTTCTTGTTACCATTTATCCCCTTATACCCTCTTCTACCTCCACCCACCTCAGTCACCACACTGCTGTCCATGACCATGAGTTCTTTCTCTTTTTCCTTCCATTTCTCTACCTACCAACCCTCTGACCCCCTGCCCAGAGCTGTCAGCCTGCTTGCTCTCTATGAGTCTGTATCTATTTTGTGTGTTTAGTTAGTTTGTTTGTTTAGTTTAATTTGTTCATTAGATTCCATATATGAGTGAAATTATATGGTACTTGTCTTTCTCTGGCTTATTTCACTTAGCATGAACTCACTCCATGCTTAGCTTTTAGCATGGAGAGCATTATTTCACTAATGCTCTCCAGGTCCATCCATGGTGTTGCTAAGAATAACCATAGGTTTTTTGATAACTGATTTTGTAGGTGAATTATAATTAATATTGAACTTAATCATGTAGAACTAGGAAATTTAGATTCTCAATAGTTGTGATTATTTATGTATCTTTATTTCTCTTTGTCTTTGCTTTTGTTATTTGCCCCCCCCCTCTAACTCTATCTACTAACTATTTCTGCCTTACTCTCTATTTCTCTCTTTATCTCACTCTTTCTTTCTCCCTGGCTTTTTCATTGTTCTTGACTCTGTGTCTTTGTTTGTGTTTCCTTTTGTTTTCTACCCCATAGTTTCTGGTTGATAGCCTCACCAATAGGGTCATCTAAGGCTGATATATTTGCACCTGTGCCAGGTTATTGCTCTACATTTAATTGGAACTTCTCTTTTTTGGTCTGTAAAAGTTCTCTTTGACAGCCTCATTGTATTTTTAGAATTACAGCCACTTGGAGAAAGCTGGTAAGTACTTACTTTGTACTCTTAATGTACTAAAGAAAAATTTTGTGGTGCATTTCACACTGAAAGTGGTTTTCTAAGAGTGAATGCCATTTTGATGGCTCTTGGGAAAATGCATCAATATCAATCAGCTAAAGATACTTTGATTTCTCCAGGGCAGCTCAGTAGGCCAAGGTCATATGGGACTTCTTACATTCTTGATTTTCTTTGTCATGAAGAATTGTATGTAAAGTTTCCAAGAAGTTTTAGAACTTTAAATCATCAAATTGAAACTTTTTTTGAGGTAAAAATAGAGAAAATTTGCCTTCTTTAGAAGTGCTGGCCTATGGGTTTTAGATCAACCGTTGGTAAAGTCATTGGATGCTCAAGGCCTGGTTAACCATGTGAGTTGCAAATAAACCACTGGGCATGGGTGATATCTACACAGTGTTTTTGAAGGGACTGGAGGGTAACATTTTAAAGCTTTGTTAAATGGTGTTTTACCTTGTTATTTAACTCTGAGCCCAAGAATTAGCAGATTTTTCTTGGGACCACCTTCCATAAGAATTCCTCCATGAAGACCTTGAGAAGTGCGTTTTGTTGGTGATCATTACTTCTTTATTTTATACCATATGTATGACAAAGTAATGTGTAGGGCATTTCTGAAAGGTTCATAGAGATGTTACGTTAGAAGGAAGGTGATGACTGAATAGTGGCAGAATCCTAAAATGGGACCACATCAGATTTACAGCCAATGAGAACTATCACAACCTTATAAGTAGGGGGATTTTCAGATAAACATTTTTCAGATAACATTCTCTTGGGTTTGTGACAAATTGGTGGAAAGGAGATCAGAGAGAGATAAGATTTGAGGGACTAATAGTTTGGACTAATGACCTTGGAAATGGGGTACTGAATATTATTAATAAAGATCAATTAACACATTTTGGATGTGAGGGATAAGGAGTGAGAGGGATCAAAGATTCAAAAGCTTTCTTCAAGTACGAGTTAGTAGAAAAACCATACTAGTAAATGTCATAAGAGAAAGAGAAGGGAAGATGGGGAGGGAAGTTGGCCAAAGGGAAGTTGAAAATGAGGTTAGTTGTTAATGCACTGACCTGTTTAGGTTGATTTAATGGAACACAGTCATGTCCCCTTATACAAAATACCCAAATGCCACTTAGTGATAACACTGGACCAGGGTGATTACTGATCTGACCCATGTGGCATTCCCTATTTTTTTCTGTTAAATTCTACAAACTATTGAATCCTCTGTAGATAGTGCCGCAACAGTGATTCATTTACTTATCTGTCAAATAGGTGTAATGAGCTTGATTCAGACAAGAGCTGCCTATCATCTCTTCAGCTCTTCAGGTGGTTCCTAGTGGTCATTGCACTGGCACCCACTTTATACCCAGCACAGGTTAGGTGGAGATGTTACACACGTGCGTCAAACAGAGGAAAGCACTGGTGTAACTAAGATAGGAACATGAAGAAGAGGGCAATCAGTTCTCTGTGGGGATTGAACAAGCCTTCAGAGAGACATGACATTGAAAGATGAAGACTATGAAGGGAAAGAGTGCTCTTAGGACAAGAAAGAAGAAGAGCAGAGACACGAGGTTGTGAACGTACAAGATGTACTTGCCCAATGATTGGAGGAACACGTTCGTGGTGAGATATAAATAAGTGGATGGCAATAGGATTGGAAAGGTACAAAAGGAGACTGTAAACAACCTAGCTAAAGCTATTTTACATATTCTTAGATTTCTCAGCGCAGCAGTTATTTCCAGAGTGAAGACAGAGAGGGAGGAAGATTGTAACCTAATTTGATATTTCTTAGTAAAAGCATAAAGAAGTAGGAATAAAGAGTTTTGAGATTTTTAGAAATTATATTTTATGGAGTATGTTATTATAGTTGTGATTTTTCTCTCTTTTCCCCTCCTCCACCCAGCACCCCCCACTCCCTCATACAATTCCCTCCATTACTGTTCATGTCCATGAGTCATGCATGTAAGTTCTTCGGCTACTCCAATTCCTATACTGCACTTTACATCCTCATAAGCTATTCCCTAACTACCTATTTGTACTTCTGGATCCCCTCCCCTCTTCACCAAATCTCCCACAACCCCTCCCCTCTGGCAACTGTCAAAATGCTGTCTGTATCCATGATTCTGTCTCTGTTCTGGTTTGCTTAGTTTGTTTTTTAGATTCAATTGTGTTTTTTTAAATATTTTATTTTATTTTATTGATTATGCCATTACATTTGTTCTATCCCCCCCTTTATTCCCCTCCACCCTGCACACCCCTTCCCCATCATTCCCCCCTTTAGTTCATGAACACGTGTCTCAAGTTCTTTAAATTCTATATTTCCCCTACTATTCTTACCCTCCCCCCAATCTATTTTCTATCTGCTGTCTATGCTACTTATATTCTGTACCTTCTCCCCCCTTCTCCTTCTCCCACTCCCCTGTTGCTAACCCTCCATGTGATCTTCATTTGTATGGTTCTGCTCTTGATCTAGCTGTCCTTTTAGCTTGCTTTTGTTTTAGGTGTGGTTGTTAATAACTGTGTTTGCTGTCCTTTCATTGTTCATCTTTTTTATCTTCTTTTTTTAGATAAGTCCCTTTAACATTTCATCTAATAAGGGCTTGGTGATGATGAACTCCTTGAATTTGATCTTATCTGAGAAGCACTTTATCTGCCCTTCCATTCTAAATGAAAGCTTTGCTGGATAGAGCAATCTTGGTTGTAGGTCTTTGGATTTCATGACTTGGAATACTTCTTTCCAGTCCCTTCTTGCCTGTAAGGTCTCTTTGGAGAAATCAGCTGATAGTCTTATGGGAACTCCTTTGTAGGTGACTGTCCCCTTATCTCTTGCTGCTTCTAGGATTCTCTCTTTCATTTTAATCTTGGCTAATGTAATGATAATGTGCCTTGGTGTGTTCCTTCTTGGGTCCAACTTCTTTGGGACTCTCTGAGCTTCCTGCATTTCCTGTAAGTCTATTTCCTTTGCCAGAATGGGAAAGTTCTCCTTTATTATTTGTTCAAATAAGTTTTCCACTGGTGACTGTTCCTCTCCCTCTTCTGGTACCCCTATAATTCAGATGTTGGAGCATTTAAAGATGTCCTGGAGGTTCCTAAGCCTCTCCTCATTATTTTGAATCATTGTTTCTTCATATTTTTCTGTTTGGTCAATTTTTCCTTCCTTCTGGTCCACTCCTTTGTTTTGAGTCCCAGTTTCCTTTCCATTACTATTGGTTTCCTGTGCATTGTCATTTATTCCAATTAGTTTAGCCTTCATGTGTTCCTCTAATTTGTGACTAAAATTAACCAGTTCTGTGAGGATCCTGATCACCAGTGTTTTGAACTGTGCATCTGAAAGTTTGGCTATTTCTTCATCACTTAGATTTATTGGCTCTGGGGCTCTGAGTTGTTCTTGAGCCACATTTTGATCTGTTTGTGCCTGTTATGTATGAGGAGAGACTTCTTAGGTGTTCACCAGGGCGGGTTTACCCAGGTCGCTGGTTTGTGATGCTGTATGTGGGGGTGGGGTCAGAGAGGGAGCAATGGCAGTTCTCTCAGCTCCCCCGGTCTATCTCACTGCTTGCCCCCCCGCCTGTTTATCTGAGCGCATGTGTGCGAGCCCACTGCCCTGCGCCGGGGCCTGCATGGTCTGTCTCAATGCACGTCTCTTCACTGGTGTATCTGTGTGCAAATGCGTGACCGCAGACAGCCAGCCAAGCGCGCCTTTTTTGGAATCCTCATCCTCAGCTGCCTGTGCACTGCCCGGGTCGGGGGATCTTTTTTGCCTGACCCACTCCGCTGCTGGCTTTGCCCCTCTCACTGGTTTAGCTGAGTTGTTCGTTATTTTCGGGCTCTGTATTGTTTGATTTTCTGTGGTTTGATTGCATTTATTGTTGTTAAAGCCTTGTTGTTTTTAGATTTGGTTGTGCAAGGAAGCAAAGTGTTTCCACCTATGCCTCCATCTTGGCAGAAGTCCTCTAGATTCAATTGTTGATAGATATCTATTTCACCATTTTATTGTTCATAGCTTTGATCTCCTTTTTCTTAAATAAGTCCCTTTAACATTTCATATAATAATGGCACAGTGAGGATGAATTCCTTTAGTTTTTTCTTGTCTGGGAAGCTCTTTGTCTGACCTTTGATTCTAAATAACTTTGCTGGGTAGAGAAATCTTGGCTATATTGGTGCATGCTTTTCATGACTTGGAATATTTCTAGCCAGTCCCTTCTAACCTGCAAAGTTTCTTTTGAGAAATCAGCTGACTGTTTTATGGGAACTCCCCTGTTCCCCTGTAGGTAACTAACTGCTTTTAAGGTTCTCTCTTTAACCTTTATTTAGCATTTTACCTGTGATATGTCTCAGAGTGGGCCTCTTTGCATCCATCTTGTTTAGGACTCTCTGTGCTTCCTATACTTGCATGTCTAGTTCCTTCACCAAATCAGGAAAGTTTTCTTTCATTATTTTTTTCAAATAGAATTCCAGTTTCTTGCTCATTCTCTTCTTCTGGCACTCCTATGATGTGAATGTTGGACCTCTTGAAGTTGTCTCATAGGTTGCTATACTATCTTCCTTTGTTTGGATTCTTTTTTTTTTCTTGTTTTTCTGATTGCTTTTTTTTTTTTGCTTCCTGATGTTCCACATCATTGATTTGATTCTCAGCTTCATCCACTGTACTGTTGTTTCCCTGTAAGTTGTTCTTTATTTCAGTCTGTGTATCCTTCACTTCTGACTGGATCTTTTGTATACTGTTGAGGTCCTCACTAAGTTCCTTGAGCATCCTTATAACCTGTGTTTTGAACTCTGTATCTGATAGATGGCTTATCTCCATTTCGTTTAGCATTTTTTCCGGAGTTTTGATCAGTTCTTTCATTTGAGCCATGTTTCATTGTCTCCCTTGTTTTGACAACCCCCCTGTGTTTATTTCTAAGTATTAGGTAGAGCTGCTTTTCTTCTGTGTCTTGGTAGCATGGCCTAATGTAGTAGGTGTCCTGTAGGGTCCAGTGGCACAGCCTCCCCTTTGACCCAAGCTGGGAACTTCAGGTACACTCTTTATGTAGACTGAGTACACCCTCCTCTTATGGTTGAGCCTTGGTTGCTATTGGCAGATCAATGGTAGCAATTTACCCAGGTCAGTTAGCTGCAAGGATTTGCTGTGACCACTTATCACCAACCTCCACCCTCCCTGGAATATCAGCTGCACAGGGGCAGGGTGGTGGTTCTCCAGTGTGGTATGTAGCTGTCCACTCAGTATGCTGGCCCTGGAGTTTCCCAGACAGTCTAGGCCAAGGTTGGCCCTACCTGTGTTTTGCCTGGGGCCACCCTGCCTGAGCTATAAAGCAATCTGAGATGGCTGTTATTTGTGCAGGGCTTAGAGATTCTCAGGCAAAGCCAAGTTGTGAATTGAGGTGGGATACTGCTAGTGCCAGGCCTGGGGCTCACTGAGGCCAGCTGTTGCTTCTTTGACAGGATTTAGAAAGTTGGGAAGTGTGAGTCAAGACCAGCCATTCATAGGGAAAAGCAGCTTGGATGGACTCATATATTGGGTGGGGAGCAGCCTCTGGGGCTCTCCAAGGTGAGTCAAACAGTGTTAGCCAAATTGATGGAGTCTCAGTCTAAGTTGTGGGGACTTATCTTCCCAGCACTGGAACCCTGGGCTAGGGGCCTGGTGTGGGGCTGAGACTCCTTTCTCCTGATATATCTAGATATCTCTCCTCAATTTTTATCCACCACACGTGAATGTAGAACCAGCCTGTTCTGTGTCTCCACACCTGTGTAGATAGATACATGCAGTTTCTTTAATTCTGTAGTTGTCAGACTTCCATCAAACTTGATTTTTGATGGTTCTGAGTGATGGTTGTTGTATATTTCAGTTGTAATTTTGATGTGGTTTTGCAAAGAGGCAAGCTATAGCTGCCTATGCCGCCATCTTGACCAGAAGTTGAAGGGTTTTGACGACTTTGCTACTAACCAATGTGACAAAGTTATAAAAATACTCTGAATTATCTGGGATCAGTTTCTTTGCTGTTTATAAATATTGTTAGTATACCATAATTTTTATTTTATATGAGAATTGCTGAGAGGGTTTTTGTTATTGTTGTTTTTTAGTAAGTTATCTAGTTTTTCACTTTTTAAAAATCTAACAAATCAAACAATTGCTCATACTGTTTTGATCCATCAGGATTAATGTAATAATTTCCAGTCTCACTTTCATAGACAACTGTTAACCTCAATGCCTGCAAATGTTCTTCTCCCTCTGCTGCTGTTTTATGAACTCTATCAGTCTTACTGTGATGCAGATGACTTTAAAACTAATGCAGCTTTTAGTGACAGAACTAATTATTTGCAAAATGTATTTTTTAAAGGTTTTATTTATCTTTAGAGAGGGGAATGGAGGGAGAAGGAGAGGCAAGAGAAACATCAGTGTGTGGTTGCCTCTCGAGTGTCCCCTACAGGGGACCTAGTCCACAACCCAGGCTTGTACCTTGACTGGGAATCGAACCAGCAACCCTTCAGTTTGCAGGCTGGCACTCATTCCACTGAGCTATACCAGCCAGGGCCAAAATGTAATTTTAAAAAAATTTAGACTGCCATATAATGATGTTCTGAATCTTATTTTTCAAGTGCATTTTCTTTACTTAATTTGGGAGAACTTAGCACAAAACATTCAGTGCTTTCTTTTCTCAGGAGGCTCTTGGCTCCCTCTATCCATGGAACAGGACATTGGCCCTCAGACTGCACTTATGCATTATTTTCATCCTGAAGAGCATTTATTAAGCGCTTATTTTTCAGCACTATGTGTGATACACCCATTCAGAACAAAAACTAAATAGCTAATTATGTGCAAGTTGGAAGTACGAGTTCCACACAGCCTATCAAAATAATATTTCCCTGATTATGAGAGTAACAGATTTCTTTTCAAATGTATAAATTTAAAAAATATAGAAAAGCACAAGCAGGAAAATAAAGCCACATAAAATGTTATTGCCCAAAAGTTACAGCTATGGACATTTTGGTCTGTATGTACACTCTACTTGTTTCCGTGCCTTTGAATGTTCATATGCATTTAAACACATTATATACATATTTATATATATTATAAGCATTTCTCTTCTTTTTAATGAGAGTACAGTATTATTGTTTAGAACCTGGCTTTGAGGTTGAATCCTGAGTCAATTGCTAATTGGCGAGGTATCTTTCTTTGTCAAATTATTTAACCTGTCAAAGGCTCTGTTTTGTTTTCCGCAAAATGGGAATGATGGTAGTGTTTGCCTCATAGGGTTAGAGTCAGGGCAAAGTGGCACAGTTACTTAAAGCATTCAAGGCCTGGCACACAGCAATTTATTATATAAGTCCTTTCATTATTGGATATGTCATTTATTTCTAGCTTTTTTTTCTGTATGTAATGCTTGCTATGCACACTTGGTGCCATTGGATTTGTTACTACTCAGTTATTGATTTGTGTTCAATTCAGTAACAAAAAAGAATTGCTGAGCCGGAGTCTCACCCCATTGTCCCATGTGGAAGCTTTTCTATTGATTTCTAAAACGTAGGGCTTCTCTCAGTTGTTCCCTTGTCTGGATTTGATTACACCAGAGGACCTCACTTGGCAGCCATGGGATTTATTTCTAATACAGAAATACGCTGACATGTTCTCATATGCTCCCCATGATAGGACTTGGTGGGAATGAGGCCCTGGGTAAATGGGCTGGTACCAGAGATGCACATGACTCTTTGGGTGGGCCTACCAGGGGTATCCAACCCATGGAACTTGGGCCACATGCAGTCTAGGATGGCTATGAATGCAGCCCAAAACACAAAAACTTAAATTTACTTAAAACCTTTTTTTTTTGTTGTTGCTCATCAATTTTCATTAATGTTTGTGTATTTAATGGGTGGCCCAAGACAACTCTTCTTGTTCCATCCAGTGTGAGCCAGAAATGCCAAAAGGTTGGGCTCCCCTGGTAGAGGCAATGGGATCCTCATAGGATTTTCAGTGAGTGGCCACCAGAGCCCTTTAGAGTAGGGTACTGAAGTCTGGGGGTGGAGCCAGCCTGCGGTGGGGAGTCGGCTCTCACCAGCCTGATGGGAATGGAGGGGGAGGTGAAGCCAGCACAGGTTTGATGAATTCTGCGCAGCCAGTTGGTCTTCCAGGGTCTTGGTGATGGCGTAGAGCTCTCACACCAGTCCTCCCCAACCCCAACTCATGTATTTATTGAAAATATTATAGAAGGGAGGTGACATTTAAGTTTAACAAAAGTTGAAAATTTTAACTCTAGTAAAATGTTATGGAGGCACAGAAATGCTAAATGCTACCAGGAGTATGATTTGCTACGATAAGCACTTTTTGGAGTGCTGCTATGCAAATGGGCATATCCTGACCCCAGGCACACGTCCTAAAGAAACTCTCACACAATACTTAAACAGGCCTATACAGGAAGGTTTATTGCAGTCTTGTTGGTACTAATAAAAAATTATTATTACAAGAGAGTGGGTAAATAAATTAGAGCAGGTTTATGCAATGAATACGGGAAAGTAGTTAAAATGGATGAACTAGAGTTACCTGTATCAACCTGAGTTAACGTAACTACAGTGTCAAATTTTTTAAAAGTGAGTTAAGGAATTATAGGCACCTCACTTGGCTGCCTCAACAACTTGGCTCTCAGCATGGCCCAGAGACTTTTCATAAAAATTATACAATTTGTATGAAATTAAGAATATGCATATAATGCTGTGCTTGTACAATTATATGTAGTAAAGGTATAAACACATGCATAGTTTGAACACCACATGTAAATAGTAGGCATTATCTCTGGAGAAAAAAGAATGAGGTTTCTGTTCTGTGGATATTTATGGGGTGGGGCAAAAGCAGGCTCACCGTTGTCCATGTGGAAAGCAATGAGTAAAGTAACAATAGAAGAATAAGCACCTCACTTCACGTACTCACAACTGTAAACCTATGTTTCCCTACCTCGCATTTAAGAGGGAAAATACTGAAGCAAAGATGATAAAATATTACAATGCAAGGAGGTTGCAGTGTTTTAAATCATCTCTAGTTTTATGATTAATGTATTTCCTGATTTATTAACATGGGAAAAGGGGGGAAGAGGACATTAATATGTGATCACAGTAAAGAAATTCTAGCAACACCAGGGAGAGTGAGTCTTTACTGTAGCCCTGACCCCCGGGCCGGTTCCCTTTGCCAGAGAAAACCACTCTTAGAGGTTGTTGTCCGTGAATCCTCCCCATGACAGCCTGTGATGTGGCAGCGTACCGTGTATTTGCTTCTCTTCTACCTGCACAGTTAATGCCCTTTGCTTTTTTCACTGGTCTACATCTCGGGGAGAATTCATTCTACTATTTCTGACAATTTCTTCTCAACAAACTCCTGCTTCACAATGGTAGGTAAACTGTAGTTTCTTTAAAGCTAAGTTTTGGAATCACTGATCTCAAATACATTGGATCGGTTTTAAATACTAAATTGTAGAGATGGATTGTGCTCATACCCAGACCAATCTGGAAAATGAAGTATGTTTTTGTTCAGATCCGAAAGGCTCTTTTCCCATTGCGGTTTGTCAAGGGGTGGAACCCAAGCTTGGGACAACAGACAGTGTCAGGGGGAACATATGTGAGGGATTCACACCCCCCCCAAAAAGTGCCCTGTTTATGGCCTCCGACAAAGCTGGCATTCGATGTCCTTGTCACTTTTGCAAGTCACTCTGCCAAGACTGTGTGGCTGCGTCTCAGGGTTGCCGTTGGATCCAGATAATGTTAACCAGGTCCTCATTTGTACTCTACTCAGTTTTACCAAACTAAAGGTTTATTAGCTAGTGATTTCTAGGAAGTTGGGTGAGATTGTGATAATGTAGCTGTATTTTATAAAATGGAGGAAAATCTCCTTTTAATTTACCTAAATCTGTTTTGTTCTGTTTTTGAGCTAAAGAAAGAAAAATAAAATTCACAAGGCGATGAAGTGGGGCTTGGTAGGTGAGCTGCAGCTGCCAGGTGTCTGTGAGAGTGTGTGGTGGGAGCACAGTGAGCCTGGATACGCAGAGCACGGACAGTCCCTGATCCTTGTCATCGCCGAGTTTGGCTTACAGCCCTCTTCTCCCAAAGATGGAGGCTTCTGGCATTTCTGACACTATTTTCTATTCCTGTCCCTCTGTAGAGAGAGAGAGAAATTTGTGTAGTTTTGCTAAGACGTTCCAGAGTTGAATTTGGCAACATCAGAGGACAAACTCCTTCTGCAAGAGCTGAAGGCAGAAAGGGACCCTCTCTCTCAATCTAATTATCTATCAACTGTCCCCACACCCACTTCTTTACTCCTTCCTGGTCCCTGTGAGACATGGAAATGACAGGAGCTTGGAAGTTCTAGGTCGGAGTTCTTTTTTCTTATGGTCTCATGGTTGTCAGGATTCTTAACTTTTATAAGCCTCAGCTTCCTGGTCTTCAAATGGGGACATCACTATCTACTTCAAAAGTGATATTTAAGATATTGGACAGCCAGCGTGGCCTGGCTTTTGGCCACCCAGACAGATGCCTTATGTACCTGGTAAGGTTGTTCCTGAAACTTATCAGCTACGTGGGAAACCAGGACTATTTTACAGAGTTCCTGTAAAGGTAATTAGAATCATGCATGTGGATGTACTTTGAAAACTGCCAGGGGTACGTAAGTCTGTAATATTAATGCAAAATGCAAGCATTGGGTAGGATATTTGAGAAGTGCTTTGGGCTGTTTCACGAAGAGATTCTTTAGTGAGTAAAAAGAATCATTGCCCCATTGTTTCAACTTACTTAAAAATCAGTTTCCTATAAAGTTGAACAAATGCCTCTGATAGAACCTGGCAATCTCACTCCTAGATATTTTCCCAAGAGAAATCAAAACATGCCCATGCAAAGTTCATATGGGAATATTCATTGTAGTTTTATTCGTAATCAACTAAAAAGTGGCAGTGTCCCACCTGTCCATCAGCTGGTGAAGGATAACACACTGTGACGCCTCCATAGAGTGGAATACCACCCAGCGACCCAAAGAGACAGGCGACTGATGGACACCACAGCACAGATGAATCTCAAAAGTGTGATGCTGAGTGAAAGAAGGCAGACACAAAACATTATATACTGTATGGTTCCACTTATATGCGATTCCATTATAGGCAAAAGTTTCGTGACAGAAGATTGGCTGACTGCAAGAAGCATGAGAGAACTTTTGAAGTGATGGAAATTCTCTCTGTCTTGATTATGGTAGTGGTTACGTGACACTATATATTTATCAAAACTCATTGAATTGTATATTGAAAACGGATCGATTTTATTTTTTTGTAAATTATCCTTCAATAGGAAGCTGATTAAAAAGCTGAAGTAGGTAGAATAGTTTGCTTGTAAAAAAAAAATAGACAATACATCGTTAAAAGAGAAAGGAGAAACATTCCAAGTTAAAATAGTTCCCTTTTATGGTTTATATATTTCAACTTTGGCTCTTTTTCCAGCCTCGTCTATTATTGCATTGAGTATTATTCTCTCTAGTCACACCAAACTTGCTAAGACGTCCTCCCAGCCCTCCGCATTGTTTCTCTTTGCTGTCCTTTGCTCATGCTGAGCACGTGCCTGGACTCGCTCCCTCCCCGGTCCTCCCTTGGACATGTAGTCTCTCTCTCCCTCACCTGGATAACTCCTGCCTGCCTTTGAAGGTTCAGTTTGGAATTCACCTTCTCCTTGATTTCCGTTCACCCCTGCACATTTGGACACCTTTGGGTATCTCTCTATGCCATCTTTATTATTCCTTTTGCCAAATTACTATATAATTAGCTCTTCCCTAAAAGACAATAATCTTTTTTTTAGAAGTTAGCCACCATATCTTACACATTTTTTTATCCTCAGTGCCCAGCACATTGCCAGTGGTCTCCAAATGTTTGAGAATAAATGAATGGGAGTTTCTCAAGGTCCTGGGGTGAGACAGTGTTGGACTGTGAAAGGAACAGAAATGAAAGAAGAGCTCATTGAATCTTAATCCCTTACTGGTTAGAGTAACTTTTGTTTAATGATTTACTTTACTAAGTTGTTTAATGTGTAGTAAGCCTCAGCCTTCCTGGACTGAAAATGAGGGGAATAGGCTTATCTATAGAATAGAATGCTGTGAAGACCTGAATAAGAGGAGGATGCGAAAGCACTCCAAATATTCCCACAGTCTGTGCACAGGTTATCATTATAACATATCACAGGAAGAGCGTGATTTCTCAGCTGTGGCTACAGTGATGCCAAACCATACCAAACAGGTAAAGTCTATTCACCTTCAACTATCTAAGCATAGCCTCAGCATATCGTTGATACGTTCACCCAGCTCCATGTTACAGCGGCCTTGTTGGATATCTGTAGTCTTGTCAAATCCATTCACTCTGTGTTGTTCTCACCACAGCAATCGCCCGACCCATCTTTAGAGTTTTTGAAGGCTTGCTTCTTGTTTTGTTTGTCTTTGGCCCCTCTACAGTACTTAACAGGAAGCACTGCACCCCAGAATGTTAAAATGACAAACCAAGTAAAGTTTAGCATAGAAGTCTAGAGACATGTTATCCAGTTTTCCTTCAGAAGGCTAGATTTCAAAATAAAATTGTAGTTGCATCTCATTTTTAGCATCTGTTGAAGTAATTTTGAATCACCACAGAAACCTTCCCTATTTAGGCTAATAAAAATGTCCCGGTTCTTTGGAAGTCTACTGATGTTTTCATTTGGAACTTTGTAGGACAGAAGAATTTCACTGTACCATAGATTAATTTCCACAAGTCTCACAGTCTAAACTACATCATATTATCTACGTAGCATTCTTCTAGCATTTCATAAACACTTTCATTTCAAAAAATAATATTTTACCTTGACTACAGAAAGAATAAAAACTACACCTTATTTTTAGGCAACAGATCCAAGCTGAGGCCCTTGATTGGCTAGATTTATCATTATCTTTTAATCTTATTAACCTTAATGGTATTGATTGGAATAGAATGGGAGAAAACCTAATTAGGTATATAAATTTTGAGGTATGTTAAGAATACATCAAATAATATATGACTTTTGAGACATAGATAAAAATAAATAAAATTGATGAGAAAATGTGAGAGATTTTGAAATATTTTATTGGCATGGTATGTTATACAGATACTTAAATTTATGAGAGAATTATAATAGAAAGCAAAAAGTTTCTATATTATAAGTATTTTTAATAACTGAATTTCTGTTTCTAGGTGATTTAAACCTATGTTCTAATCTTGGTAAACAATTTAAAATAATTTGCTGATGGTCAATTTAACCTTTCAAATATGCCAAGGGTGACTAGCTTCTTGTTTTTCATTATTTTTTTATTGCTTACACTACTACAGATGTCCTCATCCCCCTCCCCATTCTTACCATTTTCCCCACCTCTCCCCACCCTTGCCCCTTCTTCCTTCTGGCCATCGCCACACTGTTTCTGTGTCCATGGGTTAGGCGTATGTGTTCTTTTACATTTAAGTTTATTATTGATAGGTATTTATTGCCATTTTTCTTTATATCTATGTTACTCCCACTCTATTTCTTCTTTTTAAAGAAGTCCCTTTAACATTTCTTGCAATACTAGTTTGGTGGTGATTGCCACTAACTTCTCATAGCAATTACAGGTATTTATCTAAATGTGGTTTTGGTTGGGACATGAAAATACTTGGGGAATAAATGCAGTATGTGCACTTATTTACTGTATACATATTGGAGTTTCCCATGAGTGACTGTATAAATTGGAGGGAGTGGGAAGAAAGAAGAACTTGAATATAAAGAAAATATTTGTTTATTGGCTTCATTTAGAAATCCACATTCTGATAGTTAGGATATTAACCCAATAATTACTTTTCTGTAGATTATTATTTTCATACATCATTTTATAAAGGTCTTTCCAGAAAAAGTCCAGCCATTATTAATATAAGGAGAACAGTTAACATGACATCTATGTAACCTGGCAGCCAAGGAGAGTGGACTGGAATGTGCATGTGTGAACAATGATGACTTCACTGTACTAGTCAGTGAGGGTTGTAAATGCCTTTGAGTGAGCATGTGTACTGTGTGGCCATCACATTCAAGATGGCTGAGTGAGTAGAGCAATGAATCTGCATCAAATTTTGCGTTAAGCTTGAACATCCCACTGTGGACACTATTCAGATGATGTAGAAGGCTGCAGATATGGGCAACTGGTGATTGACAGCTTCATCACACAACTCACTGTTCATGCATCACACTTTTTGCAGAGTATTTTGGAGAAACGTCAAATCACCCAGCTGACTCAGCCCCACTACAGCCCAGATTTGGTGCCCCATGCCTTCTGGCTTTTCCCCAAACAAAAATCACCTTTGAAAGAGAAGAGGTTTCAGACTGCTGAAGATTCAGGAAAATACTACAGGGTAGGTGGTGGTGATTGGGAGAACTGTGTCAGGTCACAAGGTGCTTACTTTGAAGGGGACTGAGGTGTCATTGTCCTATGTCCAGTGTTTCTTGTGTCTTGTATCTTCTTCAATAAATGTCTTTGCTTTTCATAGTAGTGACTGGATACTTTCTGGACAGCATCTTACATTCTTGTGAGGCAATCTCTTTTGAGTATCCAAAGAGAAATATTACATTTTTACCAAATGGGTTCTTTTCAATATTCAAATGCAGTAATATTTGCACAACTTTATTTTAGTATAGCTTTTTTTTTTGCACAAGTATTTTCCTGTTTATACCCTCCTCTTTCTCCAAGAACAAATAAAACAACAAAAAACAAAAAGAAACCAGCACCTAAACTTCTTAGAGAGCTTTGTGTGCCTTCAAGATGGGTTGGTGTCCTTTCTGGGTTATATGCCATAGCAACGATGTTTCCTAGACATTCATCTTTAATTACATTTAAATGTACATTAATTTTTAAAAGGATTATAAACCCCTTCAAAACCAATGTGCCTATTCACTAAACAGCATGTATTAATTTATAGCTGTTTATTGAAAAAATGTGGTTATTCTATGCCTCTTGCCTCATGCATAATAAACAACTCTTTTTGAAAGTAATTGCTATGAAATATTACTTGGGGGATCAGGATGTTCGTGTGACTGGGAGGTAGCATTTTACACTTACACAGAGTGTTTTGAGTGTCTCCAGTGCAAACATAAAACTGGATGAGGATACTTGAGGTCGGAATGATAGAGCAGTTAGAAGAAATCCTTAGACAATGAATTCCCTGAGAATGGGGGCTTCTTACATGCCTGGGGCAGCAGCCCTCCCACAGGAGGGAGGCCCCATGTTGCTACTGGGACAGCCAAGAGACAAATCAGAGGCTGATCTTAGGCAATGCCAAGTCCCTCTTCTCAAGGTTTTTCTCTCAAGCTGAGCTGGTGTCTGGTTTTCTGACCATATGTTATTTCACAACATGCTCATTTGAAAGAAAGCTAAAATGTTAGTCATCAAACTCTACAGTGATTTAGGCCCTCACTCAAATAGTGAGAGACTTCCTGCTATGATTTTCATCCTGTGGTGTTAGGTCAGAAGGATGTGGTTATAAAATAAACTGTCATTGTATTTTGTTCACCTCCTACTCGTAAATCTCCAGTATTTTCCCACTCCTGACGGCGACAATAGGAAAATGTCTGAACACTGCAGTTTAAATGGCAGGTGGAGGCCGTCTAGAATTTGTCTCCAATTTAAGCATGAACTTTTACCACCTTCCAACTTGGACCTTAATGTAGTTCAACCATTCTCCTATCTAGTCAAGACATATTCTAGGCATTTTAGTGGGAAGTAGATAATAAGCTAAGGTTAGGAGGGGCTGAGGCCTGGGGAATGCTAACAGAGATTATTAGCACCCATGTTGGTAATTCAGGGGAAACTGCAGAGCAATGGAACTGCTCACGCTGGTAATACTTCCAAGGTGCCTTTCTAAGGTGAGAGCAGCACCTGTCTAAGTGATTGTATTCAGATAATGTGACATTTCTTGTTTCCAGGCTGTCATTTTACTTATAGATCAGGACATATTCTGTGGGCTGATATATTACATTCCTGCAGAAGGAGCCAATCCCAGAAGACAGGTAGGAGACTGTTAGTCTGGTGTCCAGGATGGACTTGAGTTTTGGTGGAAATTACCATGAAAATCATGGCCTGAGGGATATGCAGGCAAAATGTTGTTGGTGGAAATCAAGCTCATCCACGGGATTGCATGGAGAGCATTCCAAGGACCCACACATGGGAGAATGTGGTGTGGCAAATTTATTTGGATGGAAATCTGCCCCTGGGTTTCCAATGTCCCATCTCCCTTCATCCCGCCATGGAAAAAGTCCAACTGTGTCTTCAACAAGGTCAAAACAAAAGCCAGTATCCAGAGATTCTGCTTCATATTAAATCTTAGTCCTTTGGAGCTCACATAGTCTCCTGCAACTCTGGTAGCTCTTAGACCCATGTGGCTGTATGCTTCTGGTCAAGAGAAAGAATGCATGAACCAATGGGGTGAGTGCAGGTTACCAAGTGAGAGAGCTTCTTTGTTTCCCTGGGATTGGATTAGCTTGGATTTAGCACAGACTGGCTGCTAAAAAAAAAAACACAATCAACTTCTCAGGTTTTTATAGGCTTTTTCATGGGTCCATCCCCTAGTTAGACTGACAGGTCTCTATGGTCAAGCTCTTCCCCTTGTTCCCCAATAATCTAGTAAGGGAAGAGTGTTAGTCTACTTGGTAGAGCAATGCTATGATCCCCTGGGGTGTGAAGCTATAGCTTCTTGGTGAAGTAAACAGGCTCATGCTCTTTAGTTTGTTAAGCTGAATGTCTAATTCCCTTTGCTCTCTTTCTTATTAATAACTAGTTAACTACCTACAGTTATGAGACTGGTAGTCTCAGTTGGTAGAGGGTGGGATGGGAATAGGTAGGAAGATGCCAGGTCACTTTGGTACCTAGACTTTTATCACCTCTGGTATGTCACACAACAGATAAAATACATCATACTGTCCTAGAGATTTCTCTGACAAACTGCAAGGGCCCTGGATAGAGTGGAGCCTACAGGTGATTAGCTTTTAATTTTGACAGCTGGACAGGACCAGTTCATTCAGACACTGACATTCACCTGCTCTGGATTCTTTAGCATTCTAACAGGCCTCTTTATGATATATGGATAGCCATATATTACATATGATTGTTTCATCATTTCCAATTAATTTATGTACTTCAGACTAAGAAATGCCTTATATGTGCTTTTTATTCTCTTTAAGTCTTAAGTATTAGCTATTTCTTCAAAAAATAACACATTTTGGGGAATTATTCTGCCTACCTACCCAAATCAAGATTGAGACCAAACAATATACCTAATTTTATTTGTTAGCTTTAAATTTTTTTAGTAGAAAAATAATCAATCTGTTGGTTTCCTTAGTTCTATCCTCATCCTCAAAAGGATAGAGGATACAGTTATCCTCTATCCTCAATCTGTTGGTTTCCTTCCCATCCGTGGAATGCAAACTCAAGGACTCTATAGCACTTGGATTGGGGGTTGTGAGTCTTGTGAAGCCAACTGAGTGGCCTTTTTGCCCTGATTATTTTGGAAACAACATAATTCCATAAAAAAAGAAGCTTAAAATTCAAAGGCTTTGGTGCAAAACTGTGAAAGTGATTCTAGACAGGTGCATGCTCCAGGAGAAGTTTTATTCCAATTTAAGCAGTTCAGGCTACATTGAAGGAAGCACTCTATTCATTTGGCAAAATTAGTTATTAGGGGTATCTAAGGGTTAATGAATGAACTGTGTTAATCTGAATCTACATATTTTTATTTCTCTAGGTCTTGTCCTCATATTATAAATTTTTTCAATAAATGATTTCTGAACTATCATTTCTTCATTCATCATATAGACTTTTATTGAACACCTGCTAAATGAGATCTGTCCAGAAGGTATCCAGCCATGTAATATGAAAAACAGAGACATTTATTGAAGAAGATACAAGAAACATTGTACATAGGACAATGATGCCTCAGTCTTCTTCAAAGTAGGCACCTTGGGACCTCATACCCAATTGCCATCAACTCCCCTGTTGTATTTTCCTGAATCTTATCGATGGTCTGATATCTCCTCCCTTTTTAAAGTGATTTTAGTTTTGGGAAAAAACAGAAGTCATGGGGCACCAAATCTGGGCTGTGGGGGGACTGAGTCACCTGGGTGAGTTGATGTTTTGCCAGAAAACTCTACACAAGTCATGATGCATGAATGGGCACATTGTCATGATGAAGCTGCCAATCACCAGTTGCCCACAGCTGAGGTTTTCTGCATCACCCCAGTACTTTTCATGGAGGAATGTTCAAGCTTAATGCAAAATTTGATGCAGATTCATTGCTTTATTTGCTCAGTCATTTCGAGTGTGATAGTCAGACAATTTACATGCTCACTCAACAGCATCTACTGCCTCCACTGACTAGTACAGTGAAGTTATCATTGTTCACACAATCAAATTCCAGTCAACTGTCCTTGGGTGCCAGCTTTTATCGATGTCACACAAACCGTTCTCCTTATATTACAATGGCTGGACTTTTTCAGACAGGCCTCATATATTGGTTTCAGGTGTACAACATAGTAATTAGACAATCATATACTTTACAAAATGTTCCCTCTGATAATTCCAGTACTGGCCTGGCAGCATACATAGTTATTACAATATTATTGACTATTCTGTAACAATTTGTACTTCTTAATCCCTTTACTTCTTTCACCCAGGCCCCAACCCCCCTTCCCTTTGGTAATCACCAGTCAGCTCTCTGCGTCTATGAGTCTATTCCAATTTTGTTTGTTCTTTAATTTTGCTCTTTAGATTCCAGATATGGTATATAAATTTAACATGACTGAATGATTTCATTGAACACAATATCCTCTAGGTTCATCCATGCCATTGCAAATGCTAAGATTTCATGCCTTTTTTATGGCCAAATAATATTCCATTGTACCACAGGTTTTTAATTCACTCATCTATTGATGAGTGGGTTGCTTCCATAGCTTGACTATCATAAATAATGCTTCAGAGAACACAGGGGTGCATATATTCCACTGAATTTGTGTTTTGGATTTCTTCAGATATACACCCAGAAGTGGAATCACTGGGTCATAGGCAGTTCCATTGTTAAATTTTTGAGGACCCTTCATACTGCTTTCCACAGTGGCTGTACCCATCTGCATTCCCATCAAGGTGCACAAGGGTTCATTGTTCTCCACACCCTTGTCAACACTTGTTCATTGATTTATTGATGATAACCAATCTGACAGGTGTGAGATGATATCTCGTGGTTTTAATTGGCATTTCTCTGATGATTAGTGATGTTAAGAATTTCTTTCATGTCTATTGGTCATCTGTATGTCCTATTTGAGAAGTGTCCATTCAGGTTTTCTGTCCACTTTTAAAATTGGATTGTTTGTTTTTCTTGATGTTGCTCTATACGTTCTTTATAAATTTTGGATATTAACCCCTTATCAGATGTCATTGGTAAATATCTCCATCCATTCAGTAAGTTGTCTTTTTTGTTATTGATGGTTTCCTTTGCTATTCAAAAACTTTTTAGTGTGATGTAGTCCCATTTGTTTTTTTCCTTTTGTTTCCCCTTGCCCTAAGAGATATCAGAAAAAATATTGCTAAAACAAGTGTCTTGAGATTTTAGAGCCTGTGTTTCTTCCAGCAGTTTAATGGTTTTGAGTCCTACATTTACATCTTCAATCTATTTTGTGTTTATTATTGTATATGGTTTAAGAAGAGGGTCTAGTTTCATTTCTTGCATGTATCTGTCTAATGTTCTTAATCCTATTTATTGAATAGACTATCTTTACCCCCTTGTATGTTCTTGCCTTCTTTGCTTTGATCTATAGATTGCTTTGGGTAGTATGAATATTTTAATGACATTAATTTTTCTGTCTATCCACAGTATATGTTTCCATTTATTTGTATTTTCAATACTTTTCTTCAGTTTCTTATCATTTTTTTTTCAGTACAGGTCTTCTACTTCCTTGGTTTAATTTAGTGCTTTATTATTTTTTAAGATAATTGTAAATGGAATTGGTTTTCTTAGATTCCCTTTCTGAATGTTTATTTTGTATCCTGCTACTTTACAGAATTCATTTATCAGTCCTAGTAGTTTTTGGTAAAATCTTTAGGGTTCTCTATATATGTAGTATCATGTCATCTGCAAATAATGACAGTTTCACTTCTTCCTTTCCAGTATGAATGACTTTTTTTCCCCTTTTCTGATTGCTGTGACTAGGACTTCCAGTACTATGTTGAATAAGAGTGATGAAAGCAGAAATCCTTCTCTTGTTCCGATCTTAAGGGAAATGCCTTTAGTTTTTGCCCATTGAGTCTGATGTGAGCTGTGGTTTTTTCATATATGGCCTTTATTATGTTGAGCTATGTGTCATTTATTTTCACTTTGCTGAGAGTTTTTCATCATAAATGAGTGCTGGACTTTGTCAAATGCTTTTGGTGCATCTATTGGTATGGTTTTGTGATTTTTATCCTTCATTTTTTTATGTGGTATACCAGGTTAATTGATTTGCAGATATTGTACCAACCTTGCATCACAGGAAAATATCCCATTTGACCATTGTGTATGATTTTTAAATGTACTGCTGGGTTTGGTTTGCTAATACCTTATTGAGGATTTTAGCCATTTATGTTCATCAGAGATATTGACCTATACTTTTCTTTCTGTGTGGTATGGTCATCTGGTTTTGGAATTAGGATAATACTGGCCTTGTAAAATGAGCTTTGAAGTCTTGCCTTCCCTTAAATTGTTTGGACTAGTTCTTCTTTGAATGTTTGGTAAAGTTTACCTGTGAAGCCATCACATGGAATTTTCTTTATGATGACCTACAAAATTTCTTTTTGTAGAAAATTTGTACTTCTCCCGGGACACTGAATTTTGTTTCTGATTACATTTCACTCTTTGCTTCATTATGTTTTCACTACAAACTCAGGCAGTTTGTAGCTAAACTTATGGTCATCTCTAGCAATTGCACAAACCTTATGATATGTATTTTTTCCTCTAATATGAAGACTGGCATTGACTTATACTTTTCTCTAGTTTCCCTCACTTATTTTTACTTATTTTCAATATATTTTTGCAAGTCTACTCAAATTCTTTTGCTAACAAAAGAATTTGTTAGCAAAAGAAAATAGGTAAGTAGAATACAGTTATAAACAAATAAATAAAATGCCTCCTACTTCATGAGGATAATGAAAGTACTTACATCATAGAGCTGTTGAGAGAACCAAGAGTTAATATAAGTGAAACATTTAGAATAATGTCTGGCATGTTGTCAGAACCACATACATGTTTGCTCAGTATTCTTATTATAATTAAATCTTCACTGAAGTGACCATAAAGTAACCCTGTTTTAAGAGACAGCCTATGAGCACTCTGAAAGTAAATTAAATGAAGCAGGAAAAGATAAAGTTATGTATTTAAGAGCCACTCATCTATGTCTTCAGGTTATAATCTATGTAACAGCTAGCAAATGCCTTATGCTGTGTAAGATAATATGCTAAAAATTTTAGTAGAGATGACCTTTATGTCATTTCATATGTCTGGTAGTTAGGAGTCTTGTCTATACAAACATGAGAATGACTGACAGGATGAGGATTCCATCAAGCACCAGAGGGACTGTTGTTCTCTCTCTACCTTTTTCCATGTTAGGGGTAGAAGGTCTCCATCCATCAGATAGATTTTGGCTTGAGACTGAGATCTGCAGCTAAACAAACACTGTGGCCTAGGTCAGTGAAACAGGGACAGCAATACCTACCAGACGGGGACATGAGGATTGCATGAAATAATGAATGTAAAGACATTTGCATCATGCCTGCGTAGAGTCTGCATATGATAGTTATTCTGGTTATCGTTAGTTTTATGTAAATCTTTTTACCTGAATCCACTTTCTTAGATTTATATTGAGTATGGACAGACCTAGTGGTTTTACTTTATATATTTGAAAACTCTCCCTACACTTGATGGAAAGTCTACAAATGCTTAAATTTTGACTTTTCCATCATGAAGTTGTATAGAATAGTGGCTTCTCAGATATGGTTCAAGGATCACAAATTGCCTACATGGATTCTTGGGAACCATGTATGCTATGGGTTCCTATTCCATTAATATTTCAATTACCATAGCACTTCTGCATAAGTTTCTGGTATGGAGTAATAAATTATTAACGGTTAAATGGATGCCTGGTTTTCATTAATAGGTAGAAGCTCATCAAAAACTTCCCATTTATTTTTTGAGTTCAAATGGTTGGGACTGAATGGAAAGAGGCTCTTTACTCTGCCAACGTGGATCATGAAAAATATGGTCAATTTAATTGAACTCAGCAAGTATATATTGAATTCAGCATATGAGAAAAGCATTGCAGTACATATTATGGCAAGATCAAGGGACCTGCCCTGTGGTGGCCATCTGTTGTTGGCTACCCAGCATTCATCCTCCTTTATATGGTTCGGGTGGGATTGGCTCCATATCCAAGTCTAGAGATGGATCTTTCTTGGCTCAAGGTGGTCAGCATATTACATCCCCCAAACCACAGTGTTGTTGTCAGAGTGAGCATGGATGACAGGAGCTGAAACAGACTTGTTACCTGGGGCTTCTGAGAAAATGAAGCTCGCTCTGTCTTTCCCATGGGAACTGGTAGAAGAGACATTGTTTCCCTAGGCAGTATGATAGGGGACCCCCCAAAAACTGGGAATTCATTTATAAAAAATTGTATATTTATTCTTATATATTTAAACTTCAGTCACCTTCAAAGTACTCTCTATTTGATGCAATATGCCTATCAAGATTTTTTTTTCCACTGCTCAAAACAGTTTTTGAACTCATTGATTTTGATCCCTTTTAGTGATGCTATTTTTTGTTTCACTTCTTCCACATCAGCAAACCATTTCCTTGAAGACTTTTTTCAGCAGAGGAAACAAAAACCGTCACTAGGGGCAAAATCAGGTGAATAGGGAAGGTGGAACACAGGGGTCATGCTGTTTTTGGTCAAAAACTGCTGAACACCAAGCACAGTGCAGGCAGGTGAGTTTGTAAATTGCCCACCACAAAATGGGCAAACACACTGAGTCTTTAAAAACAAAATTCACTGAGGCTTAACGCAGCCTCTTACAACAATGCCAGCTGATATACTGATACACATGGGTTCCTAGAACACTCACCTAGCAGGGGAAGCCTATACTACAAGGGGCTCACCCTTCAGAAGATAATTCTGGGTTTGGGGGGGGGGTCCTGCTGGTATAATAAGGCCTATGAGAACCTGAGGCTGTGAAGGGGCAGAACTCAACACAGATGCTGAAGGCGAAATAGGGAAGTACCAGGAGCCAGACACTTTATATATTCTGGATATTAACCCTTTATCAGATACATTATTTGCAAATATTTACTGTTTGCCTTTTCATAATCTTGATTGGGTTCATTGATGCACAGAAATTTTTAAGTTTGATGTGGTACCAGTTGTCTAGTTCTGTTTTGTTGCCTGTGCTTTTGGTGTTATATTTTAGAAATCATCGCCAAGTCCAATGTAATGAAGCTTCCCCCCTATATTATCTTCTAGAGTTTTCTCCCATATTCTCTTTTAGAGTTTTAGGTCTTTAATCCATTTTGAATTTTATATAGTTTAAGTCTTTAATCACTTCTGAATTCACTTTTGTATATGGTGCACAATATAGGTCCAATTCTCTTGTATGTGTGGTTAGCTAGTTACCCCAACACCATTCATTGAAGTGGGCTTGGCACTCTTGTCTAAAATTATTTAATCATACAGCATGTTTCCACCTCTTCTCCCCCCAGCCCCTGAGCTCTCTATTTTGTTCTATTACTCTATTTGTCTGTCTTTGTGCCAGTGTTATACAGTTTTGATTACAGTAGCTTTGTAGTATGTTTTGAAATTAGAAATCAGAAGGTATGAATTCTCCAGCTTTGTTTTTCATATATATATATAGCTATTTTGCATCCTGTTAGGTTCCAAATGAATTTTAGGATACATTTTTCTGTTTCTGAAAAAAGTAATGTTAGGACTTTGATAGTTATTGTGTTGGATTTCAAAAAACATATAAGTACATGCTGACAAGTTCATTAGGAGGGAATCTATGGCAGGGGGGTGGGATGAGAAAAGCATGGATTTGGAGCAAGTCTGACCTGGGTTTAAATCTAAGCATTGCTACTTTCTAGTTTGGTAAAATTTTTGAACCTTCCTGAAACTTCTTATTTTCTCACTTATTAAATGTGATTAATGCTCTCTTGCTTAAACTGTATGGCAATGACTTTCAATTGTAATTTTAATGGGATTGACATTGGTAATCAGATTTACTATTCCTCCATCCAATGGACTTTAGTAAATGGCATCCAGGAAATTTTTGTCCAAGTCATATTGTTCTGATGTTTCTAACCTGTCTCAAGAATCTTCTTCCAGTCGCAAATTGCCGTGTCAAACTGAATTGTGAAACTGAGCCAGAATTTTCTATTATCGAGGGCAGAAATTCTGGTTTGTTACTGTATTTTTTCCCCAAGTTTCGCTTTTCTAAGATGAGCGAAGGGCAGTTAACATTTCAAAACAGAGGTAAATAAAACAGTTTATTTGGGAATGCCAAGATGCCATAGAGTTACTTTATCTCTCTGACATGATACGCTAATAACATTATTTTGTACTTCAATATAAGCATAAACACACCAGTTCCTATCATTTGTGCCCTTGGTTTTGAAGATGGGATGTAGAAGGAAAATACAGATATGAATAGATAGGAAATATTGAAATCTACTGAAATGCATGGGATGATTTAACAGTACAACAGGCGTGTCTGTTCTGTTAGAAGTCACATCAGGTAGGTTAGCGAGCTGAAGCTTCCAGGACTGTATTTTAATCACCTCTAGGGTTTATCTCCTATTTAAAATTATTTGTCATTTAGCCTGCATGTATTAAATCACTGGCACTTGCTAAATTCTTCTTCAGATTTGTTTGTTTTCTACTGTGTAGTGTTGATCATTTGATCACTTTGAAGTATGATAAGGGGAAGGAAGTAGCTATCTAATTTTCACTGAACAATCTTCCCCAAGGGAGTAAATAAATTTATTCTGTATCTTATCTGCCATCAGCTATAGGTTGAAAAATGCTCTCATAGCAACTTTAAATTCAGGGCTCCTACATTAGTCACCTCTCACTCATTGTAACAACCCACCCCCAGAATCTCTGTGGCTTGCAACCTCTAAGATTTGTTTCTTGTTCGTCTTGTGTAGCTATGTGACAATACACCTGCCCATTCGTGTATGTGTATATATACACACACACACACACACACACACACACACACATATAAGGGCTCTTAAGAGACTTTAAGAGTCTCTTAAAGTTTTTGCTCAGTCTTGACCAGGCAGGCTGCCCATTCACATTTTATTGTCCAGAGCAAGTCCCAGGGCCATGTCCAGCATCAGTGTCCCATGAGAGAGACACCCAGTTTACAAGACATGTGAGGAGCATGTGTCATTCTCTCATGGAGAAGGGGAGAGGAAATGAGAGAATATAACGTAGGTATAGTTACAGATGGGGCGACTGGCGTCTTTTTCTGCTATGCCTTGTTCTTCTCACGCACCTTCGAAAAGTCCTTTCTCTGCTCCCTCACCCTCCTCTCCATCACTCATTCTGGGACCTTTGCTGCCAAGTAGACCCGTGAAACCCATTCAGCTGTTCTGCCAGCGTGGTGTGGGATCTTTATGATACAATGCCTAAATTATTACTTTAGTCAAAACTGACAAGAAATCACACAGCCTCTGGAGCTGCCTGTTGTGATAAAGAATAGCTCTGCTCTGAGTTGAGTCGGCTCCATGTTTGCTGAAATCATACCCGCTATTTTTCTTTTATTCCTGGTAATTAGTTTGAAGTGAAATTTTATTTTACTTTTTTTACATATGCCTTTATGTGTATAAAGGATACATATAATTTTTATTGTTATTCTATTATAGTTGTCCAAATTTTTTCCCTTTTGTCCTCCTCTGCCCAGCCCACCCCCACCAATTCCACAGTCAATTCCCACACCATTGTTCGTGTCCATGGTGAAGTGAAATTTTAAATAAATCAAATGATTGCTGCCCATCCCTATATTTGTCCAGAACCCTTGTATACCATACTCTCATTACTTTATAATGCTTTATAACACAGAGAGCGATTTTTACCCCTTTCCTCTCCCCTGATGCTCACAGGAACCCTGGTGGTATCAATATTATGGTGATTCTCATTCTACAATCTGGGAAAAGGTGAGCAGCTTATTCAGGATCAGGGGCTAGTGAGCTTTATAGCCAGTATTCTAGTCAGGGCACATAATGATGGTCGCTTCTTGTTACTGATAAAGAAATACCCCCGTTTGAAAAGAATATTTTGAAGAATGCATAATGTAATATAGTAAATACTTTGTAAAAAAAAAGTTTTAGAGTAAGATACTTGTTTCACTGATAGGGTTCACCTTAAAATTAAATAACATTGCTTTTGTTTTGAATGACCTGATTCCTAAATTTCAGTGGTCATGCAGCTTCCCCAGGAACACAATCGTGGTAGAGAGTGGACAGAATGGTGAGTGGGGCAGAATGGTGAGTGGGGCAAAAAGCTCCACAAGGCTGGTTTCCCCGAGGCAGAAGACATGGCCCCCTCCTTACTGCTCCTCAGGTGGCCCACTAGTCCTGGTCCCCTCTGCCCTGCTTGGGTCAAGCCGCTATCACTTCTTAGCCAGAAAGCGACGGCAGTCCCCTAAATAGCCCCCATACCTTTTTTTAAAGTTCCTCCAATCCTTTCATCACACTAAGCCTAACGATCCTTTGAAAATGTAAACTGAACTTGCCCTACTTCTCTGTCCCCATCGAAATCCCCAACACAGCTGGAGGCTCCCACAGGATGTCACCCTGTCAACTGCCAGCCTCCCTCGCCATTCTATCCCGCACTCTCCGCTTACTTTAGTCTCACCCCTCTCTTCTCCTCCCAACCCTCCTGCCAGTGTCCCCAAACCCCTTAGTCCTCACTTCACAGATCCCCCCTTTTCAACAGAGCACCTATGACCCCCAACCCATGGTAACTAGTGCTGTTTTAGTCTCCCGCAGCCTGAAACTCACCTCTGTATCCTCGTCGCCACTAAGGCCTGTGGATTTTACTCCTTAAATGCCATGAGAAACCGAGGTCCAAATTCTCTTCTAGTTGCTCACTTTGACAGATGTTTTGATGACAGTAGCTTTTGTGAAAGCCTTCCCTCACACACACCCGTCACCAATACAAGGAAATACCCAGTGGAGGGAGAAAGGAACCGTGTTTCAAACACAATGTCCTTCACGTTTTAGAATGTAAATGCTTCCTGTGATACTTGGTAGACTAATCAAGGTTCCCGAAAGCATGGCTGCCTTTAATGTTGAGTCCTCACCAACATTTGGATTCTAAGGGATCAGATTGCTGAGGATCATTTTTTTGCTCTGTGCTTGCTGCTTCTGATGCCGAGTTGGGTCTCTGTACACCTTAAATGTCCTACATCACATGTTGAGTTAGACATCATGGTATGAGGGAGAGGTAGGTGCCTCTGCGTTGTACAGCCGGATGTGTAAATTCTATAGTTTAGAGGTCAAAGTAGACAAATTGCTCTTCCTTAGGTGTCAGCACGGCAGGTTGTCTCGTGGCGGCTGCCTCTCTGGAGATGCTGATAATTCACTGTGCCCGTGGGTGTCAGTGAGGTCAGGTCTGGGCTTGTTCGCCAGGCTGACAGCAAGGTATAATATGAGCCTGGTCTCAGGACGTAGTTGGAGGGGCAGTTGGAATGAATTTTTATTCATTCAGTCGCATACCCCCAGCTATGCTTGGAGTTCTGCTCTTCTAACTATCATTTGACTAATAGCTGAGTTTAACATTTTTCTTCCCTGAAAACTGTTTCAAGGAAACTGATTTCCCCTCTTTCTTGGAATTAATAGAATGAGGACAGGGGTCCATACATATCTTGGTAAAAAATTAGAAGATTTTAGGGTGTCCCCTTTTCTGTTTGGGACCTGGCAGGAAGCCTCCTATTCACTGTAAATGAACAGATATTTTATCTATTTTTGTCTTCCCTTCTTTTTCTTTACCTAGGAATGCCCTTTTCTTCATTTTCAGGTTATTGAAATCTTCTAAGGCCCACTTAAAAGTTTTATTGTATAGGAAACTTCCTTGATTTCCCCATCAAAGTTAGTATTGGTTTATATTATTATTTTGTGAAATTTTACTTTGTACGTTTATTTAGCACGTGTGACATTCAGTGATCTTTTTAAAGTTACTGTTTGCCTATTTTGCTCCCCCAGAGTATAGATTTTTTGAGGATAGGACTGGAACTCGCTCACATTTGTGTTGTCCAAAAAGCCCAGCATGAAGTTCTGTCCAGTAGGCGGGCTATAAATTAGTTCAATGAATTTGAACCTCTAAGGCTTGTTCTTTCGTGAAAAGGATGTTGTACAATGATAATATTCTCCATAAACAGACAGAAACTCAGAAAAGATTGCTCTGATGTTCTTTCATCTGCCTCGTCATGAGTTTGCAATTTCCTTACCACGTCAGGCCAAAACACTGTTTCAAAGAACAACTCTTTTCCTTTCTCCATAACCGAGTCCAGGAAAAGTCATTTTACTGGACCTAGTTATACTGTGCGGCGAACTTGGGATAATTTTATGTGATAAGTATAAGAAGCTATGCTTCCGTTTGGGTGGGCCCGAAGTGTTTCCTGTTTAGGGTTAAGTCTTCTGAAATCAGAGTCAATTTCCTAAAGCATACCACAGTGAAGTGAGCCCCAGAGACACGTTTTTCTGTCTGTAGTCTTTTCCTTTTAATAGCAGAAAACATAAAATTCTCACTTCACGATCTTCCTACTCTTAACTGTTCTTGGGAGGCGCCATGTCAGAAGAGACTGCAATTGGAATGTCTTTATCGGATTCTCCGTAAAGCAAATGACTTGAGCCAATCCCAGGGCAGTCAGGGTCTGCTGTCACTGTGAGGAGACTGCCTAGTGACGTGCAGGGTAAAGTGCTGAAAAAGAAATTGATCAATTTGAAATCAGCCAGGGAGAGTAAAAAGGACCCGAGAATTTTTTATTCTATTTTTATGATAATCAGCTGTAGTCAAGAAAGTCACTTTATAATATGAATTATTTTTTAGTTGGTGCCAGCCCCACATTTTCTTCAGAATTAACCACCATAACCCTTTTCCTTTCTGTTTCAGAGTCTGATGACTCTTGTCCTAGACTGAAGCAGCCCTCACCCACCCCCTGGTAACAGATTGGGACCAGGTGTGATAACCACAGCCTGACGTAGGAGCAGGATCCTGAGTAGACTAAGGAAAAAGTAACTTAGGCAGAATTTTGTATATCTATTTTTTCTTGTTAATCCTCTTAAAAATAAAAATACAGATTTTCTTTTGGTGTATTTTACATTCTGGGGGAAAAAATAGCAATGCAGTTAGTGGGAGGGGCATGACCCTTGGAGTCAGAAAGCCAGTAACTCACATCTGGGCTTCGACACCTAGTAGTTGTATGAACTTGTTTTTTTGCACCTCAGCTTCCTTCTAATAACTCATCTGCGGAGTCTCTGTGAACATTAGTATAAACAATAACTACTCAAATATAGCTATTATTTTCATTATCACCAGTTATTCTGATAGAATATACAGAAATGCACAATTTCCTTAGAAGTATATATTTTTGGAGGGTGACCAGAGATGGGGTATTATTAGACTTTTATACTTTTGCATTATTTTTTAATATTTTATTTATTTTTATTTTTCATTTCAGTATATTTGTGTGCATATGTATATTTGTGCCCATGACTATACGTGTGAATTTTATACATTGTGTGTCCAGCACCATTTCAGGCATTTTGGTAACATTAATGAGTAAGAAAGACAAGCATTTCTACCGCCCACAGAGCTAACTAACAGTAGTGTAGTGGATGCAGCGGGAAACAGATAAATTCTATGGAAAAATTAAGCAAGGTAAGAGGGATGAAGGTTGGGAGTGGTTTTTGGTTGCAAACGGAGGCCAGCGCAGGCCGTAGTGGGACAGTGACACTGGTTTTGAGTTCCTAGAGGTCCTCGTGCACTAATTTTTAGAATGAGAGAGTGGAAAGGAAGGAGAAGGGAGTAGGGAGAAGAGGAGCCCACGGACTTGGAGGAGAGCATGAGGATTTCTTTTATGCAACATATCAAAACACAAACTAACGTTGAAGAGTGACGTTTTCCAGATGGCCTAGTTTTATCTGATTCTGTTGGAGCAAAAAGGCTTCCTTAAGTGTTTGTACACACCCTGCTTTCTCAAATGAAGTATGCTGAACACAGTCCACCCGGCCTGTGACCTCTGCAGGAGATCATCTCCATGGCTGTCACATCTGTGTGGCACTGCCAAGAAGCAAAGCCTTTGGGCGGGCGGGGACGCTCTCAGCTGTTTGCCTACATAATGGCTGAGCCTTGGGAGTACTACACAGTAGCCACCACACACACATAGCTAAATTTGAATATAAATTAATTCCAACAAATGATGTTAAATATTCAGTTTCTGATCACATTGGTCACACTTGAAGTTTTCAATAGCCATGGGTGTGTCTAATGGCTACTGCGTTATCACAGAGATAGAACGTTTTCAACATTGCATAAAATTCTATTCGTATCTGTTATTTTGCATGTTGTTTTCTTGTAGTACTGCTATCAGCTTCCACGCCTCTCTCTTCCTTTTGATTTGTTGTTTCTCATAGTTTATCGGCTTACACACAGATTTAGAATTTGGTGTAAAGTAAGGATAACTAGGTTCTAAAAGAGAGAAAAAGAGCCTTCTGAGTTTTCATACTTGAAATTCTCATTTCTGCTCTGACTTCTGCTCTGCTTTGTGCTTGGCTGTTGCTGTGCAGCTGTGCTCGGGTTGGTGGGAGAATGAGACTTCCGAGTTGTTGTGTGAGAAGTGCTATCAAACTTGGAAGGTGAAGTTGCACTTTTATGGAAGTGCCACAGTTCCAAGTGAATGGTTCCTCATTGGAAACAGTGCCATCCAGGATGGTATTTATTGACTAATTGCTACACATACACCAAGCACTGTGTTAGGCCCAGGAGGTGCAAACAAAAACAAACATGGCCCCAAGCTTTGAGGAGATCACAATTCGGGTGGTTGAGAGAGTAATAAATAGGTACAGTTTCACTGTCCAATGACCAGGTGTGCCCAGGACACTCCCAAAGTCCAGAGTAAGGTGGTGCATGAGCCAGCCTTCCCTGGGGTAGAGGGAGGGGGTGAGACCAGAAGCCAGAGGCCGTGGAATGTTGCCTAAAGGAGTAATTTTTCAATGGCACCCTGAGAAATTAATAGGCATTTGTCACATGACGAAGTTGGGAAAATGGGAGAATGGGGTCAGCAGGACACAATACACCACACTGTGAACAAGGACACTGAAGTGAACTTGCATGGTGAAGGGGAACTTTTAAGTTTACTACTGATGGAATTTGAAAGCAAAGGGATTCTGTGTCTGTAGAGATAGCCAGTCTTTGACTGGTCCATAGATGGAAGAGGGGCAAGGGTATGGTGATACAGGCTCATCTGATTTCTCGGCAGTTCACAGTTCACACTGGCAGCTCTCTTGAGGTTTAATTTGAGGGACCTGGGCTGCAAGCTAGGGCACCAGTGTGATGGGGAAGGAGAGATTCATAGCAATTCAATAGAGAGATAATAAGGGCCTGATGTGAGAATCTATAATTGGGTGGAGCAGGGGACCTGGGTTCAATCAATATACAAGAGGTAAAATTATGAGTGTTTCAGGATTGACTAGACATGGAAGATGAAGGAGACAGAAGAATCAGAGATGATTCTAAGCTTTCAGGAAAACAAATTAATTTGATAGGGAAGTTCACGGTGATAAGTTTTGCCCTATATCTATTACTAGTAATTTGCATTGGCAACCATAGTGCCTCAGTTAAGTTTTGGCTCTTCAGCACTCTGTCACTCTCTCTTTTGTTAAAAGAACTTGGAGCACAGACCATAGAGAAGTACCACCCTTGTATGACTTTAATTTTGCAGTGGCCTATGAAAATTTATAGAAATTTGGCTTTATTTCTAAGGGCTCCAATCCAGATGCCAAAATTACCCCATTGCTGGGACATCCCTTAGGTAAAACATTTAATCTGTTTTTCATTAGGAACAGCTGAAAACCATCAACAAAATTCTTATACTGTGCCAATAATGATGCCAGTCAAGTTGCAAGGTAACTCGAGATTTCAGAAAGTTATGATTCCCAAAATCTGTCTAGGTGAACAGTTATTTGCATCTTTATACATATATATCATGTGAGAAAACTAGTGGCTTCCTTACTTTTCATAATTGTATATTGCTTTTTTTAGATTATAAACTAAATTCTGAGTTCTGAATATAGGAGGAAACATGCATATAGATCTGTAGTCAATTGCTTTAAAGTAAAAGTACAAATTCAGTCTGGCTGGTGCAATTAGAGTAGAAGAGGAGCCAGCTTAAAGGGCCCATTATGATGGAGTTTATATTGAAAGCAAGACTTCCCTTATAACTACACTGCATTTTAAAAGGATTTTCCAAGTAACAGTTAATATTTTAATGACATCTGTTCAGCTTCCAGAAAAACCCAGTTCTCTAGTTTGTAAGATTAGGAAAAGATGCCAAATATATGTTGCTACTTTGGTTTTTACTGACATATTTCATGACTGTGTGTCTAAAGCCACAAAATAGTAGGCGCCTGCCACTTTCTTTTAGACAGTTATATTTAGCCACTGCATCTGGCCTTTGTTGCTAAATTTTGTTGTTATTAGTCTAACTGCTCCATAAAATTGGATCTTCAGTGGTCTGGCAGTGTCTGAATGACTTCTCAGAACCTGTGAGACCTTGTTCCCTAACGAGAAAGATCTGAGCAAGATTTGTGGTATGAGGAAGGATAGTATGTCTCTTCATGTGAGACAACAGGATACTAGGACAGTTGTACAGCATCCTCAGAAATCTGAGCTGAAGATTAGTGATGTGTTTGGTGTGAACAAGTACTGTGAACTGAGAAGCATGGGAAATTTCCGCCTCCTTTGAGAATGTTTTGTACAAGGGAGGCAAGAAAACAAGAGGACATTTTCTGGGTTTTGGAAGAGGTTACACTGACTATTTCTTAAAAGTGTATGAAGATCGCTGGCTTCTAAGATCATTCTTCATGAATGGCTATTCTTTGTATGATGTCAGTGAAGGTTGTATACCAACATATCAAAATAGTTTTGTGAAAAGATAAATGTGTTTCATTAACCCTAAGGAGAGCTTCCTAAGATGCATTTTCTTTATGAATAAGTAGTATCATTCTATGAAACTTGTGACTTCTTAGGGTGGGAAAGAAGGAAAAAAAACACTATCTTGTCAAGCCATTTGTGATTTAATACCAGCTGGTCAAGTGTGCTGAAAAACCTTTTGAGTCATATGTTATGTTATTTCGAATGCCTTTTCTCTCGGGAAACTGGCTAACCCCCACAGTCTTTCTCCCATGGTAAATGGCTGTAAAACTTTGATCACTCCAACCAGTTTTCCAGATGTAGCAGGTAAAGCATGTGTGACCTTTCACATGCCAGTTCCACCTGGCTGATCGGAAACCATAAGTTGATCTTGGATGGCTTTTATTTCTAGGCATTACGGCAGAAGTGCTGGTGGTGACCTCTTTCGATGAGCTGCAGAGAAGGGCCCCAGAAGCCAAAGGGAAGATTGTTGTTTATAATCAGCCATATGCCATCTATTTCAAGACAGTGGAATACCGAGTCCGGGGTGCAGTGGAAGCTGCCAAAGTGGGGGCTTTGGCATCCCTCATTCGATCGGTGGCTTCCTTCTCCATTTACAGGTGGGTCATGATGTTACTTTCAAATACTTTAAAAAAAACCAGGGTTTTTCAAAAAAGCAAAACCCTTATAAAATAAAAACAAACCATTTCAATGAAAAAAAACTGATTGCTCATGAAATTTTTTTCCATATTTGGTCAGTTGTTTGTAATATCTTCTCTGGCCTTTTCGGGATTCCAAGCATCCTTGGTGCATTCTTTAAAAAGCTTTCCACATCCATGATGATACCATAACATTCCTTATTTAGCCAGTATATTATGTATTTTCATTAGTGGGAGAACTGAATTCATGTCCGTGTCTCATCAAAGATTTTTTAATTAATGTATTTTTCCATAACCATTTAGTCCTCTATTCCCAACCCCCGCAATCACCACACTGTTGTCCATGTCCATGAGTCCTTTTTCCTTTTTGCTCAATCCCCTCACCCCTGTCCTCCCCACTGCTTAGCTGTCATCTTGTTCTCCATCTGAGTCTGTCTCTATTTTGCTTGTTAGTTCTGTTTATTTATTAGATTCCATATATATGTGAAATCGTGTGATATTTGTCTTTCTCTATTTTTTTCACTTAGCATAATGTTCTCTAGGTCCATTCATGCTGTCACAAAGGGTAAAATTTTTTCCTTTTTTTTTTTTTTTTTTTTTTACAGCTGAGTAGTATTCCATTGTGTAAATGTCCCAGAGTTGTTTTATCTACTCACCTACTGATGGACACTTGGGCTATATCCCTATCTTGGCGATTGTAAATAATGCTTCAGTGAACATAGGGATGCTTATGTTCTTTCGAATTAGTGTTTTGGGTTCCTTTGGATATATTCCCAGAAGTGGGATTGCTGGATCGAAAGGCAGATTCATTTTTTATTTTTTGAGGTATCTCCATACTGCTTTTCACAGTGGCTGCAGAAGACTGCATTCCCACCAACAGTTCAAAACAGTTCCCCTTTCTCCACATCCTTGTTAGCATTTGGTTGTTTTTTTTTTTAATTTACTGATGATAGCCATTCTGTCAAGTATGAGATTGTATCTCATCGTGGTTTTAATGTGCATTTCTCTGATATTAGTCACACTGAGCATCTTTTCACATGCTTATTGGCCATTTGTATGTCCTCTTTGGAAAAGTATCTATTCAGGTCTTTGCCCATTTTTTAATTGGGTGGGTTTTTTTGGGGGGGTGTTGAGTTTTGTAAGTTCTTTATAAATTTTGGCTATTAAGCCCTTATCAGATGTATTGGTGAATATGTTATCGCATTCTGTGGATTGTCTTTTTTATTTTTTTGATGTTCAAAAACTTTTTAGTTTGATGTAGTGCTATTTGTTTATTTTTACTTTTGTTTCCCTTGCCTGGGGAGTTATATCGGATAAAATGTTGCTATCAGCTATGTCCAAGATTTTGCTGCCTGTATTTTCTTCTAGGATATTTTTGGTTTGGGATCTAACATTTAAGTCTTTAATCCATTTCAAATTTATTCCTGTGTGTGATGTAAGAAGGTGGTCTAGTTTCATTTTTTGCATGTATCTGTCCAGTTTTCCCAACACCATTTATTAAATAAGCTATCTTTAGCCCATTGTACATGCTTGCTTCCTCTGTTGAATATTAATTGACTATAAAGGTGTTGGTTTATTTCTGGGCTCTCCATATTAATTATAGAGATTAATCCACTAATCTATATGTCTGTTTTTATGCCAGTACTGTGCTGTTTTGATTACTATGGCCTTAGCATAGTTTGATATACAAATAAGTAGAAGCACATACTGTGTTCATGGGTAGGAAGAACTAATGTCATTAAAATGTCATACTACCCAAAGCAATCTAGATTCAACACAGTTCCTATCAAGATTCCAATGGCATATTTCACAGAACTAGAACAAATATTTTAAAATTTTATATGAAACCACAAAAGGCCCTGCATAGCAACAGCAATCTCGAGAAAGAGAATCATGCTACCTAATACCATCAAAGATTCTTAATGACTTCAGAGAAAGCCAGGCTCTCTCCATTGTTGCCGGGAAAGTAAAATAAAAATAAACTGGGTGACATGATGGAGGCCATCTAAAGTGTAGTGGAAAGAGTTGAGGAGGCAGAGGACCTTGGATATAGACCTGGTTCAGCTCTCAAACAATTGGGTAGCCTTGGGAGGTGTTCTTAGACTCCCTGGGCCTCAGCATTCTCTTCTGTTGATTAGTGATGATGACGAGTAGAAACTTTAAAAAGTTAAGGATAAGCGAAGTAAACTTTTGAAAGATATTTGTTTATCTATAAAGGTCCATATAAATGTTTGGTGGTATTATTTGAGGGCAGCACAAGTTTTATCTTTTTCTTCATGGCTCTGATTGAGGTAATTTGGAAATTGCTTTATTGACCCTTAGTCCTAGTAATTCAGCATTGCAGTGGATGGAAGGTCTAAAACTTGACCTGCAGACATTTGACCTGCTGAGTAGTTGCACATGGTGGTGTCACACATTAAGGATAAAATATTTGAGAAACATGGATAAAAGCAGCACCATTTTAGCATTGTAGCCTGGTCTCTTTCAGATTATATATATATATATATATTTATATATAATTGCAGTAGGGTTTATTTGGGCCTCAAGACTAGATCTTTAGTATCTATAGTAAAGGAAAGTTTATGCTGCATAATTACTCTTTGGAGCTGGAAACACAGCTGCTTGACCTTAATCAGCACCCTACATCCTTGAAAATAAAATAACCGAGGAGGATACATTAGCAACTAGGAACCAAGTCAGAGGGAGTTGTCCAAAAAAGTAGAGAAAAAAGGAAAGGGACATTTTTCTTTTATGCGGGTTAAGATGGCTTCCTCGGGAAAAAGATTGAACATGTTAAGACCACTTGTTAGAAGTGTTTTGAGAGAAAAACTAGTTCTACTCATGTCTCAGTGCTAAAAATAATGTTCTTTTTAGAGTCTTTAAAGATTGGGTGGCTAGTGAAATAATGATTGGACCATATTCTTCTGGATGGTTAACCTGCCCTGGGGGAAGAAGTCCTAAAGTGGCTAGTTCTCTTCCCAGAATACCTCTATCTCCCCTTAGAATAACATACTCAGCAAGCTGTGGCCATTCCCCATGATTTCACTGGTCATGAGACCTAAATTATGGAGCTAGTCTTTTGCTTTGTGAAACTGGGTGACTGCCAGAAATATTTATTTAAGAACTACTACTCATAAGACTAATAAATCCCCAGATGACTTAATGCACTGAAGTCTGCCAGGGTTAATTGGCTTTTTTTTTTTTTCTCTCTGGTGCAATGAAGATGTTTGGAAACCCAGGCTGTAACCTAGGAGTGCCAGGGGAATTTTGTCCAGCATAGGACTTAGAAATCTGTTGTTAGCCTCTCAGATTTGGGGCCAGCAACTTATAGTGTGTATTAAAAAGACATTTTTCTTAATATTTCTAGATCAAAACTGATTATACTTTTACCTTGATTTTATAGCCAAACATATTTCACTGGACTCTTGACTTTTATAACTCCATATTTTCAACATTTATAAATACGTAATAACCTTGCCCTTAATATAGTACTTAGATTAGAATCTTTCACATATGTCATCTTATTTGTTCTGAAAACAACCCAAGACCAAACAGAAGGGGCATTATTATCCCTATTTTATAGCTAGGGATGTAAAGTTCAGAGAATTCAACATACTTACATGTTTAAGTCTTGTATCCTGAAAAATTAAAACCAAATGAAACAAACTCTGTCTCTTTATCCACTTCTAGCTAATTGTTTCTTAGAGTCCATTTTCTTTACAGAGTATTTTATATTCTCATCCCTAATTCTTCATCTCTCATTCACTCTGCAGACCATTTTAACCTGGCTTTTGCCAGTACTGAAATGGAACTTGTGAAGGTCATAAGTAGTTGGCTAGTTGTCAAGTATAGCGCACATTATCAGGCTGTCATATTACTTTATCTCTCTGCAGCATTTGTCATTATTGACTGCTTTTTCCATATCTCTTCTCTTTGGCTTCTAGGACTTCTTTCTCATATTCTCTCTCTCCCCACCCAGTCCCCTCTTCTACCCCATTTTTCCCTCTACCCTCCCTATTTCTCTGGCTCGTCATTCAGAATATTCTTCCTGAGCAATTCCCTCATGCTTTTGGCTTCAACCACCTCTCCCATCCTTACCACTGACTGAGCTCCAGACTCTCACATCTAACTACCTGCTGATTCTTCTTTTGGGTGTTCCACTGAACACTTCCTTTCATTTCTTTCTCCTCCATTTTCTCTCTCTCTGAGAAGAATGCCATCTATTTGCCTTTTAAGTTAGATGTCCTTGATTACCTTTTTCTTCCCTTATCCATTATTTCTAGTAGTAACTATGTCTCCTAGGTTCGGTCATTTCAACAAACACATATTGAGCAGCTCCATTTCCCAACATCACTCTGCATTCTAGTGTCAGGAATCACTAACCTGTTCCCAGTATACCACATTTCCTCAAAGTTTCACGACACTGCATTTGCATTCTCCTCCTCCTCCTTCTATTTCCTTTCTCGCTGTCTCACAATGTTCAAGATCCATCTCAAGTGTCCCCCTTTCTGGGGAGCCTTCCTTGACATCCAGCCCCGGCCCAGGTGACATGCCACTTTCTGGTAGACCCACATCATCCTGTGCCTACTGTGTATCATAGCGTCTTGGAGGTTGTTTGGATCCATGCCTTGGTAGGGTAGACAAACTGTTATGCAAACAACTTCAAATGCTGGTCACTTGCAACAATAGGAGTCAATTTCTTGCTTACAGAGTAGTTTCAAGAGTGTAGTCAGAGGTGGCCTTCTCCTCCTTTCCATCTTGTGGCTCCATCACTTCTAATATCTCAGAGTTATCTGTATCCAGCTAACAAATAAGGGATAGAGAAAATTCATGATTGGGAGGGAAGTTTTCCATGGCCAGGTTTGGGTATGGCATAACGCACTTCTCCTCTCATTTCACTGGTCAGAGTATAGTTGTGTGAAGGCTGGGAAATGCCCACGGTGAACGGCAAATGAGTTTGGTGAACTATTCCAGTCTGTCCCAATTGCCTGACTACACATTAGACTATACATTTCAAACAAATATGGATTATATTTTTTTACCTCTGTATGCCCTTAATCTCATATAATGTGTTACATACTAGCCCTTCGGGAAACGTCTGTTGAAGGAGCGAACCATGGCAGGGCTCTCATGGCAAGCTGACTTCAAGTGCTTGCTGGCCACACTGTGTAGCCTCTGTACAGTAAGCTCAAAACAACTTGCACTTTTAGGGCACTTTGCTCTGCGTTGGGAGGAAAATACACCAGATTGTATCTTCTTTCTGCCACAACATTCATGTTTTGAGTTCCTGATTGAATAAAACAGCTCCTTCCTCTCTGGCAGGCAGTTCCCACTCCGTGGGAGTGGGTGACACTGGGTCCTGTCTGGGAACTGTGTGGACATCAGCAGTGCTAGAGAACAACACACAAATTATGATTTGTTACTGCTTGACTTCAAAATCAGAGAGTCTTTTAAAGGACAGGAAATGCATTTTGTCACTTTGGTTTGACACTTGTCAGCACAATTATCAATACTTGTCAGCCATTTTGGAAGTGAGGTGGTCACATGGTTACATGATCGATAACTTCAGAAGGACAGCTGCATTACCTCCGGTCCCACTGTTGTCGTTTTTTCTGTTCACATTATCAGTGTTCTTGTGCTCAAATTTACTTCAAAGAGAGGATTTTCTCTTTATTGAAGATTTTATAATGACTTTTTCCTTTTGTTCATCATGAAGTATCACCTGGGATTCCCAATTAGATCTTTTTCAGCTTTTCTAAAATATGTAAAATACCTTTTGACTTTGTCATAGGAAGATATTTTAAGGATGAATGTAGTTAATAAGAGATTTAAGTTCTACAGAGGAATGCTTCTTTGTAGAACCATTTTTCTACATTTTTCTCAAGTTAATATTTTTTCAGTAAACATTTATTGAGTGCTTACCAGCTACTCAGAAGTTGCCAAGTACAAGGGTTATTAAGATGAATCAGACATTTTTTTCCCTTGGGAATAGTCTATTTTGCTAAAAGAGAGGAGGGTAAGCTTAAAATATAAATGACTAGTGTAATGTATTTTTTATTTAGTGCTAAATGTGTGGTTGGGGGAAACAGATGAAGGAAGGAAATTAACATTTATTAAGCACCTACTCTGTGTTATGCTTCTTTGAAGGCTTACATAGTTTGTTTCAATTAATTGTTTATAGGACCCAATAAAAGTGAATTTTTAAAAAAGATTTTATTATTTATGTATTTTCAGAGAGAGGGGGAGGGAGGGAGAAATAGAGGGAGGAACATCAATCCATTGCCTCTTGCACATCCCCAGGTGGGAGCCTGGGCCACAACCCAGGCACACGCCCTGACCAGGAATCCAACTGCAACTTTTTGGTTCACAGGCCAGCACTCAATCCACTAGCCACACCAGCAAGGACTGAAAGTAGATATTGATATCTTTCTCTCTTTTTTAAAAGATTTTGTTTATTCATTTTCAAGAAGGGAGACAAGGAGAAAGAGAGGGAAAGAAACATCAATATGTGATTGCGTCTCACCCACCCCATGCTGGGGTCCTGGCCCACCACCCAGGCATGTGCCCTGACTGGGAATTGAACCAGCAACCCTTTGGTTTGCAGCATGCACTCAGTCCACTGAGCTACACCGGCCAGGGCTGATATCTTTCTTTTATTGGAGAAACCAGTTCAGAATGATTAAATGGCTAGTCAAGTTACCCAACTACCAAAAGAACTAAGAGTCATACTCAGAGTCTTTGGTCCTAAATTCTATACACTTTAGATCACAGGAAGCGTCCTGGAGAGCTAGTGCTACAGAAGTCTAGGAGAAAAAGGAGAAGTCTGATTAGGGCTGGCTACACCGGGATGCAGGGTTTGGGTGTGCTCCACGAGAGAGTTACCTGAACAAGGGAAGTGAAAGTGCATTCTTCTTGGCACTGTGATCAAGGCAAGCAGGTGAAAGGAAGAGACCAGGTTGTGAGGTCCCAAAATACTAGGCTGGGGAAGAGTTGTTAAGTTTAATGTGGAGCAAATGGGGAATCACTGAATGGGTTAGTTGTGGGGGTATTGGGTTTCAGAGCACTGCGTCTCTAAGCATGGTCCCTGGAACATCATCATCGGCCTTATCTGGGAGCTTGTTGATATGCTAATTATCAGGCCTCATCTGAGACCCATTAAATTAAAAAATGCTTAGGTGTGAGGCTTGTGTTTTAACCGGCCCTCCAGGTGATTTTGATGCAAGTTAAAGTTGGGGAACTACCGTTTCGGAAACAGCAGTCTGGCGCTGCATGTAGCACGCCTAGAGAAGAAAAGACAGAATACTGTTCTAAAAATGCGGATGGGAAATAATGAGACCATAGATGAAGGCAGTGGGAATCTGAAGGGACAGCAGGAGGGATGGTATGAAAAACTTATCAGAATGTGAGGATGGGTTACATTTGATGGAGGAAGTAGGAGTAAAAGTTTATAGTCGGCAAGGATCAAACATGATGGGATGAATCAGCATTTGGTTCAGCCCAATATTTAAAAATCATGAGTTCTACATAAAAAATAGGGGATGGTGGTGTTTAGGGAAAGCCAGATCTGGCAACAAGGGCAAACTTCAGCCAAGTAAGTTAGCTACCAAGTCATCTTGTTGGTGGGATGTGCCATCTCCAGTCTGCCGGTTTCCCAGCTTCACTCCGCCCAGCCTGGGGGTGAAGAATGATGAGAAATGCAGGTTTCAGGAGAGGAGACTGATCTGAAGGCAATGCCATCAGTTTGGTGTTTAGACATTTTGAGTTTGAGGTGACTGTGAAGCAGTCCCATTAATCTGGTTTTTATATTTTGTTAAGAAAGACAGTTCAGCATTTCCATTTCTCTGTTATCCACTTTTTGGATCACCCAAGGCAATTTAAAATTCTAGGCTTGCTCTCTGGCAATGCAGTACACCTCGGGACGTGCTTCTTCGATATGCGAGCTCAAGAATGCAAAGTGATTTTTATATTAGCCCAAGTAAAATATAATTCAGAAAGTAATTATATTGAGGCCAAATTGTCTGTTGTACTCCCACTGCCAATTATATATTTTTTCTAGTTATTTTTTCCATTGCCCCGGAGAATTGAACACAGACTAAATTTTAATCAGTAAAGGAAGCAAAAGGCTGTCCCTTCACTTTACTGTGGAAATCACATCACCACCCTGGGTAAGAAATCATTGGGGTGGGAATGAGTTGTTGATAGAACTTGGCTTTGCAAATACTACTTGTTTACGTTTTCTATCACTTGGCCTTTGTGTGCTATATGGAGAGAGTATAGGGAAGAGGAGGCGGAAGAGAAGCAATCCAGTGTGAACGACTAACGTCTGATTAAACATTCGGCTGCAGAGACATGAGTGAGCCCAGGTGATGTTCATGGAGTGTAAGCGAGGGAGGACATTATAGCATCCAGTGAGAGAGCCATAAAAATAAATCAATCACTATAATGATAATTAAGAGAATCAATAAATGACATAATATAAGCACATAGTTGGGCAACATTGTAGAGTTAAATAGCTTCAAAGGGGTCTCTGATTAAAGACATTACAATTTATAAAGCATTCTTCGACTTGATGAGATTTAACATGAGCGTTTTGGTAATCATAGGGCCAGCTTAAAACTTTCAGATCAGAGATGAAATGTCTTTAGTGGTTTCCTTCGGAGGATTTTGAAAGCCAGTTGTTGGACTCGGAGAGTGAAAATGCTGTGCTCCCTCCCGTTGTTTTTTAATGGGACAAAATGAGTGCCGCTACTTCACACTTCATCTTTCTAGGATTTTTGATGTACTGGTGGTTTCTTCTTTGGTGTGACCTTGGCATAATTAGCTATCATGCTGATTTATATTGTTTGGAAATATTGTTGCATTTGAGGGTCACGTGTGCTTGCCGGTGATTACTAAATAAAGAAAATACCAGTGACTCAAAATGGTGCAACTGGGCCAGCTCCAATTAGTAGGTCCTTTTCTTATTTTGTTTCTGCTGAATTCAGAGTCTCCTGACAGATGCACAGTAATCAAGCAGAATGCCAATTCTCATCATTTAGGCAGGTGGAGGGTCACTGTGCTCCCAAGGGGGACACCAGAGGAAAAGAACACTGAATACTGCCATTTTTTTCTTCTCATCATCCCTTTTTACCCCCTCTCTCTGCTTTTTGAAAGGCCATTCTTTGTTTAGAAGGCCTTTGTTAGAAATTTCAAAATGTTCTTTCATCTCCGAGTCCTTATTGTTGCTTCAGGCAGCAACAGGCCTACCACCTCATAATGGAGAGACTAGGGCAGTGAATGCCAAAGGCACAGTTCTGGAGTCACCTACCATCTCATAATGGAGAGACTGGGGCAGTGAATGCCAAAGGCACAGTTCTGGAGTCACAGTGCCTGGGGTCTGTCCGTGTTCAGCCACTTGCCAGTTGTGTGACCTTGGCAAACTGTGCCAACTCTCTGTGCCTCAGTTTGATCTGTACAATGGGGGAATAATTGTACCATCTTCCTGGCATTTTGTGAGGATTAACCAAGATGTTATTATTGCCCGGCACTTAGTGGTACATACATGTAAAGTGCTATTATTATACAGTTTTGCTAACTCATGACTGGATATACTTAGTGAATAAAAGAGGAAGAAAGGAGAGAAGCCTGGAGTGAGGAAAGGATGGAAGGAGAAAGAAAAGAAGAAGGCAGATAGAGAAAAGAAAATTTTAATTTATTTAATATCACTATTGCAGTTGCAGCTTATCTGGTTGGGAGACAACCCTAACATCATATTGCCATATTGATCTCCATCTCTCTATTTTGTCCAAACTCTGTGGGGCTGTGTTTACTAGTCTGCTTCTCTCTGGACTAGAAATTCTCCTGGAGACAAACTGTGTTTCTTATTTATCTCCTTCTCCCCCTCCCCCAACCTCCTACCTGCCCCTGAGGTGGTGCGCAGTGCCTGGAGCTCAGTCAGGCTGAAATGAATGAGTGAAAAGAGGCAGCCTATCTGGCTTGATAACATGTAAATTCAAGGTGTTACCATTTCATATTCACAGGAGTTGAATAATCATATAGATGAGGTGACTAACCTTTTCAATTGCTACTTATCAAAAATAGAATCTCTGGAATCTGAGAGGAGGCTATATAGTTATGTAAATTTTGGTAAAGTATTGCAAACTGCATATTACTGTGATGCTTTGTGAAGCTGCTATAATTAATGGTCTGTTTGCATTCCTAGTACAGACTGTTATTTTTCATCTGCTTATAACCTTGATATAAAAATTTATTCTTGGCTTCTTTTTTGCCTTCACAATTTTAAAACGTATATAAATGTTCAGCTTCTGTTTTCCAGCTTTCTGATTATTGAAAGCAAAAGCTTAAGAATCACATCACCGTGGCATGTTTTTCTGAGTCTCCGCTGGTAGAAAGAAATTAATGCATTTTGATTTCAGGTTTCAGGATTATGACAATGTTATTTGCTTGTGCAGTGCCCTTAGAAACACGTCTGGAGTGGCATATGAACCAAAATCATTCTGAGTAGCCTCAAGTCAGTCTTTATAATTGCATGTGCTTTTGTTTCCCCCCCTCCCTCTCCCTCCTCAGTGCTAGAGAGAGTCTTGCTATAAAGTCCTTTTGCATCCAAATGACCCTTTAGTTTCTTTAGTCCCCCGGACAAAGTACCATACCAACCACAAGGTACTACCAGGAAGATTTGGAGACTTTCAAAAGTAACAGTATAGAGAGTGGACTTTGGGGTCAGACAGACCTGGATCAAATGCAGGCTCTGCCACTAAGAGGTTGCGTGACCTTATGTATATTATTTACTGGTAACCACTCCAAGCCTGTTTCCTCATCTGTAACACGAAGAGAGCTCTGTTTACCTCTGAAGAGTGGTAGAGAAATTAAATGAGAGCAAGCACTAGACATAGAACCTGACACGTGGAAAGTAATCAATGAATTATGACTGACTTCCTGTCTTGATCATGGTCATTGTCATTGTTATCATCATTAGATAATGATGGGACTAAGCAGGTAGGTTGACATGAACTGACTTGTCTTACAAAGCAGCAGATCCAGAACTCTCCTCACTGTGGGCTCCAGAGACCTCACTTCTGTTTAACTCCTGATTTCAGACACTCACTCTTGTAGTCTCCCTCAGTCTTTGACCCACAACTCTTCCCTGTCTTTTCCACCCTTTCTGGCCTATGCAATGCTTGCTTATCATGCCAGAGATGTGGTGACTTGGATCAGGTATCAGTGGCCTGGTGACCAAGGTGCAGCCAAGAGTTGTATTTTTAAACATTTTCCAGGTTGTTTTCTACCTCAGGGCCTTTGCACTCATTAAACCCTCTGTCTGGAATGTTGCTGCTACCCCAGCTTTTTGTATGACTGACTCCCTTTCAATCTTCAGATTTCAACTGAACGGGATTTGTGGGGTTTTTTTCCCCTGAACAGTCTTTCCTGACTACCCTAAGTAGAGTAGAACTCTCTCTCTCAAATTCTCCAACCTAGCACTTCTTTCTATCTATCCACTCCTTTATTCTCATCTCTCTCTAGGAGAATATATGTCCCATGAGGACTGAAACCTGTCTTATCTGTACATTATATTCTCAGTACACAGGAGATTGCTGAGTAGGTGGTGGTAACTCAATAGACATTTTTTAATGAATAACTTAAAAAATAATCTAAGATCGAAAGAATAGAGAACCAATTATAAATGAATATATAGCGAATTATGTCTATATTCTGAAACCACATTCTGAAGCATCACAGATTTTTTTCCCCAATGTTTCTGTTTTTTTGAAATACATCAGCCTATGGTAAAGTTGAAATGACTCATATACTTTTTAAAAAGAAGTTGCCTAACTCTTTCCAGAGAGGTGACACCATTTTACACTGCCACCGGCCATGTGTGAGGGTTCTGGTTGCTTCACATTCTGACTAAAATTTGGAGTTGTCAGTCTGTTTAATTTTAGCCAGGCTAGTGCACGTTTATTGGTACCTCAATGAAGTGCTGATCTGCACTTCCCTGATGACTAATGATGTTGAGCACTCTCTCACATGCCTGTTGGTCATTCCTGTCTTCCTTTGTCTGTTCAAGTACTTCTGTATAACTGGGGTGTTTTAAAATTATTGAGCAGTAGGAATTCTTCATAGATTCTAAACATGAGTTCATTGTCAGATAAACGTTTTGCAAATATTTTCACCTAGTTGCTATCTTGTCTGTTCTTGTTTGTTTGTTTGTTTGTTTGTTTGTTTTGGCTTAAGTGTCTTTTGATAAGTTTTAAATTTGTTTCAGTTCTAATTTATCAATTTCTAGCTGCCTTTGTGTCCACTCATATGCCTTTTATCTCACATTTGGTATTTTATATTTTGCCACATTTGAATATAAGCTCTCTCATTTTCTGAGCATATGAAAATAAGGTGGGTACAGCCATGAAAACACTTTATCCACAAATATATTAGTGCACATTTCATAATGACAAGGACCTTCTCTAACGTAATGCAAGACCACTGTCCTACCAATGAAAATTTAGCTGGTTATACAAACGCTACCTTATGTAAAGTCCATCCACATTCAGACTTCCCCAATTATCCCCATTCTCAATAATAACATCCCTGCTTTTTCTTTTTAATTTTGGAATTCAATCAAGGACATACATTACATTTAGTTGCCATGTATCTTTAGTCTCCTTTAATCTGGAATTGTTCCCTAGCCTTTCGGTATTTGATTATACTGACTCTTTTGAAGAAGAGATAGGTATTTGATTATACCGACACTTTTGAAGAAGAGATAGGTATTTGATTATACCGACACTTTTGAAGAAGAGATAGGTATTTGATTATACCGACACTTTTGAAGAAGAGATAGGGCAGCCGTATCGCACAGTGTACCTCAGTTTGCAGTTGTTATTTCCTCCTTATTAGATTCAGACGAAAGACTTTTGGCAAGAATTCTGCCTGGATAATGTTGTGTCCCTACTATTGCATTATATAAGGAAGCAAATATCAGTTTTCCTTGTTAGTGAGGCAAAGTTTGATCACTTGTCCAAGGCAGTACCTCTGGATTTCTTCCTTGGAAAGATACTTACGGTGAGATGTTTTGAGACTTTGTGAAATTTGTTTTACCCAATATAATTTTGCCTGATGAAATTGAGAGTGTGTTGATGATCCTTGCCTGAGTCAAGCATTACACTGCTGTTTGCAAAGGCTCTTCTAATTCATTTATTCCTATGACATTTATTAATGGGCAGATGTTTGTAAAGAAGACTTCTACCCTTCTTTCTTTTATGGTTTCATGAATTTATTTAAAGTGTATATATTGAAATCCATTACTGTCATTTTTTGATAAAGCATCAGAAATTCAAAGTGCTTAATTGTCAAACTAGTATTTTATGATCAGCTTGAATATTTGAAGCATTGATAGGAACTCACTTTTCTTTTATCCAAAGGAATCCACACTATCCCAGATAAGTCAACTAATTAGCAGGGTGCAATCAATACATTTCCTCTAAACTTCTTCATTAACAGCATGAGGTTTGGAGTAATAGCTCCTGAATATTTTTTTAATCTACCACCACCAATGTATATACCATATGCAAATGAAGACCCTTCACCTAATATATAATTGCTGTTAATTATTAAATGAGCAGAAATTAACCCTGGCTGGTGTAGCTCAGTGAATGGAGCGTGGGCCTGTGAACCAAAAGGATCACAGTTCAATTCCCAGTCAGGGTACGTGCCTGGGTTGCAGGCCAGTTCCTAGCAGGGGCCAATTCCCAGCAGGGGACACACGAGAAGCAACCATACATTGATATTTCTCTCCCTCTCTCCTTCCCTTCCCTTCTAAAGATAAATAAATAAAAATTTTTAAAAATGAGCAAAAATCCCAAATCCAGCAATTGCTTCTGAATTTCTCCAGATTTTTTCCCCAAAGAGCCCTTTCCAGGAGAAATAAATATCACAGTGAGAATTTGCAGAAACCTACAGGGATGTTTTGGTGGAGGGAGGGAAAGGATACCTAATTTCTGTAGTATAGCACAGAAGACTGTAAATTGTCTACACACTACCTCTTCCCCACGTAATCAGTGGCTTTGAAGGAGTAAACAGCCTGGGCTAGTCAGTCAATGGCAGTAAGAGTTCCATAGCTCAACAAACATTACTTGTTGTGCTGGTTGCTGTTCTAGAAATTAAATATTTGAAATCTAGAAGAATCTAATTTTTAACATTTTCCAACCTTACTCATTCAGTAAGTATTTATTAAGTACCTTATATTCCAGGCCAGGGGAGGATTCAAGTCATGTTGGATTAGGCATCTATATAATTTTAGGGTACCTTTAAGAAAATAAATATAAAATTGCAAATATAAATTTACATATAAAATCAACATTTACTTAGAATAGCAAATTTTAACAAAATTTTAATAAAGCTGCCAAATACTGCACACATTATAAATTCTGAAAAATAATACTTTTATTAAATAGCTATGTGTCAAACTTCTGTATTTTAAAAAAATTTGCTTGAATATTCTTTGATTGTTCTTTATGTGACAATGATTTAGTGTTATATTTTAGTTTTTGGATTTTGTAAATTTTAAATTTTATTTTTCAATTGGAATTTACATTCAATATTATTTTGTATTTGTATTAAGCATACAGCATAGTGGTGAGACAATGACGTACTTTACAAAGTGTCCCCTCCTGATACTTCCGGTACTCACTGGTCCCTTACATACTTATTACAATATTATTGACTACATTCCCTATGCTGTGCTTTTTATATCACTGGGACTGTACTAATCCCTTCACCTTTTTCAGCCAGCTTTTCTAACCCCACTTCTGTCTGCCAACCAAGAGTCTGTTTTCTGTAGGCATGAGTCTGTTTCTATTTTGTTTCTTTATTTTGTTCTTTAGATTCCATATATAAGTGAAATCATATGGTACTTGTCTTTCTCTGACTGGCTTATTTCACTTAACATCATATGCTCTAGGTCCATTCATGCTCCTGCAAATGGTAAGAGCTCATTCTTTTTCATGGTGGGGTAACATTATATTGTGTGTATATATGTACCTCTATTTATCTACATGTCTATTGATGGGTACTTGGTTCCTTTCATAGCTTCACTATTATAAATAAGGTGATAATGAACACAGAGGTGTGTATATCTTTTTGAATTAGTGTTTTGGGTTTCTTTGAATTACATGTATACCCAGAAGTGGAATTGCTGGGTAATAAGGCAGTCCATTGTTTAATATTTTGAGGACACTTCATACTGTTTGCCATAGTGGCTGCACCAGTCTGGATTCCCACCAACAGTACAAGAGGGTTCCCCTTTCTCTACATCTTTTTAATACTTGCTTGTTGATTGCCATTGTGACAGGTGTGAGGTGATAACACATTGTGGTTTTAATTTGCATTTCTCTAATGATCAGTGATATTAAGAATCTTTTCCTATCTTTCTTGATCATCTGTATGTTCTCTTTGGAGAAGTACCTATTCAGGTTCTCTGTCCATTTTTAATTGGATTGTTTGTTTTTTGGTGTTAATTTGTGTGATTTCTTTTTTCCATTTTTATTTTTTATTTTATTCATTTTTAAAATTATTGTTATTCAAGTACGGTTGTCTGCATTTACCCCCCACTGCTCACCCTCCACCCTAGCCATCCCCACCTCCTTTGCCTGCTTTCACTCCACCTTGGTTTTGTCCATGTGTCCTTGGTTTTGTCCATGTGTCCTTTGTTCCTGAAAACCCTTCCCTGCTTCCTTCCCATTATCCCCTCCCAGCTCCCCTCTGGTTACTGTCAGTTTATTCTTCATTTCAATGTTTCTGGTTACATTTTGCTTGCTTGTTTTGTTGATTGAGTTCCACTTATAGGTGAGATCATATGGTCTCTCACCGCCTGGCTTATTTCACTCAGCATAATGTTTTCCAGTTCCAGCCATGCTGTTACAAAGGGTAGGAGCTCCTTCTTTCTTTCTGCTGCATAGAATTCCATTGTGTAAATGTACCATAGTTTTTCGATCCATTCCTTTACTGATGGGCACCTAGGTTGATTCCAACACTTGGTTATTGTAAATTGTGCTGCTATGAACATTGGGTGCATAGGTTCTTTTCAGTTGGTGTTAGAGGATTCTTAGGGTATAATCCCAGCAGTGGAATTGACTGATCAAAAGGCAGTTCCATTTTTAGTTTTTTAAGGAAATTCTTGGAATTCTTTATAAGCACCTTCCTCCTCTTTCTACTTCCTTTCCCTTTCAGAAGCTAGATTTCAAAAATGTTAGAGCTGGGCGATCCTTCTGAGAACATCTGCTCTACCCTTTCATTTTATAGATGAGGAACTGGGGCTGAAGGTCACTCAGCTAGTTAATAGCCAAACTAGGACACGTGTTTTAGCTTCTGAGACCAAGGTTCTCTTCTCTCCACTCTCATGGGTAGATCTCCATTAGACTACACTCAGCCTCCCAGGATTAAGTGTAAATTAATTTAGGCATGCATCGATTTAATCTCTGTGAGCCCCTCCCTGCCAGCTTGATATTTTGAAGAGTTAGAATGTTCAGTGAGCTTCTAACATGCCACATAACAGTGCTGCTTTGCTCATTCTGACAGGACGTTTAGCAAAGTGAACCATGTCAGAAACACTCTCACAGGAAATGTAAGCTTACCTTGTAAAGTGGGAAGCTTTTCACAGGCTTTGTGTTTCCTTTTGCCAGCATGGAAAGAGCATATATATCAGCTGCCAAGCTTTCCTCGGGGGGGGGGGGGGGGGGGTTGGTTTTAAATCTCCAGGGAGGCAAGGCTGATGAAATGTCATCTCCTCTCCTGCTAAGGAAAGAGGCTGTGAAATAGATCTTCATGGCTTACATGCCTCATGTTGCTTAGCACCAGCCATACCCATTACACCACGGTGTATTTAAAATACCCTTTCATTGGAATAATTTTGAAAGTGCCTCTGATTCTCACAAATACCCCAAATAGGCCTTGTGATGTTACATCAATTTTTATCTTTAATTGGATGTATTTACCTGAGAAAACAAATTTATGGATATATGCCTAAATACTGCCCAGTACTGCTCTAGAGTTTTGTGCTGTAAGTTCTAGGAATGTCCTACTTCAAACAGGGGAAGAGAAAAGAGCACGCATATATTCCACAGCTTTTAAGGATCGGGTGCTTTGTGAATATCATTTCAATCGAACCCCTGCCAGAGCCTTGGGAGGTGGGGAGCTTTAGACACACTTTACATTTGTGTACCCTGATCAAGATTGTACCCTCAGCCACTTTGAAAAAGGGTCTATTTTTGTTTGTTTGTTTTGTTTTTTACCTTGAAATGAAGGAGAAATATTCATAGGTAAGGGTTTTTATGAAATCATTTTAGTAAAGGTTGTAAAAGGGACCAAAACAGTGTGTTCCAACTGAGAAGACCAGGTCAGGAGAACGAAAGGACAGAACTGCCTACAAATGCACTAACACCAGCATTAACGACGTTGGTCAGCGTTGAGGAGGCCTCTGCAATCTTGGGCCCTCTGCTTTGGAAAGTGGACTTTAAAGGACATCTCTGGTTGTTTTTCTGTGAGGCCCACTTGTTTCCTATCCTTCTCTCTTGTCTCCTTCTTCCTTCTCATTACTCAGTACCTTCTCCCTGTGGCAAATAACAGTTAATAAATTAGATTTCCTGATACCTTCCAACTTGAAAGGCAACAGCACAGGCAGTCCCCTCCTGGCAACTATTTATGATATCTCTCCTTCCAGAGATTTGCCCTATGGCAGCTTCAATCCATTATCATCACTTCTTGTGCCCATATTGGCAGCTCCCCAAGACCTAGGAAGGAAAAAGCAGATCTGCAGATAGACTAACCTCAAAATCAAGACTTAGTTAATGAAATCACTCAGCCAATTGTGCTTGCCTGTTGCTGAGTCCTCTTTTAGCTGGGAAGGAAAAGGAGCACTGGTCTATTGTCAAAAGCAGATCAGACTTCTCGACTGCTATTGCTTTAACTAAAAATAATAATAATAAAATAATACAAACCACCAGGCACAACAAAATGGTACGAGATTAGAGTGAAGGTAGTTTTTACTGTTTTCATATTTCATGTGTTTAACCAGGTGTTCAAATACAAATATTTGTCTTAGCAAACGTGATTGGAAGTGGTGCCTCTATGTCTCATCTTCTGGCACAGGTGAAGGTAAAATAAACTGGCCCTCAGGAGAGTGTTCCTTCTGCTCTGCACATGGCCCTCTTCTCGCCCTCTTCCTCGCTTCTGCTCACCTTTCTCTCCACCTCCCACTTTCCTTCAGTTTAGGGCTTAGAGAAATCTTTCACTCTTCTTTTTACAGATGTCAGATAGATAATATGAGCTCATTTAAGCTGAACTGTCTAGGAGAAATGGCATTTGTTCAGGAGAACAGCAATTCAGATGACAAGGGCCAGGACACAGCAGATGGCAGGACTGGAGACGCTCTTCTCAGGCCCCCAGCTCACGTTCCAGGTAGCCTGTCTGCCTCTCTCCCCTATTATTTGTTCACAGTGGACCTAAATGGAAACCTTGAAATATAAATTAAGTTCTTCTTAGAAGTTGTCAAGAAAAAGAGTTGATAATGACTCAGCACAAGGTGCCTACATCCTCCCAAAATGTAGCCAGTACCTACCAGTGCTGCTGCTTACTGTCCCTGATGCTTCCCAGACCTGTGAGGGCACATATTTGTTTAATAAATAAAACTGTTAGCTAATTCTTTTTTTTTTAAATTACATTTTGGATAATCCCCAATCCTGGCTCAAGTTTGGCAGTGCCTGCCAAGATATGACTGAAGTGTCCTTAAATATTCTTCCCCATTTGCCAGATAGTCTGATTGATTTTGTTGGCTATCATATGCTGGAAAGAGAAGCTATGGCCATAAATATCATGGGAAGGTATTTAGAGGAAGGTGAGATTTTTCTTGGTCCATATAGAGCATTCTAAAACTCAAGGCCAGGGCACCATGGCAGGCTGTAATCTATGAATCATTATATTCTTAACATGCCCTGAGAACAGGAAGAGAGAGATCAACCGTTATAAAAACAGGCCGAATTTCTCCTCTGAACACTGGTAATTCATGTGACATTTGCTATTTGCTCATGTTTACAGTGAGATTCTTTCCCTCAGCCTTGCACTGCGCTGTTACTGGTCACTTAGCAGGCCTTCTGAAAAAGCAATACAAGCTGATGTTTTAGGTACACAAACAGAGCAGACGGTTTTATGCTGGGCACGGATTTTTTTTTTTGGTCAATATTTGGTCTACATGAGAACCTTTATTTTTCCAGCCGGTAAGCTTTAGCTCTGAACTTACATGTTTTAGAAGGTTTGATGTTGTTGGTAATTCAGTGATGAAACTTATGCATGGAAAAGGCTTGTCGTGAATGAAGAAATAACGCACCAGATAGTGTAGACAACACACACCTTTCTTTATTATTTAATTTTGTACTAATGATACATGTGCTTCGCATTAGGAATCCCACGGTTGGGCAAATCAGCTGATGGCAATGTGCACGGAGAGCTGGGTGAAGAGTTCTTTGGCAGAGGGAGCAGCTAGTGCAGAAACAGCTGGGAGAACCACTTGGTCTGTTTTAGACAATGAACAGAGGCCAGTGTGGCCAGAACAGCGGAGTGAGGGGAAAGAGGTAGGAAGTGGCTGGCCAGAGAGGTCAGCAGGGCCCCATCTTCATGAAAGGTCATATCAGCCCTGGTTCAGACCTTGCACTGTATTCTAATGGATTTTAAGCAAAAGAGTGGTACAATTTGAAATCGGGTTTGCGCCTTAGGAAATCACTGAGCCCTGGGTGAGACGTAGATCTTGGGCAGCAGGAAAGGTGCTAAGAAGACCTGACATTTACAGGGCTGTCGCAAGGGTCCAGGTGAGAAATTATGATAGTGGGTTGTGATAGTAGCCACAGACTGTGGTATGCTTGTTGTCAGATGTGGCTGTTTTGGAGACAAAGCCTTCAGGACTTGCTGCTGGATTGGGTAGGGCAAGGGGGAGAAAGTATTCAAGGGTGACTGCTAGGTTTTACTTTCTTAATGGCACTTATTTTTATTTGATATCATCTTGCTTATTTATTTGTATATTTCTTTGCCATCTGTCTTCTCTCATCCTGCTGTAGATACAGTGAGAGCAGCAACCTTGTTTATCTTACCAGGTATGAGGCACTGCCTTATGCTCAGTATCTAAAACAGTGCCTGGCACCTTGAGTGCCTGCATGTATAAATGTTACTGGGCACTTTTTATGAACCAGGCATGTCCTGAGGCTGAGATATAGGGAAGAACAAGGCAGAAGCAACCTCTACAGACATGTAGCCTATATTCTAGTGGAAGATGTAGACAATAAGCATGTAAACCAGGTGTGTCAGATTTTGGTAATTGCTGTGTTAAAAAAAAGAATAAAAAGGGTGGTTAAGGAAACATCTGTTTTCTAGTTGACCTGTATTCACTAGATCATAACTTGCAGGGAAGCAAGGACTAGGTCTTATATGCTTTGTATAGTGCTAAGCAGAGAGTGTGTGCCCAGGAAATACAAGTGCTGTGTCCTGCCCACAAGCCAGGCTTGGTTTCTGGTGAGCCTTAGATACTTGTTCTGTTATCTTTCAATGTGACTGGCTAGGGAAATTGGCCAAGGCCCTCCTTGCTCACGTAGGTCCGGATTGCCTAGACCCATCCACCTCCACCTGCACAGGCTGGTCAGTTAACTGCTTCCCCGTCTTTGTTAATAAGCATGGGCAGCCCACCCAGGGATTTGCCTGGCCCCACACAGCCTGGCCAAGAATTTGGCAACTGATAGAACCTCACTAAGGTGCTATCACTGAGGAAGAAGATCACTAAGGAAGAAGTAAATCTTCCTTGAATATAATATTGAGAAATATAATATTGAATGTCAACTGTAATTGAAAAAGTAATAAAATAATAAAAGAAAAGAAATGGGCTACAAAGCTGTAAACAATAAATAAACTGAGGCCAATAAACAGGGAGTGCCAGAAAGCAGTGCCCAGAGGGGATCTGAGGAGCATCTGCATGTTTATTAAAAACACCAAAAAAGAAAAAACATCTCCTCCTTCTCTGCTTAAGGAACATATTTAGATCTCTTATGAAGTCATTTCTTCCACTGCATCTGCTTGGAACAGATTTTCAAAAGAGCTTTGTTTGCCCCTAAGCGGTATTTTTCTCGGAAGAGGACGCACAATCAAGGGAAATTTTTCACTGGGCTGTTGGTCAGCTATCAAAATGAAAGATGAAAAATCTCCCCTAACTGGAGTGAGTGTGCTGTGCTTTGGTAACACAGCATTTTTCAGCTGTCCTTTTTTAAACTATTGGACACATTTTAGCCAGAACAGACTTTTTGGTTGTCAGGTGGTCAATAAATATTTATTATATGCTTCCTGTATCCTGGTCCTCCACTGGGAACTCTTCCTCACGATTTGCCTTCTGGTTACTTTTCTTGTCCCTGTGTTCCCCATAACTCAAGACTGCTGACCCACTTAGCACCTTTAAGAGGAAAGGGAAGCAAGGCTGATCAGAAAGGCAGACAGGGAAGGGCTGAGTCGTGACGATCCTTATGTTGCAAAAGGCTGAGTTTAGCATAATGCTAAGCAGACAGTTAGATACTCAATTCATAATTCCGAGCCAGTTGTTTCAATGAATGGGAACACACAGTGTCTATCTTCTGGGGTGTCAGTATTGAGTACTCTTAGATGTGGACATGAAGATTGTGTATCAAAGAAGAAGACCACAAGGTTAATAATAACATGAATAGGAAGTCTTCTGAGCACACAGGGCAAAGAGGTATTACTACTTCTCCTTGTGGGAATCCAGGCCTTCCCAGGGGTCCTTCTACACACTTTCTCCCAGCTCCTGTCAGTGCCCCTCTTAGATTACTAGCTTTCCCTAGTAATCTAAGGCCTCATCAAGACGGGCAGGTGTATCTGTTTGCCTTCTTCATTTTATCTTCTACTTACTTTGCATTCAACTTTGTTTCCAATCCCTTGTTTAACTTCCAAGTTTTTGCACAGCAGTGTCAAATACCCTGAATGTTATCCCTTTTCTGCCCAAATGAAAATCACTAATGCAAAATTGTGTTAATAAAGTAGATAAGACTAGAATCACCACTTCTGGGTAGTTAATAAGATGAGATCTCCCACTCCATTTACTCCCACCAGCTTCTCTCCTGCTAGCCCATCCAGGCAAATAGGTAGCTGCCTCACTAACTTCCCAGCTGCTGTAATCAATGCCTTTTTTCCTGTGATACAGAAAGCCATGTGTATCTGTCTTCTTCCAAGGTGACTATCCCATTTAAGAAATTTCAAGAATTAATCACTTTAAAAAGATTTAAACAACAGAAATAAGTATTCCCCTTGACTATCCCTTCCTACTGTATTCTAGTCAATATTTTTAGATAAAATCACCAATGTGAGTTTGATGTATATTCTTTTAAACTTCCCTTTTAAACTTTCTTCCCATGCATTGATGTATGAGTAAGTAGTATGTAAGTATGTTATATAAATGTGTATTTTGTATTTTGCCAAAAGATTTTTGTTGGCATGCAAGACATTGTTTTAAAAAGCTGTAGCAGAATCAAAGGTGTGCCTTTCCATTATTAGACAAACCAAGTTGAGGGACCGGTCACCCCAATTGAGCCACAGACTACACTGCATCGGGATAGGTTGTGCTTGTTGAGACTCAGACTACTTCTGGTTCTCCCTGTTCCTGCAGCACGGCCCTCCAGGGCTTTCAATTAAAAGCCTGCTAGACCTTTGGATCTTTAATTCTGACAGAATACAGAATTTCAGGTCTGTTTTGAAGAGATTTTGGCTTAACTGTTTAGTTTTCTGCCCTGTGCAGATTCAGAACTTGACAGACATCTTGAGGGAGAAAACAACTCTGTAGTCAAAGCCCCTCAAATCTCCACTTTTGTCACTGAAGGCCAAAAGGCTGTCAGAGGACATGCTCATTTCTCTGTCCCAGCCACTGTCCCCTGCCTGGGCCTGTCCTGATTTTGTCCTGTAGATCCTCTAGGCAGGGTTGTCCAACCTGTGGCCCATGGGCTGTATGCGGCCCAGTATGGGTATGAATGCAGCCCAACACAAAATCGTGAATTTACTTGAAACCTTTTTTTTCTCATCAGTTTTCATTACTGTTTGCGTATTTAATGTGTGGCCCAAAACAATGTTTCTTCTCCCAGTGTGGCTCAGAGTCGCCACCAAAGGTTGGTCACCCCTGTGAGCAAACCAGCCCGGGAGTGATGAAGAACCCCATGTACACACTCAGATCACCTCCAAAACCTTTTCTTCCTGGAACCTTACCTTTTTTTAGTCCCTTATGCTTCAGTAACTTTCCAATAGCTTTAAATATATGATTTTTATTATTTATTTGACTTTTCTTTCTTTGTTTTAGTGGAAATGTTGGTGTGCTATGAACAATGCATTATACCCAGAAGTAGTTCTCCCTAATTGTTTTTAACTCCTACAGATTATTTCACTGCGTGACATATTGTCTTCTGTAGTTTATGTAGCTGTATCCCAATTTATGGACATGCTGTTTATTTCCAATTTTCACTTTTATAATCTTGCAATTAAAATTCAAGTGTTTGCATCTTTGTGCACTTAATGGTTTATGACAATTACTAAGATCTGGAGTTTCTTGGTTGAAGAATATGGATTTTTAATTTTAATAGAGATTACTACATTGTTCTCTAAATGATTAAAATTTGAATTTTAGGGTTGACACTTCCTGCCAACTGGACCAACACTTTTTAGGTCTGCGTTTGATCTAGTCGCTTGGTTGGACCTAGTACCAAATAATTCTGTTAGAAACACAGGGAGGCCTGTGGACTGTTTCAGAGATACTGACCACCCTGAGGGCTTACCTGCTAGGTTGTCCTTGCCCCTTTGCCCCGGTGCTATCCTGAGAGTACACTCAGCACTTTTACAATGTGTTTGTAACAGTTAGATAATCGTGCAGTGGGTTATAAGACCTTAACACATTTTCCTAAGTCACCAGGGGAGTGATATAAGCACTGAGTAGACATTCAGTAGAAAAAAAAATCACCAAGAATGTCATATTTTCAATACAGGCAATTTCCCAGTGGAAAGCTTAGCTATTATTACACTGAGAGAATACTGGCCGCTGTTTCAAAGCTTCGGGGCCTGCTCTGTATTCATATCAGTGATCATCCCATGTGTTTGGCACAAAATTACTCCTGTGGATAGTTCCTCAGTGTATTTGAATATCTTTCCAGATTCCTTCAAGGTTCTTGGCTCAGTAGCAGTCCCTTTCCTTACCAGGGCATGGAGAGTGGGAAGGGAGCCTTTTCTAAGCACTTTGTTGGTATTGGGCAGTGGGAAAGGTTGAAACTGGTGAACACGGGAGGTACAAATGTGTTCAGCCTGTAGGAGCTCCTCCAGTTCTTGGAGAATACCTGCTGGGATTGTTGTCCAGGGTCTCCTTTCACTCCAGGTAGAATTAAGTAAGCTCTTTGCTGGCTAGGTAGGAGGTAGGATGTCCAGACCTTTGGACACTTAACCTAAAATCCTGAAGGAAAATTTCTCACACCTTTTTTCTTTTGTACTGGCTTAGCTTTAGGCAGTGTTTATGTCCTTTCTACCACACTGAAACAAAAAGCTCTAGAAACTCCAGAACTAGTAAATGGAGTTTCAATGTGAGTTTTCTGATACTAATTGCTGGTTTATTTTGAATTAAAAAAAATGGAATTTTGATTTAATTTAATTCTTTGAAATATGGTGGGGGAGTAGTCAGGAATGAAACAATGTCTCTTCTGAAGTTATTCCTTTATTCACTCTTTATCAAGCTGTTAAATCACTACTGAGCATTAAGACATTGGGCTTTGTATTAGTCATAGAAAAATGATAAGCCTGTGATACTTTCATCGTCATAAAAATTGTCTGCATTTAATTTCAGCCAGCATGAGAATTTTAGACTATAGAATGTTGAAGCCAAACAAAAATACTCTAGTGAGAAGCAAAATTGTATGGCCAGTTTCCTAAGAAAGTATTCTGCTTTTTACCAGTAATTTAGAAGCCTATGAATAAGACTAAGCAGAAAATGGGGAAGAACAATGTAAAGGGCGAGAAGTTAATAGAATTTGGACGAAGCTTAGGAGACAAAATTGGACCAGAGGAGGAAAAGCAATAAGGGTGGAAGGAGGTTTAGGGAGGGTTAGGCTTAAAAGATTTTCTATTTCCCAATCAGTACATTGTGACACTAAAGATGTAAGCACATGACGAGGATATCGGGTGTAATAGATGCTTCATATTCTCACTTCCCTTTGCTAATGCTGGCATCAGCGTTGTTGCAGAGAACATGCTTAACAATGTGTGGAGGTACGTCTTAAACAGGTGTGCCTATTCTTAGGCAAACTTGACATGTTTAAATTCAGATTTACTCACTTAACAAAAATCAGATGATTACCCAGAATGCCTGGCACTCATTGCTAACCATAATGGGGATGCACAAAACCAAATCACTGGTCCAGCACTTTGGGAATGAGGAAGCTTCAGGGAGGGCAGGCTGGGGTATAGACAATGATGATATAAGATATGATTAAGACTTTGAAGGAAATACCAGCAAAGATATTGTGGGCATTTGGTGGAAAACTACATCTGGTTGTTGTGGAATTGGGTAGAGGGAGAGAGGGTAAATAAAGCAGAGAAGTTTTTTAATCAATCATGGAAGATGGTTAGAGAATCAGCAAGTAATGGATCTCAACAGGAATGGAGGATAAGAACAGTATGAGGTGGGTAACAGCAGGAACAAAACCGCAAGGGTGGAGAGCATGTCTGATAGCTATCTGTGTGTTACAGGGTAGGGGTGTGGATGGAGGGGGCGAGAAACAGTGTACTATGGGGTCACATAGATGTGCCTTCAAATCCCTTTTTATTTATAAATATGGGACTATGCCCATGTTACTTAACCTTTCTGAATCTCAGATTTCTCATCTTTAAACAGGACAATAATAATGATTTAAACTTTGTGTGTGTGCATGTATGAAGATTGGTGATAATCTATATAAACTCTCTGTTCTCAATAAATGGTCACAAATATTATGTTAAGTATTGTAGTCAAGCTGTTTCAATCTCAGGTGATGGCCAGAATAGCAGTCTGTGATCAAATTTTGGTTGGTCTTAAGAAGCTAGTTGAGGAATATGGACCTTAATTTCTATAGGCATTGGAAAGCCATTGAAAGTTTTTACTAGGAAGTGAGGAAATTAAAGTTTAGAACTGGAAAATTTATTCTGATATTAGGACTGGTACTAGATTCATTGCAGTGATAAAATGTAAAAGATCAGAACAGATAAGTATAGGGAGAGGTGTCAGACACTGCTAGTCACATCTGAGTATCTGGATTTTCCTCTTTCACAAAAATAAAAACCCCAATTTTTACCAATAAACATGACTATCTAAAACTAAGACTATGTTTCCCGGCTTTCTTTGTGGCTAGGTATGGCTCTGTGACTGTGTATCCTGCAGTGTCCTGGCACACATCCTTTCCCTCCATCGCTTTTCCTGTCTTGCCTCCTAGACAGCTGCCTAGATCATATTGGTCTGCTTCTAGATGCTCATTTGGATCCTATGAATGGTGGACAGGTGAACTGGAAGCAGCCTGAGTCCCTGAAGACTTCATGGAACAGGGCCTATGCTAAAGGCCTATGCTAAATTTCATGAGGCTTCTCCAAGAGGGAAGATTGAGTGACCTCGTTGAAGCCACTGAGATTTTGAGATTTTCTTACATGCAATAGAACTGAATCCTAGCGAATTCAGATGGAGGGGAAAAATGAATAGTTTAGTTTCTAGAATTTCAAGCCCATAGTAGTTACAGGAATATAAGGAAATGTTTGGAACAGGAAAGGATGATGCTTTTTGTTTGGGGTCTAGTCCAGGTGGAGATACCAGACAATTGAAACCAATGTTAGGAGCTTGGAAGAGGGGTTGGAGTTGGAGAAATAGACTTGGAGTGGAAAGCAGACATCTAAATAGCTCTGATGAGTGAATGTATGGGGAGAGATGAAATCTCCATGGGAGAAGTGTAGAAAGAGTGTTAAATGAGTGCAAAAAACTGAAGGCTGACCCTGGGCAGGGTTCGTTCATAGAGTGGAAGATGCAATAGAGATACCAAAGTTGGGTAGGAGGAGAAGCATGATGGTGGGGAGTAAAGGGACGAAGGGTCGAGGCCGAATTGAAGTAGCTTATTTCTTTGTACATGGAAGAATATGTGGGAGAAGAAAAGGAATTCCCAGGTTTCCAGAACAGACTGATTATGGGTGTCTGTTAATGAATAAAATGCTATGTTGTTGACTGATTCAGGAAAGACTTTGATTTTAGCTCATAGATTTGTTTTCTGCTTTTAATGCTTGGTTGCAGCGTTGTTAGGCTCTTTTCAGGTGAGAAGCAGCATAGTGTCCATTACTGAACTGCCAAGGAATCCCATGGAGGATGGATGGTCTTGGTTGGAAAGGCACGTAATGGCTTTTAAAGCTGTGAGCAGATGATCATGCTGCTTAAGCAACAAACTGTGAAGACTGAGAATTCATGAACAATTTTGATGTTGACAGCAAGTAAAATTAATAACAAATTAGATTTGACACATTGCTATAGTGTGCATATAATTATTTGATTTAATGATAACAAGTCATATACTAACTGGTGATAACTGGTAATAGCCAGTATTACTTTTGCCAGACACACAACAGACATTTATGGAGATAGCTGTAAGAAGAAAGATATTAAGAAATGTAAGGAAAAGATGGTTTGTGCCAAGAGGAAGCATTGGTAGTAGGTGGACACTGTTCTTCTTTCACTTCCTAACCAGCCTGTTCTCGTGCTAGAGGCTAAGAGTGCTTTGCTCCCAGTCCAACCAAGCTAACGACCTAGCATGTCTGTCTGTACCATTCCCCACTCTCCAGGGCCAGAAAATATGCTGACCATATAGTCTCTGTATCAGAGAGGATGGAAGATATTGTGTTCTGGGGTTCCCTCATTTTCTGAAAGATCTTCAGTATTTTACTCATGGCCACACCCAAAGTTTTTTTCCTTCTTGATAGGAGAGTAGGAGGCTGCAGAATACAGACACTTCAGCAATTATTATCTGTACTCATCAGGAGTCTAAACAGAGTGTCCTGTGTTCATAGAGATTGTAGGAGTTTTTCACAGGATGTTGACAGCAGGATACGAGACAGCTACGTGTTTCATATTTTCAAATGAAACCATGCAGAATGCAGGAACAAAAAAACCCCAGAGGGTCACCAGCCACAAACACACAATATCACATTTGCTGCCATACTTCCAAACCCAGAAGAGTGTCTCACTAAGTATTTGTTAAATGAATTTTGGGTGAATATTCTTATTTAAGGAATATTTAAAGCTGCATCCTAAATCTGCTTGTCCTGTGCATTTTTAAACATAAGGCAATGAGCACCAATAGGTAGTTGGAGGAATAGGATTCGGCATAACTTGGGAGAGGAGTGACAGGTAGTATGTTCCCCCCATAAAACATCCATTGTAGGTATTGGCAAAATCTTGGTTCAAATTTCAGTTCCCTTAATCACCGGTTGTATGATATTGGTCAAATTACTTAAATTTTGAGCCAGAATGTCTCAATTTTTTAATCTGGGCAATAATACCATAACAATATAATTATAATGAAAATATAAATAAAATTTATGATAACTTGCTTAGTAAATTCTCAGTGACAATTCAAATGTGAGATGCTATTTTGATACTGACAGCAACAGTGATAAGTTAATAACATTCAGAGCACTGCCATTAAGTGGGGTCCATGGGGGAAGGCATGAGTGGAATGTTCTGGAATGTATGGACTTCGGGCCCCTGGGTGTGGAAGGCAGGTTTCTCCAAAAAGCAGAATAACAGTGATGGTTACCATTTAAATTACAGTGTGCCAGGCATTCTGTACAAGCTTTTCTAAAGACTCACCAACACTCTGAGCTAGATATTATTTCCATTTTACAGATAAGAAATGTGAGGCCTAGTCTGGTTTCGAAAGCTACCCTGGATTGTACTGTTCATTAGTATCAGAGCTGAATTCCTGGTCACTCTGGTTCGTATGGTGGCCCTGCTTCTCCAGGATTCAAAGTAGAATCAACCATTACCTGAATGACAACCGAGTTCCATCCAGTTTGAATACTTTATTTTATTTTTATTTTTTATTATTGTTCAGTTATAGTTGTCCCATCTTTTTCCCCATTGCTCTTCCCTGTACCTTCCCCGTCTCCCACAGTTATTTCCCCCTCATTGTCCATGCCAATGAGTCCTCTGTTTGAGTTCCTTGGCTTGCCCTGTCCCTTTCTGTCCCCCAAAGGCTAGCTGTTTTATTCAGTGAGACCCTGTGAGAGTCTGCCTGGAGAGGCAGGTGTTGAGAGTAAGCCACCATGGTGAGCTGGCTCTGTCTTGAGGCAGAAGAACAAAGAAGGCAGCTTTTTATGGTCTGACTTATCTTGGAGCAACACAGAAATGATGTGCAGAGTTACCCAGGTATCTCTTTCCTTGATAAGTGTATGTGAGTGGAGCCCAGGAGGACCCTTTCTGGTACCTGTGGTCAATATGCTGCCCTGTGGAAGGTGGCCATTTACTGAATTCCAATTTCACTCAATTTCAGTTCATTTGACTTTGGAGGAGTTGCATCATGCCCATGCCTCTTAAGCTGAACTTTCTCTACAGTGTGTGTGACTGATTCTTTATCAGACTTTGTTAGAAAATTCAGAGGGTATTGATTGTAAATAGACCCATGGTGTCTGAGAACAGTTAGAGCACAGATGAGAAGGAGAGGTTAAATTTTTCCTAAACTCAAGGAGTCAGTATTAAACTCATCATCCCCTAAATAACCATAATCATGGAAATAATCTTCTTCCTTCCTTCCTTCTTTCCTTTATTCATTTACTCATCTATCAAACATTTATTAAAAGCCTACCGTGTATTAGGGTGCATGCGTTTAGTGTTAGACATATAGTGATAAATTTATAAACAATGCCCGTCCTCAACAGTGGAGCAGAGAGCCTGAGGGCGGCATTTGGGTTAGTCTGGGAAACACATGCTCAACAAGCTTTTGCAAAAATGTGGATTTATTTGTTCCTAAGAGGACAAAAATTGCATTTGTTTTGTTCACAGATGTAGCCTATCTCCATTGCCTTAGCACAGATTCTGCCTTTGCTAAGTACCTAAGACATTTTGTGAATTCACAGTATTTCTCATATTGTATTATCATATTATATTGTTAATATTTATAATTACATAATCAAGTGGCCAAATGAACTAATTTAACTCATGAATCCTTTATACTCCCTTTTGTGAGCTAGAAAATTTTGGTTGCCAAAGGGAACCTGATCCCCAAATGTTTAAATTCTGGTAATTAATGATTTTGTTTAGTCACAGGTTTAATGAATGCTTTATTTTTAATGAAAGCAGAAGGCTCATGACAAACTCAGCCAATCTGGTGACAGTTTTAGGGCATTTTGCCAGGTTGCTTAGGAAAAATTTCCAGACCTAGTAGGTTATATAATATTCTTCCAAGGAAACTAGGAAAATAACTTTAAAATTATATCTATTTTGCTATTTAAAATCAGAAATTGCCTGAAAAGGGATCAGAGTACGGGGAATTGATTCAATATTTGATGTCATTTTTTTGTGATTCAAAAAAGTAATGGATGTTAATTTCTCACAAAAGTTCAGAGGAATTGAGAAAAAAGAAAAAAGAACTCATAGACATTGAAAGTAATGCAATGATTGCTGAGGGGAGGGGGGTATAAAGGGACTAAATGGTAATTGAAAAAATACAATAAAGATTAAATTAAAAATTATAGTTCTAAAAGTAGAAATAATAGTTTCTATTTGATTACTAATTCTTAAGAGTTAACTTGAGTATATTTTTGGACAATTTTAGTTATCCCTTTCTTTTAAAATTCAAACTCTACATTTATGGCTATCCCTCAACAGAGTGTTTATGAATTGGATGAAATTTATGGAATGTTCCAGTGTGATCTGAAACCACAGCAAGTCCCAGAGGTTTTATGTTTGAAAAGTGTTTTAATCAGTGATGGGTTTGGAATTATTGCCAGCTGATTTCTGAATCTTTAGGCATAGGCCTTAGGAACACATTATCCAGATGTTTATAAAATGCCATTTTACTAATGTGCTGTTTATACTTTGATTTGTGGGGGGAAAAGAATCCTACTTCAAAGTACCAGATGAAAGTATTTTACATCAACTAAATATTAGACTCAAGCTGCTCAATAGCCATTTGCCCCTGCCTTCAAGGGACCTAATCAATATCCTCACCTATTTTTCCCATGACATACAACAAGAATTCATCCTGTTTTGTGGATTTTTCATGTGAGCATTAACTCCTTGGTAATTCTTATATGTTCCCTAGATCAACTGTTCTCCCTAAAATGTATCTTCTCTTTGAAAGAAAAGTTTAATTTTTTAAATTTAAGCCAGATTATTAATTAAACTAGGAAAAAATGAATAGAAATATTTGTTTCTATTGAATTCTCCCAGTATACCCTCTAATCCCCCAAAACTCAGAAGCAGAGTCTAATCCTTTGAAAAACTGTCTGCTTAACTCATCATTATTAATCCATTTAAGATGGCTTAGAAAGGTATACTGGGAGAAATAAATGAAAAAGAAGAATACAGCAAAATTAAAGATGTCACTTTATATTCAGGTTGGGAGAGTAAAATAACACTTTACATCTATTTTTGAGTCATTTTTTGTTGGATAAATTTACACATATACTATTGTGGTTGAAGTATATACACAATTTCAAATGTGTTTAAGCCATTTTTCTTGTATCATTAAACATGCTTTGGAATATGATATTTAATGGATGCAGTTATTTATAATGACTTTACCACCTTTTATGTGGCCTTTGCTCTATTTTTATGGTGCCCATCTCGGTCCCAAGGTGATTTACATCGACTCTGTGTCTTCCCTGAGTTCCTCTTGGCTCACTATGGTGTTTATTAGTTCTAGTCACCAGCTATTTCTGGCCCTTCACCTTCTGCACGTAAAATGTCACTATACTTCTTAAAGCAATTGGGTTTTGTGGAGACTATGTGAATTTTTATAGCCAATGACATGTGAACTAAGCATTTACTTATTGGTTAGATGGATTTTCCAGAGGGACTTCCCTCAGTGACAATAACTAACAGTGTTCCACAGAGTGGCTGCACCATTACCCAGGACCCCACAGCTAAGGTGAGCACCCAGAAGACCTGGTATGGATAGGTAATGTGAGCAGAAAATAAAATGTTATTGTTTGGGAGTCCTACTCAAAGATAGCAACATTGGTTCCTGTACTCACTCCTTCCATATATATATACCAAATAAGCAGCTACACATGGTTCATTTCTCTCTGAAAGAAATCTTAAAACTAGCCCAGCATCTCCTACATATCAAATAAACAAGTAAACACTAAAACATTGAAATGGGTAGAAAAGTTTGAGCACACTTTGGGCATCTTCCACCCAGAGGACACACTACTTTATTGTCTAGTGGCCAGTGAGGCTTGCTTTTGCTGATTCCACAAATGCATAGAAAACAAAACAAAACAGTTCTTAATCAGTGATTCTCCCAAGGGCTGAATCCAGTAGGAACAGACAGAAACACACACCTACCTGTCTTTCCATGAAATAAGTTTATTTGCACAATTCAAAAGCTACTGTCTGAGGGTCTGATCTCAATCAGTTTGCATTTATGTGATGACTGAGATCCTTCTTTTGAGAAACTGATAGGTCTTGGCACAGATCAACTACTCAGAGCCACTATGAACAAAGGTGGCAGCTTGGATATTAACAAAAGTATGAGGGACAATCAAGAGCTTGGGCCAGGTTAACCAAAAAGGTTCATCTCCTCCATGAGACCACTCTTTTGAGACTGAGAGAAGTGGGTGTTTTATCTAATGCACAAAAGCCTACAAAGAAAGTCAAAGAAAATGAAGAAACAAAAGAGTAATCACAAACGAAAGAATAAGATAAAACTCCAAAGCAATGAAATGGAGATAAGAGATTTTACTGATAAAAAATTGAAAACAGTGGTCATGAAGATGCTCATCAAGTTCAAGAGAACAATGCATAAATACAGTGAGAATTTTAACACATAGAAGACACCAAACAGAAATCATAGAACTGAAGAATACAGTAATTAAACTGGCTATTTCAAAGAAGGTTTCAACATAAAACTAGATCAGACAGAAGAAAGGATAAACAAACTTGAAGACAGGGCAGTATAATTCATCCAGTCAGAGAAGCAAAGAAAAAAAGAGTGAAAATAGCTTCTGGGACTTATCAGGCACCATCAAAAGGACCAATGTTCACGTTATAGGACCCTCAGAAGGAGAATAAAGGGACAGAAAGCTTATTTAAGGAAGTAATGGCTAAAAATTTCCCTAACATGGGGAAAGAAATAGATATTCAGGTCCAGGAAGCCCGTAGGATTGGTCTGTAGAAGAGAAATCCAAAGATAATTTCTCTCCTTATATTTAAATTGTCAAATGTTAAAGACAAAGAATCTTTTTTAAATATATTTTTATTTTATTGATTATGCCATTGCATTTGTTCTATTTCCCCCTTCATTCCCCTCTACCCTGCACACCCCTCCCCCACCATTCCCCCCCTTTAGTTCATGACCACGTGTCTCAAGTTCTTTAGATTCTATATTTCCCCTACTATTCTTACCCTCCCCCATCTACTTTCTATCTACTGTCTATGCTACTTATTTTCTGCACCTTCTCCCCCCTTCTCCTCCTCCCACTCTCCTGTTGCTAACCCTCCACGTCATCTTCATTTCTATGGTTCACTCCTAATCTAGCTGTCCTCTTAATTTGCTTTTGTTTTAGGTGTGGTTGTTAATAACTGTGAGTTTGCTGTCCTTTCACTGTTCATGTTTTTTTAACTTCTTTTTCTTAGGTAAGTCCCTTTAACATTTCATCTAATAAGGGCTTGGTGATGAACTCCTTGAATTTGGTCTTATCTGAGAAGCACTTTATCTGTTCTTCCATTCTAAATGAAAGCTTTGCTGGATAGAGCAATCTTGGTTGTAGGTCTTTGGTTTTCATGACTTGGAATACTTCTTTCCAGCCCCTTCTTGCCTGGAAGGTCTCTTTTGAGAAACCAGCTGATAGTCTGATGGGAACTCCTTTGTAGGTGACTGTCCCCTTATCTCTTGCTGGTTCTAGAATTCTGTCCTTCATTTTAATCTTGGCTAATGTAATGATGATGTGCCTTGGTGTGTTCCTTCTTGGGTCCAACTTCTTTGGGACTCTCTGAGCTTTCTGGATTTCCTGGAAGTCTAGTTCCTTTGCCAGAATGGGGAAGTTCTTATTTATTATTTGTTCAAATAAGTTTTCCACTTGTTGCTGTTCCTCTTCCCCTTCTGGTACTCCTATAATTCGGATGTTGGAGTGTTTAAAGATGTCCTGGAGGTTCCTAAGACTCTCCTCATTTTTTTGAATTCTTGTTTCTTCATATTTTTCTGTTTGGTCAATTTTTCCTTCCTTCTGGTCTGCTCCCTTGATTTGAGTTCCAGTTTCCTTTCCATTACTTTTGGTTTCCTGTGCATTGTCATTTCTTTCAATTAGTTTAGCCTTCATATGTTCCTCTAATTTGTGACTAAAATCAACCAGTTCTGTGAACATTCTGATCACCATTGTTTTGAACTGTGCATCTGAAAGTTTGGATATTTCTTCATCACTTAGATTTATTGGCTCTGGGGCTCTGAGTTGTTCTTGAGCCATGTTTTGATCTGTTTGTGCCTGTTATGTATGAGGAGTGGAGCCTTATATGTTCACCAGGGCAGGGCCACCCAGGTTGCTGGTTTGTGACACTGTATGTGGGGGCGGGGTCAGAGAGGTAGCAATGGCGGTCCTCCCCACTTGCCCAGTCAGCCTCACCACTTGCCTGCCTGTTTATCTGAGTGCAAATGTGCAAGCCCGCCACCCTGTGCCAGGGCCTGCGAGGTCTATCTCAATGCTCGCCTCTTCACTGGTTTATCTGCAGGCAAATGTGCAACCACAGCCAGCCAGCCAGCCTCTCCGCACCTTCCCTGGGTCCTCCCGTAGCTACCCCGCACCTGGGATTCTCGCCCTCAGCTGCCTGCGCGCCGCCTGGGGGGGGGGGGGTGGGGATCTCTTTTGCCTGACCCGCTCCACTGCTGGCTTTGCTCCTCTCACCAGTTTAGCTGAGCAGTTCATTGTTTTCAGACTCTGTATTGTTCAGTTTTCTGTGGTTTGGTTGTGTTTATTATTGTTAAAATTTTGTTGTTTTTAGATTTGGTTGTTCGAGGAAGCAAAGTGTTTCCACCTACGTCTCCATCTTGGCAGAAGTCCCTAATTTCTAAAGACAAAGAATCTTAAAGGGAGCAAGAGAAAAACCTCTTCTTTTGTGCAAGGGAACCCCCACAAGAGTAAAAGCAGATTTTTCAGCAGAAAATTTGCAGGCCAGCATGATGTTGTCAAAGTGTAGGAAGGTAAAAACTATCAACCCAGAGTATTCTACCTGGCAAAGCTGGCCTTCAGAACTGAAGGAGAGCTTTCTAGAGAAGCAAAAGCTGAAGGCATTTGTCACCTTTAGGTCAACCTGACAAATGTTCAAGGGAATTCTTCAAACTGAAATGAAAGGGTGCTAATTGGCATCAGGAAAACATGAAAACATAAATCTCACTGGTAAATGTAAATATCTAGTTAAATTTAGAATACTTCAGTGTTGCAATAGGGGTGGGCAAATGACTTATAAATCAGGCATAAAAGTTAAATACAAGTAGTACGAGTAACTATAATTACAATAATTAATTACATAAGGTAAAAGGATGTGACTTGTAACATCAAAAACACAAAATGTGTGTGGGGGTGGGTAAAAATGTAGAGCGTTAGTATGTGTTTAGCAGTCACCAGCTTACAATATACTGTTATAAATGTAAGAGGTTCTACGTAAGCCCCATGGTAGCCACAAAGTGAAAACCTACTGTAGATATGCAAAAGAGAAAGAATTCTAAGCATACCTCCACTGAAAATTATCAAATCAGAAAGGAAGAGAGCAAAAGAAGAAAGAAACAAAGGAATAACAAAACAATCTACAAAATGACAATGGTAATTCAGTACCTATAAATAATTACTGCAAATGTAAATGGACTAAATTCTCAAATCAAAGTACATGTGGTGACTGAATGGATTTAAAAAAATGGCCAAACCATGTGCTGCCTACAGAAGACTCACTTAACTTTAAGGACATGTACACAGTAAAAGTGAAGGGATGGAAAACATATTTTAGTAAATGAAAACCAAAAGAAATCAGAGGTAGTGACATTGATATCAGACAAAACAGACTTTAAGCCAAAGATTACAATAAGAGGCATTATATAACCGTAATATAGTTATAATAAGAGGCCAGTCAAGCTATGTTTTATTGTATATGCTATTACTGTCCTACTTTTTCTCCCTTCGCCCCCTCTACCCAGCCCTCTACCCACTTCCATAATCAGTTCCCCCACCATAATGGTCTATGCCCATGGGTCATATGTTCTTTGACTAATCTCTTCATCTTCTTTCAGTCAGTCCCCACCTTGTCCCTCCCCTCTTACAGCTGTCAGTCTATTCCATGATTCTATGCCTCTGGTTCTATGTTACTCATTATTTTTTGTTGTTGTTGTTGTTGTTCATTAGATTCCCCTTATAAGTGAGATCATATTTTTGTCAATATTTATGTGCACAACATAAAAGCACATAAATATATAAAGCAAATATTAACAAACCCGAAAGGAGAAGTAGGTGTATGAAAAATGCCAATAGGTAGATGACAAGGTGTTCAACAGCATTAACCTTTAGGGAAATGTACACCAAACAACAATGAGATATCACTTTACATCTGTTAGAATGGCTGTCATAAAACAGAAGAGATAAGTGTTGGTGAGGATGTGGAGAAAAGGGAAGGAACCCTTATTCACTGCTGGTGGGAATGTAAATTGGTATAGCCTTTATGGATGACAGTATGCAGGTTCCTCAAAACATTAAAATGAACAACCACATGATCCAGAAATTCCACTTCTAGGTATATCCAATATGTTCACAGGAAATGAAAACAGGATATCAGAGATACCTATACCCCATGTTTATTGGAGCATTATCCACATTAGCCAAAATATGGAAACAACCTACCTATGTGTACTTCAAGAGATGAATGAATAAAGGTGTTGAGGTATATATGAAGCCTATCTGGAAAAAGTCTAACCATTGTTAATATAATGAGAATGGTTTGCAGGACACTGATGTAACCTGGCAGCCAAGGGAACTAGACTGGAAGGAGTGTATGTGAACAATGAGAATTTCACTGTACTATTCAGTGAGGGTGGTAGATGCTGTTGAGTGAGCATGTGTATTTGGTGGCCATTGCACTCAAAATGACCGAGTGAGTAGAGCAATGAATGTGCATCAGATTTTGCATTAAGCTTGAACATTCCACCATGGAAACCATTCAGATGATTCAGAAGGCTGCAGCTATGGGTAACTGGTGATTGGCAGCTTCATCATGACAATGTACCTATTCATGCATCATGTCTCCTGCAGAGTTTTTTGGCAAAACATCAAATACCCAGACTCAGCCCCCCTACAGCCCAGATTTGGCACCCTGTGACTTCCAGCTTTTCCCCAAACTAAAATCACGTCAATTTCAGACCATCAACGAGATCCAAGAAAATACAACAGGGAAGCTAATGGTGATTGGAGGAACTGTGTGAGGTCCCAAAGTGTCTACTTTGAAGGGGACTGAGGTGTCATCGAACTATGTGCAAAGTTTCTTGTATCTTCTTCAACAAATTTCTCTATTTTTCATATCACACTGCTGGATACTTTCTGGACAAACCACACACACACAATGAAATCTTGCTCAGCCATGAGAAAGAAGGAAATCATGCCATTTGTAACAACAATGATTGACCTTGAGGACATTATGCTGAGTGAAATAAACCAGACAGAGGAAGACAAATACCGCATCATATCACTTATATGTGGAATCTAAAGAACATGTCTAACTGATAGAGAGTAGAAAGGTGATTATCTGGCCCTGGCTTACAGGGGTGTGGGGGAATAGGAGAGAGATTGGTAAAAGGCTTTAAACTTTCAGCTATAAGATGAATAAGGTCTGAGTATCTATTGTAAAATGTGGTGACTATAGTTGATAACACTGTATTGTAAAATTGAAATTTGCTGTGAGAATAGAACTTAAATGTTCTCACCGCAAAAAAACAAAGATAAATATTTAAGGTAATGGATTATAACTAGATGGGAACAATCCTTTCACAAACATATATATGTAAAGCAAATCATTTAGTTGTGCACCTTAAATATCCTACAATTTTATATGTCAGTTATGCTGCAGTAAAGCTGAAATGAAAGAAGCCTTTGTTGTTTTAATGAATGAAATCTTGGGTGCTATTTGTTATCACAGTTTGACTTGCCTATCTTGACTGCTACACTGATCATATGTATTTATATTGGCAGTTAGGTTTAGACCTTATAATCCTGAGGTGGACCCATGCTTAGCTTCATTTTTTTTAATTTTTGTATTTATTTATATTTTTTTAGCTCTTTTAAAAAATTTTTTATTTAGTTATTTTTCAAGTACATTTTTTGTCTATTTCTCCCATCCCAGCCCCCCCACCCTGTCTCCCCCCTCTCTCCCATTCCCTTCCCCCAGTCCTCATCCCTGTGTCTTTCATACTTGTTCCTCAAAATCCCTCCCCCTTTTTCCCCTTAAATTCCCTTCTCTCTCCCCTCTGGTCGCTGCCCCCTTGTTCTCTATTTCAGTGTCTTTGTTTTTATTCTGCTCGCTTGTTTGTTTTATTGTTTAGCTTCCTGTCAAAGGTGAGATCATATGGTATTTGTCCTTCAATGCCTGGCCTGTTTCACTCAGCATAATGCTTTCCAGTTCCATCCATGTTGTTGCAAAGGGTAGGAGCTCCTTCTTCCTCTCTGCTGCATAGAATTCCATTGTGTAAATGTACCACAATTTTTTGATCCATTCACTTACTGATGGACACCTAGGTTGCTTCCAACTCTTGGCTATTGTAAATTGTGCTGCCATGAACATTGTGGTGCATAGGTTCTTTGAAATTGATGTTTTAGGATTCTTGGGGTATAATCCTAGCAGTGGAATTGCTGGGTCAAAAGGCAGGTCGATTTTTATTTTTCTGAGAAAATTCCGTACTGTTTTCCATAATGGTTGTACCAGTCTGCAATCCCACCAGCAGTGAACTAAGGTCCCCTTTTCCCCACAACCTCTCCAACATTTGTTGTTTGTTGCTTTCTTTATTATAGCCATCCTGACTGGTGTAAAGTGGTATCTCATTGTGGTTTTAATTTGCATCTCTCTGATAGCTAATGATATTGAGCATCTCTTCATGTGTCTCTGGATATTCTGTATGTCCTCTTTGGAGAAGTGTCTGTTCAAGTCCTTTTCCCATTTTTTAATTGGGTTAAATGTCTTCCTAGAGTGGAGTCGTGTAAGTTCTTTGTATATTTTGGAGATTAAACCTTTGTCTGAGGTATCATTGGCAAATATGTTTTCCCATACAGTTGGTTGTCTTTTTAATTTAATACTGTTTTCTTTAGCCATGCAGAAACTTTTTATTTTGATGAGATCCCATTTGTTTATTCTTTCCTTTATATTCCTTGCTCTAGGGGACATATCGGTAAAAATGTTGCTGCTTGGAATATCTGAGATTTTCTTGCCAATGTTCTCCTCTAGGACTTTAATGGTGTCATGGCTTATATTTAAGTCTTTTATCCACCTTGAATTTATTTTGGTGTATGGTGTAAGTTGGTGCTCAAGTTTCATTTTTTTGCACGTAGCTGTCCAGTTCTCCCAACACCATTTGCTGAAGAGGCTATCTTTACTCCATTTTATGTTACTGCCCCCTTTGTCAAATATTAATTTACTGTAGAGAGTTGGGTTGATTTCTGGGCTCTCTGTTGTGTTCCATTGGTCTATGTGCCTGTTTTTATGCCAGTACCAGGCTCTTTTGATTACAGAGGCTTTGTAATACAGTTTGATATCAGGTATTGTGATCCCTCCTACTTTGTTCTTCTTTCTCAAAAGAGCAGCTGCTATTCGGGCTTGTTGCTTAGCTTCATTTTTAAGAATTGTGTTCCAGGTGACTGTACATACCTTTAGAAACTCAAATAATTGGGGAATATTTTTCCCTACACATATGTTTACAAAGTGTTCCTTTAGCTGACTTCAGGCATGTGTATTCAGTAGCTCATATCACATTCAAATCAAGCATTCATACTTTCATTCTCACGATACTTGATTATCCTCATCCATATTTTACTGTTGGCCTGGAAAATATTAATTGCAACTTTAAGATACATCTGTTTTTAAAGTCTAAATTTTGCAATTGCATGATTGAGAAAGTTCAAAAGAAAAATATTCTGTCATTTTTCCTGCCATCTAAACTTATTTTTATTACCCTGGCTGGTGTGGCTTAATGAATTGAGCATAGAACCAAAGGGTCGCTGGTTTGATTCCCAGTCAGGGCACATGGCTGGGTTGCAGGAGAGGTCTCCCGTGGGGGTGGTGCATGGGGGCAGCCACACACTGATGTTTCTCTCCTTCTTCTCCTTCCCTTCCCCTCTCTCTAAAAATAAATGAATAAAATCTAAAAATCAACTTATTTCTATTTTTTATATTTCCTTCTATTCTTTGCACATAAAACTTTATATTACTTATCATTGTTTACATAGAACTTTGCATTTTCCTTCTATTCTATCAAAAGTTTTAGGGGTTTTATAGACTTCATAATGAAAATTTTAATTACTGCAAAATTTCCCATTGACATTGAACACCATCATTTATATCAAAAATTCCTTATCACGGAGATATTGGGTTGTTGCCATTTTTTAAAAGAAATACTGTTGGAATACATACTTTTAAACCAATGTGAATTATACTAGGATATATACATCTAATCAGCATTATTTTAGAATATAAATAGTTTCTAAGTCTAAACATATATTTCAACACAGGTGCTATTTATACAAACATTTCTGATACTTCTCTTTTAAAATTGTCTTTAGAACCAATTAATTAGCCACATATTAAAAAGTCATTTTATTTTATAACATGTCTTCGTTTGGACTCTAAACCATTCATTCATTCGGTTCATAATATTTTGGCTGTTTCCAAAAATCAATTGTAATCTCAAAACACCAAATTTTGCCTCCATTTAGACCATTTGGAAGACTGCCAAAGGCTTCAAAGGCAACTACAGAGGAATAAGTTCCAAAACTGTTCAGAGCACTGGGTAGTCACTGCTCCAACTGCGCAGCCTCTCGCAGTGAGGGCTCTGGAAGGGTAACACTCCGTTTTGTTTTGTGAGTTTGAGTAGGTTTGTGACTATAGTCATTGTCTTAACTCTAGAGTCACGATTTGCATAAAACTAATAGTTCCTTGAGGTCAGGGACCAATTCTTTCATTGGCGTCTGCACTTAGCCTGTACCGGTGTATATTTGTGATTGATTCTCTAGAAATGAATGCTGTGTTGAGAATACACTTCTTCCATTGACAAATACCTATCTTTAAATAAACTGTTTTTCAGGGGAAGGCCTGGACTCTCCAGCACTGGGGGACAACACTGTCGGCATCATGTGGGAATGGGTTAGAAATAAATGCATATCCCCTGACCCCATCCTGAACCAACTTAATCAGAAATTCTGGATTTGGGGCTCCAATCTGCATTTTAGCAAGCTCTCATGTGATTCTGACACATAATATATGATCAATAAATAGTAAAGTTTGCCTAAAGAAAAACTGAAAACAAAGTTCAGGAAGATGATATTATAATGAGAGAAAGTTGGTATTATAGGTCACAGTTACCAAAATTCAGTAAATGTTATCTGATACATATTATGGGCCAAACATTATGCCGTAACACTCGTTACACAAAAACAAAAAAAAAATCTTTATTTTCATGGAACTGATATTCTAGAAGAAATAAAGATGTGTAAAGAGTATAAAATGTGTAAATAACTATATTTTTTGTGATGCTTCAGTATAGAAGTGTATGCAAAATATGGGTGGTGATGCTGATTATTACCACTTACATAAACCACGTGTCATCTGTCAGGCAAAGTACAAGAGCTTTCCATCACAACGTATCATTCCTTTCGGTCTGCCTATAAGAAGGAATATAAAAGATTAAAAGGGGCTGCGTGGCTTGATTGGCCCCTCTGAGTCTGCAAATAATAAAAGCTTGGTGTCAAAGTTCACTATTTCTTGTTCAGAGCACTTAAACTATTCATGCGCTCTGATAGTTCACTTCAAAAATGGGTGTATGGCATCTATCTCACAACTGGTACACAGATTAAATAAAGTAATGTATGAAATTGCTCAGCTCAGTATATGTCCTCAATATTCAACAGATAGTGATTATTTCTTATTGCTGTTAACAGTAATGGTCATCATCCATGTTACTAGCATGATGGGTGCAATATAACACACAGGGTCTGGCAGAAGTGATGCCTCCTTGAGTGTGGTTGGTAGGGTTTGTGAATGTCTCACACAAGATGGACAGCAATTTGAACATTTCACCTAAAATGTCATATGGTGTGATATTGTTATGTTACATAATTACATGCTTATTATTTTGTAATAGAGAGGGTCGTTGTTTGTGCTGGACCCTGTCGGCTCTATGTAAGTTAAGGAGATGGACTCAAGCCAGACTTTCGGCTTTCAAGTGCAGGTTTGTCAACTTCTGTTCAACCATGGGCTTAGCCTCTGTACTTCAATTTCCTCATGTGAAATGTGGAGACAGTAGAGTTCTTACTCCACAAATTGATCGTGACTGACAAATGAATTAACACGTGTAAAACACTGAAAACATAGCCAGCCCTGGGGCAAACACTCAGTAAGTGCTAGCTATTACTGTCATTAATTTCTTTAGGATGTCCCATGGACTAACTACTCTGTGAGAGAGTTTAGCCTTTCTTTTTGGTATAGTGTGATTTTATGAAAGGGCTCATGTTTAGGAACAAGAATATCACCTTTCCTTAAATCTGTAGGGTTCAAAGCTCCACTAGCTAGTTGAGTAAAGGCCTTTCCATGATGCCTAAAAATAAGGGGGAAAGCTGATGTCAGGGTAAACCTTAAAAAGCCAAAGGGAGGAAAATTTTAAATCAAAGTGCTGGACATCCACTTTTATTTCATGGAAATCTATTATTTAAGCACATTTACTGATAACGATGCACACATGCTGTTTGTAGACATTACTTTTCTCCCTTGAAGTAATGGAGTGCAGATTTCCTACCTGTACCTGCAGTCTTTTTTCAAATTAATTCTGTGCCCCTCTCTATCATTGTGGAACAGAGATCTCACACATGACTTTTCTAAAGACTAGAAGACTAAAACACAGACCTGTTGCCTCAGAGGCTGAGAAGATGTTCGCAAATGTGAATAAGTAGTTAAAACACTACCAGATATACAGGAGGAGTCCTTGAACACAAATGCGACTGACATCAAAGAAATAATCAGCTTTGTAATTCTGCCTGGATGGCACATAGACGGGGCAGCACTGCAGAAGGATTCGGCTGCAACGGTGGAAGAAAATTTCAATAGATATGTTTCTATTAATTAGCCACAGGTACTCAAACTTCTGTGACCTACAATTTCAATATTGCTACTGTGATAGCTTCAGGCTTTGCTTCTAGGTTATGTTACAGGTGGTGGCACAGACTTTTAACAATTTAATTCTCTTTATTGGTAATGCTGCAGTTCACGTGATTACAGTCTACCAGGATGACTGTAGTTTCTCCAAGAATCAAGTGAATATTAGCTCCATTTACATCACTTCAAGTTCATGTTCAGTCTTTACCATGTGCGTGCTATGTTCAGTGAATATTTTAACTTAACATTAGGTCATCTACATGTTTCCACATACTACTTTTGACCACTTACTTTCCATGCATATTTAATTTTCTTGCTATTCTCCTGAAATCCCTCTGCTGGATTGTTTCTAGAATTTCATATTTACACACAGAGATTCAGGGAACATCTTAGTATAATTTTTTTTCTGATTTTATAAGATTGCCAAGGAGTTTGTTCTCCAAAGCAGAATAACCAAAGTAAGAATTTTTATAGTTATTGCTACATATTGAGGCCACACTCTAAAAATATCAAACTAATTTACAGTATCATCAACATGGCATATGTATACTTTCCTCCACAGTTTATACAATATTGGATTGTATTTTAATTTATGTATGTAATGGCTTTTCAAAATGCAAATAAGATAAAATAACATCTTAACAGTTTTAAGTATACAGTTTGCTGGTATTAAATATATCTATAATGTTGTGCAGTCATCAGAACCATCCATCTTCATAACTCTTTATATTCTAAAACTGAAACTCTATACCCATTACACAGTAACTTCTTGTTTTCCCCTCCCCAGCCCCTGGAAACCACCATTCTACTTTGAATCTCTATGATTTTTGACAAATCTAAGTACCTTATGTAAGTGGTATTTGTTTTTGTTGTTTTGTGACTGCCTTATCTCACTTAGCATAACACTCTCAGTGTTCACTCATGTTTTAGCATATGTTCATCCATGTTATAGCATATGTCAGAATTTCCTTTCTTTTTAGGCTGGATAATATTTATTGTATGTATGTATCAGATTTTGCTAATCCATCAGTGAACACTAGGATGAACAAATAGCTATTTGAACACATTTTAGCTATTGTGAATAGCTAGGATGAATACATTTTAGCTATTGTGAATAGAGTTGCTATAAATATGTGCATACAAATACTTCTTTGTGATCCTGCTTTTATTTATTTTGGGTCTATGCCCGGGTGAAATTGCCAGATCATATGGTAATTATATTTTTATTCTAATTTTTATTTTTAAAGTATATTTTATTGATTATACTATTACAGTTCATTTTTTTCTCCCCTTTATCCCCTTCCACCCTCCACCCTGCCTTCCTCCAACATTCTGTACTTATAGTTCATGTCATGGCTTATACATATATGTTCTTTGGCTTCTCCATTTCCTATACTGTTCTTAACTTCCCCCTATCTATTTTGTACCTACCAATTATGCTCCTTATTTCCTATACCTTTCTCCTCCATTATCCCTCTTCCCCTCCCCAGTGGTAACCCTCCATGTGCTCTTCATTTCTATGATTCTGTTCCTGTTCTAGTTGTTTGCTTAGTTTTTGTTTTTGTTTTTTAGGTTCAGTTGTTGATAGTTGTGAGTTTGTTGTTATTTTACTGTTCATAGTTTTTATCTTCTTCTTTTTCTAAGATAATTCCCTTTCACATTTCACAGAATAAGTGCTTGGTGGTGATGAAATTCTTTAACTTGACCTTATCTGGGAAGCACTTTATCTGCTCTTTCCTTCTAAATGACAGTTTTGTTGGGTAGAGTAATCTTGGATGTAGGTCCTTGCCTTTCATGACTTCAGATACTTCTTTCCAACCCCTTCTTGCCTGTAAGATTTCTTTTGAGAAATCAGCTTATATTCTTATGGGAATTCCTTTGTAGGTAACTGTCTTTTTTTTTCTTGCTGATTTTAAGATTCTCTCCTTAACTTTAATCGTGGGTAATTTAATTGTGATGTGCCTCGGTGTGTGCTTCCTTGGATCCACCTTCTTTGGGACTCTCTAAGTGTCCTGGACTTCCTTGAAGTCTATTTCCTTTGCCAGATTGGGGAAGTTTTCCTTCATTATTTCTTCAAAGAACTTTTCAATTTCTTGCTCCTCCTACTCTCTTTTAGGCACCTCTGTGGTTCAGATGTTGGAACATTTAAAGTTGTTCCACTTTAAATGTTGGTATTCAGGTATTCCTCAGCTTCTCATTTTTAAAATCCTTTCTTTATTCTTTTCCAGTTGGATGTTTATTTCTTCCTTTTGTTCCAAATCATTGATTTGAGCCCCGGTTTCCTTCCCTTCACTGTTGGTTCTTTGAATATTTTTCTTTATTTCACTTTGTATAGCTTTCATCTTCCTTTATTCCAATGATTTCTTTATTCCTTCCTTTATTCATTTCTTTCTTCATTCCTTCCAATGATTTTGTGACCAAACTCAATCATTTCTGTGAGCATCCTGATTACCACTGTTTTGAACTCTGCATCTGATAGGTTGTCCATCTCTTTGTCACTCAGTTCTTCTTCTGGAATTTTGATCTGTTCCTTCATTGGAGCCGTATTTCTTTTTCTCAATGCACCTGTTACATTTTACAGGATGGAGTCTCAGGTATTTGCCAGGCTGAGCAACATATTCAGGTACACTTGTGAATCAGTCTTGGTCAATGTTTCTTCTTCTTGGGTATCAGACTTACACACAGTTTGATTTTCTGGTAGTTCTAGGGGTTTTTTTTGTTTGTTTTGAAATTGGTCCTCATCCTTTTCTTTTGATTGTTCAAGGAAGTGAAGCATATCTCCCTATGCCTCCGTGTCTGTATTTTTATTTTTTGAGGAATCACCATATTGTTTTCCAAAGAGGCTGCATCATTTTACATTCCCACCAACAGCTAACAAGTGTTCTAATTTTTCCACATCTTTGCCAGCACTTATTTTCTGTTTTTTGATAGTAGACATCCTAATGGATAGGAGGTGGTATCTCATCATAGTTCTGATTAGCATTTCCCTAATAATTAATGATTTTCAGCATCTTTTCATGTATATATATTCTTTGTTGAAATGTTTATTCAAGTCCTTTGCTCATTTTGAGTTGGGCTGTCTGGTTTTTTATCACTCAGTTTCTTAAAAATTTGTTCTGGTTATTAATTCCTTATCTGAGTTATGATTTGCAAACATTCCCCCTTGTTCTGTCTGCTACCTTTTTACCTATTAATACTGTATTTTGATGCACAAATTTTCTAATCATATAAAGTTTAATTTGTCTACATTTTATTTTGTTGCCTGTGTCTTTGATGTCACATCCAAGGAATCATTTCTAAATTTAATGCCATGAAGTTTTCCCCTATGTTTTCTTCTAAAACTTTTGTTATTTTAGGTACTACATTTGTGTCTTTGATTAATTTTGAGTTCATTTTTTGTGTGCAATATTAGATAAGGGCCTAATTTTATTTCTTTTCATGTGGATATCTATTTTTCCCAGTACCATTTGTTGATAAGTCTGCTTGTTCTCCATTGAATGGTCTTCACAGTCTTATCAAAACCTATATATGTGAGGGTTTATTTCTGGGCTCTTTATTCTACCCATTGGTTGGTATGTTTACCCTTAAGCAAGTATAACACTACTTCTATTGCGGTAGCTTTGTAGTAAGTTATGAAATCAGGAAATGTGAGCTCTCCAACATTTTTCTTCCTCTTTAAAGATCGTTTTGGCTATTCAGGGCCTCTTAGGATGCCATATACATTTTAGGATTTGTAAAAAATTTCTACAAAAAGTGCCCTTTGGATTTTCTAAAAAGATTTTATTTATATTTTGAGAGAGGGTAAAGGAGTGATAAAGAGAGGGACAGAAACATCAATGCATGAGAGACACATCAACTGGTTGCCTCTTACTTGCCCCAAACTGAGGACCTCGGCCACAGCCCAGGCATATGCCCTGACTGGGAATCAAACCTGTGACCTTTTGGTTTACAGTCTGGTGCTCAATCCACTGAGCCACACCAGTAAGAGAGATGTCCATGGGATTTTGATAGGGAGTGCATTGAATTTGGGTCAATATTTGGGTAATATTGACATTTTAACAACATTAAGTCTTTTAATCCAGGAACATGAAATATGTTTTTATTTATTTATGTCTTCTTTAATTACTTTTAGTGATGTTTTGTACTTTTCACTGTACAAGTCTTTCACCTCCTTGCTCAAGTTATTTCCTAAATATTTTATTTTATATTTGGGGTGCTATTACAAATTGAATTATTTTGTAATGACCTTTACAAATGTTCTTTTTTTATGTATAAAAATACAATTTTTTTTTGCATGGGCTATATTTCCTGTTTCTTTGCTTAATTGATTTATTCATTCTAACAGTTTTTCTGTGAAATGGTAAGAGTTTATACATTAAGATCATATTACCTGTGAACACAGATAATTTTACTTCTTCCTTTCTCATTTAGTTGCCTTTCCTTCTCTCTCTTCTTTTTTTTTGTTTGTGTCTCATTTCTGTGGTTAGAATTTCCAGTTCTATGTTGAATACAAGTTGCAAAAGGGAGCATTATTGTCTTGTTCCGGATCTTAGAAGAAAAGTTGTTAGTTTTTTTAACATTGAGTGAAAGACTTAATGGGGGTTTTATATATGGGTTTAATTATGTTGAAGTAGTTTCCTTCTATTCCTACTTCATGGAGTGTTTTTATCTCAAAAGGGTCTTGAAATTTGTCACATGTTTTTCTTCATCAATTAAGATGATGAAATGGCTTTTTTCTTTTATTCTGTTAATGTGGTATATTACATTGGTTGATTTTTGTATGTTGAACCATCCTTGCATTCCAAGGGTAAATCTCACTTGCTCATGGCACATAATTATTTTAATATGCTCCTGAATTTTGTTTGCTAGTATTTTGTTGAGGATTTTTTCATAAATGTTCATAAGGTACATTGTCTGAAGTTTCTTTTTTGTGTGTTGTCTTTGTCTAGCTTTGGTATCAGGGTAATCCAAGCTTCATAAGATGAGTTAGAAAGGGCTTCATAAGATGAATTAGAAATAGTAAAAGTGTTACATGAAAAAAGGTTCTATGGTCAATTAAGATTGAGAAATGCTTAGTCAAACATGTTTTCTTAACTACATTACTTCTCAGAGACTACCGTAGGCTAATGTACTTCATGACCTCTTAAAATGGCAAAATAATGACCAGTGTTTCAGGACTTTATTTAATCATGGAATCCCCCCACCCCGCCCCATTAAGTTTCTTAGACCTAATATTCTGTGCAGCACACATTTAAGATGTAGTTCTATTGTTTTCCTTGATATTTAGTTGATGCTTTGCTTTAAAAATATTTTTCTCATATTAAGAAAGAAATCAATCATCCCCCCCTTTCCCCATAATTTTAATCATTCAAGTGCCTTTATTTTGTTTCCTTTCTGATAAAATGTGCTGTCTAGCTTGTTCAGGCACTTATAACAAATGTAGTATAGAGTGGATAGCTTATAAATGACAAAAATTAACTCATTTGCTTTTGTGTCGTTAATGATGGTATAAATGCCTGAGACAAATTTACTCTTGTTGGTGATGATGGTATAAAAGTCTAAAATGATTTAGATATTCTTAAGAGACTAGATCTAAAAAATTAATAAAGTCAATTGTAATTTTTCTAAGAGTTATTTTCAAACTGATTTGTAAATCAAACATACCCAAATAGAATAAGTGCTCTTTTTAACCTAACTAATAATAAAGAAGTTTTAAAAAAGCCCTCATGGAAAGAAAACTATGACTTCAAAAGCTCACAATTCTTACAACCATTCCCACCTCCAGACCTTTCTTTAGGAAATATTCAAGGCCTCATTGTTGTGAATAATTTTTACTTTAATCAGTGTATACACTCTGGTGAAAACCTACATATTCCTCAGTAGGAATACATAATTGCCCTCTTGTGGGATATTTAGCATATAAGCTGACACTCACTCCCCAGGGTTGTTTGAGCTTTGCAAATTTTGAAATGCTCAGAAATATAAAGGTGTAAAATATACCTTTTATAAAGAGCTAGTCAGAAGTGACTAGCATTAAGGGAGTTTAAGGTATGGTAATCAGGTGGGAAATTTTAAACTTACTTGTTTAAACATTGCACTTCTTTTATGTAGATAGAGAATATTCAGCTGACTTCAAATTATGTCACTTTACACAAGATACACAAAAAATTTAATGAAATTTGGAAAACTTATTTAAGACTCACATTTTATCTGTTTGCTTAATATTTGGGCATATCGTCTGGCAAGCACAGAATCCACAGGTTTTGTTTTCATACATCCTGTCATCGGGCCCATGGAAGCATTCTTTTTTAATGAAAAAATACCAGGATTTTCTCCTTAAAGAGAAATCTGAAACCTCAAAATTCTTACTTTCTTTATGGTAGAAGTTTTATTGGGATATAATTCACATACAAAAAAAATTACCCCTTTAACACTCACAATTTTGTGTTTTAAGTATATCATATCCATAGTGGTGCGACCACCAACAGTACCTAATTTTGGAATATTTTCATCAGAATAAAACCCCATACCTATTAGTATTCATCTCCCATTTACTGCCCCACCCCGACTAGTTCTAGGCAACTTAAAATTATCCTTATACCTCTATGGATCTGACTGTTTTGACATTTCATGTATGAAGGCATCTCATAATATGTGGTCCTTTGCGACTGGCTTCTTTCACTTAGGTAATGTTTTCAAGGTTTATCCATGTTGTTGCATGTGTAAGAATATCATTTCTTAATTTTTCTTGATTTTATTTATTTTTTAATTTTTTGCCAATTATCTCTTAATTCAATATTATTTTGTATTAGTTTCAGGTGTACAGCATAGTGGTTAGACAGTTATGTACTTTACAGAGTGTTCTTTCGTATATTTCCAGTACCCAAATGGTATACCATACATAGTTTTGCAATATTATTGACTAAATTCCCTTAATTTTACTTTATATCTCCATGACTATTTTGTAACTACCCATTTGTACTTCTTAATACTCTCACATTTTCTTTTTTCTTTTTATTTTTTTATTTAATTGTTGTTCAAGTACAGTTTTCTGTCTTTTACTCCCATCCCAGCCCACCCCCCAGTGCTCCCCACTTCCCTCCCATTTCTACCCCCCTTAGTTATTGTCCATGTGTCCTTTATACTTGTTTCTGTAAACCCTTCCCTTTTTTCCCCTGAAATCCCCTCCCCTCTCCCTGGTCCCTGTCAGCCTGTTCTGTATTTCAGTGTCTTTGGTTATATTTTGCTTGCTTGATTGTTTTGTTGTTTAGCTTCCTGTTAAAGGTGAGATCATCATATGGTATTTGTCTTTCAAATACTCTCACATTTTCACCCAGCCTTCTAACCCACCCTCTTCCCAACTGGCAGTTTCCAGTTTGTTCACTGTATCTATGAGTCTCTTTCTATTTTGTTTGTTTATTTATTTTGTTCTTTAAATTCCTCTCATATATAAGTGAAATCATATGGTAATTGTCTTTCTCTCTGACTTATCTCACTTAGCATAATGTCCTCTTGGTCCATCTATGTAATTGCAGATGATAAGATTTTATTATTTTTTATGGCAAAGTGTATTTCATTATCTATATGTATCGTGTCTTCTTTATTCAAATGTCTATTGAAGGACACTTAAATTGGTTCCATATTTTGGCTATTGTAAATAACCAAATGCTGTGAGGAACATATGGATGCATATATTTTCTCAATTTTGTGTTTTGAATTTCTTTGAATAGGATATTTATTTTGATTTTGATTTTTTAAATATATTTTATTGATTATGCTATTACAGTTGTCCCATTTCCCCCTTCATTCCCCTCCACCCTGCACACCCCCTCCCACCTACATTCCCCCCAACCTCATCCTCCCTTTAGTTCATGTCCATGTGTCATAAGTTCTTTAGCTTCTACATTTCCCATACTATTGTTGCCCTCCCCCTGTCTATTTTCCACCTACCATCTATTCTACTTATTCTCTGTAACTTTTCCCCCTCTCTCCTCCTCCCACTCCCCTGTTGCTAACCCTCCATGTGATCTCCATTTCTGTGGTTCTATACCTGTTTTGGTGTTTGCTTTGTTTGTTTCTGTTTTAGGTGTGGTTGTTAATAATTGTGAGTTTGCTGTCATTTTACTATACATGTTTTTTATCTTCTTTTTCTTAGATAAGTCCCTTTAACATTTCATATAATAAGGGCTTGGTGATGATGAACTCCTTGAACTTGACCTTATCTGAGAAGCACTTTATCTGCCCTTCCATTTTAAATGAAAGCTTTGCTGGATAGAGCAATCTTGGATGTAGGTCCTTGCATTTCATGACTTGGAATGCTTCTTTCCAGCCCCTTCTTGCCTGTAAGGTCTCTTTTGAGAAATCAGCTGACAGTCTGATGGGGACTCCTTTGTAGGTGACTGTCCCCTTAGCTCTTGCTGCTTCTAGGATTCTCTCCTTCATTTTAATCTTGGCTAATATAATTATGATGTGCCTTGGTGTGTTCCTCCTTGGGTCCAACTTCTATGGGACTCTCTGAGCTTCCTGGACTTCCCGGAAGTCTATTTCCTTTGCCAGATTGGGGGAGTTCTCCTTTATTATTTATTCAAATAACTTTTCCACTTGTTGCTCTTCCTTTTTCCCTTCTGGTACCCCTATAATTTGGATGTTGGAACATTTAAAGATGTCCTGGAGGTTCCTAAGCCTCTCCTCATTTTTTTGAATTTTTGTTTGTTCATTCTTTTCTGTTTGGTAATTTCTTCCTTCCTTCTGGTCCACTCCATTGATTTGAGTCCCAGTTTTCTTCCCATCAGTATTGGTTCCCTGTGCATTTTCCTTCATTTCACCTAGTGTAGCCTTCATTTCTTTATCTAATTTATGACCAAATTCAACCAATTCTGTGAGCATTCTGATCACCAGCACTTTGAACTGTGCACCTGATAGGTTGGCTATTTCTTGGTCAGTTAAAAGTATTGGCTCTGGGGCTTTGATCTGTTCTTCCGTTTGAACCATTTTTTTTGGTCTGGTCATGCCTGTTATGTAGTGAGGCAGGGAGCCTTGGTGTTCACCAGGGCAAGGCAACCCAGTCACTGGGTAGTGATGCTGTATGTGGTGGTGGGGTCAGAGAAGGAACAATGGTGCTTGCTTCACTCTCTCTTGGATTTCAGTTCCTTCTGCCACTTCCCACAAGCAAATGGGGCCCTTCTGGTGCTGGTTCCCAGGTGGGTAGGCTTGTGTACATTGTAGAACCCTGTGGGTCTCTCCAACAAACTTCCCTGCGAAGCTGGGAGTCTCTCCTGGCACCTCAACTCCCACGAGTTTTTTCAATTGGTGCTTTTAGGCTTTATGTCCCAGCACTGGGGCCCTGGGTTGCAAGGTCTGTCTTGCTGCCCATTTTTGCCTTGTTTATCTGCATGCAAATGTGTGACCACAGTCAGCCAGCTGCCTTGTGCACCTCACTGGGTCTGCTCATTGCCACCCCACACCTGGGTCTGCCAACCATTGCTTTTTTCTGCCGGGCCCCTCTCCACGGGCCGCTGACTCCGCCCCTCTTACCAGTCTGGATGAATGGTAGTCGGACTTCCATCCAGTTCAATTTTCTGTCAGTTCTGGGTGCTTATTTGTTTCTAAATTTTTGTTGTCCTGAATTTTGGTTGTGCGAGGAGGTACAGTATGTCTACCTATGTGTCCATCTTGGCTGAAGGACATTATTTCTTTATAGCTGATTAACGTTCCTTATATGGATGTACCACATTTTGTTTACCCATTCATCAGTTGATGAAGGGTTGTTTTGACCTTTTGAGTATTGTGAATACTCAACATATATGAACATGAACATATATGTGCAAATTTCTATATGAACGTATATTTTCATTTATCTTGAGTAGGTGCCTAGGTGTAGAATTACTGGATTATATGATAACTAGATGTTTAACTTTTTAAGGAACTGTAAATTTAGTTTTCAAAGTTATTACACATTTTACATTCCCACTAATAATGTGCAAGTGTTCGAATTTCTCGATATCCTTGCCAATACTTTTTATCTGTCTTTTTAATGATAGCCATCCTAATGGGTGTGAAGTGACATTTCACTGTGGTTTTGATTTGCATTTCTCTTATGGAGAAAACCTATTCAAATTCTTTCCCCATTATTGAATTAAGAGCTCTTAGATAGAAGTGCTCTATCAGATACATGATTTTTAAATCTTTCCATTTTGTGGACTGCCTTTTCACTTCTCAATGATATATTTTGAAATACAAAAGTTTACAATAATGATAGTTCAATTTATTCAATTTTTCTGTTGTTGAATTTATTTTTTGGTATTGTATCTAAGAAGGATTTTCTTTACTCAAGGTTGTGACATTTGATAGCTTAACTCTTATGTTTAGGTCTGTGATTCATTTGAATTAATTTTTGTAGATTTTTAATATAGGGGTACACCTTTATTCTTTTGCGTGAGACTGGTTGACTCCAGATATTGTTGAAAATGTTTTTCTATTTCTATTAAATAGTGTTGGCACCCTTGTTAGAATGAATGATTGTTCTTATAAAGGTTTATTTCTGGACCCAATTCTACTGTCAATGTATATTTCATACTAATACCACACTTTGTGGATTACCATAGATTTGTAGTAAGTTTTGATATTTGGAAATAGGAGACTGCCCACTTTGTTTTATTGGTTTTTGGATGTTAAATCAACTTTGTACTTCTAGGGTAAATCTAACTCGTCCTGGGATATATAATCCTTTTCATATGTTCATATGTTGGTATCAGGTTCCTTGTATTTTGTTGAGGATTTTTTGCATTCATATTCATAAGAGACATTGGTCTATAGTTTTGATGTGACGTCTCTTGGTTTTGACATCAGTAATAGTGACCTTACAGAATGAGTTGGAAGTGTTGCCTCATCTTGTATTTTATGGAAGAGTTTGTAAAGAATTGGTGTTAATTTTTAAGTGTATTTATTTTGACTATTATGGTTTTCTTTGTAATTTGCCCTTTGCTATTGTTCAATTGCAGATGGGTCAGGAAGATGATATTCATGCTGATCATTCTCTGTGGGGCAATTGACAGTGAAAGTACAGGACTCCAAATAAAACGACTAACTCCTTATTCTGTCTACTTCTAGTAAACAGGGCTACATACTCTACCACTGGGGGACATGCTTAGTTACACAAATTATAAGGCTTTTACATCTTGAATGCAGACCCATAGTTGGAAAATGCCTTTCAGTGCCATTTTCTTCACTGGAGCCATGCGTGCATGCCCAGCTGGCTCACTGCCCCCTCTTTGGTAACACTTAGCTGTAAATTGTTAGTACAGATTTGTTTAGAAATATTATTTAAAGAGCCTATTCAGAAGAGGTCCAGAAGTGTTATATGGACCTCTTCTTGAATAAGAGAGTCTGAGAACAAGGAGAGTTTGTTGAATCTCAGACATCATGTAAGGTAATATGAATAATAAATATTTAGATTATCTCCCTACCTGTTTCAAAGTACTTCTGGTCATTAATCACTCTACCATTTTAGTGGGAAAAATTAGCACTGAATAAATAATAATAATAACTGATGTTTACCAAATAATTACTGTGTGAAAGCCCTGTTTTAAGTCCTTTGCATATTCTGTCTCTTTTATTCCTCATAGCAATCCAATGAAGTCAATACTGATACTATTTTCCACTTTCCAGATGTGGCAACTCAGAAACAGAGAGGTCATTGAAGTTGCTTGGTATCAGGCAGGTGGAGAATGGCAGAGCCAGGAACTGATCTAGGCTGTGTGACTCCGTAGCCCATCCTGAAGCCGAAGTCAGAGCAGATCAGGCATATTCCACAGAAGGGATTCCGACTCAGGGTCTCTGTGTTATGAGCCTCGAATTTATTAGTGATTTGTCTTTCTCTTGATAAGGAATAACGTATTCAGTCAACATTTGAGAAATATTAATAATGGAGTTCTCAGATGCAACTAAGGACTTGAGCCTACACATACTTAATAGAAATAATGTAATGAACAAGTTAATAAAATAAATATTTGACATTTATTGAGTGCTTACTATGTTCCAAAGTAAGTGATTTACTTGTAAAAATTAAATGTATAAAGTAACTCTATGAAATAGGTATTATTATTATCACCTTTATTTCTAAATGAAACCACTACAGCAAATATATTGAACTCTCCCAAGGTCAATTAGCAATAAGTGGCAGAGCCCAGATTTGAACCCAGAAAGTTTTGCTCCTGAGCCTGTTATTATTTATTGTTATGCAATTTTTCTAAGTAAGTAAACAGTCACTTTACATATGGTCACAGAAATACAGTCCCACCAAGAGCGCAATGATAATGAGTTATTGTGTTTATGCATGTGGAGGTTGGAGTCAGTTTGATAGGAGAGAAATATATTGTGGCTGAAAGGAGGAAATGGGCTTTTCTGTAAATATGAGACAATCGGGAACAAATATGAAAAATTATTCAATTTTTAATTTTTATTTATTGATTTTTTTAGAGAGGGGGAGATAAATATCTATTTGTTGTTCCACTTATTTATGCATTTATTGGTTGATTCTTATATGAGCCCTGACTGGGGATTAAACCCACAATCTTGGTGTATCAAGACAACACTCTAACCAACTGACCTACCCTGCCATTGCCAAGAAAAATTAATTTTAAAAGGGAGGCCCTTAGCTTGTGCTTTGACAGAGGTGGGAAGAGATGACATGATGAAGTGTGTACTCAGATGCTGTGCCGGCTTGGTCCTGAGGGAGTGTGGTCCAGCAGGGTGGAAAGGGACTGTTTGAAAGAGCCATTTTAGAAAATATGTTTGATAAACTCAATTAGCACATAGAGGTTGAATCAACAGATTAATATAAACTTCATTTACAAATGTTGCTAGTAATGTCAGAAGCATCTGGAAATTAGCAGGAAAAAGCTGACCCATTGGGGTAATATTTCTCCTGTAGAGCCAGAATGTAATAGTTTTCTTTTTTTTAAATAGCAGTACAGTTAGGTACTTGGGTTTATTTCACCACTTTCCTTCATGGGAACACAAACATTTCCTATTGTTCTACAGTTTTCTGCATAGTGTTCTACCACCAATCAAGGCTACATATTCAGACCTCCGTGTTTGAGTGGGAAAAGAGTAGCCCCAGAGCCAGTCAGTGACCAGAGAGCTGGGTGTATCTGGACCAGTTTTTTTCCAGATGTGTGTGTCTGCAGCCATGATGGACTTCAGAGCTCCCTTTATCTCCTGGAACCCACATGTTCACCTCTTGTTCACAAGGCACTCTTAACATTCTTCCAAGGTTGAGGCAGTCGGCAACTTTGAAGAATCATCCAGTTATCAAAATTAATTTTCTATAATGTTTTCTATGAGATAATTATTAAACTGACGTTTCTAAGTTATTTTCTCACAGAGACACACTATGTTTACATCAAAAGCAAATAAGACAATATTGCCCACTTGTCCTATTCCTCATATACAAACAAAAATCAGTGAAAATCAAGTGTCAAATACAGACTTAAAACAATATTTGTGGTTTGTTTCTACCTCTAAGGTAACCTGGTGGTTTATTTTCTCAAGTCCTCACACAGGTGTTCAGGAATACCAGGATGGTGTGCCAAAAATCCCAACAGCCTGTATTACAGTGGAAGATGCAGAAATGATGTCACGAATGGCTTCTCGTGGGAGCAGAATTGTCATCCAGCTGAAGATGGGAGCAAAGAATTATGCAGATGCTGATTCCTTCAACACTGTAGCAGAGATCATTGGTAGCAAGTATCCAGAGCAGGTGAGTGAAATGGGTTGCCTGGGAATAGGGAGTTGTGTTCAAGAGATAACATGAGTCTGCAGAGATGGTCCTTGTAGATTCATTAACTGCACATGCTTCATATATATGTTTATGTGTGTGTGTATTTTTTTCCATCAAAAGTTTTACTACATTGACTGAAGAAAAGAAGGACTAATTGAAGGGTAAAATAGCATACACATGTGGAAATCCAACCTCTGTATAGCTGAGAGCAATATTTGTATGTAATTATTGTATTTATTCCATTTGGAACCAGCTTGACATTTAAGATCATATCAATAGCTAGCAGTTCTTGTGCTTATTATGTGAATTATCTTATTTCATCCTTTCAAAGCTCAGTGAGGTAGGACTAATTTTTTTTTCATTTTATAGGTAAGGAAACTAACACAGAGAGAAACACGTATTTAAGGTCCATACTAGTAAGTGCCTAGTAAGGACTTTCACCCAGAACCATATGAATTTTAAACCGAGCTTTAAACTATAGTTTATGTGCAATATCCAGAGTTTTTAAGTTAAGTTTGAAAATTAAATAGTCCTAGGGGAAGGTCTGCCACAAGTTTGCCTGGTGGCAAACACAAGGCCCAGGGGCCAAATCCGGCCCTCCACCTTGTTTTGTCTGGCCCAGCACCTTGTTTCTACCTGGCAACAGTGCCGAGCTCCTTGCCCCTCGTTAAGGAGTAGTTACGTTTACACAGTCCTAGAATTACATTCGGTCCTTTGAAGGCAACTGTGGGCTGATGTGGCCCCCAGTGAAAATGAGTTTGACACCCCTGGCTCTAGACTGTATACTAGCTGCAGATTAAATAACTTTGGTAAGTAACTCACTCTCTGAGTCTTAGAGAATATATCTGTAAAGAAAGGGATGGACTATATGACTAAGGATTATTGTGAAGGCTGGATCAGATCATTTAAATCAAATATCCTAGTACAGTGTTTAACACATCCCAGGCGCTCACTGAATGGGAGTTTACTTCAGAAGGCGTGAAGTGTACAACAAACTGTTCTTATAAGGTTTCTGGATCAAATTTACTTTATTGGTAGTTATTAAAATTCTGAAAATACCTTCATATTATTTTAAGCTTCTTATATAAAATAGCTTCTTTTAATAAATGAAAAATAAAGTTGTTCAGGAATTTCAGACATGTATTTTGTTTAAGGAGACCCATTGGATGAAGGAAAAGGGGAGTAGTGATGGGGAAACAACCCTTTGCACATCTCGTGACTCAGGATCTCTCACATTTTTGTTTTGGATTCAGGATTCTTTTCTTCTTTCCCAAATTACCTGCTTCCTGGACTTAGGCATGAATCAATCCGTCCTGGGGTTGTAGCCACAGGGATAATAGAAAAGCAGGATCTTAGTAGGCCCTTCAGGAGTCAGATGGCTATAACAAAATTTTGTTTCAAATATTGAGAAAACAGAGATCCAAGATGGTGGCAGACTAGGTGTCACCTCTTCCCAGGACCAAACTGAAATTACAACTAAAATATACAACAATCAACCTGAATACCCAACTGAATACCAGCTGAATAGAAATCTTATAAATGAGGATTTATAGAGGAAGCCACATTGGGACTGGTAGGAAGAATGTAGACATGAAAAGGGCTGGTCCCACTCCCACAGGCAGCAGCTGAGATTTTGGAAGAATGTCTCAGCTGCCAAGGCTCCCCCTGAGGAGCTGGGGTCTGAACCCCAAGCCAAGATCCCCAGCCCAGAGCACCAGAGACAGGAAGAGGTACACACATAGTCTCTGGCTGTGATAATCAGCAGGGATTCTTTCTGTCTGCCAGGGAGAAAGAGGAAACTTCTAGAGACACAGGCATCATCTTAAAGGGCCAACACACAGAGTTTTGTTTGTATCCACTCACCCTGTGCCATGGTGGAGAAAGGGTGGAGCAGAATGGAGCAGCATGAGGAGAACTGGGCTTTGTGGCTCTGGGGAGAGAGCCGAGGGGACAGCTGCTGGGACCCCTGTGCTGAGTCACTGTCCCACGCCATAGACATCACCTTTCTTAGGGAGATCATGCTCCTCCTCCTGGCATCAGCCTGGGGGAATACAATACGCATACCTTCTGGACTCTGTCTCCCCTCTCCCTGTGGAGCTCGTGCCCTGGGCCAGGGTGTAGAGGTCTAGGCAGAAAGTGTCAATGACTGAGTGGTGTGGCTTTGGGGCTGCGACCATTCCTCCACTTTCCCATGAACCTGACTGGCACTTCCTTCTCAGTGGAGTTCCTCTAGCCCCACCCTGCATGCTCCAGGTGGCCCTACCCTCTCAACTAGCTGTGGGCCTGCCTTGCTGAGGTCTGGGCAAAATCCCAGACAGACTGAGTTGTATGGCTGTGGGATGTGGGCCTCCCCTCCAATGTCCTCCCAAGACTGACTGGCACCTCTGTCTCAAAGGATATCCACCAGCCCCACTGTTTTCACTCCCAGCAGCCCTACTCTGTTGAGCTAGGGCTCCTGGCAAAATCTTGGACCACTGAGTTGTGTGGCTCTAGAACAAGTGCCACTTATTCATCACATGCCTGGTCAATACAGAGCCATCTGTCTGGACTGTCTGGATTTAATAAATTCTCCTGGTCTCACCATCATGACTCCTTGAGACCCTGCCCCACCACGAAGGTCTGCAGTCAACCAGCAGGTGGCAGCTTGATTTGGTGTACCCTAGGGCATTTGCTGAGTGGCATTAGACCAAACACTGGCACTGACTTTGAACCTGTATCAGCTGGTAAACACCACTTTTCCCTACCTGGTGACTCACTGAGAATCTACATCATGCAATGAGAGTACCATCAGAGGCTCTTTCAGTGACTGATCCTATCAGGTAGCTGCTAGGTAGAGGCAGGCAGAAGAGATCTCAGTGTGCCATGGGACTTTTGCTGACGTGCCTGGGCTTAATGCTGGTAAAAGCCAGGCCTGGTGCACAGCTTGGTGCTTCCTGCACACACCCAGGCTCAGCAGAGGCAGCTATAATCTGTGGATCTCTCTGTAGCTCCAAACAGGTTGCTCAGTGCTAGTCACCACCAGCATCTGACATTGGCCAGCACCAGAGGCCCTCCCAGGAGGCCACAGAACCAACACACCCAGTGATGTGCTTCAGAAAACATCAAAGTAGGATCCAATTAGCTTCACAAGCAGCATATCCAAAGGGAGATCTCAGCAGGCACCAGACCCTGCTGAGGTGAATTCTGCTTTGTGTGGTCAGCACCTACACTGCAGCTCATACATTTTAGTTGGGGTCAGTCCTCACAGTCAGCCAGCCTGAGGGTCGACCCCACACACAAACAGGCTAATAGCAATTAAGACTCAGTTATAACAGAAGAGCTCACATAATGCACACAAGGGACATTCCCGGAACTCCCAATTCAGGTGATCGAGAAAATTGTGCCACTTGGTCCCCACAGGCCACCTACTACATCAGGCCACCCTACAAAGAGTCATATGAAATCTACCCAATGCATAGACACAACTACACAAAGAGGCAGCCAAAATGAAGAGACAAAGAAACATGCCCCAAATGAAAGAACAGGAGAAGTCTCCAGAAAAAGAGCTAAATTAAATGGAGGCATGAAATTTACCAGATATAATATTTGATACCAGAAGATACCAGATATAAGTATCTTCTGTGGCCATAATAGTATGAAACTAGAAATCAATCACAGAAGAAAACTGAAAAACACAAAACATTAAAACTAAATAGCATGTTACTAAATAATGAATGGGTTAAGAAAGAGATCAAGAGAGAAATCAAAAGCTACCTGGAAACAAATGAAAATAGGAACACAACCCAAAATCTAGTGGGCCCAGGGACAGCAGTCCTAACAGGGAAACTCATAGCATTATAAGCCTACCACAAGAAACAAGAAAAATCTCACATAAACAATCTAACTCTACACCTCAAGGAACTAGTGAAAGAAGAATAAACAAAGCCCAAAATGAGTAGAAGGAAGGCAATAATGATGATCAGAACAGAAATAAATGAAACAAAGTTGAAAAAATAATAGAAAAGATCAATGAAATCAAGAGCTGATTCTTTGAAAAGATAAGCAAGATCAATAAAATTTTAACCAGACTCATTAACAAAAAGAAAGAGAAAACCCAAATAAGTAGAATCAGAAATGAAAGAGGAGGAGTAACAGCTGATTCCACAGAAATAAAAGGGGTTGTAAGAAAACATTAGGAACAACTATATGCCAACAAATTGGACAATCTGGATCTAATGGATAAATTCCTACAAACATACAATCTTTCTAAACTAAATCAGAATGAATCAGAAAGTCTGAATATACCAATTACAACTAATGAAATTGATGCAATAATAATAATAATAATAATAATAATAATAATAAAACCTCCCCATAAGCTAAAGTCCTAGACCAGATGGCTTCACAGTTGAATTTTACCAAGCATTCAAAGAAGAACTCACACCTATTCTTTTCAAACTATTTCAAAAAATTTAAGAGGAGGCAATCCGTACAAACTTTACTTTACAAGGCCAGTATTATTCTAATTCCAAAATCAGGTAAAGAAACTATGAAAAACAAAAATTATAGACCAATATTCCTGATAAACATAGATGCTAAAATCATCAAAAAATATTAGCAAACCAGACCCAGCAATACATTAAAAAGATTGTACACCATGATCAAGGGGGCTTTATTCTGGTGATGCAAGGTTGGTATAATACATGCAAATCAATAAATGTGATATACCACATAAACCAAATGAAAATAAAAATCATATGATCAAAAGCCTTTGATGAAATCCAGCACCCATTTATGATGCAAATTCTCAGCAAAGTGGGATTAGAGGGAGCATACCTAAACATAATAAGTGCCATATATGACAAACCCACAGCCAACATCATACTCAATGGGCAAAAACTCAAAGCATTTTTCTTAAGATTGGGAACAAGATAGGGATGTCTGCTTTCACCACTTTCAACATAGTATTTGAAGGCCTAGCCAAAGCAATTAGACAATAAGAAGAAATAAAAGGCCTTCAAATTGAAAAGGAAAACTGTCATTATTTGCAAATGATATGATACTGTATGTAGACAACCCTAAACATTCCACCAAAAAACTGCATGAACTGATAAATTCATTCAATAACATAGCAGGATACAAAAATAAATATCAAGACATCAGTTGCATTTTCATTCACCAATAATGAACTATCAGAAAGGAATACAGAAAACAATCCATTTACAACTGCATAAAAATAATACCTCAGAATAAATTTAACCAAGGAGGTCCTGCATTGAAGAAAGACATTGAGGAAGATACAGATAAGTGGAAGCATGTAAGTGTTCATGAATGGGAAGAGGTAACATCATTAAAGCATCCATACCACCTCCCAGCACAGTCAGAAACCTCAAATTGTGTTTCATTCTCTCCTCTTTATCACTGTCCTATAGCCAGTGCTAAATATTATTTAACCCACTTTCAGCATATTTTAAAATAATCAGTTACTGCTTTGCCTTTTCTGTCATTATTGTCTCAGTTCTAACCCTTTCTATTTCCCTACTGATGGTTTTCTTCTGATCTCTCCCTCACTTCTGTATTTTTGCAGGACAGCTCAGGGTTTTCTGCTATGACACTGATCTGCACAGTGTTTCCCTGCTGTCAGGTCCCCTCTTCTGTTCCCTGTAGGACAAAGGTTATGATAAAGATAAAGTTGGAATGTGTAATCAGAGTGAGCAAAAGAGACAATGAGGGAGGGGAGTTTGGAAGGGGTAAGTAGGAGGCAATTATAGTTAAGAGGAAATTTTTATAGTAGCACTCATAATTGAGCAGCAAATGAGAATGGAGAAAGAGGGAAAGGAAATAATATATGACAGAGATTCAAATGCCAACTAAAAACGATATTATTTCATTGGCCAACAAAGGAGTTCAACCCTCCTAGATTCTGGCATACTTTTCTAAAATCATCCAACTGTACTTTGAATTATCAGTAATGCTGGCATAAACATTGGTCTTGATAGTTTAGCTTGACTAACTTATCTCTGACACATCCTAGCTACCTTACTTCATGTTACACTAAATAATAGTGCTAAATAATGTTGAGCAGATGAGTTGCAATGGAAATCATCTCTCAGAAACAAGGAGTTGTATAGAATTATCATTATTCTGTCTGCAGGTTGAACCTTCTGGGTGACGTGAAGGTGTCAACAGTCGTGCAGTGGCTGGCAGACACTATTCATTGCCAATACCCAGGACAAGCCATCACATGTCATTGTTCATGCACAACACTTTAATGAAAGGAAACCAATTAGCACATAAAGAATTCTTTTGATTTGGCCTAAGGACCACAGAAAAGGTGTGGCGAATTTCAGCTCTGGAAAGATATATATGTGACTGATGAAGCATTAACACATTTCAAAACCCTATTGCATAATCAAGCCAGAAGCCTGGGCTGAATTAACCACAGGTTTTTTAAAATGCCAACAATACACACACTCTATTGGGTTTCAATATGTGAGATGGCAGAGCAGGGGTATTACACATATTAATCCTACTCTCTTCCTGCGAACCCACAGGGCCACATTTTGACCTGCTCCAAGCCCCCAATTCTCTCTCTACTTGACCTCTTCAGAAACTGCTCTTCTGTGATTTGGGAACATTCTGGAGGATTCAGCAGACCTCGACTTTGACAGCATGCATTTCACTGGGACAAAGCAGTCCTCTGGGAGCTCTGACAGTGTGCATCTAAGCTCCTTTCTTTTAGCTGAATCCTTGGGAAATCTTCATATTTGTGAGGGCCATGTACAGTTGAGAATGAGTCTGAGGGTGAAAATGAGAGCTCTTTGACTTCTGAGCTGATTCTCCCTGGTGCTAAAATAGCAATATTTTTTCTTTAAGCCCCCATTCATTAAGGAACTAATTTGCACTGGAACATCCGTAGGACATTTGTTGCCATTCATGCATGAATAGGTTTTATTTTTTATTAACTCAATGTAGGTTATCCTAACAAAGAACAGTCTTAGACAGTGGCAGAGGGGCAGGGGATCTTGGTAATCCAGTACCAATCCCCTGACCTCTAGGTGAGCAAACTGAATCATGAGGGACTTAGCTCAGGGGTTACAGTAAGTCTGTGAAAAGAAAACACCTGGAATCAGACCCCAGATTTCCTTATTCTCATTTCTTTCTACCCCAAGGATATTCCGTTATGCCTAGGCACACCTTAGCTGCACAGTGTCTAAATCTGAGGGATGTGGGTAGATTCAGGACACAGGCATCACATAGTCTGTATTACATACATACAAGTCATTACATAGGAGAAATTGTGTGGTACTTCCATAGTTTTTCTCCTGGGATCTCTTCTTTAGTACAAAGAGATGCACATACTTTCCCTGGTTGTCTCAGAGTTTTCTTAGCGCTTTCATGGGGGTGACACCCAGGAAACCCACCTGTGCTTGGTCTTTCTTTTATGCATCCTTACTCCTTCAAGTCTTTCTCGGGTCTCATTCCTTTTTAGCTCCCTGTCACTTTGGAAGAGGATGTGATGAGTGAAGGCCCCCATGGTGTTAAGGACTCTTTATGATGCCTTATTTCCCTGTATCCCTGTCTATACCCTCCCACTCAACCAATCAGATAATCAGGCGTGGGACCACAGACAAAGCCAAAATTGATCTATTACCAGTTACATCATTAAAAAGAAACCTCTTTGTATTTTGAAATAATTTTAAACTCATAAGAAGGCACAAACATAATGTTAAGGGTTTGGATGTACCCTTTGACCGGCATCCCCGATGATAACATCTTACCTAATGGCAGTGTGTTCACTTGAGGAAATCGGTGTGGGGGGACGCTGTTCTGGCATTACGCCGAATAGTCCTTTTCTGGCCATGATGCTTTCAGGGTATTCCACTCAAACAAGCAAACAAACACAGGAGGAGGGTTGTGCTCAAACTGACCTGACAAGAGGGCAAATCACCTAAAAATAAAGGTTTAGCACCTGTGGGAGAGACTCTTCTACTGTGTCGACTCTTGGGGCTGGCCCATTTCTTTTGCTTTTCACTAGTTTCCTATGCCTTATTCTGACGCTTGCTTAGTAAAGGCACCATTTAAAATTTTTTAACTTTCTCAAGAATTTTTATGAGGGAATTGTGTGGAAAAGTGTTGGAGTTTTTTTCTTTCAGTTGATAATACCCAGAGCCATTTTGTTAAAATCCTGATGAATATAATTGCCTTTTATATATGCCTTTTTCCAACAGCAGTTATTTTCATGCCTTCAAAAAACAATTTCAGTTTCCTATGCCAGTATTATTTCAAATATAATGCAACACTGTGCAGGCTGGTGGGAAACATTGAAACAAAAGCTCTAGTTTGTCAACTGAATATTTCACTTTCTCTTTTCTTTTTCTTCTTCCTCTTCTTTTTTTTAATGTGGGTTAAATTGTCCCAACATCATCACTACTGACATTCTGGGCCAACTAATTCTTTGCTGTGGGGATCTGTCTCGTGTATTATAGAATATTTCACAGCATCCTCACTCATCCCCTATAGTTGTGACCATAAAAATGTCTCCAGACATTGCCAAATGTCTGGGACAGAAGTAGCCCCAGACTGGGAGCCACTGGTGTGGAGTAGTGGAAAGAACACTGGGTGGGTTTTGCCAGGCATTGATTCTGGTTTTAGTTTGTTACAAATAAGCTGAGGGACCTCGGACCACTTAATTCTTCAGCAATAGAATGAGAGACTCTGTGTAGAAAATCTGGAAGGTCCTAAAATCCCATTATTTAAAAGATAATACTTGGAGATCATCATAAGACTGGTGGAACTCACTGCGGACAGTTCCATAGTAACAAGACATGGAAGGAGCTCTTTCATTATTTCACAGAGTAGTGGTGTTGGTAGGTGTTTTGGTTTGTTTATATTCTGTGTTAAAGTATAGTTAGGAGCTCCTGTTGAAAAAGGAAAACAAGCTCCTGTTTTGTGGCATTTCTTAGTCTTTACTGTGCTAATGTGCATTGGGAATTTTTAAGAGCTAGTTTTGCAGTATACTCCCCAAACTTTTTTGAGAAATAGTAGGATAGAGGCCCAAGATCCATTGGGTACCTTATGCTTTGATGTTTTTTAAATATTCATTTTTTCAACTATTCATGAACTCAACACATTTATTATCTGGTATGTGTCAGATATGTGGCACAAGGGTGGTAGCAATAACCTTGAGTGGGCAGAATAGCACTGTGCTTAGTTAGAAACGTAGCCTGTAGAAGTCAGGTTACTTTTTGTTGGTAGTTTATTTTGCCTGTCTGGTCTTCAGTAAATAGTAGCCTTCTCTGCAGAAGAGAGAGCTCATGCAAAAGCAAGGAGTTGAGACACAGGAGAGGCACATCAGGAAGGATTCTGGAGGGGCTGGCAGGCCAAGTGAAGGCCTGGGCCTTGTCCTGTCACCAGTAGGGAGTGACGGAAGGGTTTTCACAGTAGACTTGTATTTTGGTTCACTCTAGCAATGGTATACACTTGAAAGGGCAAAGATTGAAATCTAGCGAGGAGATAACAGGACTTGAACTGAGACCATTGAAATAGGTGAAAAAGAAGAGAAGGATTTAGGAAATGTTTAGGAAATAAAATGGGCAGAAGTTGTTCAAGTCATCACAGAGAGAAAAAGAAGGATAAGTCAGTTTAGGTGAGCAGGAAAATGTATCCATTAATTCTACAAGACTTTACTGAGCTTCTACTATGCATGGGGTTTATCAAAGTGCCCTTGCAGTGCTCGGGTTTTGTGGCAGACACTGGAGAGGAAATAAGTAACTGCTATAGGAGGTGGTAAGTGTCATCACGGGGCGGTGACAGGGTACAATGATGGCTCATTTCAGGGGACTCATCCAGGTCAAGAGGGCCAAGCCAGGCTTTCTGGAGGGACCCATCTTATTCCTCCAGCATGACTAGTTAACCACGAGGAGTTAATCATCCTGAAAAGTTATGGGAATGGGGTTGGGATGGGAAATAATCCAAGCAGATGGAGTAATATTTATGGAAGTCCAAAGAGTGGTGCTATTTCTTTTTTTAAGGAATGCGATGTGACCTCCTATAATTTTCAATCCCGTTGGATAATGAACCCTGTTTTCATGGAGCTATGCTATAAAATAACCTAAAGACAAAGACGTGGCTTATTTCATATATATGCGTTTTTCAAAATGAATTTTTGAAAAGCTCAGCAGTCCCTTTGGAAACAGTGTTACCGTTGATGCTGTCAAGACCCTTGTTGAAGGAATAAACAAAACCCGACTGACCGGGTGGACACACTCATTCCATACATAATTGAGTAGTCGGAGGCTCTCCAGTGCACACAAGCTTTGTCTTTCATCTGAATATGTAGTCCGATGATTTGTAAAACCTCCTTAATGGGTACAGCAAGTTATTCCGCTTGGGTGGGAGCCTTTTTACTAACTTAAGCAGCTGTTTAAACTTTCATAAGCAAAGTAATTATTAAATCTCTCATGAATATGTTGGTTGGAACATTTGTTCACATCTTAACCTTGAGTTGGAAAGTTTTGAGGGGGGTGGGACTAAAGAATTTTAAGCTGGCAGATTTTATTCTTTTTTTCTTCTTTTTTATTATAAGCTTTTTTTTTATAGCACAGAACGGCCAACCTAAATCATGGAAGGAAAAATACATGTGTGGCAAGCATGAGACATTTCATTGTTTATTTTTCAAATTTCTGAAATGTGCTCAGAGCTGTGCATGCCTCTGGGCTCATAAAGACAGCAAATGGATACGGCCCAAGCCAGACAGGCTGTTTTAGATAGATAGCCACCCAGGTAGGCAAAGCAAACCTTGGAGAGTTTACTCTTTCCTGTGCTCAATAAGTCATCTTAGTGTGCCCAAATGGACTTCTAAGCAGGAGGATACTATATTTCATAGGCTTGAACACCTCCCTTTTATTAGTAATGAAGCTATGTAGTATAAGTAATAATCACAAGATGAATGATCATCTACATTCAAGGAGCAGTTGTGTGACAGGCAGTATTCTAGATGCTTCTCACGCATTTTCTCTTTTCATCTTCACTAACCCTGTCAAATAAGCAGTGCTGTTAACCCCGTGTTACAGGTGAAGAAGCTAAGGCTTAGAAGGGTCACAAAGTTTACAGAGCTTCTGTGGGGCAGATCGGGGAGTTCAACTCATTTGTCCCATTGCAGGACCTGTCCTCTTTCACAATTCACTCCCCTGTGCTCTCAGTCCTTTTCTATTCCAGTTTGTGAGTTACTGCTACCTAAAGAGTTCCTGTTTTATCCTAAATGAAGGTAAAATCAGGGCAACTGTTAGCACTGAACTCAATAACAAATGCTTGTTGAATACCTACTATATGTGGAATTCTGTGTTACAAGCTTGGGAAATATTTTGAGGCAAAAAAGGAGAGATGATAAAGGGGCCTGGCTGTGTGGCTAAGTAAAGCAGACAGTGAGCCCTGGAACTCAGTCGCTACAGCACAAAGTCAGAAGGCGGGGCCCGTACCCCGGCTGACCCGGTCCCAACTGGCGTGTCATGTAGCATCACTCTACTGTCTGCAGTGTGCTCTCACCTGTATTCTCCCATTTAATCCTGACGGTAAGGTTGATCGCTACAATTGCTACTGTAAAGATGGAGAAGCTGAGCTTCAGAATAAATGACCAAGTCAGGCACGCATCTAATAAGTGGAAGATAAGGTTCAAAGTTTGATTCTTCTATAACATGCTGTAGTCACTGCCCAGGGCCCACAATTTAATACAGCATAAAGTAAATGCTCTAGGAATGCCCTAAAGCAACCTAAAAATGAAATTGTTTAAGTAAGTAATTACAATATCCTGCAAGAAGAGCAATTGTGGTGGTTTTGAAATGTGTCCACAAATTTTTTGATCTCTTATTAAAAGCACATATAGGCTGTACTTAGTGATTCACTTCTAATGAATGAATTGTGGCAGAAATGATACCGTGTGATGTCTGAGACTGGAACATAAAAAGCAGTGTGGTTTCCTCCTTGCAGTGATCTCTTGGATCACTGCTTCTTAGAGAAGCCAGCTGCCATATTGTGAGGATACTCAAGCTGCCCTGTGCAGAGGTCCACATGGTGAAGAACTGAGGCGTCCGGTGTCAACCAGCATGAATCAACTGACAAGTAGAACCAAAAGCTCCAATCAGGTCTTCAGAAGATGGCAGCCCTAGCCAACATGTTGACCACAACCTTGTAACTGTTCAGCTAAGCTGCTCCCAAATTCATGACCCACAAAAACAGTGGGAAGTGATAAATATGTATTGTTTTGAGCCACTAAGTTTTGGTATGAACTAATACAGCAATCAAGGAGCACAGATACACAGTAAGGAATTATTGTACCTGAACTGTCAGGAATGCCGGCTACTAAAAGCTGAGGGAGAGGAACAGGAATTTAATATGATGGACAAAGAATTTAGTAGGAGGTGTTTTGTGCAAAGAGAAAAGTGTGTGCAAAACAGTACAGGATTGTGTCACCGCAAGGCACATTTTATAAACAGCAAACAAAGCACAAGACAAAAATGCACAACTCGAAATGCATAGCACTTGGGGTATGAGAAACTTCCTACATTGTATGACAATATAACAACAAATCTTCCTAAGTCTGCAGGGCATTAAGTTCCCTGTGGATTATCTAAGAAGATAGGAAATCAATTAAAAATTGAAATATTTACTTCAAAAATTTAAAACAAAAGAAGTAGTGTATAAATCCTTAGTGAAAGGGAAGTCCAGGCTCTGCGAAATAGCTGCTGCCTGTGTTGTTATTTCACTAAGCTCTCGGGGTCTCTGTTTTGAAAACTTTAAGCATAAATGTAGGACCAAGAAATAGCTAATGAAGAACACCTGGGTTTTCTCCAGGATTTCACCCTACCAGTTCTGCTACAACAATCAGGTAGAAATTAACGTTTTATAACCAATTATATGTTTTGCTTGGCATCATGCTAACCAACTGAATTTTTTAAAAACGAGATTTGCCCAAATTGACTTGTTATTTTAGGCCATATCTCATTCACTGAGTATTTATTGAGTGCTACCCATGTGCTACCCACTGTGACAGGCCCATAAACCAAACCTCCATATTTGGGTCCCAAAAATCCTTTGCATCCCACTTCCAGCTCCAGGATTTTCTAGAGTTAATAGCAGCTCCTGGTGGAAAGACTACATTTATTGTTTAAGTTGGATTTTCATATAAGATTAATACTTATTCATTTGAAAAGCAGAGAAAAATTTAAAAGAATTTTTACTCAGAGACACATAACTCAAGACAATTGCTGTTAACATCTTGCTGCATTTCCTTCCCTGTGTGTTCTTCTATGAATATTTTTATATAGTTTCATTTTATACATAGTGTCAGACCCAATTTTTGTTGAACATCAGGCAAAATAGCCCTTGGAATAGAAATATGAAATCTTAAAGTTATTCTAACGAATGGATATTCTGTAATTTACTTAACCTCTCATTAGCTGTTTTGATTATACATAGATTTTTCAGTAAAAATCATGTTATAAGTAAGTATGCAGCTAGGGAGTTTTGAAGTTGTCTTTTGAACTGTTTATGGGCTTTGCTGAAATGGGGTAATTTTAAATAACGATCAAAGGCAGCTCAGGAAGAGGCTATCACAGTTTCTCTCACTGTCGAAAGAACTGTCTTTTGAAAGTTCTAAGATGACCATGCGTGCGGCCATGGGCCAAAGGTGCCGTCATAGTTATGCTGCTAGTTAAATTAAACATGAATGATCGCATGAGGGACGTTATTATTTGATGCACATTCTTGACTTTTAATTTAAGGTTAAACTAACTTAAATTAATGTCATGTGAATTTTTAGCAGCAATTATGGTCAGTGAATGCATGTTCTTTCTTAGTCATGCCTCATCTCTTTGCGAAATTACAATGTTGTGTTCCAAATTTACTCTGACCAGATTTGTAAGTAGCACTTTCTCCTCTTTTCTCTCAGTGTTTATTTCAGAAGGCTTTTGGGTTTATACTACAAACCACCATTTGTGTATTTTCATAATAAACCTCTAAGAAGTGGGCCTGTAATGAGAGCCAAGACTCAGTGCAAACCAGGGTACTGGACCCGGTCCTTTCTCTATTCTTCAGGGAGTATCCTGTGGACAGTAGAGACACCATCTGAACATCACTGTTCCAGCCTTTCCTCTCTCCATCTATCTGGTATACCACCACCCAACCAATATTCCTTAGACAAACCTCTATGTAGAAGTTGCCTCTGCCAACTGTCTACGTTAAAGAGTCAGTGCCTCCCCACTTCCTGGAAGACAAGAGCCAATGCTCCTTAAATCTGTCACTTAAAGCCTTGCATCTACAAGATATCACCCTAGAGATACCTTTTCCCACAGATGTCCTAGATGCCCAGAAGACTCTCTTCCCTGTTTCTTGTCTTCCCCATACAATTCCTTTTTCTCTGTCTACCTGTTGAAATCTTACCTTCTCTTTCTTTGTTAATTTATTCACTTTAATTTAATAAATACTTACTGAGCACCAGTTGCCTACTAGATGCTGTTCAAGGGCCAGCTCTCATGCCAGCTCCCCTGAGAAGCCTTTTCTGGCCCTCTCAGTGATGTGCAATGTTCCTCTCTTCAGAATTCCCATTGGTCTTGTTTACGCTTCTCTTCTGTCACAAATCTATATAGCCTGTGTCTATAATAGGTACACAAATACTTCTTGAATTAGAGAGAGAAATGAATCAATGAATGAATACAAGAATGAGCTAAGCAATAAAAGCAAAGTTTTGCCTTCTGTACCAGGAGATACTAATGATTAAAATAAAATGATTTAACTAGAATAGAAATTTGAGATCCTTATGGGTTTTGAGTCTATGAAACACTCAGTATGGTTTTCATATCGGGTCATTCCCAACAGAGAAAGGAATGGATGGAATCCCCATCTTCTGATTTCCAGATCAGTGTGGTAGCATCCTCCCTCATTCTACACTCTCTAGATACTGAAATCAAAGAGTATTCCATTTTAAGCTTTTCATTTTAAGATATTATATTTTCAGGATATTATTGAGTAGAAAAATTCCACTTTCAGGGTGTCAGTAATCTATTTTAGCATTCAAAAAGGTAAATATATTAACCATGGTGGTTAGAAAAACATCACGGATTAAATGATTTTGAGAAACCATTTATTCTGAACAATGAGTAACAGCTCGGGAGGTTGAGTAGTCCCCAACAGAAGTGAGTCATCAAAACAATAATCATAACCATCAGCTTGTGTTTACTGTGTGTCCAAATCCTCACTTAATCCCCCATACAACTCTGAGTCAGGTGCTTTCATTTTCCTTATTTCACAAATGTGCAAATCAGAAGTTTAAAGAGCTTAAACAACTTGTCCGTGCCCACTGGACTAGTAAATATGAGGGTGGGCAGATTAAACCTTTGTCATTCAGTCTCAGAAGCCCATGCATTTGAGCTCTGTGCTTTTTGTTCAACCTTTGTGCTGTTCCTTGTCTACTAATGAGGTTAGAAAATGTGTGGGCTTTGTCGGTGACACTGTACATCACAGATCCTCTCTGTTACTCAAATGCCTTTTATTTACATAATTGTTGCTGTACTATTTGTTTCAATAGCTCTATAAATGATAAATAAGACTTTGGGGTTGTTCTCTTCTTCTTCTTCTTCTTTTTTTTTTTTTTTTGCAGGAAACTATTGAAAACCACAGAAAGGGGGAATCTCAAAACATGTACAGAGTAGGTATGACTCTCCTAAAGATGATGGTTCTTTCAAAATCTGGACTTACTTTGAGTTCTGTTTTCTTATATTTAGGGAAAAGAAGTAAAAAATATGGTAGGCCTCTGATTAAGGAATCAGAGCTTGAGAAAGGTGCTTTTGTCTGCTTAGGATCCCTTCTTTTGGGGATGCTCCCTCTTCCAATAGTTGTGATTCTAGTGGACTGCCAGGTCCCGCTACTAAGAACTGGAATCTTGAGCAGAGGCACATTGGGACAGAGGGTGTTGAGGCTGAATCACCTATGATGTTGCCCATGAATGCATTGGCACTGAGTTCTTATTCAATGAAAGATAGTTACTGTCCTTTGTGATTAGTCGTCCTAGGGACAATTCTTTCTTCCCTGAAAGAAGAAAAGGCAAAAGTAGACTTTCTACTGAGGCAGCAAATACAGCGTTATTTATGGTGCTTGAGAAGAATATCCAACCTCTCAAATGCCAAATTATCAAAAGGTAATCAGGGTGATTGTGAACTGCAAGGTTACTGTTATGACACCGCTGTAAAAACTCATGATGTGTCATTCTTTAAAAATCAGTGATACAAAAGAAAATCAGACTACTGGGTGTGAAGCATTTGGAAGGGGATGTGGAAAGAGTAAGAAGGATAGTGTTCTGTAAAGGAGTAGCCATTCAGTCATCCAGTAGCCAATCCCTTTTTTAATGAATAGTATTATGGTGAGCCTCTAGAATATTAATAAATGCTCCACTATGGGTGGTGAGAACTTCATAAGTGAAATAGTGCATGTTGGATTTGATAATAAGAATAGAGAGCCCTGGCTGGTGTAGCTCAGTGGATTGAGCATGGGCCTGTGAACCAGAGGATCGTGGTTCGATTCCCAGTCAGGGCACATGCCTGGGTTGCAGGCCAGTTCCCAGCAGGGGACGCATAAGAGGCAACCATATATTGATGTTTCTTTCCCTCTCTCCTTCCCTTCCCCTCTAAAGATAAATAAATAAAATATTTTTAAAGAGAATAGAGAGAATTATAAATTAGATGTTCAGGAGGCATCTGTGTGAAGGAAATCTAGGATCAGACTTTCCATTTTCCAGCTGATGAAAGATTGTGAGCAAAATTAAGATGCTATTGTGAAGAAAGAAAAGATCCTTCTGGCTGGTAGAACATTGTTGTGAAGTGATGGGGAGTTTTGAACAAGCATGTAGCTTTGATCTTTAATATAGGGACTCGGTGAGAGTATTCGAAGCCATAAGTGCAGCTACATAACTACTTAAAATGTGACTTTTGGAAGTTTGAACAATCACTAATTCACCAGCAGTTATACAAAAAGTAGATCGTATGGAATGGAGAATGTGTTTCCACATAGACATGAGGCTGGAAATGATTGTTTAAGTCATCTTCTGGCATTAGCTGAACCATAACAAGGGAGAAGAGTAAGAAAAAGTCCATATGAGGGACCCAGGATGATGGAGGAAGACATTCCTCTCTTATCTTGCGACTTTGGGCCAACTCTTGGCAAAACAAACTAACAAAAAGATGGTGTTGTCTCTTATGGCTTCTCTTTTCTGTCCTCTTCTTCCAGGTCTGGTACCCTTCCTCCTAACAGTCCTCATGTTGCAAAACAACCTGATAAAATAGGGATTATCCCCGTGGGAAAGCTGAGAAAAATGAGGCTCAGTAAGATTTATATAACCTGCTCATTCATATCCATATAATAAGTAAATGGAGAAAATAGGTTTCATAATCACCTATCTGTTTCTAAAACACATAAATTCCAATATTTTTGGCTTGAAGCATTTGAGTTAATAATATCACCACTAACAAAATAAAGGAAACTAGAAGGACTATAGTTGGAATGGGGTGTGGACAAAGGAAAGGTAAGCTTGGTTGTAGATATATTTATTCATTTAGCACTGCCTTGGGATAGCCATGTCTTGCTCTCTGGTTACAAGAGAAATCTTGGTTTGTTGCCCAGTGGTAGAGATGGGTACACTTGGAGTGTTTTGTTTATTGCAGAATAGTGGAGGATAAATAGGTGGATACATAGACAGAGGCAGCCAACTAGCTAGATAGGTAGGTAGATAGATAGATGGACAGATAGATAGATGAGTTGGTGAATTGTGTGTTTGGAAGTTGGAAATGTATGCAGTCACTAGTTAGTATTCTCATTGCTTAGCAATTTTATTTTCTCATGTACCTATGGCAACAGAACTTCCACATTTCTTTTTTGTGCCTAAGAGCTGATAGTGCTGCCTATGAATGATGTACAAGTGACAGTTTTGTATTATGAGTGTTTTTCTGATTCCTGAAATCATACAATCTCAAAATTGAAAGGGGACTTATTCTCTCTTAGATTTGCTCTATATTTAGACTTTGCATGAGATCCTTAGTGGTGTGTTCCAGTCCTTTAGACAGCTCTTCCTATATGAAAGATCTCACTTTTGAAGTAAAATCTCCTACCTGAAGTGGATATTCACCGGTTGTTTCAACTTTGATCCATGGAAGACATATCCTAGTATCTCTCCCATGTGAGAGCTTATCGCACATTTGGAAACAGCCCCATGTCTCTCCTGGCATTCTCTTTACTGAGCTGGGCTTCTCCTCCATCTCTTCAGTGTTTGTTTCAGGGACAGTCATTCAGGAAAGGACTTATCGATTCAGGTTCAGGGAATGCACTTAGCAGATGGCCTCCAGTGACTATTTCACTGTTAGAGAGTAGCTCATCCAAGGTCACACCCTGTCTTGATGTGGCCCACATTCAATAACTGATTCCTATGAGGGTACAAAAGCCCAGTTATTTCAATCCAATGTATTATAACTCTGACCAGCCATTTTACTGTTAGAGCTGCCAGTGGGGTCAGCCGAGGTCATTGCTTGGCTGCACTACAACTTGACTTTTCCTTCTGTTCCTCCCTGTTCCTTCCCTTCCTGTTCTCAGGTGTTCATTCCAAGGGTATTAGCAGTCTGCATGTGAAACTCTGGTGCAGGCTGCATCCTATGAAGCCCACTCTGTAATGCACGGCCTCAAGTTTTTGCATTAGCCATTTCTTTGCATTAACCATCAGTTTGTTTATGGATGTCGACACTTTGGTAGGGCTTTTGAAGTAGATGGATAGATACCTAGGGGTAATCTCCTGTATGATCATAATATATTTAGCTTTGAAGAATATTTTAAATTAAGTTTCATTGCTATGAATCTAATATATAAAGCCAATATAACAGAGAGAGAAGTGGAGGTGTCTCAGCTTTGGTTCCTTCTCAAGAGCAGAGCCTGACACAGAGATTACATGTAGCTATTTTATTTTGAGAAGTCATTCCAAGGAACAGAAGTGAAAGACTGGAAACAGCAAAGGCGGGAGAGCTGATATAAGGGTCATTATTGAGCTACTCAGCACTACGGGCAGCTGGGGTGAGCTCCTTCTCCAGCCTTTTGAGAAGCCAGGTCAAGTGGTCTGCCACAGGATGAAAGAGGAGAGTATTTATCTTCCAGCTCCTGATCCCCTTGGTGAAGCCTCGCCCCATGAAGTGTTCACTCCCTTGCACTCCCAGGTTTGTGCCTGCCTCAGAACAGCTGAGTGAGTGCCTGCCACCTCTCCAGGAGGCACGCCCAGAAAACTCCCATTAGAAAGTGAGAGATTCCAGGTGCCACTGAGGCACGATGTCATTGGGTTATGCCTGTGCACAATTGGTTGCTGCAGTAATCGTGGGACTCAAACATTGGACAGAAAAGAAGTGAGGGGACCAATACAGGGTGATAGCCACAAACAAGAACATTGTGTTTCTGGGACTTTGTTCACGTATAGATTTTATGGAGGACAAAAATCAATGGACTGGATTTTCTCCTAACAAGTCCATAAAACTGTCACCCAGCTTCTTTTTCCTGAACAAAAGAAATAGAGAAACTTTCTAATGAATTGGAAGCTGTGAAGTGGTGTGCCGACTCCTGAATAAAATACTTATCTTGGCTAGCTACCTTTACTGACAATACCTTTATCATGAAGACAAATTGCAGAAATGCTATGTAAAAGTTCACATACCCCTTGTGCTTTTCTACCAATAGTGGTCATTTACTGCCAAGTATTTTGGTACTAATTTGTCTAATAGTTCCTTTAACGTCTTTCATTTAGCTGCTCTGTGCCCACTGCATTTTGAATGTCACTGAGATTAGACCCTAATGGTGTTAAACCTTGTAGCAGTTTATTGTTAAATTGGGGTGAAGAGCCAGGGGATTGGGAGGTAGCTTGAAATTCAAATGGAGGAACATCTTTCATTGTATGGGCGACGGCAGGCACGGTTTTGGCATCGTATCCTGAGTAGGTACTGCCGTCCCTTACGTGTGGATTAGCCACTAGTGACTCAGCTCTGAAATGGTTAGTCATAGTAATCTCCCTCACTTCATAGCCATAGTTTTTATTGGCGGCTTCCTAATGAGCTCGTCTTTGGAGTGCCAAGTGGTAGAGCTATGGGCTTTCTTCAAGAAATTTGAGAGCTGTAGTCAGACAGCCCATTAGCATTTTTATTTACTTTGGGAGAGCTTTGAGTCCCAAGAACTGCCTCAGATTGTCCTGGTATTACTTGCATTGTCAAATAAAACGTCAAAAATTTCATGTTTCTCATCCCAGGAATTTGGCAGTAATGGGACTGAGTAGGCCAGGGCTGAGCGGTTGGTGACAAAGGATGAGGCTGGCAAGAGCTATACATCAACAAGATGGGATGCCCAAGATGCAGAAGGAAGAAGGTCAGGTAAAACAAAGAGGGATACACTGGGTAAAGTTTATAAAGCTCATCTCAGAAATGGGGAGCCAGGGACAGAAACGGAGTGGAGATAAAGAGATGGGGGTTCCAAGCTAGAACGCCTAGGAAATCAGGTCAGACTGTAGAACAGATGTCTAACAATTGCAAATATTTATTATGTGGCACTTATTATATGCCAGGTGCCATGCCCATCATTTTGTGGGTACAAATAATTTCATTCTGACCATAAGTCTATGAGGTAGGTGCTATTATCAAACCTATTTGGCAGATGAGGAAACTGAGGCAGAAATGAGTCAGATAACTTGTCCAATGTCTTTTCTTAAGTGGCTGAGCTTGGCCTCTACTCAGATGGTCTTTTCCCAAAGTTCATGCTTTTCTGAATATTGATTATCATTTACATACATGCTTCCAGGCATGAGATGCTTTTATGTTATGTTTCCTTGATGAGAGGCCAAGACTAGTTCAGGATATGTGGGGGAGGGAGGGAGATGGGAGTGTCAAACATACATTTTATATGCCTCTCCAGATCCACCCGGCCAACTGCATCTCGCATGCTGCCCAAGGAACCACCTCATCACCTGCCCTTGGACAGCTGGGCCTTTTGCCTGTCGATGAGCCATAGGCCAGCCAGTCCCCAGCTCGGAGCTCTAGTTTTTCCTTCCACTTTAGGACTTGAATGAAATAACAAACACAAGTGCCTAGGACAAAGGTCCATAAACATCAAAAGAAGCTGGATGGTACCACCTGAAAACACAGGAGAGTTAAGTCCCTGTGGGATGAAACCTGGCCAGAGGAAAGTAGTGGGCAGTAGGAAAATGGACAGATAAATTCTTTCATCTTCCTTTGTCCCATCAACCACTGTGAGGCATGGGTTTTTCTTCTGGAATATCCAGAAAGGTCCCTTGTGTTAAGTGGTTTCACCTGCTTAATGATCTAGTGCATCTTTCTGCGGTTTATCTCAAAGCCATAGGCAGAGGCAGTGTGTCACACTTCAAAGGGCATTGCATGATGCCCTTCCTTATCCTTCTTTCCTTCTTCCGAATTCTGCAGCTCTGGGTCCCTCTCCCCTCCTCCCTACCTCTCCTAAATCATTAAAGCCAAGCTTATAAAGTGGGCCTGGACTAAAAGTCAAAATGGATAGAGGAATGGGCAATGTCTCAGCAATACTTCATTGTTCAGCGACACAAAGGACATTGATTCCTTGAAAAACACTTGTAGAATAAAGAGGAAATTGATATTGTGACTAAAGGTAAGCTTCAGTGCTTACTCGGAAGTCACTTTGACCCCAGTGTGAGAAGATACAAGAGGAGGGAATGTTAGGAGTGAAGAACACTGCCAGAGCAGTCTCTCCCTGGTTAGGTTGCTGGGGATCACATTTGCTTCATTGCCTGTTATGTCTGTCACCTCCTCCTCTTCATGTTACCAACAGCAAAAATAGCCACCGTTTTCTAAACACTTAATATACATCTGATATCACACTAAATGCCATGTAGTTGCTCATTTACTTCTTTAAGGTAGAAAACTGAGACTCATGCAAGTGACCGTGGAACAGCTAATGAGTGCTGGAGTCAGAATTCAAACCCAGGCCTGCCTCCCGACTACCCTTCTGATGTCTTCTACAAAGTTTCTTATAAAAGAAGTTATTCGGAGCAGGGAAAAGCCACACATAGAGAAAATATAGCATGGAAGCATCTTACTTCCTTTGTTCTAACTTGTTCTAGAAGTGACTTCTGGTGGAGTCAGCTGCTGGTATTTGGAGAATCCTTACCTTATAGGAGGAAGTGTTCATTTCTGGGTAGCAGACTATTGAAACTTCTCAGGCCAACAATACCTCCTATTGTATAATAGTAATTGGACCCTCTGGTGCCTTGATCATGCTTCTGTGTAGTATTGGATTGGCATGAATCTGTCCCCTAAGTCTGCCTGACAGAACCACACCCTGAATGTGATGATCTCCTGGCGGTCACCCAGCCCACAGCAGCCAGCAGACTTCCTCCTTCACAGGTGTCCTCAGGGGAGCCAGTTTTTCTTTAAAATTATTTCTTTGAATTCAAAGCTCTTCTTTCCCAACTTTCCCTTCTCAGTACATCCCCAGAGTTCTGTGTTCACGCAGAAATAGGACCGCATTTGCCATGGAAGGAAGCCGCTGTCCAGGAGGTCCAAGCAAAGAAGACCATAAACAACATTTCATGTTTGACTTTCAGATGTCTCCTACCACTTTTTACTCTCCTTGTAATGAAAGTTTCTGCTGTTATGTTATTTAGTTTTCCTTTGTTTCTAATATTTGTTGTTGTTTAAATGATGGAGACAAAAGGCCCTTGTAGGAAGTTGTGGTTTGATTTGCAGCTCTGGCTTACCAGCTGGGTGTGATTTTGATCGGTCACCTAGTCCTTTGGGAACTGAGTTCATTCACCTGCAAAATGGGAGAGATGGGAGATATTATTTATTCCCAAACCACGCTGACCACTAGAATCACCACAGATGCTTATTAAAAAGGGCCCCAGCTTAGATCTATTAACCACAGTTCAGGAGAAGAGAAGAGGAAGGAGAGTGAGAAAGAAGCAGAGAACCAGAATCCATAATTGCAACAACCCACCAGGTCATTCTGACACATAGTTTAGGGGCCACTCTATGCAGTACCGCCAGTACTACAACTGTAGTGGTACCATTTGCATATGCGAACTCCACAGGCACTGTTCATATAGAATACAATAGAATATGAATGGTGCCTCTTGGAACTGTGCAACTCAGCAGCTCTGTATAAGCTGATTTCAGCAGAGTTATTTCCAAGCACTCATATTCCTTGATTTTAGGACAATCGCATGGAGTGGGGTGCTTAGCGGCTCAGAACCATGTGGTTAAGGGTAGTGGCACAGTAGCTATGACAATAGGATAGGGAAGTGGACAGCAGCTTACGAACAGCTAATGACCCACAGGACACTGACTATCAGGTAACCTCCCAGATTACAGCTGGTGCCCAGCCCAGAAAGACAGATCTGTGAAGAAGGCAGAACATCAGAGCGGGCTTGGCCCATAAAGTGGGCCTTGGGTCAGGATTCCCCAGACAGGCTTGAGTTGAGGAAGAAAGCGGGGATGCAGTGTGATTATATTAAGTGATTACATATAAATGCCTTTTTAAAACCATAAGATAAGGATATGTGGTTGAGGTACCTTAAGGTATGTCCATTGTCTAGGACAGCGCTTTTCTTAATTTGCATGAGAATCAGTTGAGGCACTTGTCAAACATGCAGATTCCTGCCAAGCCCCAAGCCACTTCCAATTCAGTAGGTGTGGAGGGGGCCCCTGGGCTCTGCATTTTATATACGTACCTAGAGATCATACTCAAGGATGCTGCCCTAGATGATGAGAGGAAGCTTGGTGAACTCTATCCCTGAATAGATCATCCTTGTATTCCTTGGCAATTATATTAATTCCTCTGAGCTCTTGTTTCTTCTGTGTAATATGAATAATGATACTTTCCCCTACCAAAATCATAAGCCTTAGGAAAATATTTCAAAATAAACTATATAAATAAGAGATATGGTGCTAATTACTTAGAAATCTACACGAATAACAGTCTATATCATGGGGTTGTGTAAATCGATCCCCAGCCCCAGCACTTAGTATGGAAATATGCATTATGGGAATTACTATATATATCTGATTCAGTTTACTTAGGAACATTTGAAAGATTTATGGGATGTCAAAGTGACAGAACTATTATCTGGGCCTGTAAGAAGATAGGATCTGCCCAAGTGAGGTAAATGAAGAATTTGCCAAGGCAGGTTGTGATAGAAGGAGCTCAGCAAATAAGGAAAACAAATGCTGACCAATGAATTGTATTCACAATATATTTTATATTTGTCATATATTGTGTTCCGATTTGGAGAATGTGATAGTAGAAGTCTAGCTGTTGTAACAAAGAGACTCAACAATACAGTGGCTAGAATAACAAAGGAGCTTATTTATTGTTCATGTAGCAGGTCTGCTTTGAATAGTCTGCCTCTGCTGGGTAGCTCAGCTCCCCATCGTCCCCATTCAGAGGACGGTTTCCTTCCATCTTGTTGCTCTGCTTTCACTCAGGGCACTGTCATCATCTGCATTGCAGAAGTTGGCTTGTTACCTGGTAAAGAGAAAGAGAAAATGAAACGTCTTAAGGCTCAGACCTGAATCTCTTCCATTTTTAAGATATCGATGAGCTTAAAAGCACCACCGTGCCCTGGCTGTTGTAGCTCAGTGGACTGAGCGTGGGCTGTGAAGCAAAGGATCACCATTCAAAAGGGAGGCAGGGAAGCTTATTGCTCCAGCTAAGTAGCAATAAGCCCAGATATGTGCCTATTATTAATGCTGTAGAAGAAGAGGAGCACAGAGTTGGTGACTAACCAGCAGTCTCTGCCATGGAAAAGGTATTTGGAACTTTGAAAGGGGAGCCAGGCACTCCTCTTCATGGCTTCCTTAACTGGCCAGAGCTGCCGTGCTGTGGAGCATCCCATTCCCCTTGATGTGCTGTTCCCAGACTGTCCAACCTCGTTCCCAGCATCCTGCTCAGCCTGCGCGTTATTCTGGACAATGCAGGTGCTGGCATCCCCTTTTTTCAATTTTAAGGCTCTTCTTCTCCTGCATCCTGTGCAGGTCATGAGAAAAGTCTCGCTGAGCCCTGCCCCACAGTGAATGAATGTGCTGTTGTTTGGAAAATCTTAGCAAAAGCACCCATATGAATTGTCTTCCTTTTGCTTTTCTCACAGTTGTGACACAATGAATTTTGAGTGTGACTATTGTCACATAATGGGAGGCTCTGAAAATTAAGTACATTTTCTGAAAGATTATCCAGGCAGAAAATGAGTTCACAGATTTTCAACATTTTTACTGATGGTTCTCAAGTCTTCACCTGCTCCTGCTCTCTCTCTGGTGAGGGAAAGATGGAGAGAGAACAGCTCACCATGATCATGTATTTCTGAGTTCTTAAAGTTTGAGTTTGTTTCTTATTGTTCTCCGATGTTTAGCATTATTCATAACACAAGGTCTTATACTCAGCTGCCTTAGGATGCTCTAAAAGTGAAGCCACCCTCCTTCAACGCATCTTGCGAGATGAGTGACTTAGACTGGAGACTAGCAGATGGCAGGCACAGTTAAGGAGAATGGGAGCAAGCTGATAGGCTAGTGAGGGCTGCTGTCTGGACAGGTACATTGGTTGAGAGAATGACCTTCTTACCGTGGGAACTGGATCCCTGTGAGACTGTGGTGTAACTCCAGTGAGATGGAATTACTTCAGGGAAGAATCTGAGGGCAGGTGAGAGGCTGAGAAAGTGCTCAGGAAGCTCAGATTACTGAAGGCAAAAAGATTTCACGTGAATAAGAAGAGCAAGTAGAGTACTTTCCTAACAGCTAGTTGAGATTGTCGTAAAAGCCTTACTGGGAAAATCACATAGCCATTTCTGTTTTCAGTTTTATACACTCACACATACCACATATGCACATGTATTTGGGGGGAGGGGTGTTTTGTTTTATTTTTATGTCACAATTTAATGGCCTTTTACATTCTCCAGACCTGGGCTGCTGGCCATATTCCCACAGTATTCTGGAACTCCTCCCTCTACCCTCAGCCTGCCCCGTCACCTAAGTGATTTCAGTGCCTCACCATCTGCGTTTTCATAGCTTGGTGAATGTTCTATCTTGGATTTCATGTTTTGCCACTTGTGATGACAATTTATAACAAAACCAAGATGTGACCTATTTTGTGTCCAGCACTGGATGTGTCCGGGAGTCTGCCTGTGATAAGCAATGTGCCTTCAGTGCGGGGACAGCTGTGTTGTGAATGGATTTGTAGGGGGGAAATGGCCTTTATTTCTTTTCCCATGGATATAAAACTTTGTTATAGTAAACTAACCCTCTGATATCATATACAACTGCTGGCATTCTGGATTGTTTTAATGACCACTCCTATTGCTTAACACTAAGCATTACCATCTGTTTCTTTCTTAATTATAAATGCAGCAGGAATTCACAATTACATCAGTAACAGTGGAAATAAAATGGAGTTAGAGGCCTTGTTCTTAACCCAAGGTAGCCTTCCTCTAATGCTTTCCTTCTGTCACAGGCCGGGTCAGAGAGGAGACTTCCCCCGCAGCTTTCTCTTCCTCTTCTCTGTGTACTTACCACGAGAAGATCATGCTATAGATTCAGCAGTTTTTTTTGAGAGAGCTGTGTTTTTCTGTCCATGGAGCGGGATGTGTGGGCAGATCTTTCTCACAGCATTAGAAGCCAATTATGATTGTCCTGCTGTTTTGGCCTACGCTTGTGTGAGGAGAGAGATGAGTTGCAATACCCCAATGGCATGAGTCACATGCATCCCCCAGAGAAGAGTTGGAAGTGAACATCTAAGGAACTTTGATCGTCCCACTAGAAGCCAGTCTGCCCATCTCCGAAAAACAAGGGAACATTTGTGAGGGAGGTCACACAGAAAGCGAAGGGACATTTAACTCTGAAATCCTTAGGCTTTTGCTTTGCATTAAGTGGAAAAATGTAAATTTTAGGCTCATGTTTTAGAATTAAAAGAAATTCTTAGACATCATCTACCCCGAAACCACCACCCCTCCTGTCTTTTTGTGGTGCTTGACCAGGTCAGGCATGAGCTTTGGAGTCCACAGGGCAGGGCTTGCGTCCTGAGCAAGACTCACATGCAGCAAGACTGCGTGCTGTGCATTCCAGTTCCCATCTGTTACTGTAGACATCAAAATGCTTATTGTAGAGCTTGCTGTTTGGGTTAAACGAGGTTAAAATGTGTGGCCCCAGATGCTCAGGCCTGGAATGGGGAGTCACACTTTCCAAGACTAATGTATCCTCGGAGACTTTTTCTTGCTAAGGCATATCTAGACCTGTTGCTGACTTTCTCCATCCTCAGCCATTGTATTTGTGCGCAGTACTAACCTTAATAATAATCATTTGTACAAGACTTTTTATCTATACCCTTTGAAAACCTACTACCACTTAATGTACAGTTGGTAAAATCATGTTATAACAATATCATCCCTACAGTTGGGGAAGCTGAAACTCTGAATGGCCAAGTGCCTTGCTGGGGTCACACTAAAGACTGAGTGAGGACTTGAACTTAGGTCTGACAGAATCCAGTGTATGGGCTTCACTCTGTTCTAAGTGGACCCTCACTGCCAGGCCAGCTGATGCGGGAGAGGAATCAATATATATTATCCATAACTTAGTAGCTACAGTTCATGTTCTTTAAAAGGAGGATACTATAAGAGGACCAAAATGCTTTTCTTGAGTTGTAGTAATATTTTAGTGCCCCATACGCCTCTGTCCACCAGAAGGACCCCCTGGGTAAGTACAGAGGCAGAGCAAGAGAGAGAGGCTTCCACTGGGAGTAGTCATAAAACCGAACCAAAACTAAACACACAAGACAGCTCCAGAAGAAGCCCTTGCTTCAACGTGTGAACGATCAGTTTGCTAATTCAAAACTGCATTTCATAAAGGAGACCATCTAAGTCATTTGTTCCTGCCAAGTTCAGGTACTGGCCAGTAAGGGTCAAGCTGTTACATTTTCTCAGTGGGTGTCTGAGAGCTCAGTAAGAGGAATCTATGGGCCTTGTGCTTGCCTTTTTGTCCCAGTGCCCAACCCAGATTAGGAGCCCCCTTTGCACCTTCCCAGCCATGGGGCCCTGGTTTTGTCTGTGCCTTAGAGTGTGGTTAATGACCCCGGGTGATAGCGGCATCGTGAAGAGTTTCATGTGCATCGGTCACTTACGTAATGCCCACATTCCTCCCATGATGTTGTCACGGAGACATGCAGGCCCACTATATCATAGGCAGACTTACTGAAAAGCAGTCCTTTCTGACAATAAAACTAAGTCTTTTTATCTCAGAGACCCTCCTATTGACTATATGTAGAAAATCAAGCGAATGTAAAAAATGTAAATATAGACGTTCTGAGGTTTTCCTATGTAACCTGATGTAGTCTGATTCTCCCATGATTTCTGCTATTTCTGTGGACACTTCGCTGAACCCAGGTTTATAAAGTAGCACAGGGGTAGCATTATCCAGAAGGTCATACAGCCATGGAGTCAACCGGTCCTGCAGTTGAGTCTGACCCCACAGCTGACCTGTGTGGCCTCGTATCAGTTTTCGGAGCCTCACCTTCCCCATCTGTAATGTGACAAGAATGGGACTCACCACCTGCTGGAGCTGTGGGCGTCAAATGAGCTGCCACATTCAATGTGCTCTCATTCAAGAATTACATCTTCTCTGATCTTGCTCCCTAGAACTGGGTGAGCTGATGAGCGATTCATTTGTGATGTTTTTTTCCTCATTAGGAAGCTTTAGCTAGACAGAGGTCTTTCAGGATCCTTTCAACATAGGAAATGCATTCATCTTATTGAAAGAGAAAAGAATGGCATGTTTAAAGCATTTTACTGTATTTTAGAAGTCCAGTCTTATACCATCAGTGAATTTTCACTTCAGGTCACTTTAATTTCTTACCCTCACACTGTGAGCAAGGCAGCGAGACAGGCACCCCTCCTGTTCCCTTCCACATGTGTGTGAAAATATTCTTTGTGTGCCAACTGCATTTCTGTGAGCATATTGTTTGTTTTAATCTAGACTTTTAGTGTCAGAAAACTCTCAAAGTTCCAGTATAATAATAGTGACTCAAAATGCTTATTAAAAAGTACATTAAATGATAAGAGCATTTTTGAGGACTTGGGGGCCTATAAACATGTTATTTTTTTCATAATTGTATTAAATCAGGCCTGTGCTAGCCAAATGCATGACTTTATATAGGTTTTTAAAAAGAGATTTATAGAACTAATGCTAAAATAAAGGAATGTGAATTACTTTGCCAGTTCTTTGAAGGAAACAGTAGAATCTGACCTACCTCGAAGGAGTATTAAGAGAAACAACCCAGTTACATTGCTGCAGGCTTAGAATCCTTAAATATTCTCAAAGATCAAATCTGCCTTTGCTACATTGAATGATTCCATATGCTGTCCTTGAAACCTCCTGTTTTTATCTGAAAATGGGGCTGTTTGGGGTCCGGTGTGAGGAAAAGCAGTGGAACAGAAGCACTCTGATGACAATATGCAAGACATGCCTCAGCTGATGGTGACAGGTCGGTGCCTCCATCACAGAGCCATTTATAGCAACGGCAGTAGCACTGGGAAAGGAAATTAATACACACAAACACTGCAGAGTTGGCTAGCATTTTACCTATCCTTTGAATGGGTTTAGGAAATCTGATTGATTTGTGCTCAGAAATCTGAAATACAATTTTTGTAATAGTAATTTTATCTGCAGCTTTGGTATTTTTCCTTTTCATTAAACATCTTAGTTTCCCGTGAGGGGTAGATAGCTTGCTTTGTCATTTTGTGAGGCCAGGACCAGCTTTCTCCTTGGCCCTCTCCTCCCACCACATGGCAAGCACGTGTGCATTGATATGCACATACCGTTCTCTTAGCAATGAGGAACTTAAACGATACTCTTGGGGGAAAGGAACCACTGTTCTTTAGTATGAACAGGACTCTGTAGCAAACCCTTCTGCGTATTCCACTAAGTATGGAAAAGCATTGAGCAGGACAACGAGGCACCCACATGGTGCTCCAGAGGTACCTACCTGTGTGCCATTGTCCACATGGGTGGTGGGCCGGCAGCAATGTAGAAAATCACCAGAACACCTATGGTCCCTTGATTTTTGCTCCCAAAGTCTTGCTGATCCAACCAAATCATCTTTATGATGTTTGCAGGAGAGCAAACATCTATCTACTCTCAAGCCGTGAAGTTCATGTGCTTCCCCAGTGCAAGGTGGTTGACAGGTCACTTCCAGGGAGAAGTTAGGGGCGTGTGTGAGGTGTCAAAGGAACTTAAATGGATTGGACTGTCCTCTCTCCATTCACTGTTTTGAGCCCCCACCCATTAGAAGCTTCCAAGCTTTGTGAAGTGATACTTTTCAAATCCTTGTCTGGCCAGGCCTCCAAGTTGTGATTTTAGGGTGGAGAGTAAACTGTATTTTGTAAATTTCCTATTTCCCATCTCTCAGAAGAATTCCTCACCAGCTAAAATTTCAAAAAGGCAACTTAGGAAAGTTGGTTTTGTGGTCTAGCTATTTATAAATTATTATTATTCAGTCCAAAGTCTTGCAGATTGCTGACAACTTTTAAAAAACACAATATGATGGTCATTTACTTCTCCAATATTATTTTGCTGTTTGTATACCCACATGATTACCTTGAACATTATGAAAAAGAACTTGCAAAATAATGCTTCCTAATTGCATGTTAGATTTACAAAGTGATTATAAGTGGCTTTTAAAGAAAACAATTTCTTTCCTTTCATTGTGTTCAAGCTTCTTTGTGCAGTTGTGCCGTGCGTGCGTGGGGAGCTGCGGTGTTAGGATGGGGTACACGGCCAAAACGAATTTAGTTGTTTTTCAAGAGACAAATGATGTTAGTGCTGCTTATACATTCATTTATAAATTTATTTGACAAACATTTACTGAATACCTTTAATGTGTCATCAGAACACTTCGCCTCCCTTTGGGTTTGAGGTTTTTGTTTGTTTTTGGTTTTGATTAGTTAGTTTTTTGAAAGGAGACAGCATTCCAAGAATTTTATGGATACAAAAAGGAAGTGGTGGCTACTCACAACAACCTAGATATGAGAAAAAATAGTTTTGATTCATGCCTCGAATGCCTCCATCACAGAGCCATTTATAGCAACGGCAGTAGCACTGGGAAAGGAAATTAATACATACAAACACTGCAGAGTTGGCTAGCATTTTACCTATCCTTTTAATGGGTTTAGGAAATCTGATCAATTTGTGCTCAGAAATCTGAAATACAATTTTTGTAATAGTAATTTTATCTGCAGCTTTGGTATTTTTCCTTTTCATTAAACATCTTAGTTTCCCATGAGGGGTAGATAGCTTGCTTTGTCATTTTGTGATGATTTATTTTAAAATTATACTAAGAGATTTTTGGGGGGGTCAGAATTCTACCAGGCTAATTTGAAACTCGGTTTGCTGACTCTGACCAGCTGTGAGTGGTCTGTGTGCCAGTGAATGGAGCAGGAAGTGGTGTGGTGAGATGTCGGCAATGAGGCCATGGCGCGGATGAAATAAGACCTGGCAGTTTGAGGCAATTTGTTGATGTAAAAACCTAAATCACAGGTTAGAGACTGACTTGCGGGATGCATTGCCGCCAATTATGGTCCTTTGTGCCATCGAAAATGGAAAAAATTACTGCGACTGACTCTGACATTGAAATCACTGATGGAATAATCAGAAGGAAATCTTCTAAGTTATCAGAAGAGGTGGGTTATGACACAGGACGGTGGTTGCCTGGGTTATCTGCTTTACCTGTCTCACGTGATGCAAGAGAGGAGAGGAACTCAAGAGCCGGGGAACCACTGAGTGGCCTTTAGCAGTGACTTGATGGGTGATAACTGCTGCCTGCAAAAGCCCTGTCTGTCCTGCCAGTGTAAGGACCTGTGTTTTTTAAGAGTTGGGGTCTTAGGAACGTTCTTTTTCAGTTTCTCTCTGTGTCCAAGGCTCTTTGCATATAGGAGAGGTGGGGACAAGCTCCCTGAAGTGTCTGTTAGGAGAGTGCTCAGTGTGTGCCTGGAAGTTGCAGCTGCAGTGATGAACACCAAAATAGCTGTAGCTCATCATTGGAAACATTCCTACAACCGAACACGCTTTTGCTTTTTCATTCATGGATTTGTGCATATTCTAAGAACAAATTTTACTCTAAAAATTAGATTTGGAAAAGAAGAAGTAAAAGAAAACACACCACCCTCGAAGAGCAAATGGGCTACTGGCTTCATTGACTAGCTGACTCGTTTGAGGTTCTCCATCCTTAGTTCTGATTGACTGCTCCTTTCCCAGAGGAACTCACAGTTGCTGGACTCAGCGTCCTTCGTCACCATGCTCCCAGTACTGAGGACAAATCTTTAAGATTCACTCGTGAGACTGCCACTTCTCTGCTTTGTAACTTGACACCTCTGACCTCTACTTCTGCATGTCTGGGTCCAAGTGTCCTGCTCGCCTCAACCTTCCCTTTGGATGGGACATTTCTTGAGTGGACGGCTGATGTGTTGGCCTACATAGCACGTGCTTCCTTCTCTTCTGGAAAGAGCACTATAGTGGCTAGGGTGAACTTACTCTCTCATTTTCATGTAAACAATCAAGATATTCCACTCAACTCTACCTGGAGGTGGTCTCGTGATTCAAATGAGGCCACCCAAGACTCTATCTCTGACCTGAAAATTTCAGCTTTGAACAGAGTATTTCTAGAATGCTAGAGCTGAATGCTCTCAAGGGAGTTTTCTGAAGAGAAGTCAGGAGATCCTGTGGCCTTTAAGCTGCCTGCTTCCCATCCCTTATGAAGCCTGATTGGGTAGCTGTGTCTCAGATTCTGTGAGATCCCCATATCTTTCCAATAAATCCAATAAATAAGTCCCACTTGGCCAAAATTGGTTACTGTTTGCTGATAGACTATCCTAAAATGGACTCCACCAGTATACAGCATGTTGAGAGCATAGTGAAGGTTTTTTCTTATGGCTCAGAAAGATCTAGAATTCAAGAGGATCTTGGATATGAATTAAAACAAAGAATATTGTCCCTTATACCACTTCATTTCTCTCAACAGTTTTCAAAACTTGTGAGTTTAAAATGGAGGATTAGAGCATAAATGATGAAAATTTTGACCATTATGTTTTAAAGCCAACTTTATTTCAGAACAGTTCTAACTTTTCAGAATTATTGTGGAAACAGTGTGGAGTTTCTGTGTAGCCATGTCTAGTTTCCCTTATTTTTAACATCTTACATTAGTATAGTACATTTGTCACAGCCGATGAGTCAATACTGATGTGAACCCATGCTTATTCAGATTTCCTCAGTTTTTCCCCAGTATCCTTTCTATGTTCTGGAGTCTTATCTAGAAATCCATACTACATCTAGAAGTCTCATCTCTTAGACTCTTCTTGGTGCAGTGGTTCTCAGACTTTCCTGGTTTATCATTGCCTTTACAGTTTTAAGGAATAATGATCAGATATTTTATAGAATGCCCCTCAATTAGAATTTGTCTGATATTTTCTACTTTTATTTTTTATGTAATTATTTTATTGTCATTCAAGTACAGTTGTCTGCATTAACACCCCACCCCTCCCCCAGCCATATTTTTATGATGAATAGACAGTGTTGATGTCCATCTATCTATTCATTCATTTATTTATATTGGTATGAATGCCCTCTTTGTGCCTACTCCTGTTTCCCATCCTCCAACATTTTCCCCATGTGATCAAACTTACTAGATAGTTTTCAGTTCTCTTACCTCTCATTCTTACCTTCCAGGGCTCTCAGTTTCCTGGGCTTCTAGGAAAGGGATAGACAAAGAGAAAGGGTTCTCATTGTTGCAGGCTTTCACCTAAGCTCCCTGTTCTCATTTTGGTGCCTTTCAGTGCCTTCCACTGTGCCCAGGTTACTGAACCCAAGCCTTTCTGAGTCACCTTCTACTTCTCTTTGCTGGGAGAATGTGGGTTGCAGTGGTTAGAGCGGGCATGAAGGGAGTAGGGACCTAGGGTATACTACAGTAGTTTCAAGCAAATTTCCTCCTTTTAACCTTGCGTCTCACTCTGCTTCAGAGGTCACTGGTACCGCAACCCCTGTACCTTCCTTGGGTCCTCTGCAGTAATGCAGCTTGTTTCTCTGAGGTATATTGTCTGTCGCAGGCCCATAGGTTCCTCTTGCTTTACTCTACCAAGTCAGTAAGAATCCCTATATCTGCTTTCTACCTTCACCCAGTGTGGTTCAAAGTTACAGATTCTTTACATTTATCAAAGATGGAGCTTGTGTTTGTGTTTCTTGGGCTGTTGGTTGTTTTAATAGAGGGAGCAGTTTGAAGAGAAAAGGGACTTCAACAAAAAGTTTCAGGTCTGGTTTACATTTTTTGTGACACACACTAGACTCAGCTCATGTTACTTCTTCAGAGAAGGCACCTCTGTGTCCTCCAAGTAAGTTACTTTGATCTTGGCTTCCACAGCATTTTGACTGTATGTGCATCAGGGCACATGCCACGCTCTATACATCTGTTGGTTTTCCCCTCTACGCCATGAGCCTCTCTAGGGCAGGGACCATCCCTAACTAACGTGGGTGCACTATGAGCCTTGCATCAACCTGACGCTGCAAGATATGCTCAACATATACTTACTGAATTGAAGAATAAGTGAACGGCGCTGTGTTTGCCACATTGACTCTAAAATAGGTATTAAAATCTGTGAATACATTTTAGCTGCCCAGGCACCAGTTGAGAACTTAGGCGATAATGTTGGGCTAAGCTGCATCTCAGATTCCCAAGTTTGAGGTCCCCAAACTCTGTTGCTTCTAGAAGGTATTCTTGGGTGACCTGGAAAAGATTTATAGGAAACTGAGGATACTATCATTTGGCAGATTCCTAAGAGAACTGGATTTTTCTAATTAGATGTAGGTAACTCTCTTAATACTATAATATCACTTCTGTGCAAATTTTCTTTTATTTTGGTCTAAGTTAATCTCTAGAAATAATCACTTTAGCAATGGAATTAACTTAAAAGTCCAATTCAAGTTAAGATAAAGTCAGGTGAAGTAGCAATGAAGCAAGTCGTCTCTGGAATTAGAGCAGAGTTTGAATCTTAGCTCTTTCACTGACCAAATCAGCAAGCCACTGACATCTCTGAGCCCTAGTCTCTCTACATTAAAATTGGGGTAATAACAATATATACCCCATTGGGTTATATGGGATAAAACAAGGTGATATGTATTAAAATACTTAGTTTAGTACTTGGCCTGTGATAAGCTTTCAGTAAACATTACCTGTACATATATGCCATCCACCACTACAGTTAATATAATTCCAAGCAAGTAATTGATAGTTGTCTAAAAATAACTTGAAAAAAAACTTAATGAAAAAGATCGGGGATGGGATGTGGGAATTGGATATAGAAAATTTGGCAATCTAAGGAAGCAGTGGTGCTTTCTTCACTGAGTCCCATTACATGGGAAGATGGTATCCTGACAGCCAGGGAAAAAAGCAGCTACAGGCTTCATTTCTTAGGATCTAAAGTCCGTTAGCTACTCCAGGTAGCCTCCAGTGAGGCTATTGGTGTAAATAAATGTGTTATTTGGTAATATACTTGTTTTCTTAACAGTTGTACTATATCGTTCTCTCCAAATGCTATAATTTAGCTCTGGCATTCTGCTAATTGGTCAGCAGATCAGCCTTCAGCATTGTTTCAATATCTCATTCCCTCACCACATTTTTAAAATGTATATTAAAATGTATATTTAGTTGGTGTTATTGACTGAATTTTGTTCCCCTCAAAATTTATATCTCAAAGTCCTAAATCCCAGTACCTGAGGAGGTGACTGTATTTGGAGATGGGACCATCAAGTTAAAATGAGACTCTTAGGGTGGACCCTCATATAATATGACTGATGTCCTTCTAAAATAAAGAAATTTGGACACACAGAGAGATACTGGAGGTGTGGGTGCACAGAGGAATAGTCATGTGGAGAGAACAGGTGACCAGCCCATCTGCAAGCCAGGGAGATTGGCCTCTGGAGAAAACACACCTGTTAGCACCTTGATCTTCAACTTGCAGGTTCCAGAAGTACGAGATAATAAATTTCTGTTGTTTCAGCCACCTTGTCTGTGGTATTTTTGCTTGTGATGGCCACCCTTGCAAACTAATACAGTTGGCATTAAGGAGCAAAATTCACTCTGCAATCTCTGGTTTTATTTTCTTGTAGTTTATAAAGTACTTATCACACACATCACTTGAATCTCACCCAGCCCTCTAAAGTGAGTGTTATTATGAATTCCATTTTACGGATGAAGCAACTGGGGGCTTTGAAAGTCTGTACAGACACAAAGCTGCTCAGGGAGCAGGTAGGGTTTGAAGCCAGGCTATTTGATTTAAATCTGCCTTTGTGTTCATTTTATCAACGTGCCTGTCCTCACCTCTCCTTGTTGCCTTGAGTGTGGAGTATGTACATATTTCTTCCTAGTGTCATTTATGCCCTTAATTTGTTATAAGATAGTTTTGACAGGTTACCACTCTCTGCAACTGGTGGGTTGCCACGGATACTGTGGATTTCTGCCTGATGCCGGGATGAAGAAAACAGCAAACTCAACCAATTTAAAAACAGATGATTTTTTATTTATTACCCAGCTTCTGGAATCTAATGACTTTCAGTTTGTTGTCACTGTTCCACTGAAAGTAAAGAATGAAATACTGATATACCTATTGTTTTTTCTGCTTTTAAGCCATGCCATGCGCTTAAGATCAACTTCCAGTTCATTTATTCCATAAGCATGTATTGAGCTCCTGTTAAGACTCCTAAGCGTGGGAATCAGTGTCCGAGGTAGGTTAAGGTGTTCAGTGTGGGGAGAGGTGGCCGAACCGAAACCTGTTAGCTCCTGAGCCCGGGGGGGCCTCTCCTTTCCATGAGATTGCACTGTAGCTTCTTTGCTAAATGTAATTGAAAATACACCTTCCTTGACCCCCAAGTTTAACTTTCAATATTCTCTTTCATTCTCAGATATATTTCCATAGAAACTTGACAAGTTTCGCCTCAAAATAATAGAGTACACAATTTGATATTACTGATCTTGTAGATTTTATTGTTATATTATTTATAATCAAAGTTATAACTGTTTTCTTTTATGTGGAAGTATCTTGGGAGGAAGAAAGTAAATAGGATGGGGACATTTAAGTTACAACTTTAATTTGTGATTTCTTCCCTATTATTTTTAGACTACAATTTAAAGAAGTTTGTGTATATTTTTTTTTACCAAATTTTAAAAAGTCATCTTTTTAAATTAAATTAAATTAAAATTTTACATTTCAGAGACCATCATTATTATTGTGTGACAACAGAGTATGCAACTTTCATTCTCTGGCTGTCTAATTAGAAAGGTATTTCCTAAGTGTGATCAGCACTGGAATTTGTACAAGCCCGTATTTATAAAACAGTAACTGTGACAACCCATTCTTCCGAGCCAGGCTCAAATCCTAATAGTTACCCCACTGTCTATTTTACAAGATGACATAAGTGGAGAGTTTGGGGCAGCAGACTTTGTATGTTAACCAAAATGCTTTTTGCAAACAGAGCCTTTAAGTCCGTTTGCTCAGCAGCATGTGATTCAGACAGTGGGAGTTCATCAGATGGCCAGGATTAACCCACTCATTTGTTTCTCTCTGTCCTTTTGGAGAGGGGTAGACTCCTGTGAATTCCATGTACTCAACCTGAGCTGCCACACAGGATTGGACACTCTTTGATTAATTTGTGGCCAAACCATGGGGCAGGGATAATCTATTGTCTTCTTGTTCTTCATGACCCTATGTAGTAATAGGGTTTTGTTTTGTTTAAAAAGAAGCAAAAATACATTACAACTTTCAGATCAATTTCCTTCTGACCCTGAAAGGCTTTGAAATATGTATCCTTTTTTGATTGAATAGAGTGATGCTACTTATCTGTGACAATTTTAACCAAATTCTTTGTAGTTACTTCTGTCTCTAATGCAGAAACTCTTCTGAAGTGAATACTTAACACAGACCGTAATATGCTTTAAAGAGCCAGTTTCTTTGATCACCATGGTGCACAGAGGGCTCAGTGTCCAAAGCAAGATGGGCATAGTCCTCAGGTGCTTGATTGGGCAGCCTACCCCATAATATTAGCTGACCTGCAAAACTGAGCTAGTGGCAGGACTGTGCAATTAAGACCACTCCTTGACATGGACCCCTCCCCTCAGTTCATGTCCATATGTCTTAGTGAGAAGGAAGTCCCTGGAGGGAAATGTGGGTTGGAAGAGCTGCCTCCACCAGGATGGCTCCTCTTTCCCTGTGCCAGAAGTAAGAGGCAAGACATTGCAAAGCGTGACCGTCTCTCCATGATCCTATGCCACTGGGTGCTGAAGCCACCTTAGCCTGTACTCAACGGCAGGGATAAGGGCTCCTCAGTCAAGATCATACTGGTATGCTTAGTAGCATAGGACACACTTACTCAGGTTGACTTTCTGATATTATTTCTCCCCTTGGCTTCTATACTATTCTTGCCTGATATATTTTTGTATCCTCTCTCTGGAAATCAGAATCCAAACCTGCAGATTAAAAGTAATGCATTAAATTGAAATTGTTAATTAAAGAGTATAAAATGTGAACTTGAACCATCAGTGGCCATACAGTTAAACACATGGTCTGGGTATTCAAAAAGGATACCTTTTTAGTGTGCTGTTCCCCATAACGTACTTCCTTTTCCTTCCTACACCGACATAGCTCTTCCATCAGAATCAGTCCACTAGATCCTAGACTCTGGCCAATGGGAACAATTTAGTCTCCTACTTCAACTCCTATTTCTCTCTTTCCCTCAAATGTTATTATTCCCCATGGCTCCACCATTAATCTTATTATTTTATCCATTTTCTCCAGTAACATACTCTTTGTCTATCCATCCCACCACACACTTATCCATTCATCCATCCATCATTTATTAAGCAACTACTAATATTCTCATAACATCATTACTTTCCTGGTTAAACTAGAAAGGTAATGAAAGAGTAGATGCTCTGTTCTTAGTCTGAGTCTTCAAAAGGAGACCCTATAATAAAGAATTGGGGGCAGGTAGTTTACTTGATAGGCTCTATTCCAGGAAGCCAGTATGTGGTAAGGAGAGATAAGGAAGGAAAAAGAAAGCAATAAAGGTTGCATTAAGATGTGGGTAATCTCTATGGGGAACTGGGCTCAGTCCTGCTGGTACTGTTCCGAGAAACATTGTAGAACATGCTTCAGAACTGGTCCACCAAAGGATGGCAAGGCTGAGATGTCTACCCTCGGACTCTTTTTCTCATTGGTTGAAAGTTAGTTGCCATGACAGCATTAAATTCCCGGCATTTTCAGGATTCCCTCCTAGAAGGCTTTCAGTGCTATAGGAAGCCCTCAGGCAGAAAAGCAGAGGACAGGGGCCCACACAGGTTCCCTTCAACGGGCTGCAGGTGAACCATCGGTGGACCCAGAGGCTGTAGCGTGTGGCATCCATGGCATGTACTTTAACCATAGTTTATGACCATCCCAACTGTCTTCAATGGAAACACACGACACTTTTTTGTTTTCCAGTAAAGCTAACCAGAGTGGGCATTTACTCCATTTCACGTGCAGAAACAGAGCACTATGTTTAGAATCGGACTTCCTCAGTTCCTGAACATATATAGCTTCCCTTTTCTCTACAACCTCTTTGCAGCAGATTTCCTCAGGCAAGAACAATATTGCAGCCCGAAGTACCACTGCAAAATTTCCTGTACTGACATTAATCATGCCCATTTGATTCATTATCATATGAAAAGAATATTTTGTAACAGTCGTGCGATGATTTTTTAAAAATGGAAATGGTTACTTCCTTGTGGCCTAACTCTTCTGATGGTGAGTGCAGTTTGCTTCATCACCATTCACTCCGTAATTACAGTGTTAGTGGGCAGACACCATACATGGAAAGCTGGGAGAGAAATATTTAACTCAGTCCATCTTTCAGAGAAGAGGAGATATAAAACCAGGTAGATACAGTGACCAGTTATTGAATGCTTGGTTTGGTAACGTTAATTTACACTAGTATATTAATTAAAAATAAAAAAGTCTGTGGCTATTAATACTTTTAATAAAGCATCAAAGTTTCAATGTCATGTCCTTTAGATCCATTGAAAATATTTTTCAAACCCTTTATAATTGAATTGACCTTTTACTTTTTAAAAATCAGCCCCCACCCTTTTGTTGAACTCTTCCACTCTACACATTGCTAGGCTGAGGACAGAAGTAACTATGAAGGACAAATATTTATTGGCAAATATGCCAATATATATGGCAAATATTGAATGCATGATAGAAATTAAAATTTATATCAGAATACAAAATGCCTATGAACCCTCATTTTGGATTCATTTATGGTTGATCTATAACATGTATTTACCAAGAACATACCAGGTTATGCCAAGAATACCTCTCTTTCTCTCCATGTATTCAAATATTGTCCAACCTTTAAGGCCCAGGCATCATTTTCCCTTCTATAATGAAGGTTCCCCAGTCCCTCCAATTCAGTTCTTCTTATACTTGGCTGCATCTGGGGTGCCGTTAACTTACTTTTGCCCAGGCTGCACCCCAGATCATTTGAATCGGAGCCTCTGCGGAGTGGGAATCAGTCTCTGCATTTTCAGAATCTCAGATGGGTACACCAGGAGCCAGGGTTGAGAACCACCAGTGTATCTGGCTGTGATTGCTCTCTTCTCCGAGGACCCAGGGAACCTTGATTACACCTCTTAAAGACAACTGTAATTGGCCTTGTTTTCTAGTTCAAAAATCGAGTTGAGGATTGACTTTCAGTTCCCAGATACCTCCTGAAATACTCTGGTTGCCTAGCTTGAATCCCCCTGCTGACGTGGACCTCCTTCCACAGTGCAAGCTAGGCCAGCTTTGGGCCCCTGTGCACAGTTTAGATCCCAGATGTCTTTTTGTATCTTTAAACCTATATTCTTCCTCTTTCTACCACTTTAGGGGAAAAGAGACAACTCCCAGGTAGTTTTTTTTTTTTTTTGAATGTTTGAACAATCCATTCATTCAAAAAACATTTAAGGAATGCCTACCATGTATTGAGCACTGAGCTACCTCATTGGGAATAAATTCCTAGGAGGAGTTAAAAATCAATCCTCATCTCTATAAAAATAAATTCTGTCAGTTATTTTTTTTATCTGCCACATTTTGCACATAAAAGATTATCTAGACTGGAACAGTAAAAGACCAAATGGTCTTAAGCTATAACATGAGAAATTTATATAGCAGACGTACAACTATAAAACTTTGGGAATAGTTTTCTGAATAAAGTTGTGTAAATCTTTCCTTGAAACATTCAATGCAACATTCTTTCACGTGACTCCATTTACAAACTGCCTCGAGGGCAGAGGGCAATGTCCCAAATTGCTTCTCAGAGTTCCTTCTGTGAAGCCAGTGAGATGTGTCCAAATAAGGCAGCTCTGGGGAAGCCAGAAGGAATGATTAAGATACTTGCTGACTTTCCGATCATTTGGGGGAAGGGGAAAATAAAATAGATCGCTTCCCATCCTGTCGTTCCCCAAGCGACCAATAGGGGATTTCCAGGAGAGTCTTGGCCCAGCAGTGCTGGCCATGCATGTTTCCTAAAACTGAAGGTTTTTCTGGGAAACAAAGCACATTAGGAGTAGATCTGAGTTGCAAATGGCACTATTTCATCTTTTTTTAAAAATTTAAAATGGCCCTGGCTGGTGTAGCTCAGTGGATTGAGCACGGGCCTGCGAACCAGACAATTGCGGTTCGATTCCCAGTCAGGGCACATGCCAGGGTTGCAGGCAGGTTCCCTGCAGGCCAGTTCCCAGCAGGGGACGCACGAAAGGCAACCATACATTGATGTTTCTCTCCCTCTCTCCTTCCCTTTCCCTCTAAAGATAAATAAATAAAATCTTTAAAAAAAATTTTAAATGTTTTCCTATTACCACTTAGTCCCCTTATACCCTCCTCCCTGCCAGAAAAGAAAGGGAGAGAAATATGGATGTGTGAGAGAAACATAAATTGGTTGCCGCTCACACACCTCAACTGGGGACCTAGCCTGCAACCCAGGCATGTGCTTTGACTGGGAATCAAACCGGCAGCCTTTTGGTTTGCAGGCTGGTGCTCAATCCACTGAGCCCCACCAGCCAGGGCACATCATTTTTTATGGCTGAGTAGTATGCCATTACGTATATGTACCACATCTTCTTTATCCAGTCCTCTATCAAAGGAACTCTATCAAAGGAACACTTTGGTTGTTTCCATGTCTTGTTGACTGTGACTAATGCTTCAAACACTTGAAACCTATATAATGTTACTAACCAGTGCCACCCCAGTTAATTTAATAAAGAAAAAGAGTAGATCTGAGTTGCACTGGTCTCAGATAGCTTTCCAAGGCTTATTCAGGGAGAGGGAAGGCAGGGCTTTGGAACCAGCTACAGAGCAACAGGGGCTCCATTTTTCCCCTTGTTGTGCTCCAGGAGTTGCGTTCTTAGACCTCCCTGAGAATGGTGCCCCCTGGAGTAGTGTGATGAGGTGGCCCTGGCCTTAGGGCATAACGGAGATTAGCATCCTGTGAAAGGACTGGTGCTGGGAAGTGTCAGTGCTCTGTACCGTCACATCAGGGGGAAAGCAAGGGCTCCTAGGGACTCTTTGCCAGGAATCAGAACATGGTTCCACTTACTGAAACCAAGAAACACATAGTTATCTCATACTCCAGAACCCAAGCTGGCTAAGACATTTCCACCATCTTCTCTTGTCTGCTCAGACCCTAGATCTTCCTTTCCTTCAAATGCACTCACCCTTGAATCCCCAGCTCTAATCTATCAGTGCAGCAAAATGTGCACTTTGGTAATTAATGCCGGTTTATTCTTCCACCCTTCCATGCTTTATCCTGTGGCATGCATCGTGCCAGGAGGTAGGTGTGGCTCTCCCTCACTTGCATCTGCTTTAAAGCAGGCACAACACTGAAAGATATGCATGGCCAGACCAGCAAATCCCATACATGTCAAGTTCATCATGCTGTTTTACTACCAACCAATTACTTAATTCATTTTATAGGGTGACTGTGCCCATCTCTTACACTCAGAAAACATTTTCTAATATTATAAGACAGGGAGTGAGGGAAAAGTGCTCTTTCTGTTCCAGACCCTGGGGCATTTATGCACTAATAACCTTCCTCCTTTGTGTTTTTCAAGAGAACGTCAACCAGTTAAATTAAATGGAGTTAACATTGGCATGATAGTATAAATCCAACATCAGGAAAGTCAATATTAAGGGGTTACTATTCCTTTCTTATGAGCTGTCTAGTATCTACCTACTTTAAGAATAAGCCAAAACTTAGGCCTTGATTGAAAGAGAGAGAGAGAGAGATGCTGACCTTGTGTGTAGCAGCAGAGGGCCAGCCTTGTGATTTGTTAGGGACGCAGGTTTATCAGATGTTTGTCTTTTTGCCGCCCACAAGCCCCTTAATCGGGTTCTCTTGCCCGTGGTGTTCTGAGCAGGCAAACACGATTAAGCACCCTGCCTCTGTGCTCAACAGTTCCAGAGCAGAGAGCAAACAGCCCGGCGTTCAGAACGCAGGCGGCAGGGCTGTGCCCTGAGGAGCCGCCGGCTTCTCTGTGCCGCAGACTCTCCCACGGAAAAGCAGAGGGCTCTTTGTTCATGGACTGAAAGCTGCTTGCAAGATGGGCTTCTGAAACTTGGAGCCCAACAAAGGGAAATTATACTCCAGCTCTAAGGGCAGCAAATCAGAAGAAACTATTTGCTTGGATTTGGGTTTGATTTTATTTTGGGGAGTCCAAGGCCTAAAGGCAGAGTCTAGTGAGTCTGGAAACAAACAAAACCCAAACTCCTAGATCCAGGTCACTTTTAAGAAATTATAAATTATTTAAAATCTGTCCTTTCATTATAATTCATTCCCACTGAGAAGATGCTTTCTCTTTCCAGTCTCATTTTTGCAGATGACTTCCTAATGAACTGTCAACGGGTATTTACATTAAGAGCTTGTAGAGGCTTTTGAATGATGGAAGATCGTCCTGATTTAAATGAGTGATAGTTTAACATCCCAGGTGCTGGCTTTATCTCTATATATTAGGGAGAGACAGGAGGCTAAAACTTCCTAGAGAGAACCTTTTAATGGAAAAGAAACAAAGTACGGAACATTCATTCAGTTGGCACGAGGAAGACTTTATTGAAATATTGGCGAGCAGATGTGACCCATTGGGTTGGTTAGGAGCAATGTTGGAAGGTAAGATGGTTCGCTCAGCTTGAATGTGTGTTTTTAGCCACGTTATACTGTAAGAAAGTTATGATCATTACTCTTTTGACCTGCTTTGTGAGATAAAACAAAAATGCTCATCTCTCTGGGCTTTCTTGTATGCTTCCCCAAATACAAGCTTCCCAGTTCCAGTCCCAGGGAGCTGAAGTGTGATCCCCTTTCTGGTTACTCTTGTTTGGTTTCATTTCAGAAATCCATTTGGGTATTTTTGCAGTTTTCTTTGGTATAGTTCAAATCATGGCTTCTCACCAGTTCTGACTGTCCCTCTGAAACATGCTTAATTTTTTCTATATTTGTTCTTATGCCGCTGAGTTTGGGTTGAAAACATCCTTTCAGGAACCTGTGTGTAAGTACACAAATGAGTTATACTCGGGTGCAATTACCCGTGCTTGCTTCCAGCTGAAAGCGTCTGCTGAAAAACGTGGGTAGAGACTTCAGTGGATCTGGGTCTCAGAAGCAACCCTTTCTTTAGTGCTGTGCTTTGAAACCAGCCTTTTCTGTGTGCTGAGAACTCCAGGGGAACTACCTTCTCCTAAGGAGGCCGTCAAAAACCAAGAAGGGAGAAGCTTATTCTTTCTGAACTTCACTGTTAGGAGGTCAAGGGAGATACAGGTTTTTGAGTCATATTCCGAAACTATACAGACAACAGAAATGAATGCAAAAAATACAGGGTCAGCTTCTCTCTTTAAGATCCCTCAGCTTCACATGAGCCCAAGATCAAGGAAGCAAATACATAGAAAGTCACAGAGCAAAGAGGGACACATGTTTCTCTTGGCCCAGCAGATGGCCAGCAACTAGAACTCCTCAGACCATCCCTGGATGACGAATTGAGAATTGTTTACATTTCTTTTTTCTTCTAGAGTGATTTTTGGCGATACTAAAATGTTAATTCTATTTGTTTGTGCAGAGTTTGCTTCAAATAGAAAATTTATCTCACTGCCAGCTACCCTAGAGAATGAAATCTTTAGGGTTGCTGTTTCAGAAGTTCGATTCTTTGGCTGGCTGTTTCTGAAGTGTAAGTCAAACCCTCACAAACTCTATTACCAAAAAGTTTTATCTCTGGCAGTGAGGATGGTATTCTTTGGAGATTTTGAGCCTCAAGGCACCTGTTTTACCAGAGGCATAAATTGCATGCACCCACTTCCCAGTGGTTAGATGGAAAGCCTTTGTGGTCCTCCTGGTTCTCCCTGTGATGACTTCTCAGTTCTGCAGAACATGAAAGACAATGCCAGCTTCCCTCACATGAGAATCAGCAGAAGTGGCATTTTTCTGCCAGGCAAAAGGGGAGGAATGGAGATATAGCCGGTTGAACCTCAAGATAAGGAAAGAATTCTGATGGACAATTGGAATGTAAGACAGACTTACACCTCTTTAGACCAGGGCCCATCGACACTGCCAAGGAGGAGAGAGATGTTTCTCCCACAGAGAGACATTCAAGGGCAAAGTTGGGCATTGATGTGCTAAGTCTTTAACCTTCCTTTGCATCAGCTTCCCTGGCAGGTGGTTCCCAAGCAGGTGCTGAACATCTGGGCAGAGAGAGGTGAGATGAGACCCAGGCGTGTTCTCCCCCTCTCCTGTCAGGAGCTGTGTACGCACCAAAGGCCACGCTGACCTTTCATTGGACGCACATGCAGGCTCTGGCCACTCTTCCTCACAAAGAATTTGTTGAAGCAAAAATCACGTTATTGGATAGGAGGTAACTGGCTTTCATTTATGGAGAATTCCATGAATCAGAGCTAATCACTAAAGTGCAACAGAGCTGATCTGACCTTTTTGCATTATAGCCATGCTCAGTTTAAGCATGAAATAGGTAAAATGGTTTCACTTCCAGCTTTCTTTCTCTTTACTCCTCTTTAATTTGTCTATTGTGCCGCAAAGGAAAAGCGTGTATCCTGCTTATCTAAAGAAGTTTGGTAGAAAGGAAGCTCTGCAGAAGCTGTCATACTGTTTCCACACACTCTGATTTGTTTGTTGTTGTTTTTTTTTTATCATAGCCCCAATCTTTTGCTTCTGTTTTATTTATCAATTTGGCAAACTAACTCTCCCGGCCCATATAAGCTCCTGTGATCACCTAGGGTGGGTGAGGCTTGGCCTTCAGAGAAGAAGTAGACACAGCAGGAAGGATGCATATGAAGTTGCCACAGGCTTAAGTTGCTCCTCTACGCTCTCCTTTTCCTTGACCGGAGTCCCTCCCTTAAGTACGTACAACAGGCTTATAGCTTGGCAGGTCTGAGTATCTTACACTTTGGTACTACTTCTTTCCTTTCCACCCTGACCCCACACACCCTATTTCTCCTAACTCCAAAGAGTTCTGTGAACAAAATTGCTCCAAAGAAATGGAACTCATTTGGTAGCACTGACAGAAGATACACCTGATATCACTGGGTAGGGTGACAGGTTCGAGCAAACAAAGGCCTTCCTGCTGCCAGTTCACCCCTGTCACCCCCAATGATGTTTATGGGTCTCTGTGGACTCACCCTCCAGCCAATCAGCAACTTCATCGGGTGGAAATGGAGATCTTTTATTTCAGATTTTCTAAGTTGCAACCCTTGTCTCCATTTTTATTTCTTTTTTTATTATTTTAATTAAAACTTTTAAACATACTAGAAAGCCACAACATATGAAAAAGATAAGCATTCATATTCACTACCCATATTACACAGATATTAATACTTAGCTATATTTGCTTTAGATACCTACAGAAGGAAGGAAGGAAGGAAGGAAGGAAGGAAGGAAGGAAGGAAGGAAGGAAGGAAGGAAGGAAGGAAGGAAGGAAGGAAAAACAATACAAATACAAAGGTCTACCTACCTCTCTCATGTGTTTTCCCTTCTTTCCCATAGAATTCACTTCCTCATTCCCTTGTGTAAAGTGATTATTTTACTACACATGCATGTTCTTATACAAATTAAGTTATTGATTTTTAGTTTTAAAACTTTAAAGCAGTGGTTTCATAAAAGTGTACCCTTTTGGAACCTGACTGATTTTACTGAACTTTATTACTACATTTTTAAAGATGTATTCATGCTGAAGTATGTAGCTCTAGTTCATCTCTCTTAACTCTATGAACCAAGCAGAGTTTGCTAAATATCATTGTTGCTTTAAACACCACTTTACAACACAAAGCCGATTATGTTCTTTCCCTGCACTTCACAACCTGGCCCCCTGAGCTGCCTTCGAGGTCATCAGGAATTCCTGTCTCGGTCCAGATCCCCCTTAGGCATGCTTTTCAAAAGGACCATTAGTTTATCTGAAAAAGTCATTGTTTCAGCTTTGACCCTAGTGATACAAATGGCCTTAGGAGCTGCCTCTTCAGGTAAGAGAGTTTGTTTTTTTTTTTTTTTTTGAGATACCAGGTTTTCTTTGTTCACCAGTATCTTTTTCCATCTAGGAAAGGGCCTGATTCTTCATATCAATAGATGTGCAATAAATACTTGTCTGCTGAATGTCTACGTGTGTGAAAGTAGATGTCTATGGAGCAGGATTTAATGTTGTGATTCTTGATGTGTACAAGAGGGTATTAAGGCCTTTCCTAAAATTTTCATACCACCCTTCAGCAACCATTGTTAGTTTATTCTTCAAGAATTGTCACAAGATTAGAAAGATGATTTTTGTCAACTACCAGAGATTGTGGACTCCTTCTGCACGGCTCAGTGAGGACCACTGGATGCTTTCGAAAATCTACCAAAAGCTATTGCCACAGGGTATTGGGGATTCAACAGCCCTGAAAGACATTATGCTCTTTTACCATATGTCTCTTGAAAGTAGCTTTGATTTGGCTTTGAATAGGCCCCAGCGAGTTCAAGTACCAGATTTGGTAACAAGATGCCAAGTGTGTAGCCCCAGTCGAAGGGAGACAATTTTCCCCTTGCACTGCTGTACCTGGCAGCCCGGGGCCAGTTCATTCCTGCTCTACCTGAAAATGGATGTGCCCTCCTGTGCTGAAGGGTGGGAGGGGCCGGGGCAAAATGCAAAGTGCTTGGGTATCACCATCAAAGACTTTTTGTGGGCTTTTGTCAGCCTCATTTATTCTACAACTGTTTACTATGTAACAATTGATAAGTCAGTCTCGCTGCCCCCAAGTTGCTTCTAATTCAGTGGAGGAGACAGAAGGCTGTTTTTTCAAGGCAGAAGCTAAATGCTAAACCAGGGCAAGGAAACACAGGGTAATGGGGAAGTACTTAGGGTGGGCACTGACCCAGTCTGGGGTACAGTGGTCAGAAAAGACTTCCAGTGGCCTCATCAGTACAATGAGATTAATGCCCACACGGCACGGTTGAGAGAACTTAAGGTAGTGTCTTTAAATCGACTGCTCCTTGCCAAATAGTAGCAGTGGTAATAATGTGGCATTGGTGGTGAGGAAGATGATAGTGAAGGAAAAAATGGCTTCATATCTATAGCCCTGGTGGCAAGTCTTCACTCTTCCGGTTCCTTAGCTCTGTGATCCCGAACAAGTCACTCAGCCTCTCTGTGGCCTTTCTATAAAATGGGAGTGGCGATGAGGATTTTCGGGATGATTGTAATGATTACAGATGTTCATAGGACCTTAGCACAGTGCCTGACACGTAGAAGCCACTCAGTGAAAAGTAGGGAGGGGTATTTAAATGAAAGTTAAGGAAAAAGACAACAGGAGCACGAGGAGAAGGTTGCAGGCGTGTCATTTGTGGTTATGGAGGAAAGAGATCTGGGTATGAAGGCTGGTGGGCCAAGTCCTCACCCGACTCTGTCAGTGCTTGGACACGTCCTCTCTGGCCTCTTCCGGAGTCCCTCATCAGCACAGGGAGACCCCTCCACGACTCAGGTAATTACTGAGAGGAACCCATTAACATGTGACCTAGGTTTAAGGGCAACAGAGAGAGCACTGTGTGGTGTGGTGATGGGGAAGGGCTTCATGGAGGCCAAGTGCTGTTGGCTGGATGCTGAAGGTCGGGTAGGAAGAGCTCGGTGAAGAGGGCACTCCAGGCAGGGGCGCCGTGGAGCAAAAAGAGCCAAGTCACACATCGAGTATGTCAGCTGCTTCCTTCATCTCCTCACCTCTCGGGAAGCCTTGCTCCTGAAAGACCATGGGTAGATAGTACAGAGGTCTTGACTCGGCTCAGAAGCTTGTTCGTCTGATGGTCAGGACTGGTTCTGGCAAAATTGTCATGTCACTGACGTTCAACTGCATGATTATTTGTTTTTCTATCACCAACCCACCTTCCTTTGCTTGTACATTCCTGTCAGCCCAGCTACACAAGCCCCCCATTTCCACCCCACTTTGAGAGCCTATAAAATGTGCCTTTTACAGCATTCTTTTCACTGGTTCTACTCCCCACTCCAAAAGCATATCTATATTCATAGTATGTTGAAGCTTAATGGGAGCTTAGAGTTTATTACTATAACTCCCCCTTACTTTGTTATGAAGGGACATGCCCAAGGTAGTATTCAAGGACAGAGTCAGATTCTTGTAATCTCTACTTATGTTCTTTTCCTTCTGTGCAGACTGCATTTTTCTCCATCATGCTTTCTGACTAAGCCATCAGTGCCTACATGTTAATCAGGAGTCTTGGGCTTTTAATTTTCAGAATATTAGTAAAACTGGTTTAATAATGGGGAAATGTCTTGACTTGTATAACTGGGGAGTTTTGACAGGACTGAATCCAGGTTTGCAGAAGATGTCAGGTGTTTGCCTCACCTATACAAGGCTCTGTATTTCTTGTTGTGGCCTCATTCTTAGGCAAACTGCCTAAGAATGTGTCCCAAAAAATGTGTCCCAAAAACCCTTGACAGCACTAAGCTTGTACCTTACCATCCTAGCATTTCAAGAGAAATGGAAAAATTTTCTAGCAAAAGTCACAGATAAGACCTCCATTAGTTGGATTTGAGACGTTTGCCTACTTTTATTGTGGTAGCGGGTATGGTTGTAGGTGTGTGACTGTCCAAGACTAGGTAGGATGCCTGCTTCCGGAACCAGGGGTCCTAGTCAGTCTCACCCAAACCATGGACTGAGAGTGGGAGAGAAGTGGTTGCCAAGGAGGAAACCAATCTCTATTTTCAAAAGAAAGGGGACTGGATGTTGAGCTTATGTATATGTACATCACCCACACCCCCCACCACAAACTGATAACAGTTTAAGGAATTGGATTCCTCATAGCACTTGCCTCCTGTGAAGGACTGTCGATGTTTTAATGCACAGAACATGGGAATTTTGTGTATCGTAAAGCCAGTGAGGGATTTGGGGAAGGTATAAACATTGCATGTCAGGGTTTTTCAGCCTCTTTCAAATCATAGTACAAAGTAATTGTCTACTCTGTTCATTTATAAATCTTAGCCTGATGGTGGCCCATGAAATCAGCCAGAGATGAAAAGGTCACCACTGGTTAACCACCTGCGGATAAGTGAAAGTTGATGCTAATTAAATGTCCTCCCAACTGTGCCCCTCTCAATCTGTTCTGCCTATTTTTTTTATCCCGTGTTGCTTATCTCACTCATGAGGATAATCAATGTCCTATGAGTCAGTGGTCAACATCAGATAGGAAATTATAGCTTTGCATGTTGGTGGTATTCTTTCTGTCCTTTTTATAGCCTCTTTGGGTACCTCTCATGTGGGTGACAAAGTTCTGGGCTTGTTGGCTAAGAGCAAAGTGCTTACATTTTGTTCACCTTCATGCAGTGTGGCGGTGGGGTATGGTGGGTACATATTAAAAGGAGGTAAGTGTGCTAAGGAGCAGTTAGAAGGTTGCATTAGTCACTGGTGGGATTAATGCAGTATTTCTGGACTGAATTGAATGGAATTTTTGCCCAAGGTCTTTTAGAAATCATTTTCAAGTCTGGTTTAATTTCTAATGTTCTCTTATGTGATTTCCGACTCATTTGCTTAATGATTTCATTTGTGTTTAAAAAAGGAACACCAAACCTTCGTTATTTACTTTCCCTGATGCTTTACAAATGCCACAGAATTCTGTAAAGCCCTCCGAGAGACAGAGGGGGCCAACATTAAACATTCATTTTCGTTACTTTGGCAAAGAATTCCTGATATAATTCGACACAGAAGGGCCAGTGCAGGTCTCCGATAGCTGTGCCTACTGCTAACTCACTCACTCTTGAAATCTCTTGCCTGACAACAATTAGAAATATACATAAATGTATAAATGCTCCAAAAATATCAGAGAGACCTTGGGAAAGTATTTTAAAACATTTAGAAAGATCAGAAGTTGGAAAAAACAAAACATTTCCACAATATAAGCATGGAGGGGGAGGAAGGGACTGTGGTCTGCTTTTTTATTTGTTTGATTTTACTTTCTCACAATTATATCACTGGCCACTAGCGCAGTGGTTGGTGGGGAGGAGTTCTCAGCAAGTGTGTGATGAGTCAATGACTTCTTTACTTGGGGTCTTGAATACTCAAGGCTTTGAAGGTATTTAGATCTAGTTTGTATTGTCATATCTATGGATCTGGCAGCATGGTTCAGTATTTAATGAACCCTTACTCCGTGTCAGTGTCCCTATGATACAGAGAAGACTGAACTTAACCCCTGTCCTCAAAGAGCTTACAGTTTAGTGAGACACACAAGTAAATGGGTGATTTTAATATAGTACAAAAATACTATGATAGAGGAAGTGCCCAGTGTCTGTGGGTCATTTAAGAAGAGCACTTAACAGAAGACTCAGGGAATTAGAAGAAGTGACATCTAATCGGAGTTTTGAAGGACCATTTGAGTTAGCCAGACCTGGCTTCGTATGACCGAGTGGCCCAGATGGGGCGAGCCTGGGCCTGGACTTAATCTCCCTGCTGGGGTGAGGCACGTGTCTGTGGTCCCCCCCAGCTTTAGGTGACCAGACAGAGTTCAGAGCAGAAGTCAGAGCCTGGTATCAAGGGGTTTGACCCTTTGGTGTAATTCAGAGTCCAGAGAGGCATCCAGACACTGGGCAACACGAGGGGGGGTAGTGGTACTGGAAGTCAGACCTAAGGAGAGACAGCTGTTAGAGCATGGCCGAGTGTAGTTCTCATGCCCAGAGACCTTGGCGCAGCTCAGCCTGTGGGGGGCCCCGGTTCCCAGCCGTGGACTTGCAGTGCAGGCCAGGTCCGAGGCCGGCAGCCCGGCTGCTGCTGCACCTGTGGTCACGGGGTCCACTATTCCCCACCACTCCAGGAAGCCTCTGTCCAGCTCCTCTAGGAGGTGTTTATTCGTATTTCTTAACCCCGTAGAAGCTAACCTTTCTTCTAAGAAATCCTTTCAGTCTAAGGTGCACTGGACCACAGTGTCCATTCTCATCACCTACTGTGCAAGGCATGAGGACAGAGAAGTAAAAGGACCTGGTTTGTTCCTTTAACTAAACTGCTCCAACTTTGAATTTTAAAAAAAATTACTTTTCACGTACTCTTAAATTTTTTTATATGCAAATGATACATAAATACTTTCCTCCTAGAAACAAGTTACACAATGCAGAAACGTGAAGGTCAAAACATCAGTGTTTCTTTTTTCCTCTGATTCTAGCTTCTTTTATTAGTATTCATAATCTTTCTTGAGTATATTTCTAGTCCTTTTTCTATGCTTGTGTATCCATTTATAATTGTATCATTTGGGGTCCCAGCAGGAAACAGATGGTAGATTGAAATTAGGATAATTAGTTGAGTTTAATAAAAGAACTATTTATTTGCAAGGTGTGGAATGGATGGAGAAAACCACAGGAGATACTGTTTGCTACCTCCAGACCTGAGAGGGCGTGGAATCTCCATGGACACAGAGAAGGTGCTACAGAAAAGGAGCTCCCTCTCAGGTCTCTGAGACCTTTGCTGGAGGGAGGCAGCTCGTCTGCAGGGACCGCAAGGAGGTAGCTGGGAATAAGCACACTGGCATCCCTCTTTTTCCTCCTCCACTCGCCTGTGGAAGCTCCCCACTAATCAAACCCTGTAGCCGGGGGGCAGAAAAACCTAGAGACACAGTCCTTACAGGGCAGCCATCTTGGCCAGAGAGCAAGGTAGAGGGTGGACTGGAGGGGCAAACGGAAGGCATTCAGTACAAATATATAGTTATTAAAATACACATTTTTGAGCTTTTAGTTTTTTTGCTTCCTTGTTACAGAAATAGGGTTGTACTACTATATTGTTTTGCATCTTCCTTTTTTGTTAACCTCAACAATTTATCTTGAGATCTTGTCCTATCAGTACACGTGGATCTAGTTAATTATTTTAATGGCTATGTAGTATTTCATCATATGATATATCACAATTTTAAAATTTTGTGTATGTAATTACCGATATGTACAGCAAAACATGCACCATGTCCACAAGTTACGGATCCCAGTAATGAAACACTCATCTGTAAACTACCTCTCAACCTCGGCCACTGGGCCCATGGTCTCCAGCTGCTCTCCCCTGCGGTCCCCCTGTGTCCTCTCACCCTGCAAATGCCAGTCTGAATTTTTCATGTAATCCCCTTATGGTGTTTAAAATAGTTTTTCCATATAAGTGTGTATCTCTAAATAATATGTAGTTTTGCTTCTTAAAAAGCTTTATAAAATTGTTTTAATTGTATATAGTCTTCCACAATTTGCTTTAAAAAATATAGCATCCACTTTGCAATGGGCAGCTGTGTTTCATTTATTTTCACATCTTATAGTACTCCATTGTGTGACTATGCCACAGCCTACCTCCCCACAGGACCGCGGATGGACTCTTGGGTTGTGTCCAGTTTTCGCTATTTCAAACAGTGCTGTTTATGAACATTTTTGTCCACGTCTCCTGGCACATACATGCGAGAGCTGCTCTAGGGCATATACGTAGGAGTGGGGTTTCTGGGTCACATGCAGCTTTGCTAGGTAATGTCAAGTTGTTTTCGATGGGATTGTGCCAATTCACATTCCCACTAGAGGTATGTAAAAGTTCGGGTTGCTCCCTGTCCTCCCCAGTGCTGGGTTTTTTCAGATGTCTTAATTTTTACCACTAATGTTCTTTTCAGGGGTGCCAAGAAAAGCTGGGTGAGAGTCTGACTCTGTGATCACAACAAATATTTTTAACCAGGTTATCCTTGAAAGTAAAAAAATTCTACTTTTCTCTGTAGAAGTTGTTTTCCCTGTCTCGCTCTAGTTGATTCACTTCATTGTTCCCTGACTGTGACACACTTTTTAAATATTTAAAGGGAGCTAGGTCTACATGGAAGTCAAATCCGTTAAATGGGTATTTAAATTGTACTCCAAATGAATGTGATTCTGATGGCTGCTCATACGAATTGTGATTCATTACTCTGAAAGTTAGCATTGGTTCCATATGGAGGAGTTAACTTCTAAAGAAGGAAGAGAAAACCGTGACCCTTTTTTACCAAATTCCAGGCTACCTTGATGTTCAGAGCAAATCGGATCATGTGCTCTTCGAAAGGAGTCATGTCTTCGTCTGTCTCTCCTCCCACCCAGCATTCTTTTCTTCCATGTTTAAATCTATTCGTTCACTGAACAGCTAAAAAGCTAGTGGAGAAGACAAATGAATTCTTACTGTGTAGCTCGCAAATGGGATGATGCAGAATGGACAGAGGGCTTCTGGAGAGGGCAGCAGAGGAAACGACCTCTGTATTTCCTGAGTCCACCTCAGTTCCTGGGATGGGGCCGGCTCTACTGTGTATTTGATGCATAAATGAATGAATGAATACTGCAGAAAGTTTCTAGTTTTGTACTTATTGTAGTAGTTGGAGTTTATAGAGTTGCATTCCCATTAAGTATTTCACCTTTTACTATCAAAGTTAGCCTTCTTTGATCATTTAATATCCAGAGCACCTTATATGATCTCTTGATTGATTTCTTCAGGAGATGTAAAACATCCCACCAACTTATATTACTTTTTAAAAATACCTTTTGCATTCTTCTAAGCACTCATTCTTCTTTTCCCAAATCTTGGGCACTGGCATTAGCTTCTTATGATGAGCCAGTATACGTTTCCCCCTCCATACAAGTAAGAGCTCGTTATCACCTAGTGTTTCTCTGACCTAGAAAAGCCGAGAAATTCACATTAATGAAAACACAAGGACTTACGAAATTGCTCTCAGCTCTCTCTGTACAAGAGTGGCTGGCGCTTGGTAATTAGCTGGATGGAGTGTGGGTAATGGATGGATTGTGCTTCCGCTGCCACTGCTGCTGCAGCAGACAGGGTTATGTAACTTTGAAATAGGAAATACATCCAATGGGGTAGGGGAGAACTGCTGGGCTGAACTTGTGCTGGCCTTGCACCTTCGCTATATTATAACCTTGGCATCTTTCTCGTTTGTACATGTTATTTGCATTCCAGAGCTCAGCAGAATTGTCCTGGGTCCCTCATTTCTTTAATCTTCATCCTGGCTGGCTTTTATATAAATCATTTTCCAATTTTTAACTGCTCATATATTGCCCCAGTTCATACTTTATAAAGAGCTCCTTCTCTTCAGGCTCCTGTCCAAACAAGGCAATGTATTCTTAACAGTGGACAATATAGTTGGTATTAGTAGTGAGTTTTTGTTGAGCATCAGGATGGGGTTGAGAAGGTGATGAAATGATTGAGGTGGCTCAGTTCTGAGGATTTCCCAGCTGTGGATGCTGGAGAACTTTCTAAGCCACTCCCAGTCCCCTATTTCACTCCTGACAGACGTGATGTTTCCCTTTCGGTACTAGGGACGTCATGAGCAAAACTGGGAAACACAGTTCTAAAACTGTGGCAGTGAAAATTGGTGATACTGTTCTGCATCCCCTCTCCCCCTGTTGTGAGGTAAGCACACATGCATCACATCCCTCTCTCATGCCTGTGGATCAAATGTAGTAACTTTTATTTTCTCAGTATAGAAATGCAAGAACACTAAACTCAGAAAAGGAAAGGATAAGCAGGTAACATTGAAAGAGGAAGGTGCCCAGTCATTCAACCCACTATTGAAATATTGAATTTCTTGAAATATCGAATGGTGGTATATGTGCCAGGCAGGAATTCCTGTGATGTCCTTTGATCTAACCTGGTTGAACTCTATCCGAGAGGACTTCAGGCACATTATTTACTGGATGAACATCTGGCTTTTTCCAGAAGGCTTCCATTGGACATATTTTATGTCCAGTGTTTTGAAGGATAGAAAGCTGGAGTTAGCTACTAGCCTTTTAGACCTACCCAAACCCTCTTCCTTTGGAAGGCCCTCTAGCACCTCAGAATAAAATAAGAGATACTCACGTCCAGGCTGTAATTTTACATAGCGGAGCTGAACAACCGGGAAGTAATTACCAGGAATATGAAAGAGCCATCTATATCATGGTGGGGACTATTTTCCTAAGTATATGTATACACCACTGAAATAAGAAAAATACACATAATTTATAATTGAACTTGGCCAGGGCTTTTCCTACATGATTTATATAATTATTATTACTCTCTTTTATGAATAAGAATACAACACACAGAAAAGTTGAGTAACTTGTACAATTAAAACTAGTAGTCTGGATGTCTTGGTTTGTATAAATTAAAATGAAATGATTGAGTAAACTAGACATCTGAAGAAGCCTTCTTTTTTAAATAAGAAAGGAAATAAGACATGTAGGTCATTTTAGATGTACAACACAACCACTTGTGAGAAGTGTTGTAGCTTTTTCTTATTTAAAGTTTTTCAGAAACACATCTAGACACGGTAACCGTAGCCTTTAATGCATATTGGGGTTAATTTCAGGACTTTTATTGTCACTCAGGATTTGACAATGTAATGGTTATTTGTGTCCCTAAACCTTTTAGGCTGGAAGATTTTGTACATTAGTAGCTGTTAAAGGTCTTATTGTGGAAGTTACTGTCACCATTATGGAAGCCCCAATTTAATCCACACTGATCATAATATGTTTCTGGCATGGTCAAGAAGTTTTGTCCTGATTCAAGTAGCTTTATAAAGCATATGAAAAGGCTGGCTTCAATTTCTCTTGAGTTACAGAGCTCTTCTGTTATGTTAGTCCTGGGAGAATTTCTTTTGAGAGTTTTGTGTTTGTTTTTTTTTTATTTTAGTGTTCTGGAAAGAAAAGATAGGAAGACCATTGAAATTTCTTAGAATTTCAGAATCCTGTGTACGATAAAAATGTCCCCCAACCCCACCAGCCAAAAGTGCAAAGGTGATCTCCTTAACATTCATACCCCCTTCTGTACCCTGTGGCCCCTGATTGAAGAGCCCCGGTGTCCAGGCGGCCCTACAAAACTGCCCCCAGGCAGCTGACGGGTTCCCAGTGTTGTCTGTCAGGCTCTCAGTTCCAAGTTCATCCATGATTGGCCGCTCTGTTCCTTTGTTAATGTAGCCTTAGATAATAAAAGCTTGAATACACATTGAGAATGAGGAACATACAAGGCTTTGGCATTTTTTCCCTGAGGAGTGGTTTTATCAAACAAACAAACAAACAAACAAAGAGACCAGTACAAAATTTCCTCTTTTAGAGGTGTGGACTTTTTCACATTAACCAGCTGTATCCTTTTGAAGGTTTCATGAAATCAGCGACTACATAATCCAGTGTGTGAGAAGTGGATGTGAATCAAGTCTATTATTGTTGGAGAAATGGCATTAATTTCCAGTGCACATGTGGACCCGAGTCTTAAAATATTTATTTGAAAAATGTCAAGCTGCTTATTGTTTTAGGATATTTTGAGCAGCTTGCTGGTATACTATTTTTACACAGTTGTGCTTTTAAAAGGCTACAGTGTTTGCACATTTACCCTTCAACTTTAATCATTTGTCCAAGTGGCATAAGCAGTGGGGAAATACCTTGGATTGTTCTTTTGAATAGAGTGCATTTCCTAGAGAATATTTTTTAAAATTCTCCCTCGCTTCCAGCACTCATTTTAGGCTACGAGACTCACTTGATACCCCAGTGCTTGTCACTCTCTCACAGGAAGTTCTTCTCGGTGCCTCCCAGAGCTTAGTATAGGATAGATTGCTTACAGCTAATGGGGAAGCTTATATATTCCATATCCATTCTCGGCCCTCTCAGAAGGACAGGGCTCAAGGGAAAATGACACTTGAGTACTCTAAGTCACCGGTGGTTGGATGATGAACAAGGCAGCCCTCCCCGTGGAGGTCATGGTTGCAGCCCAGCAAGGACCATGTGTTGGCAGAGAAAACTGGCGTCTCCCTCCATGGATATGATGGGATCCATGAAGATGCTGGAAAAAAATAATTAAATTTACGTTTATTGTTACATTTCAGAATGCATATAGGATGCTAGTGTTCTGAAGCATTTTTTAATTATACGTGTAATTATTTTGTACACATATACACAGATCTGCTTGAGGACTTGTCTGTTCAGTTCCATTGATCTTAGCTGATATTTGTAAGAAAGATTGACAACTATATTTAAAAAATTTAATCTACCTAATCAGGAAATTGGTTGAAGCAGAACGCTCTAGTCTATGAATTATTTGCTTGAGCATTCTCAAGATGAAAGAGTGCCCAGTAGTATGGTTATTTTTTGCACTTATATCCAATTTAGCACCTCTTTCACGTTAGATTTGCAACTGGAGGAACTTACAATGCATTTCTGTAAAGCAATCTGTTATAGTGGTGCTATAGTCCAGTTTTTAAGAAAATGCAAAAGAGCCTCCTGATTACCTTGTTTAGTTGTCCTCATTCCATCCTTCTTGGCCTGTAGCAATTCCTCCTTCACGGGTTGCCATGTGCTCCTAAACTGTGACTTCTTCTTGAGGCGGGTCTCCACATGGATATTCCCTGAATTTGCTCTCTACCCATCACTCTGGACCACGGATTGTAATCAACCAAAGTGACCTCCAGGTGACTTGCTCAGTGGCCACTCATTTCATGCACTGCAGAGTCCGGGGAGCATGCTGACCAGCTGATGCTACCAGTGCCACAGACTGCTCCCATCAGGGCTACTGTCCATGACGTGGGCAATTGCCTTTGTGCAAAGATGTATCTCTGCTTATATCCCATGGTTCGCCACCTCCTTCTCTTCCTGTGACCCAGTCTTCAGTGCTCATCCTGTCCCCGACATTCTTTAGTAGGCAGATGTTTTTCTTTTTTTAAGATTTTACTTTTTATTTTTAGAGAGACGGGGAAGGATGGTGAAAGAGAAGGAAAGAAACACTGATTAGTTGCCTCCCACACACCCTCAACCAGGGACCTGGCCCGAAACCCAGGCATGTGCCCCAACCGGGAATTAAACCAGCAACCCAACAAACTGACCGCAAACTGGCAACCTTTCCAGTTTGTGGAAGGTGCCCAACCCACTCAGTCACCCCAGACAGGGCAGTGGACAGTTTTCAAAAAATGTTCCTTTTCCTTCGATTCTTTTTTCCAAGGACTTTTATGACAGTTACATATTACCATTACTTTCATTTCCAAAGCATACTTATTTGATGACTTTTTATTATTAGAAAGATAATTTTACAAAACACATCTTAGTTTGCTATATTGACTCTTTCTTGGGACTTCTAGATCTAATTTGGTACATTTCACTACTTGAAAGGGAATTATTATCAGCATTTCCAGATGGGTCTGTTGATGAGCATTTAGTAATTTTTTTTGTCTCCTAAGTTAGCATGCCCATCTATAATTCCCAAATCAAAATTATAGTAATATATTTCTGGTACCTCAAGTATTTTCTAAATGACATTCCCTGATTTATTCTGCTTAATACTAATAAATTGTTGCGAAGAAAGGTTACGCACTCACGTTTATTCTGACCCCTGGGCCTTTGTCCCGGCTGTTCCCTCTGGCTGGAATTCTTTTTCCCAGACCTTCACATGCCAGCTTTTACCACTCAGGTCTCAAATCAAACTCTACTTTCTTAGAGAAGACTGTTTCTGGTCACTGACCCCTCACTACTCTGTCACATTATTTGATTGTATTTTTATTTTATAGCATGTGTCTGGCATTATCTTTGCTCACTTCATCACTACCTGTCCTCCTAATGAGAGTGTAAGTCCAGAGAACAGAAGCCTTGTCATCAAGGTCACTGCTCTGCCCCCAGCGCACACACAGCGTGGTGCCTGGTACACAGTGGTTCGATGTATCTTGCTGAGTGCACTTTGAAGGAATCAAGTCTATGTCCATATGGGCACACACACAAGGTCTGTCCAGAAGGTACCCAGCCACGTGACATGAAAAAAAGAGACATTTGTTGAAGAAGATACAAGACACGTTGGACATAGGACAATGACACCTCAGTGTCCTTCAGAATAGGCACCTTGGGACCTCACGTATTTCTCCCAATTGCCATCAGCTTCCACGTCATATTTTTGTGAATCTCATCAATGGTCTGAAATCTCTTCACTTTCAAGGTTGATTTTAGTTTTGGGAAAAGTCAGAAGTTGCAGGGCACCAAATCTGGACTATAGAGGGGATGAGTCACCTGGGTGATTTGATGCTTTGCCAAAAAACTGTATAAGATATAATACATACACAGGTCCATTGTCATAATGAAGCTGCCAATCACCAGTTGCCCATAGCTGCAGCCTTCTGAAGTTTCCATAGAGGAAGGTTCAAGCTTAATAAAAATTTGATACAGATTTGTTGCTCTACTTGTTCAATAATTTTGAATACACTGGCCACACAATTTACATGTTCACTCAGTGGTGACTACCACTCCCACTGACTAGTACAGTGAAGTCACGCTTGTTCGCACATGTGCGCTCCAGTCTGCTCTCCTTGGCTACCAGGTTACATCGATGTTTGCAAAGCTTTCTTGTTATGTTAACAATGCCTGGACTTTTTCTGGACAGACCTTGCCATATACATAAAATAAAAATAAGTAAGCGGAGGTGCTAGGAAACAGTGCTACTAGGCTTCAGAGACATGGGTAGGGTCGTGGAACAGGAGTGAAGAGACAAGTGTGCTTGCTTTCTGCTGTACAGAATTCTTTAAACTTTAGGCAGCAAGCTGGAACTGATCTTTCAAGATGCTGTGGCCACATAAACACATCTACGGGACCCTCTGTGTGCACATCAGAATTCTCGTGGATTTCAGTTTTTCATAGAGAACCACTAACTTATATTTTACATTTGGACCAAACATAAGATATTGTCTGGTATTGTTTTGTTTTTTGAAGAATGACTAATTCACTTTATGACAATAAATTTATTTAAATTGACTGGAATCATAAGCCCACTTTTTACCTTTATTGTCTGTTCTATAACTTTATTTATTGAATTTGGAGATGGTTTTGCCTCATGATTAATTATTTATTTAATAATTTTACATTATATTCATATATAAATCAGTCTAAAATGTACTGTCCTAGTTTTGTTATCAAGGTATTACCTTGACGAATGATTTGGCTTAGTTTAAGGATTGCCTGTTCCTTTACATTGGGTAAAACTCACCTGCAAAACCTTTTGCATCTGGTGGCTTCATTTGTGTGTCTGTGAGAAGGAAAGAGAGTGCTTTCTGATTTTTTGACTGAATTTCATAATGTTTATTGATTTTCCAAGTTTTCTGTTTCTTCTTAAGTCAGTTTTGGAATTTTTCCTATTTAGAAAATTATTTCTTTGATCATCCTAAGCATTGTTTTTTAAATGTTACATAGTCTTTCTATTAAATTAATTTAATTTGGAGTGGAGTTTTTATTCAAGTTGTGGGTTTTGTTGACATTCTGTGCCCTATATATCTTCATGTGTTTTGGACTTCTAGTTTGCTGATTCATTTTGAGCAGGATGTTGTAAAGTCGAGTTTATGCTTTTGTTTGTCTTGTTTGCTCTCCCTGTGGGCTCACTGTTCTCTCTTTAGATTCACAGCCCGCAGGCCGCACGCTGCCCAGAACGGGTATGAACACAGCCCAACACATAATCATAAATTTACTTAAAACATTATGAGATTTTTTTGTGATTACATGTTGCAGTGTATTTAATGTGGGATCCAAGACAACTCTTCTTCCCGTGTGGCCCAGAGACGCCAAAAGGTTGAACACATCTGCCGCAAGGTTTGTGGTTGCCTCCACCTGGCCTGCAACACTGCCAGGCTAGAGCCAGGCTTTATTATGTCATATCGCACACCCCACGGATGGTGACAGCGAGGATCACACATGGTGCGACAGAGCCAGCGGGTGGCGAGCCTCAGTGCCTGGCTCTCATTCACATCAGTCCATTTCTCCTCCACAGGTTCCAACTTTTCATAAAGCTGTAGCCCTTGGCACGCGTTTTTGTTTGCAGCCCCCTGTCATGAGCCCAGCGCCCTGCTCGCTCCCAGACAGTTAGCCTGGTTCAGGGCTCCCTTCCTTCAGGGAGGTGCTCAAATTCCCTTCACCTGCAGGAGCAGAATGCCCCGCCTTCAGTGCTGCCCTCTCGGCCTGGAGTCCTGCAGGCCTGCTGACTTTGGGCTGCTCTCTGCTTTGTGGTTCTAGTCCATTTCTAGTCCACGGAGATGCTTCTCTGCTTTTTGGAGCCAAACTACAACCTTTTGGTTTTCACTTTTTATATTTCATGCCTAACAGCACATGTTTGGAATAGCGAAGACTCATAAAGGTATAAATTTGCTCTACCATGTTAACCAGAAATCTCACTGTCAACTTTTAAGCATTAACTTATTTCTGGTTCTTTATCTTGTTCAGAGCTCTGTATGGTTCTATCCTTCCATGACACCTTAAAAGGGTAATCTTTTAAAATTGTGCTCATTTTTATGTTTATTCCTGAGAATAAACATAGTGGCTGAGAATAAACTTCTTCAATGAGTTTTTGTTACTAAAGTTGTAAAAGTCAAAGGAATTGAAGGGAATGTGTTTTAATTGTGCATTGATTACAAAAGAAATATCTTTTTCTTTAAGGACTTGAGCTAGATTGATTCTAAGTCACATCTTAATAGTAAACAGGAACAAATCAACTCAACTCGATTTCTGATTCTTCACTGTATTTCAAGTCTTGTGAGAACACACATGAAGGTGATTAGGAACTTTCCAGTCTAGTGTTTCTCACCTGAGGGGCTCTATTCTTCTCAGTGGGTCGGAAGGCATTATCCTCCCCTGTCCATGGAAGTTCATCAAGCCAGGGGCGAGAAGCTTCTTATTTTCAAACTCTGCACATGCCGTCCCCTTCCCAGCCCCTACTACTAGACCAGTGTGTTCTTTGCTCCCCACAATTACTTGAGAATTACACACAGAGAAAAATACTTTTACTGAGAATATACACTATATCCACCGGGCACTCAGATAACAATAACACGTGTAGTTAAATGCTGAGATGGGTTAGGAAACTAGATGGACTGAGCCTGCGCTGGGTGCTAGGCAGCAGAGTTAGGCTCTTTCCTTGCAATTGCTGTTATGTGCTCACTGTGGACAGTTGTTAGTGTCCGTGTTTCCATATGTGGAAATGGGAGTTCAGAATCCAAGCAGCTGAAGGTTCCTGGTAAGTGGGAGAGGTCTGTCCCCCTGAAGCCCATGGTTTTTTAACTACTATGTTGTAAGAGGAACTACAAAGACGAAGTTGAAACATGCCCTACTGTTTTTGCAGTTTACTGAAGGAACATGTGGAGATTAAAATTCATAAACTGTTGGAGTAGAGAGTTGAAAGAGATGAAACGATGCTCCTTTGATAGGCCATTTAGTTTTTCTTTGATGTTTAACTAATGCTACACTTAAATTTGTCTACAATGGCATTAAAAAAATGAGACTTGCCTTTTGCCATCCACTCCCTGTTCTTGAAAATCTTTGTATCTTTTCTACTGAGATCGTGCTCAAATGATATGTCAGGATGTGCTTTTTGCTTCTGGTTTAAGCTTCCCATTTCTCCATGCAGTTTGCAAGACTTTGAGGGTTTTTCCAAGACCCTTTTCCAAGACCCTCTTCCTGTATTCATGGCACTCTGCAAAGAGAGTCATTCTGTACCTGGTCACCCCCAACTCTGTAAATGCAATCGACAGTGCAATCCTTCATTAGATGAGCCATTCCCAGGACAAAACTGAGGCTTCTCGGTTCAAACACCTGAATTCATTTTCACCCAGTGCTACCTGGTTACCTAGTAACTGCAGACTTATTTAGAGAGGGCTGTGTGTTGCTGATTGCTTGAGCTACAATTTTTTTTCCCATTTGCAACCTGTTATTGAAACAAAAATATAACTAAGCTATTCATGGCATATAGGTGTTTTCAAATGCAATAAGTTCATGCTGTTTTAAGTTAGGCTCACCAAACAACATTTTAAAAATATTTGTCATATTTCTAAATACCATGCATGTGCTGTGATTGATTCTCCCACTAATTCAAACTGGCCGTGCAGAGTACCCCAAGCCTGCGCCTGCCGAAGCAGTCCGCATGCAACCAAACTGTGCTCTTCAACCTCCCAGGTGGCTCCTTCCTGGAGAGAATCATTTGTTATGTTTGAGATCATCTCAAAGTAATGATGATACCATCAATAATAGCAACCATTTAAGGAGTTTAAGCTCAGTGCCAGGGACTTTGACAATGAGGAATTTGTAACATCATCTCATTTAATTCAGAAGTAGTCTCCACACCACTCGTTTATGAAGCCAGCAGAGGCACATGATCTAAATAACCCGTTGCTCTGGGTCAGAAGCTCTAGGGTCCATTTTCAGGCCCTGCCACTTGAGCAAATCACTTTAGTTCTGTGTGTGACAGACTGTTAGCCATAATCTCTTCATTTCTAATTCTGGTTTTGATTGGGTGTGGGCATAGGAGCCTGAAAAGAAATCTGGAGTCACTGTGTTGTAGGTTTCTTAATTTATGTAACTCCTTACAGTGAAAGAGACTGAGTAAATTCTGGGGACTATCAGGAAGGTTGTTACAGTTTCTATGTAATACCCCCCAAATTTATGATATTTGTACATTACAGACTTGACTGCTACATCTCCAAAATCTAGGGGAATTAGAGAAAGTTCAGAAGGAAACATCAAAAACGGTATGATGGGACTATTATTAATGGGTATAGCAGTCTTCACCCTGCAGAGGAAAAAAAACACCTCATTTAGGAATGTCTACAAAGTCAAAATTGTTATGTACTGCGTACTTGAGAAGGTAATTTTAGGGCACATAGAGGGAAGTGCCATGTGGTAGATAATAAACATATGGAGTTTTTTTGGGGGGGTACAAAATGAGAACACTTAGGCAAATGCAGAAATGACAGTCCACCACGAATTACCAAAGGAACTTATCGGTATGGAGTCCCCGCTCTATGGTCAGTGATCATAGTTATTGGCTCTCCTGCAGTGTGCCTCTCGGTCCCAAAGGCAAATTTTAAGTCATAAAAAGTTCTGTTTATTATGGAAGATTTCCTGAAGAATAAATTACTAGCAATATAATTTTTAAAAATTTACTTTGGGTCAAGTTGAAGAAAAAACACAATAATAAAAATTTATACAAAAACAATGCTGCTATTCCAGGAAAACAGGAATAGTTCCTTCTCATCGAATATTGGCCGCGATAAGGCCTCTTTTCATTTTAGAACCAGAATCTTGTCGTCTGCCGTGCCCTTTAAGATCATGGAGCTTGGTGCCCAGCTCCACTCCCAGCTCAGGTCAGAGGCCCTTTCTTTCCCGGACACATTCCTTCCATTTGTTTCAACACTGCTAGCACGTGGCAGCTCACTCCCCTGAGGAATACTGCGCCCGTGCTGGACCTATCGGATTTATTCTTCTGCTAAGCTGAAATCTACCTGCACATGCCCTCCACCCGCGGGCCTGGTTACACCCAGAGGGCAAATTTTCTCCTTTTGTATATGAAGCATGTACCTTTGAAGCCCTGTCTTCTCCAGGGTTAACACAGTAGTCGTTCTTCAAACAGTCTGTCTCCCAGACACTGTAAGATCCTGACAGCTCTTCTCTGACCAGTCTGTTTTTCAGTATCTGGATGGGGGAAAAACAAGAAGGAAACAATGTTTGACCAATTAAAGTGGGAGTGTTACTTCACATAATCAGAATCCCACATTTCTATCAGCAAACCCTAAAGTGTTATTAACGTTTTCCATAGCGGAGACACACTGTTAGTGCTCAGGCCCGCCAGCGTTCCTGCCCATGCCCAGATGAACGGCTGGCAACCCACCACCTCAAAGTGCAGTGGGCACCTGTATGTCTTTTCCTGTGAATTATTTTGTTGGCTGTAAGCTGTTATTTCTGTTTCAGGGAATTTTAGAAACTCGATTATTTGGTTCAACATATTAATGATTCATCTTATAATTTTAGCATCTTAAAATTCATAAGCATGTCTCCAAGGTAATGGAAATGTTGAACAAGATTGAACCAGGGCTGAGTTAAGTAACTGCTAACATTCAGAATTTAGTGAGAAGTATAATTTAGTAAGAATTGTACTTTGATGCTTGTACTTCTATAAGTCTTGCTCTAATTCTATAGCCTGTTAAATATACTATTTTTGCTCATAAATACAAGTTAAATGAATAAACACTTGTTTGAGCTTTTTTTCTTCAGAAAATGCACTATTGAGGAGAAAAAAGTCTTCTTTCTTCCCTCCCTTTCTCCCTTCCATCCAGCTCCTTCCTCCTTTCTTCCTTTCTTTTCTTCTTCTCCCTTGTTTTAAGTTTTTTCCAAAGTGTATGACTATTAAAAAACATGTGGCTACAACCAACACTTAACTGATGAAATTTTAATTTCATGACAAGTCAGAATACAGGAACATGGACAACCTCATGAGTTCTGACACTGAAAAAATGTCAGACATTAAAAAGTCCACAATGTGATGATAATATCACAATATCCACTGATGGAGAAAGTGAGCATTCTTTGTCCATGATGTTCTTTTATTTTAATTAATTTTATTTAGGGAGAGGAAAGCTAAATTATTCTCCTTTGTGGTCTCTGTTATGTTCTGAAAATTACTTTGTATTTTCATTTATTTTTTATTTTTCAGTTACAGTTTACATTCAACACTATTTTGAATTAGTTTCAGGTGTGCAGTAGATTGGCTAGACAATCATGTACTTTACAAAGTGATCCTCCTATTTCAAGCACTCGCCCAGCAGCACACATAGTTATTACAATATTATTGACTATCTTCCCCGTGCTGTGCTTTACATCCCCATGACTATTCTGTAACTGCCAATTTGTGCTTCTTACTCCCTTTGCCTTTTTCACCCAGTTCCTCATCCTTCCTCCCCTCTGGCCACCATCAGTCTGTTCTCTGTATCTATCGGTCTGTTTCTATTTTGTTTGTTTATTCTGTTGTTTAGATTCTACATGTAAATGAAATCATATGGTATTTGTCTTATTTCATTTAGCATAATACTCTCTAGATATATCCATGTTGTCACAGATGGTAAGATTTCATTATTTTTCGTAGCTGAGAATGGGTTTTTTTTCTTCTCTCTTTTTTTAAAAAATTTTTGTTCAAGTACAGTTGTCTTCATTCCCCCCCACCACCACCACCACTCAAGAACTGTTATTTTTAACAGTAATTTCTCGTGGACCTCCAATCTCGAGTGTCGATTTTTATGCCTTTTTGTCCAGCAGATAAGTTTCCTATTGTGTGCAAAGCATGACCATACTCCAAGGTTGCTATGGACTTTGAAAAAAATCACTTTGAGACTACTGTTTTTAACTTGTGATGTGCAACCATCATAAAGATAACCAGCCCTTTTGCAATTATAGCTTTTGATTCTTGTGCGACTATAGTCGTCACTTTTCTTCATTCAAATGTGTTACTTGACTGTGAATATTGAACTTGTTTCAATTTAATATGTTTTCAATGGCATGAAAGAGGTTGTTACTTTGCGGCATGTGGGGGCATGTAAATATACAGAATATACCCAAGAAGCTTGGCTTGGCAGAGAAGCTTGACTCTCCTAAAACTAAAAATTAGATCATTCCAAAGTTCTCTATTGTTGCTATGGTTTTTTGATGGTCTTTGTTTAAGCTATAATATATGCATGAAATTTAAGTTGTCTTCAAGAGTTCACATCAAGGCTCCAAGTTGTCTTCATTTAAGGAAGCCTTGCAGTTACTGAAAAATCCATTGCCAAGTCTTGAGACTGGTAATGGTTGAATTCTGATTTCCCTTTACCACTGTGGTCCAGAGACATGGCAGGCAGGAGACAACAGAATGACTTGGATGTCTGAGAGAAATACTTTAGGTAACTTTATATAAACTACATAGACATCCAGGTCTTAGCAACATCCATGATGACATCAAGTTAGTGCACATCAGAACATGGAGAAAGAATTTGTCTTAGTTTGTCCTGTGAACCTCTGCACCCCAGCACGCCTGGATTCACATCTTTACCTGGGTTTACTTTCTGTTTCCTTCCTGTGGCTTTTCCAAAGCTGCTTCAGAATCCTCCTCCCTTCTGCTCTGTCTTCTACTTTGCCCCCTCTTTTTGTGCTAGTGATCATTTTACTCCCGTCTCTCCCTTTATCTCTCTCTTTCTTCCTCCCTTGCCTAGTCATTCACAAAGTCACTAAAAAGTTCCACCCTCAAAACAAACTTCTTTCTATTAAGGAAAAACTATATAAAGAAGTAAATTGATATACTAATCCAGACTAATTTGGCTTTCTTTTTGTGAGAATTGGTGGTAGAGGAGGAATTAGTGTGTGGGTTTCCAAGGACTATGCTTTTCAAAGTGACAGCACTCACATAAAGAAGTAAGCCCTGCTCTGTTTTTGGTTTTTATCTCCTAGCACATCAAACACACCAAAGACTGGAGGCTGCAGAATAATGTAAAGATAGAAGCTTTCAGCTGATTTTGCAGACTGACCTCTACAGAGCACATTCAGAACATCACAGAAGGTTAAATAATTGAGAACATTTTCACAATCGATAGACAAACAAGCATCAAAATAGTACTCTATATTGCATAGGCTTCTGGGATTTTAAAAACCATTGGGGGCCAGGAAGAATACTTTAGCTTGTAAACCTAAATGTCAAAAACATTTTTAAATTTTTTTAAAATTTTTTTTGTTGGAATCACCTTGGCCCCCAATCTATAATGAAAGATTATCTTGTCTAAATTGAACCATGAAGGAGTCTGGAGAGTACCTAATGCTTCTATTCTTTTTCTTTAAAATCCTACACACCACGCCTGGAACATAGGCATGAGTGAATGGCTATAGGAAAAGAGGTTATAGATGTTCACTGTACCGTAGTGGGATTGAACCATGGGAAAGATGATCATTATTGAGATAGAAGTTGCCTAAGCTCTCTATCTCCCATTCTTCCCCTGAGGAAGTTAAAACCCAATGTTGTAATTCATTCAACTCTTCTGCTCCTCCCATCCTCTCAAGTGAGACAAATTACCCTGTGTGGTTGCTTGGGCCAGAGAAGAAGTAATTCAGAAGCATGGTCCTTTCACGTGAAACAGTATCATCTTCAGTTGCAACCAGTCATGACATCTGGATGAATCTCAAACAACTCCATTTAATCAGAATGATTTTCTTCCATAGACATTCTCTGCTGTGCCCCTACTCACAAATCAATATTTAGTAAATTTCAGCCATTTCTTCCAGATACACTGTGATCATATTTTATAATTCTACCTAAGGGCTGGTTTTTGTGAGTCACAGATAAATGAGACCCTTCTTATCTTTCTATCGGATGTCTGTCCAGTAAAGTATTCAGAGACTCCAGCCAGTACCAGTCACGGTTTTCCTTTCATGAAGCCAGTCTGAGTGCCCCGCACAAGTGAGAAGGGACAGTCTGGAATGAAGCAGTTCCTTTCAGGAGCAGCTGTGGTGATGTGTGAGCATTTGGACAGATGGCCCATTTTCTTGTGGAAGTCTATATCCCACAAGCTCTCAACACCCAGTGGCTTCACTAAACAAAGCCTGAAGATAAGGAATCAATTCAGGAGGACTTCAGATGTCTGCTGTGTTGTCTCTGAACTCACACAACGAGTCAAGGAGCCTAGCTTTATTCTGTGGAACACCCAGTCTGTCCCCTGGGGAGGACGGTATTTGTTCAAACCTAGTCAGTCCCTGTAGTCTGTGCTGGGCATTGGTATGATGCACTCAGCAACTGCCCTCTGAAAGCCAAGACGTTGTCTTCGACAGGGTTTACAAAAATGCAGATTTCTCAAGAAGTGCCTTCCCATCTGTGTTTAGATTCTGCACTGTGGGAAGATCTTGGCAGCCTGGGTATCTAGGAGATGCTCGGAGAAGAGTCTGTTGAGGTTATGGAGACTTTTCAAAGGACAAGTTCCCCTCTTCCAAGTGGCTAGAAGAAGAATTCTTGGAAACAGTCATGGGATATTGGACTAGATGTAACCTTGAGAGATTTTATTTATCCCTTCTATGTTAACTTTCCATCAAAGAGCTAAGAATGTATCCCATTTTAGAAACCCTCCAAGGAGAGGAATTTTCCATAACCTTTCCCCTGTTAGCATTCTTTTAACATCTCCAAAAGCCTTCCATCGGAAGATACTTGATGTTTTCTGTGATTCTAATGCTCACTGCTGCAGCTCAAACCTGGTCCTTCTGCCTTATCATCTGCTGTTCTTATCTTCCACGGAGAGGGACGTCATTGCCGAAGCCCATCATCACATCACTTCTTGGCCTCTTCTCTAAGGTTAAAAAATGAAAGGTCTTTCCCTCCTCTCTTTGTAGGTCATATTTTTCAATTACTTAATCATTTTTGTTGTTGAAACTTTGATTGGGGATTTCCTGTGTCTGGAAATGCATTAAGCTTTGAACTTTGTAACCCAAATACTCATCCCATTACCTCTGAAAATACAGCAAATAAAATGAAACTAAGAAAATGAAACAGCTGCAAAGAAAACAAAACATCACAAAAGCAAAAACATGACAACAGTGTGGTGATTATAGTGGGGAGAAGGGTCTGTGGAGGTGAAGAAAGGGAATGGCGAGAAATGGTAATGGAAAATAATGCAGTAAAAAGTAAAATATTAAATAAACATATAAATACAAAATGTCTCATAGATTATATACTTGAAACCTGTATGATTTTATTGACTGATATTACCCCAATAAATTTAATTAAAAAAAAAACAAGAAATCACAAAAGCAAAAAGTAAAACCACCAGGTACTTATCTTTCTAGTTCTTTATTGAGCAAAATATTTGTAAAATCAACATGCTTGACAGTTAACTAGGCATCTCATTTATCAAGGATTGATAAGGATGTACTTGGTCAGGTTCAGATAAATACCTATACAACTCACAATGTAAAATGTATGATGTTAAAAGGAAGAAGATAAGTATGGCCCAAAAGTGTGTGTGTGTGTGTGTGTGTGTGTGTGTGTGTGTGTGTGTGTGTGTGTGCGATTTCTAGTTACTGTGGGCTTTTGGATATTGTTGAGCTATTATAGCAATAGCTTTCAGTATGCTTCTAAATACAATTATTTCAGATTTTTACAATTAGATTTGATCTCTGGTTGGTATCTACAGAGGATTCAGGGTTTTGGTAACAAGATTATTGTAAGTAAATGTAGAGATTTTCCATATTTATTTTCCTTTGTTTTGCAACAGTTGAAATAGGATGAAAATTTTACCCTTTGGGACAATGTGTGCGTACCTGGAGAACATTATGCTAAGTGAAATAAGCCAGTCAGAGAAAGACAACTACCATATGATTTCACTCATATGTGGAATCTAATGAACAAAATGAACTAACAAGCAAAACAAAGACAGACTCATAGATGGAGAGCAGGCTGATAGCTAAGAGGTGGGGGAGGTTAGGTGGTAGAGGGATTGAGCAAAAAGGAAAAAGGACTCGTGGACATGGACAACAGTGTCGTGATTGCTGGGGCAAGGGAGTAAAGGGGGAATAAATGCTAATGGAAAAAATATAATATATAATTTTTTAAAAGAAATAAGATGAGATAAACCTAACCTTTAATGTTTGTTTGTAATTACTTACAAAGCTGTCTGAGCTCCATGCCCTTCAAAGGTATGTCTTTTATAACTCCCGTTATTGTTTAAGATAGCACTTATGCAAAAGACTTTGTTTACATGTATTTAAAATCTTAAGAAAAATAATAAAAGGATTTCATATGTTCTTAGCACTCACTTTCAGAGATAGAACACTACCAGTGCCTTAGAAGCCCACTATGGGCTTCTCTCTGATTAGCTCTTCCTCTCTGCCCCAACGCAATCTGATATAAACACTGTCCTAATTTTGGTTTACCATTGTTGTACTTTGCTCTTTGTGATTCTGCCTTCTTTGTATGTATTGCCAAAGATTATATTACTTAGTTCAACTGAATTTTGAATCTTATATTAGAGAATCATACTCTTTCACTTCTTATGTGATTTCCTTTTTTGTTTTTTTCTTCCATATATTTGTTTTGACATTTATATTGATATATGCAATGTAGGTTTATTTCACTACTTCATAATATTCCAATATATGACTATCCCACAATTCATTTCTCCATTCTATTATCTATGAACAGTTTGGTTGGTTCCAGTTTGAGGCCTTATGACTGTTTTCATATGGCCATTTTGGTACATATCTCCAAAAACCAAGTTCCAGAATTCCTTTAATATATACATCTAAAGTGGAATCCTTGGATTGTGAGATACATGTGTTCAATTTAAAAGGATCTGCCCAGAGGTTTTCCTAAATGATTTTATAATTTCCAGCTTCGACCAGCAGTGAATAGAAATCCTATTGCTCAGCATCTTTGGCAGGGCTTCATATTGTCTGGTTTAAAACTTTTTACCAGTCAGACAGGTAAAACATAGTATCTTATTGGGGGGTTAATTTATATTTCCATGATCGATAATGAGGCTGGTCATCTTCCAAAGGTTCAATGCCCATTCAAAATTTTTCTATGAAATGCCTTTTTCTTTCTTTTTTCCCTTTGCCTTTCAGGTTGCTTGTCTTTTTCTTGTTGATTAGTAGGAATTTTTATATTTTTTGAATATAAACTATTTTTGGCTATATATATTATAAATATTTTTTCCTAATTTGTAACAAGTCCTCTCATTCTAAGATTTCTCTTGATGAACAGAAGTTCTCCATTTTCTCATAGTTGAACTTATGCATCTTTTCTTCCTGCTTTGTATTTTTTATATCTTGGTTAAGAAATCTTTCCCTCTCCCAAAGACATAAAGACATTTGTTTTTATTTTGTTATGATGCTTTAATTTTTTACTTCATTTAAACATTTAATGCATCTATAGATAAATATATTTCCTTTTTAGCATTTTAATTTGACTTTTTAAATGCAGTCTTCTCTGTTTATGATAGCCATCCTGACCAGTGTAAAGTGGTATCTCATTGTGGTTTTAATTTGCATCTCTCTGATAGCTAACGATATTGAGCATCTCTTCATGTGTCTCTGGATCTTCTGTATGTCCTCCTTGGAGAAGTGTCTGTTCAAGTCCTTTTCCCATTTTTTAATTGGGTTGGTTGTCTTCTTAGAGTGGAGTCATGTAAGTTCTTTGTATACTTTGGAGATTAAACCTTTGTCTGAGGTATCATTGGCAAACATGTTTTCCCATACAGTTGGTTGTCTTTTTAATTTAATACTGTTTTCTTTAGCCACACAGAAGCTTTTTATTTTTATAAGATCCCATTTGTTTATTCTTTCCTTTATATTCCTTGCTCTAGGGGACATATCAGTAAAAAAGTTGCTGCGTGAAATATCTGAGATTTTCTTGCCAATGTTCTCCTCTAGGACTTTAATGGTGTCACGGCTTGGAGAGGGTGTGGGGAAAAGGGGTCCTTAGTTCACTGTCGGTGGGATTGCAGACTGGTACAACCATTATGGAAAACAGTATGGAATTTTCTCAGAAAAATAAAAATCGACCTGCTTTTTGACCCAGCAATCCCACTGCTAGGATTATATCCTAAGAATCCTAAAACATCAATTTCAAAGAACCTATGCACCACAATGTTCATAGCAGCACAATTTACAATAGCCAAGAGTTGGAAGCAACCTAGATGCCCATCAGTAAGTGAATGGATCAAAAAACTGTGGTACATATACACAATGGAATTCTATGCAGCTGAGAGAAAGAAGGAACTACTACCCTTTGCAACAACATGGATGGAACTGGAAAGCATTATGCTGAGTGAAATAGGCCAGGTGTTGAAAGACAAATACCATATGATCTCACCTTTAACGGGAAGCTAAACAACAAAACAAACAAGCAAGCAGAATAAAAACAAAGACACTGAAATAGAGGACAAGGGGACAGTGACCAGAGGGGAAAGGGTAGGGAATTTAAGGGGAAACAGGGGGAGGGATTTGGAGGAACAAATAGGAAGGACACAGGGACGAGAACTAAGGGGGTGGAAATGGGAGGGAGGTGGGGAGCAGGGGGCGGGCGAGGCTGGGATGGGAGAAATAGACAAAAAACTGTGCTTGAAAAATAATTAAATAAAATTAAAAAATAAATAAATGCAGTCTTCTCTCTGATGAAGTTCTCCATCTTTTTCAGTAGATCCTTTTACATATTAATCATTGTTTGTTTGTTTGAAGTCCTGACAGTTTAACTATCTGGACCACGTTTTTGTCTGGTTCTGTTGAATACTTTATTTTCTGACCATGGATTTTTTTAATTGCTTATTTTATACCTCGTAATTTTCTATTGGATGCTAAATATCATACATATAAAAATAGTAGTGTTAAGAGGAGAGTATGTACGTCCAGAAATAAGAGTGGAACTAGTTTCGGATTTTATTGGTTCTATTCTTACTTTTGGTGCCCACATACCTGAAATTGCTTCAGCAGGGGGCTGCTACCACTCCGTTTTTAGTACAGGGTTGGGATGTGAGACGAGGTTTCTCAGCCTTGCCCTCAGCTTTCAGCAGGCTCTGTGAGCCCGCATCTCAGCAGGTGTCTGCTCCTCCCATGCATTCCTGCCCTTGCCTTGACCTGACCTCTTACTGCTCTGCTGGTACTCACTGGAGGCTCCTAGTGGGCACAGTGGTTTCTTGGTTCTCTTGCACCTCAGCCATAGTCAGGTTCTATGTGCTGAGCTCTTGAGTGGGGCTTTCTTGATGTTTCTGCCCCTCCTCCTGCGAAAGCCAGCCTGTGTCATGAGTCGCGAGAGTACGTATTCCGCCCCTCACCCAGTGGCCCCAGAACTCTGCTTTACATCAGTGTGGGACTCTGGGTGTCTGCAGGCTTCCTATGCTCCCCCAGGGGCACACGTGTTTTTCCTAGTCAGTGCAGGGTCGAGGTGCAATTTTCTACCTCTTCCCCTGTGCCTGGGGCTGCCTTGCAGGACGGCTTTCTTTCTCCCCTTCAGAGAGAAGGGTCCTCAGCAGGTATGTTTGCTGCCTGCCTCCCACCAGCATCCATCACCATCTGCCTCACTGAGGCGAGTTCCACCACAGCTTCTGCCCTGCTCCCGATGTTTCTTGTGAGTACCTGGCCAGACCTGTAGAGTAGATCTGGGAAACAGGTACCTAGTGTCCTGTGGGAAGTTCCCAGGGTTTCTAAACTTTCATGCGAACCCACATTCACCCTTTAAGAATTTGTTAAAGTTGTAACTGTCTTCTTCCTTCCTGCTTTTATGACTGTCACCTCTCCCCTCTCCCTACCTGCAACACCTGGGCACTACTAAAGGCAAACTCCATCTCCCCTTGGATGAGCCCCATCTCTCCTTGGATGGACTTGCTACCTTCTGGGATTCATTTCCTCCAGTGTAATTGCAATCTCAGCTCCCTAGTAGGTCTAATGAAAGTCCTGATTTTATCCATCGTCAGGTTTCTCTCACGGTTAGAATGGAGACAGACATCTTTGGTGGCTATCTACATTTTAAGAGGAAACAGACTGATTTTTCCCTTTCTCTGCCACCACCAATCTCTATTCTCTTCCTAACATTTTTAAATAGCACTTAAAACTATCCCTATATTGTATTTATTTATTGTCCATCTCCATCATCAGAATATACATTCCATTGAGGCAAAATGTTTGCTTGTTTTGTTCATTTCTATATCTCTAGAACATGGTAAAAATGCAATAAAAATCATTGACTAAATGTATTGATGAATGCCAAAGATCAGGAAATTTTCTCTAACAACCATTAGCTTATTGTCATAAGAACATCTGTCCTATGGGGCTCTTCCCCCCTCCTCACTCTGCCATACTTCTTGTATGTCCCCAAATGATTATGTGCTAATCTGTGTTTTAATGAGACAAATCTATGTGGACTCAGTGACACTGTAAGCTCCAATAACAAAGAACTGAGGGGCTTGTCCTTGGCCTGCTCCCTCTCTACCCTTGATTCAGTCTGCCTCCTCTTGCACCCACAGCTGGCCTGCAGGTGATTTTGCGTCGCCAGTGAGCTAACCCTTCACCCTAGCAGCCTCTATCCCATGCATTTCTGGCCTGCTGCTCCGGGTTCTTCCCCCTTTGCCCAAGGCTGAGTCTTTGATAGTCAGGGCTACTAGGTGCCTCACAAATTACAAAGTCAACACTTTGAAGCAGCATGGTTCCCAGTCTGCCTTGCTAGCTGTTGTTTTGTTGTGGCTGCTATTGCTGTTGTCTTAATCATTGTTAATTCTCTACTGTATACAGAAGAGACAGTGGTGAAGAGGAAGTTGGAGGGTGGGGGATTGCTCACTGTTCTGCCTGCCTCCTACAGCACATGAGGCAGGTAGAAGGGTAGATGCCCCACTTCTCTATTGGTCCTAGGCCATGTCATTGCTGCAGAGGTCCTCTATCTGCATCTGGAGAGAGAGGCAGTGAAGGGACTGTGCGTTGGCCTGTCTTTTATCAGGTGGTTCTTTTTCATGAACTGGGGTTTACAGTATCCCTGGATAGCCTTTTGTTTTTTGATTGCTTAAATCAGATGCAAGTATATTATAATTAATATTCATTTCTGCCTGACCCGGACATGAGGTTTGGTGAGTTTGTATGTTTTGCTGGGTTATCTTTTGTGGGGCTGCATTAAAGCATGCTAGATAGACACCACGTGGAAGGAGACCTCATGCACTTCTATTTCTAAGTGGATGTTGAAGCTACTGTTATGGTTAGGAAAATTCAAGTTCATTAAAAATTCTACTGGATTTGAAATAGCTTGTTGTCATTACTTAGTTTTTCAATCAATCAATATTAAAATTGCAATTACTGTCTCATGGTATTCTTCTGATTTAAAAATATTTTAAAACAAGCTCTTAGAATCCAAATGGTTCATGATCATTCTTCCATAGCACTGTGCCAAAGACCTTGTATTGTGGGATACCGTTTAACTTCCTACTATTCAAAACCACTTCTCATCTTTTGACTATTATTTGAAATAATAATTCTGGATTGGAGAATGGAAGCATTACCTAAAACATGAAGATGTATGATTTTAAAACAACCTCAGTTATTCTGAAAGAAATCTGAAAGATAAAATAATAGCTGCCTTGATTTAATTACTCTTATTGTTATTGGAGAAAGTTTATTAAGACATAGTTTGACACTTTCTCTCCACTGGAACTTTAATTTCACTGGGAAAATGGTTCTGAGGGTGGTGGGAACATTGACTAATGTTCATTCCACATGAGATTACACCACTTTCTGAATCAGAGTTTCCGGCTATTGCAATATTTTTTCCCTTTTTTTCTTTTCCTTAGAAACAATCCATTTGGGTTCATTATGTGGTCATTTGTTGGTCCGGATCCTGTGCTTGTTTGTGACTACAGTGAAGTCATAGGCTGCGTCTGGCTGTATGTGCAGAGTCAATGGGAGACCATGCAGCTGCTTGGGGAGGCAAGCAGTGCAGGGGGCCACCCCGTGTTTCACCCCAAAAGCCTGCCTTCCTGAAGTCATGGATGTTTTGTTAATCCCCAGGAAGATTTGTTTAGCTTTGATTGACTTACTACATCCTGAACATAGACATCAATTCTGATGAACTTGGTTTTTTAAAAATATTTTTATGGAAGTGTAATATTCTAAGAGAAAAGTACACAAATCCTAAGTGTATAACAAGACAAACTTTTACAAACTGAGCACATCCGTGTAACTGGTCCACAGATCAGGAAGCATAACATGCCCAGCATCTCAGAAACTGCTTGTACCCCTTCCTGTCACCAACCCTCCTTGCCTGGGGGACTGCTCTGATTTTGCTTATTTTTATATTTCATACAAATGGAATTATACATGGTATATTATTTTGTCTGGCTTCTTTCGTTCTGCACTGCATTTATGAGCCTCGTGTACATTTACCATGCATTGTGCGTGTTCGTTCCTCCTGCTGTGCAGTGTTGCATTGATCCATACAACACCATTCATTCATTCTGCTGTCCCCAGTTTCCTTCTTGAGAAGGACATGGAGGTGATTATGAATATTCGAGGCCATCTCTTTTGGTGAAATTATATACACACACAACATTTCTGTTGGATCTATACACAGGAGTGGAGTTTCTGGGTCTTAGGGTGTGCGTATGTCCAGAGTTAGTAGATAAGCCAGCTTCTCAGAGTGGCTGTGTCTGCACACACCCACCAGCAACGTGTGAGAGTTCTGGTTGCTCCACCTCCTCCCAGTATTTGGCACTTCTTGTGTTTTTCTTTTTAGCCATCTCAGTTGATGTGCACTGGATGTGGTTTAATTTAAATTTCTTTGATGATAATGAACATGAGCACCTTTCATATGATTATTCATAATTTTTAAATTTATCTTTGTGAACTGTTTATTTCATTCATTTTTCTATCCGTTGGCTTTCTTTTTGTTGCTGTTTATTAGGAATTTTACATACCAGAGATATGTCCTTTGTTTCATATGTGTATTGGAAATATTTTCTCCTTTTCTGTAGGCTGCCTTTTCACTCTTCAGTGGGGTCTTTGGATAAACAAGTATACCTAATATTTAAAAAGTCCAATTCACTATTTTTTCTTTTATGATTTTTACTTTATGAATGAAATTTAAGAAATCTTTTTCTACTCCAAGTTGACAAAGTAGTTCTACGCTTTCCTCTAACACTTTTGTTTAGGTTTGTAATTCATCTGACTTAATATTTGTATGTGGTATGACACAGAGATCAAGATGTTACCAACTCTTCCAGGCTGGGGACTCAAACCAAGGTCCTTCTGCCCAGTGCCATTAATGCCAACAGAACATGACTAAGTTTGGTAAAGCAGGGCAGAGACTTTATTCTTTGATCAAGCAATAGAGAAGGTGAGATCACACTCTGACAGCGCCTTCTCCCCAGCTGGCAATGAGCCTCTGTATTTATAGAATGTGGCATGGAGTGATTAAATTCTTTCAGGAATGCATGCTTATTCTTCTGTTGCAGTTGGCCCTTTTTGCACACGATGCCCCACTGCCATCTTGTTCTTTGTACTGGGCACCGCGATCTTTGTGCTCGGCCCTCCCCATTTTGCGGTTGGGAATCATTTTCAGTTCTTCTAAACAAGCATAGCTCATAACATAGTGTAGGTACTGAGAAACATTAGGTTATTTTGGATACTAGCCCAGTGACAAAGATACTTTTTCTCATGTGGATATACTAACCTAGCATCATTTTATTTAGTTTTAAGCTTCTTTAAAATGTATTCATAAAATGTAGTTTCATTGAATTTTTTTCCTGGAGAGAATTACTAATGATTCTCAAAAAATTTAAACCTACAATGATTTAAATCTCATACTATAGTCTATAAATTATTTTACATTAATGTAAATTGAAATCTTTCTTAAAAGTTTTTCTGCTAACTGGAATTTAGTTTGTCACTTCAGCAATTTATTTATTCAACACCAGAGTGATTTAAAATGCACAAAATGCAATAATTTTTTAAAATAAACTTTTTTTTTTATTTTTTCATTTGAATTTAATTTAACACATGTTTATCATGTGACTGCTAGAATTTTGGACAGTTGAGAATAGGGTTGAAGTTCTGAGCTTCATTTTTATGTCATATAATAAAATTGTCAAACATCTGTCAGTAATAAGCCATTTTTCTTAGTATTCAAAATTATATTGATAAAGAGAAGTATAAGGTGAGAACTTGCATTACTATTAGGGTGACCTTACATCCTTTTGTGTAAGACCTCTATACTAAGTTCTCCACTAGTAATGACACAGATCTTTTAAGGCATAGAATAGAAAAAATATAATAGTTTCATTTCTGCACTTGAATGCTTATAAATCTTCCTCTTTAATGATGTCATTTCTGCTTAGTCTTATTTTTGTCTCTTTTTCTTATTTTTTCTAGGTTGTACTGGTCAGTGGACATCTGGACAGCTGGGATGTTGGGCAGGGTGCCATGGATGATGGTGGCGGAGCCTTTATATCATGGGAAGCACTTTCACTTATTAAAGATCTTGGTAAATATTTAGAAAGTTGTTAACCAACGTGTGAGGGTCTCAGTAGTGACATGTTTTACTCAACACACAAAATAATCAACAGGTTACTTACTGTGGTATGTTCAAGGAATCTCCTGAGGTTTATATGCTTTTTGTCAGTTGATTCCCGAAAAGAACTAATTTGTCCCCTCAAAGAAAGCAGTTTTTATTTAAGTGTCTGCCAGACAACCAAAGTATCCAGTATGATCAGCCACAGGGGAAAATGAACAAGCAAATAAAACTTAGCAACTGCAACTACATCAGCTAGAGATTATGTAAGGAAACTATGACAAAATACAAAGAGAAAATCAGCAGCTCCCTCTACTTGCTTTTCCTTGTTCATCTGTTTTTTTTAATTGTGTTCTTTTTTATTCTCATCTCTCTATCCTCCTTTTTTTATGACTATCAGCTTTTCTTCTATATTTATGGTTCTATTCTCTTTTGTTTTGTTTTTAGATTCCACAGATCAGTGAAATAATATGGTATTTGCCTTTCTCTGTCTGACTTATTTCACTTAGCATAAGATACTCTAGGTCAATCCATGTTTGTTGTTGTAAATAACAAGAGTTCATTCTTTTTTGTGGCTACATAATATTCCATTGTGTGGTGTATGTGTGTGTGTGTCTAGATTGCTTTCATACCTTGGCTACTATAATACTTGGCTACCGTAACACTATGTTCATAGTGCTACAATGAACATAGGGGTGCACATGTCTTATGAAGTAGCATTTTGGTTTTTTTGGTTAAATACCAGCTAACAATACATGAGGGTTCCCTTTTCTCTGCATTATCATCAGCACTTGTTATATGTTGACTTATTGATGATAGTCATTCTGACAGGTGTGAGGTGATATCTCACTATGGTTTTAATTTGCCTTTCCCTGATGACTAGTGGTGTTGAGCATATTTTCATATGTCTATGGACCATCTGTATGTCCTGTTGGGGAAGTGTCCATTCAAGTTCTTTGCCCATTTTTTAAATTGGATTTTTTGTTTTAGGGGATGTTAAGTTATATTAGTTCTTGTATTGGGTTAGCAAAAAACTTTGTTTTTTCCACAAGACAGCTCCAATAGCATTTAGTTGTCTAACTTCATTTAAAATAATTTTGTTAGATTATATTGCTGAATTTTTACTTGGTGATTTTAATATTGAAGATGGAAGAAAATAAACAACATTTTCAGCATATTATGCTTATTATTTCAAGAAAGGTAAAAATGCAGTTGAAGTGCAAAAAATTTTGTGCGGTGTATTGAGAAGGTGCTGTGATGATCGAATATGTCAAAAGTGGTTTGCAAAGTTTTATACCAGAGATTTCTTGCTGGATGATGTTCCATGGTTAGATAGACTAGTTGAAGTCATATTGCTATTGACATAGCAATTGACATAAAACTTTTTAGTTTTATGTAGTCCCATTTGTTTATTTTTCTTTTGTGCCCTTGGCCAAGCAGACATGTCCAAAAGTACATTTCTAAGAACTTTATCGAAGAGTTTACTGTCTGTTTTCTTCTAGGAGTTTTAGGGGTTTTGGTCTTACTTTTAATTCTTTACTTTTTCTTGAGTTTATTTTTATACATGGTGTAAGAAAGGGGTCCAGTTTTCCCGGTACCACTTCACTTATGTTGAAGTGACTGTCTTTATCCCATAGTATATATGTCCTTGTCTCCTTTGTTACAGATTAATTGGCTATATTAGTGAAGATTTCTTTCTGGGCTCTTTATTCTATCTGTTGATCTATCTACATATTTGTTTTTATGCCAGTACTAATGCTATTTTAATTATTATAGCTTTGTAGTATAGTTTGAAATCAGGGAGTATGCTACCTCCTGCTTTGTTCTTTCTCAGGATTTCTTTGGCTATTTTAGATCTTTTGAGGTTTTATATAAATTTTAAAACTGGTCATTCTAATTTTGAAAAAAAATGCCATTGGTATTTTGATAGGAATTGCATTGAATATGTATATTAGTTTAGGTAGTGAGAATATTTTTATGACAGTATCCTTCCAATCCATGAGCAAGATATATCCTTCTATTTATGTGTATCTTACTCAATACCTTATAATTTTCAGCATACAGATCTTTTATCTCCTCCTAGATATTTGCTTATTACAATTGTAAATATTACAGTTTTCTTAATTTCTCCTGATTATTTGTTATTGGTGTATAGAAATGCAACAAATTTCTGTATATTGATTCTGAATCCTCCAAATTTACTGAATTCATTTATTAGTTCTAATAGTTTTATGGTAGAGTCTTTGGGGTTTTCCATATACTCATATACTATATCATCTGCAAATAATGAGTTTTACTTATTCCTTTCTGATTTAGACTTCTTTATTTCATTTTCTTGTCTGATTGCTGTGACTAGCACTTCTAATACTGTGTTAAGTAGAAGTGGTGATAGTGGGCATCTTTGCCTTATTCTTCATCTTTTAGGAAACACTTCACTTTTTCTTCATCAAGTGTGATATTTGCTGTGGATTTGTCATATATAGCCTTTATTGTACTGATATATATTTTTTCTAAACCCAGTATTTTGAGATTTTTTATTATAAAAGTATGTTGAATTTTATCAAATGCTTTTTATCTCTCTATTGAAATGCTTGTATGGTTTTTATTCTTTATTTTGTTAATATGCTGTATCACACCAATTGATTTACAGATGTTGAACCATCCTTGCATTTCAGAGATGATTTGCACTTGGTCATGGTGTATAATCATTTTAATGTATTGTTGAATCTGGTTTGCTAATATTTTATCAGGATTTTTATGTCTATGTTCATCAAGGATATTTGCCTGTGGCTTTATGTATCTATTTAATTATTTTTGTCTTGTATTTGGTCTTGGTTTTGAGGTAATGTTGGCTTTATAGGATGAGTTTGGATGCATTTCTTTCTCTTTAATTTTTTTAATTCCTTGTTAATTTTAAAGACATTATCAGGCTGTTCATATAGCTTTACTACAGTTTCTTCCCATGACAGAAGTCAAAGAGAGGAATATAAAACTGAAGGAATGGTTTCTATGGACATAATAAGGAATCCAGGCTTAAATATTGGACCTTCCAGGTAAACCTAACATGGGAAAGATGTTGAAGAACATAAAAAGGAAAGGCTAAGAGTGAAAGCAATTTTTTGATGACCTTATTGCCAAAAACCATACATTTTTGTCATTGTGTGCTGGTGCAAAAGGTGAATTTGGAGTAACGTTAGAGATAATTAAACAGTCTGAAGTGAGAGTTCCATGTCTGAATTAGGAAAACAGTGGTGGTTTTAAAATGCCTCATTAGCAGAATGTTTCACATTAGAAGTTTGGAGTATTCTGAGTTTCAAAGTAAAGGTCAAAACAGTCCCTTTCATGAAAGCTTTCTATTATTTACTTAAGTACATATGTGTTTAAATTTATATTTTTCCAGCTTTTAATGAACACTTCTAATCCTGTAAGTTGTCCCATTAAGTATTGTTTCTCTTAACAATAGATTGCTGAAATTGTCATTCTTGGTGCAATTTTTTTGTGTGCTATTTTGATTTATGCCTTACTTATGTTGAAAAAAATGGAGAAGTGGAAAGGTTGCTGTCCATTTGTTTTTACTTATAAAACAGACAGCTGTCTCCCAACCTTGGCCTACTGACATTTGGGGCTGGATAACTCTTTATTATAAGGTCTATTCCTTGCATTGTAAGATGTTTAGCAGTGTCCTGGCCTTTACCTACTAGATGCCCATAGCATCAATGCCCCCCCTCAAGTTACGCCAACCAAAAATGTCTCCAGACATTGCCAAATGTCTCCTGGCAGTTTAGGGGTAATAGGGGCATAAACTGCCCCAATAACACAAACTAATAGAAGACCTAAATACAGGGCCGTTTTTTTTTTCTGGTGTGGAAGGGGATAAATTTAACTGGAAGCCTAATATTGTATATACTTATACTTTTAACATCATTACCACACTGCACACATACTATGTAAAAGCGTTTTGCAAAAGCTGGGCACACAGAGAAGTATAAGGGGTCCTCTATTCTTTTTTAATTTAAATTTTATTTTTCACTTACAGGTGTCACAATATTATTTTAAGTTGAAGACATACACATTTAACTACATGTATAATTATCAATATAGGCATAATGTCAAAGTCTGCTTTTAGAATCGGGTAAGATTTGAAAGAGATAAGTTGTCCAATACATAAAACTGAAAAAAATGTGAAAAATGCACATGCCTTTCGAGAAGAGCTGGGAGACTCTGCGTGTGAATTCTCTCCTCCTCTCCCTTTCCCTAACAGTTACTCCCTTGGCTATTAGTTCTCTCTGTCCTTCCTTTCATTCTGGAATGAGGTGGGTTCTAGAGATGGAGCAGGCAGATACCAAACATTTCTCTCCTTATAAGGCAGAGATAGTTATTTTGGAAGATAATTTCATTTCAGTGTGTTCAACCAGCTTGATTGGAAGCAGAATGGTAGAGTACAAAGAGAACTGTACCCATCTGAACTGGATTTCAGGTCACACTGTGCCACAAACTATGTTTTTTGGCCTCAGGCAGGTAATTTGAACTCTCTGAGCTTCACTTTCTTCATCTCTATTCAACAGTAAGCTTCCAGGGCATTATATCTGCTTTAGGTGGGAATAAAAATCATTTCTTCTCTAGGCTTTGAATCTTACTTCTTTAGTACTCAGCATGGGACTCTAAATCATTGCTAATTGAGTTGAATTCAATTGCATGGATAAATGTCAAACACCATGCAAAGGTGATGTATTTTTTTTCTAGCTCTGAAAGTACACTGACTTCAGTAGCTTTTGATAGCTAGTAATCACTCTCCTTTAATTCAAGACTTAACTCTTCTATGTTTCTGAAAACCTATGTAAACATATGAATAAAACTCTAAAATAAAAACTAATATTTTATTTCTTTTGAGTAGGTGTTAAAAGGCCGTATGCATAGTGTACTGTTTAACAAGCATGGGGTTCCACGCTCAGACTGCCTGGTTTTAATTCCAGCTCTTCAATTTACTAGCTAGGTGGCCTTGGGCAAGTTTCTTTGCCTTTCAGTGCCTCTATTCTCTCATCTGTGAAATGGGATAATAGTAGTTCCTGTCTCATAAGGTTTCTGTGAAAGGTAACTAATCTATTCACCTAATGTACTTAGAACAGTACATGACCCGACCCAACTACTTATAATTTAATAAGCATGACTCTAAAGGTAGCATATTTTTGTGCAAGGGCGGGTGATAATTTCTTAACCCCATCCCCATTAGTGATTACTTTGTCTCCTAACTTAGTATGTTGGTTATACTGATGTAACTATAGGGCTAGCTGCTATGGTATCCCTATATATTCCTTCCCTTTACTTTTTAAGTTGCCATCCCTTGTATGTTGGAAATTGAGTGACTCCTTTACTTTTTTTTTGTTTGTTTTCATTCTAAATTTTCAGGAGTCTAAATCTTTCCTGGTCACTTTGTGCTTCTACTTCCTGCTTAGGTTGAACGATAGTCTCTACTCTGTACCTCACTTCCTATGATTGTGCCCATTGAGTCTTACCATCTAATTTCAAAATTAAAATGAGATTGTGGATATCTATTTGTAGATTGCCTATGTGTTCTAATGTGAAGAACAAGGTCCTACATGACACATAGGAGTTCTAGATGATTATCGCTGACATACCTGGATAAGAAATGGACAAAATGGACATGAGGCTAAGAAGTGGACTCATAATTATATTCCTTAATTACATGAGCCCAAACTGTTCAATTGGTGAAAGGTGAAAGCTCTGTAGCAACCTCTTTTTCCAAGAAAATGAGACTCCTTGTGGCTGCTGTTCCTTGAATGATATGTTTTGCAGGATTCCTGCCAGAGTCCCTCGGTGGGGCTTGTTAATTTGAAGTGTTGCTGCAGTGGGGCCGTTTGAGATTTAGAAATATTGTTCTGCAATTCATTCTTCTTGTCTCTTCTCCTTTGTTCTCTTCTTTCACTATTTCATAGATTCAGTTTTTGCCCAAGCCATCAGCTAAAACTACATTTAATTACTCTAACAGAGGAGATATTTGTGCTTCGCAAATATAATCAGTCATTCCTGAGTAACTGTCAACAGAAGACTATTTGCTGTGAAATGCTATTGAATACTTTTTTGTATTTGTGGCTTACTGGACTTGAAAGTGTTTATTTGAAATGTCATGTCTTGGAAGGGATGGTGTCAGTGGACAAACCTTATGGCCAAAGATGTCATGCTTCAAAATGTTCGTTTGGCATGAAAAAATAAACCATTATCCATTCCAAATTTCTTCCAACCTTATGTTTTCTATGAAGTTAGAATTTTGAATTATCTGGACTTAGCAAGGGAAAAAATTAGAATTAATAGTACTATCTGGCTATTGAAATGTGGGATATACATGAAACATATTTCTAGAGAAATTCGAATGCAAGCATCCTGACTGTAATCATCATAGAGCTTGAAAGTTTATGTGTTAGAAAAATATCTTATTTATCTAATCCTGTACTCATTCACTCAACATATACTTATTGTGTATCGACTGTACTGACTGCAGGACAGTGTGTCCAATGCCTGGTACTAAAGGAAAATGACACATGATCCTCCACACCCTCAAAGTGGGAGAGACATTTAATTCAAAAATTGCAACGAAATTGTTGTAAGCTCTTTAGTTGAACTATATACAAATTGTTGTACTTTGGGCACCTAGTGAAGGGAGGGACCAACATGGCTGGGCTGGGTCAGGGCAGGTTCACAAAGGTGGTGTTTGAGCTTTCTTTCATGAAGATAAACAGAAGTGGTACAGAAACAGTGAGGGATTCCCAGCAGAGTTTACAGCTTCCAGTGCTGCGCATCATGAAAAATGAGGACAGAGTTGTTGACCACAACAGTGTTGGGACCGTGGGGGGGAGAGAGGGTTAACAGACCTGCAGGATGCTCACTTCTTATTTGTTATATTTGTGTACCATTCGATTTACGTGTAATAAGCATGTATAACTTTAATAATCGAGAAAAGATGTTAAAAAAAACAGAAAAGAAAGATTCTTAGTATTGTCATTACCACAAACTTTTTCTTAACAGAGACAACAGGGCACAGTAGGAAGTAAGAAGAGTCATACAGGAGGCGCTGTGCCTCCCAGCCCCAGATACCAGTGAACACAGCCCTATGTCTTCTAAGTGGAGCGCATTTACTTTGTTTACATTTAGAGTTTTTTTTTTCCTGGAGATTTCTTCTCTTCTCACATGTAGGACATGTTTATTTCTCTCCTCCTTTTGGCTGCCTCTTTATGTGTGTGTGTTTTTTCTATGTGTTAGGTAGATTTGCTCTGTCTCCTACTCTTGTACTGTGACCTTATGTAGTAGGTGTCCTTTTGGGCCCATTGGTACAGTCTCCCTGGTCACCTGAGCTGTGTGATCCAGGAGGGTCCCTTGTGTAGGTTATATGGGTTCTCCTGTCAAGACCATGGACCACACAAATGAGAAGCTGTGTGAGGGCTGGCCACATTGAACAGGAGTCACCCCACCAGAGTCTGTTGTCCTCCAAGACCACGCTTTGGGTGTCCTGCTTGTGAAGCTAATTAGGTGGTGCTCTACTGTGGTCTGAAGCCAGACACAGGATGTGCTGATTCTGGGGCCTCTTCAGAGTGCCTCTGGTGTAGACCAATGTCAAATACTACCTGTGACTGGCCCTGGCCACCTGTTAGGAGCTACAAAGCAATCCATGTTTGGTAGCTGCCTCTGTGGACCTGGATGTCTGTGGGAGAGCCACATTGCAAACAGAGGCTGGTTGCCACCAGTACCAGGCCTGGGGCAGGTCAGCAAAAGGCACAGGGTACCCAGAGGCCTGCATCCACCTGCTACTAATAGAGTCTCTGATGGTCCTTGAGTTGGGTGAAGCAGTGTCTCAGGGAGTCACCCAAATGGGGCAAGTAGCATCCACCAGGTTAATGCAGATTCAGGTTTGGCACTAGTGCTGAGCCTTGGGCTGTTTGGCAAAAGTCAGAGGGCATACCAAGGCTAACCACCAACCACCTGGGGCCTGCAGGCCTCTAAGTGTTTTTAAAATGACAGCAGTGCAGGCCAGGGCTGGCTGCTTGCCATTGAAAGTGTCTCTGGTTTGGTTGGAGTGAGCTCTCAGGGAAGCATTAGTGTGGAGAGAGTGGAGTTCACCAGGCTAATGGACATTGTGATTTCGCTGTGTAGGAAGAGGGCTCAAGACAGGGACAATGGTGGCTGTCCCTCCAGCCCTAGCCCTGAAGTCACGCAACTTAATTTCTCTGTCTCTGGTGCGCCTTCCCACAGCTGCTGTCCCCCCACCAGAGCCCAGGGCGAATGCCTGTGAGCCAGAGTCCATGCTGTGCAAGCCATTTAAGAGGACACTCGGGTTTTCCCAGCAGCCTTCAATCTTATCCAGATGGACGGAATACTTGTTGATTTTCACAGCCAGATGTTGTGGGGTCACCTCTTCGCGGCACTGGTGCCAGGAGCACTGGTGTAGGGAGCCCAGTGTGGGGCTGTGACTCCTAACTCCTCAGGGCAACCTCTGCAGCTCAGACATTCCTCCTGATGTGGGTGTGGGGCCAGCCTGTTTTGTGTCTCTGCCCATTTTTCCAGTACCAGTATGACTTCTTTACATCATTGGTTATAGGACTTCTGTTCAGCCAGCCTTCAGATGGTTATCCAGGTTGAGTTTTCTGTTATTTAGCTGTAATCCTGATGTGGTCATGGGAGGTGATAAGCACAGCGTCCATTTGCTCCAACCTCTTGACTGGAATTTGACTTGTTATAATTTTATTTCATGAGGCAAATATCTCGAATAGAAGAATCAGAAATCCAGAATTTGCTTGCACTTTATTTCTTTTTGTGTTATTTCTAGGTTTCTGGGCATGAAGCATTTCTGGCTCCTCCTCACTGTCTCCTGAGGATTATCTTCTCGTTGTTTTATTCCAATGTGTTATTTCCTGTAGTGGCAAGTTACAGTCTTTCTTGCTTTATCATAAGACCTGTGGCACCTATATACTCTTTCAGATGGAAATCACTGATAACTTTCCCTGAGGTTTGAACACGTATAGAAGGTTCACCAAAAACACTTAGCACCTTGATATGTCCATCAGCTAACACAGACATTTCCACTGGCATGTGTCCAAAGACAAACTGTGTAGATTGATCTCCCATATATATCTGTGAGATAGAGTAAGATTTGTTAAAAATGAATCAGTTAGCATGTGTTCTACTTTTTAGTTTGGGTGTGGTATGGGAAATTCCATATTTTAGAGCCTTACACTGCCTGAATGTTCTGTTGTTACTTTATCATTTTGTTACAATATACGATTTCTGTGTAAAAATACACTATTCCAGTGGCATACAGCATTGGGACCAATTTCTTCCTGGCTGAAGAGTCCAGGGGCCTGGCAGATGCGGTGAGAGGGAGAGTCTCTGAGGGCCCCTTCGGCCGTAGACGGCTCAGCTTCCTCCCGCACATATGCTTTGATTTGGCCTGAATGCCTAAGAAAGTTAAGAAATGTGGTATTGCTAAAGGAAGCGGAAACTTTACAAAATGCTATTATTTATCCTGAAGAAGAGGGCTATGAAAAGACTCAGTAATGCTGTTCTCAGTGCCCCAGTAGATTTCTACCCACCAAAGAATGGGATTCATATCAGTCCAGAGTAGGGCTGTCTGAAAATGTAGGCGACCTCACTAAAGCAGTATCGTCATGGTATTGCGCAGCGTGGCTCACAAGGAGATCACCTATTTCAGTGATAGATATGGAACACCTACTTCACGTGAGGCAAATAAACGGATGCGGCACAGGTTCTTCCATCAGGGAACTCAGAGTCAAGCATCAATGATTCGCAGAGACATCTGAGCTAAGCCTTGAATGAGTGGGAGGTGGGAGAAGAAAGTATAAAATTAGAGCTCATGAAAGTACATTGTTTGAAGAGTGAAGGATGTTTTTGTAAGTTAAATACAATAAGTGATTGAGGAAAGATGGGAAATGAGTCAAATGAAAGATGAGGGTGAATTTCACGTAAAGGGCATTCAATGCAAAACTAAAGTTTGGAGTTGGTGGTATAGGCAGTAAGAGCCATTGAAGGTTTTAAGCATGAAATTGGCCTCATTGGACTTCTTTCCAAAATAAAGATAGATGGGTATGTTATCCTTTAATCTGTAAAGAAGTTCGATAAGTAGCATGAAGACACAGGAAAATGGAGTGGGGAAACCCCAGCTATACTGAGCCTGGAAAACCGCAACTTTGGAGTTACTAGGCAAACTTTATTTGCTATGCAGCTGACAAGCCAGCTTCCACCTCTCTGTGTTAAACCAAAGAGGAAGTTACAAGGTTCACAAGGATGCTAAGTTCGCCTACACACTTCTGTTATCACGCTAATGCTGCATTTTGCAAAAGCTGTGGTTTACTCAGCTTAGAATGAATTCTCTTCCAGTAAACTTGACTAAAGCTGAGGTCTACAAACAAACAAGCAAGAAAACATACTATGCACAGCTAATTTGACCTTTATGGTTAACTGGATTTTTTAAATTGTGCTGGCAGGTAAGGAAGGGTTAAGTTTAGTTCATTTTTAGGCCCTTTCAACCTTGTGAACATCTTGAAAATCAAGAGCTAGGAATAGGGTTTCTACTAGGTGTGTGATGGTAACAAAAGGCCAAATAAAGCAATGAAAGAAGTTCACTACTATAAGATTATTTATTTATAATCCTGCTAACAATCTCCTTATATTGGATAATCATCATTGATGAGCTGATGCCTAGCTGATGTTCTTGCCTGACAACAGCACCTCTGGACCACACAATGTGGCCCAGATCTCATGAATTTTTTTTACCTCTTTAACACCTCCTTCCTTAACCCTTAAATAACTCAAAATCTGCAGGTACATGAGAGGTAGCATGGATAGTAAATACTTCTGTGCTACCTAGTAGCTGTATTATGTTTGACTAATCATTTAACCATTTAAATCTCATTTTCCTCTTCTTTACGATGGGAATGATTTATCTTGAATACTTGATAGGATGTTTTAAAATAATTTAGACAGTTTCTGCCCTCCCCACCCCATCCACTAAACCACCAATAACAGACAAAACAGTGGGTAGGGTTGTTCCAATAGAGAAATATACTCTCAGAATTGTCTTTATCTCTCAAGTTTTGATGTCCGTATCCCATTCCTCAGTTCAGTTTGGTTGGGGGCATCCCCACCAGAACAAGAGCTGGATGAGCCAAGTTCACAAACCATCACCCTAGTACAGCCATCATCCATGAGTATATCTACAATTCTCTCCTCAGTGCTATAGAGCAGTACTTAATAGATGCTTCATAATAATACCATAACACTCTGTTATGTTATTATGAATTATAACAGAATAATTCATAACAGAATTTTAATAACATAGTACATGGGGATGAAGAGAGCTTCATTTTTTCTTTTAAATGTTAGGATTTTAAAAATATTTTTAGTTAAATATATTGTGGTGACATTGTTGAATAAAATTATACAGGTTACAAGTATGCAGTTGTATAACAGACCATCTGTATATTGCCTTGTGTGTTTACCACCCAACATCAAGAGCTTCATTTTGTCCTGTCATCTTGGCTTTCTCTGCCAGTGTCCTTAACTAGCAACCCAGTATATACAAAGATTTATAATACCCCTAAAGAAAAAAATATAGTAAAAACAGAAATAGCTGGTCAAGGCATCATCATTTACTACAAAGTAAATTGTTTGAAATAGACAAAAAAGTGAGAAAAAAGAAAGAATCAAATTTAGTGCTTACTGTTTACAATTTACCCAGCTGAGTGAACTCTCATGATCTTTCTACTTTTTTAAATAGTCAAAATCTACAATTTCTAGGCATCCTCAGAAGATCTCCATGCATATAAAGCTGAAGACTACCACCGATACCCGTATTATTGTTCTTTCTCTGTAATAATGATATTTTTAAAGGGATATATTTAAAATGTAATTGAAACGATTGTGAGTTATTGCTTTGATTAATGTGTGTGGGGAAATAGAAGTCAGGAAGTGTTTCAAAGGCTATATTTCTGCCCTCATCTCCATAGGCCATATGTCCATTTAGCCTTCCCATACTCACTTGTTTCAGGCAGCTTGTTGGAACAAAGGAATACTTTATGAAGTACTTTGTACAGGAATTATGCTTTTTCTGAAAGAGAGAAGGATGAATTTATCTTTTATAGTTGAATAATTTTAGATGAAATCATTTGAATCACATTATTGGGCACAAATGAGGAGTAAGAGAAATTTTTTAGCTGATGGCCTTTCTGGAACTTTACTTTCCGTTGTTGCACAAAAACAGTGATTAATCTTATACAGCAGAGATTTTTTTATAACAATGCAAACTATAAACTGAAAGAACCCTGTATCTTATAGTTTGATTTAATATAATGAACAGACATGAATTGATCCATACATATGTCAACAAACATTAATAGCACACCTGGGTGGAGAGAGGAGAGAACCACTATTTATGGGATATCTTCAGTTACTTTACATGACCTTTTTTCCACTTTTTTTTATTGTTGTTCAAGTACAGTTTCTCCATTTTCCTACCACCACACCCCCGTCCCACCCATCCCCACCTCCCACCCTCCAACCTTCCTCTTTTGACTTTGTCCCTGGGTCCTTTATACGTGTTCCCTGATGGACCTTCCCCTACTTTCTCCCATTATCCCTCTCTCCACCTCTCCTCTGGTTACTGTCAGTTTGTTCTTAATTTTAATTTCTTTGGTTATATTTTCCTTGCTTGTTTGTTTTTTTTATTAGGTTCCACTTACAGGTGAGATCATATGGTCTTTGTCCTTCACCGCCTGGCTTATGTTTCTTAGCATAATGCTTTCCAGTTTCTTCCATGCTGTTGCAAATGGTAGGAGCTCCTTTCTTTCTTCTGCATAGTATTCCTTTGTGTAAAGGTACCATAGTTTTTTTATCCACTGATTTACTGGTGGGCACTTAGGTTGCTTCAGCACTTGGGTATTTTAAATTGTGCTGCTATGAACATTGGGGTGCATAGGTTCTTCTGAATTGATGTTAGAGGATTCTTAGAGTATAATCCCAGCAGTGAAATTGTCAGGTCAAAAGGCAGCAGAAAAATGAAACTTGGTCACCAACTTATACCATACACAAAAATAAATGCAAGGTGGGTAAAAGTCTTAAATATAAGCCCTGATACCATTCAAGTTACTAGAGGAGAACATAGTCAGGAAAATATCAGATATTTCATGCAGCAATATTTTCACCGATATCTCCCCTAGAACAAGGGACATAAAGGAAAGAATAAACAAATGGGACCTCATCAAAATAAAAAGCTTCTGTATGGCTAAAGAAAATATCAACAAAATGAAGAGGAAACCAATCATGTGGGAAAATGTATTTGCAAGTGATACATTGCACAGGGGGTTTGATTTCCAAAATATGTAAAGAACTCACGCAACTTCACTCCAGGAAGACTAACAACCCAATTAAAAGATGGGCAAAGGACCTGAACAGATACTTCTCCAAGGAGGACATACAGAGGGCCCAGACACATATGAAAGGATGCTCAGCATCACTAGCGATCAGAAAGATGCAAATTAAAACTACAATGAGATACTATTTCACACCAGTCAGAATGGCCATCATAAATCAACAAGCAACAAGTTCTGGAGAGGATGTGGAGAAAAGGGAACCCTAATGCACTGTTAGTGGGAATGCAGACTAGTGCAGCCACTGTGGAAAACAGTATGGAATTTCCTCAGAAAACTAAAAATACATGACTTTTTAAAATACTCAAAACAGCCCTCCGAGGTCTGTCTTATTATCTTTGGCAAGTTGCTGGACCTATCTGGGTTTCAGTTCCTTATCAGTAACGTGAATGACAATATGCTCGCAGGGCTCTTATATGAATCAAACACATGTCTATCAGAGTTGCAAAGATTAAAACTCCATGTCACGTAACGCTGAGGAAAACTGTAATGACAATGCCGCTGCGGACGGTGTCGTCTCTCTGACTCGGAATTCCAATGCAGCCCTTTGGTGAGGTGGTCTGGCAGACAGGGAGGCAAGGTCACCTGAGAGTGGTCATAGTAAGAAAAATGTCAATAAAGTCCTATAACACTTTATAACAGTATCATCATCTCACTGATGACAAATGTATAAAATTTCATTTGTTAATAAATAATAGACAGCAGTGGTGAATACCCTTGGTTTAGGACTTAAGTGAAGTAGGATCAAATACGGTTTTTCAGAGCTTCGATTCACGTGAGGAGGAGAGTAGACTTCTCCCAACTTTAGGATGAGGTCACAATGCCGTTAGTGCCCTAGAGCACACACTCTGAGCCCGCGCTGGGCATGAAGCTCTCATTGAGTGTAGAAGGCAGAAATTACTATGATTTCTTTTCCTGATGCTACTTACAACTGACAAAAGTAGGAAATCTCATTTCCTTATTTTTAATGTTTCTCTCATGGGAAACATTTAATGTCATTTAATGTCAGTGTTCTCATTATTGTAACATCTTCCGTGTGTACATTCAAAAATGGTCATATAATTTTTGTGATTTTGAATTACACAAATGCTATTATTTGCTTCTCTTTTAGAGTCTATTCTGCATCACTTATTTCTTTTTTCTTCTCAAGGTGAATGTTTAACCCATTATCTTTCCATCTTTCTTATTTTCTAACACATACATGTGAGGCCACACATCTCTCTAGGCACTGGCTTAGCTGCTTTCCACAAGTTTTGAGATAGTGCTTTAATAGCCATTTACTTAAATATGTTAGAATTCTCATTATGATTTTTTTCTTTGACTCTTCAAATTTTAAAAACTGGCATAAATATACTGATTAGAGCCCTATAAAGAGAATTTATTCTTGTCTACCTTCTTCTCGCTCGCGGTCTAGCTACTGCCGGCTGGTCCAGAAGCCGCACCTGTGGTTACTGCTAAGCCCCTCCTTGCCCCAGGTCTTGGCATCTACAGGGGTTGGTGATGCAGCTTCTGAGTGGCACAGGCAGAAGTGTTTATTAGCTTTTAGAGGCTATTATTTGGACAATCGGAAAGATTATCACACAAAATCATCTTGCTGCCATCCTTGAAAAATGACCCCAATTTTCACATCAGGTTATGAAGTCTTGGGCCATCCAAGCAAATGTATTTTTATCAGTGATTCTGTCAAGCTTTAGTAAATGCAACTTAATATCCCTCACTTAAAGATTTTCACTGTAGTTTTTTTTGTTGTTGTTGTTTATTCTTTCAAAACAGTGTCTTGGAAAAATGTATACTGATTTTTCTTAGCAATGATTAAGCCAGTCTCCTCCACCTCCATCTATCAGCCCCCAACAGCCAGCAAATTCCTAATTTCAAATCTCAGCCACTCATGACGAAGCTCACACCAGGCCTACGCTGAAGCCAGCCTGTCGTCAAGGATGGGAAGCAAAACACCAGTCGCTGGAGAGCCTGGGGAGAGAGTGGGAGGGTGGATCAGGAAGCCATCGGGAGGAGCAGCCCTCTCCTGGCTGCTTTATGTAATTAGGGAGAGCATATTTTTAGAATGGACTTTGCCAAAGGGATAAAGAACACAGTCGTATTATTCAGACTTTTGAATCACACTTCTAGCCTTGTAACCTACCTGATTCATCCCTGTGTACTTTTTTTTTTCATAATGAGAAAGGTCATTAAGTGAGGGATGAGTATATTAGTGAGGATAGGTAGGGCTACTACATTTAAATCTGGCAAATATGGATACAGAAAATGGAATGAGGAGTGATTTTGGTCAGTGGCCTGGAAGGAGTAAGGGTAGGTCTCTGAGTGGGCACAGGCAGCGGTCATGGAAAATGGGCATATGTGTATCCTTCAAATTCTTCTGCAGGGGCTGCTGCCTGACATGAGCATGCAAGGGTGTTGTCTGCTCTATCTACTCACAGTTCCTCAGATATGCTCTGCTGTTCCCCTTCTCATTAGTTGCCCATCTCCACATGTGCACTCACTGTCAGACTTGAGCCTTGAAAGCGTGATTCTTAATCTTTGCAAGTCCAGCACCCAACACAAGATAATAACAATAGAGTTTGTCAGAGGTAGCAGAAGTGACCCCACTCAAGTGCTTTGGGCCAAAAGGAAGCTTTGCTTTGGGGAGTGGAGGAGTCGATTTACAGAGACCCCTGGTCTCTAACACAAACACGGGACTGGTAAGGAACGAAGAGAGAGAAAGAAGGCAAAACAACATGACCAAGTGGACACAGAGTCAGTGGGGGAACGACTCCTGGGGCACATGTCATGAAGTCAGACAGGAAGTCCAAGTCGAGGGCAGTTTATCTGGTCACCATCATCACTGTCTCTGTAGTTTAGCCTGTTTGTTAATTATCTACCCTTCCTTTAATGGTTTAATCCTTTTTCTTTTGCCTTTCCTTGCTCCATCTTAAACATCACACTTACTATTAGCTCTTTTAACCTAGGCAGTCTCCCAGGTGAGCCACTTCCGGTCCCTTCTGCTATACACACGTTTCAAGTGACAGTTATTTCCTCTCATGGAAGAAGACAGAATTTATTTAATAATTTTTCAAGTGGGGAGATTAGTTGTGGTCACAATGGCAAATTTTTCGTAATTCTCCAAGTCCTATAAAAAGCAACTTAATGGCATGAAGTTAATTCCCATGAGGAGTCCCCTGCCATTGTGAATTGCTGTGATCATCTTTGAAGTGGTATTTCTTTCCACACTGTCTGTCAGCAACTATGTGGGGTTTGTTTTAAATTTGAAAATGTGTGAGATGAGTTGATCTACATCCAAGTGATTCAAACATCTTTTGTTGTTGTTTTTGGATCTAATTACTGTTCACTGGTTCAGTTGTTGGGTAGTTTTGTTGTTTTTTTTCTTTTTTTTAATGTCTAGCTGTCCCAAAATTTTATATTTGGATGCAGTTTTTGCACACTCTTTTTTCCCTTTACTGAAGGATAGCTAGAGAAGAACATTATTATTTTATCTTTTCTCATTGCATTCAGTTTTTCATAAAGCATATGCCCATTACTTTACAGAAGTCTTATTTCTAAATACACACATAAAACTTAAGATTAGCATTTTTCCTTACTATACTCATATCTAGGGTTTTTGTTTTCTTTTCAAATCTTCCCGACTGGGAAAAAAAATGTACTATTTGTAAGCAGATGATTTAATTTCAATAAATGCCTTTCTGCTTCTCTCTCTGCGTGATTTATTGCTTGACACCATGAGAAACATTCAAGTGCAGATGCTTTTTTCCAGCCTTGACAAAGCCTTGGTTGTTGACCTGATAAACTTGGGAAGATTTATCTCATGTGATTCAATGGTGAAAGTAATAATATTAGCAGTTAAAGTCTTATAAGATGCTATCAGGAAAAGGAAACTGTGGTCACTCTACTTCTTGTTAAGAATGGCTGGCAATTTAAAAAGCAGAATTGCTCAGGAGAAGGAGATAAAAATGATCAAACACAAATTCTCCTTCTTCAGTTATATATGCACTGAGGGTGCTGCATACAGCAATATAATTTAGGTCGTAGGCACTTTCCCTTGATGAGTGCATGTGCATGTGCTTATTTGTATTTGGTCTTCAAAAACAAAGTTTCTTATGCCTTTATTTCCTTTGAGAAAAATGCATCCAGATCAAAATAGTTTTTGTAAAATATTTCTTCTAATATAAAAGTCTGTTTAAGATGTCATGTTTTCCCTGGCTGTGCTGAGGCTCAGGCAAGAATATCTGTTGTGTGAATCATGTCTGCAAAAGATAGGCTGTTGCCACACCTTCTGAGCAATGGCCCACTCTCCTGCCAGGAGGCCGAGGGGGTTCCCGTCATCCTGAGCTCTGTCCATAGAAGGCAGGCCTGCTGCGGGGCCCAGTCCCGGGCACTAAATGAAGGCCACAACCACGAGCAGTAAGTACTTTGGTTGTGGAAAAGCATCAAGAGGAAATAATTCTGAAGAAAAAAGTGTGCATGACCAGTTTTATAGGATGTGACTGGTGAAGCCTATCTTCCTATCAAAAAGCAGCAAAAGAGAAAAGGAATGTGCATATGGGCTGGATTTCCTTGAACCCCACCAACCTTGGAGAGTGAGTTCTGGGAGAAATATAATAGTGACCTTCAGCATCGAACATAAGTTAACCTGAATGAAGTGGCAGAATTAGACTTTGGTCCTATCGTGGCTCACCTGAAGTACTTTCTCTCAATTCATATTCACCTTTCAGATTGCTTGTTGTCCTCACATTTCCCATTAACACAAATTGGAGGGAGTAACATGACCTTCATTTGCTGACAGAGACATGAAGAGGCAGAACACAGTGATGAATATTTCAATTCAGGCAGGAATTGAATGCTGCCTATGAGGTAGGCTAGCTCTGCTACCTGCATTGACTGTACATCATCCCTGGAAATTAACTCGCCTTCACCAGAGTCACTGAAGTGGAAATAAGTGCCTGCTCATTGAACATCATCTTCAAATGGGAAGGATGAAGGTCTAGTACAGTATGTGTGGTGCATCCCTGTGTATAATCATGTTAATATAATTGTTTTAAGATATTGTATGGCAGGAGTGGGTTTGTATATGTATTATTTGTTTCTTGGACAAGAGCTACTCAGAAACTAATAGATTTTTCTGTGAAAATATAATGATTACCAAACTCAGGAGTCAACGTCCTGTCTCACATCCACTGTGGCTCACTTTAGTGCAATCCATGCATTATCAGGAGTGTTGGTGCAAGAGAATAATGATTAAGCCTTGGTCCTTATAGGTCCAACAGATGACAGTCCTATGTCTTCGTAACTTTGAAAGGTATTATCACTCACTAAAAACTACAGATAGTTTTGATGAAGAGCAGTGATAGATGTATTTATAACTAGGTTACATATCAACATGTATTTGTTTTGTTTTCCTCATTTAATGCACTAACCCTAATTATTAGAATATGTAAGTACAAATAACATCTATCAATGGGTAGATAAGCTAAACAATAAGCATGTATGTAAAATTTTCTGTAAGATAAGATGCTTGTATACATACATGGTAAACCAATATTTGCACATTTAGATGTGGAAACAAGTGTTCAGTGCCTTTTCATAAAGTTAATATATTAGGTGCTACGGTTATGTGTTGTTTTATGATATATCAATAAGAAGAAGAGAAACTACTCTAAATATTTCAAGAAGAAAGGAATTTAAGGAATTAGAACATCTGGTAGAAAGAGTTAATGCTTACTAAACATTGTATTGTTCTCTCATCCTCTCTTGATACTAAGCTTGGGACCTGATGATGGTCCTGGCCAAAGGACTGTGAAAAGAAGTGAACTATTAACTTCCCATGGCTAAAACGGTTAGAGCTTCTATGTGTTTTCAAGCCCCTGGCTTCCCCTGGAAGTGGTATAAAAAGATGGAAGTAAAAAGATGGAAGAATTCTGGTTTTCTGAGTCACCAGGTAGAGGAAGCTCTCACCAACCTTCACTGGACTTTGCATGAGCAAAAAGTTAACTATTACTGAACTAAGACACCGAGGCCTGAGAGTTTGTTTGTTGAGGCAGCTAGGATTAATTACCTTACAAATAAAAGGACCTATGAAGATATTGGAAGACCTAGGAGAGGGAGGGCCAGGGATGCAGCTGTTAGTGTCCAAAAAATCATGAAGCAAAAAAACTAAAGAAAACCATCACTGATGATTTCAGCGGCCCACAGCAACAGAGTGATTTGTAGGGAGATACTTGGAATCTATTGGCCAAAAGGTCATATATGCTGTCTACCAACACCCATGTGACTACCCACCTCAAAGAGTACTGATGATTTCTATTTATCTTTTGTCTTTGGTATTTCATATGAATGAACTTCATTGTGTTCATTTAACCCTGTAACACTGCTGGCATAGATTCCAGGAAGTGTGCTCCCCAGGCTTCCAATCCCTATAATGCCAGAGTGTGGAAGGAGAAAGTGGTGTTGAGCTGCCAACAAACAAAAAAATTTAAATTAAAAAAAAAACACCAATCTGACATACACAGACAGCCCAATTATTAGGATGATGCTATGTCTCCATTTGTCTGGAACAGTCCCAGTTTATTCCTGTTGACCCAGAGTAATTATTTATAACTCCCTGTTTCAATGTCCAAACGCTCCCTGTTTGGAGAGTAGAGTATGTGGTCATCTACCTATGGTGAAAATACTTCATTCGTTTCTTCAGCAGACACTAAGAATATACAAAATGCTAATCATGTGCTAAGAGAGGAGATATTGATGAACAAAGGCACACATGACCCTGGCATTCACGGGACATACAGTCTGGTTTGGTGAATGATAAGGGCCTAGATACAGTGATCGCTATAAGAATGGAGCAGAGGAAACACATTTGAAAAATGTCAAGAAGTTAAACTGTACAGACCTTGGTAACAAATCGGCATAGTGGTTAGGGCCCTTAGGCTCTTGAGTCAGATTGGGTTTGAATACCTAAAGTTACCAGCTAATCTCTGCCTCAATTTACTGTCTTTAAAATAATATTAATTGTTACATTGGACAGGTGGCTTTGTTGGTTAGAGGGTTGTCATTTACACCAAAGGGTTGTAGTTTAGATCCCTGGTCAGGGCACAACCAAGGTTGCAGATTCGATCCCTGGTCAGAGTGTATACAGGAGGCAACCCGTCAATGTTTCTCTCTCTCTATGCCCCCCTCTCTAAAAAATCACTAAATATTTTCAGATGAGGATGAAAAAGAATAGTAAAAGTAAAATAAAGTAACATTAATTATTGTAAACATTAAATGAGGTAAAAACTTAAAAACCTTATGAGTGTCTGACATATAGTAAACACTAAATAAATATTTGTAATGATCACAATATCAAAGGAGGAGGGAGAGGAGGCAATTTGCAAGAGCTGAATATGGAGGAAGATCTAAGAAAATGCCCAGGTTTCTGACTTGGGTGTCTGTAAGGTTTGTGGTTGTGTAAAACAATAAAGGCAGGGGAAGCTGACTTATGTAGGGAGAATAATGCACACAGATTGGATGTATTACTAAAAGAGTAAATACAGGAAAACCCAATTTAAGTGGGGCAAACAATGCATTCGGTTTGATTATGGTTGCATGAGAGGCCTGCAGGGTATCCACATGGCACTGTCTAATCGGCAGCTGAACATCTAAGTCTGGGGTTCAGATAGGGTTCTGAGCTGAGATCTAGATTTGTGAGTCTTTAGGATCTAAATGGTGGTCAGAACCAAGAGAACGTGAGAGATTAGAGTGTTCAGAGTGAGAAAAGACAGGGCCATTACCAAGTCTCTGGGAAAGGCCAGTATTTAAAGGGCAGAGGAGAAGAAGCCCTTGAAAAAGTCAAGAAGTCATATACAAAGAAGTAGGAGAGAACCAGTGAGGAAAGAAAAGGAAGAACAGGGTGGACACAGTGTCAAATGCCAAACACAAGTAAGAGGATGCGAACAAAAATGTGTTCCATGGTTTCAGGAAGTGTGTACTGTTGGTGATTTTCATAAGAATATATTCAGCAGAGTAGGGAAAGTGGAAGTCTGCTCACAGAGAGTTAAGGTGAGAATGAGAGGAGAGGAAGTGGAGATAATGAAGCATTAATTACTTTTCTGCAGGGCACTTGACTATGAAGGAAAGGAAAGGGTCAGCTGGTGGCTAGAAGTCCTTTAATAGCAGAGTCTACAGAAGCATTTGGTCTCAGAACTGTACAAGGTCTTTGCAGACCAGGGAAGGTTTTAAATTACATGACCTTCAAAGTCCTTTTCATCTTGAAGTGTTTATTTTTCTGTGATTCTCTATTTGATAAGTTTCCAGGTTCAGCTTTTAGTTTCACAGGGTGATACCTGTAGACAAGGCATAAAATCTGTCTTATCCTAAGAAATTAGAGTTAAAATTTAATTTGATCTTACGAGTCTCTAGGAAAATATATCTTAGTGTTCAAAACATGTACCCATACAAAGCATATTTATGAATAGGGTTTTAATATTTTAGTATTGTATATATTCAGTTCTTTTACAGCTTATTTTTTAATTGGTTCCTCTTGTCAACCAGTTGCTTATCTCACATGCTATTTATGTCTGTGATCGTTTTTTTATGACTGTTTTTCCAGCTTTTTATAAAAAATAATTATTAAATCATTAGATCATAACCCTATAAGGGGCTTTCTGAATGATAATTCTTTTCAAAGACTTTAACATTTCCCCCCAGAGCCTTGGTTGGTTTATTGACTAGAGCAGAGCAGTTAGTTTGCTACTAGGGAAATAAGGTAGGCTAAGCATCTGGAAATGTTCTACAAGGAGGAGCCAATGGCATTGTTTTTTAAAGGTCCCAGAGCTCCCATCCATCACGGCTAGTCTTGCTAGGGGATAAGAGAATCAGAATTTATAACTGCATCATAATTCTGGACTGCATCCTTTTTTCTGAGGTCTTCTGTTTGGAAAGTCTCTTCAAATGTTTTCATAGCCTCAAGGGAAAAGTTTCTCTGAGAGATACCTCAGTTTTGATCAAAAAGCATTCACGAATTCCCTTTTAGTTTTTCCTCTACCAATTAAGGTCCTCCTGTCTGGGTAGAATAAACTCATAAACATGGTTCTCCTGGTTTATTAGAAAACTCACTTCAGCAGTAATAGTCAAAGTTGTTCATAAGAACATACTCAAGGGACTAGGAAAAAGTTACTTGCCTCCAGAGTTCAAGACCTATTATTTAATTTTCCTCTGGTTTTGACCAAGCTCAGATTGTTGCTGACCTTATAATATAACATAGTCTATTTATTTCAGCTAGGGATTTGCCTTTGTTTCTCATTTAACATAAAATTTCCAAACTGTTGCTGTCATTTTATTTGTTTCCATGCATGAGTGTAAAGCCCTTCCAGAATTATGGTATTAATATATTCTATTTTTTAATCCCAAGTAATACTACTTGAAAGATGCACCTTTGGTATAAGAGAAGATTTCAAGAGAAAAAAATATTCTTCTCAATGAATGTATATAATCACAAGGCTGCTCTAATTTTTAAAATATTAAATGTAAAAAATATGCTCTCAGAATTGAAGACATAATATTAATAATCATTTCACCTGACTGAGTCTTTCCACTCGTGAAATTCATCATCAGTTAATCTTTTCCACTTATTCCTCATTCATCTATTGAACCTACAGTTATTGAGAACAGTATTAAGTCTGAATCTCTTGCTAAACAATAGACAATGAAGATTACCTAGGGATAATAAGCATTTTGAATTTATAAAGCAAGCCATTTATCATATGCCTTAGTATATCATACTTTTAAAAGAAGATTTAATGTTTTTAATATTTCAAAATCCAACTTCAGAAAATGAAAATTATACAGGGGATTTCTCACATAATCTCTATGACCTCCATTCTTCTGTGTATGCTGCCCTCTCTGTTTTACATTTCCTTACACAGTCCAGCAGCCTGAGTTTACATCTGTTATAAAACGCCAACCTCCTCCAGTCACCAGAGAGTGACTTGATTATGATGGAAGAGACTTGAAAATAAGTATGTTTAAAATCTCTTTTCAAAAAAGAATAAATAACATCCATTAAAAAAAACAGGAGTTTATGAAATAACAACTAAGTGATAATGAAATTAGAAGGTACAGATACAAAAAGAGTCTATTAAAATTATTGGAAATTAAAATGTATGGTCACTTAGAGTTTTTTTTAAATCTGAACAGAAAAAAATGCTGTCAGAGAGGGGCTTGATGAATTGAAACATGTGAATTAGAAAATTACCAAATCGAGTAAAAGAGAATTGAAAATATTAAAGATTTTGAAATATAAGAAGCTCTAACTTTATAGTTGGATTTGCATTTCCCTAATAACTAGTGAAGTTGAGCATCTTTTCATGTATCTGTTAGCTATTTGTTTGTCTCCTTGAGAGAACTGTCTATTCAGGTCCTCTGCCCATTTTTTTAAAAATTGAATTATTTGTTTGTTTGGTGTTGTTATATGAGGTCTTTATATATTTTGGATATTAACCCCTTGTTGGAACTGTTGTGTGCAAACATCATCTTCCATTTGGTTGGTTGCCTTTTTATTTTGTTTGTAGTTTATTTGCTGTGCAGAAGCTTTTTAGTTTGATATAGTTTCATTCATTTATTTTTGCCTTTACTTTCCTTACCTTTAGAATCAAATTCATAAAATCTTCTTGAAAACCAAGGTTTATGAGGTTAGAACCTATGTTTTCTTCTATGTACTTTATTGTGTCAGATCCTATATTTAGGCCTTTGATTTATTTTGAATTTTTTGTACAGGAAGAAAAACTGTAGTCTAGTTTCATTCTTTTACATGTGGCTCCTTTGTCAAAAATGATTCGCCCATATACACACTATATATTTATACACATCTATCTATGTCTCTTGATGCTTGCTTGAAAGGCTTGGCCCCTTTTCTCACTGTTAACTGGTTTTGCTGCACTTTGAGTTTCCATCACTGATTCCCTCTGTTGGGTTATTCACCTTTATTCCATTTCTCTGGTGGCCTGATGCTACCTAACTCAGTCTGCAGTCATCTGCATGCTTTGCCGAATGAAGTTGACCAATTAAGGATTCATTAAGGACCTGAGAAAAGCCTGGATGCATTTTGACAACCTCCATTTGGAAGGGTCCATTAATGTTGCCCCGTTACTTACTATACCAAACCACGTCGGAAGAAAATGATTCTTACTTTTTTGGTGTGGTGGGTGGATGTTTATGGAGAATTTACTTTAAAACCTCATCATTCTGCTATATACTGTTGTAAGTTATTGTGTTGATTATCATTATCACTGTTATCTAAAATATATACACCTGTCTTTATTACTTAGCCTTAGGAAGGAATTTTGGTGTGTTGAGAAATAGTGAATTTGTAATATTACAGATGGAATTACATTTCGTATTTAACTCTCCTGACATAGTCTTCTTTAATTCTCCTAATTCATTCTGTGAAAGTCAAGGCCATCCTTTGAAATGTTAGTAGTAACATTGAGGATGAAGCAGGACAGACAATGAAGTCACAGAATTTAACTCAAAATACATGAAGGAGTTCCAGCGAAATAGCAATAAATAAATGAGCAAAGACCCCAAATATATAATTTTCATAAAATTTGGAGATGTTAAATCCCAGTAGCAGTCAAATACGTGTAATTCAAAACCATGAGGTAGCATTTTTTTGTCTTTTGAATTCATGATTAAACAAACCTGGGAATACTTGTGAGGGCACAACAAAGAGATACTTTGTGCCCTGTTTATGGGAGTGTAATTTAATACCAGCTCTTTGGAGAGCAATTTGGCAAAATAGATCAGGAGCCCTTAAACTACCCTTTAATTCCACTTCTCATAATATATCTTAAAAAAATTCAAACACCTCTAAAAAGCTTTATGTTCAAAATGAGGCATGACAATACTGTTTGTAATATTAAAAGTTGGAAATAAGTGAAAAAGATAATACATGAAGAACAGTAAAATTATGCTTCATCCTTATAATGGGATATTCTGTAGCCAAATATAAATTAGGGATACTGTAAAATAACAGGTAAATATTTAGGTTGTAATGAAAAATGTATACATGTAATGGACCAACTTAAAAAAATTTAAAACCATGCTAAAAATTATATAGAAGGAAAGTCCCAATATGCTAACAAAGCTTATCTATTATTAATAGTCTTATGACTTTTTTCTTTTTTCCAACTTTTCCCCTATTAATGTAATTTTTTAAGAAAGGACATTTATGTTTTAAATAATAGAAAAAATATCATCAGAATAATTTCTTATGGGGCTAGGGAAACAGCCTTCACAAACATGGCTTGAATGGGAAAACATGAATGTTTGGCAACTGCATACTTATGATCATTTTATATGGATTGATTGAAAACTGTTTTGAATAGCCAGACAACTTCTCCTACGCTAACATTTAAGAGTGTGAAGAAGATGGCAAGAAATGTTTTGCATGGCCTAGACCCTAAACTAAACTAAGCAGCTTTTTCATGAGCTTTGACAGGCTAACTGCATCTGAATGTTACTAATAACGAATGAACCTTATCTCTTTATGGAAGAGCTTATCACTTTAATGGGGTGAAATCTAAATGTGTGAATGTGGTTGTACAGAGTTGAGCTTTGATTTTTTTTTTCTGTTCCAAGTATTAGATGTCAGTCAGTCACCCTCCAGGGCTAATCTCCTGGCTCCAGAGGTACATGTACCCCCTACTTGCACAGATCGCTGCACGGGGTCATGGGGAAGGTAAGCAAGAGCATTGCCCATTTCATCTGCTCCATAAAACATACTGACCACAGCCGCCAGTATCCCAGGTACCCTGAGCAGCTGACAATCTTGCATACTGTTCCCAACTAGGTACGGTGAGGGAAGCAGAGGCCTATGGGTTTCAGGCAGTTGAGTCTGTCAATTGGTCTTTGAGGGGTTATTTATGTCTGCCAGAAGAAGACACTCAGAATTTCAATAAAAGTGGGAAAGCTGGGGTTTTTTAAAAGATTTTATTTATTTATCTTTTAAAGGGGAAGGGAAGGAGAGAGGGAGAGAAACATCAATGTGTGGTTGCCTCTCGTGTGCCCTGTACTGGGAACTGACCTGCAACCCAGGCATGTGCCCTGAGAATCGAACTGCAACCCTTTGGTTCATAGACCCACGTTCAATCCACTGAGCTACACCAGCCAGGGTGAGAAAGCAGTTTTGAAACCAAAAAGCCCATTACACTTTGTGTAAGAGACAGAAGTGAGATTAAATAGGGGTGAAAGAATATAAAATTTGACTTGCCTTTGCTGAATCTCTGTGTGTATACATGTTCTGCTGTTTCTTAGGTTTATCCAAACCTGACCCAAAAAGGGTGTCCAGAACTCGAATCCAGCAGACGCTATCACAGGGGTCTGTTACTCCACTCTGCCTGTTATAGTCAGTAGGTAGGATGGCCATGTGTACAAAAAGCACATTTGTTGTCTTCTAAATATTTGTCCTGTTTTAAAAATTTCAGCTCTGGTTTCTTGGTCCAAGTTGCAATTCAACTGATTCTATCCCATAAAAGTTGGTTTTTACTGTGAGTCTCCCTTTCTTAGACACCCCTGGGAACAAACAAGAAAAGGTAATAGCGAAATATTTACTAAAGAGTAAATTCAGCAGCTGGATCCCTGACCTGTTATGCCACCAACCTCGCTGGCAGGTGGAAGACCCAGGTGCACTGGGAGCCTACTTACCTGGTCACCTGGCAGCAGGGCTTGGAACTTGACAGGCTCTGAAGGGAGCCTTTTGTTACATGACTTCTGTGGCAGGTGCTGGCTCATTTTCCTGTGGGGAATAGCTGAACCTGTCTTTCAACTAAATAGAGTGTGTGGGGGCAAAGATTCTTTTTAGTTTGGCAACTTAAGTATATTAGGAGGGGGGGAGCCACTACAACATAGCAGGAAAGCGTGAAAATGCTTTCTAAAGACACATAAAAGAAAACCAGAGGGAAGCGTATTTAGACTCCGTCATTAAAAAGCACACTACTGCTCCCAGTCCTGCCTCCACCAGCCCAAAATTTGTTCGCTTGAAGAGTTCCTTCTGTCGCGCTCCATGCAGGCCCCGAGTATAGCCATGTCTTTAACAGCTGGTTCTGGAATGACAGGAGCTTCCATTAAGAGAGAGACAATCTTCCATTCCATTTGGAGTTTTACACGAGTTTTCAGTGTGGCTTCATTTTTGGCATCTGGCTGTTTTAACAGAAGCTGTGTGGAGTTTTTTTTTCCAGCCATATCTTTGAGTGCTTGTGTCTTCCCACAATGCCCTTGGCAGTTGCTGGAAGCAGGCCCCACCTGCAGAAATGCCCCAGGTAACTAACTACCTAGAATAAAGTGACACATACAAGCCACTGAGAACTTGTTTGTCTCCTGACTCCTGTTTTGTTTTCCAAGCTGGAAAACAGCTTGGGCCGTTTTCCAAGCTGACAATGTCTGTAGCCTGGTAATGGAAGATAATGATTAACGTACAGAAATGGGAGCAATCATGGGGCTCTTTGACACTGTCCCTAGAAAAATTCTTTACTTACTCAAAAGATAAAGCAAAGGACTAATTCTACAATGATGAATGTGTGTGGATGTTCAGAGTGGGTGGTGATTTCCCCGGACAGCACAGGCGGCCAGAACGCGGTGATGCCGTACAGTCTGAGGCGATCTAAGTCTCGAAATAAACTTGATTCTGGGGGCAGGGATATGCATTTTCTAGATAGGACAGGAAATTGTTAGTGCTTATAATAAAGAACAGGCTGTTTTTCTCAATTTCTCGAGAGGACAGAGCAGCAGTTAGAATACTATAAGGAGGAGGCTGTGAACACTGGGGTGAGTGCTATTATTTAACAGTTAATGCCCATGGCCCTGTGAGGCACTGAGATACTCACTCTGGTGCTGTTATTTAATGTTGAAATAGTAAAATAGTCTGGCCACAATTAGGTTAGGCAGTTGACTCAGAGTACTCCAGGTTCAAGGCTCAGAAATGAGTGAATCAACATCGTTACACACAGAACGTTTGAACAAGTGTCTGGCTGGGACATTGGGGTAGTGAACCATCCTCTCTCTTTAGGTCCCTGTGAAGTCCAAGCTTTGAGGAAGTGACCAGACATCTCCATTTTTAAAAACCTCTTTAATACCAGTTGTCATCAGAAAATTTTTTTAAAAAATTATTTGCTTAGTACAATTTGATATTTTGTGCTATTGTTTGCCTGTACCTTGAAATAGAATTAAGCAACGTGGTGGTGAGTGAGGCCAAGGAAAGCTGGGGAGCTGGGATTGATGTCCAGTGGACTCTGTAATAGTGTGTCAATTTGTGCTTGGATAATTCAGGCTGTCAGTTTATCCAAGTGTGCACAAATATGCCTTCAACTCATGGCCAGAGTAAACCCAACACCAAGAGAGCAGCTCTTGGAAGGGGTTCCCCTCTTTTCAGTTTTGTGACTGGCAAAGATCCTACTTTTGACTTTGGAATTTGGTGAGTGTATATCACTTGATTTCCTCTGTTATCATCTTCATCAGTTGCCTGTGCCCACCCCCAACAGGACTCATCCCCATGTGAGTTAGCACCAGCACACTGGGCTTACTGAGGGGAGTAGAGGCCTAATCTGTGAGTTTAGGGATCAAAAGGACCTGGGTTTGGGTCCTGATTCTGTTCTTATTACATGAGGTCTGCCCAGGAAAAGGTCCAGCTGTTGCCAATATAATAAGAACAGTTTGGAGAATATTCATGTAACCTGGCAGCTTAGGAGAGTGGGCTGGAATGCACATGCATGAACAATGACAACCTCACTATACTAGTCAGTGGGGGCAGTAGATGCCCCTCCGTGAGTGAGCATGTGAACTGTGTGGCCATTGTATTTAAAATAACTGAGCAAGTAGAGCAACAACTCTTCAACAAATTTTGCATTAAGCTTGAACATTCCTCCACAATAACTATTTGGATGATTCAGAAGGCTACAGCTATGGGCAACTGGTGATTGGCAGCTTCATCACAACAACACACTTGTTCATACATCATGTCTTGTGCAGAGTTGTTTGGCAAACATCATCAAATCACCCAGGGGACTCAGCCCCTCCACGGCCCAGATTTGGTGCCCTTCGACTTCTGGCTTTTCCCAAAACTAAAATCACCTTTGAAAGGGAAGAGATTTCAGACTGTCAATAAGATTCAGGAAAATATGACGGGGCAGCTAAGGTGACTGGGAGAACTGTGTTAGGTCCCAAGGTGCCTACTTTGAAGGAGACTGAGGCATTATTGTCCTATGTATGTGCAATGTTTTCTGTGTCTTGTATCTTCTTCAATAAATGTCTCTATGTTTCCTATTAAATGGCTAGATAGCTTCTGGACAGACTTTGTATATGTGACCATGAGTGAGTTGCTTTACTTCCCTAAGCCTCAGTTTTTTGATCTGTAAAATGCCTAGGTCCTTGTGCTCCAGTGAGGATCAGTTGAAAAAAATTGAAGAATTAAGGTACATAAAGTTCTTAGTGTATTGCCTGAGCACATAATAGTCACTCAGTAAACACTAGCTCTCTTTTTACTTTACCTCGTTAGCAAACATCTCCATTCTCTAATCAGTGTTCTTCTCCATCAGTTGTTCTCATGATGCCTTGGAAATCTGTCTGGTTTGTATTTCTCATGTAACTGCTTCTTCTCATCTTAACCTGTTAACTTTCAGGTCAGGTCTGGGTTGACTTTCAGATCTGGGTTGCCCTTTCTATGTCCCCTGGCTTTGGAGACCACCAGGTCCTTTGCACAATGTGTGCTTACCATCCAAGGTGAGGCCTTCCCAATCACTCTGCATTGGCCGCCTTTCTGCAGCCAGGCTCTTGGGCCCCAGCAGATGAGCCCCTGGCACTTGCTTTCTGCCTGCCTCAGCCCCATGCTGAGTCTCCAGAACGCACAGTGCACATCCTAGTGCCTAGAGAGCGGGGCCAAATGAACACCTCCATCTCTGGATTCTTGGATTCTGTGTTCCACAGGTCCCAGCATTCTTTCTACTTAGTCTTAGACACTTTCCATCTCGTTTCTTCCATGTCACATCTGATTTCTTCTTATTGTGGAAGTTGTAGGGAGGAGGTGCAAGAAAAGACAGAATGAGGTGTCCACATCTTTCCTTGAGTTTATGGCATTGCTGTTTATGATCTCCCACTTCTCTTTAAAGAATAATTTATGTACTAAAACAAGGTGTTCTTCATTCTGTTTATTCTTTAAAAGGAAACACAATTTCCCATCTGGATTTCACCATTTGAAATGGAATTTTAAAATGTCTATATCATCTATATCTGAGTCATTTTGCTCTCAGGATTTTTAAGTTCTTAATTAATTTTCTTTCATTCTTTCTTTCTTCCTCCCTCCCTTCCCCCTCCTTCTCTCTCTCCATTCATTTATTCATTCACTAAGCCAGGTGAGGGAATAAGCCCTCTCAATTATAATAGAAGGTAAGACTTTTATCAGAGTGCCGCGTGTGGCATGCAGTGCCACATGGGAATGGTGGTCCTCCAGGCCCTCAGCCCACAGTGTAATTTGTATGATTTCTGTGACCTGCAAGGAGCAGGCTGGTGGAGTTTGATTTACCGTGTTAGGCTTCATGTCTGCCTCTGTAGTGCTTTTTTCTTCCCCCACTGTGTGTTTAGGTCAGCCCTTGTTCTCATGGGGAAGATTGCACTGGGAATTTGAGGAGAGGTTTTGAAGGTGGGGTCCTATTGGAAATGCATAGGAATCCTTGAAAACAGGCCCTGTCCCCTGTCCCCTGCCGTGGTGATGCCTCGTGACTGAGTCCTCATGACTGTGCATGTGGCTAACTTCGTGAGACATTCACTAGGGAGCAGCTCAGTTACCTCCTCACTGTCACTGAAGATCTGCCCCTTTGGTCGACTATGCCTTTCAGCGCCTGCCCTAAACTAATTCTGTGTGTTGTGTGTCAGCGGATGTTGTCAGTGTGAGGAGGCCTGAGTCAGGGTGGTCTAGTTGAAAAGGCACAGACATTGGGGTAAAAAAATAAAAATAAAAAACAAAACCAATTCTGTGCATCCTGTAACACTTATAGTCTTCGTTTTCTTACCTGTAACTTGGGGATAATACTTCCAGGTATGACAGTACTGCCAGTATATAGGATTATTGTAAAAATTAAGTGAGATAATGTCTGGACATAATTTAGCACAGTGTCTGGCATAGTGGTAAGCACCCAGTAAATCCTGTTTGCTTCTCTCCAGCCTCGCCTCCCCCCACCGTTGGCCACTCGTCTCTAACACAGTATCGGTGGGACTGTACATACTTTCACTGTTATGTAATTGCTCTCCACCAGTCTGTTCCTTGGTCATCTTTCTGCTCACCCTCCAAATCTCTTCCTAAACTCAATTACAACTGTCCCTCCAGGGTAATCTCCCTCTCTGCAGAGAATAGTGAAAGCTTAATGTTTAGAAAATCAGTTTTCCATGGAAGAACTCAATATCCCTACAATGTTTTTGTGAATTTCTGTTTTCCAACAGGATTTATTGTTGACACAAAAATTAGTGTATTTACATTGGGACTTACTTTTCACAATAATATTGACCAGTGACAATTTTCCTGATATTTGAGAAGCCCTGTGATTTTTGTGCACAGAGAATGGAATCTGTTGACTTGTCTAGGTGGATCCTAGGCTTACAATTTTTTAGGTTCAGTGTGAAAGTTTCTGGAGCTCAGGTTCCTAAAATACAAGTGAATCTTCAACCCACATGAAAGATAAGTTATTCTCCTCTCTCTCTCCCACTATGTCAAGTTAGTGATGATTTTCGGGCCTAGCACTTCCGTGCTTTTGTCATTCTTGTTGCTCTAAATCTGGATATTGCAGTGTCACTCAGCTTCTGAATGTCTTCGAGTCCGATTGCTTATCTCCACCAGCCTAGAAAATCCCCCTTGGCCTCAGTCCCAGCTCTCCCCACTACTGACCAGAGCATTTACTCAACCATCTATAGGCCATATTCTGGTCACTTTGTCTTTTTGAAATTGATCAAATTTGCCTGGGATTGATGCCTTGGGAACAGGCATCGTTGGAGGGACAGATTGAAAGCAGTCTGCATAGGACCTCGAATGGCACAGGAAAGAGGACAGACTCTGTGCTATAGACCAGTGGCCCCCAAAGCTAGGCACTGTGTGGAACCACCATTTGGGAAGAGGAAAATATCTATTCTTTACTGAAAAAAAGGAATACATTTTACTGATATTTACTGTGTATGTTGACAATACTGTGTGATGTCATTTATACATAAATATACCTATGTGATGATGAATGCTCAAAACTGTTTTACTGATAGAAATGCATATTCATAAAAGTTTGGAGGCAGGCTAAGACCATAGATGATAAGCAGTGATCGAAGGTTTCCACGCAGCCAGTGACATGTTCAAAGCAGAATTTTAAGGAAATGAGTTGGGCAGCATTTAGCTACACAGAGAGGACTGGAGGAAGCAGTTCAGTTGTCGACTGCAGCAATTTGAAGGGCTTAAAGCCACAGTCAGAATGAAAAGGGGGGGAAGGTGCCAGAGCCATTCTGATGATCTTATCTTTTGCATGGTGAGATTTTCCCTTAGCCAGAGCATTCAGCAATTACTGGGGGAGCTGAGGATGAAGCAATGCTCAGGAAGATGAGGTTTTCATTTAAAACTGATTCCAAAAATGTATTGGTACTGCCAAATGGATCATTGTCCAAAAACCTAAACTTAAAACCGAGAATAAAAGTTATAATTATTACTGGTCAAAAACAAGTTTAGATAACTTCATAACTAATTTTTATATATTAATTTGAGAGAAAGAAAGAAAGACATGAGTTTGTCATCCACTTATTTATGCATTCATTAGTTGCTTCCTGTATGTGCCCTGACTGGGATGGAACCCACAACCTTGGCACATCGGGATGACACTCTAACCAAATGAGCTACCTGGTCAGAGCCACTTCATAGCTAATTTTATACACGAGGAAAATCTTTAAAACTGTAGAGAACATCTTCTTCACCATAATCCCAAAAAGGAGCCCTTGAAGGAACAGAAGCAGCATGATGATGTCCCTCCCTTGTAACACAATAGGCTTTATATCTGCTGCTTTGTGTTGAAAAGGGGGCCCAGAAATTTTCTCATCCTAGTTACGTGTTGGAGATTGTTACTTTCTGATAATCGCTGATTCAAGTACAAACACGTTCGTTCTTCCTCACAGAGTATGATCTTCACAAGAAATGAAACTTAAAACACCATATTGGTGAACGTGAATTTGTTAGAGAAGTCTTGGTACTTGTACTTCACTTACCATCATTTTCTTTAAAATTGTACTGTTAAACTCTCTATATTTGATATTTTTGCAATATAGAACTCTGAACAAAAGTGTGATTCAGAAATCAAATCTATCATTAACCAGGCTTCCCCATTTTTCCTTGCAGATAAAAGCATCTAAATAACGACAGGGAAATCATATGCTTTAAAATGCCAACTGAAAAAATAATGCCAACCAGGGCAGGTTTTTGACCCATACATGATACTGACATTACCGTTGAAATACATTGATGGAAGAGCCCGACTATCACGCAACTTAAATAAATGACAAAAATGCATATAGTTTAACTCTAGTCAGGTACCAGATATAAACATAACATTTGTCTCAATCAACTAAAAAATTATTAAAGATTGAGTGTTCAAGTGTATAATTATTTTGACTGATAATGAGTAGAATCTAGTACAAAAAATACATATAGTTTATTGGCATACATCAAAACAAAGGAGTTAAGATTAAAATTTTCACATATAAGTAGAAATGGATATTCTTACACATTGCTGGTGAGAATATAAATTGGTAACCTTTCTTTACCAATTTAAAGGGGCATAGTGACATGCTTCAAGAGCCTCAAAAATGTTTAAACTATTTAGGTTCAGTATTTCCACTTTTAAGAACTTGTCCTAAGGATAAAAATCTTAAATTTTCAAATATAAGGAAATCACTAAAATAATAATTTCTTGAAAATTAGTGATTATAATAGATGAAGTCCATATATGCCATGACTTTAAAAATGGTGTGAAACTGTATATAAAATGTCACCATTTAAGTACATGTATACAAATATACCCACCCAAAAATTATAAGGAAATATAACGATATACTAGTAGGTTATTGTTTTCTAAATTTTTACTATTTTTCTTAGTTTTCAATTTAAATTTGAAAGGATATATATTTCATCCAAAAAAAATCACAGCGCCCCTTCCCCCCGGCCCTCAGGCCACTGCCTCTGGACCATCTGTAGATCCTGGGACTCGACTCAGGCCGAATAGGTCAGCCCTCCTCTAGAAACCTGCAGCTGGGTCTGCGTGTGACTGCTGGTCCCAGTGGCTGCTGCACGGCACCGTTTGCACCCTGGGTCACGGTGGTGCCCATTTTGGGCAACAAGGTTACAACTCCCTTCATCTCCATTGCTCTCCTCAGCTGTTGTTCTCTAAATCACAACCTCTGTGCCAGAATTGCTGGCTCTGGAGGAGCCCCTGGAGGTGGCCAAACACTAGGCTGAATTTAGCCCTTCCCCTAGAATGTTAGGCCACCATGCTGAGCCCAGGTCAACAGCCAGACTCCACCCTTCATCAGTGGTTTCCAGGGCCCTTCTTGTCTGGGACCTTAGTGATTGCCACCCTGTCCCAACAGTTCTCCCTTATTCCCTGCCCCCAGTGCAAGGACACAGGGGTGAGGACAATGGGACTTTCCTCCCAGAAGGCCCTATGCCCCTTTTACACATCGATTTGTATTTGCCTCCTGCCCAGAGTCCAGTTGTTTGTCTGGAGGGCTCAAGAGGTGCAAGATGGAGTTTTTTTAAAGTTTGTTGCCCTGCCCCAGTGCCCCCCAAAAGTGCCTAAGTGCTTTATGTCTCCATAGCTAAGATCCAAGTAATTCTTCTAAGAACAAGAGATTTTCTTAAGTGATTTTCTATTCCTGCCTATAAAGAGAAATAGTTGTAATCTATTTCACTAAAATAATTAATCTTTGTCTAATTATACTCCCTATTTTCAAAAAAAAGCAATGATAATGAGCCTAATAGGAAATAACAACTTAGTTAACTTGCCAAAGGCAGAAATAGGTTTCCACTCCCAAACCCATGTACTGAATCACTATGCTTCCTGCCTCTTCTCATTCAATTTGTATGTTAATATGAGGTTATTTATTCTACTACTCAGATACTACACTCATATTAGTGAAGTTTACTACAGAAATAGAAATCTCTAAGTGTAGGCACTCTCTTCTGAGCTGTTGATAAAAGAGAGCTGGACAACAAATGTACTTGTGAACTAGTGCACTTATATGGAAAATTAGTCATTTACTGTAAGAGAAAGTTGTGTTTTCTCTGCAAAGTTAGGTCACGGAAGGGAGATCCCAGTTCTCATGGTTCTCATACATAGTTCTGGAGGGATCAGAATTGAGTAGTACGTGAGTATTTGGGCCAATACATATTGTTAACTCATAGTGTTCTTTGGAACTCCTGACTTGGGAAAGCTATCTAAAAAGTTGGATTAATCGGAGTTTATCCGCTTTGCTCCACTCTGGGTGCAAGTGTGAGACACTCAAGTGACCTTTTCAATTTTTCAGTTTGATGTAGCCAGCTCTCAACCTCTTCATCTTTACATTTGATAGCAATGAAAACTAAAGTCCAACCAGGTTGTTTTCATTTTTTCTCAGAGGCACTGTTTTCCCAATAGCATTATTACTCTCCTCAATAAAGTGAAAGTGAAATGCATTTTTATGCCAATATTTCATAGAGAAGACAGAACTCGGACACATTATCTGCAGTTTATGATCTTCAGAGGAAAACCATGATGCTGTAAAATGTTAGCTGCACTATTTGGGGTTCTTAACAGAAATTGCAAGAGATCAAAGATCTCTGGGCAGTGTGTGCACCTCCATAGGGGAACTAGCTGCCTATCTTCCGATGAAACTTTAATGAGACCTGCGTACAGCCAGCTAGGAGCAGGGTCTTCCCTCTGGTCTCTGGTTCTGACTTTGTTTCCTGTATGCTTTCGTTGGGCCAGTGCTGTGTGCCGCAGAGCCACGGTCACTCCTGAGTTATGATGTCATTTACCCCAGTTCTACTGCAAAATGAAATTCCTACCTTTGACCTCATATCACTGCTGTGCTGCTATTGTTAGTTTCGCTTTATTATTGTTGTTATTTTATTGGGTTGGCCAAAAAGTTCATTTGGTTTTTTCCGTAAGATGGCTCTGGTAGCACTTAGTTGTCTTCGACTTCATTTTAAACAATTTTGTTAGATTGTATTGTGACAGCTGTCATATCAGCATGCATTTGGAAAAAAAAAGTTATCAAAATTGGTGGATTTTCATGTGGCCATTTTAATATTGAAGATGGAAGAAAATTAGCAACATTTTCAGCATATTATGTTTTATTATTTCAAGTAAGGTAAAAATGCAACTGAGACACAAAAAAAAGATTTGTGCTGTGATGGAAAATGTGCTGTGACTGATCAAACATGTCAAATGTGGTTTGTGAAGTTTCATACTGGAGATTTCTCACTGGACAATACTCCATTGTTGGGCAGACCAGTTGAAGTTGATAATGATCAAATTGAGACATTAACTGAGAACCATCAACATTATGCCGTGTGGGAGATCGCTGACACACTCAAAATCTCTAAATCAATAAAAGTTACGGGTGAGAGTGAAAAATGTGTCTATTTTATGGAAAAAATGTGTGGACTTATTGGCCAACTAGATATATATTTAACATTCTTAGCTTCTATATCTAGTTTGAATTTGAGACATATAATACAATAAATTTTACCATTTAAAAATGATGGATATAAATAGTCTTCTATCAACTTTTTTTCATTTTTCAGACTTATTGAGCTTTTTGACTTTATCCAGAAACTAAGGATTCTGATCAACCTCACTTCTAAAGTGAGCAAGCTGTTTCTGTTTATTTAGACTGGGATATGCCCTAGGTTGGGATGAGGGAGCATTCCATACTGAAGGAGGTTATGTGTTTTTCTACAAGTTAGATGAAATTCATATTTTTTTCTTCAGCTGGGAATGCATTCTGTATAAACAAAGATGTTCTATAGCTCCTGAGGAAGAGGAATGAGGAATAAATATACTTATTATGGGAATGAGATTGTCCTGATCATTACTGGCACAGACTGAAAGTGTATGGAATGATGTAGAAAGAAGCTGACAATTCTTGAAAACCTACTATGTGCCAGAGACTGTCCTTATTATGTAATTTGCCTTGTCTTATTTTATTGTCTTAACAATTCCATGAGGCAATTACCATTTTCCTTCATAAATGAATAAACTGAGGTTCAGAGAGGTTAGGTAACTAATCTAAAGTCACAGATCCCAGGCACGGCAGAGCAGGAATTCAAACAATGGCCTGTCCCTTTCTGTGACCCTCACTGCCCATGTGTGGACTAAGGCTGGGGGCCCAAACCTCATATTAGGGGCAGGGTCTAGTCATTGAATGAAGTCCCATGTACTTCTTTAAGTTTTGGGACAATGAGAGTGTCAGAGTGGAAATAGACTTTGGGGCCCAGTCAGGTTTTTGTTTAACCACTTGTTTTCTAACCGTGTTTGCTGAGCCCTTCACCTTGAATGTGGAGTAAGTGCTGGTGTTCATTCGGGAGGTGCTGACTGGAGTAGCACCCATGCTGAGGGGTACTGAGTTTCTCAGAGCTCCAAGGAAGCTCTGTTTGTCTCTTTAGGATCAGCCGTGCTCCAACAGCTGTGCTGCTGTTGTTTGGAAGCTTTAGTCCTCCTCGCTTCACGTGGATTACTTCTTTGTTATTCTAATATAACGTCATTGTTCATCTGGCTGATTTGAAATGTGAAGGAGACTAATCCTGGGTGATAATGACATTCAAGTATAACACCAAATCTATAAGGATATTCAGGGCATTTTCTTTACAAAGTTAACTTTTTATAATTTGTGCTAACAATCCTTTTTCAGAGAACTTCACCATTTTAATAAGTTGGTGCTATTTTGCTGATAGGTGCAGAGATATGTAAAAAGAAAATGTGTTTTCCCCTTTTCATGGACTTTTAAAATGTTCGGAATTTTTATTTGCTGTACTTTATTCTGTCTTATGTTTTTTTACGGTGCAAGCCAAATTTCATTTGCTTTAAAGTGATATTAAATACATTTCCTTTAGACAAACCAAAGATCATGATATTCAGATACACCGATTGGATTTCTTCCTCCAACAATTTAAGTTTATGCTGTGAATATGAGCAGGTGGTTTGACTCTGGGGCAAGCAGTGGGCACCTCAGTGTTCTTTTTTAGCAGGTATTTGAATGCCTTTGACAGAACTTCCTATCTGAGTATTTAGATTTCCTTTCTCTCTGCTGATAAAGGATATTTGTTATGTGGTTTTATAATTCATTTATCAAATGTCTATTACATGCCAGACACATGATTGCCTTACACCCATTCACATCTCATTTAGTCCTCACAACCACTCCTTGAAATAGTTATGGCATAGGCTGGGAATATTCTCTTTATTTTCCAGAATAGGAATCTGAAGTTTGGATGAGATCAACTTCCTATGGTTACACTAGCAGAGCTCACCAGATCTGTTTGCCTTTCTCAACTCAAAGCTCACCAGGGAGTAAACTAGCTGCAGAGTTTTAGGAGATGAGGCTGGTAAAGTGATGGGGGCTCAGAATGTTATTCTAAGTGAGACACCAAGTTGTGGATTCATTCGTATCAATTGGGCATCTCATGTGTGCCCAACAGTCTAGGCACTGGGGGCATCACAGTGAATTAAAAGTCATACACACCTGCCTTCCAGAAGCTTATATTCTAGCTGTTAAGAGTGTTTGAGCAGAGAAATGGCATGATCTGGTTTAATTTTAACAGAGGTCCTTCTGGGTGCAGTATGGAAGATCACATACAGGGGGTAAAGACTATGGCAGGAAGACCAGTAGGAAATGACTACAACAATCCAGGCAGAAGAGGGTGAGAACTTGGACCAGAGTAACAGGAGAAGTGAGACGTTCTATTCTAGATAGAAGAAAACACCAATGGGATTTGCTAAGCAATTGGGTATAGGAATGGCTTGTCCAGGCTTTAACTGGAACTTGGGTCATTGTGCATCATAAACCTGTGCTTCTTTAATTATATTACAATGCTCAAGTGTAAAGTGGCTTCACGACAATCTTCAATTTAGTGCTACTTCCATTCGTAGCTACTTTTCAGCTCTTAGCACAAGGCTTATAAAAAGAGAACATTGTCAATGCCAGAAGAGGCAGTCCAGCACTTCACTTTCCAGGAGCATTTGTCATCCAGGCTGCAGTTGCCCAGCTTGCTCCCTGGGAGGCCACGTGCCTTCGTGGCAGCACTGTGTGGATATACGTGGGATTTGCAATGTGTCCCTCAGAGCCACTCAAAGTCTTTCCCTACGGTTTCCCTGTGGTGAGGCTGGAAGATGGATCCTCTTAAGATTTAAGCCCCGCTTCATGTTTTTCCACCTGTGTTATTCCTCCGAAATGACATTACGAGGTCTGAATCAGACTGGGTTTTAATTCTTGGTCACAAACTAGGACTTTTAGTCTGTTATCATCCCATGTTTTGTAAGAAACAGAGCTTCCTTGTAGATAACTTTTACTGAGCGGACACTGTCACCCAAAAATGGTTCTACATATATCAGATCTGTCAGTAACTTTAATAATTCCAAGATACAAAGTTGTATGTTTCAAGTCAATGAAATTCCCACCAAGCTGCTTATGTGGCAAGAAGGTGAATAAAATGTCATTTTCATTGCATTAATTTTCATTGATCTTAATGGAATGACCTTATAGTTGCAAGCCGGAGAGCAAAACGGTCATGGGTGAACATAAACGGTGCCTCTACTTCACAGCAATTACATTACTGGGCATAGCACGGGGAGCTGGCTATACTCTCGATTTAGAACAAAAACAATCCCCTACACACCTTATCTCGAAATGGAGTCAAAGGATTGGGTTTCAGTTAATCATTGGAAGGTCCCATGAACTGCCTAGAGTCCTCCTAACTGCATCTTCTGTATGTGTGCTAATATCCGGTTGAACATGGAGTCTGGTTGGGCAGAATATCCAGGTAAAGATATGATTAGCGGTTTTCACTTCCTGGCCTGCAGACAGCATTTGTACAACCTCTTTCTATATTAACCTGCTGGAGAGCAGCGTGAAGACGGTCCTTCCCTGAGTCAGTCACACTCAATCTGGCAGCCATAGCAGCAGGAGATTACTACATGTGCATTTGGTGCCTTTCTGCCTCCAGCATGCAAATGAGAGGCCTTGCCATTTTTAAAAAAGTTAAAATCAACTAAGGAGTCACTTCCTTTATTATTTTCCTCAGGGCTGCGTCCAAAGAGGACTCTGCGTTTGGTGCTCTGGACTGCAGAGGAGCAGGGTGGAATCGGTGCTTTCCAGTACTATCAGTCACACAAGGTAAGAGCAGCCACGATTGCTGGGCATCCTCATGTGTAGTGACAGTGTAAGTGAAAATGCCCTCTATGGTCCTGAAGACTCTCAACAGTACTTTGCGGTAAGCTGACCCCAGCAGGCATCTCTTATAAAAGCCTTCTTCATCCAGTCCTTGACGGAAATGCACTGGTGAGCTGTGGTGCTGTGGTGTGGGGCCGAGGCCTTCCACGTCAGTCTGTGGCCGTAGAAAAATCCCAACTTCTGTGCTGCCATTTTCTTAAAGGCTGTCAGTTCTGCTGCACTCATGTGTGCCAAGAAATTGTGGTACCAGGTAAGCGTTCCCTCTGCGCACCGAGCCCCCTCCCACACTTTGATGTCCTAAATCTTCCTGGGAGCACTGGTGTTTAAGAGCCAAGTCCCAAGTCTTTGAGTCATCCATGGGCATGGATAATGGTGGTGGGAATGCCCATGGATGGATAAAGGCAGCAGCCTAGGGTTTCAGACACTGTCATAGACAAAAGTGAAGCCTGAGGCAAGAAGGTAATAGTGGAAGATCATGACTGGAAATACAACACCCCATTTAAGGTGGGAGACAGGGAGATTCATGTCAAGATCAGCCTTTGAGGGAGAGGAAAGTGTGTAAGCTTAGAAGCATTCTGGATCAAACCGAATGTTAGGTCAAGGAGGAATTCCCAAACCAGTGGGCGTGCTGCTGAGCAGTGATGGTGGGGCCGAGGAACCAGGTCTGGTCTGCTCCTGCTGCTGCATCTCCAGACTGGAAGGAACAGACACGTCACTTTAAATTATTAAAATCAGACGGTGTCTTATTAGTTTTCTGAATTGTGGTTATTTCAGTTAGTTGGAACTTAAAAATAATGAGTTCACTCATGAATTTGGTCACTGAATGTAGTTATTTATTGTACAAAGAAAAATTATTCTCTATGCCCAGTTCTTTCACCACTTCCAGTTCTTTTGGCCTCTCATCATCCTGCAGACTAGACAATTCTATATAAGTGTTCTTTGGTTTGTGGGTCAGTAGCATCATCTTCTGTATGTTGTGGTAGACTAGAACATCAGATGAGAGTGATTCATAACAACCAGTTCATATTTCTGACCACCTACTATGTTCCATGTACTACACTGGGCATTAGGTTAAGTGTCATTAAGACAATTAACCATAACATTTTTCCATCTAAAGGACATTGAACTTCAGTTGTTACTTCACTTTGACAGAACTCTTCAGTTGTGTGAAGTGTTCTGATAAAAAAAATAAAGTATTGATGGCAGAGGCAGGAAGCTCCCCTATCCTGGCTTTGGGGAGCCATCAGAATAGGCTACATGGGAAAAATGACATCTAAGTGGAGACCTGAAGACTGAATAGAGATAAACTAGGGAAAAGGAGTTGGCAGAAAGGAGGTGAGTACTTGGTAGTGGGAACTATGTGCAAAGGCTGCAGGGAAAGAGAACACAGCACAGGGAAAAATGGGAAGGAATTCTGAATGGCTAGGGCATAAAATGCAGGCTGCATCATGGTAGGAGCATAGAGTAGAGGGGTGAACAAGCGCCTGAGCAAGAATGTATAGATTATGTTTAGGAGTTTGTATTGTACTTTCTCTTTAGACAAGTAGCATAACCGAACAATTTTTAAGGAGAAGATTTTAGATTCTATATTATAGAATCTTGGGCCCTATTTAAAAAAAACACAATTGCTAAAGAATTGTTTGAAGCATGTTTATTTTTGATAATCTACTGCAAGAAAAAAATGGATTTAAACTGCAATAAATCAGGCTCATAACTTCTTCAACCACTGACATTTTTTTAGATCTGAAAAAAATATTTCTTTTTCTGCAAATTTTTAAATTTCACCATAGCATGTTCTTCAAGGATGAACCTAAATGCCCTCTTTCCCACAGAACTAACTCTCCAACCCCTGACTGAACATAATCTCCATATCCTTGAAAAAATAATACCTTATGTAGACAATTTCTAAGAAATTCTACCCTTATGTAGAATTTCTAAGGGTAATTTCTAATTTATAGGAGGTAAGGATGGAAGGAAGGAAGGAAGGAAGGAAGGAAGGAAGGAAGGAAGGAAGGAAGGGAGGGAGGGAGGGAGGGAGGGAGGGAGGGAGGGAGGGAGGGAGGGAGGGAGGAAGGAAGGAAGGAAGGAAGGAAGGAAGGAAGGAAGGAAGGAAGGAAGGAAGGAAGGAAGCAGGGAGAGAGGAAAGAAGGAAAAGAAAGGAGAAAGAAAAAGAAGTTGTAGTCTTAGGCTATAAGGACCTTGCTTTCTACTTAAAATTTAACTTTAAACACACATATAAGAAATTTAGTGTAACAAACAATATACAATAGGTTCTAAATAAATTACTAAAAATATCTTACTTTGGGGAAGGTCTCTATCACTGACAGGGTACAGAGTAGTTAAAAAAGCTTAATACAATAAATGTAAGAGTTAGAAAAGGGATAAATGGCTGACATGTTAGTCAAGAGGAAGGCTTGGGACCTAATCCCTAAGGAATGCATAGATTTGAGCGAGTCAGCAGGAGGGGAGAAAGGGAGAGCCAGTCCCCTTTATCAAAATGCCCGTAAGCATTTTGGTGGCAGATACTAAGTAAAATAACTCAAATGGTAAATAGTGACTTTTTCACTGTATTTTGGAGTCAGCTGAAGAAGAAATCATTCCTGGAGGCCACCCATCATGCCCCTAACAATTCATAACAAAAAGTCCCATTAAGGAAATGTATGCATTTTTCTTATTTAAAGAATACTGGTTTACATATATTCTAATAAGTTGTAAAATTTTTTTTCTCATTTTAAAATTCTTTTCATTGTCTCTCTTCACATTAGCACATGAACTTGAGAACTATTTATATGTAGATTGTATGTCCTTTATGTTTATAGATTTTTTAGAAGTAACACTTCATGCTGAGTGTTTTGTTGAGATATGCATAGCATTCAGTAATAAAAATGCACAGATCTTAAGTGTAGAGCTCAGCATATTTGCTAAATGTATACTCCTGTGTAATCATCACCCAAATCAAGGTGTAGAGCTGTTACCTAGGAAGTTTCCCTATCAGGTCAACCTGTGGGTCTCCCTAAGGCAACTATTATGCTGATTTTTACTACCACGGGAAGTTATGCCTATTCTCCAACTTTATATAAATGGAACCATGCAGTATATACTCTTAAGTCTTGCCTCTTCCCAGACTTAATAGTATGGTTTTTCGGATTCATCATGTTGTTGCCTTAACAGTGGTTTGTCTCTCTGCTGCAGTCATTTTGTGTTGCATGCATGTACCACAACTTCTTACCCAGTCTCCTGTGGATGGACATTTTAGTTGTTATAAATAAGACTGTTGTAGACACTTTTGTACAAACCTTTTAGTGGACATTTGCAGTTCTTTTCTTTTCTAGAAGTAGAACTGCTGGTGTATGTGTATCTTTGTTAGAAACTGCAGAAGAGGCAGGGGACCATCGTGCTACCGCAGTACCTTCCCACCAGCAACGTAGGAGAGTCCTAGGTGCTCCCCGTGCTTCCCAATGCGTTCCATTGTTAGACTTTTTACTTCTGGCCATTCTTGTGGAAGGAACATTTTTATGTGTTTCAAGGTACAGTTCTGAAAAGTTATGCCTCCACTTCTAATAGTCATCATCCTTTTCCCTTCCTGCTTCCTTGCCTTGAGACCACCTTCATTCTGTGTCCCGCCTTTTGATTTAAGGAAGACTGAAGGCTTTTTTTCCCTGCGTGAGGTTTGTGGTACTGTTAATGAGTAGACTGGCCTTATTTCAATTTGGAGGAACACCTTTGGAAGAGTAGGACAGAGAAATCCCATAACCACCGCCGACTCCCCAGAATACAAGCTTCACATGTGGCTGAGGCTGTCGGATCTCCGCTGGAACCGGAAGAGGGCCTGAGGAGGGAATGGACCCCAGAGAGTTCTGGAGAGGGAGATTGTTCTAATGCCTAAAAAAAGAAAGGGGCAGAAAATGCCTTTGTGTTATTCTTTGTTTATGAAATTACTTTATAATAATATAAACATCTTTATTGGTTGAATTCAGCTTGCATTCACTAAGAAGCAAATGTCACCACATATACAAGGATATTACTGGGCTCTAGTTATTTTTCAGACTTTACTTATAGGAGTGGGATTTAACTTTAGAATTAAATACCTTAGAAATTATTTTATTGAATTTTCAAATCAGTGAATAAAATGAGTGCTGTCCAGATGCCATTTGACTAATCTGCTTTTCATGGGAACAATGCTTTTTTCTTCTCTGCTCTTGGAAGGAGAACAGGATGTCATTTCTCATGTCCTAAAATGTACAAAGAGAAAAACCACCCTAGAACAGTTTTGACTGGGTTGCGAGCACTTTTTTAACCTTTTCCATTTTAAGCAAAAATATGATCTGGCATAATTATAATGAGTAAGGTAATCTGGCCTGAAGAAAGCCTCATTACACAAGATAATCAAATAAAAGAGATTGATAGGTTCTATCTGGCATGAAAAATATTTTAACCTTTTCCTGATTTATTGCACGAACTACTGGCAATTGAATTACAGAGGCTATGAACACTGCTGTGTTCTGGTAGTCATTAATAAGGGCAATATTTTAAATAGGCTTTATTAAATGAGGGATGGAATGTACAATCACTCTAAAAATATCAGTTTATCCCTAACTCTAGCCAAATCGAAATGAGAAAAAGCTAAAATGAGTATGTATAATATTTTGTCAGAATTTCTTGTGTTGTAGTGCTGAGGAACAAAATTTCTTTCTACTTAGGTAAATATACAAGAGTGCTAGCTTCTTTTGGTAGTAAACTTCTTGCCAACTCCCCAACCTACATTAGGTTCATGTTTCACTCCAAAATAAAAGAATATGTTAGAAGTGCTTGAGATAACATGAGACTTCATGTTATCTGGGCAAATGGTTTTTGCCTAGCATTTTTATTTCACCAACCCATTGCCTCTGTATAATGTTAATTTAGCTGCAGTGACACCGCTGGAGTGAGAACAGTTTTGTGCTTGTCTGCAGCTCCGGTTGTAAAAATAATGGCCCTGATACATGCATTCGGCATATTTGTGTCTGGACTGTGTCTCCACCAGAGCGGCCGGCCTTACATCGTTAATGTTCCGTGCAGTATAGACGTACTAATCAGGGGTCATCGTCTCAGTCATTGCTGCTGGCCTTTTATGCATCCTATTTTTCTGTCAGTGTCTAGATATTTACATTAGTCTTTCGAGCACATCACAAAATGCTTTTAAATTCTATTTATCTCAGTGTATTCTTGGTCTGGAGCTCCTTATAATTCCAATACTTCACCTGGGATCTCTACGGGGTCTTATGAGAATTTGTGGATTTATTTTTTAAGGCTGTCTTTTGCATTTGTTTGCATCCTCCTCTATAGAATCCCCTTATGAATACGGAACTTCAGAACTGCCTGTATGTAGGATTTTTATACATAGATATGTGTCAGCTTGGAAAGACATATCCCTTTGATAGTGGGACAATCACATTATGCCACCTCTGAATGAACATGAGTAAGCTTCAACTAACCTCTTACCTCCCTCTCCATTATCTCTGTTTAGAAGGGGTTCCCTTTAAGAGGTTTTCATTATTCTCTTCCATAGAAAAGAAATAGTTTAAAATAAAAGACTAGCTGTTGCAACTAGTCTTTGGAATCTGCCCATGTTTCTATGATGGCAAGACCTATGGACAGTTATATTTTTGTATAAACACCTGCGGTTTCAGATCACAGTGAAGTTTGGCTTGAGCATTGCTTGTAGCCCAATACACATAAAGAACAACATCCCAATGTCTGTGCTACCATTACTTTCCCAAATAAGGGAACAGCTTTCAGGGTTGGTTCTGAGAACATTGTGCCAAAGCACTGAGGTTTATTGTGAGTTATTGTAGTTAGCACCTTGTCTCATTTTATTCTCCATCCAGAAACTGTGAAGAAGGATTTTAGTTTATATGCAGCCTGTTTAAACTGCTTACTGGAGGTTGCCTATGAGGCAAAAATAGTTTGTGTCTCAGTGCCTCCTTATTGCTAACCAGGTCATCATCTGAAGCAGAAAGACCCACAGCAAATTTAGTGCATGAACATTCTAAGGAAATCAGGGTGGCACACCAGGATGCTCAAATCTGAACTGAGGTGTCATGCGTTAGGCTCACAAGTGATCTATATGAGTCAGAACTTTTGGGGCTAAATTTTCTCATTGCGTGCACTCTGGCCTTACTAAATTTTGGAGCCAGCAAACCACTTTTGAATCATCGCACTACATTAATTCCTTGGGACTGCCTTATTCCCTCTGTCTTCTGAATCAGAGGTTGGCAAACATTTTAAATAAAGGTCCAGATAGTAAATATTTTAGGGCTTCAGTCCTTATGATTGTGCTACTCAACTCTGCCATTGTAGTGTGAAAGTAATCAGAGACAATGCTAGAAAGATGAGCATTGCTGCTTTCTGATGAAACTTGAGGAAGAGGAGTGGGGAAAGGGTAGAAGGGAAAGGGAGGGGGTGGGGGGAGGGAGAGGATGTGGAAGAGAGATTTGGCACTCTGGTCATGGTTTGCTGACTCCTGTTTTCTTTTTTCTTTTGTTTTGTTTTATTATATTTTATTGTTTATGCTATTAACAGTTGTCCCAAATGTTTCCCCATTGCCCTCCTCCGTCAGGTCCACCTCTCCCTCAGGCAATCCCCACACTATTGTCCATGCCCATGGGTCAAGTTTAGAGAACTTCCTCCTGAAGCCTCTCCCAATCTCATAGTCACGCCTTTTGGTGGAAAGGTTTGTAGCACATAGTACAATTCTAACATTTAGGGTGTCTTGTACCTGACATTTAGCTGTGTCTTGGTTGGCTTTAATATGACTGTTGTTTGTAAGCGCAGCCCTCGAGAGGTTACAGCTGTTTTCCCTGAGGTATTTGGCCAACAGAACACACCATCCCCAGGTCAGCCTGCTGCTTTTATTATAGCCCAGTGAGCCACACTATAGTCATGGTAACCTGCCTGGAGGCAAGACTTAACAACCTTTCCCAATATTCCTTAAAGCAATAATAATATTCAAAAATACCCTTTAGAGGGCATATTTTTAAAAGTCTATACATATAGAAGGGTCTTTTAAAGAAATCAACACTCCAATACATCTTGGCAAAGTTCCTACTAGTACTGAAAAATTGCCATTCACTGTTTAACCACACCTTAGTTTTATTCACAGATTTACCTATAGTATATATTTTTTAAATCTGAATTATTGTCTGGGAGAGAAGCTTTTCCTGGGAGAGCCCAAGAACATCATGTCTGTTTGTAATCAGTAGCTCTTCTGGAAGTTTGTTTCCTACTTCTGGCTGCTGTGCTTTTTGTGTAAATTTCTCATTTTTTCTATGTAAGGGAAAATAATTTATTCCTTTTAATAAATCTGAAAGTACAGTACTAGAATTAGTTGGGTAGACATGTACCATTTTCATTATTTCATACATTTAAGAAAAGGCTCAGACAGGCAGACAGGTAAAGAGTGCACCTAAGGTTGCCCAGCACAGGCATGCGGTACAGAGACTAAACTTGAACCTAGCTGTTCAGTATCTAAACTTCAGCCACAAGGACTTCTGTGATCTTGTACTTCTCTGCACTCATCTGAACTATGGGATTTACGTATACTTATTATGCAGTTGACTCCTGAACAGCAGTCAAAAATCCACATATAGTTTTTTATTCCCCCCAAACTTAACTACTAACAGTCTGCTATTGACTAGAAGCCTTACCAATAACATAAAAATCAATTAACATATACTTTGTATATTAGGTATATATGTACTGTATCTAGAAAAGAAAATGTTATTTAAAAAATTATAAGGTGGTCATAACACAGAAGAAAGTTTTACCCTTTGCAACAGTATGGATGGACATGGAGAACATTATGCTAAGTGAAATAAGCCAGTCAGAGAAAAACAAATACCATATGATCTCACTTACTGTGAACTCTCATGAACAAACTGAACTAACAAGCAAAAACAGAGACAAACTCAGAGAGCAGGCTGACAGCCGTGGGGGAGGGGGGATGGGGGATCGAGGGATTAAGGAAAAAGGACTCATGGAGATGGACAACAATGTTGTAATTGCAGGGCGGAGAGGGGTATAAGGGAACTAAATGGTAATAGAAAAATATAACAAAGATTATTTATTTAAAAAAAGGGTGGACTGTATATACATCTATCCACTTGTTAGAGTCTGAATTACATACACACCAATATATCTGGCTTTTGGGACATAGTGACACATGAATGGATAAATGGAGGAGTCACTTCTAAGTGCTTATTTCAAAACACATAGCACAGAATCATATTTTATAACATTTTGGAGGATAGGAAGTGGTATTGTACATCATGCATACATCAGCTGTCACCAATAATTCTAAATGTTTAATTTTGAATTTTCTCTGGAAAGTATAAAAATAAATAGATTTATTTGTTTATGAAGTTAACTCTCTACATCCTGCTACAATGATGAAAAAATTTAATCTTCATTTAATTTTCTCTTAGTTTGAGGCGTTTTCTAAGTAATGTTTTAGCTGGATAGTAGATAAATAATATCCAATGAAAACTTTTAGTGATATGAAAATCCTTCTTACATTAATAAATACTAAGATCATTTTAGTATTTGAAAGATTATCTACACATCAAAGCCTGCCCAGGATACCACCTTAGGACATCTTCCACTGCCTGTAATCTTAAAAGAAAAATGAGGTTAAAACTCTAACCTTTGAGAGATGGAGCTAAAACATCTATATATATATATATTTTTCTGTGTATAGAGCTTAAACACCCCAAAAAATATATTAGCACTCCACAAATTGAGTTCCGCTTCCTTCCAGGGTAACTGTGCCTGCTACACAAGGACAAAAACACAGCAGGATGGATTCCTGCTCAAACAATCTCTAAAGATTTCCAAGGACCAGGATTGCACTTTTGTCAATATTCTTTAACATTATCCGACATTAGCATATCCCTGGCCCTACCCACTTAGCTATGTCTTACTTTAAGGATGCAGCTTAGAGCGCTGGAGGAACAACTATGGAAGAAGGTAGTGCTGAGGTTTCGAAGATGTACCTTAACCCCACCTGCCTTAGTAGTCTCTGTGTGAGAGCGCTGAGGAGGCATAGGTGAGTCAGGGGGCAGGAGGATGAATTGTGAATTGCAAAAGAAATATGTAAGCATTATTTGCAAACTAAACTCAAAAAACATATAATTTAACACTTTTCCTGGGTTTTTTGTTCACTTTTTTTATGTTCTTAAGAAAGGGGACTGTAGCCCTGATCAGTGTGGCGCAGTTGGCTGGTCATTGTGCCATAAAGCATAAAGGTCACCAGTTTGGTTCCCAGTCAGGGCACGTACCTGGGTTGTGGGTTCGGTCTCTGGGATGATGCTTCTCTCCCTGTCTTTTCCCCTCCCTTCTCCTCTCTCTAAAAATTAAATTAAATTAAAAAAAAGAAAGGGAAGTCTAATTTATTCTTTCCTTGTTTGGGAGATAAGACAATTTATAACATTTAACATGTTATACTTTTTTTGATAATTGAGTACTCAATTCTTAAGCACTGTTTTCTGTGTTGGAAAATCATGCCTGCCAAAATGGATTGGTGTTTGTTCTTCAGCAAATGGTGGCTGTGATCAAGAGCTGCCCCTCTTGGGTCATTTCAGCCTGCCAAAGTCTAATAAGACAGAAATGGAAAGAGAAATGAAAATGAAAGACATTCGAGAGTGTAACAAATAGTTGGAACACATGGCCCCAAGCCTACTGGCTTCCATAAGAGCTTGGCAGAAAGGCTTTGCCCACACACACGATTTTTATCTTCTCATCTTTGAGGCAATTACCTTAATATGACACACTGTAGTGATGGCTGCCACTGCAAGGCTCTGTTTCAACATCTTTCACTAAATCACTAAGACGAGGATGGAGCAAATGAAGAGGGGAAAAATACTCACTTGTACACCAGGCTTCTATGTTCAATTCTCTAGAACTATAATTAATGCCTAATTATATTGACACTGCCATTGTACAAAAGTATTGACAATGCATATATCATTTCCCAGGTCATTCTTTCATTATATTAAAATGACATGTGTGAAGTAATAAATTAGCACCATCTTCATAAGATCCAGAAATTGTGGACTTTCGTATTGAAATTGTCAAGTGGAATGAAGTGCACTTTCTTCATGACTATTCCAATTAATGGAAGAACACTTATACGTGTAATACCACCTTATCTTAGCAGATATTTGCCATTGAAGTAATGTGGTGAGATGTATGTGGCTACATTATTACTGATGGGATGGCAAGGGATACGGAGGTCTGGACGATCCCTGTATCTTAAACATGGGTCACACAGTCAATGTATGAGTCGTAGGGAAAGAAACTGTCTTTTACTTTTAAAAAACACAACCAGTCACACATCTTCAGTTAAGAACAACATCATATCAAATATTGTATTCTCAAATTTAAATAGAAAAAAGTAGTGCAGCATGAGGGAGGGGACAGAGAACTGAAGAGTGACTTTGGGATGTTGGTTGGCAGAGATTCAATCTGTTTCTTTCTAATTTAAGAATTATTAAGGAGTGTGATTAGGATTCATAAAGCTTTCCAGGAAATATAAAGTACATTGAAGTACAGTGTTTAAAACTGACCCTAGCATATAATACCTCACAACTTCATTATTAGAATAGAAGTCTATGCAAATCTAAAGATGACTCTGAGTACCTTTTGGTCTTTAGCAGCGAGGCCTCCACAAAAAGGTGAGTGACTAGGTGTGACCTGTGCTCCTTGTTTTGACAAGGGGCTCAAGATGCACCTTTACGACTGACAGTCTACAGGAGAGGCATATTGAATACAGGTTTCTGTCTGTATTTGAATTTGACTAAGTTTTTTTAATTTTTTATTTTTATTTTGACCCTTTCTGAAAGCCATACAGCTCCTCCTGAAAGTCTAAGAATGCTTTTTACAAATGTTCAGTGCCCCGTGGAGGCCCACAGTATGCATGTTTGGTTACACCAGTGAACAGTGGATCTATTAGGAAGATTTGACAATTTTTACTGCCTTTAATTGTTTTTGTCTCCTTGTGGAAGATCATCTTCTATGTGCACCAAAACTTCAGGAAGAATTTTAATCAGTAATTAGGGGCTCAAATTTAAAATTTAGTGGTCTGTATTGATGCTAACACAAATCACTGTGGTGTGATGTGAATTACCCGAGGCCCTTTCAGTTGATGGGTTTTGCATGTGGACAGGTAATGACAGCTGATATGAAGCACAGTTTGTTTCTTTGCCTGGTATTTGACAAGTATCTTATGTAATGTATGCACAGCAAGATGTAATCTAATTTCCCAAATGCTGAAATAAGAGGAAAATACAATCCTCAATAATCAAGAATATGTGGTTGGTTATCTGTTGAATTTTTTGTAGTGGTAGAAATAGAAGATACAAAAATAACCAGAAAGGTAGTATTTGAGTATCATATTGGTTCCTAATTTACCTGAGATGGACTGATTTCCATCCATTGTTCTGCCATAATTATTGATCTTTTACTTTTAAAGGTGCTGTGGCTCGGGTGTCCATTTAAATGTCTATTCTACTTATTGGGCAGTTTTGTTGGGGATAATAATGATAAGTCTCCTGAGAACTGAATAGTTGGATATACAATGTACCTTTGAGTACATATAATAAATTCATTTAATCCTCGGGGGGAAAAAGTCCCTATGAATAGGTCTTTTCCTTTGCTAAGGAAGACATGAAGCTCAGTGAGATTACATGGTCTGCCAAGGTCATTTAGTCATTATGTGACAGAACAGGACTCCAATCCAGAACTCCAGGGCAAACTAATTCTCGAAAGTTTAATAATAACAATAGGATGATTATCGTGGTCGTCATCATTATCTTAATAATAAAGCTACCATTTATCCAGCAGAGATCTATACCATTATTTGTGCTGTGGACCACTTCAGTAGTCTGGTGAAGCCTATGGACTTCTCAAATAATCTTCTTAAATGCATAAAATAAAATGCATAGCATTACAAGAATATTAATTTCATTAAAATAATGTTATCAGCCCTGACTGGTGTGGCTCAGTGGATTGAGCACAGGCTGTGAACCAAAGGGTTGCCAGTTTGATTCCCAGTCAGGGCACATGCCTGGGTTGTGGGCCAGGTCCCCAGTGGGGGTCACAAGAGAGGCAACCACACACTGATGTTTCTCTCCCTTTCTTTCTCCCTCCCCTGCCCTCCCTATAAAAATAAATAAATAAAATCTTTAAAAATATGTATTGTTATCAAAATTTTAAAACTAAATATGTGATATAATCATATGCTTTTAAAAAATTCATAAAATAATAAGATCCTGCAATATTATCTAATTATTACCATAATTTCAAAGTAGGAATTTTTGAGATTTCTACCACAAATCTAATGTGATATGAAAATATCATATTTGGGATTTCTATTGGCAACAAAGTGACAGGTTCTGCTAATACTACTGTGGTTTGTTATTTACATTCGTAAGTGAAGGAAATGCTGTATTTTATTAGAGGTTACTGAAAATAAAAACATAGTTGTTTTCCCTTTCAACTTCACCTGCATTCCTATAACTCCTAAGGGATGCCAGATTAAGAATTCCTGCTTTACAATATACCTACAAAATAATTATTATTGTCTCCATCTTCCAAAAGAATAACTGAGGCCCAGAAGAATTATATACCTTCCTTAATAGTTTTCACCCAATAGCCAAGGAGCATGTCAAATAGCATTAGCATGTGCACGTCACCTGCTCTAACTCCCCACTGTGAGACTGACTACCCCTCAGGATTGTCACTCTAATCACCTGTACCTGCTTCAAACAGCAATGAAACCCTTGATGAAGAACGCAGGTATCCAAAGAGAAATTTGGGGAGCTCTTTGTGTGTCCGACCAACTACATTTATTCCACTTGCTTGGGGTCTTTCTAGTGTCCAGTCTCCCCTAAGTGGTCCTCAGGTGGCTTCCCAGAATGATCATTATCTCCGACATACTTGCTGCTATTTCCTGCTATAGTTGCTTTCTTCTTCTGCCTTTGGTGATTACGACTGCTGTGTGTTATTATTCTCAGATGAGGGAAATTGTTTTTCTCCACCTCCCTTAGCTCGACACAGGTACCGACTCGGATTTCTTCTTTGTAATCGCAAAATTCCTTAGCCTCCTTTTATCTAAAATATACCTATTAAATTATCTTAATTCTCCTCAAAGCTAAATTACTTCGTCTGTTTATTGTTTTCCTTCATTTTGTCTGAACACTTTAAAACTTAAAAAGTATGAGAAGGAATTGTCGAAGCTCTAAGTAATCCCAGCATACACTTATTAGAGTTTTACTGATTACTCTGCATAGTATTAGCCTCCTGTTGTACTAACAGCAGCATAAAAACTTAAAAAAAATTTTAATCTACTTTTTGTATTTTTAAAATTATATTTAAATGCCCACTGCAGTTCTTCTGCGAATGATGCTCATTTTGTTTTGGCAAGTCTTGCATGTGGAGGGGTCCCGTCTCTGATGGTAGAATGATGTTGACAGGCTGTGCCCAGGGTGCGTCTGCCCTGTTTTCAGACAGCTTTGGAAAGAGACGACCTTGGCCACAGCTACCATAATAAGAGTATCTTCTTATTACATCATCAAGGGAAACTCACAAGTTTTGTTTGTGTTAGATAATTAAAGGTGATTTTTTTTATTGTTGTCATTCTAGATAGCCTCCTTAGAAGTATTTAATTTTTAGTTTTTATAATGGATGTTGTAAGAATGTATACATTGAAGAGCTTTATAAAATATGTACTAATTATTCAGCTTACAACATTGGTTGTTGAATTTTATGTTTTCCTGAGATGTTCAAAAACAAAAAAAGCAGATTCTGAAAACCAATGTTGCCTTAAACCAACACTGGCAGCCCCATCTTCATCATCATTATGTTCACCACCACTACCACTATCATCCAAAAGAGCATCTAGTTGTGTGCATGCATGGTTTCCATGTACATGTGTTTACATGCATATGTCCTTAAACACATAAATGCACATTTATTCATTCACTCTACACGTGACTTTTTTGAGAGCCTTCTAGGTTCTAGGCACTGTTTTAAACTCAGCCCTCATCTTGCTTTCATTCTAGTGCATCAAGATCAGTAACAAGTTAAATAAATATGGTATGTCAACTGAACAGAGCAGCCAAGAAGAAAAATAAGAGAGGGAACAGAGACAGGGTGTGTGGGAGGGGAGCAGTTTGGATTTGTACTGAATGGGGAGCAAGGAAAAATTCACTGGGGTGATAGTGTCTGAGTAAAGAACTGAAGAAGATAAAGAAGTCAGTTATGTGGCTATCTGGAAGAGAGCATGTTAGACAAAGTGAAGGTTGTTGCACACTTGGCTTTCAGGAATAACAGGTATATCCATGCGCTTGAAGTGGGGCAATGAAGGGAAAAATAACATCACAAAGGGTCATCAATATAAAGGAGCCCAATCATGTCAGGCTCATGGGCCATCTTCTGTGAGTAAGATTGGAACTATCAGAGGCTTTTGAGCAGAAGACTAACATGATCTGAGTTAACGTTCTAAACTGATCCCTCTGAAAGCCAGTTTGAGGGTAGACTGAAAGGGGACTAGAACTGGAAGTAATCCAAGTGGGGGCCAATGATAGCACTGGAAGGGGTGAGAAGTTGTCAGACTCCAGATAGATATTTTTTTAAAGAGCCAACAGAATCTAATAGTGTGTTGTATATAGAATGTGAGAGAAAGAGGTAAGGTAGGTATAACCCCATATTTGGGGGCTTGAATAACTAAAACAGGAGGAGTTAGGTAGAAGGGGGTGAGGTCATGATCAGGAGCTGAGTTTAGGACAGATTAAATGAGATATCAGATGTGTAGAGGTCAAGTAGACGGCTTGGTAAAGTAATTTGGAATTCAGGGGAGCGGTCTAAAGGGAGCCCTTGGCATGGAGTTTTCTCTGTCCGTGCTCTATCTGTAAGCAGGGATGAAGGGTCAGCCTGTTCCTCTATTTCTGTCTCAATAACTATTGAATAAATACAGTTTACTCCCCAAAGAAACAAACACCTATACTGAAATATGACTTAATAGTTTGCTTTTTGCCTTAATTGAGGATCAATATTTAGAAAATGGTGTTTGAAAAAAATAAGCGTTTCTGCCTACTTTGTAAAACTATTAGAGGAGACTCTGTCCATTATTTTGTGCAATGTTCCTTCCAGAGAGAGCCACATAATAATTCCTCTTAGAATTGAATGCTAGAAAAAGTTGATGCTTTTTTTAAGGAGCTGATAGTGTGCTTTTTCTCCTTCTATAAGGAGAGCTCCCCGATATATCAGCCTTTTCTCTTACCCTGGCAGCATTGAGTGGAGCTAACTTGCAGCCTCCAGTTGTAAATTCTCCTAACCCGACTTCCTTTTTTCTCAAACCTTTATTGATCACCTACTATGTGGTGAGCACTGTTTTTTAAGCTGGAAATATAAAGGAGGTCCACATAGATTTGATCCTTGCCTTCAGGGCATTTTCTTGGTTCCTGAAAGTTTACATGCTTTTAAAAGAGGGTATTAGAATTTTTTTAATTATTATTATTATAGGAAGCCATGAATTCTTTTAGGAGCAAGGTAGGTATTTAAAAATTTTGATTAAATTGCAACAACCTAGCATATGAGATATGCATATTAAGCATGGAAGGCTGGGGGAGAGATAGGGCATGAAACCATTTGAGTAAACCAAGAGCCTTGAAACTCATATTTGGGCATTATTGTTTTTTATGACATTTCACACTCAATATTCTGCTTGGAGAGAAAAGAAGGAAAGTCATGCTTAAGAAAATAGAATTACTTCTAAAATTATGTTTAGACTCTTTACTAATATTAGTAAAGAGTGCTTGATTAACTAAGCATATGAGGATATTGTCATAATCCAAAACTGCCGTAGGTTATAGAGAAAGGAGAATTAGTGGCTAATTGTGTTTTAATATGATTTGCTGTAGTGAACAGTTTAGTTTCTGAGTATAGAGTAGCCTCTTTTGCAGGGTAAGAAAATAAATACTATATTTTTGAAAGAAATAACCTGACCACTGCACCTATAGGAAGACAAACTCATCTGTCTGCTGTAATTTTAGCAAGGGATTGAAGTTGCTGCAGCCTTCCCACACAAGACAAGGGGAGTAGAAGTAAACCATTGCCTTGGCTGGTAAAACAGTGCTGTCAAAAACCAGAAACTTCAGCACCATAAACAACCCCAAATAGCAGCTACAATTCTGAGAAAGAAGAACAAAGTAGGAGGGATCACAATACCTGATATCAAACTGTATTACAAGGCCACTGTAATCAAAACAGACTGGTACTGGCATAAAAACAGGCACATAGACCAATGGAACAGAATAGAGAGCCCAGAAATCAACCCAAGTCTCTACAGTCAATTAATATTTGACAAAGGGGACAGCAACATAAAATGGAGTAAAAATAGCCTCTTCAACAAATGGTGTTGGGAGAACTGGACAGCTATGTGCAAAAAAATGAAACTTCAGCACCGACTTACACCATATACCAAAATAAATTCAAGGTGGATAAAAGACTTAGATATAAGCCCTGACACCATTAAAGTCCTAGAGGAGAACATTGGCAGGAAAATGACAGATATTTCACACAGCAACATTTTTACTAACATGTCCCCTAGAGCAAGGGACATAAAAGAAAGATAAACAAATGGGATCTCATCAAAACTAAAAGCTTTTGCATGGCTAAAGAAAACAGTATTATAATAAAAAGAGAACCAACTGTATGGGAAAACATATTTGCCAGTGATACCTCAGACAAGGGCTTAATCTCCAAAATATACAAAGAATTTACACAACTCCACTCTAAGAAGACAACCAACCCAGTTAAAAAGTGGGCAAAGGACTTGAACACTTCTCCAAGGAGGACATACAGAGAATCCAGAGACACATGAAAAGATGCTCAATATCGATAGCTATCAGATGCAAATTAAAACCACAATGAGATACCACTTTACACTGGTCAGAATGGCCATCATAAACAAAGCAACAAACAACAAGTGTTGGAGAGGTTGTGGAGAAAAGGGGACCCTAGTTCACCATTGGTGGAATTGCAGACTGGTACAACCACTATGAAAAAAAGTATGGAATTTTCTAAGAAAACTAAAAATGGATCTGCCTTTTGACCCAGCAATTCCACTGCTAGGATTATATTGGAAGAACCCTAAAATGCCAATCCAAAAGAACCTATACACCCCAATGTCCATAGCAGCACAATTTACAATAGCCAAGTGTTAGAAGCAACCTAGATGCCCATCAGTAACTGAATGGATCAAAATACTATGGAACTTTTACACAATGGAATTCTATGCAGCAGAAAGAAAGGAGCTCCTACCCTTTGCAACAGCATAGATGGAACTGGAAAGCATTATGCTGAGTGAAATAAGCCAGGTGGTAAAAGACAAATACCATATGATCTCACCTTTAACATGAATCTAAACAATAAAACAAACAAGCAAGCAAAATATAACCAAAGACACTGAAATAGAGAATAGGCTAACAGTGACCAGAGGAGAGAGGGAGGGAATTTCAGGGGAAAAGAGGAAGAAGGGTTTACAGGAACTAGTATAAAGGACACATGGACAAAAACTAAGGGGGGTGGAAAGGGGAGGGAGGTGGGAAGGGCTGGGGGATGGGCTGGGATAGGAGTAAAAGACAGAAAACTGTACTTGAACAACAGTTAAAATAAATAAATTTAAAAACAACAAATATGCCTTTATTATTTATCTAGCATGTAACAGTATCAGAAAAAAAAGGTAAACTGAAGGAAGGGTTCCTGGTTTAGGCAATTTAGTTCTTACATTTTGAGCCTGGAGAAGGATGGGGAGGTAGCAGGTGGGAGAAGATAGGGAGACGGAGATACACTATGAGGGGGAGGGTATGAGAGGGCCAGAGAAGGAAAAAGGCTGCTTTCACGGAGCCAGCCAGCTGTGTTGGAGATTTCTTTTTTCCAACCGCAATGTTGAAATACATATGAAACTAGTAACATGAAAACTTGACCAATGTATTATATCAAAGGAATCAAAATTTAATTTTGGAGCCCTTGAGTCCCACTGCTTCTAACCATTGATTATGTTGCTTCAACATGCAGGAATAAAATAAAAACAGATAGACATTAACTTGCCACATAAACCTTTTTAAAGTTTATCTTGAGTCATGTGTTTCTTTTTTCCCTAAGACATGTGAATACACTCCTATTTCCTAGGTAATATAAATAAAATTCTTATTTCTTTTAGCCTATGTCTGTGTACAATTCCCAGTCTCTGGCTCACTAGCATTCCCACAGGGACATTTAGAGTGGGATCACGTGTTTTCCGTAAGTCTGTGGACGTGAGCCAGCTCTGGAGGAGGATTCACTGAGACCCAGAGTGCCTCAGATAGTGTAAAGATCAGATTGCCTGAAAACACAGGTTTGTCTCACAGCAGAACCCTTCTGTATGCAAACACACAAAGATGGGGCTGGCAAGGGATCTCCAGAAGCCATGTATCCTATTCCCATCTCCAGGTAGAATGGTGGCTAAACCACCATAGGTGCCTGCAACTTTAGTACTAATGTAACTTACCCAAGACTACCCATTTCCCCAAGCTGCAGCCAGTTTAGCTGTCAAATAAAAATAACTTATGGCACTCCACTTGGTCATCACGCCGTTCCTGATTCTCCCCTGGGTACCCAAGGCTGTTCAAAACTGAATGCTAGAGATTGTCAGAAATAAAAGGCCAAATTTCATGGTAGACCTGATTAGAAAGTAAAACCTGTTCTTGGCTTTGCACAGAAGGGAGGTACCTCTTTGCCGAGTCCCCCCAACCACAACAGGTGTTCGAGTTGAAGCCATGGAAAGCAGCCCCTCCCTCTTGAACTGGGAATTTCTGGGTCTCTAGCACAGCTAGAAGAGATGATTGCAACAAAACAACCCCTGGTGTCATCGGACCATCTGGGTCTGAGGACTTGTTTGGAGCCCACCACCTGACCACGCTCACACTGCCATCACCTGTAAAACATTAACCTTTGCTGGGGCAGGACAGTGCCACTGAGAATGACTGCCCTGGGTCAGGGAGGAGTTTACTGTTTCGAAGATTGAATTGAGGAGGCCACATGATTAATTTGAATAATTAGAAGCCTTTTTTTTCCTCACTTGATTTTGGGACTGCCATGTCACTTTAGTTCAAAACCAAACACATGTCACCTAGGTTATGAGAAAATGAAAGCTTTAAAACAAAGAAGAGGCCAAATTTGGAAGGGATGTAGGTGTTAAACTTGGGTCTGCATTTCTGAAGAAGAATCACCTGTAATTGTATAAAAGCAAAGGACACAAGCATCATATTTGTGTTTACATTAAAGAGTGAGCATTTAGAAACATGCAATATTTGTTTTAAACACTTTCCTTCTTTTTAATCTTGCTTTGCACCCAAGGAATGCTGATGGTTACCAAATTGTTCTCTGGCAGAGTAAATTGACCCTTAGAGGAAAAAAAGGAAAGTGTGATAGGATGTGATTCTAGCACAAGACAAAGTTATAAATCCTTCAACCCTAAGCAGACATTAACTCATCCAATGACCCCAACCTGGGAGGTTACCTGGGAGCATTTCTGTACCTTGCATTATGTACATTACATGGTAGTGAAGGACAGTTTCCATGTCTCCTAATAAAGAGATGCTTCTCTTTATTAAGAGAGTGAAGAGGAGCTTTGCAGGTAAGAGCTGAGCTTATCTTTGAGCTGCTCAGCCTCCTCATCTGGACGCCTTAGTTGTCCCCATCAGTGCTGATTGTCTTAGCAATAAGGCATTCAGTGTCTAGAAGGCACTTTCTTCCTACACCCTGTGAACAGGATAGTGAGTATTTTGTTATGTGTGTGAAATGAGCACGACTCCCCTCCACTGCCACTAGCTATAATCAGCCTTTCAAATCTACACTGAGCGTGTCCCCGGTGACTATGGCATAGTAAGGAACACGGATGTTTATGACAACGCGTCCCTGAGAAGCGGCAGGTCTAACAGCCCAGCGACCTGGCTTATTCATTCGGTTTCTTTGTGCAGAGACATTTTGTTTTCCCAACTCCTTCACCATGTGCTAGCAATTAGACGATGACTCCATAAAGGAGGAGGAAAAAGCAGTGTCATAGACAGTGGGTGGTTTGTTTTCTTAGCTCTGTATTGAGCACATATGGAGATGTTTATGTATAAATAGTAAACAATAGAATGCTGCCATCACGTTAGCAGCAGCTAATAAAATTCTCCATGAATAGAAATCCAACATGTCTCTACGTACGCCAGAATTCTAGTTCACATCCTGTCTAATTCAGCTTGAAAAGGTCTTGTATTATTTCAAGCTTTTTAGTCCTAGTTGAAAGGAAGTTACAGAGCAGTAGTGGGTGTTTTTGTTTGTTTGTTTCCTTTTGTTTTAGTTTTTACTTTCTTTCTTCTCTTTGCTTAATTAAACTACTCTTATTAGCAAAGGTGATAAAATCTGTCTAAGTAGACCTTGTATTATGATCATAAAAAATTTCAGACTCTATGCTTTTGTGTAACTACAGTCTGTATTTTACATTAAAAGGGAGGATGTGCAGCCTGACACTTGGGAGTGACGCTCAGGGCCACACAGGGTCAGAGAGCGCAGGCTTGGGCGGCAGGCCTCTGCATTGGAATTCTGGCCGCCACACTTCCTAACTAGGTAACCCTGGGAAAGTTAGTTGGCCCAACAAAACTTCAGTTGCCTCGCCTGTGTAATGACAACTACATCCCATAGAATGTGAGCGTTATGTGGAATAAGCTGTTAAGCATTTCACACAGTGTCTGTAGTGTGGCAAATACTTCAAAATGCTGCCTGTCATCATTATGAGCAGCTAACAGAATGGTTTAAATTGGTAAGACCTGTAACAACTGTTTATTGAGTGCTAATTATGTACCAGGCTTTAGGACGCATTCTTTTCTAACATCCACGAACTAGCTGCCATTTTCATGCTCGTTTGGTGGTGACGTAGTCTGGTTACCCAGACTGGCCAAAGTCACACAGCCAATGACTGGTTAATCCAAGGATCGAATGCAGTCCGATTAATTAAAAGCTCACTCTCTATCTCTCTGGTCAACTGGCTTCTAAATATGTAGCATAGGACACCTTTGAAAGTTCTTTTTTATGTATTATTCTCTATACTCCTATCAACATCCTGACATTGCACAGTGGCATTCACAAACTGTGGAGTCTGCTGTCCCTAGGACATCTATTCCTCTGCAGTTCAAGACAGCCAAGAAGACAATAATGCACAGCCAAGAAGACCATAATGCACAGGCCACATTTGTGCCCTGTCAAGTTTAGCTCATGCAACCACTTTGACTTTGGCTTACAAAACTTTTTTAATTGAAGGTGCTCAAAGTTTCATATGTGCAGATTTATCATTTAAGCTTTGGGAAAAAGCATTTGTACCAACCTGCCAAAGGTGGAGAAGCCAAAGGCCAAGGTGACATAGCACAGAGACAAGAGGGAGAGAGCCAGTCATCACCTTTAGTAAACCAGCATGTCAATGTTGAGTCAGAAATAGAATAGAGTAGGTCCAGGCTTGTGACCACCTCGCTGGGCTGCTTCTTAGTGTTGGGTCTGACACCCAAACTGCCTAGCTTCACTTTTAACCTGAATAGTAAATAATTAGGAGCACTTTGCTTCATTTCATGTTGGAAAGATGGGATTTGCCTGCAATGTGGGAAGCCTCACATAGAAGATTACCCAGTTCTGTTTCCATGTGCAAATAAGTCATGATGTTTCTATTCTCCCTTTCACAGGAGACGGAGTTTGGCGTGCAGTTGAGTAGGGCATACAAGGGGAGAAGGTCAGGACATATCAACCTGCTGGCCTAAAATTTGGTGTGCTACATGCACAAGCCCTGAACACAAGGCATTAGTGCAAATGTTTTGCACATTATTTACTCTAATGATGCTGCTGTTCTGTAGTAGGCACAGTGGAAAACTGAGATGACACTTTTCATTATGAATGCCTTGGGTCTTTCTCTGAAAATCCTCATTAAGACAGAAATTCTTTAGAAGTGAGAATACAAATATGAGCAGACTTCTCTTTAACTTTCTTATGATTAACAAAAACAAAATATTGGTATCCCAGGGCCACCTCGTCACCTCGTTCAGTCCTTATAAATGCTGGCAACACCCTCCCTGAGAACGCACCACTGCTTTTGCCCTTGTAACAACATTTACACTTCCATGGCAATAGTTGGGAAATCATTGTAAAAGGAATCTGTTTTAGGGGGGAAAAACACTTATGCAACCTTTAATTGGTTATGTAAGTGAAAAGTCATTCTAATTCAGAACAAGCGTTAACTTATCACTTGACCCCATGCTAGCCAGGGGGGTGTGGAGTTTTGGAAAGCAGTGATTTCAGACCCAGCTCTACCACTTGCCAACCAAGTGACTTTGAGCAAATCACTTGACCTCTCTCATCCTCAGTTCCTCTCTATAAAACAGCGTCAACCATAAAGCTGCTTTGTCTACTTTATGGGTTATGGAAGAAGATCAAAGGAGATTATAAATATGAAAGCTCTCTGGGAGAACTGTACAAATGTTATTATTGATTTTTACTAGGCAAAAAAAAAATGAGGAATGAACACAGTGCCCTCCAGGAATAGCTTGGGAGTAACTCAACCTAGTAGTTGTTGGTCAGTCTTGAAGAAGTGGATGTCTCCTGGGAAACAGATGGCCAGACCAGTTTGAAGGACTGTAAACTTGCGGGTCTTAGGTCAATGTGGCAATTTAGCTATGCAACCCGGCGAGAGCTTCCTACATTCTGAGCTCCTGTAGTGCCAGTACTGGCTACATGAAGTCGCTGTGCGATTTCTTACCAGACTTTATTTGGAAAGAGATGACAAGCTAACAGCCTGGCGGAGAGCCAGGGTTTAGAGTGCTGTGGCTGTACACCAGACAGAGTAGTGTTTCATGTGTTGTTCTGTTACCTCCCTCCCGGGGGATTCAACAGATGGAAGAACAACATCAGAAACTGAAGACAAACCTGTCAGTTTGATGCCTTTAAGCTTCAGCAGAACTCACAATTAAAAGAAGATAGAATATCTATTTAGAGGAAAGAGGTGCAGAGAAATAGTCCAAAGAGCATACCTTGTTTCATTGGATCATCACTAATATATCTGGCGACCCCCCGCCATGTAAGAAGAATTACATCCTGGTACACAGTATTCACTTAAGAAAAATTTGTTGAAAGAATACTATGGCTAGTAGCAATAGTTGAGTAATTTTATATGGGCCTTTATATTTCTATTTATCATATTTTTTAGTCCTTCCAAGTCAACTCGAGTTGGGCAAATCCCAGGATGAGTAATTGTGCATCTCAGAACAGTTAGGTAATATGCAGGCCAGACCCTAAGTCAGGCAGAGCAAGATGCATTTTGGCAAGAACTGGTAAAGAGAGAAAGTATTGGATTATTGTTGTTGATAGTTCCCAAGGAGAAAGCGTAGCAGCAACAAAAATAAACCAAACACGTGTGTCTTTTTTTTTAGGCAAATATTTCCAACTACAGCCTGGTGATGGAGTCTGATGGGGGAACCTTCTTACCCTATGGGCTGCAGTTCACTGGCAGTGACAAGGCCAGAGCCATCATGAAGGAGGTCATGGGCCTGCTGCAGCCCATCAATGTCACACGGGTCTTCAGTGATGGAGGAGGGACAGACATCAAGTTCTGGGTCCAAGCTGGAGTACCTGGTAAGACCAAAGATAAAGTTGGGGTTCCTTTTTTGCTACAATTTCAGACAAACCTTCCATTGTCATGTTCCACAGTGAATAGTGATAGGCCAGATTAATGCATGGACACCCTAAGCGTCTTGTCTGTAGGGTATAATCTGATCGTCTCCAAACGTGGGATAGTAGTACTCATTTGTATTTGTTTACTCATATGTCTTCCTTTTCTAAATTATAAATTTCTCAATCCCAGAGAGTCTTTCTTTATGATTCTGGGGTTGGGCCTAGAAATCTCATGCTCTTTTTTCTAATGTGTATCTCTTGTGACTATAGCAGAAGTGATCTCACAATCAATATTTGAGAAAGAAGGTGATTATTACTACAAATATACTTATAGTTCTAGTCCTGTGCTAGGAGATCTTCTCTCACCCAAATAATTCCCTCTCCAAAATAGGTGGTGTCTGAAATTTTATCATTAGAGATTTGGTTTTTGAGGGTGCGATACTTCCCACTAATGGCTTTTTTCTAAGGTAGCCATTTTCAACCCATGTGCCCCAAGTATTTTTAAAACATACAATATGTGACTATTTAGCCAAGAGTGCTGACCTCCTTTCACTTAGATTGTCATATTTTAAAAAATGACAACAGCCAACACAACAATAGCCTGCCTGTGTTAATGAATTAAAAGTATATTTTTGTAAGATTGGCAAAAAATATATATTTTTTGATGTGCCACAGAATTTTAGTCATTAGTTTATATGGGACATGAGATGAAAAAGATTGAAAATCGCTGTTCTAATGCAAAGACTCATGTCAGAGGTTGGGCAAAGGCTAACCTAATCGGTGATTTATCAGGTTGGTATGTTTTAAGAGAAGTCCTGGGCAGGGATGAAATGATGTAACAGGACTAGGCCTGGGGAGGCTACAGGACTAGAAAGTGGAACAGTCTTCATGAAGACCAACTTACACCACTTCACAAATTTGCCGTAGACTGGCCATGGGGAAGGGCTATTGATGATGCTAAAAATCTGTGACCTCAGGTTGTTCCCTTAACACCATTATATACATAATCAAAATCATTGTTAAAGTAGGCCAGGTGCTGAAAGACAAATACCATATGATCTCACCTTTAACAGGAAGCTAAGCAACAAGACAAACAAGCAAGCAGAAAAAAAAAAACAAAGACACTGAAATGGAGAACAAGGGGATAGTGACCAGAGGGGAGAAGGAAGGGAAGTTAAGGGCAAAAAGGGGGAGGGATTTGGAGGAACAAATAGGAAGGACACAGGGACGAGAACTGGGGGGGGGGGGGGGGGGGGTGGAGATGAGAGGGAGGTGGGGAGCAAGGGGCGGGGGAGGCTGGGATGGGAAAAATAGACAAAAAACTGTACTTGAAAAATAACTAAATAAAATTTAAAAAAAAAGAAAAAATCATTGTTAAAGGATCGATTTGCAAATTATTCTGTGTTTATACTTCGCAAATTGAAAGTTCAGCTTTTGAACCGTTTTAACATTACTGTTTCCAGAACCATTTTGGTGTCTACAAAGCATTTCACAGGTTAAAATAAATAAAAGTGTCTCTGTAGATCCAGCCCCACTCCAGCTTTCTTTCTTTTTTTTAGCCTTAAAGGTAGATTTCACCAACAGCATACTACATGTATCTGAAACATTTTTAAAGTTTATTCCTGACATATTGTAGATAGTTAAAGCATATTTTACACTTTAAGGTTTATAAAAATCTTTCATAACTAAAAATAGAAAGAGCTATCTTTTAATACAAGCACCCAAATTCTCTCCAATGGTTTTTATATGTTTTAATTTTGTTTTGAAATATTTTAAAACATTTCCATCTACAGTACTGTGCGTCACGTGAGAACCAAAATTCTCTATGTATGTGTAAGTTTTAATCATGGTCAGGGTCTTTAAATTGTATAGAATGATTTATTTGAATTTTAGATTTTTTTCTGATCCTTACATTTTTTAGTAGGAATATTCGTAAAATTTGAGAAAAGTTAAATCAGTTTGCTGGGTAGCAGACATGAGAAAAAGACTGACGGATTGTGGGCGAATTGGAGTAGAGACTGGGGGTGGTTACAGGGGAGATGGGGCGCTGAAATTAACATAAGGGTAGAGCAAAAAGTATGTACCCCTCCTCCTGGGTGCACTAGTTCTCCCTTGTCTGGGGGGGATACTCCCCCAAGGGAAGGCCCGAAACTGCAGATACATATGACATACACTGTGTTACTATACTATGCATATACTGTGTTATTATACTATGCATATACTGTGTTATTTCCTAGACATACATACCTATGATAGAGTTTCATTTATAAATGAGGCATGCTAAGAGATTAACTACAATAACAAATAATAACTTAGAAGAATGATAATATACTGTAGATAAAAGCGATGTGAATGTGATCTCTGTCTTTCTGCCTCTATACTGCACTAATCTAGGTGATTATTAAGTGACTAACAAGTGGGTGGCGTATACAGTGTGTATACACTAGACAAAGGGATGAGTCATGTCCTGGCCGATAGCATGCGATTTCATCACACTACTCAGCACAGCGCACAATTTAAAACTTATGAATTGTTTATTTCTGGATTTTTTCATTTAATATTTGTGAGCCACAGTTGACTGCAGGTAATGGAAACCAGGAAACCAAGGAAAATGAAACCTTTGATAAAGGGGGATGACTGTATGTCTGCTTTCATTGCATTGGATGATTGACAATTGGCTCGAGCTTTATTTTTTTATGTAGATATAGAATATGTAGATATGGAATGTCTGCTTGGATTTAATAAGTTGATTGCATTGTATTCACAAAGATAAAGAGGCCTTTCCCTCTTGCTCCAATGGAGTGGAGAATTTAGCCCATGTGGTTGCTTAAGAATTAATACAAATCACCATTTACTGAGCTCCTACTATTTATCAGACACTCTGGCTCTTGCAGACACTGCCTTTTTAAATCTGTACCCTCCTAAGAGATAATGATGATTATCCCTACTTTGCAGATAAAGAAACAGACTGAGAAAGACTAAATGCTTCCCAAGGTTATCTTGCTCTTAAATACAGATGTCACCCTGAGAACAGGCCACTTTGGTTTCAAGGCTGGTGGCCCCTTTCCCACAATATACAACACAGGGGAGTCTGGAATGCCGAGAGTCTTCCAAGTCTATGGCAGTGTCTGACATGTTTATCTTACTCAGTTCTTGCTTATGCGAAGGGTTTCAGTTCATTCCTGCTCCAGAATAACTTACCCCTGGGGAAAGGAGTTTGTTATTGTAAATAACTGCTTACTTCTTCTCATGTTCTTCGTTCCACTCCCCTCTGTATCTCTGTCAATCAGGAAGGTTTATATAAAGTCAGAGGTTCATTTAGACTGCAACTAACATTTCCTGGAATTCTTTCTATTTTCTTTAGAGTATTGTAACGTGGAACCAGATTGCTGTTTTCCACTATTACTCTTGTGCTATCTTTTGATATTTCAGGTTCAGGCTATTCCTGAAAGAAATAATGTAACTGTTTACGTTATAATTCTTGATGCCTATTGAAAATTTCAGGGACTTCAGGAAAAGATGAAGAACCATAGTTAATCTAAAAAAAATATACATATATACCAATAATGTACCCTGTATTCTTGAAGATACAGCAATTTAAATGAATTAAACCTAAAGATAGGATTCAAAATAATTATTTACAATTTAAATAATTGCCCACCTGACATTTGAAAAATTAATGAGAAATAATATTTTCAAACTGCATCCTTTCTTTTTTCTCTTTTTCTTTTCTTTTTCTTATTGATGCAACAAATGTTTATTGAGTCCCTACCATATGTTTAGCCTATCAAGTTTCTGTAGTCTGATAATAGGGACCTAATTTTTTAAGGTTCCACATGTACTCAATATCAAAATGCTAATTAAGACCACAGATAGAATTAAAATTCAACATGATGTTTATTAATTATCAAAGCCAAATATATTAATTCATGAAAGGGTCATCTTTTAGGAGGAAATATGATGTTTTTCATCCATCTAGTTGATGTCTAAAATAAAGCTTTGTTGGGGGGATGATAAAAAATTAAGTATTATAGATGGATTTGCCATATAAACTCTGTTCCACATAGCTTTATACTCCAGCCTCCTCCATTTCCTCCTCCTTTTATACGCCTTCCTATTCTTCTTCTCTAATCGCAAATGCTCTTTAAGTTTCACTCTACATTCATCAGTGTCCATGAATTCTTCCTTAACAATCCCTGAAGCTCTATCGCCTTTCTAAATTTTCAAAACACTTCTGTATTATCTGCAGTCTGGCCCCTGAACTGCACAGGGACATTTTTCTTGGATTAGTAAGAGTTTATATGCATCTTGCTTCCCATCCCCAGTGGTCAATTCTTTGAGGTTAAGGTCAATGTTTTCTACTTTTTTTGCTTCTTCTGTATCTCTTAGTTTAATTTTGGAAAACATTTAAATTCTTGTAAGTCTGACATGAGAGAAGAAACAAAACATAGAAATAATTATTTTATCAACAAGCTTTGGGTCCCTCAGCTCAAGAATGTGAAAGAACCAAAGGATGCTGATAATAGAGACATAAAAATAGAAAAAAATATTGGGAGAATCATATAAAAATTGGAGAAGCTTTAACACTTAGGGTTTTTTGCTTTTACAGGAAGAGAGATGTTGAATAACATCTTCTAGTATTTTAGTGGCTCATATAAGCAAGATGGTAAACGGTTGTTCCCTGACTCTTTTAAAGGCAACATAAGAGTATGACTTAAAGTAGTCTCAGAGTCATTTAGTTAGTTCCTCTTCACTGAGGAGAAGACTTCAGTCTTAAATTTATCCCTGATCTTCAATTATAAACTCCAGGTTAGAATGAGAGGAATCTATTTCATTAAATGTGTCAGCAACGAGATAAAGTCCATGGCTCTCAGATGTCCTTAAATCCATCTTTCTTGAACATCATCTATTTTAAGAAACTCTTCCATAAACTATACAGTAAAGAAAAAAATAGATACTTTCTTAATGTGACCTGAGAGAGCCCACCCTTGTTCTACATCTACTGGTAAGAGTTTTCTCTGGTGCTTCAGAATCAGAGAGTCAATCTTTTTCTGATATTGTTGGCATGTGGTAGACAGTGTGCTAGCAAGAATTAGAGCCCTTGAGTGTGTTTCCTGACTTCACAATTTCTAACTGCATGTGCTATCTTAATTATTCAAACTTCACTCATTTATTATTAAGTATCCTTATTAATCATCTACTGTATGGCAAAGGGGAATCATTAGTGTAGAAAATAGATAAGATCCGTAGCTTCACAGACTGGTCAGTCTAGTGAATTGATACTTGGTTATTTTATCTGCAAAAGGGGTATTGTAGCCTATATGATATCATTTCTACCGAGAACCCACAGGTGTCCCTTCCCCTCTGTTTCCTATCTCATTGCCTGGCACTAACATCTAGAAATTGTTTCATCATCTTGGACATACAACCAATGGTCTCTAAGTCCTGTTCACTCCAAATCCCCTGTATTATTAAACCTATCCCCCACTCCCCATCCCACAGACTTCATCTCCTTGTCACTGATTCCTGCAGTTAGCCTCCTACTAACATTCTGACCTGCATTTTTAGTTCCCTTACACCTAATTGGTTCACTGCTGCCATGGGGAATTTTCATAATAAAAAATCAGTTTAAAAATTGGGATATTTTGGGCTGCTAAATTCAAAAAGAGACCCAACTCAGAATGGCAGTAAGGGGATTATTTTTCCAAAAGAACTCTGGAGAGGGTGGTTACAGAACACATAAGTTAGCCATCAGCCACATCAAGGCCTTTTCTTCCTTTCATCTTTCCACTTTGCCATCCTCAGCATGTTGACTTCTGTCTTCAGGCTTGCTCATGGTCTCAAGATGGCTGCAGTTGTTCTCAGCAATACATGCTCACATGTTGTGCAATGGCATAAGAATGTTCACAGTAGATATCACTTTTTTAAGAGAGGAAATCTCTTCCAGAAGCCCTTCCCTTTGGCCGGCATTGTGACACGTGCCCATGGCTAAACCAGGCAGTGGCAATGAAGTAGAATCACCCAGGCTGGCTTCCATTGATCAAACTTTACATCCTGGGCCTAGACTCCACTGGAAAAAAAATGTAACCTCCTGACATATAAGAAAAATTGGGATTCTTTAAGAAGAAGATGGAAGATTCTCAATGGATAAGCAACAAAGAGTAGCTGCAATATCTGATCATCTCTCCCTGTTTAAAATCCGTCCGTGTTTCCCAGTGTCTCCAGAGCATCATGCCTTTACTTAGCATGGAATCCAAGGCTCTTCTTCTATCCTCTGGACATTGTATACCCTCCTCTCTCATTGCTCCTTTCATTCACATGGGTCTAATTGAAATTCCTGGTGCACCCTGTATTCTCACACTTCCATGATGTTGGACCTGCCCTATTCTGTCTTCTTCAGCAGCTAATTCCTACTCATCCACGATTCAGCTTCTTGTTCTCCTCTCACAAAATTTCTTTGATCTCCAGCAGTCTGAATTAAGCGCCCCTTGAATATGCCCATAATGCCCTGTGCTCACTTCTCCTTACAGCACTTACTGTTTTCTTATAATTGTGACTGTGAATTCCTCAGACTTCCCAGTGCCTGAGAAGAAGGGCTTGGCCTTTGAAAAAATGTCCATGAATCGAATGCTGAATCAGTAGGTTCTCATGTGTAGAGAGTGTCAGATGATGTGAGAGAGGTTTGTAAACAGTAATGCTGCCCTGGCTGGTGTGGCTCAGTAGATTGAGTGCTGGCCTGCAAACCAAAGGGTCACTGGTTGGATTCTCAGTCAGGGCACTTGCCTGGATTGTGGGCCAGGTCCCCAGTAGGGGGCATATGAGGGGCAATCACACATTGATGTTTTTCTCCTTCTCTTTCTCCCTCCCTTCCCCTTTCTCTAAAAATAAATAAATAAATAAATTTTTTAAAAAACAGTGATGCTGTAACCATGGTTATGATTACTTTAGTAATAATTGCTTCATTGAGCTATTCTCTTTACATATTCAATTATCTTCAAAATCACATTTTAATTTCTTTACTCTTTTCTACAACCGTTCATCTCTATATTGAAGTACCAAATATGCAGATTACTCAGAATTTCACACATTTTCCATCTTGCTTATTTTTGTCTAATACTTCATGTGGCACTAAGCAGAGCTAAATCAAAACTTTCCATTTCTGTATTTCCAAAGGCCTTTCTTCTCAAATGTTCCAAGAGAGAGGACACAAGTAGGAATGATAATATAAAGTAAATTGAGGGTTCAGCCTCTGGACTCAGGACTCAAATGTTTGAGAATCAAAAGGTGAAATAGTTTGACCCAGCAGTTCTATGTTTCCTATTGTCCCTACTTAAAAGATGCCTCCATTATGGTGAAAACAGTCTGTGCCAGTAATGTTTGGAGAGATCGACACTGTATAGTGAGCAGACCTCACCCCACTGCGAACCTGAAAAGGCCACTCCCTGGATTTTAACTATAGCCATCATTTAAAGAAGCAGACAGTTTCATTCCACTAACAAGCATGTCTTGAGTGCTTACTATAAACCAGGCACTGTAGATATTGAAGATAGAATATGAAAAAAGACTTAGAGGGTCTCTGCTCATGTGGAGTTTACACATAGTAGGGGAGGAAGAAAGGGCAGTGGGAAGAAACAGACTATAACAAATAAATCAAGAATGGAGAAAAATACAGAGTGATGAAGGCTATACAAGGAATTATAGCAGGTGGCTGTCTCTTACCTCTTTAACTCAGTTGAGTCAGAGCTCTTGCTTTAATATTTCTTGACTGCTATATGCTAAATAGGTATATATAACACCCACAGCAATATCACACTATTAGAAATTGCACATCGGAATAGCTAATAAGCTTCATCTGCTCCTCCCCCTTGCAGTAGGTCTGCTTTGGCTCCAGAGAAGCCATTGAGTGTCTTGATCAAAGCATACCTGGCTCAGGCCCTGTAGTATGACTGTAACCTCAAAGGAAAGGGCAGTGTTTATACCATTGGGCAATTAGGCATGCACTGCCTTATAAAGTCTCTTCTATTGTTGCCTTAAACTGTGATTTAAAGTACACACTTTCACCTTAAAGTTGCTATGCCTTGTATTTTTAACTCAAACTGGATTGGAGACTGAGTATTTTATCCACAATACTCATTATTACCTGGAACACAATAGGTATCCAGTAAATGCTTGCTGATTATAAGTACTGACTTGAAGATAAACACAGAAAAATTAAGTAACAATAGAAAGAAAGTTTTGTTATAGTAACAAGATAAATAACACATGCAGAAAAACTGCAGGAACCCATAGGATAGAAGACAGGAAAGCTGGATATTCAAAGATGAGTAGTATAAGTAGAGAAGGGAATTCCTGCTGACAGAACTAATATGAACAAAGGCAGGTGTCCCCATGGGGATGGTTAGGAGAATGATTTCACTGGGCCGAAGACTCATCTTGGACAGCAGTGAGTGGGAAGAACAGTTGACTTTCTCTGCACCAGGGGAAGAAGATCCATACATTTCAGGTGGGAAACTCAAAGCAAAGTCACCAGAACTCTTCAGCAGAAAGAGAACATGATGAGAGCAGTGTTTTTAAGAGGGAGTCCATGAAGCTCGTGCTAGGGGTACCCCATCACACTCCAGGAGGAGGTTCAAAGCGAGAGGGTCTGGGAGGAAGGAGCACAGAGCTGGGACAATTCCTTTAGAAAATCAGAGGCTAACACTAAATCACTACTTTATTTTATGCACTATAAGGACTCAAAAAACACTATGACTTAATTTCTCTATCTTCTATTTCCTATGCCTTCTAATAATAGCTTAGTAAAGTTTCATTTCTCTAGCTGCCCCTTTTATAGTTTCGAGATTACTTTTTCTGGGTTCCTCTTCTTGTGCATTTGGCTTTCCATCAGTTTCACTTAGTACTTTACAAATACTCCGATTGACTCCTTACATAACACTTCATTCAACCATATTATATGTACATTATAGAGGATACAAAAATAAAATATGGCTCTTTTCCCCAGGAGCTCACATCTACGACTGCAATTTGGTTTACTTAATAATCATGGGGGAAAAAAAGAGGAAAGACTTTATCATGGAAAACTGCTGCTAGAATAAATAAAGCTGCTAGAAATTAAAATTTCTAACAAAAAAATCTAAAAATTGCTTGAAAATCAGTAAGAATTTCAAAATGTGTTTTCTTTCTATCAGCTATGTGAACTTTGTCAACACAAACATTAAGTGATTAGAGAATTTAAAACTCCCTATAGCCGTTTGATTATCTTAAGTGATTTTACACTATAGTTTTAAAAATTCTTACAGAAAATTTTAAACCTGTACAAAAGTAGAGGGAAGAGTCCAGTGAACTCTCCTTTACTCGTCACTCAGCTTCAGGGATTCTTCATTCACGGGCAGTCTTTTTTCATTCACATTCCATTAACTCCTCTACACTCAGGTAACTTTGAAGTGAATGCCAACATTATATCATCATTTAATTAGTAAATATTTTAATTTGTGTATGTGAAAGGTAAGGACTCTTTTTTATATAATAATTATAATACTATTATTTCTCCTAAAATATTTTATAATAATTGCTTAATATCATATTCCATAAATGACCAATTTTTAAATGTTTCCAATTGTTTCCAAGCCTCTTTCCCCATTTTTTGTTTGTTTGTTTGGTTGGTTTGGGGGGATTTTGGGGTTTTGGGGGGGTTTTGGGGGGGTGTGGAATAGACTACTTTTATTCCTTGGAATCTGTGTGGCCAGCTCTGTATTCTTTTTTTTTAATTTAAATTTTCAATTATAGTTTAACTAAAATATTATTGTATAGCCCTGGCTGGCATAGCTCAGTAGATTGAGCATGGGCTGCAAACCAAAGTGTCGCTGGTTCAATTCCCAGTCAGGGCACATGCCTCAGTTGCAGGCCAGTTCCCCACTTGGGTGCACACAAGAGACAACCACACATTGATGTTTCTCTCCCTCTCTTTCTTTTTCCCTTCCTCTCTCTCTAAATATAAATAAGAATAAAATCTTAGAAAAATAAATAAAATATCATTGTGTAAAAGTTTTAGGTGTACACAAAGTGTTTACACAGTCAAACACTTAACAAGTGATCCCCTCAAAATTCCAAGTACTCACCTGGTACCACATAGTTATTACACTACTGATGACCACATTCCCTAATCTGTACTTTGCAGTCACATGACAATTTTGGAACTACCAGATTGTTGAAGACTTAATCCCTTTACCTTTTCCAACCAGCCTCCAAACTCCACTCAGCTCTGGCAACCATCAGCCTGCTCTCTGTATCTATAAGTCTGTTTCTATTTTGTTTGTTTATGTTGCTCTAGAGATGCCACATATACACAAAATCATATGGTATGTGTTTTTATCTGACTTGCTTCACTTAGCATAATACCCTGTAAGTCTACAAATGTTGTCTCAAATGGTAAGATTTCATTGTTTTTTATGACCAAATGGTGTTCCATCGTGTAAAGGCACCCCAGCTTTTTTACCACTCCTCTACTGATGGACACTTGGGCTGCTTCCAAATCTTGGCTATTGTATATAACATTGCAGTGAACATGGACATGCACATATTCTTCCAAATTAGTGTTTTGCTTACTTCAAATATACACCCAGAAGTTGAATCGCTAGGTAACACAGCAGTTTCATTTTTAATTTTTTGAGGAATCTCCATACTGTTTCCCACAGTGGCTGCACCAGTCTGCATTCCCACCAACAGGGCCCAAGGGCTCCCTTTTCTCACATCCTTGCCCACAGTTACTGTTTGTGGGTTCACTGATGATAGGCTTTCTGACAGGTGTGAGGTGATATCTCACTGTGCTTTTAACTTGCATTTCTCTGGCAGTTAGTGATGTTGAGCATCTTTTGAAATGTCTGTTGGCCATTGTATGTCCTGTTTGGAGGAGTGTCTATTCAGCCTCTGCCCATTTTTAATTGGATTTTTTGTATGTTTGTTTTTGGTGTTGCATGGTATAAGTTCTTTTTATAAATTTTTAAAGGATTTGTTTATTTTCAGAAACAGGGTAAGGGAGAGAGAAAGTGAGGGACATCAATGTGTAAGGGATATATCAATTGGACACAGCCTACAACCCAGGCATGTGCCCTGACTGGGAATCAAACCAGCAATTTTTTGGTTCATAGGCCAGCACTCAAGCCACTGAGCCACACCAGCCAGGGTAGTATGAGTTCTTTGTGAATTTTGGATGTTACTGCCTTATTAGATGTATCATTGGTGAATATGTTCTCCTATTTAGTTAATTGTCTTTTCCTTTTATTGATGATTTTCTTCGTTGTACAAAAACTTTTTAGTTTGATGTAGTCACATTTGTTTATTTGTGTTGTTGTTGTTATTATTGACCTTTCCCAAGGAGATATAGAAAATAATATTGCTAAGAGAAATGTTGGAGATATTACTGCCTATGTATTCTTCTAGAAGTTTTATGGTTTTGAGTGTTACATTTAAATTTTTAATCTATTTTGAATTTATTCCATTATATGGTGTGAAAAAGTGGTCTAGTTTCTTTTCTTTTCTTTTTTTTTTTTTGCATGTACCTATCCAATTTTCCCAGTACCGTTTATTGAATAGACTATTTTTACCCCACTGTGTGTTTTTGCCTCCTTTGTAAAATATTAATTGACCATATAGGTGTGGGTTGATTTCTGGGCTCTCTATTCTTAAAGTACTTATTCTTATTAATGCTCAAATTGTCCCGTCTTTGGTTAGTGAAAGCCTCTTTAAGCTGGTTCCTGAGTCCTTTTGACATACCCTTAGAGTCATTGATAGTATCTCAGCTTTCTGATGTGACAGATTATTCCAGACCATCTTACACATTTGCTGCCTCAGGTGTGAAATCAACTATTCTTCAAAGACCCCAGTTTCTTCTATGAGGTCATGGTATGAAGGCCTCTGTCTGAACACTGAGTGCATTCACCGCTGCTGGGTTGTTCATTGTTTCTAGGTCTTTTTAGTGGATAAACTAGGAAATAGTATTTGTTTTATCCATAGAAGAAATATATCATAAATTGCATATCATTTCCAATTCAGGTTCAGAACTACAAGGTTTTACTTTACTTCCCTGATGTTATTATAGCTCTGCTTCATTTTTCCCTGGCTAAAAATCCTGGTTCTTAGTACAATAACATAACTACTCATTTGTTATGTATACACACAATAGAATAGATGCACAATAGTCTCAGAATAACAATATCAACACAACTATCAGCAGCCTAATTATTTAGAAGTTTGTTTATTGGAGATTTTTTTGTCTTTAGTATATATATTTCACTAAAGATATGCAAATTTCTGTTAACCTGTACTGCAAATTACTCCAAAAGTATTATCATTTCCATCTTTTATAGTTTTGTTTCAAATCCTGAAGCTACTGATTTTTAAATGTTGAAATGCCCTATGATGAGTTTGCTTTATACAGTAGGAAACAGGTTGCAGACAGGAATAATTTGGGATCTTATTCAAATAATTACCATGGAGAGTCAATGTTGGATCCTCAGATCATACTATTTCCTGTTCTTTCTTAGACCTGACTCAAACAATTTCACAATTTTATTTATTCACTCAAGAAACCCCTAGTAAGAGCTGTATGAGATTCAGACAAGAGGAATAAGTAGGGAATTTAACGTGTTTTGAGTGTCTATTATGATTCAAGTATTATTCTAGGTACTTTACATTCATTATCTCATATAATTTCGTAAGAACCTTTTGAAGTACACATTATTATTCTGTAACCAACTTTCAGATGAGGCCATTGGAGCCCAGGGAGTTTTCTTTCTCCGAAGCTACTAAGTAGAGAAAACAGAATTAACATATTGGTCTGTTTCATACCATTCTCATATATAAGATACTGTCCCTATCCTCAAGGAATTAATGGAGGGTTCAAACACAGGAAGAACAAAAGTGCAGTAGAACCCCAGGCAAGAGAAGCATAAAACTGGCTAGGGCATCACAAAAGAGGAATCATTTCACCTTATTTTCAAGACATAAAATATAATTTTGTGCAATGGAGAAGGAGTGCATTTCATGTGAAAAGACAGGGATAAGCAAAACTCCAGAGGTGATAAAGTACAATGAGTCCTTTAAATGGGTTCTTTGGCCTGGCTTGGCTACAGTTTAATTTAATATAGAAAAATAGAGCTAAAACTGAAAAGATTGCCTGGGACCCCATTTGGAACCTGAAAGCCATTCCGAGGATTTGGGACAGCCAGAAATTTTTGAAGGTTTTGAACAGAAATGGAACATAATAGAGCTCAATCCCTGCCATTGGGCAGACTTCATTTAACCCACATCCCACACCTCTGAGAGAACCAACTTCGCATCTCAGGGATTGGTTTGCATGTCTTCTAGCAATTTCTTGCTGAAGTTCCTTTTTTTTATGTTTTGCTACTTGAAGCTTTGTCAAACTGAAACTTCCAGTTGAAGAGACAAAGAGTACTCCCATGAAACCTTGCACTGTGATTGGCAATGGTTGGTCATACTGGAATTATTAGACATTGCAATAATGTCTGACTATAACTGGACACACTCAATTTGCTTGTTGAACCTCCTTTAAGTCAGATAAATTTCATTTATTTTTCTAACCTTTATTGTATTTTTCCATTGCTATTCAGTCCCCGTAGACCCCCCTCCCCACAGCAATCACCACACTGCTGGCCATGTCCATGAGCCCTTTATCCTTTTTGCTCAATCCCTCCACCACCTAACAACCTCCCTCATACCAACGAGCTGTCATCCTGCTCTGTGTCTATGAGTCTGTCCCCATTTTTCTTGTTAGTTCAGTTTGTTCATTAGACTCCACATGTGAGTGAAATCATATGGTATTTGTCTTTCTCTGACTGGTTTATTTCACTATTGTGACAGTTCATCAATTTCTTATGAGCTCTGATAAAGAGATGTTTGTCAATTTAATTACTTTAATACCCATGGGATTATGGAAACCACAGGAAAAACATCACAATTCAAGAGATCTTTGGAAAACTGAGTTTGGATTGGATAAAAACTTTTTCTTATAGAAATGAATTATATCTTAGTTGTAGATAATAGATTCCTTAGTTTGGGTGATTTCATTGGCTTGAGATCCTCCCTTTGCTCAGTTTAACCTGATATTTGACAATTTAACCTGATATTCCTGTACATTCTCCTCCTGGAGATATCTAGCATAATGAATTAAGTCTCCCTGTTTTCCCATTTTTATAAGAAAGTGTGAAATTGCATAATTCATGCTAACTAAATTTTTCCTTAGAATATGGCATTTGCTGTTTTAATTGTCCTTCCAATTTATAATGCATAAATCAAATATGGTTGAGTTCTGTAAAAATATTAGCTGTAGACCTTTGAAAATCTGAGTGAGCTGGGGCCTAGTTAGGAAGTGCATCCTCAGTATTCTTTCTTCTCTTTATTCTTCACAGTAATGGCTAAATTAGTCTCCTGGGAGATGAGAGAACAGACTCTTATATAAAGATAGGGCATGGCCTTCCTCCATACCCCACACTATCCAGGTATGGAGGGTTTACACCTAAGTGAAAAGGTTTGCTGGACACATCTTCACAAAATTCACAAATAGTTTACTGGTTATTGTTGATGCCCTGCTAAAGAATGATGGTGTTTATAGATATCTTCTTGCTGTCTTTAGCTGGTGCTACACTACAAGGTACGGTACAGAAACAGAGCCATGTCTAGAGGGTTCAGTGATTCACACTCACTACTCCTGACAGAAGATTTTCTATGAGATTCCCTGATAATTGTGTGCTAGTGTGGATCCTGACCGAGCCCACACAAACCCAACATATGTGTTCAGCTTACATTTGTGGTTCATACCCTTGACTGCACTTTAAAATCACCTGGGGAGCTTCTAAAAATGTATCCACACTGGGGCCCCACTTCCAAATATTCAAATTTAATTGGTCTAGCAGCAGAAGCTGCACCGTCCAGGGAGCACCATTTCCTGAGAACACATTCATCCCCTGGGTGCGCCAATCTCCTGGAGCTCAAGTCTATTGTAATGATGTCTGCTATTCTTGTGCCAACTTGTGTGGGCTTTAGAGAGAGGGCCTGAGCACACCTGTGACCAGAAGCTCTCCGGGTGACCCACTATGCGGCCAGAACTGAGAGCCGTTCTGAGGTATAGGCATCTTCAGAGATATTGCAGGTTCGACTCCAGACCACTGCCATAAAGTGAGTGTGACAATCAAGTGAATTATAATCTTTCTGCTGGTGGAGGGTCTTTCCTTCAATTTTTTAGGAGGCCAGTGCCTTATCCATTAGGCCACTGGGGCCTGCTCCTTCAATTTTTAAAAAATGCAACATCTATGAGGCATGGGATGGTGAAACTCAATAAAACGAGGTACGCTTGCATAAAATACCTTAGACTTTAACAGCATGAATTTAGGAGCCAAGGAGAAATGGAGTCAAAATCTCAATCTATTACTCCTTAGCTGTATGATCTTAGGAAAGTCCTTTAGCCTCTTGGAGCCTTAAGTTCTTCATAAATAAAAGGATAATAGTACCTCCCTTGTGAGATTATGTTGAAAAAATAATGATAGTCTAATTGAAATGCTTGGCACAAAGTTAATGCTCCAGAAGCCACTATTCTTCAGTTATTAAAGCAAGGTTTCTGTATTAGTCCAATTCCTTCAGTACTAAGTGACAGAAATCCAACTCAGATGACCTGAAGCAAGAATGAGGAATTTAAGCAAACCACCAGAAGGTAGGGTTGGATTTGGCCTCACAGGTTCTGGCATTTTAATGCTGCTAGGACATGTATTCTCTCTCTAGTGCTTATTCCAGCTTCTTTCTTGGCACCCTCATTCTCTTGAGCCAGCGATCCTCTTAGATGCTGAACTATGATCATAGGCAGTGCCAGATCTATCTTTATAGCCTCTTAGCAGAGAAGAGCCAAATAATTCATCATATCCGACTCATTTGGGCAAATCAAAGCCTCCTGCATCCATCCCTGTGGTCAAGATGTGTAGGCCTTAAAATGGAAAGAGGGATAATGTGCAGATGGATACAGTAACCACCTTTATTTTCACTGTCCAGATCTGATTTGAAATATATAAAATACATAAAACTCCCTCCATCCCTGGACCTGTTAGCAGATAAGAAAGGACAGTGGTAAGGCCCCAGGAGCAATAAGAAATACCATGCATTTAAAACACCTTGTCTCTCTGCTCTTCATGACCTGTGCATGATAATCGCCCCAAAGATCAGTTTACAACACAGCATTCCTTAGCCTCTCTGGTCCAGTTTACCTGAGACACTCAGGTGGACAGGTATATGAGGAGCTGGATGAGTTGATGCCACACTTGCAGTATCTGTGTTATCTAACACCTCCACTCCCAGCCCACAGCCTCTCTGTACCTATACAAGTGGGCAAAGTTAGCAGAATTATTTACACTCTCTACAGATTGGCAGAATTGTATTACACACTCCACAACTACTCTGCTATGTACTCATATGCTAGCCAAGAATGAGGCAATGAGGAAGAACAATCATGAAAGGCCCAGAGACACCCTTTAACATGTGGATTGTTCTAGCCACTTACCCAACACTTGTGCTGGAGAGGCAGCAAGTGTGATGAAAGAGGAACAGGATTCATCGCTTTATAGCAAGGAGCTTTTGACAAGTCATTTAACTTCAGTTTCCTGATCCATAAAATGAGAGCAATAATATGTCACAGGACTACTGTGAGAACTGAATGTATTTGATAAGTGGCAATGTATTCAAAAGTTAATTACACCCTTCACAATTGATCTACAATAAGTGGTTTCAGAGTTTAGAGAATAGTTTTATTTTAAAAATTACTGAAGAGGCCTTGCTATGAACATACACTCACGTATTTAGATCCAGTAGAGAGAATGACTGGGCATGAACCTAAATATCCCAGGAAACACTGCAGAAGATACACAAGTATTATTGGTATTCACTGACCTTTGGGTCTTAGCACACTTAATTTGTGGTTACGTAAACGAGTGATAAAGCTGCTGGCATGCACTTCACATCGCACCGCTACTTTAATGGTTCAGTGGCCTTATTTAGGAAAGCAGCTGACTCACTTCACCATAACATAGTGCAACACTTCAGAGAAGGAAGCGATAAAGAAAAAAGTCAGATATTAATTTCATTACTAGCATTTCTATGTCAAACGATGTTTCTGGGGATTCTGAGGCCTCTGGTTTTCCTATTGAGGAACAGTAAGCAGATTATGGGTTGATAAGAGTTGGTGGGAGGATCATAGTGAGTAAAAGACAACTGGCTCAAGGCCGAGGACGCAAATGGCACTCTAGCTAACTCCCACAGGCAACATCAAGTTCTAGATTACGTACTAGAATAATTGACCAGTTGTTTTCTGTTTGCTAGGACCCTCATCCCAGATACTAAGATAGTATGCATCAAAAAATACAGGTGGGGGAATTATTTTTCTAAGGCTCTTCCAGTGTGAAGATGCTAGAACCAGAAGTTCATCTTTTTCCTGAAGTAAAAATTGTTCCCCGTGTAAAACAGGGGAGCTTGGAATGAAGGAGCAGTCTGCTCATGAACGTCTTAGGAGCAAGAGATGAAACAGCATAGAATTGCTCCCATCAAAAATCATCAATAAAAATCAACACTAAGTTTGAAATTGTTTAAAAAGATTGGTATTTAAACATCACTATAGTGTAGGGAGCAAACTGATGAGAATAGCTTGATATTAAAAAATGTTTTCTTAGTTTTTTAAACATCTGGTCTTGGTACCAATTTTATTTTAATTTCTGCTAATACAGCCACATAGATGCCTGATTTCTACAGTTGCAGTAACCCGTGGCAACATGATCTCTTGCTTCTCTCTTTCATTTCCCCCTACCCCACCCCTGTGTTTTTTCTTGAGAGCATGGAAAAAAAAACTATTTCCTGTTTCCCAACTGTTGAATCTATGAACTAAACAGTTTAGCACAATTAAGCAGGATGCCTCATTCATCAAATCTTTTTTTCCTAAGACTCCTATCCTGACAGTCACTGAAAGCATGTGTTAAGTTGTGTTTCTAGTGTGTCAGCATGCCACATCTGTTGACAATTACAGAGGCACATCAAGGCTGTCATACTATGGCAGAGCTTCCCAGTGCCCCGGGTCACAACCCCTCAGAGACATTTACAAAGTGTATGCTTTTTAACTGTCCTGCAACTAAAAGTTTAATTTTTCCTGAGAATGTGTTTATGTACCTTGTAAAGGAACTAGTATTCCCTTTTGCTTTCCTTTGTAATGAGGTGTGTGCGTGTGTGTGTGTGTATCTATACCAGTGAAGAACCATGCCAAGTAATAAGTATAAACTTTCTTTTCAATATCTTTCAGCCTTGTAAATTGCTGCTTTTATTCTTTATTTTTAATATATTTTTTATTTTATTGATTATGCCATTACATTTGTTCTATTTCCTTCTTCATTCCCCTCCACCCTGCACACCCCTCCCCCACCATTCCCCCCCTTTAGTTCATGACCACGTGTCTCAAGTTCTTTAGATTCTATATTTCCCCTACTATTCTTACCCTCCCCCTATATATTTTCTATATACAGTCTATGCTACTTATTTTCTGTACCTTCTCCCCCCTTCTCCTTCTCCCACTCCCCTGTTTTAGGTGTTGCTCTTAATAACTGTGATTTTGCTGTCCTTTCACTGTTCATCTGTTTTATCTTTTTTTCTTAGATAAGTCCCTTTAACATTTCATATAATAAAGGCTTGGTGATGATGAACTCCTTGAGTTTGATCTTATCTGAGAAGCACTTTATCTGCCCTTCCATTCTAAATGATAGCTTTGCTGGATAGAGCAATCTTGGTTGTAGGTCTTTGGATTTCATGACTTGGAATACTTCTTTCCAGCCCCTTCTTGCCTGTAAGGTCTCTTTTGAGAATTTAGCTGACAGTCTGATGGGAACTCCTTTGTAGGTGACTGTCCCCTTATCTTTTGCTGCTTCTAGGATTCTCTCCTTCATTTTAATCTTGGCTAATGTAATGATAATGTGCCTTGGTGTGTTTCTTCTTGGGTCCAAGTTCTTTGGGACTCTCTGAGCTTCCTGGATTTCCTGGAAGTCTATTGCCTTTGCCAGATTGGGGAAGTTCTCCTTTATTATTTGTTCAAATAACTTTTCCACTCATGATTGTTCCTCTTCCACTTCTGGTACACCTATAAATCAGATGTTGGAAGGTTTAAATATGTCCTGGAGGTTCCTTAGCCTCTCCTCATTTTTTTTTAATTCTTGTTTCTTCATATTTTTCTGTTTGGTCATTTTTTCCTTCCTTCTTGTCTGCTCCCTTGATTTGATTCCCAGTTTCTTTTCCATCACTATTGGTTTCCTGTGCATTTCCCTTCATTTCAATTAGTTTAGCCTTCATGTGTCCTGTTAATTTGTGGCTAAAATCAACCAGTTCTGTGAGCATCCTGATCACCAGTGTTTTGAATTGTGCATCTGATAGGTTGGCAATTTCTTGGTCGCTTAGAGTTATCAGCTCTGGGGGTTTGAGTTCTTCTTGAGCCATATTTTGGTCTGGTTGCACCAGCTTAGCTGAGCAGTTCATTGTTTTCAGACTTCGTATTGTTCGATTTTCTGTGGCTTAGCTGTGTTTATTGTTGTTAAAACTTTATTGTTTTTAGATTTGGTTGTGCAAGGAGGCAAAGTGTTTCCATCTATGCCTCCATCTTGGCAGAAGTCTCTGCTGCTTTTATTCTTTATTAATTCTCTTCTTATGTATTGCTTTTATTGTTTATTCATTCTTTTGCTAATAGCATATTTGGTGCTATCTGTTGGATTTTGTCATATATTTTTAAATACTACTTCTTGATTTTATTTTGTCATGTTCTTAGTCAAAATTTGGGTAAGATTTTTAAAAAATATGATCTGGGTAATTATATGTCATGGGGACCCTCTCTGGAGTCATGCCCTCTTTCTTTTGGGTCTCTTCCTGACCTAAAGTGTGTGGAATTGTTCATTCTATCAACCATATTATTCAGGGAGTATCTAGAACGTAGAAAAGTATGGCTGAATTGGCAAGTCATCTATGCAGGTCTTTTATCTCTAATCTTCACATCTGGAATTGTTGGCAATATTCAAAATGTTGACTTCTTTCTGTTTGCATTCAAATATTTAACAATGGGTATTCATGACCATAGTAACATTTTCTTTCTAATTTAAAAACAAGTGTTGCTTTTGGACATCATATGTCCAAATATGTCCATATATACATAATTATTCATACTATGAAAAAGTAAATAGGTTCTAGGAGAAGAGCAACCTGAGAGGTTATTTAATGGCTGAAAGAAGAACTAAAAGGAAAAGAAGTTGGAACTGAGGTTAAAGTCAATAGTAGTTTCATATGTGGTGGTTAATGGTATTTCTTAATCTTTAAATATCAAGTGTGTTGTAATGCTTAATTATCCTTAATATCTGAATGAATTATCACCATACCAGAGAAAATAGGAAGAGACGTGCAAAATCTTTAGTGTCTATTGAAGAGAACCTTGAGGAGCTTTGAGAATTCTATAGCAAAGAGGAAGCTGTAGGGTCCTCGGCTCCCACCTCCTTCAAATGGGGAAAACAGGATGAATGAGTGGGCCTCCTCTCCAGCACTAAACGTTGCACGGGTTTGCTGTGAAACTCAAGGACATGTGAAGGAAACAATGTTAATTGCTTGGCACTTAAGAAACCTGCTTCACTGTTCAATGAGTTAGAAATATTTTGAAAATCTCATTTTGAGTCATGCAAATTTACCTGTAATAAATTTTTGCTGTGCACCAAATAATGTCATTTAAGTGCAACCATAGAATGCTCTGAGGAGAAAGGGAAGCTAATGTTTATTGAAGAACTCCAAGGTGCCAAATGGTATTGCATTAATCATTTTACCTACTCCTCTTAATACCCATTGTGAGTAAATGTTGCTGGTTCTGCTTTACACATGAGGAAACTGAGGCTAAGACCAGCTAAAAGCACTTTCCTGAATGGTGTGAGGTAGAGTGCCGATTTGACACTGACAGCAAAGCCTCTAGTTCTCTTTGCAGCCCCAAAATGATGTTAAAACAGTGCCGAGTGGCAGCTTCCTAGGTCATACAGGCTTAGCAGTGGGCTCAGCTTGTTTCACCAAAGACACACACACAGCCTCCCATAAATCCACCTGAGGCCTGATCTGTCTGGATTTGTGTCTAAATCATCCCACACATCAAACAATGCTAGATCCTCTCTTCAGTTTCTGCTTTGTAACCAGCTTAAAATGTCTCAAAAGTAGCATTGTCTCAGAGGAACACTAAGAATGTTGTCTTATGTTAATCAAGTCTATGCTATGCTGTCTTGAATTAATCACATTTATGTTAATTAAATGAATCCTTCAGGTTGGTTTTTGAATTAGGCTGTATTTCTGTATCTCTGGGAAGAACCCGTTTTGAGGTTCTCCTACACAAATAGAAAGAAAGTTGCTACCAGGGATTGTTCGGCACCCTTTCAACTGATCCCCAAACCTAAGAGAGATCTAACTTCTATAGAAGTTTTTAATAAACCTCATTATTTGACAATTGGTCAAATGTCTAGAGCCCAGCATTCCTTCGTTATTTATTTTTCCACTTATGGCTATGTTTTAAGGTTCTTTTGATGTTGTTCGCCCTTCAGGTGGTTGTAAATGACCATAGCTGCTAATAGGCTGGCTTCCGCTGGCGCCTGCTAACAACGCCTCATAAATATTCAACGGGGGCATTCTGTGAGAAGGGCTGGGGAACAGGTGGCCTGCCAACTCCCTCCACATCTAGTATCTATGATAATGGCTGCAAATGACACGGGGCAGAAGAAATGGCCTTGCAGTGTGAAAAAAATGAGGGGGAAACAAGGAAGACTGTGGCTCCTGGCCAAGGACTCCTCTCCTCTCCCAGGTGCTGGCCACTGAGGTCATGAGTTTCACCCCCGCCCAAGGAGCAGCCCCTCTCAGCAACTTCCCACCGCCCCAAAGCATACCGCAATCTTCTCTTTATCTTAATCTTTTGTTATAGTGGTAATTAGCGTTACATCTTTAATAGTAAATTAAGAAATCCAAAACAGAATTTCAGATTTAAAAAGCTTTTCCACCAGGAATCCAGTTGCATAAATTTTACAGACTAGAGGGAAGCTAAATTACCCGGGTTTGTGCATTTGTTACCTCATTGTAATCCTCAACATCACAAATCCAAAAGGCTGTCATTAAGTTTGAGAACCAACAAGAACTGGGATTTCTCTATGAGTGCTGAAAGATTAATTGGAAAAGATCTCCCTAAAAACACAAAAGGTTATTGCTAACACGGGACATTTTACATTCACAATCTGTACCTGTTTTTTAACATGCCTATTTGCAGTGAGCGGTTTAAAAAGAAGTTACACACTGAGAGCACTTGATCAGACTTTACACTGGAATGCTCGTAGTTATTATTTTGCTCTGGTGATATACAAGCTCGGTTTATAAAATAATACTGGAAACATCTTTTGTCTTCAAAGGATATTGGACTTCTAGTTATTAAGCATTTTATGTTCAAAAAGAAGTCAAAATCAGAAAGAAAAAGAGAGAAAATGAGCTATTTTCCCCCATTTTCTCATAATATGATTTCAAAAAAAAAGGAAGTACTTCCTTCTCTGGCAATATTTCACAAGTTGCGCTGGCATTAAAATTACTGGTGATAAAGAAGAAAAGTTCGTGATGAAAGCAGAGGTAATAAATTCCATGTAAGTATGGTTAGCTTTGACCAAACTAGTTGCCAGGCTGGTAGTGGGGTAAAAATGTAAATACTTTGTCTTTGATCACTAGACTTTCAATTTTATCAATAGCTCTGTGCCGCAATGCACACATCTGCAGCGCTTTAAACATCTGTGTTCAAGACGATCATTTGGAAAAGGAAGCTAAAAGGTTCGTGGCTGCTTTTGATGCCTGTTGTTTAGTTCTATCTACCTCATAGAAGTCCCAAATGGGACCTTTGTGAAGGGAAATTTTACACAATTTACTTAGCTTATTATAAACTATATCACAGAATGGCTTTTAAAAAACTAAAATATGATTTTACTATGAGATGAAATACAATTGTGAAAGAATTAAAACATTAGTTTCAACAGTGAAATGAGAATAATTGAGATTAAGTGCTAGAGGCTGATGGCCCTCTATTCTCTGTTACCACAAAATCCCTTCACTCCCTTGGCTTGCATCTATTAGTTTGAGAGATATTTGCACTCACAACCTAGGGTCTTGCCTTTAAAAATGCTACTTTTAGGTAATGGACAGATTTGTGACATTATTTACATTGAAGCTGATTCATTTTAGCCATGGATAGCTTAAAAAAACAGCTTGGTTAAAACTACTATAAACACATGAATAAACTAAATAAATTGCCTATAGCTTAGCTATAAAATATGAAGGCCAAGTTCTGTTTGTAATAACTTTTATAGATGACACTTCTGTTTAAGAAAACGATTATTTATAATATTACGACTTCCGATATACCCAAGCAGCCGCTGGTATGAAGAAGGTGCATTGCTTTCATCTCGCCTGACTGTATGTTTTCCTCTTTCCTAAAAGCACAAGCCTGGAAGCTGTTCTAATGACCCAGGGTATGCTCCGTAGTCTCCCCTTCAGTCATGGCCAGACCTGTGGCCACAGACTCTGCTAACATCAGAATAGTCTGCTCGTTCCTTTCATCTACTATTAGTACAGGATGTTTTCTCCCTTTTTATGAGCATCAGAACAGCAGCTTTGTTACAAAACAATCTGAAAAAACTCTGAATCCTTTTTTGCTGGAGGTTTGTTTATTTTGTAGTCAACACTAAGGGGGCCCCTTCTGAAAGTCTGCTGGGTGACTCCTAAATTGAATATTTTTCCTTTTCAACACTACCCCTTATATGTATTGAACTCAACTTAGAGTGGGGGTTGGGGAGTTGATTCTTTCTTTAACTCTGAGTGGACTCTTAGAAACACTTGCCTTGGACTAGTAGTCTTCAAATAATGTAATTAAGAATCTCTTGTAAAACTTGCTAACAGCGCAGACTCCTAAGTCCCATACCCAGAAACACTAATGAAGTAAGTCCAGGGTAGTCACCAGAATCTTTATTTTTCTTAAATTTCCCTGATGGTTAAGATGTAGGGCATCTGGGAGCCATCCTTTGAGGAACAGGCTGAGTTCTGAGTTCTTGCTCATTGTCCACACAGCAGTTGTAACCACCTAAGAATTTCGTGATCAGGCAGTGTTTCCCCGGGTTTGTTCATGTCATCGGGTTCAGAACCAAAGAGATAACAACCAACCCACTCGGCATGAACAGCAGTTTGGTGGGTACCGAGAGTGCTCTGGAGTGGGAAGACCTGCGTGGGATCCAGGGCCCAGCTGAAGGAGCTTTGGCGGTGATGAGTGACTTATTACCACGACTCAGTTCTCCAGTGTGTGAGTGAAGATAATCATCTTTGCCTCCTACCCACATAATACCAAAGCTCTGACAAATGCTGAGACACGACTTGTAAAAATAAACTAATTTCTACGTGGTAATGTAGTTCCATAGTAACAGATTTCCAGAAACCAAACACCATAGAAAACCTAGTATTTTCCTTACATTTTATAATAATTTTCCTCGGTTTTAGATGATGGTTTATAAAATCACTTCTCAGAGACGCTCCCCAAAACTTTCCACTTTACCTTCATCCTGTCTCAGTTCATTTCTATAAAGATGCTGGGATCCCAGATTACATATGACATTTCTAAACACCCCTCCCCTTGGCTAAGTGGTACCCAAGGGGAAACCTTACAGTTCCCACACTCAAACCTAGGAGGTCAACCATATTTGACTCACAGAAAATAGCAGAGAGCTGCTGAGTTAGCCTGGAATGTTATATGGAATAAGAGTCAGGTTAAACCACAAAAACCTTCTAGCCATGAACCAGTGTGTGGGTGCCTCTGTATAAGGTTTCTTGCAAGAGAGAAGTTGCTGAGTTGGGGAAAGTGCTCAAGGGCTTCTTTGGATTTGGAATTTTGGAAAGGAAGTGTCCTTGTTCGCCCTCACTAGAGAAACCTCTCTCATTGTGTCACCTACCTCATCCTTTCAAATGCTAGGTGCACTTCACATTGATGCCGTATGTGACAAGAGTCCCTGAGACCTGTGCTTTGTCCAAGACTGGGGGATGCCTGTGTTTGATCAAGGCAGGGTCGTTATGCTTTGCAGTGTGGAACACGCACCATGAGGAACTGAGGCATCTCAGCCAAAGGATATTAGAAGGATCTAGAGGATTTGGGTTTGGGTTCGGGGTAGGTTTGGGGAGGGTCCAAGGAAGCAGCGACTTGCTCTTGACTGGGAGCTCTCTGGAAGGTGGACAATTCTGTGACTGGGTGTCTTAATTACTGTGTATCTTAGCAAATCTTACCTACAGGGAGGGCAGAACAGATAGGAAATAAAGTTGTAATGGGTAAATAAACAGTAGCCGCTCATGTTACACAGAAAAGGGAGACATCTAGTATTTTGTGGTTTGCACAGTGACTTTTAGTCTGGGCTTTCACTAAAGTTGTTTTGATTTGCTTCCTCGTAGTCACAGAACGCCCTTCTGTGATACTGTTGTCCTCTGAGACTCTTTGCGTTTCCAGCAGGAGAACAAGGTGAACAGGGCTGGACTTTGTTAACAGCCCGGACACCTCCCTGTAAGTGTGACCCCAGTTCCCAGATGTCAGCCGCTGCCTTCTTCTTTTTCAGATTAAATGTCTTTTTAACATAAAATCTGTTTTAGGAAGTATGATTTTTTTTTTGTCATGAACATTTCAAGTTCTCTTTATAGGTACTGTTATTGTGGTTGTTGTTTTTAATCTTCAGCTTTGCCATTGCTTGACTGTGATGGAGTTGCATTTCCCCAGCATTTGGGGACATCTGGGGCTTTAGGAACAATAAGAAAGGTGAAGAGAGGTTCCTCTGTATGAAGCAATGGGCCAATAGGGAAATTACCAGGAAGAACAAGGGGGAATGACATGGTGGCCCCAGTCTTCTCCAGTGTCAGGGATGGATAGGCAACTGGATGAATATAAAAATATCAGGCCCATCTAAACTTCTTACCACCCCAGATAAGCTGCAATGATCCTGAATACCTCTAGTAGTAAAACCACCAAAATACACGATCTCTACCATTTTATTATGTGTTTATATATGTATATTCTTAAACATGTATGTATTACATTTGGTATTGACACATAATACTGAAGCTATGGCTAGCTAAAGTAATGGGGAAAAGCATTAAATGTTCCAGGAAGTGTTTTTGCTTTGTAACTAAGGGGTTAATAGGTATGGTGAAAACTTGGTAAAAAACTATATGCAACATTTAGTTGTAACAGCCATTAGCTTTGAAATCTGCCAGAAATCCCTTGTCAGCTGTGGTTATTAGGATCATAGGGGTTAAAACCTATGAAATGTTCATTTTCATGTAAACATAGAATAGAGTCAGGGAGTTGGAGGACGCATTCCTTTTTCAACAGGTACTTCTGCAGAAATGATAGCAAGGGATCCTTCCTCAAGAGGTATGGGAGAGGTCCCAGCTCTCTTACGGTGGCAAGGACAACTCTAGAGACTCACATTTGATGCTGACTACCTGGGCAGCAGGGACAGTGGCACCTCTTACTGTCTATATTCTTTATCAGCCTCCTGAGAGGTTGAACCACCAATTAAAATATGAAGTCTTTAAAGGAAACCATTTGGCTGCTATTTCTTTGCCTTTTACTTTAAATCTAAAGTCTTGTCATAGCCAATTCCTAGAGTCTCTAGCGCCATAAGGAATGAGGGTTCACAAACAAAAGTAGAAAATGTCTTGATAAACTCCTCATTCTCTCGTTGGGGATCACGTGAAAACCTCCTTGCTCCTTTTTCTTGTTTTTTCCTTCTTCTTTTCTCTTTTTTTTTTTTCCTCTGGAATGAGAATTCTAAGAACAAAACTTTTCTCTGATAACTCTTATAAAACACTTCTGTGCTTGGCTCTCCAAGGATTAAGAATTCGGCATATAATTCTCCATTCATTTCTCAAGTGTCAGGAGAGAATTGAGTTTAAAGGCTCCAATTCCCTTGCAGGTTACACTGTCTATCTAGATGAATTAGTATTCAACACAGCTTGGGGGAAAATCTCAAGTGATTTTCAGGTTTGCAAATTGTTCAGACTCATAATGAAATCTCAGGTTGAGGCAATCACTGAGCAGTTCACGAGCATGAGCTTTTCCCCCAGACATCTGTACCTCTTGGATCCATTCATTCATCTGCCTTCTTTGCCTCATCTCTACTGGACAACCAAGAGCTACTTGACATAGTCACATATACACTAAGTTGGTGCCACTGCAAATTCTTGGCCTCCAACCTTTGCTGGGCCCTCAGTGAGGCCTCATACTCCTGGTACATGTCTTCAGTCAGTTCCTCTCCCAGACTGTCACCACTGACCACATCCTCCCACCCTCCGTTTCCTCCCTCATTCAGCAAAGGACAGTTCATTAGCCATCCATTCCCACTCTTGTGAATATAACAGGATATGTGTTCTTCTTCCTTTGGGTTCTACCAGTTCTACCCCACGAGTACCTCACACTGGCAATTATTTTTATTCTGCAGCTTCAGTTCTCTCTCTCACTCTTCTCTAAAGTTTTCTCTTCAGAATATAAAATATTCTCATGTCTTTTCCATTATTAGTAGAATGCAAACACTTCACATGACCCTATGACCCTCCCGCTCTTTCTTTCCTTTGCAGCCATGCTTGTCTCTTCCCACGCATTTCTTCCCACATTGCAGTCTGAATTCCACCTGCGGCAGTCCATGAGGACTACCCTTCCAAGGGCTCCAAGGTCCTCCTTTTGGCCAATCAAATGAGCCCATTCTAGTCCTTTCCTTATTTGCTTTTTCTGAAACATTTGCACAGTTGACCACCCCCCACATCCTGAAACTCTTTACTTCCATAGCTTCTGTGCACTTATCTTCCCTAGTTTGGCAACTGCCTCTTTCTCATGCCTATTCAGGTCCCTCTCCTTGTGCTGGTCTCTTAAATATTGTGTGTGCTAGGGCATCATCCGTGGGCTCTTTTCTTCTCATTCAGTCCACTGCTCCTAGAAGACAACTCTGCAGGTTCCCAAATCTGACCTCCAGGTGTTAAAATTCACGTGGCCAACATTACCACTTCAATGCCCTATAGGAACTTAAACCCATTGTGGCTGAACTTTTATCTCACTCTCCCACCCATTTCTAGAAAGAGCAAATTGTCATTTTTATCATTCAACCTGAAGGTTTGGCATTGACTTAGACCTCTCTGCCTCTTTCCACCCTCTTCATTCAATTGATTCCCACCATCTAATTTCTAAACATAACCTCTCCTCTATTCATTGTGCTGTTGCTTTAGTTAAGGCACTCAAAATTTCTCATTACTACATTGTTTCCAGTTATCTTCCTAAAATGTGGCTTCCCATTGCTTCCTTGGCAAACTCTTGAGCATGGCCTATGATGTTCTTCTCTACCTGATACCTGCCAAACTCTCCACTCTGTTCTCTTCACCAGTTTTCCACGAGTATCTTCATTCTGGCCACAACATCCTACTAGAAGTTTCTTTAAAACCCCAAATTATTTCATAATTTCTCCTTTTGTATGGTGCTCCTTTCGATTATTCCTTTCTAATCCTCCTGGTTACTTATCTTTTGAGGCTCAGTTGAGATAATAGCATCTTAACACACTCAGGAAATGTTAGTGATTATTATTGTTGCTGTTTTGGTTATTATGTCTCCATTCAGTACCTAAGACTGTTTGGTACCACACCTTTGTAGTCTCATAGTAAACCTACAACACAGTATTACTCATACCCTTATACACATATAATTATTGGCTATTTTTTCTTCTCATCACCTAGTCCTGAACTTCAAACATTTCACTTGACTTCAATCATTGATATTAACTGCCTGAACCCCAAAGGCATTTGGGTTTGCTGTCCCCATTTAAAATAACAAAGATCACCCACAATTTCCAGTGAAATTGTAACAGCCGTCCGTGGTGGTGTAGGCAGTGGGGGTATTGGTGTTAGTGATTATATTTGTTGATTTCTTACCATATGCCAAGAAGTTTCTAAGGGGTTTGCATGTATAATCTTATCATTAATATCATTGAATTGGTGAGAAAACCAAATATAAGAGGTAAGTACTTTAGCCAAGTCACACAGCCTAGAAGTAATGGAGTCAGGATTTTAACACATGAAATAGTCACCAGGAGTACAAAGAGTCAGGGAAAATATTCTCCATGCTCTGATACTAACTATTGAATCCTATTACTCAGAGAGAGAAGATGGAAAGTCAATTCAAAATATTTGTTATATATCCACATTGTGATTGAATTAGGTATCTGAATACAATACAGTTGTTCCCTGAAGTTCACCACCTAAAAAGAGAAATAAGATATGAACCTAAGTCAATAACTGGGCATTTAATTATAGATGGTAAAACTGATAAGTGCTATGGAAATTGAAAAGAAAGGAAGTTTTAACCTAGTTGAGAAAAGATCAGGAGAGCCTTTCTGGGGGAGGTGGTATTCGACATGTCCCTGTGTGGTTGAGTCCTAATCAGTGCACACGGCTAAGGGATGAAGAGTGGATGGGATTTCAAGGGACTAGAACAGCAACCTCTTCTCACCTTGCTCTATGGCAAAGATGTAAAGCAAGAGGCTTTGGTAGAGGCTTTCTTCCTGCATGGAGGGGCACAGAGGAGTGTACTCACTCATACCTAAGAATCTCTTGAGTGCTGCTATGCAGGCATCATCAAAGTATACTCCCCAAACTTTAAACTGACATGCGCTTTGCTCCCAGAGTCCATTCCCATATTAGTTGTGCCTCCTATCCATACCCACTTCCCTAGGCAGAGTCAACCTTTTCTTAAAGGTAACTTAACATCCCAGGAAGAATTGAGCTATCCTGAGACCTCACATTTGAACACCATTGTTCTGGCCTCGAAAAGGTTGTTCATGTCATTTTCATCAGCTGTACAGTTGTGCTTCTCCTGCCTAGAAAGCAGCCTGGTGAGCCTGACTCATTGACTCTATGGATTTCTCAGGAAACTGCAGATACTTTTACTCAGTGGGGGAACTCTGTGCCCTGTTTTTATTAGAGAGCAATTTTTTGGATGCATTTTCTGATCACAAACAACACGGAGTTGATAGTGGCCAATTCTGACATGACTACTTGATAAATATGTCAACCTTAGACTCTCTTCTTTAAATTTATGAGAACACAAAGAATATATTGAAATGTCTGGCTTGCTATTTATTTGATGCCTTGCATATGGAAAATGCTTAACAAATTGCATTTGTGAGACAGTATATACATATGGAAATATGTACATGATTGTAGCCCCCATTCTCTAGCCCTGGTCTATTAGGAATCAAAGAGTTCAAGGTCCCAGTAACTAAGGTACAGCAGCTGCAACTAACACTCCCCTCTCAGTGGAATAACAAATAAACCTTTAGTTTATGCTCATGTCACTGCCCAGTGGGGATCAGTGTTTGGGAAGTGATGTTGAACACCACACAATTATTCAGGTATCCAAACTCCTTTCTCCTACTAGCCTTGCTGTGCACTAAGGCCTCAGAACCTTGATGTCTTCCACTAAAACCTCTGCATCTTGTCCTAAGGTCTGACACAAAGTCACTCTGTTTTCTGGCCCAAGGGGAGCTCTCATACAGTCTGAGTGGACCTGGCTGTCCTAGGAGTCACATCACATGTCTCTGGAGGACATTTGATCTTAGGTAACTAGAAGAATTGGTAATTCTAATTGGTCCCGAGATTTCCTTCACATTTCCTCCCATGAGGAAAGGGGGTCATTATGCAAATTAACTCCCAGAAACAGCCATTGGTATCCCACAATTTACATAAAAACTAGACTCTGTAATAACGTGTGTTATTATAAAAAATTCAGAAATTTTGTGGGCAAGACTGCCTTAGGCTTAGGCCTGCTAAATATTAATCTAACAGCAACCAAGTATTTTTTTAACCAAGTTTTAGAACATTCAAGGTGCCAAATTTCCCAAGATGAATTGTCTGAAAGAAGTCTTAAAACTCCCTCTCTGATCACTTCCTATCAAATTTGGGAGGGAAAGGTGTTTGTTTTGGTGGGTTCAACTCCACCCTTGTTCATTTTGGTTACAGTAAAAAGTCTCAAAATATGTTTTTCTGAGCAAGTGGTTTCTCCTAGTGCTAAATTCTCACCAGGCCTAAAATGTTATAAGTAAGAGCAGCTTTAGTTGTCCTCAAGGAAAAGATCAAAGGAGGGAAAAAACATATTAATGAGCCCAGTAATTCAAAACTTCTTAAAATGTTCCCAAGTGTTGTGGGACTTTCTGGGCATGTCTCTGAGAAATGGATATTTTGGATGTTGCTTTTGCATATACAGGAAACCAATCTCCAGGTAGCTCCTCCTTACAATTCCTTTACTAGTTTCTTCCTAGAGATTGCCTATAAGCACCTTACTCAATAGTAATGTAGATTTCCTTGAGTTAGAAAACTATGGAAGAGGGGAGTCATCTGGAACCTCAAGTGAGTTACTTGCCGAGTCCCCTGACCTTAGCTAGCTGCTTACATACACTGCCAGGACAACCACTTTATTCATTTAGTGGTACAGCCATGAAATAGCATTGCTCCTTCATAGCACAGAGAAAATATGAGCAGGCTTACTACAGTGAAGGAGCTTAAAATCTAGATGTGAACACTAGCAGCAGGAGCCCCAACTGGAATGTAAACTCCATGAGAAACAGCCATATGCATGGCTGTATCCAAGTGCCTGAAAAGAACCTGGCATATGTTAGATCCTCAACAACTACTTGTTGGATGCTTGGGGGTAAAACAGCACGAAGGAATATACCATCAAGTACTAAAAATGTAAAATTGGAAGATGTTCAGAGAGTCTGTAGAGATATATGAAGATGGTAGAGTAGAGAAGAGCTATGAAGAATCATAGACTTTGAATAGGTGGAGGAGAGAGAAGTGGGAAGACCCAGCAAGGAGAAAAGAGAGAAATAGTAGCGAAGGGAATTGCCCTTCCTGGTGCAGTGGGGAAATGGGCTTCACTTGGATCACAGGAATGGAGATGTTACAGAAACCAGGCAGATCAGAAATGGGAATATGGATGCAGCCACACTATCTGTTTTGTGTCCCAGCCCTGCCACTTATTCAGTAACCTCTTTTAGAGTCATTTAATATCTTTCATTTTGGAATGACACTATAGGACATATGTTAAATAAAACCAAGAAGCTGGGACAGATAAAAAAATTGTAAACTTTCACTATTTAGAAAATGAAATTATTATTGCTATTATTGATAAAACCAAGGTTCTGGGTGGCCTTTTGATTCAGGTGGTTTTCATAGCGCAAGGAAATGGTTCATAGAATGGCCCTGGGAGACGTGTCTGGGAAGAAAAAGGGGGAAAGCTGAAGTATAATGATTGCCTATTGAATAATTTCAAAACAGGACAAGAAAAAATTCTTTGAAGGTTCCTAAGTAAGTTTTAGAAGTAATTTTGAAGTTAAAATTGTGTAATTAATTTAAATTATCATGGATTGTATGCATTCACTTCACAAAATTATCATGTGGGAAGTAAAGATCCGTCATTTACTGAGTCAGTGGAGGAACTTGATTAGAATAATACCCAGCCACTCTTGTATTGTTAAGAAATGTTAGACAAAGCTTTATTGTTGTTAATGATTCTTAGCACATGTAATATTTCTTCTCTACAGAGAACTTAAACATTGATTTAAATTTCTTTTCAAATATATTCTCGAATTAAAGTCATTGTTTCTGAGTACGCCTGGAAGTGAAAAGGTTTTGGTTGTCAGTTAAAGAAACTATTGAAGAAGCAGAAGTGAAAACTGCACATTCCTGGAGTAGAGGTCACTTCGGCCACGCTGGCATCATCTTACAATAATTCGGACAGTATGTTCTGCCCATAGTTGGTTAGATTGTACAGACAGTTTCAACAAAAGCACAGCACTCAGAGCAACTCCCTTATTCTGACTCCAAAGCAGACATCACTAAGCAATCACATTCTTTCCAGCTGTGTCTTCATTTAGCCGTGTTTTCTCTTTGCCATATAGGGGTCTAGAAGCCAGTACAAGTAGGTCACAGTCAGCATAGGCAAAATGAAATCTACCTACGCTCTTGGAGTAAAGGATGGCTCTACAGAGTTTAAACAAAGAAACCACCTGCGTGTATAAGTGCAAATGATTCAAATACATAGGTCCAAGACTTATATGAAAGTACTGTCTCAACCTCCCTTCCCACATACTGCTTTCTTCATTTCCTTGGCCCTTCATTATTGCTGAAATCTCTCTCTCTCTCTCTCTCTCTCTCTCTCTCACTCTCTCTCTCTCAGTTACTGAGTACTAAAGAGAGAAGAAAAAGGTATATCAGACCTACTTCCTGCTCAGGACAAGCATACAATATGGCACAACAAGGGAGACAAATCTAGTCTAATCCTGCTCCTTTAAAAAAGAAATATGATCATGTAAGCTTTTTGTTTTAAAAATGAAAATTCACTTAAACTAAACAAATATAAAAAGGACTGATTTCTTTCTGAATTTTTAAAGCCACCTTTGATTTCAAGGAAGCTGCTGGGGCAATTTCTTGTTGGCTCAATTTTGTTTGACAGAAGCTAGAAGCTACGAAGACCTTAGAAACCCAAACACCCAATTACTGAATTATTCCCACCCAGCCGTGGTGATTGTCTGGGTTGCGCTGTCCTTTTCCAGGAACACTGAGGGGAACGGGGGAAGAGGTTCTGTGATGGGAAAGGCGCGTGAGGCCAGAGGGATTTCAGTGCAACAGGGAAGCTGTGTGTGCTGCTGTTTCCTGCAGTTCAGCATGTGGCTGCTTGGCCTGCTTTGCCACCTTGGTGATGTGTCCTTCCACTTACTTCCTTTCACCTGCCGTTTCAAAGACTTATATTTTGGTGTTTTCATTAGAAACATGGCCTGGAGGTCAGGAAGGCCTGAGTTCAGTTATTAGCTGTGTGACTGAGGCAAGTTCTTCACCTCACTAACTCTCAGTGTCCTCACCTGGAAAATGAGCAGCTCAGATGAAAAATGGTTCCTCACAGGGGAGGCCGGAGGGTCCCATGAAGTGCCAGTACTGTGCTGGGACATTGTAAGGGCTGAATAAATATAGCCTATCATTACCACTGGTGATGCCTAGCCAGTGTATTCATTTCCTGTTGCCCTTGTAACAGCTCACCCCACACTTAGTGTGGTTAAAACAAGAGAGTTGTTCTCTTACAGTTCCAGAGATCACACATCAGAAGTCAGTTTCTCTGGACTAAAGTATGGTGTTTAGCAGGGCGGTTCTTTCTGGAGGTTCTGAGGAGAAAATCTACTTCCTTGCCTTTCTCAGCTCCTAGCAGGGCTGTCCAACCTTTTGGCATCTCTGTGCCACATTGGGAGGAGAGTTGTCCTGGGCCACACATTAAGTACATTGCAACATGTAATCCCAGAAAAATCTCATCTTTTAAGTAAATGTATGATTTTTGTTGGGGCACATTCACAGCCATCCTGGGCTGCCCATAGCCTGCAGGCCACAAGCTGGACACACCTGTGGCCTTGTGACCCCTTCCTCTATGTCAAAGTGCAGCACTCCTATCTCCACTTTCCTCTTCACACTTCCTTCTTCTCTGACCCCAGTCCCACTTAAAAGGATCTTTGTGATTCCAGTGGATCTACCCAGATAACCCAAGATTATCTCCCCATCTCAAGATCCTTAATTTAATCACATCTGCTAGTCCCCTTTGCCATTTAAAGTAACATTCACAGGTTCTGGGGACTCGGACTGTGCAAGCTTTGGGAGATATTAGTCAACCCACCAAATTGGCTGGCCAGACTAGTGGACACCAGTGAGACAAGGTGCTCCACGTTGCTGTAGTGCAGAGTGGTGAGTGTAACTCTGAGGACATGAGAGTTTCAGAGTCCAACCAACCAACCAACAAAATCATTTAGAAAACCCAAGAGTGTTTTTCTGTAACTTCATTCCCTTCTTCCACCTTGGTCTTATCTCTCCTGACTCAGGAAAGGTTTGGGGGGTGTTAATTCAAATACGTGGAATAGAAGAGTGTGATCCTCAAACCCAGATAAGCCTGGATCCACAGTCCAGCTCTGCAACCTGATGGCTGGCTGGCTGGTTACCTTGGGAGATTTTTCATGATCACCTCAGGTTATATTCCCCCAAAAGCTTTCCCCCAAAGATCTTAGGAAGGTAGTTTATTTGGAATGTGATCCCAGGAAGCACTGAGGGGCAGTGCGGAAATGAGTCAGAGAATGGAAAGAAGCTAATAAGCAAGGTGGAATTGAGCAGGTCACCCCGGGGGGTCATGGGTGGTCTCTGGAAGACAGTGCAGAGCAGGCCTCACAGGTACCCTGAGTGAGAGGAGGATACTCTCATCATTGGCCAAGGGCTGACCCGTCTCCAGCCCTCCCAGCCAGCTCTGAAGTAGGACACTCACATCTGGTGGGGAAGCTGCGTGCCATGGGCTTGGAGCGTGGCCCTGACAGCATCTGCTCCATCTGCCTCCCTCACCCCAGCCCGGTAACCTCCACTTGACATTTCTGAGCCCCAAGCCTTTTCATCTCTAAAATATGCAAGGAGGGCAAAGTAAACCACCTCACTGTGTATTCCCAGGACTAATAATCTTACTCTTCATGGTTTGGTTTCCCGTGGACTTTGGCACCAGGATTTCCTTCTGGCTCCAGCACTGGTGTTAGTGAGCTGACTGAGGCTGACACCGTCATGTGTGACTCTTAGGTCATTGTTGATAAATCGTGCTAGCCTCCAAAGAAGTTTCCAGGTAAGGGTTTCTTCCTTACCTAACAACTTCAATACTAGGTTACGATGAACAGAAATCTCAGGCAAATACTGTCACATCAAATATTCTTCCAGTGCCACATATATTAGCAAGTTGACACACACATTCAGTTCATGTGACCTGTTCTATCAATGGGAGCATGTTACAGCTCTCCTCTAGGTGCTCCAACTCCCTCTTGCACAAAATATTCATTGGGTGCCATCATGAAGACTCAGTGGGCAAGGTTTCATCACTCTCATGGCTAAACATCAAGGACCCAGCATGGTCTGCTGATCCTGGATGGAGAGAGGACTACCTTAGGGATTTAGCCTAGATTTAGTGTCATGAATGATGCTAACAGCTAATGGTGTAATTGAATTCTTATGCCCTTGTGGGGCAAGCATGGGGAGTGTCTAAAACATTTCTGCCAATAAATATATATATACTTTCAATTTCACTAATGAGAGCCTATTTCTAATATTCACTATGCTACAAAATAGGCTACTAATTTCATCAATTAAAAAAGAAAACCTTTCTGACTTTCAGTATGTTCATTGGCAAAGCGTTGTTTGTGAATCGAGATACAGAAAAGAGAACCTGTGGTCACTCATTGGAGAGACCACCCCTGCCTGTGCTTTTCTGATTAGCATGCAGACATCACCCAGTTATAGCTTAATCTAAGTCATGGCCACACAGTATCACACTGAAAATCCTGATGTGCTTTTACAATTGTTGTAAAATATGCATAATATAAAACTGACCCCTTCGGCCATTTTCAAGTGTAGTGTTGAGTGGCATGAAGCGCATTCACGTTGTTGTTCAGCACCACCATCTGTCTCCAGAACTTTTTCATCTTCCCAAACTGAGACTTTAACTCTCTACCCATAAAACGATAATAACAATAACCCCCTGTTCTCCCCCTCACCCGTCACTTAGCAGCCACCCTCTACTTTCTATTTCTATGAATCTGACTACTCTCAGTCCCTCGTGGAAGTGGAATCATGCAGTACTTTTTTTATGCCTGGCTTGTTTTACCTAGCATAATGTCTTTAAAGTCCATTCATGTTGTAGCATGTGCTAGAATTTTATTTCTTTTCAAGGCTGAATAATATTCCGTTGTAGGAATAAACCACATTTTGTTTATCTGTCAGTGGATGTTTGAGCTGGTTCCACCTTTGGCTACTGCAAATAATGCCATGATGAATATCTGTTCACAAATAGATGCTGAAGTATTTTTTAGTAAATTACAGACATAGCAGTCTTGTACTTTTACTAGAAACGATTGGAACTAAGCAGATAATACAAGCAGAGCATTGCCTAACCCTTCAGGTTGCTGCAGCGTAGTGAACCGCTTGCAGCTTCTCTGACACAAAGGCAAACACAGGTCGTGCAGATCTTTAAGGTAAGATTTTGGAAGGAGATGGTTTAAAACTCTTAATTTGGTGTCATGAGATTGATTTTATATTTCATCTCCAAAATAGCTTTTCAAATATCACTCAACCTATAGTTATTTCATTTCCTACATAGTAGTTTCATTCTCCTAAAATCACGTAAATTTGTGTCTGTGTGGTAATTCTGCTTGGTTTCCAGGAGGCAATAGCATAAAACATTAATTCTGGGGCCTTGGCCTGTTGATGAGGTAAAGCTGAAATGTGCACTCACCTTCTGCACCGCCAGGATGGTGCAGTGCGTTACAGATTTACATTGACCTCCCTCCCTGCAAGACCACAGCTGTGGACAGTGCCTGCCCTGAATTCTGATGACGGCCCCAAATGAAAGTAGTGGGTTACATACTGGTGAGGTGGGAGGGTTTGGATTCTGTGCAGGAGGGACTGTTTGTTTCCTTAATTTGTGTGTGTGAGCATACGTGCTTTCCAGGTACTGTGCTTACTCACCGGATGTGCCTGCCAGAGAGCGTCTGACCAGACTTCTGGATCTGTGTATCCATCAATCAGTTTTACACTTGAAATGCTGGGGACGAGGTGGGGTTTCCCAAGGGTTAGTTTCCTAAGCAATAGACTGAAAAGCCCTGGACAAGTTGGTCTTGTACTTCCCTGGTACATTTATTAGCACATTGTTGAGCACCTACTCTGTGTCAGGCACTTTGCCAAAGGGTTCGAAGACCTTGGTAAATGAAGCCAAGTTCCTTGCTTTGGTGGCACCCAGATTCTAGAGCTGTTCCTGATAGGATAGCCCCTAGCCAGATGTGGCTATTTGAATTAAAATCCAAATTTAAGTTAAGTAACACTGAAAATTAAATCCTGTGGTTGCACTAACCACATTTGTAGTGCTCAATAGCCACATGTGGCTGGAATGTTAGGCACGGCAGGCCTAGTACATTTCCATTGCAGAAAGTTCTATTGGATGATGATATGGGAAAGACAGATAATAAATAAGCAAACTATAGAATGTTAGAAGTTAGAAAATGCTATGGAAAAGAGAAAAGTAGAGAAGAGTAAGGGGAACTAAGAGTGCTAGAAGTGGATGGAGACAGGACATTGTACTAAAGAGGTTGGTCAGAGTAACTGTTTTTGAGAGGTAAGATTTAAATAGACTTGAAGGAGGTGAGGATGTTAGCTAAGCAGGTAACAGAGGAAGGAGCATGCTTCTATGGTAATGGGCAGGAAGGCAGAGTATGTGGGTGCTGATGCTGGTAAAGAAGTAGACGCAATGGGAGGATGTGAAGGTTCTCATCTCATTAGTCGGCACTGTTTCCAGAGGGTTCCTCGTGACAGATACCTTACTAGAATGCTGTTTCAGATGAAGGTTGATTTTTTTTGTTAATTTAATTTCTACTTAAGGACTCACTGATGATTCATTGTGTCAAAGTATATTCAATACCTATATTCCACATTGTATAACTCCTTCATGTCTACAATTTCTCTGCAAGGAATTCGAGGTGCAGAGAGGAAATATTTTGTCAAGAGATACGTAATCAGAAAATAGTAGAAGTGGTTCTGTTGTCATTTCCTCCTGACTCATGATACCAAAAACTCCCTCTGGTCGTTTGAGTATATTTATTGATACAGCAGTCTGGGAGTCCTTAAAAAAGAACTCTTGATTTTTAAAGTCTTGAAGGAATTATTTCAATAAAAATCAATAAAATAACCAGAAAGATAACTAAGAACAAACCCACTCCTTTCTTTTCATAAATTTTATTTTTCTAAGTGCAAAACATGTGACTTTTTTCAGATACTGAGACCTATGACATTTTGTGTCCTTTGTCTAGTGGAATCACTTCCTGAATAGTTGAGTGATTTTGGCAATTACTTCTGCACACCCAAATTCTACCTCATTTGGGAGGAAGGCTTTGGCAGGGTGGGCAGGGGGCAGTAGAATGAGGCACTGAAGTAAGACCTCATCTGTAAAATGACAATAACATCCACTTCTGTGTTACTCAGAGAGACTTGATTAAGATCAACTTTAAAACAAACCCTGAAGCATTTTCAATTTCATAGAATAAAAAGAGTGGAATTTAGCCAATAATATAGTATTTAAAATAGCACTTTGTAAGCAAAGCTCTGGTCAATTGCCAGTTCACCTAGGGAGAGAGTGAAATTTGTAAGTAGATACAACCCACCACATTTTCTCAAGGACTTCAGCCTTGGCTCGGCCTCTCTCCCCACATCTCTTCTGTCATCCTCCTTGGTGATGCTGACTTCCAGTGCTGAATGTCATTGCCATTCAACCCAGACATCAAACCACCTTGGAACTCATCATTCAGAACTGCTCTCCTCCAAATATCTTGAGCCATAAAACTACCTTCACTGATCAAGACTGCCTTATTTGTATCAAATTCCTTATGCCTCCCGAATCTGCTCCTCTTCTCCTGGTTCCCAGACCTTTGACCTCTTCATAATCTCTGTTGGCCCTGTTCTGTGTCATCCCTACATCTAACCATGACCCATCTTAAGTGTGTTCACAATAGTCACCATCTGCTTCCATTCTGCATGCCTTGCCAGTGTCAGCCTGGGCAATTATCTCCATTACTAATCTATGCTCTATGACTCTTAGAATTGTTCCATCTTCTATCCAGGAAAACCCTTTCAAATGCTCTATATAACCCTGTTCTGAACATTGTTCGTGTTCCTCAATCCCCAGCTTGGCCTCTTTGTCCCTCTCACTGGAGGGCTCCCCTCCCACTGTATTGAGAAGTTAGGGGACGTTCGTCTTGAGCTCTCATGATTTTCTCCCCCTCTACCCTTTACCATTTCACTACTTCTCACAGACAGGTAGCGGGTCCCCCCTTATTTCTAAGTCCGCCAGAACCATCCTCTGTGAGTATATCTCTCTTCAATCTGTCCCCTTCAATGTATTCTGCCCTTTGGCCTACAAACAAGCAAAAACGTTCCCTAGGCTATTTAATTTCTTTGAATTATTTTTCTATTTCCCTCTCTTTCCTGGCAAATCTTAATGGGATACGTAGTCAGTACTTTCTGTGCCTACCACCCCATCCACTGTTATGACCTCTGCTACCTTTCTGGCCGTAACCTCTATGGCTGACACAGTTCCTCCAGGGACCCACAATTCACCTTCTCAACCCCCTACCTTGTATCTCCCTGTCTCATCCCCTGGAGTGCCTTCCCCCAGCCATTTCTTGAGGTCCGCTCTGTGACTACAACTCAAGACAGTATTTTCATGAAGCCATGCTGTCTTTTGCCCAACTCCTATTTTTTTTCATTTTGTTCCTGAGATACAGTTGACATTCAGTAAAGTGCACCTAGGCTGTTGTCTTGATAACCGTGCACACCTGTGTAACCACCACCCAAATCAAGATATACCATTTCCATTGCCCCAGACAGGCTTCCTCATTCTCCTTTCTAGTCGACGTCCAAACTCAACCCCCACCCCCGTCTCCAGAGGCAACCACTGTCCTGATTTCTATCACCAGATGTTAGTTTTGCCTTTGCTTGAACCTCACATACATGGAAGCACACAGAGGACTGTGTCAGATTTCTTTAGTACTACATCCTGATTTTGACATTCATCCATGTTGCTACATTTGTCTGTAGTTCATTCTTTTTGATTGCTGAGTATTTTCCATTATAAGAATCTGCCACAATTCTTTAAACATTTCCTGTTAAATATACATTTAGCTTTTTCTCAGTTTTTTAGAGCATTTAAAGGTACTATGTAAATTCTTTTTTTTTTTTTTGGAGAAATTTTTTTTATTTTTTTTATTTTTTTAAATTTTTTAATATTATTTTATTTAGTTACTTTTCAAGTACATTTTTTTTAATCTATTTCTCCCATCCCACCCCACCCCCCCCCCGCCCGGTCTCCCCCCTCCCTCCCATTCCCCCCCCCCCAGTCCTCATCTCTGTGTCTTTCATACTTGTTCCTCAAAATCCCTCCCCCCTTTTTCCCCTTAAGTTCCCTTCCCTCTCCCCTCTGGTCGCTGCCCACTTGTTCTCTATTTCAGCGTCTTTGTTTTTATTCTGTTTGCTTGTTTGTTTTATTCTTTAGCTTCCTGTCAAAGGTGAGATCATATGGTATTTGTCCTTCAATGCCTGGCCTATTTCACTCAGCATAATGCTTTCCAGTTCCATCCATGTTGTTGCAAAGGGTAGTAGCTCCTTCTTTCTCTCTGCTGCATAGAATTCCATTGTGTATATGTACCACAATTTTTTGATCCATTCGTTTACTGATGGGCACCTAGGTTGCTTCCAACTCTTGGCTATTGTAAATTGTGCTGCTATGAACATTGTGGTGCATAGGTTCTTTGAAATTGATGTTTTAGGATTCTTGGGGTATAATCCTAGCAGTGGAATTGCTGGGTCAAAAGGCAGGTCAATTTTTATTTTTCTGAGAAAATTCCATACTGTTTTCCATAATGGTTGTACCAGTCTGCAATCCCACCAACAGTGAACTAAGGACCCCTTTTCCCCACACCCTCTCCAACATTTGTTGTTTGTTGCTTTGTCTATTATAGCCATCCTGACTGCTGTAAAGTGGTATGTCATTGTGGTTTTAATTTGCATCTCTCTGATAGCTAATGACATTGAGCATCTCTTCATGTGTCTCTGGATATTCTGTATGTCCTCTCTAGAGAAGTGTCTATGTAAATTCTTATTCAAGATTTTTTGGTGTGGATGTCTGTTTCCTCCCCTGGGAAAATACCTGGGAGCGGGATTGCTGAGTCATAGGGTAGATGGACATTGTGCTTTGTAAGAAACTGCCAACCCGTTTTTCAAAACGGGTTCAGATTCCCACCAGCAGTGTGTGGGAGCTCCAGTTGCTCCCCTTCCATTTGTACCCTCACCTTTTGTGTCCTCACTCAGCTTTTCTCTGACATGTTGCCCTGCATTATTAGAGCGTCTGTCCTCGTCTCCACTTGAAGAGGACTGCCATTGTCCTCACCTGTCTTCGCACTCCCACAGAGTAGCCTTCCCCAGAGCTGGCTCTCTCTGCATCGGTACAAAACAACAAAGTGGAACTCAGCGAAGGAGCAGGGACTCTGGCAACCCTGTACAGAGGGCGGAGTGGCCCCAGGAAATCGAGGGGGTCTGGCTCTCCCAGCAGAGTTACAATACTGCTGCCTGAGTGCAGGGTTCCAGTGGCCATTTGTTACAGCCTTCAGGAAGGGTTTTTACCAGATTCATAGCAGCAAGTGATACCGATTATTGGATTTCTTTTCCATAAAAAATAGCTATTTGCTGCCTTTTGAAGCTAGGTAAATGAGTCATTGATCTTACCTGTAGAACACTGCAGGGTATTTCTGTCCCGTCTTAGCTTCCAATACTCTCTGACAGGAGCGTGCCTCTCCAGCCCCGCTGGTCTAATTGTTATTCCCTGGGCTTACCTGCTTATATCCCCCTGTGTGCCTTCCCCACAGTACGGGGAACACTTGGACTTGGAATGCCTGCCCTTTACCCCTCTTGGAAACTGGGTCTTCAAGGCCTGGCTGTCACAGGTACCAATCTCTCTATGAAGCTTTCTCAGTCACTTCATCCTCAGTGACTATTCTCTCCTCTGAATAACTGTTGCCTTCCTAAGATAGGGTGATGGCCCCATCCTAGCTTCTAGGACTTCTAGATTATAGGGGCATCCCAGGACAGAAGCGTGTTCCCTAAATGACAAATGTACCTCAGATGTCTGTGACCGTGTTCCAGAGGAACAGCTGCTGTGCAGAACCTCTCTTTTGACATCCCTTGCTCAAAAGCTACTCTACATCTAGCCAGCATCTTGAAGCAATAAATTGCTTCAGACCGTGTTTCATCACTCACCAGTCAGTGGAGAGCTCGAGCGCATTCAGGAGCACATGTTCAAGCATTCAGTCCTCTGAGTGTGCAAAGGCACTGAGTGACACCTCTCTGCCTCACGCCATCATGACAGACTGCTCATTTTCCAAGGGAGACACAGAAGTAGTTCATTGCAATTTGGAAAATATCTTGCACAAGATGAGAAAAGAGGCCTAACAACCATCCAGGTTTTCTTCACTCTCTCACTCTTTCTCAAAACAAATGAGCACCTCGTCTGTAACTTTATGCCCTCTAGGAAGTCATCTCACATGCCTTCCTGAAAGGCAGCCTGGAAAGCGGTCTTCTCTTTCAATTCCCGTTGTCTACACTGGACTCCAGAATAATCCATTTTCCTTTAATACTGGAAAATCGGAGCTGCAGTAGCTGGAATATTACCTTCCCATACCTTCTCATTTGTCCTTTTGGTCATCTCTTCACCTGGTCATGGTAATCCATTTATTCCTCACCTCCTACTCCCCATAAAATATGTTTATTCATTTAAAAATATTTAACACCTTTAAAATTTTTTAAAATTTTTTTACCAGATACTATGATAAGAGTTAGAAGTCCAACAATAGTCAAGGTAGAAACTGTGCTTACTTCTGGAGCTTACATTTACTAGGAAATATATGTCCACAAAGAGAAAACCACACCGCAGTATCCTGACTTCCATTCTATTAGAAGTTTGTCGGAAGTACAGGGCTGTGGGGCCACATAGAAGGAGCTCTGAGTCTAGTCTCTGGAGGTCCAGGAAGTCTTTAAATAAGAGGTGGCATTTAAACTAATATGAGTTTCCCAGAAGTCAGTTGAAATGAGGAGCTGGGGCTGCTTCACATAAAAGAGATGTGTGGGACACCCAGGCACTGAGATGTGGCACAGTAAGGAACTGAAAGAAGTGTGGTGCATTTGGGAATCTGAATTTGAGAGAAAGGATGATGAAAAGTGAAGCTGAAAGATGGGCAAGGGCATCTAAATGGGCCTTTGTGTACATCTTAATAAACAGTAGGGACCTGTCTAGCCAAAGGGAGCTTATTCCAAAGCTTAGGCAGAGGAGAGAGAGGCCCATTGGTGTTTTAAAAGGTCATTCTGGCAATGGCTTTGACAGCATGGATTGGAGAGGCAGTACTGGAACAGGCAAGAAGATTAGACAGGGGATGACGAGGGCCTCGACAACAATGGGGGTGGCAGGACAGATGGAGACAATGGATGGACTGATGGTGTCATGGCCTGGTGCTAAGACATGAGTGTTGAGGGAGGGGAAGGCCAGGGCTTGGGCTTGGATTATTGCAGTGCATTCACAGAAGCAGGGAACACTGGAGTTTCAGGTTAGGGGGCAGAGGCAAGATGTCCTTTATGTAGTTTGATATGTGTCTGAAGCTGCAGAGAGGACAGGGCTAGAAGGGCTGTGAGCCATTAGAACTCAATGGTCATTCTGCCATGAAAGTAGGTTAGACAGCCCAGGGGAACAGGAGGGCTGAGGACAGCAGAGAAACCTATAGAGAAGACTGAAGAGGGGCAGCCAGGGATCGGGACAAGCCATGAGAGGAGAATGACCCTAACAGGAGCCAAGGGAAGTTTTTCAAGGACAGATGGTCAATCAGGTCCAATGTCGCAGAAAGACCCATTAGATTTTGCAACCAGAAAGATAAGGTTGGCAAGTGCAATTTCAGTGGAATCATGGGGGTGAAGCAGATTGAAAGCTGAATGGAAAATGAGGAAATAAAGTTGGCAAGAAGGGAAACTCACTCAAGAGGTTTGGGTCTAAGGGGAGGAAATAGAAAGAGTAGTAGCTAGAGAGGAGTATGGGGTAAAAGAATTGTTTGTCAAGATAGGTAAATATAAACAGATCTTTAAAGTATTTTAGAATGAGGGGAAGATGTGAATAAATGTAACCTGTGGTGAGAAGCAGTTATGGGAAATAAAGCAAATAATGGGAGAATATAGGCACTATATCTGATTGATAAATACAAAGTGTTTTAATGGTGGGCTTAATCCCCAATTTGCAAAAGGATTCACAAATCCAGTTCCATGTCGTAGAAGCAGGTCCTAGAACAGTCCATTCCCAGCTGAGGGTTGCCTTGGACTAATTACTTATTCCTCCACCAGGAGTGAAGATAAGCACATCCACCTCAAGATTCTCCTGCAATTTAATAAGACATGCGAAGTACGTAGAACAGTACATAGCACCCAACAGGCAAATGCTCAATAGATGTTCGCTATAACCATCTTCTGAAGCTGAAATTTCCAGGAAAACCATGTATCTAGTGGTTTCTCACCCAGGCTGCTAAAGACACTGAAAAAACACATCCTGTGCTATTGTTTTCGAAATTGTTGAAAATCCAACCTGTCCTCTAGCACTGGGCCCAAGCTGTCTGCATTGCTCGGCTTCAGCAGAAGCACCCATTACGAAGGCAGTGCACGTACAGCCAAGAAATCTCTCTTGGGTTCCTACCCGTTCGTTTCCTTTCCTCTGGTTTTCTAATGAGATTTCCCCTTTCAGGAGGGGTGCCAAGTGCTGGGGACTTCATAATACTCCCAAGCCCAAGCACCAGATTTGTGTAACTGCAGTGGTGGAGATTTGAATTGCCCTTGGAAGGGGGCTCATCCTATCTGTCCGTCAAGTCATCTGCCTGCTGGCGGAGCTGGAATTATAGGGGATGAAGAATGCGAGAGTATGTTTCCAAGTAGCTGTCAGATGGTTGGTGATCCGTGTTACTTTTCTTTCTTGAAGGTACCAAGACTAGACTGTGTTCTCATGTGGCATCATGACAGGGTGGGAGCCATGTGGGATTTGTGGAGCAGCTGTATGAACTTAGACTATTCATGGATCTTCTTGAGCCTTTTTCCCTCATCTGTGAACAAAGCCTGATAATACCCCTCACACGAATGTGTTTTAGGGGTTAAATGAAACATCTGTGGAAGTGCCTGGCATACAGTAGGCAGTCGGTGTTTTTTCTTCTCCCCTTTCTGTGTCCCTGCTTTTACCGTTAAGTGACCATGTTTACTCTCATAGATGTGATAGTATTTCTTCACATCAAATCAATATAATCAAGTGTTTTAGGGTCGCACCTCCTCTCAATGGATTAAGCCCACTACGTGGAAGTCACACCATTACCAGGACTCTCTGCTGTCTCGTTAGACACCAGCAGATCTGTGTGTAGCTGCAATGGAGATGTTATTGCAGCTGTCAGCACTGAAATGATGTGCTCCTTCATTCCTCAATAAATGTGTGCAGGCATTCTCTTTCCCTGGTTGAACATCTTATAGTCTCTTTTCGAAACGACACACTCCTCTTGTTTCCTCTCTCTGACTTCCTTCCTCCCCTCTCTCCTGAACTCCCAAACACCATCTTGTTTCCCTGGATTGTTTGCTTAATGGGCAGTTTAATGAGTGTAGCATTACCATTTGGAAATGCACAGAGCACGAGACAAGAATTGGATTTCTTCCTAGATGGTTTCCATGCCCCCTGTTGTTTGCAGCTTTCTCCTTCTTTTCCATTCTGCCACACAACCAAAATTTGCTGAACCAGAAAGGAGAGGCAGGAGATATGAAAGGGGAGGCAATCTGCCTTCTCATTGTTTCAGGAAGAGCTTATTAGCAACCTGCCCGCTAGAGGAGACCCAGTACTCCAAAGATCCTCCCGTGCATCCTCTCTTTGCACAAAAGCCCAGGGTCCTGAGTATACAGTGCAGAACAGAATCTAATTACCAAGATAATGATTGTTACCTGCACTGCCCAACTGTTGTGTTTTGTAATCAAAAGCTATTTTGGCAGGTGTGAGTCTGCTGAAAACTCAGAGAAACTATTGAAAGCTTTCAACCTGAAGCAGTTTCGCTCTCACTAGTGGGCCTGCGTTGCTCAGATTTTCTGTTAGCAGGGTGTTTGGGGACCTGGAGAACACTCCAGAGCACTCTGACCAGCGCGCAGACATCAGTCACCCTGTAGGAACATCCTCGGCTGACTCAGATACTCTTTGTTTCGGGAACTAGACATCATAGCAATTTCAGAAAGCTCTGCCCCATTTTTGAATTTGTTCTCTTTGAGTAGTGATCGGTACCCGACTTCTACAGCCTAATTATTTGGCATTCAGTGAGGAGAAATTGATTTTTGTCTGGGCATGGATAGGCTGTGTGTATTTCATGAGTACAGTGTGTGCTGAGCTGGATATAGGTATGTGTTCCTACCCTTCGCCACCTGCTTCATATTCATTCTGGCACAGAGCTCCAGACCGGCTTTCTGTTCCCCATTTCCGCCAGCTCTAGTTAATTTATGCCTCTACCTCTCTGCCACAGCACACTAAGGAAATGGAGTTTCCACTTTTAAAATCAAATTTACTAGAAGTTAAGCAACATGGCGATAATTGGCTTTTTTAAATGCCGAAAGAAATTCCGAGTGAAAAACAAGGAACTCATTGCAAAAGAGGAATAGAAATTAGGCAATAAAGGCAAGGACAGCTGAAATGAGAGTAAAATAACAAAGAAAAGTGGGTGAGGTTGACAAGAAATTAATTGGAAAGGGAAAAGGGGTCAAGGGAGAAGCAGAAGGTGAACATGGGGACGAGAAATGGTACCCACTTGAATAATGGACTCAATGAAGGAAATATAAAAAGTGAAGCCCAAAGTAAGAATTATAGAGAGAGAAAAAGTCAGAGACCTCAGGACTAGAGAACCGCAGGTTATTGGTGGCCTGGGAGGACATGGAAGCAATCCCTAATGAAGTTAGGTGTCTGAATTCCTTAGGACGGGCTGACAGTCAGGGAGGCTGCTGTATGTCCTAATTAAGACGCTGAAATAAGAGCCAGCCAGACACATTACTGGGTCTGGCCAGCCAGTAATGGCAAGTGAATTCACTGATGCATATTTAAACTGAATTTTCTAACCAAGGTCTTAAATAAACAGTCACCAGATGGAACTGAAAATCAGAATAAGGCTTTCAGTGGTAAGTGTTTCTATAGGAAAAAGCCTGAAAACACTTCACGTTGCTCTTTCTAAAGTTTTTAGTCATTTGCGGTTTTTAACTCTGGCTAGTGTGTTAGCCACCGTTCCATTGCTGGACTGTGCGAATCCTTCCAGTATTTACTCTTAACATTCTGCAGGGCAGGGAGAGTAGCTGACACCTGTGGTGGAGGCCATGCCCCTTGGCAGGAACCTTAACTCTATTAGCAACAAAGGAACCTTTGAGCAGCTTGGGCTCTAATGGAAGCACCAGAAACTCCTTCCCCGGAGCCTGGGAAAGCCAGAGCAGATCTTCTCAGCCAGCCGAATTTAGGGAACCAGAGTTGTCAGAGGAAGGGAGAAATGAGAGGAGGCCTAAGAGAAATCTCAGGAAGGTGGTCATTTGGCCTGGGGCCTCCTCCAGAGTCTGGGAACTTGGCCTCGCCTCCTGGGCTTCCTGTGATCCTGTGCTGGCTCTAGGAATTGATAGTCACCAGTAGCTGGGGGAGAGTTTTCAATTTTGAGCCTTTTGTTATAGTTGAAGCTAAAAGTCCTCATTGTTTACATGTTTCTTGGGTTCAATGATAGATCCCACTATTTTTACCAATGAGTGGGAAATGTAGCAATAAAAAGCCAGATTTATTTATATTTGTCAATGGACTATTCTTTCATCTATACACATGATGTTTTAATATAGTTTAGTTTGGTTTTTCACAAAATCGTAAGGCTCTCCTGAGCTCATGTTGCTAAGAAGCTGGACAGCCCTGCTGTGCTTGTCCCCAGTCCCTAGTCCCTGTCCCAGGTGAGGACCATTACCTCCAGGCATGCAGAGTTATGGCTAGTGGTCAATGCACCCAACACACATTATTCAGCACTCAGGGTGACCAACTCATCCTGGTGTGCCTGGGACTTTTCTGGTATTAGCTCTGAATGTCCAGCATTCCAGGTAAACCCTCAGTCTCGGGCAAACCTGGACAGTTGGTCACCCTGTCATGTGCTATGTTCGCACAGAACTAGGAGAGACCCCAGAGCTCAGGCTAATTCCATTTCTACCCACTCATTTCAAAGCTCTACTTCAAACCAAAGAGTCCTCTTTATCAATTTATTTTCCTTCTGATGCACACAATCTCTGGATCAGAGGAGATAATTACTGCTATGACTGAGGGTGTCAGACTGCATTAAAGAGTGAAAATAAACAAAAAAATACCACAATATAATCCAGGTTAAAATTTGAAAGTTATATAGTGAAGTGAATCAAAAACATTATTCTGTATCTGGATACTATTGGGTACATCAAAGAGATGATTTATAAAATGGTACCATTTCAGGAAGTTTAAAGAATGAAGTCCAGTGGGCATACTCTCATACCATCTCATTACACCCTTTTTCCTAGAACGTGTTCACAGTAATGTGAAGGCGTAGATGACCAGCCTGGAAGCCAACAGATGATGGTTCTAGTTCTGGCTCAGTCACTACGAGCTCATTGACCCCAGACAGGTCATTCCAACTCCCCAGGTCCTAGCATTTCCTCCTCTGAAAATGGAAGTGTGGGTAAGAATTCCCCATAGGCCCTGGCTGGTGTAGCTCAATGGATTGAGCACGGGCTTGTGAACCAAAGGATTGAGGTTTGATTCCCAGTCAGGGCACATGCCTGGGTTGCAGGCCGGTTCCCAGCAGGGGACTCATGAGAGGCAACCATACATTGATATTTCTCTCCTTCCCTTCCCCTCTAAAGAAAAAAAATAAATAAAATCTTAAAAAAAAGAATTCTCCATAGGAAGGACAGTCAGCAGTGGGGAAATCCCGGGAGTCAGGAGACTCATGCTGCAGTCGGCCTTCACACTTCATTGACAGCTGCGTGGCTGTGCACCAGAGAGATACCGTCTCGGTTTCCTCATATATAAAATAGAAAGCCAGGAAGAGAGAGAGAGAAAGTCATCATAAATTCATCAGAACCAGCCATGCTCACTCACTTACATTTACACTTGCTGATTGCTTTCATGCTGCAACAGCAGAGTTGAACATTGTGTTGCAGCAGAGGCTGGATGGCCGGCCAGATCTGAAATCGTTAGTCTCTAGCCTTTCACAGAATACTTTGCCGACCCTGATCTAGCAGAAAGACCGCAATATTGGTGTTCAGGGTCCAGGATTTGCTTAGGTTCTGTGTCATCCTGTATGATCTCAAGCAAATTATTTACTCTCTGTGGTTCTCTGGTTCTCAAACTCTAATAGGAGAAGCATACAAATCCAGCCTCTGTCTCCTCCCAGAAATAGTGTCAAGATGCATAACTAAATAAAAGCATTAATCTTTTCTGAAGAAAAATAGTTTAAATTCAAATTATTATGCATGAGGTGGATGCTGTTAGATGATTCAGAAATGATAACTGATGTGTTATTATTCTGTGATATTAGTTCTCTCATGTACCTCAGTGGGGGGTTACTTAGATCTGTGATAGCGTACAGACCCCTGCACTGGGGCACTGCATCAAAAGCTAAAGTAACGGCACCAGAATCTAATTTAATCACAGTATCCAGTCAGGATAGTGAGTTTAATTGCCTCTTTATCCCTTATCCTCTGAGGACTATAATTAAACATTTACTAGACGAGAACTTCAGATATGCCAACATCTCGGCTAGGGTCACCTGACAGCTGGCCATTTTAATCCAGGACCGAGAGAGGGGTCCTCAGAAACACGAGGGAGGGCTACTCCCAAGACAGAACAGTAGTGGTAGCATATAGTCTGGTTTGCAGAGCAAATACCAAAGGTATTTGTTTATGTTAAAACTTTAGTCCTTATTTGATTCTTGGTTGCATGACTGATATCCAGGCTGGTTAAGCACATACACCAGCAATTAACAAACCTTCGCCTAACATATGTAAATATCGGGACCTCCTGTTCCCAAGAACTCCCTCAGAGCTCCGGGGAGGATCCTCCTAAAGGAGCAGCCCTTTTATGTTTGAAAGTGGCTGTCTAAAGAGGCCCAGACCATTCTCTGAAAGTAACATTGGCCCGTGTGCAGCCCATTTACAGACCCTGCATATAAAACTCCAGATTTATGGCACAGATAAATTAGTGGGCAATCATTTGCTCTATAAAAAGAGTCTTCATTTTACAAGCAGATTCACTGCCATGTTTTTTTTTTACTGATCTATTGCCACTAGTGTAGTTCCAATAAAACCTCATTGTTAGAAATGCAATGCGCATATGCCTTTTCGTTGCCAACCTGGATGGGGAGGTGAAGAGGAGGGTGCACTTAACATCAATCCCCTTAGATCTTAAGATGTGGCTTTTGTCAAGGTCTTTTGTTCTCAGGCTTGGAGCCTAATGTTATTTGTTACTTATGATTGACTGGGGAAGATGGGATGCATGATTCTTTAATATAACAGTAATGACACAGTATTATGTGATTCCATTGACTAACTCTGATTATCTGCATGAGATTTCAAAAAATGAAGGATAAAATACATAAAGATTAAGTTAAAAAATGAAGGACCAGTCATATGGGAATAAGCTATCTGGCCTTTTGATGAGGAGACATAGTCATATTCACAATAGTTACCATATTGAACATTATTATATACTAAGAGCATTCTAACTCATTAGCTCATTGAAGCTCAAACAAACCTAAAAGCCAGATGTAATTATGATCATTCCTATGTTATAAATGGGAAAATTAAGGTGCAGAGAAGTAAAATATCCTTCCCCATGCTACAAGCTGATGCATGCAGAGTCAAGATTTAAATTCAGTGATGTTGGCTCTGTAATTTGTACTATTAACTACTGTGCTATATTGACAAGTAAAACAACTGTCAGGTACTGGGATATAAGAGCAAAAGCACCATATGACATATTTTTAATCATCTCGATGTTGCTAAGAATATCTACATCAGACCATGAAAGAGAAATTATTATTAAATTTGTCTTTTTTCATTAAAAAAAACTAGAAAGCAAGATAAAATATATCAAACAACTAACTCATCCACTGGACAACAGGAAGGTGAAGGCTGTGATCCCTGAGATAAAGAAAACAAAAGATAACCCCTCTGATAGCCCCAGTTTTCTGTCCAGAGGCATATTTCAGGCCTTGGTGCAGGGAGGGGGGAAACCCAAATACAGCTCAGTATGCTCTCTCAGTTATAGAGACAGAGAATAGAGTTCAGGGAGTCTAAGGCAGCTATGTTTTACAGGATAGAGTAATAGAGAGGAAGGAGTTACACAGAAAAAGAGCTCCAGACATCTGTATAAGAGGGCCCCTCCAGTATTTTTCGGCAAACTAAGCTGAGCATGGATAGCGTAAAATTCCTTAAGACTCAGCAGAGGCCAGCCATCAGGGAGCTAGAGGCTGAACAGGGTCCATATGGCTAAGAAAAGTTTGAATTCTGATCAGCCAGAATGGAACAAACTGGCATACGTGGTGTATTCGGATATATTCAATAGAGACCACACAGGAGGTCCTCACTTTAATTGCAGGGCTCAACTAACCCTAAAATCAAGAAAACTCTAGACTCGTCTTAGCAAAACCTAAAGCCTTGAAAGGGTCAAGCACATCCCTAACTGCAAAAACAGCATTCAACAGCTTTTAAAGGAGGACAAGAAAATCTAGACAACAGTGTAAAATTTACAAGGCCTACAATCCAATAAAAAAATTATTAGATGGGAGAAGCAGCAAGAAAATGGGACCTATAACAAGGAGAATATTCGGTCAAGAGAAACAGCCCAGGAATGATAATGATGATAAAATGTAAAAGCTATTATAAATATATTCAAGGATTTAACAAACTGAAGACAGAGGAACAAAAAGACTGATGACAATGAAGTGTCTCAGTTCCTATGGAACAGTATCAAGTAGACAAATATGTGCACAAATAAAGTCCCATAAAATGGCAGAGTAATGACTGAAGAAAACAACTGATGGGTTGATAGCTAAAATTTTCCAAATGTAATAATTACAAACTCACACATCCAAGAAGTCCAATTAAACCCAAGCAGGATAAACAACAAGATAATTATTATAATCAACTTGATGAAAACTAGCAATAAAGAAATATGTTTGAAATTTCTGAGAAGGGAAACACATTACATAAAAAGGAAAATGATAAAAATAATCACTGTATTTGGGGGGAAATGTAATTTCTCAGAGAAGACAATGAATGACATCTTTGAAGCACTCAAAAACCTGCCAACCTAGAATTCTATAATTAGAAATAATATCCTTCGAAAATGAGGATGAAATTTAAAAATGTTTAGACAAAATTTGGTGAGCAAATTTTTTTCCAGAAGACCCGTCCTACAAGAAATATTAGAGGAAGTTTATAAAACTGAAATAAAATGATACCAGATAAAAATTTCTATCTGCACAAAAGAGAAGAATGTGTAAATTGATAAGTAAGTAGAAAAGTTCTTTTTGTTGTCTTTAAATATCTTTAAAAGATAATTGACTGTTTAAAGCAAAATAATAACATGCTGTGGAGTTTATAAATATGAGGAAGTAAAATATATGGAAGCAATGGTACAAAGGACAGGATGGAAGAAATATATACTTATAAGATTAAGTTGTATAATTATATAAAGATTATAAGATTATAGTGAGTTAAAATGCATGTTGGAAATGCAAGAGCAACCCACCCCAAAAAAAGAGGTACAACTAATAAGCCAAAAGACAAGATAAAAGTGACTTTTAAAAACTCAATTATATAAGAGGAAGAAAGAAGGAACAGAACAAAGAATAAAAGAAACAAGTACAGAACAAATGGCAAGATGAGAGACTGAAACACAGGTGTCTCAATAGTTGCATTAACTATAAAGGGACTAAACCCTCCAATTAGAAGACAGAGGTTGTCAAATTAAAAAAAAACAAGATGTTTGTAGAAAACACACTTTAAATAGAAAGACACAATAGGTTAAAAGTAAATGGATGGATAAAAGATATACAGTAAATTATAAACGCGTGAAGACTATAGTAATTATACTATTTGTACAAGTAGGCATCAAAATAAAGAATATTGTTATAAAGAATAAGTGACATTTAGAATGATGAAATGTCTATTTGTCAATAACACAGAAATCTTAAATGTGAGTAGACTCAATTACAGAGCTTCAAAAATTCACGAAGAAATAAACTGAAAAAACTGAAAGAACAGACAAATTCAAAGTTGGGTTTGGAGATTTTAACACTCAGTTCCAACAATTGGTAAAACAAGTAGATAAGAAATCAGTACGAATATGGAAGACTCAAATAATGCTATTAACCAGCTTGATCCAATCGATAGAGAATACTGCATTCAACAACAGCAGAATGGCCATTCTTTTTTCTCCCTGTGGAACATTCACCATGACCGTGTGAGCTTTGCCATAAAAACCATCTCAATGAATTTAAAAGGGTTGAACTCTTATGAAAAATGTTTGCTGACCACCATGAAACTAAATAAGTCAAAAGTAAAAAGATATTTAGAAAATCCCCAAATATATGAAAATTAAACAGCACACATAGATCAAAGAAGAAATCAAGA